>NC_045618.1:131428836-132678836 GCF_009829155.1 Mustela erminea | reverse complement strand
CTGATTGGGTGACCTTGGGTTCATCCTCTTTTCAGTTGAAACGGAGGCGATAGAAGAAATGCGATGAACTCCTCGGGGAGAGGACCGCGGGGCCAGGCTGTTCTAGTGGGAAACCTGAGCTTTTCCCTTGGGAGTCAGGGGAGGGGCTGTTATATACCAGGCTTCTTTGCCCTCCTGGTAAATTGGTAAATTCGCTAAGGACCAGCTGGCTGTGTGAAGCCTGTCACCAAGGGCACCTAGCAAAAGCCCTGCATACGAAGTAAGTGTCAACCCCTGTGACCAGTGACCTTGCCCACCAGGCACCTTTCCAACACTGTCCTGTCTGCCCTCTGGCTAAGTTTCCTTCCTCTCTGCTCCTATAAAGTGATGCTCCCACTTCCCAACTCTTAAATATTTCACTTTTTCTATTATAAAACTTAATGAAATACACCAAAATTGAGAGAATAGCATAATGAATCACCCAGAATGAATGGTAAAACAAACCCGATTCAGTAATAATTATCAGTACTTTGACATTTGTAGCTCACCTTTTCTTTCCCTCCAGTTTTTAAAAAGCAAATACCCGAGGTCCTATCATTTCCTGCCTCAGTTCTTACACATCTATCTGAAAATTTAGGACATATTTTACTCATCACTTGGTACAAATTAACATTAATTCCTTCATATATGCTAAGCCACAGTCTATATTCAAACTTACTACCAAAATAAATGACCTTATTAATTAATTTTTAAAAAGATTTTATTTATTTCCCAGAAAGAGAGAACACAAGCAGGTAGAGTAGCAGGGTGAGGGAGAGGGAGAAGCAGGGGTAGCCTGACGCAGAGCTCGAACCCAGGACCCTGCGGTCATAACTTGAACCAAAGGCAGACACTTAACCAACTGAACCACCCAGGAGCCCCAGTAAATGTGACTTTAAAGCTACAGATAATTACAGATTGGAGCTGCAAATGAAATCAGAGAAGCCAGCAACAACCTCACAGCCTGCTTGGCACAGGTCTCTGAGCAAGTCCAGTGTCCAGGAGTGAGGGGCTCAAAAAACACTTGTTCCTTTCCTTGGTAATAGCAATTAAGGGCCACTCTTCTGGAGCACTCTGTGTGTCCCCACCTGGGCTGGGGCTTCTGACTGCAAGAGACCACCTTAGCCCTTTCTGTGTCTTCCACAGCACTGAGCATAATGTCTAAGAGCGTAGATGCTCTACCCATTGTGATTTGAATTGATAATCATATCTCCCTGGTATTAAATGTTTCTTCACAGCCAAGAAGTGACATGACTGTTTAATTCAGTCATTGGACTAAAGTGGATATCGTCCCCATTTCACAGATGAGGAGACTGGGGGTCAGCCCTTAACTAGGAAGTAGAGGAGCTCAGAGTCAACTCAGGTTGGCCAGACTCCAGAGTCGGAGTTGTTATGTGAGTTTGGTAATGCCAAGGGACTCTGGGCAGAGGCAGAGACGGGGTAGAAGGGAAGAGTGGTAGGGAGGAAGGGGGGAGAAGAGGAGGAACATAGAAAAAAGAAAGGACACCAGGAGATTATGATGTCATAGAGTAACTGTCAGCAGTTGGATGTAAGGTCTTCGTGTATGTACGTATGAGTAAATGAACAACGGAATAAAGAAATGATTGAATGAATGATGGACTAATATATAAGTTATTTAGTAAGGCACCAAGTGGATAAATGAATTGAATGGAGAGGGATGAATTCTTTAAATCTCTGTAGAGAATGAGTACTACAGCTAAATGGACTAAGAGGGTTGTTGGCTGAGCCTTTATCACTGGACCTGTGCTAAGGATTTCATAAGCCGTTTTTCATGTAATCCTCGTAGTAAGCTCTCCAGTATTATTCTCATCATTTTTAAAGTGAGGAATTAGGCCTGGAGAGAGGAGAAAACTTGTTCAGCTGCGCACTAGGCAGCGCTGGAATTTCAACCGAACCGTCACACCACACAGCTCAGGCTGCTCACGGCCCCGCCAGCGCTCAACAGATGCTCAAATATTTTTTGTAAATGATGCAAATACAGGTGACACCCCCCCAAACACACTTATACAAGCCCCGGACAGCTATACATTTAAACCCAGTTAATTACTTATCTCAGTTCATTATTTAAAGGAAGCTTTTCTATTGTATGCCCCTTTATAAGTGAAGGATTACCCCCGACTCATCTACTTCCTAAATCAGTCTTCAGATTTTTGTTCCAAGCAAGGTACATATTAACTAAAGATGTCTACTTGTAGTCTTTGGTTTAATTATTGCTGGGAATCTGGGATTTTTGGTGTTCGGACATCTGATGACTAAGATTTCAATTCTGTAATACCTAATTTTAACAGTTTATTTTATTTATTTATTTTTTAAGATTTTAGTTATTTATTTGACAGACAGAGATCACAAGTAGGCAGAGAGGCAGGCGGAGAGAGAGAGAGAGAGAGAGAGGAAGGGAAGTAGGCTCCCTGCTGAGCAGAGCTGGGGCTGCTGATGGAGCGGGCTCCATCCCAGGACCCTGAGACCATGACCTGAGCCCAAGGCAGGGTCTTAACCCACTGAGCCACCCAGGCGCCCTAATTTTAACAGTTTAAATAAAGGTAAATTAAACTTTACCAAATCTAGAATCCATTAAAGAAAAGCAGGTATGGTCAGTATATGTAAACATAAAAAGATTTCTTCAGGATAAAAACTACCATAAGCAAAATCCAATTATGAACCACAAAATCAGAAGTAACATTTAAAAAAAATGATTTTATTTATTTATTTCACAGAGAGAAAGAGGGAGAGAGAGAGAACAAGCAGGGGGGAGTTGCAGGCAAAGGGAAAGGGAGAATCAGGCTATCTGCTGAGCAGAGAGCCCAACATAGGGTTCAAACCCAGGATGCTGGGACCATGACCTAGGCCGAAGGCAGACGTTTAACTGACTGAGCCACCCAGCCGTCCCTATTTTTTTTGTTTTTAAATATTTTATTTTTAAGTCTCCCTAAATCTAATTTGGGGCTCGAACTCACAACCCCAAGATCAAGGGTCAAGTGCTTTACTGACTGAACAAATCAGGTGCTCCCAAAAAAGGCATTTTTTGTAATTCCTACCATGGACCAAAGGTGATATTTATACAAAACTCTCATAAACAGTAAAAGAAAAAAAGGTTTGTAATCAATAGCAAAATGGGCAAAGGATAGTCATGGGGAACAAAACGTAAATTGTCCAAAAATATATGAAAAATGCCCTCTCTTACTCATAATGGAAAAATGTAAATTAAAAGCACATGGAGGAAGTAATTTTTTACCTATTAAAGTGGTAAAGATAAAAAAGTGCTAATGCATTGAGTTGGCTAAGTGGTAGGGAGACTGCCTCTCACACTTCGTTCTGGGGGCAATAAATTGGTATAACTTCTAGGGAGGGAATTTTTAAATAATTTTTTATTAACATATAATGTATTTTTATCCCCAGGGGTACAGGTCTGTGAATCACCAGGTTTACACACTTCACAGCACTCACCATAACACATACCCTCCCCAATGTCCATAACCCCACCACCCTCTCCCTATGCACCCCCAACCCTCAGTTTGTCTTGTGAGATTAAGAGTCTCTTAATGGTTTGTCTCCTTCCCAATCCCATCTTGTTTCATTTATTCTTTTCCTACCCCCAAACCCCCCACATTGCCTCTCAATTTCCTCATATCAGGGAGATCATATGATAATTGTCTTTCTCTGATTGACTTATTTCACTCAGCATAATACCCTCTAGTTCCATCCACGTCATCACAAATGGCAAGACTGCATATCTTTTGATGGCTGCATAGTATTTAGGGAGGGAAATTCGGACAATCTATACAGATTACGACAGTACACTTTGGAAGGATAGCTATACCCACATACATGCAACATTTCCCATTGTAGCTTGGTTTAAGAGCAAAAGATAGAAATGACCTTAAGGTTCAATGGTAGAGGACTGGATAGGACATTATATTAATTCATAAAATGTAGTTCCTGCTCCATCTGCATATGTACTAGTGCATTTACTACTGGCCACACGTGGTTACAGAACATTTGAAACGTGGCCAGTCCTACATGAGATTTGCTTCAAGTGGAAAACACACTGACTTTTGAAGACTTGGTACAAAGAAAGAATGCAAAGTATTTCATTAATAAATCTTTATATCAAAAATAATTTTTATGTTGATTTCCTATCAAAATGGCAATATTTCAGATATGCTGGTTTAAATAAAATATATTGTTAAAATTAATTTCACCTGTCCAGTTCAATGATCCCTCTGTCCATTCAATTAAAGTCTTCTATCTTTAATGTGGCTACTAGAAAATGTAAAAGTATTATATGCACCTCTCATTACATTTTACTGGACATTGGGGACTCTCTCGACGAAAAAATAAAGGGAGAAAAGCAAGGTGTGTAAGAGGGTTTAGCATACAAACATTTGTGCTTCAAAGAAAGGAAAAAAGCACTGTCTCAGAGATTTGCTTGTTTATGCATATTTCTGGAATGATACCCTAGAAACAACATTGGCTGCTTCTGGAGAGGGAAACTGTAGATAGGGCTGAAATTTGAATCCTGAATTCTTTTGTAAATTTCTGAACCAAAATTTACATGCACTTTGAATAATATGTTATTTTTTATGTATATAAAATAGAATATATATTAGTCAAAAGTAGTTTAAAAATGTTGAACATAGAACAAAAATATGCATCGAAAGATCAGAAATTTATGTGTTGTAAATGCACAGAAAAAGAACTGGCAGATAAGCATAGTGAAGAGAATGTGTTAGGGACTGAAAGGGAAGACTTGCTCAATTTACTCTATTTTTTACTCTGTACCATTTGGATCTTTTGGAAAGAGAGTATTTAATTTGTGTAAGTCTAAGAAAAAAAAAAAAACTAGAAAGAAATATACCAAGACGTTCACAATGACTGTGTTTAGATAATGAGCTTATAGGTAACTTTTTCTTCTTTCTACTTTAAAAAGTTTCCCAATTATTCTAAATTTTCCCAATTAGTCTATAAAAAAAGACTCGTACCTTGGTGATGGAAGCACCAACAAACCTTTAGTTTCTTTATAAAAAAAATACTTTTAAAGATTCCATTAGCCTTTTAAAGGATTTAAAATTACTTTCATTGCTTTTTGAAATGATAGCAAGTAAGTTAGACTCCTTATAAAATGTCATCACAGAAGGATAATTTGGAAAAGTATCCAACTCCTTCTAAACGATAACCACTATTCTCTGAAACTTTTAAAATGCTACATTTATCTTAAGAACTTAAAAATGATTTCAAATTAGCTGGGGAGGCTGAGGACTGCAACAGACTTGCTCGGTGCCAAGCACCGTCCTGAATGCTTTAAATTGATCACCGCGTTGATCCATGCCACCGCTCTGCGGGAAAGGTTGTGCCCCAGTAACCTTTAAATCAGGGTTCCAAGGGTTGAAACAATTCGCCTAAGGCCATACTCTAGTAAAGGGGCAGGGTTGGCATTCAAATCCAAGTCCAGGGCACGTCTAAGCCGCTGCCTCAGGCGGCTGCCATCACGATGGGTGGGGCTGGTGTGATTTTGATCCAGGGACTGGCCTTGAGCTCACATCGGGTGGCCCCCTCCTCCTCCTCCGGTGCTCCTGGGAACGGGGCGTTCAATAAAGGATTTTTGATCTAGGTGGTAAGTGTAGGGCTCATGATTGGCAGAGGAGGAAATGATCCTTGTGAGCCGGGGCATAAGCGACCCTGGGGACAAGGGGTCTGTGGGTGGTGGGTCTGCGGGTCCACTTGACAGCGGTAGCCAGGGGTCAGGCCACAGGAGGGAGGTGGGTGGAATGTAGCTCGGGAGGGCAGCAGCTAGCCCCAGCACTCCAAAGGGTTAAAGCCGGGCAGGAAAGCCCCTGGGGGGAGCTACCACCAAAGGCTGCAATCCCGCGGCCTTCACCTCCCCCACCAGCCGGGACTAGACGGGCGGATAGGACTGGTTCCTTTGGGATTATCTGAGGCCCCTGGGCTGAGATGAGCCGCAGGAGGGACGGAAGCCCAGGTATCGCACGCCCCCGCCTTCCTGTGGGGCTCCGAAAACTAGGTGTCTCGGGATATAGGCGCACTGGCCCGGGACAGAAGCAATTTTGGCCCGGGCAGACTTGCAGAGTAAGAGGTGTTGAGTCCGGGCCTGGGGGATGCTCAGAGAAAGGTGGGAATGGAGCCCTTGAAGAAAAGTGGGGCCTTTCTGGAAGGAAAAGGGGCCTGCAGCAAGGTGGGGGAAGTGAGCTCTCCAGCCTCCCCGTCCAGCAGGACCCCCCTCCCCCCGCGGGATGGGGAGCTGCCCCAGGAAGAGAAGCATCTTGGAGGCTCATTAAGCCCCAAAGTCTACCCAGTCACCCAAGGCCAGTTTCTGGGCTCCAGCTCTGCTCCCCCACCTCTACCCTCAAGCCAGGCCATTGACTCTCTTTCCCCCGGTCTTTCTATCGGAACCTCCCCAACCCCTCCCCCCCAACTCTTGGGAAATCTTTCCGTTTTCTTTCAAGTTTTCCCAGGGCAGTTTGGGGTCTGATTCAGAGCTAGGTCTGGGCGCTTTAACGCCCCCAGCTGGGTAGAGTGGACCAGACAATAGCCGCTATCACTTTACCATTGGAAGTGACCCCCGAATTTGCACTTCTTTCATCTTGGGACCAGAGCACTTGAGGGTGGGCGATTTCCTGGGGGGAGTGGCTTCAGCGGCTTCTCCACCGGCCAGTTGGCTGTAGACGGTCCATGCTCCATGGTCCACTACAGATACGAAGCCAGTTCTGGAGTGAGAGTGGCGCTCGGCTGGGGACGCTGACGCAGGGTCACTTAAATGTCCCAAGCTGGAAGCTGGAGAAAGAAGTGGACGCCCCCAGGGCTCTGGGCCACCCTCGAGGTCAGTAAACTAGGAAGTTTCCACCAAATTAGGAACGGTGGGTGCCCTGTGCGGCTTGGAGGTCCCAGGGGAGTGAGGACTAGCCCTGGGACAGTAAAGGGCCCAAGGGTCAAGGAGTGACTCCGCGAGGATGCTGCAGGCCTGTGTGTCGGCCGACCTCTGGGTGTGGGTGGGGGTGTGTGTGTGTGTGTGTGTGTGTGGAAGGGGGAAGTGAGGCATTGTTTCGAGTTCTTTCTCCCCACCCCCACCTCCAGCCCCATCCCCACCCCCACCCGCCTGCCTATCTCCCCTCCCCACCCTACTCAATTGTCCGTCCTCGGCCCCTCCCCAGCCTCTCTGTGCTTTGGGGGTTGGGTCCCTCGACTCAGAAGCCCCGGGCTGGCCCGCTCTCTTCTTCCCAAACACCCGCTGGCCTTCCTGGCATCCTGAGGGTCGACCATTGGCCTGTGCTGCTTCCCCTCGTGGGCCAGACTCACCCTTCTCCTACCCCTCCAGACACGTGGTCCACAAGAGCAACTAAACTTGGGAACTCCCGAACTCCCCAGGCGTGGTTGACCTGGTGGCTTCAGGCCCCACCCGGGATCCCCCAGGCACTCCTGTTACCCTTCCTTGGGAATTCACAGCTGATGGACTCGCCTGCCACCCGTCAGCCCCCATGGCCGCCCCTGCCCTGCCGGGTCTCCTGGAAACCAGGGAGGGAGCCAAGATGGCTGGCGCTCCCTCGAGCCAGGGACCTAGCGTGGGCAGCTGGGAGGGCAGAACGGAGAGGTGCCGAGCCAGGCCAGGTGAGATACCAGCTGGTTTACCGTGGACTTACTGGGTCTTGCTGAGGGTTGAGGCCCATGTGGCACCATGTCCTACTTGTTGGGCCTAGTTGAGAGATGGCAGAGCCTACGTAATGAGGGTTGGGGAGAAGAGGGGGCATGGGGAGGACACGGGGTCCTCGGTGAGCAAATCCAGAGCCCTGGAGGAGGCTGGCAGAGAAGGAGTTTGTTCTAGAGGCCAGAGGAGACTTAAAGCAGTATTGTATTAGCAGGTTCATTGGCCTGCCCTTCCCTTGTCCTGCCTAGAACCCTGGCTGACCCCTTCTAAAATGGAAGGGCCGGAGTCCAGACCTGGGCTCGAGACCCCATCTGCTTGAAATAAGGAGACGGAGGAAGGAGGAAAGCTGGCTTTGGTGAAGGCAAGGCTTGGCGTCTTTTGGCAGAGTTGCCCTGTCCCTTCATTTATTCTTGGCTCCAGGGCCCTTCCTAAGTGCTAAGATAGTTGCTGGCTGGCTGCTTTTTGGATGCCCTGTTTTACCTCCTTCCAACCTCAAGCCAGGAGATCCTGTATAATCGGGGGTGGAGGTCTTGTCTCCTTGGTTTCTTGCCTTTTCCAATCCCTTTTAAGAGCTGTGGGGGCCAGGGAGGCCAGCTGAACAAAGCCCATAGATGAGCTCTCGCTTTTTTGCACTTCTGTTATGAATGCACCTGGCAGTTGCCAGCTCTGCTTTGCATTGCACTTCCGGAGAGCTGCTGTTGAAAAAGACTGTTGCACCTGAACCGCATCAACCACTTGTCTACTTAAGGATGATTGGCTTCCCCGCACAGCCCCTGGCCTTTCCCCCACTGTCTGTTCTCCGGTAGTCCAGACCTCCTTGGATGGATGTGGGGTGTGGGGCTCCAGGGAGCTGCTTTTTCTCCGTAAGCTTTTGAGAAAAGCAGAAGTGGGGTATTACTGCTCTTTGGGGGGAGATCTTGAAAGAATGAGATAAGGTAGAGTGGAGCGGGGTGGGACTGGGACGAGGACCAGGACCGGACCCGGAACGGACGGGAAGAGTAGGTAGGGTGAGACAGGGTAGGGCAGGGTGGGGTGGGGTTTGTGCAGAAGGAAGTGCGGTATATCTGGACGTTTTGTTGGAAGATACCTGGATACTCCTGCTGGAAGTCAGGCAAGTCCTTTCTGGACCTCAATATTCCTTATCTTTGAAATGGCCAGGTTTGTTTCAATGCTCCAAGAATCCATGTGTTTCTGGATCCTTCAGCTGATAAGCATTTTGGGTGATGTATTCCCTGGGGTGGGGGAATTACAGTGTTTAGGAGGGGCAGTCTGGAGTCACAGTGCTTGATTTTACAGCTTTAATAGCTGTGTGGTCTTGGGAAAGTTATGTAATTTAACCCCCCAGCCTCCATTTCTCCAGGTGTGAACTCAGAATAGCCATCCTAGCCATGGTGCAGGTGTGATGGAGTTGTAGTTCACGTGGAGGGGAGATGAGAACCACATACAAACAAAATTACCTCTAAAAAGCCTGAAATCCAAGCACTCGATCCTGGTAAAGCCCAAAGGAGCTTGCCATCACCCGAGGGAACATGATGCTTTCTTTGCTCTCTGGAAAGAGATGGGAGTGGCAGGGCAGGAGGAATCACCCAACAGTTTAAATTCATTGTCCCCTCTTTTTTTTTTTTTTTTTCCTGAGATTTTGGTTGAATTACCTAATTAAATGCACAGAGTAAACAGTGAGTAAGGGGTGACTGTTTTCATAATTTTGTTGGCAAAGTATCTAGCGGTGGTACAGGTGATCTGCTGGTGACATGGAAGGAAATCCATCATCTTTGTTGGCTGCCAGAATGAAAAGGCTGTTCTGTGAGCTTGGTGTGTTTTTCAGGGCTCAACTTTTTTTTTTTTTTTTTAAGATTTTATTTATTTTTTTGACACTGTTTAGAAAGATGGAGGGAGAGATCAGAAGCAGAGGGAGTGGCAGAGGGAGAAGGAGCTCCCAAATCATGACCCAAGCGGAAGGCAGACACGCTACTGACTGAGCCACCCAGACGCCCCAGGGCTCTATGTTTAAATCGAATGTGGAAGCATGCTCTCTTCACCAAGGACTGCTGTGACGCTGTTTATCTCCTGAGTCCATTGAAGTTGAATCGTTTTTTTTTTTTTTTTAAAGTGAACATAAACATTCAAGAAGAATAGATTAAAAGCCCAACTCCAGGGTCAAATGATCTGGTAAAAATAGAAAAATCAGGGCGAGGTAAGATCAGATTTGTCACAGCATGTGAGTTAAAAAATCTGCAGCCAAGAAGTTTTACCCAAAGGTGATTCTAGTTTTTAAGAAATTTATTTATTTATTTAAAAGGTTTTATTTATTTGAGAGAGAGTGAGAGAGTTGAGAGGGGAGAAGGTCAGAGGGAGAAGCAGACTCGCCGCAGAGATGGGAGCCCACTGTGGGACTCGATCCTGGGACTTCAGGATCACAACCCAAGCCGAAAGCAGTGGTTTAACCAATTGAGCCGCCCAGGTGCCCAAGAAATTATTATTATTATTATTTTAAGATTTTATTTATTTATTTGACAGAGAGATCACAAGTAGGCAGAGAGAGAAGTCGAGGGAGCAGCCTCCCTGCCAAGCAGAGTACCCAACGCGGGGCTCGATCCCAGGACCTGAGATCATGACCTGAGCCGCAGGCAGAGGCTTTATAAACCACCGAGCCACCCAGGCCCCCCAAAATTATTTTTTTAAAGTAGTCTCTCTGACCAGCATGGGGACTCAGGTTCACAACCCCTGAGATCACGAGTCTCCAGCTCTACTGATTGAGCCAGCCAGGTGCCCCTGATTACTAATTTTTGAAAAGCTTTCTTTTTTGTAATTATCAGGTAAAATTCTGGTGGTTCTCTTAGTGCTTTATAAACCTTTTTTTCAAAACTTTACTGAACCCTGATTTATACTTCAGCATGTCCCCTGTAAGTGTGCAGTTAGGTTGTTGAGCTGACAAATACCTACACCCAAACACAGTATTTAAACCTCAGGCTCATCTCAAACAATTTACTGAATCCTGAAAACAAAGCTCTGAGAGAGGACAACGGTCTTCTTTTTAACTTCTACAACACTGAAAATGTACCAGTAATTAGGATCATTCATTTATGTTGGTTTAAACAGGAGGTAAATCACAGATCCTAAAGTGACTGGGTTCAGGCATTGGTACTGGCCCCACCACTTGTGTGACCTGGGTCAAATTAGCCTACAATGCTTTTTCTCAGTTTTCTTACCTTTCAACTGGGGATGAGGGTAGTGCCTACTTTATTGGCTGTCAGGCTTAAGACCGTGTCTAGCAAATACTGAATGCTCAGTACATCTACTTACTAGATCTATGTTAGCTCAGGGACTAGTCTTCTGCCACCCCCTTTGAAAGGACCCTTTGTACTAGAGTATTGGGGACGCCTGGGTGGCTCAGTTGGTTAAGCAGCTGCCTTCGGCTCAGGTCATGATCCCAGCGTTCTGGGATCGAGTCCCCACATCCGGGCTCCTTGCTCAGCAGGAAGCCTGCTTCTCTCTCTGCCTCTGCCTGCCTCCGCCTGCCACTCTGTCTGCCTGTGCTCACTCTCTGACCAAAAAAAAAAAAGAGAGAGAAATGTACTAGGGCATTGGTTCTCAAACTTTTTGGTCTCAGGACCCTGGTGGAGCTTTTATTTATATGGGTACATCTATTGTATTTAAAATTAAAATGGAGAAATTTAGAAAGTATTTTTTATTTATTTTTAAAAGATTTTATTTATTTGACAGAGATCACAAGTAGGCAGAGAGGCAGGCAGAGAGAGAGGAGGAAGCGGGCTCCCTGCTGAGCAGAGAGCCCGATGCAGGACTTGATCCTAGGACCCTGGGATCATGACCTGAGCAGAAGGCAGAGGCTTTAACCCCCTGAGCTACCCAGGCGCCCCTAGGAAGTATTTATTAAAAAACAAGTCCAGAACAAAAAAGATGTAGTGAGAAGAATGCACTCTTATACACCGTTTAAGTCTCTGCAGTATTGCGTTTGAAAGGTATTCTCCCGTCTCTGCGTTTCAGTCTGTTGTGATACATTGTTTTGATTGAAAATCCAGCTTTGTCCAGATAGGTAGGTGGGAAAAGGAAGTGATGCGTAGCTTGTTCAGTGGCTGTCCTTTGACAGTAAGTACACTAACACTTGACAAGTAGTTTGTTAAAGCTTAGTTACAGTGTAGAAACTGAAACAATATTCGTGATTTTTTTTGTACCGCATTATAGTCAAAGCCATTGCTTTCTTTTATACTTGAGGTGGATCTTTTACCTGTGTGTGGCTTCGCAACATCACCCATTGGTTTCTTTGGGAAACTTAGTTCATTGATTGATCTTCAGATGTCGACAGTTCCTTTACGTGGTATAGTAAGTTACATTTGTTAGTGTCACTATTGATCCCATCAGAAAAGTCTTTAGGTATTGGAAGAAACTGTCAGGCTCCCTGTAGTAGATACAGGTTTTCCACAACTCTAGTTTTCCAGTGAAAGCTCAAAGTGTCACTGGCAGTCAATAGTCCACAATTTTCTTTGAGGTGACAGGCTCACCTTATTCCTTTTTGAGGAAATGCCCAATATACCCCAGTCTAAATGAGTAATGTTTCAATTTTTCTTTTAAGTAAAAGTGATATTCCATGATAAGAGTACCTAGTTCACCATAAAAAACAACTGTCACGTGAGACATTCAGAATGCAGCAGAAATGAATACTCCCTATTTTGCCCCTCTCAAAACGGAAAAGTCATGTATTTAAGGGCTGTGATTAAATTTAAAAAAATAATAACAAAAAACTGAAAAACTTTACTGCTTCATCGTGGACATTTTTTTTTTTTAAGATTTTATTTATTTATTTGACGCAGAGAGAGATCACAAGTAGGCAGAGAGGCAGGTGTAGAGAGAGAGGGAAGCAGGCTTCCTGCTGAGCAGAGAGCCCGATGCGAGGCTCGATCCCAGGACCCTGAGACCATCCCCTGAATCAAAGGCAGAGGTTTTAACCCACTGAGCCACCCAGGCTCACGGACATTCCTGAGTGAAACTAGCGTTTCTCTCCACCCCCAGCCGCGAGTACATGGTGGTTAAGAATATGATGACCTCCAGCATAGTTTGATTCATGCTAAGTTACCACGTTTCTACTCACACATTAATATAATGAAAAAGACAAATAATATCTTAGTGTTACATTATCTTAGTATATCTTAGAAAAATAATTTAACTTGCAGACCCCCCTGAGAAAGTCTCAGGGAACCTCCACCTCCTATGGCTCCACAGACCATACTTTGAGAATCACCGTTCTAGGGAAAGGCAGACCAGTTTTAGCTCTAGGAGTTTGTAAGTCTTTTGACAGATGCGGAGTTACAGGCTTTATGGCTGTGTTGTGGAATGTGTCCTAGCTAACGAATCCTTTTTCATTCCTTCCCTGTGCGTTAGGTACTGATCTAAGGATGAGAGAGAGAGAGAGAGAGAGTGTGTGTGTGTGTGTGTGTGTGTGTATACCTGTATATCTCCTGTGTGTGTGTGTGTGTATATACCTGTATATCTCCATGCTTTCATTGTCTCATGCTCACAATAACAGTATAACGGAATACTTCCATCATCCACTTTACAGAAACGGAACCAGAAGCCTGGAGAGCTGAGGTGACTTGTCTCAGAACCAGCATTTCAAAGCCAGGTTCCAGAGACCAGGCTCGTCCTCTCTACCCCTAAGGGGTTAAACCTGGGGAGGTCCTTAGCAAGTCTGCCCTCAGTGGGGGAACGGGAGTGAGTGGGTATTATCTTCGGGGGAGAAGGTGCGAGTCCCCGTTGCTGGGTATCTGGGTGTCTTGTCCTGACCGTGCCCTCTGCCCTCTGCCCTTGGCCCTGGCAGGATGACCTCTCGGAGGCAGCTGGTACAGCAGGTGCTGCAGGAGCTGCAGGAGGCCGTGGAGTCCGAGGGCTTCGAGGGTCTGGTCGGCGCTGCTCTGGAGGCCAAGCGGGTGCTGTCCTCCTTCACCCTCCCCACCTGCCGGGAGGGGGGCTCCAGCCCCCAGGTGCTGGAGGTGGACTCCGTGGCCCTGAGCTTGTACCCCGAGGACGCTCCCCGGAACATGCTGCCGCTGGTGTGCCGAGGCGAGGGCAGCCTGCTGTTCGAGGCGGCCAGCGTGCTGCTGTGGGGGGACGTGGGCTTCAGCCTGGAGCTGCGGGCGCGCACGGTGGTGGAGATGCTCCTGCACCGGCACTACTACCTGCAGGGCATGATCGACTCCAAGGTGATGCTGCAGGCCGTGCGCTATTCCCTGTGCTCCGAGGAGTCCCCTGAGATGACCAGCCTGCCGTCTGCCACGCTGGAGGCCATCTTCGACGCAGACGTCAAGGCCACGTGCTTCCCCAGCAGCTTCTCCAACGTGTGGCACCTGTACGCGCTCGCCTCCGTCCTTCAGCGCAACATCTACTCCATCTACCCCATGCGAAACCTCAAGATCCGGCCCTACTTCAACCGGGTCATCCGGCCTCGCCGCTGCGACCACGTTCCCGCCACGCTGCACATCATGTGGGCTGGCCAGCCGCTCACCAGCCACCTCTTCCGCCACCAGTACTTTGCCCCTGTGGTGGGGCTGGAGGAGGTGGAGGCCGAAGGTGCCCCCGGCCCGGCCCCTGCCCCCAGCCCCGCAGCCCCACTGCCGCCACCGGCCAAGACGCTGGAGCTGCTCAGCCAGGAGCCCGGCCTCAGCTACTCCCACCTCTGTGAGCGCTACAGCGTCACCAAGAGCACCTTCTACCGCTGGCGGCGCCAGTCGCAGGAGCACCGGCAGAAGGTGGCTGCCCGCTTCTCGGCCAAGCACTTCCTGCAGGACAGCTTCCACCGCGGGGGCGTCGTGCCGCTGCAGCAGTTCCTCCAGAGGTTCCCCGAGATCTCCCGCTCCACCTACTATGCCTGGAAGCAGGAGCTGCTGGGCTCCGGCGCCTGCCAGGCCCTGGCCCCCAAAGAGGTGCAGGTGACGGAGGGGCTGGAGAAGCTGCCGGAGGAGCAGGCGGCCAAGGGGCTGGGGTGTTCCGCGCTGGCGGCGGTCAGCCCGGGAATGGTCCTGATGCAGCGGGCCAAGCTGTACCTGGAGCACTGCATCTCCCTGAACACGCTGGTGCCCTACCGTTGCTTCAAACGCAGGTTCCCCGGCATCTCGCGGTCCACCTACTACAACTGGCGCCGGAAGGCCCTCCGGAGGAACCCCGGCTTCAAGCCGGCACCTGCCCTCCCCACCACCGTGGTTCCCCAGCCAGTGTCCGTTCCGGAAGAGGCCCTGCTCCCTTGGAAGGAAGCGGGGGGAGAGGGGACGGGCCAAGCCACGGCAGGGGGACCACCCGCTGCCCACGCGTTCCTGCCCCCCAAGGTGCCCCTGTCCCATTGGCAGAGGCGCCTGCGCAGGGCTGCCCGCAAGCAAGTGCTGAGCGGGCATCTCCCCTTCTGTCGCTTCCGCCTTCGCTACCCAAGCCTGTCGCCCTCCACCTTCTGGGTGTGGAAGAGTCTTGCCCGGGGTTGGCCCAGAGGCCTGTCCAGATTCCAGATGCAGGACCCTGCCTTGGGCAAAGGAGGGCTGCGGGAAGCTGAGGAGAAGCAGGAGAAGGAAGCTGGCAGGGATGGGCCTGCTGCGATGACCCCTCCTGGTGGGACCCCCGTGCCGGTGGGGGCTTCTGCAGGAGAGGACCCAGGAAAGGCCCGGGGGGGTCCTTCCGGAGAGGGGGCCATGGCCCAGGGCCAGCCCCACAGCCAGTCCCTGTCCAGCCGCCCCGGGGCAGAGGCAGCCGTGGGGGGCAGGGATGGCCAGGTGCTGGTGATGGACATGCTCGGCACCACGAAGTTCAAGGCCCAGGCCAAGCTGTTCTTGCAGAAGCGCTTCCAGTCTAAGAGCTTCCCCTCCTTCAAGGAGTTCAGCGCCCTGTTTCCCCTCACCGCCCGCTCTACCTACTACATGTGGAAGCGGGCGCTCTATGATGGCCTCACCCTGGTGGATGGCTGAGGGGGTGGTGTGAAGAGGGTAGGGAGGGAAGGGGACCTGCTTGGACAGGCTCAGGGACCTAAGTTGACCCCTGGCTTTGGCCAGCGTGCCCTTTGCTCTGGCTCCCACAGCGTCCACCTTGAATCCCAGGGCAGCTCCGCGCTGCTGCTTCCTGGCTCGAAGGCCGTTGGAGCCAGAGATGAGCCGTCTGGTCTTCCCAGAGAGCTGCAGGACCAGCGTTGTTCTTTTCGGTTGTTTGCCATTTTTGCTTTTTCTTGTCTTGGTTTTAATTTTTTGTTTTGATTTAAGTGGGTTGGCTGGGCCCCCTGACTGATGTTGGGAAGCAAATGCATGGGGGTCGTGAGGGGGTTTGATAGCTAAAGCTGCTTTCAACTTCTTGTGAGGACGAAGACAGTACTGCAACGTGGCTGGCTGTCCCATTAGGCGGAGTGTATGTCTTCAGTTTATTTGGGGGTTGGTACCCTGCTTACTCAAAGATGTTTCCCAAAGGAACATTAGAAATCAATTATGGAGGTGGTCCGTGGCTTCTGCCTGGTGCCCTCAAGGGAGAGGGTGCCAGGCTTAGCATGACAAGTGAAGGTATATAGGAAGGACCTCTGAGGGGGTGCCCTGAGCTGGGTCACTGAGGTGCCGGCCTGTCCCTTGCAAGGAGTGTGGTAAAGGTCTTGGGGGAGGGGGCTTCGAGCTTCTGCTGGTGCTTGGTCCATCTGCTGTAGACCTTTCAGTCCTCTCCCAGCCTGGTTGGCTCTTGGGGATCCCATCTTCTTGAGCCTCTCCTCTGAGCCTGTGCCCCATCAGCGAAGGACCTTATGGTGGCCAGAAAAGCGACTAACTGAATTCCCATTGTCCAAGAGTCAAGTTGGAAAACCAAGAAAATAAAGTGATATGGTACCCACAGCCCTTGGTCTCTGGTATTTGTTTAGCTAGGATGTGCCTGCTCACTCCTTCAGTCCTTTTGTTGTCAGGGGACGCTTGCTCCCAGGTCCAGGGCTTGGGGGAGGGCGGGGATGACTCTGGGATTCTGTTTAGCATTGGATCTAGAGGTGACCACATTGGGTGCACTTCCAGCTGGGGGTAGGGCTCTGGCGGCCTGGAAGGATCCTCCCACTATGGGAGAAAACCAGCCCACGACGGGTCCTCGCAGGCCAGGTCAGGCTTTCTTGATGTTGGTTGTGCACCCAAGCAGGCTCTGCCCAGGCCCAGGTAAGGACACACCGCCATCCTCATAGTGGCTAACTTGCAAACCCCCTCCAGTGGGCTGAGCTTTAAGGCCAGAACTCAGCTTATTGGGGTGTGGCATCAGCAGGGAACTGTTGGTTTCCTGCAATGGCGGTCATTTTGGGGAGTCTTTCTTGATTGTTTTTTTTTTCATCCCCATAGCCTATCAGCAAGTCCTGTTGGCTAACTCCAAAGTGTACCCAGAACCCTCCCCTTCATGCTGCTGGTGCCATCCCCACTGGCGCACGTCCCCACTTCCCCATCTCTCTCCCTTCTCTCCTTGCCCTGTACAATCCACGCTCCACAGAACAGCCAGAGAGCACTTTAAGTGAAATTGTGTTCTTTCACTTTCCTGTCTAACCTGTGTCTGTGGCTTCCCTTCACTCTTAGAGTTCCTCACACCGCCTGACGGTAGCCTTCATAATCTGGCCCTGACTGGCTTTCCCTGCTTGTCCCACTCATGCCCTCACCCACCACGCTCCAGCCACACTGGCTGCCTTGGGTCTTGAACACGCTACACTTGCGTTGAGGGCATTTGTTCCTTTGGAACAGCTTTACAGGGCAGACTCCTTACCATTCAGATCTGAGTCCCTATTGCATTGTGCTTTGAAATTCTCCATGTGGTCTTTATTCCCATCTAATAATTTGCTTGTTTGTTTGCATATTTGATTACCTCCAGCCCCTACCCCATTAGAGCACAAGCGCCGTGCAAAGTGGGGCTTTTTCCTGACTTGCTTACACCCCTGTACTCCCAGCAGGAAGATCAGTTGCTGGCACATAGTAGGTGCTTCAACTTGTTGAAAGGGGGAATGAATAATGGGGCCACTATGCTTTTCCTGCTATTGTCCTTTGGGGTTGGTGTTGTCAAATTGAATCAATCCTACTTCCTAAATATCTCTCATTGGCCATTTTTATTCATCCCACAGCAACCCCCTTATCTAGGTCAGTGCTGCTCTCATCTCTGATACAGACTTTGCTTTCAAACTCTCCCATCCTGAGAAATGCCAGAATGATCTTGCTAAGTCTGGTCTGCAGTGACCACCTATAGCCAGCAGGTGGTGATCTGGTGCAGCAAGAGACTAGTCTGGGTTCCTGGTAGGCACCCAGACCTATTGATGATAGTCTTAGACATTGGAGAGGCAACATGCGCACATGGGTGAGCTAAACCTCGCTGGACCTCACTTTTTCTATCTGTAAAATGGGAGTACATAGTAAGTCCTGGATGAGCATTTGCTATTGGTAATAATCACGTCCAGTTTGAGAGCCCCTGGGAATCTAATTCCTGTTTTCTAGGAGGAAGCTAATGGCCAGGGAGATTCTTACTCAAGATTGCCCTTAAAGTAAAGATACTTCTGTCTCCGAACTGAAAGGTCCTTTTGTCCAAGCCCAGCTCTAAGTCCCCAAGCCACAGGGAGATCCTTTAGCTTCTGCTGGAAAAAAAATAAGGTAAAAATAATATGTCAGTATTTATTGATTTGGGAAAGATTTTACCAGTATGATAAAATTATTCTGGTGTAGAAAAACCATTTCCTTTATAATTGCTTAGAAAGGCAGATTATACCTAAGCAGTGACGACCTTTGCTAAGAATGCTTCATGCTGATTTCAAGGCTGACATTTGTTGAAATTAGTTGTATGTTTTGCACCACTTTCACTTGCAGATGGAGAGAGAAATTCCAGTGACACAAACAATGGGAGTAAAGGAAGAAACAGTGTTGTGAGGTTGACTCCATGTCCTCAACATTCTGTGCCATTGTAGAGTAGTAACTGGGTGTACAAATTTTGAATATAAAAACTATCCTAAAAAGCAATCAGGTGAAACATGAATAATTAAACTTTTAAAAAAAATATATGCATCCCCTGGGGGTAGGGGTCCTGTATCTTGGTGGAGAGTATCTTGTCTACCTTGGTGCATGAGGTTGCTCAAATACTTCTCTGGAGGCCAACACTGAGGCTTTTGGGGTGGCTCTTAGGACCCGAGCAACCAGTTCACACTTCACCTGTACCCCCTACCGGCGGGGGGAGCAACACCTCATTCTTATTGCCAGTCTGGGCTCATCCCCCACTAATTAATGCCTTCTCTGAGTCTTTTTTAGCCTGGTTGCCGCCAGCATCAGCTTAGCCGTTGAGCTGGCCAGAAAGCCAGAAATCCTAGAATTTTCTCTCTCACGTCTCCGTCTCGGCAGGACCCTATGTACACTGCAGGCTTCATGTGGTTCCACACTGCGAGGGCATCACAGGCAAGGGCATTGGACTGGTCCAAGCCATCCTGAGCACAGCTCTCCTGCTGGTTCACCTCCGAGGCCAGTCACCGCCCAAGTCTGGTCCAGTTGTCTGGCCAAGGGGCTAGATCAGATCTGCTCACATGGGTCTGGCCTATGTGATAGGCTCCCCTGTGCCGGGAGCTGACGGTACAGAGCCAACCCTTGCCCTCGCAAAGGCCTCCGCTTAAAGGCAGCAATGTGATGGAAGCTTCTATACAGGATGCACCACAAAGTGCAGTGAGTTTCCAGGGAGGCACATGCTGGCTTTGGCATCTTCTAGCTCATTCTGACCCCTCCCACTCCCAGGGTCAGCTTTGCTCAAATGTTGGCTCCCTGGGGGTCTCCGGGAAATGCCTCAGGGGCTTCTCAGATGACTGCCTTCACTGCTTGTAAACCACTCAGCCTAGTGTGGTGTGTCCCGGGAAGATGGGGGACAGGTATCCAGACAAGGCTGTTACCAGGATCCGGCCGGAGGGCGGAGAGGCAAAGCCCAGGAGTGTGTGTGAGTGCAGGGGGAGCCTGCACCGGCCTCCGTGCCATCTACCCCTCTCCCTGGCCTGACTCCTAATGGAGGTTTTAGTGTGACTTCTTCCCGGCCTTGGCGAGTGACACCCCAGGACACCGTAGAGGGTCACTAGCAGGTTCCCAAATGTTCCTGTTAATGGTTTATCTCATAAAAGAGGAGGAGGAAGCTTTCAGGCAGGTGACAAGAGCAGCAGAAAGTAGGTTTTCATCGTAGAGAAAAATTTTCCATGGAAGATGACTTTGAAAATACCATGAAATCCTCTTAACTCAAGCGATTCCTCCCTGCCAGGCAGAGAGAGCTGGAGGGAGGCACAGGGGCCCTAGCTAGGAGGGCAGGCAGGATGGGTAGCTGCTCACCTATCACCTGCCTGAGGACACCAGAGGCCTGCAGGGGACCCTCCCCACACCTACCTATTCCAGACCGCAGCCCCCACAGCGCGGGCCGGTAGGAGGCCAGAGTCTGGGAGGAGGGAGGCACAGGCTGTTGGAATATTCTGAGAGCACCTGAGGGGCTTTGCCTTCCCTCCTCACCCCAGACCAGCTCTGCTCAGAAGGGGTCCCAGTGAAGTGCTGTGGCTTGTGGGTGTTGCTGGCTAAGCTTAGCGTCTAGGCTCCCTGGCTTTGGGTTCGGTTATCTGTAGTCATCTCCCTGTTGTTGAACAGGACAATCACCTGGGTGTTTTTTTTTTTTTTTTTAAAGTACCTCCACCCCCAATGTGAAACTCAAACTCACAACCTGAAGATCAAGAGTCTTAGGCCCTACCGACTGAGCTCGCCAGGTGCCCCAGCACTGGGTGCTTTTAAAACTAGGTTGATCCAAACCCAGTTGCAAACCAATTAAATAAAAAATTCTAGGGGCGCCTGGGTGGCTCAGTGGGTTAAAGCCTCTGCCTTCAGCTCAGGTCATGATCCCAGGGTCCTGGGATCGAGCCCCACATCAGACTCTCTGCTCAGCAGGGAGCCTGCTTCCTCCTCTCTCTCTCTGCCTACCTCTCTGCCCACTTGTGATCTCTGCCTGTCAAATAAATAAATAAAATCTTTAAAAAAAAAAAATTCTGCATGATCTCATGAACTGCCCTAGGATTTAACCTTCTAAATCTCTAAAAAAAATCTACCCGCTCTTCCTCACTTCCATCATCGCCGACTGGACTACGGAAACGCCAAACGGATCTTCCCCACGTTCATGCCACTGTCGGGGACCATTGTTGAAATGCACATCTAAATGAGTCACCTGCTTAAAATCCTTCAATGCCATCCCTTTTCTTCTTAGGAAAAGGACCAAAATAGTAACTTTTTATAGTGGAGAAACCTGACAGACACCAATGGGATCGAGAGATCGAGCTTAACAATACCGGTAACAAGGCATATAACTTCTGCTGAATTCCTGCCAGAAATGTAGAACCTCGAACCAATCCCAAGAAGACACCAGACAAGCTAAAATCGAGAGGCATCCTACGTACATTCCATATAATAAATGAGCAGGACTCTCCAGAAGTCTGAAGGTCACGGAGGATAAGACTGAGGAACTGTTAGGGGTTGGAGGAGACGAAGGGGACACTGCAAAGGAACCCAGTGTGGACCAGGATTGGATCCGGGAACAGAAAAAGGATATTAGGGGGAAATGGGTGAGATCCGGATAAGCCCTGCAGGGAGTGGCATTGTAACCATTGTGATCAGTACACATGCTCATGTGAGTTGTTAGTCTTAGGGGAAGTTGGGTGAAATGAGACACCCAGATTAGAAAGGAAGAAGTAAAACTATATTTGCAGATGACACTTTATATATAGAAAATGCTGAATAATCCACCAGAAAACCGACCGGGGCCGTGACAAACTCTGCCAAGTTGCAGGGCACAGAAACCGGTCGTGTTCCTATATACCAACGATGAACAATCTGAAAAGGAAATTAAGAGAAACAATTCCATCTACAATAGCATCTAAAAGAATAAAATACCATGGAATGAGTTTAACCAAGAAGTGAAAGACTAGCACACTGGAAACTATAAAATATTGCTGAAAGACATTTAAAAAAGACTTAAATGGAAAGATATCTTGCATTCATGGGTGGAAAACCTTAGTATTGTTAAGATGGGAATATTCCCCAAAGCAATCTACGAATTCAATGCAATCCCTGTTAAAACCCCATAGGCCTTCCCCCACCTCCACAGAAACGGAACAGCTGATTCTCACACTCGTATGGAATTTCAAGGGACCCTGAATAGCCAAAACAATAATTGAGAAAGAAAAAGTTGGAAGACTCACATTTTTGGATTTCAAAACTTATCACACAGCAACAGTCATTAAAACAGTGTGGTACCGGGATACGGACAGTCACAGAGAATGATGGAACAGAATTGAGATTCCAGAAATAAATCCAAAATACCGATAATTGGTTGACTTTCAACAGGGGTGCCAAGACCACTCAGTGGGGGAAAGAATGGTCTCTTCAACGAATGGTGTCCTTATTCCATGTAAAAAATTAACTTGAAATGGATCAACAACATAAATATAAGAGCTAAAACCGTGCAACTATTAGAAGAAAATATATGGGCAAATCTTGATGACTTCAGATTTGGAAGTGGCTTCTTTAACCTCAAAAGCGTAAGCATTGTGAAACACTGGGTTTTGTAAAAATTAAAAACTTTTTTCCATCGGAGAACATTACTAAGAAAGTAAAAAGACAACCTACAGGGGCGCCTGAGTGGCTCAGTTGGTTAAGCACCAGCCTTCAGCTCAGGTCATGATCTCAGGGTCCAGCGATGGAGTCCCGAGTCAGGCTCCTGGGTCAGCAGGGAGCCTACTTCTCCCTCTCACTATGACCTTCCCCACTGCTCGTGCTTTCTCTCAAATAAAATCCTTAAAAAATAAAAATAAAAAATTAAAGACAATCTACAGAATGGGAGACTCTATTTTCAAATCGTATATCTGATAAGAGTTTAATATCCAGGGCGCCAGGGCGGCTCAGGTGGTTAAGGGTCTGACTCTTGATTTTGGCTGAGATCATGATCTTGGGGTGTGAGATAGAGCCCCCCACATCGGGCTCCCTGCTCGGTGAGGAGTCTGCTTGAGATTCTCTTGCTTCCCTCTCCCTTTGCCCTTCCCCAATCCTGAATGCTCTCTCTCTCTCTGTCTCAATAAATAAATAAATCTTTAAAAAAGGAATTTAGGGGCGCCTGGGTGGCTCAGTGGATTTAAGCCTCTGCCTTCCGCTCAGGTCATGGTCTCAGGGTCCTGGGATCGAGCCCTGCATCAGACTTTCTGCTCAGCAGGGAGCCTGCTTCCCTCTCTTTCTCTGCCTGTCTCTTTGCCTACTTGTGATCTCTCTCTCTGTCAAAAAAAAAAAAATAATAATAAAAAATCTTTAAAAAAGTTTAATATCCAGAATATATTAAAAAGCTCTTACAACTCAACAACAAAGAGACAACATAATTTTTATTTAATAAAAAAGATTTATTTATTCCAGAGAGAGAGCATGTGCACGCACGTGTGCATGAGTGTGGGTTGGGGGGAGGCAGAGGGAGGGGAGAGAAAATCTCAAGCAGACTCTGTGCCGAGGTTGAAGCCCCATGTGGGGCCCAACCCCACAACCCGCCTGAGCAGAAACCAAGAGTCAAATAATCATCAGCTGTGTCACCCAGTGGCCCCCGAACAAAGTAATTTTTAAAAATGAGCATTTGAATAGACATTTCTCCAAATAAGAGACAAAAATGGCCAATAAGCACGTGAAGACATCTTCACCCTCATTGGTCATTCAGGAAATGTGGGTCAGAGTCACAATGAGATGCCACTGCACATTCACTAGAATGCCTATTAAAAAAAAAAAAAAAGGGGACGCCTGGGTGGCTCAGTTGGTTAAGCAGCTGCCTTCGGCTCAGGTCATGATCCCAGCGTCCTGGGATCGAGTCCCACATCGGGCTCCTTGCTCTGCAGGGAGCCTGCTTCTCCCTCTGACTCTGCCTTCCACTCTGTCTGCCTGTGCTCGCTCTCGCTCACTCTCTCTGACAAATAAATAAAATCTTTAAAAATAAAATATAAAAAAAAAAAAAAAAAAAAAAAAAAAAAAAGGAGGGGCGCCTGGGTGGCTCAGTGGATTAAGCCTCTGCCTTTGGCTCGGGTCATGATCTCAGGGTCCTGGGATCAAGTCCTGCATTGGGCTCTCTGCTCAATGGGGATCCTGCTTTCCCCCATCTCTCTCTGCCTGCTTGTGATCTCTCTGTCTGTCAAATAAATAAATAAAATCTTTAAAAAACAACAACAACAACAAACCTCTGGTAAAAAAAAAAAAAAAAAAAAAAAAGGAAACAAACAGCAAATACCAAGTGTTTTTGAGGCTGTGAAGAAATCGGAACCGTCTTACGTTGCTCGTGGGAATGCGAAGTGGTGTGGCCACTGTGGAAAACGGTTTGGTGCTTCCTCCAAAGGTTACTAGCACGGCCACGTCTCAGTGCAGGCTGCTGTAACAATTTATTATAGACTGGGTGACTTAGACAACAAACACTTACTCTCACACTTCTGGAGGCTGGGAAGTCTGAGATCAGGGTGCAAACATGCTCGGGGGCTGGCGAGAGCACTTTTTCTGGCTTGCAGCGGGCTGCCTTCCTGTTGCTTGCTCCTGAGGCAGAGAGCGCAGAGCCGTCTTGGGTTCTTACAGGAGCCCTAATCCCATCACCAGGGCTCCACTCCTCAGACCTACTATTTCCCAAAATGTCCCCCATCCAAACGTCATCATAGTAGGGGAAAGGGCTTCTGCATAGGACTTTTGAGGGACACCATTCAGTCCATAGCACTGACTGACCCAGAAAATTCACTCCTTGGTGTATATCCAAAAAATCTGAAAACATACCCAAACATGCTTGTATTCCAGTTTTCAGAGCAGTATTACTCACGATAGCCAAAAGGTAGAAAAGATCCAAATGTGATCATCAACAGATGAATGGATAAACAAAATGTATATTTCATATAATGGAATATTATTTATCCATGAGAAAGAATGAAGTTCTGATATTTGCTACGACATGGATGAACTTTAAAAACATGGTCCAATATCCAACCACAGCCCCTAAAAACCCTTCTCTGGGTCCTCAACGGCTCCTAGGATCTCTTTCTTGATTCAGTGACATTTGAATTCGTTCATTGATCAGGTCACCTGCTATGGATCAGATTAGATCCTGGCCCTCAGGCTGCATAAAACTTGCGTGGGCGAGAAGATGGAACAGATCAAATACACAAACAAGCCATAATGACATGCAACACTTACCTGGAGGTCTGTGCGAATTGGAAGGGGTCATTAAATGTGCCTGGGGGAGAGAGGCCGCCTCTGAATGGCGAGGAAGAGGAGGGAGAGTTCCTGATAGGGAGAGGGTATCCTGGCGTCAGCGCCAAAGGGCTGCGGCAAGTGGCTCTGGGGGATGGGGAGGAGGTGGGCAGAGGTTGAGACCAGGGCAGATGGTGAGGCCAGGTTGTGCGTGGCAGGTGAGGACTCCGGGCCACGTCTTGGAGGCCACAGTGGATTGGTTACAGCCGGTTTCGTGATCTGGAGTGGCCTTCAGAGGCTCTGGGCATGGCTTGAAGCCGTGTGCAATAAAACTGTGTGTGCAAATGTGCCTTCTGCTGGGGAGGGTCCTCAGATGTCATCACATTCTCCAAGGGGTCGGTCCCCAACGAGGTTACGAAGTTGACTCTTAGCCAAGCTGATACGATTGTTCTCCCCTAGCATCCCCGGTTCCAGCCAGGCTGGGCTCCTCTCCACTCCCCAGCACGAGGCTGGTGCCAGGCCCAGGCTTACTGCCTGAAACACCTGTCCTCTCCTGGCCTCCTGGCACAAACTTCCCACTCAGGGGGCCGTCCCCAGCAGCCTTTAGCCCCTGAGCCACCTCTGAGTCACTGCTGTTGGGCTCCCACGTTTGAGTCTGTCTGTCTCCTCTGCAGAGAGGGCCACACCTCCCTGCCTCCGTGTCTAAACCCGCTCCAGTCTCGTCCAGCTCCGTCCACTCCTGATACAGCCCTCAAATGTCACCTGTGCGTGATGAGTGGCTTCCCCGCGGCCAGATCTGAAGTCCCCTCCGGGCACTGCCTCTTCCACTTCCTCCTCCTCATCTTCTGGAAAGCTCTCCTCTTTCGAGCTCCCTGACATTGCACCTGCGTGTTTGGGGTCTCTTCCTGCTTCTACGGATCACTGCTTTTTCTGTGTTTTTTTTTTTTCCCCCTAACTTTTCAGTGTTTTTCTTTAAAGATTGTAGGTCTAAAAAAATAGGTAATTCATGCACCTGGGAAAAAGGTCAAACAGAACAAAAGAACAGGGGCGCCTGGGTGGCTCAGTTGGTTAAATGTCTGCCTTTGGCTCAGGTCAGGATCCTGGGGTCCTGGGATAGAGCCCCACATTGGGTTCCCTGCTCAGCAGAGAGCCTGCTTCCCCTTCTCACTCTCCTTCTGTGCTCTCTTTCTCTCTTGCTATCTGTCTCTCGAATAAATAAATAAAAATCTTTTCTTTAAAAGATTTTATTTATTCATTTGACAGAGAGAGAGATCAGAAGTAGGCAGAAGGGCAGGCAGAGAGAGAGGGGGAAGCAGGCTCCCTGCTGAACAGAGAGCCCGATGTGGGGCTCAATCCCACGACCCTGAGATCATGGCCTGAGCCGAAGGTAGAGACTTTACCAACTGAGCCACCCAGGTGCCCCATAAATAAAAATCTTTAAAAACAACAACAACAACAACAAAAGGGGCGCCTGGGTGGGAAATAAATAAATAAATAAATAAAATCTTTAAAAAAACAAACAAACAACAACAACAACAAAAGGACATATAATGAAAGTTACTTCTTCCTTCTATGGTTTTAAATTCCCCAAAATCTTCTCCCAGGGGCAACTCTTATTATTACCTTTTGAAGTCCCAACTACTTGCTATACATGACTACTAAACACATCAAATGTGGCTATTTGAATTGCTCTACACACACACACATGCACGCACACATATATATGTGTGTGTATATATATATATATATATATATAAAACTTTATTTTATTTATTTTAAAAAAATATTTTATTTATTTATCTGACAGACACAGATCACAAGTAGGCAGAGAGGCAGGCAGAGAGAGAGGAGGAAGCAGGCTCCCTGCTGAGCAGAAAGCCCGACGCAGGGCTCGATCCCAGGACCTTGGGATCATGACCCAAGCCGAAGGCAAAGGCTTTAACCTACTGAGCCACCCAGGCGCCCCTATAATTTTATTTTTAAAAAATATTTTAAAATTTATTTGTCAGAGAGAGAGAGAGCACAAGCACATAAGCAGGGGGAACAGGCAGAGGGAGAAGTAGGCTCCCCACTGAGCAGAGCTCAATCCCAGGACCCAGGAGTCATGACCTGAGCTGAAAGCAGGCTTTTTTTTTTTTTTTTTTTTTTGAGAAAGAGAGAGAACATGAGCGGAGAAAGGTCAGCGGGAGAAGCTGACTCCCTGCCAAGCAGGGAGTCTAATGTGGGACTCAATTCCGGGACTCCAGGATTGCGACCTGAACTGAAGGCATTCGCTTAACCAACTGAGCCACCCAGGAACTCTGAAAGCAGACTCTTAATGACTGAGCCACCCAGATGTCCCTGAAATATAAATATAAATATATATATATATACACATATACATATGTATATATATATATTTTAAAGATTTTAGATTTAAAGATTTTAGAGAGAGAGAGAGAGCAAGCAAGCTGGGGAGGGGCAGACAGAGAGGGAGAGAGAATCTTACCCGGATTCTTTGCTGAGTATGGAGTTGGAAGCAGGGCTTCTCCTCACGATCCTGAGATCATGACCTGAGATCAGGATCTGAACCTGTGCCAAAGCCAAGGGTCGGATGCTTAACTGACTGTGCCACCCAGGTGCCCCTGAAGTCTGTTTTAAGTGTAAGATACATGCCAGATTTCAAAGACTTAGTACAAAAAAAAAGAATATAAAATATCTTTTTAATTATCTTAAAATACACAATTATAATGCAATCAACCTGGAAAAAGTAATTTCAAACATTGATTAAATGTTAAAATGATGCTATTTTAGATATATTGGGTTGAATAAAATATATTTAAATTAATTTCACTTGTTTCTTTTAATCTTTTAATGGGTATGCTGAGAAAAGTTAAGTTACATAGTCTGCTTCCATTTGTGGCTAACATAATTTATCCAACTCCACTGTTCTAGAGCTAGACTCTGTACTTACAAGCATGGATGTATTTCTTTAAAAACACAGTACATATGGGACCCCCTGGGTGGCTCAGTCGGTTTGGCTCAGGTCGTGATCCCAGGGTCCTGGGATCGAGGCCCATGACAGGTTCCCTGTTCCTCAGGGAGTCTGCTTCTCTTCCTCTCTCTCCCTCCCTGTCCCACAGGCTGTTGTGCTCTCTTTCTCTGTCAAATAAATAAATAAAATCCTTTTTTTTAATAAAAAAAAAAAGGATTTTATTTATTTATTTGACAGAGAAAGAGACCGCAAGCAGGCAGGCAGAGAGAGAGAGAGGGAAGCAGGCTCCCAGAAGAGCAGAGATCCCGATGTGGGGCTCAATCCCAGGACCCTGAGATCATGACCCGAGTCGAAGGCAGAGGCTTAACCCACTGAGCCGTCCAGGTACCCCATCAAAATTTTTTAAAAAAGATTTAAAAACCCACAAAACCATAATACACAAATAACAAGATAAGTAGACTTCTGTAAATTTCTTTTTGTACTCAAGCATCTTTCTCAGAGATTATTTATTGGTTTATCTTAGCCTACCTCATTTTTGTAATGTCTGCATAGCATTCCCTTAGATGACCAGGCTAGCATTTCTGTAACCAGGTCTCTCTCGATGGGCACCTAGACTATTCCTGATTTCTTTTTTTTTTTTTTTTTTATTTAGATTTTATTTTATTTAGATTTTATTTATTTTATTTATTCACTTGACAGAGAGAGATCACAAGTAAGCAGAGAGGCAGGCAGAGAGAGAGGAGGAAGCAGGCTCCCTGCTGAGCAGAGAGCCCCATGCGGGACTTGATCCCAGGACCCTGAGATCATGACCTGAGCTGAAGGCAGCGGCTTAACCCACTGAGCCACCCAGGCGCCCCCTATTCCTGATTTATGAATGCTACCGCAGCACCATGAGTTCGCGAGTATACTGGAACCTACCTCTTTAGGCACGTGGGCGAGGATATCTGCGGGGTGAATTCCTGAAAGTCGATTTTCTACCAGTGGGTGTTCTTGGAGTCCTGGGGATGGCATATCTCTGGGGGTCCTGCAGGACGGACCAGTCCATGGTGGATTATTTGTTGAACAGGAATCTCAGATATGAAGTTCGGGACTGGAAGGAGCCTCAGAGTTCACTATGTATTTGTTTACCTTACAAACATTTCCCGAGCTCCCTTGGGGTTGGAGGATTGGTTCACAGATAAGCAGATGGCGTCTCTGCCTTGAAGAGGGCATGGTAGAACAAGGAGACATGCACAGACAGAAACAGATGATTAAAGTCAGGGGCTTTCAGAGGGTACATGTGAGACGCAGAGGGAGCATTTTATAGAGGATAAAACCGAAGCCCACACACCAAAGTGACTTTACTGGGGTCACTGGAGTGGACCTCTTCTCCTCTTTAGAGCAGAAGCTTTTTGAGAATCAGGAGCTTAGGTGTTTTCCGTCTGCTGCGAACTTGACTTCTCCTTCCTCTGAATCAATATGTATTAGTCATTATGAATGCAATGGGCACCGAGACTGGTAGTTTCATACCTGATCTCATGTAAGTGTCTCAACAGCCCTTGAGCTGGGTGGTTGTCCCTGACATCAGCGCCCCTTCCGCTGTCCACTCAGAGTCTGCTCCACTCCTTTAGCTCCTGGCTGGCATTTCTTCATGGTGTGCCCAAGAGGTCATCCGAGGGCTCCAGGCAGAGAGCACACTGGGGATCAAGGATTCATCCTCCAGATCCAGGATCCAGGCTCCGGTGTCAACTCCAGGGACCACTATTGCCTGCACGACCTCGAGCAGTAAGTATCTCCGTTTCCTTACCTGCATGAGTTGTAACCATAGTCTCTACCTCGGCAAGCTTGAGGGTGAGGAGTGAAAAGATGAAGCATGTACCATGCCTCCACTGGGTCCTGGGCTGCTCTAAGTGTCCCCAGAGGAGTCTGTGTCTGTGGGGCCGGTTACAGAATTGTGGAGTCAGGCCCTGGAAACCTCAAGCATTGCTTTTGTTATATTGTCCCTGTTTCCTTGTATTTATTTATGTTTTAAGATTTTCCTTATTTATTTAAAAGAGAGAGAGAGAGAGAGAGACAGTGTGGTAGAGTTGGGGGGGAGGAGCAGAGGAAGAGGGAGACGCAGAGCCCGACACGGGGCTCGACCTCACAATCATGAGATCAGGACCTGAGCCAAAACCAACAGTAGGAGCCTAACCAACTAAGTCACACAGGCGCCCCGTCCCTGTTTTATAAGCGTTTGTCTATGAAATGTTATTTTAGTTAGCTGGTATGGACTTTGGAAGAGCTTTTCTTTTTTTTTTTTTTTTTTTTTTTTTTTTTTTTTTAAGATTTTATTTATTTATTTGACAGAGAGAAATTACAAGTAGATGGAGAGGCAGGCAGAGAGAGAGAGAGGGAAGCAGGCTCCCTGCTGAGCAGAGAGCCCGATGCGGGACCGATCCCAGGACCCTGAGATCATGACCTGAGCCGAAGGCAGCGGCTTAAACCACTGAGCCACCCAGGCGCCCTGGAAGAGCTTTTCAAAGTAGCTCATGGGTCAACAGATAAACGAGTTCTGGTGTGTCCATACAACAGAATATTGTTCAGCCATAAAACAAGTTAAGTACCGATGCGTACTACTATGTGGATGAACCTTAGAAACATTATGTTAAGTGAGAGAAGCCAGACACAGAAGGTCACACACAGTACGATTTCATATGTGAAATATTCCCAATACAGAAATCCATAGAGACAGAGCTCACATTGGAGGGGGCTGAGGCGGGGAGCAGCAGCCGAATGGGCATGGGATTTCATTTTGGGGTGATGACAGTGTTTTGGAACTGGACAGAGGAGGTGGTTGGGCAACACTGTCCATGCACTAAATGCCCGACTTGTTCGCTTTAAAATGGTTAATTTCACGTTAGGAGAATTTCACTTCAATTAAAAAAAATAGCTCGTGGGCCCTCCTTCCCCAGGGACTTAGGGACTCCAATTAAGACTGTATTAGAAACCACTAATCCTTTCGCATTATAAAGGGGCAGCCTAGGGAGATGGAGGGGAAAGGCTCTCCTGGGGACACAGAGCTGGTCCCAGCTAGAATAGAGCGAGAATGCAGATCACATTCGCAGAACAGATCTTGACTGAGAACGAGTCCCTCCCTGTTCTAAGCACTGAGGATTCAGCCACCATGAGCAAGACTCAGGAGTCCTTATGGAGTTTGCATGGCAATGGAGGAAGGCTGACAAACACAGGTAATAAAATGTCAGGCAGGGATAAGCAGGGTAGGTAAATGGTTAGGTGTGAGGTGGCTAGGGAGGGTCTCTAAAAGGAGGCGACATTTGTGCGAGCCAAGCAGAGCAGATATCAGGTGGAAGGACCAGGACCAGCAGGTGCAAAGGCCCCACCAGACAAGAGCACGCTTGGTGTGGTAAAAGGACCAGTGGGCAGGCTGTCTCCAGTTGCTTCCTTTCTGCCCTGGAGATCATAGTAGACTGTTCCCTGCTTAATAGACGCTGAGTCAGTATTTAACCGATGCTCACTGATGGAGGGTGGTTGGGAGGCTGAGCAGAGTCTGGGGAGGGAGTGGGAGCGACACAGGCTTCCTGGCTGATGGGGACGGCAGCACAACTCCCAGCTCACCAGTCTGGCTCCTGGCCCCCGACCCTTGAGTGGGGAGGTCCTGGCAGGCAGCTCCCTGAGACTTCCGGACCACTAAGGTAGAGGGGGTGCTTTAAGTGGCATGGAGCCCAGCAGCTCCCCCAGGATGCTTGTCTTTAATTGGTGCCTCCGAGGGGGACATCGTCCCTAGGCCACCCTGGGGAGGCCACCCGCTCATCACTTCTCCTTTGCAGGCTTGGGGCACAGGGAAAGAGGGGGTCTTCAGCTGTGAGGGGGTGCTGGGTAGAGGGCTGGTGAGTTCTGAGATGTTTCTCTGCTCAGATAATGAGAGGCAGCCCCTGCCCACATTTGGGTAAAGGAGAGTGAAGAATTGTCGCCACCTCTTGGAGTAGAGTGGAGGCTGCTCTCTGCTCCTGCGTATTTATTTTACTTTCCTACCCACCCTTGCTGGGTTGATGGGATTTGAGGCACAGAGGGTGAAAGACTGAAGACTTGACAGTTAGTTTTAAGGTCCCCCAACTTCCCAGCTGGTGGGGTGATTTGCCTTCTCTCTCTGAGCCTCACTTTTCCTGTCTATAAAATATAAATTAATACAAGAAAGCGTAGGCCCAGTAGCTGGGCCTGTGAGGGCATTCAACAATCCGAGTCTGAAACCTGAGGTCGCCTTTCATTTCTTGTCTGTGGTTGAGCAGAGCCCCACTTCGTCCCACCTAAGCAGGCAACCCTCCTTGGGGACCTCTGCTCCAGCACCATCTCTCCCAACTTCCTTTGGTGACACGCAGTTCCCCTGCATGGGCAGGGTGACCGCTGACCGGCCCCCTGGGCATGGGGCCACATTTTGGGGAACAGAGTGGAAGCCTCATGCTTTCCTGTGTCTCTGGTGCTACCACCAGCCCTGTCCATGACCACTTGCACTACCTCTCAGGCCCCGGCCATTTTGTTTCCCAAGATTCCTGCTCCCTTTCTGGGCATCTGTTCTGGATCGTACCTAAGTGGGCTATAGGTTCCTCTGGCTCTGTCCTCCCTGCCTCTCACTGGCCACGCAGAAGGGGCCAGAAGCTTGTTCTTGGTCTTCATCCACCAAGTGGCTTGACAGGTCCTGGGCAGGTTTACTGCGTTTCTTGAACTACAGGGAGTAAATAGTCCCTAAAATGCATGGTGGGTAGACACGTGGTTCTCTCTCCATGATCCTAACCCCTGACCAGTGTCATTTAGGGAAGGGAAGAGGAAAGAAACAATGGGAGAAGACAAGGCGGGGAATGGGTGGGAGAGATGTATATCTGACTCTTGTGGCATCAGACTTGGGCAGGATGGGGTAATGGCCAAGGCACGTGGACAGTCGAGCCAGACCGCCCGAGTTCTAACTTCCCAGCTGCTAGCTTGTGACCAAGGGCAGTTTCTTTATCTTCTTGGACATCCATTTCCCATTTCTTTTATTTCTTTTTTCTTTTTTTAAAAATATATATATTTAAATATTTTATTTATTTGTCAGAGAGAGAGAGACAGAGAGAGCGAGAGAGAGTATACAAGCAGGGGGTAGGTAGAGGGAGAAGCAGCTCCCCGCTGACCAAAAAGCCAATGTGGGACTCGATCCCAGGACCCTGGGATCGTGACCTGAGCCAAAGGCAGACGCTTCACTGACTGAGCCAGCCAGGTGCCCCTAGTACTATGTTTCAATTTATGTAGTTTAATTTGCTTTTGTTCGCGTAAATTGTCCTCTATCTGGGCATGAGAACAAACTCTCAAAAGAGATTGAACAGATTTCTAACAGTATTAGAGTATTCCTTTACAATAATAGTTATTACTGGCTCTAGGCTTTTAAAAATTAGGGTACAAAACACATAATATAAAATCTATCATTTTGTCCACTTTGAAGCAGGCAGTTCATTCGTGTTAAGTCTATTTACAACGTTGTGCCACTGGTCTCCGGAACTTTTTCATCTTGCAAAACTGAAACTCCATGCGCGTTAGACAACTCGCCATTTCCTGTCCCGGCAGCCCTTGGCAAACCAATGTCACTTACTGTTTCTGGGAGTCGGACGACTCTGGGAGACTCTATAAGTAGCATCTTGGAGTACTTGTCTTTCTGTAACTGGCTTATTTCACTGAGCGTGATGTCCTCAAGCCCCTTTCACGTTGTAGCAAATGTCACAACATCCAGGAAGTTTTGCGGGACCCTGAGTGAGAGCTGATGGGGGATCTTGGACTGGGGTTTGGCCACAGAGATGGGGAGAAGTAGACAGATCAGGGAGATTTGGGGGAGGTCCAGTGGCAGGATCTGGTGAAGGTGAGGTCTCCAGCCTTGACCTTCAAAGGTGACAATGGACAGTCCAGTGGCTCTGTGACATGTGTGCTCCTTCGGAGGATGGGTGGAAGTGACCCAGGGCCTGATTTGGGAGCACAGGAAATTGAGAAAGAACCTCTTCTCTCTTCTCTGCCCAGAGCTTTGAGGAAACCAGAAGGGGTGAAAGCAAGCAGCTGCTCTGGCTTCTTTACCCCTTGCTTATATCTTCCTGCGGAGCGCAGACCTCACCATGGTCTTTGGGGCATCCCCGATGACAGGCAGGAGGAGTGTGACAGTCCTATGCTCTGTCCCTATTCACCCCCAGAGGTCTACTCTGCTGCCTCTGTTCTGTGTTATCCTCCACCCGCCCACCTAGAGACACCCCCCTTATCCCGCCCCGGCTCCTGTCTCCTCCAAAAAATGGTTGGTTCTCCCCTCTGAGAAAGAAGTTGCAGTGCAGAGAATCCTGACCCAGACCCTCTTTGGTTGGGTGGCATCTACTGAAAGCAGGAGGCCCCGTGCCTCACCCAGGGATGCTGGGATCCGACGTGAACCCCACCGTCCGAGGAGCAAACAGCTCCACGGATGTGGCCGTCTGAATGGGTGCCGTGGTGGTTCATGAGAGGGGCGGATAGTTCTGTTTGGTTGGGTGTGGGTGTGTGCGTGGGAGGAGGGGTAGTTGCCAGAAAGGGCTACAGGGAAGATGGGATTTTCTAGAACCGAGTCTTGGCAGATTTTCATCAACTTGAAGGAAAAGGTCAGGGGGCAGAGGCAGATCAGGGAACCCAGGAGATAGGCCCGGGTCCTCAGCCTGCTACCAGCCGAGATAGGCTCAGGGGTCTGCAAGGTCCAGGAACACCAGGATGATTGTGGGACAATATTTCCCACAGAGAACTGACTGGAAAGCCAAGGCTGCTGTAGGAGGCCAGTGTGCATTCGCACAGCAGACCCAGAGACCCTGTGGGGCGCTCACCACCAGGAGCCCAATTTTCCCCAAGGGAGAACGCCCCAGGGGGCCCTGAAGTAAGGCTGTGAGCTGGGCAGCCTGGCTCCAGATCCAGCGACTGTCATCCCCTCTGTGTCCCAGGTGGCTGGGACAGGGCTGGAGGGAAGAAGAAGGGAACATGGCCAGGAGTCAGCCTCAGGAGTTGGGACGGGGAAGAAGTGGGGGCACGGGGGGCTGACGAGGGAGGGTGTGGGGCAGTAGGCGATGGGCGGGTGAGGGTGGGCCCCGCGGTCTCCCAGAGGCCCGGGTCGCCCTCTCGGAGCTGTGGCACTGGAAGGAAAGGGGGCCTGGCCAGTCTCTCCCCCCGGAAGGGACAGGAGTGTCACGGCCTCGTGCCCTGAAGATGCTCTGTCAGCACAGCCCGGCCCTGCTGCTTCCCTCTGGGCTCTGCCCACCGCTGTACACATGTCCGCTGTCCTCTCCGTCCCCTTCCTGGCCGCTGCTCGGGCACCCTGCGCTCTGGCAATTTCTTTCTTTGTTATTTCCTCATGGAGCTAGAAGTGGCTTTGAAGCCTGCCTGGTTCTTTAGAGGGAGAGAGGTAAAAGCAGTTCAAGGGATGTAGGTTGGAAATGCAGATGGGCGGCAGGAGTGCCTCCCAGCCACCCCCCAGAACCCTCTCAGAACATCTGAGCGTCTCTGTGGGGCACCCCTGCCCCGAGAGTATGGCCTCCCCTGCTTGCAGAGAGGATGTGAGAGCACCCGGGGGAGGGGTGTCTGCTGTGAGCTTGGGTCAGGCAGGGCAAGGCGAGACTGTCATCCTCCTGCCCCACCCCTGTCTTTCCACCAAAATAGAAGGACCCAAGTGTCAGCCCCAGGGAGGGAAGCCTTTGAAGCAGGAAACAGCCCGGGAGGGAAGGCTGAAGGAAGCGGTGTGTTCATATTCACAGGGCAGCATCGGTCATCCGCGGGCTTTCTGTGTTTTCACGGCAGGCGGACAATCACTAGCCTCGCTTAGCAATCCCACGGCCCCGGAGGCAAGGCCTGCACTTGGCTTAACAAATTGGTGGGTGACCTTGGGCCACTCACCTCCCTCTCTGGGCCTCGGTTTTCTCGTTTGTAGCATGGGGGACTGTGACTGGGTGCTTTCCTACTGTGACTTTCAGGATTTGCATCTGTGACAATTTGGGTCACAGATCCGTGTCTCAGCACGCTTTCACCCCCCACCCCCTCTCGTCTGGGTGGCCTGGGAGGTGCGCAGAGACGCTGCAGAGCAGCAGGGACAGGAGCGTAATGCTGGGGTGGCGGGGGGTTTGCCTAAAGCCCCCTTTCTGGGAGGCGGTCAGGGCAGCCCAGGTGTGGACCAGTGCATTTGGGGTAGGGGGGCTGCTAACCCTTTACTCCTGGGGCGCCAGCTGGGGAGTACTGTTGGAAGGGCTCAGGGGTCGGGAAAGGGAAACATTTCAGGGGCTTGGGGCAGGGCCTATTTATTGACTAGTTCGGAAATGTTTCAAGGTTTTGACAAGCCGTGGGAGCGTATGGGAGACCTGTGGACTGCCAGCTCTGCGGTGTGGACGGACTGACTGACAGGAAAGGCTGCCTGTCCCCACTGGCAACTTTCTTGCCGTTTCCACCATCAGAAAAATTCCTTTCCCTGGGAACTGGTGGCAGGTCACTGTTTCCACTTGGCCCAACCTCCCAAGGCCTGTGGCCACAAGGGAGACTTCCCCGGCAACCCCAGTCCACACACATAGCACCGTGCTCCGTGGCCTGGCCACTGCACGAACTTGCCCAGCAGTGGCCGGCAACACAGGCCGGGCAGCCTGGCGCTGGGTCTGCTGTGGCCGCCTCCCTCAGCCATCTTCCCTCCCCCTGGGGGCCTGCTTGGCACCCCCCTCCCTCCTGGCCCCCAGGCCACAGATGAGGACTTTCCCCTATGCTCTTCCTGTCTAGCGGAGGAGAAAGCTGGGGTGGAGTTGCACGGCGGTGGGGAGGGGGTGCGGTGCAGCCAGGAGCAGGGGCAGCTGGCAGGGGCTGGGGGGCAGATCCCGGACTCTTCGTGCCGGGCTCCTTCTCTGCCTGCTGCCCCGACTTCCCTGCGCAGCAATTTCACTTTCTATTTTAAACAGTTTGGGTTGGTTGCTTCCCTGCCTTCCTGCTGGGTGTTTATAGTGAGGAAAATAATTGGTAATATTTGCACAGATGTGCTGGCGCTGCAGCTCGTCACGGGCACCTTTACCCAGGGGACCCTCCCTGCCCCCCCACCCCTGCCAGCCTGAGAAGTCAGTCTTGGGGGGGTGGTGGTGACAGTAAGTTCCCCCTCCTCCCGGGAGCCTCAGGCAGAGCTGGGAAGCAGGAGGCCAACAGTTCCTTAGGCGCGCCCAGAGGCAGGCCTCAGCAGGACGGGGAGGGGGCCCTGCCCCTGCTTCGGGGACTGATCCCCGACCCCAGGCTCCACAGGATGCGCCCTTCCTAGGGGGCTGTGTGGGAGGGAAGCCCCTGGGGGCTCTGTTTCTGATTTCATTTTCTCCTGCAGAGCCTGCCTTTGCTCCTGGGGTAAAGGAGGGGGTACAAAGGCGGGGGAGCAGGACGGAGGTGAACACAGGAAATCATCTGGCTTCTTCTTCGAACCATTCTGGAGGGCGGGGAAGGAGGCAGGTATCACGGGGGCCAAGAGGCAGGTATCACGTGGGCCATGAGGCAGGTCCTGGACCGCTGTGTGTGCCGCACACTGCCCGTTCTGGGGCCCAGCCAGACTGACCATGGGGTGAGACCGCACTGCGGGCAGGGCCAGGGGACACGCCTCAGCCGCCGGGTCTCCTTCACCCCTTGCACGCGTGTGTGCTGCGTGTGTGCTGCGTGTGTGGGCGCTTCTGTGAGTGTGGGTCTGCAGTATTTGTGTGCCTGTGGGCTGTACCGGTGTGTGTGTGCGGGGCTGCCTGCCTGGGCCTGCAGGGATGTATGTGCATGCGTGTGGGTACATGGGTGTGCACATGTGTGCTACATATATGTACCCATGTACGTGCACGCATGTGCCTGGGTTCGGGTGCTCCCAGAAGCCCATGCGGAGGCAAGGATTCAATTGCAGGTAGAGAACCCCAGATAGCATGGTAAGGGGAGTGAGGAAGAAGGTCCGGGGAGGAAGGCAGTCAGGGAGGGCCATGGTCTCCAGCAAACCACTGCCATGGGCATCTGACAGTCAACCCGCAGGGGAGTCACGGGAGCCAGAGGGCTCCCTTCCAGAGGGCAGAAAGCCCACCAACTCCCATCCGTCACCGGTTGACGCCTCTTGACTCGGCTGTTGGCTCTCTGGCACTTTGGCTTGTCCTCGGCCTAGTGTCACAGAGTTCCCCGGGAGCAGCCTCCCGTGTGTGGAGCTAAGTGCTGAGGGGATCTCTGTAACACCACCGGTCCGCAGCTCTGTGGTGGGTGTGGCAGGTGCTGTGATGGCCCCCCCGCCCCAGGGCCCCTGCAGGAATGATGGGCTTGGTCCTCCAGCCCCTGCAGGTGCCTGGTAAACAGCCTCAGGGCAAGCCCCCCCGGGGGCTGCCCCAGCTGAAGAAAGCCTCCTTGCTCAGGCCGTTCTCTTTTTCTGGGTGGCCCACATCCGATGACCATTTGCTGAGGGGGGATAAAGGCCTGGCCCTTTGTCCCAACTTGGGTCAACCCTGAAGGGTATCCTGGCTCCAGACCCCACTGCATTCGGGACCGCCTTGCAGCCTGACCTCCTCTTGCCCAGATCTGCCTCCTTCTCCCTTCCCCAGGTGATCTCCCAAAGGCAGCCCATCATACATGACTGGCACCGATCTCTGTCTCATGGGCCTCCAGCCCACACAGCGCGCGTGTGTGTAAGCAAGCAACGCTGCATCTCGCCAGCAGGCACGTGCAGGTGCGGGGTGAGCCTCTCCTACCTCCCCCAGGACCCTCGTGCACAGTCATTTAGGAACCATCTAGAGCTGGTCCCTCTGCCGGTCCAGGCCGGCTCCTGGGGAAGTGAGAGGAGGCTGGAGATCTGGTGTGGACCCTGGGGCCCGAGGTGGAGGTGGCTTCCTCCCCGCACTGTCCAGGAGGTATGCAGGTATGTGGAGGGGGGGTACGGGGGGTACATGATGGGACTTAAGAATGGGCACCAGGGGACTGGGGCTCCTTGGGGCCCCCCTAGGCCCTGCATCCCCTCCTGATAGCTGCAGGCAGCTCAGTGAAGCCTCACTCACCCCTCCCCCGACCTCTCTAGCCTAGAAGGGATTTTTGCTTAGGCATGGATGCTGTCTTGTCTCGAATGGAATCTGGTGCCGACTACTACGCTGCTTCTGGGCTACTCTGATCAGAGAGGTCCTGGGATAGGGGACTGCGGGGGGTACCCTGACCACCCCTCCTGCTATGGCCTTCTGGAGAAGACTGCCAGGGCCCAGAGCAGCCACGATGGGGTTGGAGGTCAGTCTTGGAGGTCAGTGGGCTGTGGGTAAAGGTGGAGGCAGGTGGGGACACTAAGAGGCCCAGAAGGCACCCGGTGTTACAGAAATGTTTATTACAAGGATAAATATATACAACAATGGGATATTAAAACTGCTGATCCTGGGCCTGTGGGACTTCAGGGGATGCAGGGAGTGGGAGGGGAGGGTAGTGGGTCAGTGGTGGATTCACAGGTCTGGGCTCTGGATGCAACCTGGGAACGACCGGGGCCCCAGATCCCGCACAGATAGGTCTTTTGCTTGAGCCTACATACTCCTGCCCTCCTGGCTGCCTGGATGCTTCTAAAATTCTGGATGTTCCCTATTGGCTGGGGACGTTGAGAGTAGCTCTGGGTAGGGATGTCGGTGAAGGAAGCTGGCCAGGGGCCACCACTGACCCCCAGCATCACTGGTCTTTGAGACACATGCTGCCCAACCTCTTTCTCTGAGTGGGTGGAGCCCTCAGAAATGGCTGTAGTTTGGCTCTAGCCCAGATGCTCAAGGCAAAATCGAAACAGCTTGGAAGATTCCTGCCATGTTCCTGTTCATGAATACCAAAGGTTATGGGAAAACGATTTCCCCTGGGAACATTTTCCTCATCTCTCTAGACCTTGCTCAAGGGACAGCTCCTCCAGGAAGCCTTCTGAGCACTGCTGGCTGCTCAGCAGCCATGTTCGTCCTGTATCCCTCCCCTCATTTATACTATGTCCCAGGGTCTCTCCTCATTGCTTTCTCTGAGGGCCGGATCCGGGGCCCTCTGCTTCTTGGCTGGTGGGCCGATGACACTCTCTCTCTGGGATGGCATTAGCTCAGGGCCACCCAGGAGGAGCCCAGAAGAGGATGATGGGGGTGGGGACTAGGATTGGAGTGGAGAGGCCCATGTGGCCTGGCAATGCTTCAGGACTTTGTCATCACTTCTGCCTTTTGTTCCTATGCAAGGAAGTTCAGAGAACCTGCCTTGCTTGCACTTTACATGGCTGGGATGCTTCTACAATCTATGATGTCTCATAAACCCGTAGGGGAGAGCCAGAAAGAGCTAGGGGGCCCCTGTGTGTCTGTATATTTCCCTCTTGGTTGGCTGGGGTGTTGGCCTCAGGGGGCCAGAGAGTGGAGTTGGGGAAGCTCAGATTGTCCCCAGAGTGGAGACGCCCATTAGTGGAAAGAACTGAGTCAGATCCCCTGCCCCCAGGTGTCCTTTTCTCTTCTGGTAACCTCCAGTTTTTTCTCTGCAGAGAGGCTGGCCGAGCAGGGGAGTGGGCTGCTGGCAGGACGGGCGACCCTCCCGGGTGGGCAGAAGAGGCTGAGCTCCCGGCTAGCCTCAAGCCAGAGGTAGGTTCTGCCTGGATGGCTTGGTGGGCAGCCCTACCCTCTCCTGCTTCCTGACAGCCTGGGCTAACGGGTGGTGGCCCTGGCTTTGCTCTGGGGCCGGGGGGCCAGGGACGAGAAGGGACAGTGGAGCCCTGCAGGCTGCAGCCTGGGAGGCCTCCCCCACAAGCTGGGGTGGCGGGTGGTCTTGAGGGGCCCGGGTGCTCCTGAAGGTCTGTGACCCCAAGCCCCATTGTCTCTTCAGGCGGAGCCGGGGCGTCAGGATGCCAGGCCCTCCTGGCCACTAGCCATGGCCGTTCTGGGACATGTAAGCCGCCAGCGCCACCACCACGGCCACATAGAGACCGGCGCCCACAGCGATGGAGAGTGTGGCCAGGAAGAGGGCCCTGCGGGAGGTGGTGCTGGCCAGGCGGAAGTCTCCCTTGGAGATGGCCTTGCTGGTCTAGGGAGAGAGAGGGACTGGTGAAAGGGGCGTCCCCACCTCCAACCCCCTCCTGCACAAAGGCCTCCCCATCCTCCCCCACCTTTGGTCAAGCCCTCCGGTGGAGGGAAGGGGCTGGAGCAGATGCCCCTCGTGCTCTTACCCCCTGGGAGAAGTAGAAGGCAGCGATGCCCAGGGGCCAGAAGCAGCAGAGCATGGAGAAGATAGTAAGACCCAGGTGGTCCCTGGGGGGCAGCGCCACGAAGTTGTCTTCGCTTTCACTGTCCGTCGAGGTCACATCACTCTGCAGAACACAAGTGGGTTTTTGCGACCATAGCCAGGATCATGGATGGCAAGCCTGTGGGGCTACGGGTAGTGTCGTCTGCTGCGGCTGGGAGTGACCGGGCTCCGTGCTTTCTACCCGAAGCCTTAACTGTGACCCACTGATTCCCTTCTTAGGAACTGGCACAAGCATACAGAGAAAGAATGCAAGTGTGTACGTATAGGCACATGCATCATCGGACAGTAATTGTGAAAGAAGGGGAGAGTCTCAGTGCCCAGTGACCAGGAGATCAAGTTATGCGTGATGGGACACCCTGGAACCCTTAAAGATTGCCTTGTAGACAAATGTTAAATGACACGGAACCACACTGAAATATGTCGTCTAGAGAGAAGAATCTGGTGATAAAACAGTGTACAGCAAGATCTTTTGGGCAGAGTAGGGTGGGAGAAAGACATTGAACGGAAAATGACTAGAACATCATCTACTCAAATACGAATATTCTCTTCCAGGGTTTTTCTGTATTTTTAAATTACTTATATAATTAAGCAAACAAGATCAATAAATGCTATTAAAAAAATTCAGTCGCCAACCCAAGTATATGTTTCTCAAACCTGTGCCAAAGTACTTTTTCTTTGGTAACATACAGATTCTTGGGCCCCAAGCCAGGTTCACCGAATCTCAACCCTTAGAGCTTGGCCAGGGGATCTGCATTTTAAACACAGGCACTCACCTCCTCCTCCTCCTGGTCGTTCTCCTGGCCCTGCAGCTCCTCCTGAACCCCGTAGGACACCGTCTGGATGGTGATATCCTCTTCCTCTTGGTCCGCTTCTGCGGACCGCTCTGCAGGCCCAGCCTGGAGCTCCCTGTTCTCTGTGAAGCTGGTCTCACAGCTGCTTGCCCTGGGTTCCCTGACCTTGTCCCTCCCCAGGAGGCAGCTGGGCCTGTACCAGGCCTCCACAGCCAGCTGCAGGGACCCCGGGTCCAGGAGCTGGTGGGGGCGAGTGGAGCCAGCAGCACCCAGGAGGTAGGAGTAAAGCTTCTCTTGGCACGACCAGCTGGGCGAAGCCTCACGGTAGGGGTAGGGGCCATGGAGCGGGGCGGGGCTCTGAGGCAGCAGAGGATTCTGCAGTTCGCTCAGACTCTCCATGGTTCTGGGGCAGCTCCAGGGAAGGGAGCCTGGGCCAGCGGAGCCGTCCTCAGAGAGCCTGCTGGGTGAGCAAGACAGACAGACGCTGAGACCTGGGTGCCCGGTGCGCGGCCGGGAACGTTTAAGAACACAGGCTTCCAGACCCTGCCTGGGGCACCAGCCCGCTGTGCGACCTTGAGCTGGCTCCTTCTCTTCCCAGGTGTCCTTTTCTTTGTCCACACAGTGGGCGCAGCAGCAGGACTTACCCCACAGAGCTGGCTCATTCGTCTAGCCTGCGAACACATAATGGTTGGCATCAGCTCCCTGCCAGGCACCATGCAGGTGTTGGGGACACGGAGGTGAGAAAGCCAGGGAGCAGGGAGAGGCAGGAGGAGGCACACTGTCTCCACAGAGCTCACAGCGCTGAGGAAACCTGCCCTGAAGGACAGCAGGGGTATACAAACGAGCAAGGGACGGATGGACGCAAAGGCACAGGAAAGGGTCTGGCCCCGATGGCCGGAGAAAGAGGCCCAGCCGGCAAGGCAAAGGGAGGGGGAACACGTGTCCTACAGAGGCCATAGCAAGGACGGTCGCTCTGAGAGCCTGGGAGAAGGCTGGTGCCTCTCAGGTGGCGAGGGAGGGGTAAGCTGGGTGTGGGGTCAGAGCACATAGCCCTGTTTAGTCCTAAGGGGGCTTCAGGGGTCTTGGCAGGAGTGACAGGATGCGATTTGAGTCTGAAAGTCTTCCCGTGGCTGTGGGTGGGGAATGGCTTGGAGAGGCCTGGGCTCACTGTGACATCTGTAGGGGGCTTTGCCACGGCTTCAGGTCAGCTGAGGACAGCAGGAACTCAGTAGTGGGAAGATGTTGACAAACTGCTAGCAGGTGGGAGATTGGGTTGAGGGAGGATTTGTTTGGGGGGTGGATGGGACGGTGCTTAGCTCAGAGTCAGCACAGGGCAAGGGCTCACAAGCCTTCCATTCCTCCCAGGGGAGGAGGCTTCTCCCCAGTTATAGTCATAGGGGGATGAACCTTAGAATTATCTTCCCTCGAAGCAAACTGTGGCTTTGGGAAATCCTGGAGGTCTAAGGCAGGGCTTCCTGGGCACTGAAGTCTAGACTTGTACACCCCAGCTGGAAGCACAGATACGGTCATAGACTAGCGTGTGGACGCCCTGTGGGGCTACCTCGTTCTCTTCAGCCAGTCCTGAGGACTTGGGAAGGGCACACAGTAGGTGCTCAGGGCTGGCTAAAGGAGGGAAAGGCAGCCTGTGAGTGTGTGTACCACAGAGCTACACACACTCTGCAGTGTGGCAGGTAGAGATGGGATGTGGAGAGAGGAAAAGAGCGGGCCAGGTGGTCCCAGGGACCCTACACTCTCCCTCCCAGGTCCATAGTAGTTGAAGGGTGACAGAGTCATGTCTTGCCCTGGATTGGTAATCTGAAGATCGGAGAGTGGGTCCTGCCCTTGATACTTTGGGAAAATAATCATGGCCTTCTGGGTTTCCCCAGCTGTGAAATACAGACGATAATCCCAGCCCAACAAGGTTGTTCTGAGGATCAGGAGAGGGCCGAGAGGCCGTTGCAGATTATAAGTGGGGGGGGGGCAGCTGTGCTTACTTCTGGGCTTCAGTCTCTACTTGTCCAGGGTCATTTCTGGCCCGATGGCGAAGAAAAAGCCTGGGGAGGGATTTCGGGCTCCCGGGGATGGGTTTGTCTCGGCCCTCTCCCCAGCCCCACACCCCATCAAGAATCCACAGCCAGAGGCTGTCCATTTCTCTTTCTGCCCCAAGAGAAGTGGCTGGATTCCAGAAAGCTGGTTTTGGGGAAACTTGCAGACAGAGGAGGGCCCCAGGAATAATGCGGAGTGGGACCGAGGGAAGGGTTGGGAGGACCAGGCAAGACTGGAGAGGCCCATTGAGGGTGAGTCCATGGGGCAGGGTCCCCTGGCTGGCCTGCTAGGAGGGAGGATGGAGCCAGAGGATCAAGAGGAGGCTGCCCAGGCCTCAGAGGCTCGGAGCCCTGACAGCAGTGGCCTCCAGGGCTGGGGCTCCAAGAATGTCTAACAGAATCATGGAGGGACCCAAAGAAAGGCGTGAGGCCCAAATGCCTAACTCTTCACCCAGGGGGGCACAGATGGGGCTGGAGACGTGGGCTGTGCTGCACCTGGGGGCTCCGCTGCACCTGGCAGGGTGGCAGGAGTTTCTCCGCAGGCGCAGACTGGACCTCCGTTCTCGGGAGGGGTGGAGCTCACACACGCAAGGACTTCACTCCTTCTCCCTCCTCCTTCCTCTTGGCAGGGGGTCAAACATGCAGGGAGCCCCAGGGACCACAGTGATGTGCCTGAGCTCCTCTGGGCAGATTCCCAGGAGGCCTGGTCTCTTCTGACCCCCGAGGGTAGCTTTTGAGCTCCTGTCCCAGCCTCCCCCATCCCTACCGGCGGATGTGACTCAAAGATATGCCGTCGAAGGGCCTGTGACCCGAAGGGTCATGGGTCTGGGAGTCAGGTATATGGGGTTCCATCCCTCACCCACCCCCATGAGCTCTCTGATCTGGCACCTCCATTTCCGTATCAGGAATAAGAGGGGTCAGACGAAATGGTCACCGATGTCGATGGTGGCGCTAGCACCATCCCACAGCCTCAAGGAGCCCCGCAGAAGTCAACTCCCCCCACTGCCTGCTGCCATCCAGACTCAGGGACAGAAGAGCCTGCTCAGAACCCACTGAGGAATGACTTTCCCGTCATGGCACCTCGAGGACCCTGAGCGAGGCAAAGGGAAGGCAAGGCCTCTCCTCGTCCGAGGGACTGTGGAGCCATGACATCATCCCCTGGCTTCCCAACTCCCCCGTGGCTGCCACAGTCCGGCCCTGCCCTCCACCTCACCCCACTACGGGATTCTAGGACAGGGCTCCCAAAGCCTCCCTAGCCGCTCCTCCAATTGGTCTTAATTAATGTCCCCTCTGCTGATAGACCCAAGGGTCCTTGTCACCATCTCTGTGGCCAGAGGTATGTAGGGGCCTTTCAGCGGGGTGCGGTGGGAAAGATCAGCCCTCTAAGCAGACTAATGCATCAAAGTCACCCCTGCCCTATGCCTTGAAAAAGGGATAGGAGGCCTTGGCCAGTCTCCTGTCCAGTTCCCTAGAAGGAAAAGAGGGGTACTCCTGGCCAGGAAACCTGGAAGCTCATTTGCAGGGCAGCTGTCCAGGGCAGGTGGGGGCAGCTGGGTCCCCGCTCGTCCCCCTGCTCTTGCCAGCCATCCTCTCTTGGTCAAAGTGGACTCAGCCGAGCTCCTGAAACCCGGCCTCCCAGCCTTTCCCCGATTACACTCCCCTCCACCGCGCTCCGATTGTGCCTTCGGGCAGGGCTTCCCAGCTTCCCGCACAAAGACATACGATCCCGGGTTTCCACAATAGGGACAAACTGAAAGCCACCTGAATGCCCAACAATGAGGGGCAAGTAAAATAAATTATGGTACAGCAATCTGGTGGTACAATGCCTTCGAACGAGTTTACAAAGAGGAATGACACGAGAAAAATGCTCATTGCAGCTTGAGTGAGAGGGAAGAAAAGAAAGCGGTTCGCGCACGTAATCTAACTCTGCCAAAACGTCCGCAGTGATTATCACCAGTGGTGGCTGCACAGGTGCTTTTCATTTTCCTTTTTATACTGTGTTTCCCACCACCCCCCATTTCCCATATTTATTTTTACATTGAGCATGTACTTCTTCTAAAGCAGAAAAATAATTAAGTGCATAGATTTCTTCTGAGCCAAATTATCTAAAATTGGTTTTAAGCCTTTCCAGGCTTGGGGGTTCCTTCTGGGTTTAAAGGCTGAGCATCAAGCCCACCGTGACACTGACAGACAGACAGAAAGACATACACATGCTCAGATGTCCCTCCACTTCAATAAATCAACCAAGTTCTGGGATCCAGTCCCTCCCCACAGTCCAGCCAAGGGTCACAGTTCTCGAGCAGGTCACTTTCGAGAGCACACCATACCCCATAACCGGCTAAAGCCACATGAGAGTCCACCAGGCTGATCCTGGGGATCCAGCACTGAGTGCTGGCCAGAAGGAAGGGGTAGCAGGTCCCCCCAGGCCCAGGCTCCTCTGCCCTTAGCCTGGCCTGACATTTTGGCCTGTTGGTTAAGGCTGCCTCTCCCTGTTCCCTGAAGTAAGAGACCAGAGTTCAAAGCAGAGACATTTTCATCTCCACCGCTGCCTGGTCTCACCTGGGCTGTGAGTGTCTGCTGTCTGTGCTGTACTGGGCACCTGCCTCCTTGCTGGTGAGGGTGTGTGTGTGTGTGTGTGTGTGTGTGTGTGTCCCCACACGTGCACATACGTGCACACTGCTCCAGAGGGAAGACAAGAGATGGGATTCTGAAGCCCAGGAGATTGCTCCAGATCGTGCCGCTGGAGAGGGAGGAGAGGGAGAGGTAGATCTGGGAGACCACAGCCCCTGCCTGTTTCCTTTTGAGCTGAGAACTGAGCCTGGCCCAGAGGTTTCCTACTTCCTGATTTAGAGATGGAGAGCACACTGCCACCTCCAGAGCCTGGACGGGAAGCTGTCCGGGAATTAGAGCCTCCCACCGGAGTCTGACTGTTCTGGAGTCCAGTCACATAGTATCATATCAGTTTGCTTATCCATAAAGTGTATGAAGGGTAGAAGGGGTTGATTTTTAACAGCTCAGCTCCACATGACCCTGGGGTTCTCCTGGGAGAAGAAGAACAATAATTTAACATTTACTGAGCCAGGCGCTGCCCAGCTCTACACGCTCATCTGACCCTGTAGTTTCTTGTGGGGGAGTCGCAGGAGGGAGGGGCTTCCTCTTCTAGCCACGGCAGACTAACCCGTGTCGCACTAAACTGCCTAGAACAGTTAAAAAAACTAGGGAACGATAGGAAGGCATTAAAAAAATCACCATGGAAGCAAAATCCCAGAGGAAAGAGAAACCCTCTAAGGTGAGTCTGATCCTTGGCATCACTTTAGCTGTATCAGAGGCTGGGGAGGAAAATGGGAGTTCAGGGCCTATTAAGGAGGGCCCCCAGGAAACACCCCTGGTTTTCAACGGGGACCTCTTCAGGGATATCCCCAAGGAGCAGGAGCCAACCAGCAACAGTCCAGTGCTCGCAGGCACAGAAACCAGGCTTCGAATCAGCTCCATCTTAATGGGATTAAGGTGATCTGCCCGAAGCCTCACTGCCGGCCAGAAGCACAACTTGTCCGGGGCCTCGGGGCTCGGTCATTAGCCTGTGCTGACAGCACCTGCATTGTTAGCCCAGACTGCTGGGTTCCATCCTCACAGCAGATGGCTCTGAGATGACCCTGAGAATTTACATCTCCAACAAGTTCCCGGGTGGTGGTGATGCCGCTGGTCCAGGGACCACACTTTAAGAACCCTGCTCTAATCATCACTGAAAGAAGAGTTAAAAAAAAAAAAGTAACCAGTAAGCTAATAGATGCAGAATATGAAATAATAAGAATACCTGTTTTATCCAAAATGGGGCAAGATTTTAAAAGGAATATAGAACCGGCGAGACAAATAAAAAACAAATAGTAGGGGGCGCCTGGGTGGCTCAGTGGGTTAAGCCGCTGCCTTCGGCTCAGGTCATGATCTCAGGGTCCTGGGATCGAGTCCCGCATTGGGCTCTCTGCTGAGCAGGGAGCCTGCTTCCTCCTCTCTCTCTCTCTGCCTACCTCTCTGCCTACTTGTGATCTCTCTCTGTCAAATAAATAAATAAAATCTTTAAAAAAAAAACAACAAATAGTAGGATGTAAGACTTACATGCAACTATATCAGTAATCATATTGAATGTAAATGGAATAAAATTGCCATAAAGAACAGAGATAGTCCACTGTGTATTACTCTATTTAGATGAAATTCTAGAAGACACAGTGGCTGCTAAGGGCTGGGAATAGGGGAAGGGATTGGCTGCTAAGGGCCCCGAGGAGTTTTTTCGGAGAGACAGAGCGGTTCTCTATCTTGATTGTGGTAGTGGTTACGTGACTGCGAGCGTTTCACAGAACGCACTAAATTGTGTACTTAAAATTAATGCCTTTCGTTATGTGCCAAAGCGGATTTTTTGAAAAACAAAGTTTGGATCTTTAAAACAACAGAAGCCAATTACATGCTGCTTATAAGCAATTCACCTTCATTATAAAAATACACAAAAGCTCAAAGTGAATGAATGAGGGGCACGTGGCTGGCTCAGCTGGTCCAGCCTGAGACTCTCGATCTCAGGGTTGTGAGTTTAAGCCCCACTTATAGAGATTGCTTAAAAATAAAATCTTAAAAAAAAAAATTCTTATCACTTAAAAAAAAATACCCAAAGTAAAATAATGAAATAATAAGAGCTCCTCACATGAATTAAGTTCTTACTATGCTCCAGGCATGATTCTCCTTGTGAAAAATTCTCTCATTTGATTCTTACAGTAGCCTACAGTATCCCTATGAAGTCTATGTCCCCATTTTACAGATAATGACACCGGGGCATGAGAAAGTTACAAGCGCCCAAAGGCACCCGCTGGTGAGCTGGACACACACTCTAGAAGCTAGACTCCAGAGTCACTGGGAGCTAGGGTCCTTATGTGTCCACTCCCATTTATTGAGTGCTTACTTTGTCCTGACCATCGTGTCAACTGCTCTAAATGCAGTATCTCACTCAAGCCAACCTCTTTCACATGGCGGTGGGCATGGGAGGGGGCTGCAGCTCAGAGAGGTTGAATAGGTTTCCTGAGGTCACACAGCTGGAGAGTGGCAGAGCCCCATTGGACCCAGGTCTGTCTGACCACAGCTCCTCCTGGCACTAGGTTCTTAGGTGGCTGCAGGGGTGGGGTCCTGGAGTTGGTTTGTTGCATGTGCTACCAGTGGGCTCTGAAGTGCTGGGGAAGATGCCTTGTAAACCCTTAAAAGGAGGTCAAAGGGACAATGCGGTGTGTGGCCCGGAGTTCAAGCACATCCTTGGGATGGGACCCCATGGACTAATAAAAGCGCCGATTTACTGTGGCCCCATGTGAACAAACCAGGTGCTTCATCGGCTTTATCTCAAAACTCTACAATGACCGGTGGAGCTGGCTGGTGATGATTATTTCCCATTTTTTAGATGAAGAAACTGAGGCTCAGAAAGGTCAAGTAACTTGTCCAAGATTCAACCGTGATGGGGACTGGAATTGAACCCAAGTTTAATCGAATCCGTAGCTGGGGCTCACACTACACATTTCAGAGCCTACCTGCGTGCGGAGAGGGGAGTGGTGAGCAGCATGGGAGTGACAATCCAAGGATCTGGTCCTGAGTAGGTTGAGATCGAGGCCTCAGTGAAGCGAACAAGAAATGGAAGCTTTACGAAAAGATAAGGAGATTTGGGGTGGTTTAGCAACCCGGGGCGGGGGGCTGCCTAGAAAACCTCCATGTCTGGATTCATAGAAATGCAGAGCCATGGCAAGGATGCTCAGCTCCTAACCACTATCTCTCAGTGAGCAAGAATGAAGGCTTCTAAACCGGAAAGATGAAAGCAAGATCTTCTCGGTAAGGCAGAGGATTAAATATAAATGATTAAAAGCCAGGGAAAAGGTGAAATCTTTAAAACTAGGCGCCAGGTCATCCCCTCATCAGATACTAAGTAAACCATTCTGCAAACAGGGGAGCGCTGTGACTATGGTGGCTGTTTGTAGACGGCTTGAGGCTGGATTTGATGATCTCTGGTCCAGCGTCATGGCCGCGGCTTATGGCACATCTGACAGTGAAGAGAGGAAGCCAGGGGTCAGGGGCAGGGAGCTGGGAGAGCCTGGCAGAGTCAGAGTCGAGGGAAAAATGAGAACTTGGCCTTCTTTGTTTCAGTTTGCCTCTTCAGGAAGCTAACACAATTGATTCTCTTTTCTCCTCTGCCTTCCACTGCTCCTAACCCCCGATCTTTCCTAATGGCACTTAAATGTATCGTAGTCTTTCTCGGTTAAAAAAAGAAATCAGTTGTGATGATTGTGAAACCCAGTTATAAGTACTTTGATGCTTCTCCCTTCGAGAGGTGGTGGTGGGGGGCGTCTATGTGCCTCCTCTCTAATCTGAGTGGGCTGGGCTTGTGACAGTTGCTTCAACCACACAGCGCAGCAGAAGAGATGCTGGGTGACTTCAGAGGCCAGGTTATAAAAGGCCACGCAGCTTTCCCCTTGCTCGCTGACACACTCACTCTCCGAACCCCAAGCCACCCTGAATGTAGCTGGACTTTTCTGAAGCTGTCACGCTGGAGAAGCCATGTGCGTAGAAGCTCTGCGTGATGGAACCTACAAACCTAGCCTTCCAGTCATGCCAAGATGTCAGAGATGAGAGTGAAGCCATCTTGGACTCTTGAACCAGCCCATCTGTCAGCTGGATACCACCAGGGGACCTCTGTCCGTGCCACACAGAGTGCAGTAATCACACTGCTCAACCCTGCATGAATTGCTGACCCTCAAGGTCATGAGGTATAATAAAATGTCTTTAGTTAAAAAAAAAAAAATTGTCCTGGGGCGCCTGGGTGGCTCAGCGGGTTAAAGCCTCTGCCTTCGGCTCAGGTCATGATCCCAGGGTCCTCGGATCGAGTCCCACATCGGGCTCTCTGCTCAGCAGGGAGCCTGCTTCTCCGTCTCTCTCTGCCTGCTGCTCTGCCTACTTGTGATCTCTGTCAAATAAATAAATAAAATCTTAAAAAAAAATTGTCTTTAGTTTTAGCCACTAACTGTGGGAGGCAGTTAGGCAGCAACAGATACCTGGAACATCTTTCCTTAGCGCCATTTCCCTCCTACGGCTCCTGCCCTCTCTCTCCTTCACCTCACAGCGGCGTTTCTCAGAAGCATCATCTCCACTCACATCGGAAACCTTTGGCTCTCAGCTCAGAAGTCAGTTCCCCAGGATTTCGGCTCCTTGGTTATCTGCTCTCCAGGCTCCAGCTCCTCCTCTCGGCGAGTTTATCGAGTTTATCGCAGTCACTATTTCTGTTTGTGAGATTTGTTGATAAGCGCCTATCTCCCCAGACTGGGAGCTTCCAGAGGGTGGGGACTGTTGTCTTCCTCATGCCCGCAGCCCCTGACGTGGCATATAGTAGGCACTCCGGAAACTGTGGATCTCATGAATAAATGAGTGAGTTAGAGCATGAGGGGGGCTAGGCGCGCTAAGGTTCCCCCATGAGGAAGTACTTTCTAGGATCTACGATGGATGGAGCGTTTCTGCACAATTTCTGGAGCAGTTACCTCAGACCAATGCTTGGGATGCAAGAATAAATAAGAAATGGTACCTGCTTTGAGGAGGAATATAGAGTAGGAAAAATGAAATTTCAGCACAATGGGGTAAGGTGTGCTACAAGCGCAACGGGGAGCTGGGGGTGCCCCAGTAAAGGACTCCTATCCTGGGACTGGAGGGCAGGCGATGTCAGGAACTAAGAAGAGGCCCGCAGAGCAGGTGACATCTGAATTGAATCTTGAAGGACGGATCTGAGGATCCAGGTGAGACAGCGCAGGGAGGACATTTCCGGGTGAGGAAGCATCGTGGAAACAATGAATGAGGTGGCGGAATGGAGGGGAAACCAGGATGGTCTGGTATTGATGGAACAAGGCAGGCGAGGTGGGAAGGCCTTCTATTTCATGCAGAGAAGCTTTCTTCTGCGGGAAGGAGGGAAATGAGAGCTGTAGCCAGGCATTGATATGGCCACACCTGGGTTTTAGAGCGCTCTGGCTGGCCGCGATGAAGAGGAAGGATTTGAGGTGAGTGAGAATGGAGGCTAGGAGTCCTGTGAAGAGAGACCACTATAAAAGTTCAGGCAGGAGGGGCACCTGGGTGGCTCAGTGGGTTAGGCCTCTGCCTTCGGCTCAGGTCATGATCTCAGAGTCCTGGGATGGAGCCCCGCGTCGGGCTCTCTGCTCAGCGGGGAGCCTGCTTTGCCCCCTCTCTCTCTGCCTGCCTCTCTGCCTACTTGTGATCTCTGTGTGTCAAATAAATAAATAAAATCTTAAAAAAAAAAAAAGTACAGGCAGGAGAACATGAGGACCTGATCTGATCTGGGGCAAAATGGACGGAGGGGAAGAGTCATATCTGAGGAGGAGTCAGGAAGCTGAACGAACAGGACTTTGTGGCTAACCGGAAGTGAGGGAGAGAGAGGAGCCGAGGTTGACTCCCAGGCTTCTGGCTTTGTCAGCTAAGTAGAAGGTGATGCCACCAGTTGAGACAGAAAATTCAGGGGGGAGGCTGCTGGTTCAGGAACACAACCTGAGCACAGATGACCTGACCACTTCTTTTCCATTTTAAGGGTTTAATAAAATGGTGGGCATATATTTTTTAAAGAATGAAATCATAACAGAATTGGAAAACAACTAAGAATGTTATCGGTGGACCAGAAGCACGAGGAATTTCTGGGAGATAAAGAGCAAATGAAATTCCTTGGCAAAGAAATCAGCACAGAGGCACCTGCGGCTCTGAACAGAATAAGAAGTAAGAATGAGTCTCATTCAAGGAGGAGGTCTGTTAGGGAAACAAACTCACCCAACTTTAGAGGATGCCACACCAGCTGCCTGTGCTAGTCAATACCTTCCGTTATTTGTAAGTCTGACGGGACATTAAAGGAGAAGGGAGAACAAGTGTATGAAAACAGAAGAGAAGGATTAAATATACAAATAGAGCAAGGGACTCAATAAGATCTAAATCATTCAAGTTATAGAAAAGGTCTTTAAAATTTTTTCAACTTATGTCTCTGAGAGGAAAAAAAGAAAACCTCACATCCATAAAATGAGAACAGGCTTCTATGAAAAAGGAACAAAGAACATGACAGTATTTTGGAAAATGGAAACAACTGCCTAAATTTTAGAAAATTTAACAGAGTGGGACGCCTCTTTGCTCAGTCGGAAAAGCATGTGACTCTTGATCGTGGGGCCGTGAGTTCGAGCTCCATGTTGAGTGTAGAGATTACTTAAGTAAATGTAACTTAAAAAAATTTAATGGAGAGACTGGATAACAGAACGGACAGACTTAAAGACTAACTTTTTCATGTGAAAGAAAAAGTTAATGAAATTCCCCAAGACACAGAGCAGGAAGACACAAAGATGGAGCATAGGCCAGAAAGGTGAGAGGGAGGGGGGTCCTATAGGTCCAACAACCACCTAAGAGGAATTTCAGAAAGACACAACAGAGAGACTGGATAAGAATAACAATGAAAGGAATAGAAAGAGGAAGTGTTTCCTGAGCTGTGGAAAAAAAAAAAAGAATATTTAGATTGAAAGGCCCACCAAGTACCAACCTAGTAAAATGAAACAGACACCCTCCAGAAGGAAGAGCAGGATGGGAAGGCGAAGTGGAAGGGGGTCTTAGAGTGCCCTTGGGATGTTGGAGCGGAAACTCTACCTGGCAATTAGATGTATGCAGTTGAAACCCTGGGTCATGGTCAGGGCTGGAGGGAGACTTGAGAATTGTCAAAGGACCTACGAAGAAGAACAGAGGAGAGAAGAGGGTGAAGGAGAGATAAAAGAGCCAGAACACTTCTCAGCTCCTAGGGGAGGCTTCCTAAGGCACTTCCAGGGAACATCAGTCTGCCTTTTTTAGTATCTGCTGCCACCCTGGGCTCCCATGGGCTGAACCAGCCTCTCCCTCAGTGTAATCCATTCGGCTGGGGATGGGTTTGTAGCTGACAAAGGTGAAAATTGCTGGGAGGATTGGGAGAGTGGCACCACTCCTCAAATTAGTCCATTTTCAGACAGAAATTGAATCTTTATTCTTGCTGAAACAACCTGTCTCTTCACCAAAGCAGCTCGTTCCCAACCACTTAGAAGCAAACGGTGTATCTAATGGCGGAAGATAACACACCTAATGGAGAGGTACAGCCTCAGATCCGTGCTCCCTGCTTGGGGGAGGGGGTGGTGGGTGCTGGTGGCAGCGGCAGGCAGGAGGGAGAGGAGAGAATAAGGGAGGAGTAAAGAGAAGAGAGAACCCGAGTACAAAGAATGGGGATGAGATCAGTCCCCACCTTGTAGCAGAGGGGACCCTGTTGGAGGCAAGATGCCCTCCAAGCCCCTGAGAAGAAAAGGGGGTTAGAAAATGCCACCGGTTTAGAGAACTGGGATGTTTCTTCTACTTGCTCCCGGGAATGGTGTTACTTCGGGACTGCATGTCCCTCTAGGACACAAAGATGAATTGGCCTTTGAACTTGAAGGTAATTAATACTGTGCAGATGTCTCTAGATATTATCTTATTCTCTGCCTCTGTCATTTTCTGTGTGAAGGGGAAGGGACTTTCACGTGTGTTTTTCAGTGTTTCAGGCTCACGCGCGTGCGCACACACACGCACACAGAGATGTCATTTCTTAATGACCATGTGACAGGTATCTCTTCCTCTTCCTTAGATTCCCCCTTACCCCTAGCCCCAAATAACCAAGATCACCTAATCACATGCCAGGGTTGAATCTCTTCTTCCCTTCAAGGCATTGCAGAGGGGGTCAGAGTAGGAGACTCAGCAGGGAGTCAACAGTAGGGGAACACAAGGAGTCAGTGGGTAGTTCTCCCTGGTTGAGAGAGGAGCCAGATGTGTGTGCCTGGCTTACCAGAGACCTTCTGTATTCTGACAGCTCAGGGGGTGGGGTATCTACCCAAATAGCTTCGGAAGGTGGGGTGGTGCTTTGTTCTAGCCCCAGCAGGAGGCCAGCACCCCCACAGACCAATCTTGCAGAAAATAAAGCCCCTTTCTATGCTTGCTGCGATGTGGCTGCTCTCACTTTGTTATAAGGGTTAGTGATTGTCCATTAACTCTGGAGGGCTGATTTTTGCCAGTGCTGCACCAACAGCTGGGAGCCGGAAAGTGCTGACATGGGGAAGGGGGGACGTGGCAGTCGATCCCCCCACCCTGGTTGGGCGCTTGCAGGGTAAGTCAGGGAGGTCAGCAGCATGGCTTACTCAGCTCTAACCAAGTGCCAATTAGCTAAGGTTTTCCTGAATATTGGCTGGGCCTGCCACAGTTGAGGAAAATTATTGTCAGGGAAGCTCATTTTGTTTTTCTATAAAAAAAGCTCTCCCCAGAGATGGATCTTTCCTGACTGTCCCCTCCTCCAGTCTTCTTAGGAGAGGGGATTAGCCAGGCAGGGTCCCTGGGAGGAGATGGCCACGATTTGGGTGTCTGGTCTTTGGCTACTCATAAGGGATGTTGGGAGGGGGGTGTGCTTTCCTGGCCTCTTGGCCTGGACGCATCGGCCCTCTGGCCCAGCAACTCTATACACATTCATAGCTTTCCCAGGGAAATAAGAGGGGGAGGATCTTAAGGAAACATCAGAAATAGAGAAGGCTTTTTCAGATTCCTATTGCACCCTTCCACTCCATTCATAAAATCCAGTTCTTTGCTGAAAGGACATTAACTTACTCTGAAAACAGGTTAATGAAGCTGGTATGCTGTGTTCAAGAACCGAGGGATCTGTGGTCTCAGAATGGCCCTCAGAGAGGCTCACGGAACATCGGGAATATTAGAACTTGTCTAGTCCAACCCTCTTTTACAGATGAGAAAACGGAAGCCTATAGAGGGGAAGAGGTCTGTCTGAGTCAGTAGCGGATCTGGGGTCAGAATATGGGGCTCCCGACTTCCAGTCAAATGCTTTTATTTGGAGATATTTTAACACTCTATTCTCTTATTTTACACCCAATAACTGGGTCCTTACTATCTTCCAGGTGCTATGGGGGAGGGGAGGTGTGCAAGGAGGCAAAGAGATGAAAACAACACAATCCTTGCCTTCAAGGATCTGTTCCCCTAGATCTGTGATTCTTGGGGGAAAAAAAAAAAAACCAAACCAACAACAAAACACCAGAACTGTGAGTCAGACTCTCACCCTGTATTATCTTCTATAGGTGATGATGAAAGAGAAGCGGGGAGGGAAACCTTTTGGTTCTAAGATTTATAAGTTGGGTTTAACTGGCTGCGACCCTAGGGAGGCCAAGGACAAAGGAAGACACTGCTTGCCTGGGAGAAAAGGGGGTAGGGGTTGCAATGATCAGGTCACTGCCAGCAGGTCTGGCTGGTGATGGGAACAGTGACAACAGCTCACACTGGCATGGCGACATACAGATGACAAGTCTTCGATAGGTACGTTCTTTCATTGAGTGCCGAGATAGTACCCGGAGAGGAGCACAGCAGCTACATTAACCCCATTTTACGGATGAGGAAACTAAGACTCAGAGGCTCAGAGAGTTCATTCAGGTAACAGGCCTCAAGCTGATACATGACAGCGCCCAGCCAAGGACTCCTAGTCTAATGCTCTTTCTATCACCAGGGGTGGTGGGGTGGTGGGGAAGTTGTGCTGGGTTGAAAAGATGGGGAGAAAGCAGTGGTCAGCACACTGATAGGCCAATCTTCCTCTACGCAGTTTTATTTTGATCACTACGTTCTGCCACTCAGAGAACTCTGTTCTGAAGAATTGGAAGCACTTTGCAGGCCTGAATGAGCTCATTCAGCACACTCTTGCCAGAAAGAGGGAGGACTTCAAATGGAGGCTCTGTCTAGGGTGACCAGCATTTAGGCACAGAATAGAAAACAAAGCTCAGATTCCCCCACTCTTTGCCCTCATGCACCAAGCAGTATAATGCAAAACCAGCCTCCTTCCATTAGAGTCAAGAGGGCCACTGAAAAAAATGAAGGTATTTTCTGGTATCTCCTTCCTTCCCTGGAGAAATGGGTTAATCGGTCCTAGGGGCCTGGATCATCCTTGGCCCAAGGGCCATTTCCAGGGTGAAGAAATCTTGAGGGTGGATCAGAGGTGGGAGGAGGACCACAGCCACTCCAGTCACCCTAAATGAGCAGGTTGGGGAAGAGAGGGATCCTTAGCGCAGCTGGCTCAGATTTCCCTAGTGAGCAAAACCATGGTAGGCACAGGGGCACGGGAGTCCCGGATACTCTTCTTTGTGGGCAGAGAGTCTAAGAGCTCCCTCAGGTTGGGGTCAAGGCCTGGTGGTGTGGGGTCAGGGTGCCCAGGTGCCTACCTGGGCCCCAGTCCCTCAGGTCACTCCCAGCATCCCCAGCGTGTAGGGTGAGGGGTAGGGATAGACTTGGCGCGATCTCTGCGGGAGCGCAAGGTGCAGTCAGCAGCGAGGCTGAACCCCCTTCCCTGGGAGAGGTCCCACTACCATCCCCAGCTCTATCCAGCCTCAGCGCCTAGCTCTGGGTTCCCGCTGCGCCCCCAGACGGCCCCTTACCTGTCCCGCCGAGGACGGTCCCGCCTCCTCCGCGGGGCTCGGGGGCCCAGCATGGGCCGGTGAACGACGGCGCCCCCGCCTTGCGGCCGCGATGGAAATCCCAGGAGGGTGCCTCTGCTCCCGGCCCCGGGTCCCTGCCGCCGCCGCAGCCGCCGCCGCTTCAGCACCGCGGACAGCTCCCGCCCGCCGCCCGCCGCCGCCGCCTGCCCCGCCCGGCGCGGTCCCGGGAGCCCCGCATCCTGGCCCGGCCCCGCAGCCGCCACGCAACCCTCAGCCCGGCCCGAGGCGGCTCCGCTCCGACTTGGGAGAGCAGCGAGGAGGATCCCCCTCCTCCCTGCCTCCCGCCGCCGCCGCCTCTTTCTCCCCTCCGTGCTCCCTTCCACGCTCCGGAATCAGCCCACCAGGCACTCCGGACCCAGCTCCGGGGCGGGGCGGGGCGGGGCTGGAAGTCAGGGGAGCCCAGAGGAGGCGGTGGAGCGAGGGGCGCGCAGTTGGAAGGGCTCTCTGGTTCCAGGAGCCGAGCTCCCTTTCCCAGCCCTTCTTCTTACCCGACTTCCCCCATCTCCCAGAAGCAATGGGCGGCCCTCGGGCTTCTTGAAGTATTTTGAAGCCCCTAGGTGCCCAAGCCCTGAGTTTTAATATTAAGCTAAAAAGAAAAAAAAACCAAGCAAACAAAAAGCACTTATTGAGCGCCTACTATATACCAGACCCCCTGCCAGGTTTTTATGTTTTCAAGCAATATGATCTCGTTTAATTTTCTTAACAGTTCTATGAGGCAATATAATCCGCCCCCTCACTCCCTCACCAACCCCCTCCATTTTACACATGAAGACGCTGGGTTCACAGAGATTTAAATCTCCTGATTTGGAGACAACCGTGCTCTGCTGGCAAGTGCACAGGCTTTAAAGACCATGGGCCCAAGATTTGGTCCTAGGGTCCCACTTACTAACTGTATAATCTTGAACAAGTGAACCTCTGGAAACCTTGGGTTTTTCTCATCTGCAAAATGGGGGAGCTGTATCCACAGAGGGGTCACATGAGGACAAAGTGAGATGACATATGTGACACACTGGTCCCAAATACACCCTCGGTTGGTGTGCATTCCCCTCTGGGAGAACTGAGATCTGAGCCCGGGGCTTCTGTCAGCTTTGTCTTCCCACTGTGCCGCTTTTTCTCTGCCCCCCCCCACCCCGCCCTCCATCCTGGTTTTCTTTCTTTTCTTCTTCTTCTTCTTTAATCATAAGAATACTCTCATCTTGCGTGTTATAAATGGATGAGGCTGTTTTCCAAGCCCCCTATCAGGTCTTGAGTCTCACCATCGTACCAGGACCTTGGGAGGGCGGGGAGAGTATTTTCATTTTCTGAAGGCAAATAGGGGCAAAGTAAACCCCAGAGCAGACTGAAGCTGGGGCTGGTGGTGGAAGGAGGTACTGGGGACCACTATCTTGCAGTGAGAGTTGTCTCTTCCCCAATATAAGGATGTCATAGCACACTGAATGGTAAGCTCCAGGACCCTCCACTCCTACCATGGGGCACCTGAAGCAGTTCCCTTCAGTGCCCAGCATGTACTGCAGGAGCCAGGAGCCTTTATCATGGAGCTGGGGTCTTCTTCTCTCCACTGGACAGAGAACTCCCTAAGCCTTGTGCTGGGTCTCAGGGCTGGGCTGATATTGTTGTTTTAACCTGTTGGGTATCAAAATGTATTCTTGCTCTTCTTGCCCCTGCCGCATTAGTGTGGAGAACCTGAGGCTAGGAAGGCTCTTGGGCCATGTATCTTGGGCCCACAAAGCATCTGCACAGCCCCTCTTCCCCCCACCCAAGACATTGTCCCTTGAGTCTATGCACCCTCTTGCACCTTTGCCTCCCTGCTGGCCTTCCTCTCACAGGGTCTCATGGCCTCCTACTTGGCCTTGGCTTCCCTTTGCTCCTTCCCTCCCTACCCTGGCTTTGCTCCATGCCTGGGCTGCATACCGAATTACTAATCAACAGGATAATAAAAAAGCCAGTGAAGCAAAAGCTGCATATAAATTCTAAATACTAATGTTGATAATTATATGCTGTTGCCCAGAGGGAAAAACTCTCAGAGGGGCCATTGGTGTCGTGTCAAGGACCTTGGCTTGGGCACTAAAAGACCTAGGTTCTAGGCTGATTCTTGTCATGGACTGGCACAGCCCAATCTCCATGGACTTTTTGCTTCCTCAGGATTCTGAGCCTCCTCAGCAGCTTGGAAGACGCTGAGGGGCAATCAGCACCATGTGAAATTTGTGACAGAACACTGGCTCATGCAGCGGTTAAGTGCTTCTTTTAGGGAGATTACCCTTGCAAAAAAAAGGGAGTGGTTCAGGAACTGAAGAATCTACAATTATGCAAAGTTTCCATTCCATGTTCCACTCCCTCCTTTTCTCCATCAGGCATGTCCTGCTATGTAACGAAGGTCTGCTCCCTAGCTAGACCCTGATAATATAAAATATAAACCATAGTCTGGGTCTTTAAAGGAGCTGCCATGAAGGGTGGTGAGGTAGATAAACATGTTAACCAGCAATGCCAGCCCAGTGAAATAAATACCATCATAGGGTGAGTGAAAAGTATATAGAGAAAGAAACCATTAACTCTGCCTGGGGGAAGTCCCAGTAGTCTTCCTGGAGGAGGTGACATTTGCGCTGAGTTTTATTAAACAATGAAATATTCATCAGGAGGGCCAAGAGAGGAAGAAATTCTGGAGAGAAAGTCTGAAGAGAAGAGATGAGGCTGGACGACTGGCGAGGAAGCTACAGCGAAGTCCTAGAAAGAGATGGTGAGAACTTGAACAAGGCAGAGTCAGTGAGTTTGGGAACAGGGAATGGGTGTGAGACACTTCTGGGGTAGAATAGAGAAGAGGGATTGGTTGTGAGGGTGAGGCATCAGGGGCAATACTGGGGCCTCCTTCTTCTGGGTATCTGATGCTACTACCTAGAATTGGGCATTGGGAAGGGAACAAACGCTGCTTATCCTGGGTAGTGCTGTGGGGTGCCATGAAGCCCTTGCTTTCTAGGCTTTTTATTTAAAAATTTTTTTTAATTAAAATTTTTTTTTTAATTTAAGAATTTTTAAAAAACATTTTATTTATTTATTTGACAGACAGAGATCACAAGCAGACAGAGAGGCAGACAGAGGGGGCGGGGAACATATTCCCCACTGAACAGAGAGCCAGATACGGGGCTCGATCCCAGGACCCTGGAATCATGACCTGAGCCGAAGGCAGAAGCTTTAACCCACTGAGCCACCCAGGCACCCCTAATTTAAGAATTTTTTTAAAAGATTATTTATTTGTCAGAGAGAGAGCAGAAGCAGGTGGAGTGGCAGGCAGAGGAAGAGGGAGAAGCAGTCGCCCCATTGAGCAGAAAGCCCAAAGCCAGATTCCATTCATGGACCCTGGGATCATGACCTGAGCCAAAGGCAGATGCTTAACAGACTGAGCCACCCAGGTGCCCCAGTTTCTAGGCTTTTACACTTTCAATTTTATTCTCCCTTTAGTTCCTAGGAAATGTTCTTAAGCCAAAAAGTCTTCCATCTGATTGTTTTAGTAGGAAAGGGAATGGCCCAGACTTAGGCAGGAGAGCTCAGTGAGACAGAGCAACTCAGGAAGTCTTCTTGGAGGAGGGAGCAGTTATCCTAGTGGGAACTAAAGTGAGGTTCATAGAGAAGGAAAGAAGTAGGCATTGGGTGAAAGCTTGGGAGGAAATGCCTTCATGTCCTGTTCTGCTTCCACCTCTCTGACATTCCCTAAGCAGAATCCGACACAGTGGATTTATGTTGTTATCAGCTCTGGTTGCTAATTTCTTTCCACTTGGGGATTTCTTTTCATAAGCTCGTTTATGAACAAACTCTTCGTTCTTATACAAGGAGTTGATCTGCTCACAGCATTCCCTAGGGAATGTAAATCAGCACCAAGAGTGGGGAGAGCACCTTCATTCGCTCTATCAGTAGGCCACATGGGGGCAGATACTCTCCCCATAGAGGGGAAGGCAAATCTCACTCCCAGCACAGTGGGTTCAGTACCTCTGAGTCAAACTCATTGTCAAAGCCACATAGCTGGACACACAAAACCCTGGGTAATGGGGTGGGTGGGGAGACAGACTGGCAGAGTACAGGGACAAGTGAGTCTTTGGGTCCATCAACCAAAACCTGTTCCCATGGACATGGTTCCAGGATGACATGGTTCCAAGAAGGAGTTCATTTCTGGGCATAAGCAGGTGGTGGGAATGAATTCTTAACTCTGTACTCAAGAGAGAACCCTAGAGATCCTCACTGCTTCTGAGTCAGGCCCTTTGGTTAGAAGCATACCTCCACCCCTCCAACAATGATGTCTGTAGTCTCTCTCTCTCTTTTAAAGATTTTATTTATTTGACAGAGAGCACACAAGTAAGAGGAGTAAGCAGGCAGTGGGAGAGGGAGAAGCAGGCTCCCTGCTCAGCAGAGAGCCCGATGCTGGGCTCCATCCCAGGACCTCGGGATCATGACCTGAGCCAAAGGAAGACCCTTAACTGAATGAGCCATCCAGGTGCCCCCATAGTCTCTCTCTTAAATTTCCTTGGGGGCTTTGGAAATACCACAACTACCCACCTCTCTCCATAGGAGACTGTAAAACTTAAGATGAGGCAATGTCTTTAGCAGCATTCATTCAGGGAAAGAAGACAGGAGAGTTTCCAGCCCCAGTCCTGCCCAACCTCTTGCTCTCCCACCTGGCACAGGCTCACTCAAGCCTGGGAAGGAGAACGGGTGTTCCTGCAGCTTTGAGAGGCAAAGCCAGAGCATAAGGTGGAGGAAAGCAGCAACCTCAGCTCGCCCAGCTCAGAACATCATCAGCACCAACTCTGGCATCCACAGGCTGCCTCAGGGGCATGTGAGCATTTGCTTGCTGGCAGAGGAACCCGCACTGTTGGCACTTTCCCACTCTGCCAGGCAGGATGTGTGACTGTGTCTGTGTAAGGGGGGTGGGGGACGGGCGTGGGGGGTGAGGTTTATCAGACCCACCAGGTCTTTCTTCTGACGCAGGAATGAAAATGGAAATGAATGGAGGAGTAAGAATGCTTTATGTCTGCCCTTCCTTTACGGTTCTGGAAGCGTCTGCTCAGCCATGATCTCATTTGACTCTCACAAATGTGGGTCATTCCCAGGTGACAGATGAGGAATGTGAGTCCCAGAGAAGTTAAGTAACTTCCAACTTGGAAGGAAAAGGCAGAGATTAGTCCTAAGGTGAAGGAAAAAGAAATGAAACTGATACGTGATTCTGCTTTTTCCCTGCTCTTGAAGCTATAGCCAGTGAGGTGAGGTCTGCATAGGGAGGCTTTCTTTGCCTTGACCCCAAACTCAGACTGCGCAGAGTGGGTCCCAAACTCTTGCAAGGCCCTGCTGGGGAGCCCTGTGAATAGCTATAGTCCCAGACCCAGGACGGCTCCCATCTGGGAGCAAGTGTGGGGGATGTGGTGTGTGTGTAGGCTGGTGTGTGTCTGCCCAGGTAATTTTCTTTTCTTTTCTTTTTTAAGGTTTGTTTATTTCTTTAAGTAATGGCTATCCAATGTAGGGCTCAGAATCACGACCCAAGAGCCAGAGCTGCATGCTTCTCCCACTGAGCCAGGCCAGTGCCCTGACCCCAGGGGTCACTTTCTGAGCTAGGAAGGACTTTCCTGCCTTTGTGTGTAGGAAGACACTTTTCCTCATGCCTCCCTGTCTCATGGGTCTGTGTGTTCAATGTATGGATGAGAGAGATGACCCTTCACTCCTTCCCTGATCAGGGTTTAGGGAGGCAGGGAGCTGGAAGGCGAAAATGTTCCCAGAGAAGCTGGAGTCCTTTTTATAATCTTCAGCTCAGGATAAGCAGGAGAGACCCATCCTGGATGCCTACTCTGTGTCAAGCACTTGCATTGTAATCCTCAAAACAATTCAGTTAGGTTGTTTTTAATCAAGGCTCATGAAGGTTAAGTTAATGCGCCAGATGCCTACGCCCAGCAAATACAGATTTGAAGCCAGGTCTGTCTGATGCCAAAGCCGAGTCTTCTTCACTCTCTTCCCCGGCAACTCTGCTCATCTCCATCATTGTCCAGGCAACTGGGTCATTTCATGAGGAAGGAGAAAAAGGAACCTGGGGAAACAACCTCCAAAGTAAGAAAGAGCCCCTCTGGGTGTCCATTCCCCCCCAGGTGGAATTGGAATGGCATAAGGTCCCCAGTTCTCCGGTAGGTCAAGAACCGATACTTGCTAAGCTCTATGGCTGAGGATTTTCATGTGCTCATTTCTTTATTTCCCTTTTGTTCTTCCTTAATTTTTCTGTTGTCCCTTTTGAAGGTCCTGGACTGACTCAGCTGGGCTAAGGGGACCCAAGGGTGAGTGGGTGTGGAGGAAGAAGGACCAGTGGTAATGCAGCCCTGGGGGCGGGCAGGGAGGCCAGCAGAGAGGAAAATGACAAAATTCCAGGGGGAGATGAAACACTCAGTCTGCTGATTGTCTCTTATGGAACACCCCTCCCAAGAGCCCTTCTTTTCTTCTGCCTTGGAAGGGACATGTGCTTGTGTGTGTGTGTGCACGTGTGTGCGTGTGAGAAAGGGACAAGAGAGAAGTCCTCAGACCCCAGGTTACTTGCAGTTACCAGCTCCTCGATGCCTGGCCCCCATGGTCCCGGTAGCACTTGGGGCACCCACCTAAAGCTCTGCCCCATGGTGAGCACACATTTGGTTCCACTGTGGTCTATGTCCCAGCTGTCATCCACATCCCAGGATTCAGTTCTCTCCCTTCAGCTCCCAAGCCTGTTATTTCAAGCATAAACCTTGGGTTCCGGTTCCATCAATATGGCAGGGTTCTGCTGTGTCAACGAGAATGTTAACAATGGAGGTGGTGAAGGCACCCTGTGCCAGCTTGGGCACTGGAGAGCTAGTGAGAGAGAAATACAGTAGATGACAGAGAGCTGGACAGATGGATGGATAGATACACAGATAATAGACTATCTGAGTGCCTGCCATGTGCCAGCAACTGGGCTAAGAGCTTTATATGCATTATCTCAATGGTTATCTATTAAATATATTAAAGAGGCATTCATTTCATCATATAATTTGTATTTATTCTCAAATAAATTAACAGGTGCCAGGCATTGTGCTAGATGCTTTCTATGGTCTTTTTTTTTCCCCTTAAAGATTTTTATTTATTTATTTGACAGAGAGAGATCACAAGTAGGCAGAGAAGCAGGCAGAGAAAGAGGGGGAAGCAGGCTCCCTGCTGAGTGGAGAGCCCGATGCAGGGCTCGATCCCAGGACCCTGAGATCATGACCTGAGCCGAAGGCAGAGGCTTTAACCTACTGAGCCACCCAGGCACCCCAGATGCTTTCTATGGTCTTAATGATAATCCTTTTCTTAGGCAGTAAGAGAACTACTGCAGGGATTTCTAGCACTTGCCTGAAGAGGTACTGTGGAGGGTCTAGTAGGAAGAGCAGGAGCCTTGGCGTCAGTCAGACCAGAGTTCAAATCATGACAGGTTTGTCAATACAGGTTTGTGGTGTTTTGTTTTTGTTGTTGTTTTGGAAAGCAATTTGGCACCATATATCAAGGGCCAAAGTAAATCCATTATTGGTGATCTATTTTAAGGTAATACTGACAGTTAATATTTATTGAGTAACTACTACATGCGAACTGTTCTAACTAACTGCTTTACACGAATCATCTTATTTTATCTAACAGCAACCCCAGGAGGAAGGCACTATTGTCATTGCTATTGTACAGATGTGAAAACCAAGATCCAATGTACCCACCATTTGTAAGGGTGGGGCCCAGATTCCAATCAAGGTAGCTAGGCTCCAAAGCCTCCCTAATCAACCCTCCACCATAATAAAGACTGTATAAACTTTGCACATAAAACTGCCCATCACAGTATAATTACCATTACAGGAAATTTGGAACACCTTAAATGTCCAAAAAAACAGGGCAAAGAGCAAGCAAATTTAATTATAATATGGAGTAGAAAAAAAGCAGGTTAAAAATTGTACATGCAATAAAACCATAAGTATGCAGAAAAACTCAGAAAAATATCTTAGGGTGAGTTAAAGTAAAATACTATTAAGGGTTATCTGGATAGAGGCAACTATGGTTCATTTAAATATTTCTCTTTTTTTCCTTTCTAAATTATCTGCAATGTACATGCATTACCTTAAAATTATTTTAAGACTTACATAAAAATAAGTATTTACTGAATAAATGATTGGTCTGTTGGGTGCTTTTCGAAGACTCATCTCTTCTTTTAATCTCATTGCTCACAGCAGGAATAACGGTGGGGTTTGGGGGGGTGACCTCTACCCTTGGCTTGTGCAGGGGAGAATTATAGTAAATGAGGTCACATTTCTAAAGGGTTATGTTCCCCTTGCAGCTGGGTGGACTGAAGCTCTAGTGATCCTCATAGAAAAAGAGAAAGCAAAGAAGAGAACAGCGGGGAAGATGCAGAGAGCGGGAGACACAATGGCAGGAGAGAAGGAGGAGGTGGGGGAGACAGCTTGGGAGCCAAAGGGAAGAGATAAAAGAAAGCTGGAGTCTAGAGAAGGGTTGGGGAGCTGGGAGTGGTGAAAGAGCCTTGGTTGGGGGGGTGGACAGAGAGAGACATGCCTGCACACATATACAGGCGTGGATACACACACAACATAGCAACCGGGTAAGAGACTTAAATTCTTTCCACCTGCCAATGTTCCCGCGAAACTGCAGTTGACTGCTCCAGTGTTACAGAAACCATTTTCTGCAGTTAAATGATGCTTCCATCTAGGGGAATCATTTCCCTGGGCTTGCAGCTTGAATCTCTTCCAGCTGCCTGGCTACTCCCCAGTCCTCAAGGCTCTAGCCAAGAAAGACCTCTATGCACTATAGCCACTGTAATTTGCCAGGGACAACTAGACCTCTCCCTGTTGCAACCATCCAACCAATGCTGGGCCTTGGCCTTGGTACCCAATGGACATGAATCATGACATAAACATGGGCTTAACACCCAGAGGGCTATGCAAGGCTTTTAGTTTATAAACTGAGGTACTTTAAAAAAAAAAAAAAGACCCAAAAAACAAAACTCCAAACCAGAGGGCTATGTAAGGCTTTTAGTTTATAAACTGAGGTACTTAAAAAAAAAAAAAAGACCCAAAAAACAAAACTCCAAACCCATGGAACAATGTGAGATCTGTGATGGTTCTCTGTAGAATCTGCCACAGGGAAAGAAATGAGGCTGAGAGAGAGAACTAGAGTTGGCCAACGCCAAGGCCTAGTTGGCAGGGCAGTCTGGGCTTTCTGATTTCTTACCCAGCAGACCAAACACTCGTGAGTGATATTGCCTCTCTACTTTCAAAGGGCTTGCTGTGACTCTACCCTTTTTTTACCCCATAATATGCCCCCGAGGTAGGTAAGGGGAATCAGCTCTTGTTTTGTGGGTAGAAAATCTGCAGCTCAGAGAGGCCATGGAATGTTCCCAGGAAGGGCGGGGGGAGGGGGCTGATTGATGAAGACACCCGGGGCTCAAACCACATCTTCTCAAGGCATGAGTGCTAAGCCATACACTTTCCCCAGGAACTTTCTGTCACGGGAAGTCAGGAGCAACTTCCATTTCTCCAGTTTGCTGGAGTCCTTGAGCCAAAGTTCCTCTTTGAGGTAGCTCAGGAAGTGTTAGAGGAGGAGCGAGTGTGTCCCAGTTTCTGCTGAAGCATTCTGGTTTCCACCGTGAAATCATCTGCATTTACAGTTCTGATTACATTATCACTGATAACCATGGATCCGGCACTAATTGTGTACAGGGGACAGAGTAGGTTCTGGGGATACACAGAAATATAAGGCATGGCCCTGGTCATCAGAGACAAGATTATTTTAGTTTTGGAAAAAGGCCAGATACATACAAAGACAACAAGATGACAAGTCTGAAGTCTCCCACAGTGGTCTGCCTTGGCATTTACTGTTCTGATTCTTTGAAATTCTCTACTGCACCCACCTGCACAGCTCAGGTGTTTGCCTAGACTCCTCAGCCTGGATTGGATTCCCCTCTGCTGGCTTCCTGTACTAGCCTCTATTTCCCTCTACCACAGCACTCAGCACACTGATTGTACTTTTAGGTCTTTCTTGTCTCTCTCTTCCATCTGACTCAAAGCTTTGGGGAAGAGGATGGGACTTTATTTTCCATCCCTGTACCTAGTTTGTGCCTGACACAAGCAGATACTTAATAGATATTTATTTGTTGAATAAAGAAAAGTGGAGGCACCTGGGTGGCTCAGTTTGTTAAGCAGCTGCCTTCAGCTGAGGTCATGCTCTCAGGGTCCTGGAATGGAGCTCCAAGCCCCAGGCTCCCTGCTCAGCAGAGAGTCTGCTCCTCCCTCTGTCTGTCCCATCACCCCTGTTCATGCTCTCTCTCTCTCAAATAAAAAAAATAAAATCTTAAAAAAAAAAAGTAAGGCAGCCATTCTGCTTCGTTGTCTCCAGCATATAAGCTCTAAGTCCCTTATGCTTGGCACTTGAAGCATTGTTTTTAGTGACGGTGGTCTCAGTTTCATTGAGGTTGGGTATGACTTCACTTAGTAGTGAAGGGAACAACCTCACTGTCCCCCTCTTCTAAAGGACCCAATGATAATTGGTGCCTGAGCAACAGGGGGAACCTGTGACTTATTTACTTCCCTTTTATTAGAATGATGGGGCCTAGCAAAATCCACTGGGAACTTTCTGTCCACTCCTAGCAAAGTCTCTGCCTAGTTACCTGGTTGCTGGGCAGGTGAGGCTGGGAAAATCCAGTGGCTAGGCAACACAGAACACTCAGGAAAGGAAACCAGCCAGAAATATTTGCAGATTAGAAAGGCCAGGAAAACTTGATGGAAACAAACATTCAAAGTACCTGCCAGGCTTTTAATAATGTCAGAGGAGAAGAGCCGGGAACCGGCTGGAGGAAAAAGATAAGAAACACATTTATTTTCTGTGCCCAGACCACATCAACTGCCACCCCCGCCCCCATATCTTGTGTTTTACTGTTAGAAAACAATGGTTGCATTTCTCAGGCAAGCTGCATTGTGCCAATCTCTCTCTACTCATAGGAAAACTGAGTCTTAAGATTTTAGCAAATTTGTTGGGCAGCAATCTTGGGATGTGCTGCTGTCCATGGTTCTGAGTTCCCATTGGGGCCCTGAGGCATCTGAGTCTCAGGTGGGTTCTTCTGCCCTGACAGATGACCTAGCTGAAGAATGACAGGGAGAGGTTGGGGTGTGGACAAAAAGGACTTTAAAGCTTGTCCAGATGTTCAGGTCCACAATGTATTATCTGAAATCCCCGGGGTCAGACGTTTTTTAGAATTCTGAATTTTTCAGATTTTTAACAAGGTGATAGGATATGTCAACTGCAGATTATATAAAATCCTTGGTTAGGTCTGGGGCAGCACCATATAATTGAGCATATCGATATTTCCTCAGAAAAATGTGTGACTTAGTCATCCCAAATGTGATCAATAAAGACATTAAAAATCCTCAGGGCAATCCCGGGTCTTCCTCCACTTGAGTTCATTAGCATTAGACTTGAGAAAATGTTTTGGGTCCTAGACTGTTTTGGATTCAGAATTGTGGTCCTACAGTGGTACCATCCCTTGGATTCCACCTTGAGTCAAACTGACCTGCAAAAATTCCTATGGCTGATCAAACTTGCTAAGCCTGTAAATTTCCGGATTGCGGGTTGCAGGTAGGGATGGATGAAGAGTGAAGAGGAGGATAACGGGAAGGATGAAGAGTAAATGAAGGAAAAGGAGCTTGAACCATCTACTCCTTAAACCTCCCCACCCTCAGAGAATCACAAGTGTAATTTTCCGCTCAGGAGAAATAGCTCAAAACTCTTAAAAGTATGTAGGTGGAGATCCTGGAAACCCCATAGATGGCACACAGACTGGGGTCAGGGGGAGACCCACAAGACTGACTACCTGTCAATTCCAGGCAAGCTTACATCTCCTATCACATACGCATGAGTATAGTCTGCATGCCTGTGATGCGGGAAGAAGGTTTTGTTATCAGTACGTAATAATGATTACTAGCCCTATGGACTGCCTACTACCTGCTAGACTCAGTGCCAACTGCTTGACATGCATCATCTCTCTTATCCTTATCACTATCCTGTGAGGCAGGATTGTCCCCATTTCCCAGAGGAGGAAACCAAGGTTCATAAAGGTTAAATAACCCATCTGAAATCGTTAAGCTAGAATGGTGGAATCGAGGATTTAAACCCTGACCAGATTCTCATGTGCCTGAATGCTTTACCTCTCTTCCTTTGCCTTCATTGTCATGGGCATTGGCTTGAGTGTGAATAAGGGGCTTAAATTGCTGCTAGTATTGAATCAGTTTAGCTTGTGGTAGGGTTTTAGTTAACTGTGTTGTGAAATGACACATATTTACATTTATAGTATAACGTTTCAAGTTAAAAAAATTGTACAAATACCTGAGCTGAGACCAAGAAGAATTGAACGCTTGACTGCCTGACCCCGCAGGTGCCCCTGGGCTTTTTCTGAAGTTGATTTGTGGGCACTTTTTACATATTAGGGAAATTGGTCTTTTGCCTGTAATGTGAATTGTGCATGTTTTTCCCTAGTTTTTTACTTTTAGATTGTGCTCGTGGTTGCTTTGCCACGTGGAGGTTTTTGATTTGTGTAATTAAATGTGTTGGCCCTATGGCTTCTGGCTTTTGTGGCACACTTAGAAAGGCCTTCCCCACTTTGGAATTAAAACGACTGTTGTACGGTAAAAAAAAAAATTGTACAAATAATAATTGCTCGGGGAGCCTGGGTGGCTTGGTTGAGCATCCAACTCTTGATTTCAGCTTGGGTCATAATCTCGGGGTTGTGGGTTTGAGCCCCTGTGTCACACTCATGGGTTGAGTGTGGCACCTGCTGAAGGTTCTCTCCCTCTCCCTCTGCCCCTCTCCTCTCCCTCTCAAAATAATTAAAAAAGTAATAATTGCTCATGAAGTGGAGCAGTGAAATATAAAAGACTGATTTCTTCTTATGGTCTCCCCAGGCCTACTCCCAACAAATTATGGTTTACTGTGTATTCTTCCAGAAGTATATTTGTGCTTTTTTGTACATATAGGAGGTCATACATAATCTACCAAGGCATTTTTTTTGCCTTAATAATACACCTTTCTATACCTGAACATATGGAATACCTGATGTTTATTATTATTAAACTGCTTTTTGCCCCAGAGTGTTCTCCTCATGCCTGCTGTTTCTTTCTTTTCAAAAAATATTTTATTTCATTTTTTTAAAGTAATCTCTACTCAACATGGGGCTTGAACTTACGACCCCAAGATCAAGAGCTGCATGCTTTACTGACTGAGCCAGCCAGGTGCCCCTTATGAAACTAGTTCTTCAAATGAAATGACAAATGTACTAGGCAAACAGTAGTGAAAGGAATGAATTTCTTTCTTTCTTTCTTTTTTTTTTTTTTAAAGATTTCATTTACTTACTTGAAAGAGAAATGGAGAATGAACACAAGAGATAGAGATAGAGAGAGAGCATCACGCCAGCAGAAGAGGCAGAGGCAGAGGGAGAAGCAGGCTCCCGACTGAGCAGGGGGCCGGAGGCGGGACTCCATCCCAGGATCCTGAGATCATGAACTGAGCCAAAATCACTTAACTGACTGAGCCATCTAAGCATCTCCAAACCTCAATTTCTTTATCTGTAGAGTGGTCTTAGTCATGATACCTCTCTTGAGGAGTTGTAGGTGCTAGAAGAGAAATACGGTTAATGGGTTTAGTGTTTTAGTACAACCCCTGGGGAAGAACAAGTTATGTATTAGTCCAAATCTGAAATAGCCACATCCTACTGCTAGAGTAGATGTACACAGACCTCCTTATAATGCTTGTAGGATAGCCTCTAATTGATAGCACCTAATTTTTAAAAAGATTTTATTTATTTACTTGACAGAGAGAGATCACAAGTAGACAGAGAGGCAGGCAGGGGTTGGGGGAGCAGGCCCCCTGCTGAGCAGAGAGCCTGATGCGGGGCTCAATCCCAGGACCCTGAGATCATGACCTGAGCCGAAGGCAGAGGCTTAACCCACTGAGCCACCCAGACTCCCCTAATAACACTTATTATGTAAACATGGGGTTAATAATAATACCTATCTCAAAAGTAATACTTACAATTTTTGATCCTTTATTCTGTAAATATTTCTTGAGTGTTCACTGTGAGCCAGATGCTGTGCTAGGCACTAGAATACAATTAGGAGAAATAACAGATGGAACTTACAGTCTAGCATGGAACACAGACAATGACACAAGAACTATACCGAAAAATATAAAATCACAGTTGTGACAGTGTGGCTAAATTTGCAAAATGGTGTAGTAAGAACCTGTAACAGAGGGATCTGTTGCAATAATGAATTTCAGGTAAGGTTTTCTTAGGAAGGTGATGTTTGCATTGACCATTGAAGAGTGAAGATAGATAACTAGGTAAGAGGGGAAACAGGGTGTGCAAATGTCCTGTAGTGGCGGATAATAAGGAAGAAGGCCAGTGAGGCTGGAGGGAAGAGAATAAAAGGGAACCAGGGACTAAGCGAGGATGGAAAGATAAGTGTCTCACAAAGCTTTGTTTTTAATCCTAAGATTAGTGGGAGGCCATCAAGGGTTTAAGCAGAGGGCTCCTATTATCATGTTTGCTTTTAGAAGAGATCTCTAACTGAGAACAGATTTGGGAGAAGGTGGTAAAATGAATTTAGGCACACAAGCTACGAGGCCACTACAGTGCTCTAGGTGAAGTAAGATGGTAGCTTAAAATGGGTGGGAATAGAGGGAATTAGAGAGAAGTAAACTAATTAGAGAGCTATTTAGGAAAGAAAATAAATAGGATTTGGTAATAAATTAGATGGGGTGGAGTGGGGGCTAGAGAGGGAGAGGGCTTAGTCATGAATGATGCCCAGGTTTCTGGTTTGAGCAATTGGACAGCTAATGGTACCATTCTCCAGGAGAATGAAACAGCTATAGGGCAAGAGCCCAAGTGACTTTGGGCCTGTTGGCTTACGGTGCCCTTGAGACATTCAAGTTGAGTTGTCATGCAGGTAGCTGGTTGTGTGGTATAAATTGGAAATAAAAATTTGGGGAAAATTAGCAGAGACTACAATTAAAGCTGAGCACGTGAATGAGATGTCCAAGGAATCATGTATAGTATTAGAAGAGCAGAGGTCCTGGGTCTCAAACCAAAGGAAACCCAACATTTAATTGTTGGTTAAGAAGAATGAACCTGAAAGGTAACAAGGGGGCGGGGGAAGTGAAATAAGGCCTAGAAATTGTTGGTCATAGAAGTGAAGGGAAGAATGATTCATGAAAAGAGTGCTCAGCTATGTGGAAAGACAATGAAAGGCTAAGTAAAATGAAGACTGAAAGATACTCATTGCATTTAATAACACAAATCACTGGTGACCTTAGCCAGAGCTGTAGATATGGAGTGATGAGGTAAAAACCAAGGTTGAGAAGAGATTGGAAAGTGAGGAAATGATCATAGTGAATATAGAATAGTGTTTCACAGCTGGAGGGGAATAGAGAGATTGGGTAGTGATTAACCTGATTCTTGGAAGCTGTAAATTATATGATAGGTATACAATGCTTAGGGTAGTGCTTCATCCAGAGTAAACTGGGACTGAGGGTGTTTGCCTTGGAGAAAAATATGTGACTTCTTTGAAAGACCCAGATATTTGACTTTAATGCTTCACACATGACATTAGTGAAGCTTACGTTCTAGAACTACAAACTAGACTCAGTTTTCTTAAAAGGGAGACTTGGAGGACAGCTGTAAAGGGAAGAGATTAAATTTACTTTCTTTAGGAGTCACATGGTCCCAGGGTCAGAGGCAGGCAGAACCCCTGACTGTGGTTAGGTGTGAGGGGTGGGGAGGGATGATTTCCCTATGAAGGTTCAAACCTTCAGGCATTTCTCCTTCAGTATATCTCAGTCAAAATCCATGAAACTTTCATCAACTACTTCAATTCACTGACTTCTCTGAACTCCTATAGCACTTAGTTAGGGTCCTATATAATTTATGAATTGCTTATTAAGGCTCTCATAAGTCAGGTAAAATAGAATTAAAATGAATTTATTTTATAAATTCAATTTTTACTTGTTTTAAGATGAGTAAATGAGAAACATGAGGCTGTTTTAATAATAAAATAATAATATACAAATAGTACACAATATAAATATTAAAATATAAAATAAATAATAAATAAAAATAAATAATAAAATAATAAAAAGGGAAAGAAAGAAAGAACAAAAGGAAGAAAGAATGAGAAAGGAAGAATAGGGAGGAAGGAAGGGAGGGGAGAAGGGGAGAAAGGGAGGGAGGAAGGAAGGAAGTCAGGAGTTCTATTGGCCTCAGAAACCAACTTGTCTCTTTATTTTGACTATAAAAGAACTCCAAAAATCCCAATTCATTCAGTAGTTGCAAATAACAACAGTTTTACTTTGCAATGCCAGGATATTCTTTAATTAACCAAAGAGGAAAGAAGGGGTGCCTGGGTAGCCCAGTTGGTTGGGTGTTTCACTCTTGATCTCAGCTCAGGTCTTGATCTCAGGGTAGTGAGTTCAAGCCCTTGTTGGGCTCCACACTGGGCATGGAGCCTGCTTAAAAAGAAAAAAAAAAAAAAAAGAGAGAAAAGGAGAATACTTATTCTAAGGTCTGCACAAAAATGAGCTAGTTCAGAGAACATGTTGGCTTCCAGCATATGTGTGTGTGTGTGTGTGTGTGTGTGTGTGCAAATATATACTGACATCAACTATTTTATGAATACTATATTATCTGTTTTAATATATTTCTTCATTTATTCCTTAAAACAATCTTACAAAGTGATTATTATTATTATCCCCATTTAATGTACAAGAAAATGAAGGCAAAGAAAGATTTCATTTCTGGAAACATGAGAAGTCTAGATACACTAAAATAAACCCCTTCCCTGAAAACAACTAAAATTTTTGGGTAAAATGATTTTAAGGCAACAATGATCTGGCAAGAAAGTAAGAAATATATAGATTAAAAGAAGGAATTCAAATAATTAAGTGTACTACTGAAGCTGGCTATCACCCTGAGGATGTCTTCTCATCTTAGTAAACTTGAATTTGAGATTTTACAGACTTCCAGGACTCAGGAGACAAAGCCCAAGTGTTCCAAGCTTCTTGTATGGCTTGAGAAAAGGGTAAAAATAGTAATTTAATTTGAATCTCAACCATTTTAGCATTTAGAATTTTTCTAAGCTATCATTAAAAGAATAAGCCTGGAGAACATATCTTCCAAACTAGTACCAGAAACAAATGGAGTGAAAAAAAAAAATTCAGATAATGCAAAAGAAGTGAAGTGAATGGGGGGCAGATAGGAAGAATAAGACAAATGGAATGTACAAAATACAATGCAGAAATTAATCCAAATATTGTTTATTGCAATTACAATAAATATAAACGGAATAAACGCTACAGTAAAGGGTTCTCAAACTAGATTAAAAAAAACCCACTACATGTTACTTATTTATAAATATTTTATTTTTAAGTAATGACTTTACGCAACACAGAACTCTAAGTCACAACTCTGAGATTGCGAGTCACATGCTCCTCTGACTGAGCCAGCCAGGCACCCTGCAGCTATGTGTTATTTAAAAAAGACACACCCAGGGCGCCTGGGTGGCTCAGTGGGTTAAGCCGCTGCCTTCGGCTCAGGTCATGATCTCAGGGTCCTGGGATCGAGTCCCGCATTGGGCTCTCTGCTCGGCAGGGAGTCTGCTTCCTCCTCTCTCTCTCTCTCTGCCTGCCTCTCTGCCTACTTGTGATCTCTCTCTGTCAAATAAATAAATAAATAAAATGTTAAAAAAAAATAAAAAAGACACACCCAAAACATAAAAATACAAAAACAAATGGAAAATAATATGCTAGACAAGCACTAACTAGAAGACTGTTGTAGCTGTATTAATAACAGTCAAAACAAAATTTAAGGCAAAAAGAAAAAAAAAAACCCAGCATGATCATTTATAAAGGGAGTCACTGCATTAAAAGTTTAATTCATTAATCAAACAAAAACAGCAAAAATTCTAAATTTATGTGTTCCTAATAACAAATATAGCCTTAAAAAATTGCAAAGTTACAAGGAAAAACTAGACAAACACACTATTATAGTGGGAGGTCTTAATACTTACAAGAATTGCTAAATTAAGGAGATGAAAAGGTCAGGAGAGTATAGGAAACTGGAAAAACACAAGTAACAAGCTTGTTTTAATGGTAAAATATAGGTTGCACCCCAAAATAGAGAATACAAGCGTAATAAAAATATGTTGTGTGAGGGGCACCTGGGTAGCTCAATTTGTTATAAGCATCTGCCCTCGGCTCATGTCATGACCCCGGGATCGTAAGCTTGAGTCCATGTTGGGCTCCTTGCTCAGTGGAGAGCCTGCTTCTCCCTTTGCTTGCTGCTCCCTCTGCTTATGCTTTCTCTCTGACAAATAAATAAATAAAATCTTTATATATATGTGTGTGTGTGTGTATATATACATATATATGTATATATATACACATATATAAATATATAGCATGATTTATAACATGCATAAGTAAAATGTATGACATGAATAATATAAAGGCCAAGAGTTGGAAAATACAAGTATACTTTTGTAATTCTTTTTTTTTAATATTTTATTTATTTATTTGACAGACAGAGATCACAGGTAGGCAGAGAGGCAGGCAGAGAGAGAGACAGAGAGGAGGAAGCAGGCTCCCTGACAAGCAGAGAGCCTGATGTGGGGCTCGATCCCAGGACCCCGGGATCATGACCTGAGCCGAAGGCAGAGGCTTTAACCCACTGAGCCACCCAGGCGCCCCTGTAATTCTTATACTCTATGTGAAGCAGTATAATATCACTTGGAAATAGATTATTTTAAGTTAAAAATGTAAACTATAAACCCTAAAACAGGCACTAAAGTAACAAAGCAAAGAGTTATGGCTAATAAGCCAACAGAGACAAAACAGAATCATAAAAATATTCAATTAATCCAAAACAAGAGAGGAATAAGGATAAAGAAAACACAGAAGAGATGGGGCAAATAGAAATAAACACTAAGATAAAAGCTTAAGCCTAATTATATTGATAATCATATTAAATATGAATGATCTAAACACTCCAATTAAAAGGCAGAGGCTGTCATATTGGATTTAAAAAAACAAGACTCAACTAAATAAAAAACAAGACTAAACAAAATAAAAAACACAATTAACAGATAAATGCACACATGAATTAAAAGCAAAAGAAATGGGGGCACTTGGATGGCTTGGTGAGATAAGCGGCTGCCTTTGGCTCAGATCATGATCTCAGGGTCCTGGGATCAAGTCTTGAGTTGGTCTCCTTGCTCAATGGGGAGAATGCTTTTCCCTCTTCCTCTGCCTGCTGCTCCCCCTGCTTGTACTCCCCCTCTAACTATCTCTCTATCAAATAAATAAATAAAATCTTAAAGAGAGAATAAAAGCAAAAGGATGGAAAAAGATATACCATTAGTCAAGAGAAAACTGGAGTGACTATATTAAACAGATTTCACAACAAAGAATATTAACAGAGATGAAGGTTATTTTGTAATAATAAAGGAGTTAATTCATCAGGAGGACATAAAAATCTTAGACATTTATATACCGAAAGAACAGACCTTCAAAACACATAAAGCAAAAACTGGTAGAATTGCAAGGAGAAATAGACAAACTCATAATCATAGCTGGAAATTATAATAACCTTTTCTATATCCATTCTTTCTTTTAAAGATTTATTTATTTATTTGAGAGAGAGAGGAAAAAAAAACAGATAGAGTGGTGGGAGGCAGACCTCTTGCTAAATGTGGAGCCTGATGTGAGGCTTGATCTCACAACCCTGAGATCATGACCTGAGCTAAAATCAAGAGTTGGATGCTCAACTGATTGAAGCACCCAGGCACCCTATATCCATTCTTTTTAAGTGCACACAGACCATATACTATGAAAGAACAAATTATGGGCCATAAATGACTTTAATAAAGGCAAAAGGATTCAAATCATATAAAGTATGTTTTCTAGCTATAGTAGAAGTATTATTATGGAGTACAATATTGGAAATGAACAGAAATATCTCTGGAAAGTCATCAAATATTTGAAAACTAATCAATATGCTTCTAAATAATCTATGGATTAACAATAATACACTTCAAAATAATCCAAGATTAAAAATTATTTTGAATTGAATAAAAATGACAACACAACATAACAAAACTTGTGGAATTCTGCTAAACCAATACTTAGAAAAAAATTTATAGTAATAAACACCTATGTTAGAAATTAACAAAGTCCTCAAAATGGTGACCTCAGCTTCCCCTTAGAAAAGAAGACAAATTAAATCCAAAATTAACAGAAGAAAGGAAATAATAAAGATTAGAGCAAAAATCACCGAAATAGGGGCGCCTGAGTGGCTCAGAGGGTTAAAGTCTCTGCTTTTGGCTCGGGTCGTGATACCGGAATCCTGGGATTGAGCCCTGCATCGGGCTCTCTGCTTGGCAGGGAGCCTGCTTCCTGCTCTCTCTCTGCCTGCCTCTCCTCCTACTTGTGATCTCTGTCAAATAAATAAATGAAATCTTAAAAAAAAATCACTGAAATAGAAAACAGAAAAGCAAAAGAGAAAAATCAATGAAACCAAATGCTGGTTTTTTGAGAACATCACAAAATTGATAAACCTCTGGCTAGACTGGGAAAAAAAAGAGGGAAGACACAAATCACCAACATAAGAAATGTAAAAGGTAATATCACTACAAATTCTACAGATATCAGAAGAACAGCTAGGAAATATTATGAATAATGTTAAGACATTAAATTTGACAACTTCGATGAAATGTAGTGTCCTTAAAAGACTCAACGACCAAAGCTAAGATGAGAAAAAAAAGTCTGACATGAATATCCTTCTATCTATTATCTATCTATTAGAGGAATTGAATTTGTAGTTAAAAATCTTCCCACAAAGAAAACTCCAGCCCCCAGAAGGCTTCACTGGTGAATTTTATCAAACATTTACTGAAGAAATAATACTTATTCTACACAGACTATTCTAGAACATGGACAAGAAGGAAACACTTACCTATTCATTTTATAAAGCCAGTCTTACCCTGATAACAAAATCAGACAAAGACATTATAAGAAAAGAAAACCAAAGACCAATACCCCACATGAAAATAGATAAAAACATTCTAAATAAAATATGTTACTGAACAAGTCAAAACCAATGGTACATAACAGGATGATACATGATGACTAAGTAGAGTTTATCCTAGGAATGCAAAGTTGATTTAACTTTCGAGAATCAATCAGTGCAATTCATATTAATCATATTAATAAGCTAATAAAGAAAACCCATAAGATTTTCTTAACAGATGTAGAAAAAACACTGAAAAAAATCCAATACCCATTCTTAAGGAAAACTCTCAACAAACTAGGAATAGAAGGGAATGCCCTCAATCTGGAAAAAAAAATCTATGAAAAATCTATAAAAATATCCCATTGGATACTAAAAAGACTGAATGTGTTCCCCAAAGATCAGAAGTAAGAAAAAGTTTCTGCTGTCATCACCCCTATTCAACATTGTATTAAGGTTCCAGTCTGTCCAATAAGGCAAGAAAAATAAATAAAAGATGTTTATTTTGGAAAAGAAGACATAAAAATGTCTTTATTTACAGGCAACATGACTGAAGAAAATCTGATGGAAGCTACAAAAAGGTAAATTCAAGTCATCTCAGCAAGATACTGGTACAAGATCAGTATACAAAGATCAATTGTATTTCTATATACCACCAATGAATAATCAGAAACTGAAAAAAAGGCACTTTACAATAGCATCATAAATGTGAAATTCTGATGGTTAAATCTGACAGAAAATGTGAAAGACCTGTACACTGTAAAATACAGAATGTTACTGAGGGAAACTAAAGAAGGCCTAAATAAATGGAAAGTTATGATTTCTTTATTGGTCAGAAGACTCACTGTTTGGATGTTAATTCTTCCCCAAATAGGTCTATAGGTTTACTGGGATTCTAATGAAAATCCAGCCTGCTCTTTCTGTAAAAACTGGCAAGCTGATTCTAAAATTCATATAGGGGGCGCCTGGGTGGCTCAGTGTAACTCACTGAGGCCTCTGCCTTCAGCTCAAGTCATGGTCCCAGGGTCCTGGGATCGAGTCCCGCACCGGGCTCTCTGCTTGTCAGGGAGCCTGCTTCCTCTTCTCTCTCTCTCTGCCTGCCTCTCTGCCTACTTGTGATCTCTGTCAAATAAATAAATAAAATCTTAAAAAAAATAAAATTCATATAGAAATACAAAAGGCCTAAAATAGCCAAAACAACTTTGAAAAAGAACAAAGTTGGAGAGATAACTATCTGATTTCAAGACTTATAATGCTAAAGGAATCAAAATAGTGTCATGTTGACATCAAGAAGAACAGAGCAATAGAATACAGAGTTCCAAAATATATGGACAGCTGATTTTTAACAAAAATGTAAAAGCAATTAAGTGGAGAAAGAATAGTCTTTTTTAAACAAATAGTGCTGGGACAACGGACTATCTATATATAAAATAAATAAAATTTCAACACATACCTCTATATTATACAAAAATTTATGGAAAGTGATCACAGGCCTAATTTATAAAACCTAAAACTATAAAACTTCTAGATGAAGAGGAAAAAACTTTGTGATATTGTGCCAAACATTTCCCAAACACAACACCAAAACATGATCTATAGAAGAAAAAAATGATAAATTTACTTCATCAGAATGAAAATTTGGGCTCTTTAAAAGGCACTCTGCAAAGAATGAAAATTTAAGTCATGGACTAGGAGAAAATATTTTCAAATCCTATATCTAAGAAAGTATAATACATAGAATATAAAGAAAAGTACTCAATAATGACAGAGCGAAGAACTCAAAAAAGGGGCAAAATATTTTTTTTAGAGGTTTTATTTATTTATTTGACAGACAGAGATCACAAGTAGGCAGAGAAGCAAGCAGAGAGAGAGAGAGGAGGAAGCAGGCTCCCTGTTGAGCCGAGAGCCGGATTCAGGTCTTGATCCCAGGATACTTAATAGAGAGATTACCAAAGAAGATCTAGAGATGGCAAGTAAGTACATAAAAAGATACTCAACATCATTCGACATTAGGGAAATACAAATTAATACCACAATGAGTTACCAATATACTCCCATTAGAATGGGTAAGAATGATCATAGTAAATGTTGATGACATGGGTGAATGGAACTTCATACACTGTTGGTGGCTTATAAAATGGCACAAGCACTTTGGAAAACAGTTCGGCAGTTTCTCAAAAGTTAAATATATACCTATCATGTAATTCTAGCTATTTCACTCCTAGGTCTTTGCCCACGAGAAAAGAAAGCACAAGTCCATGCAAAGACTTGTACATTAATGTTCAAATCAGCTTTATTTGTAATAGCCCCCAACCAGAAACAACCCCAAACCTATCAACAGACGAACAGATGAATAAAATGTGGCATAGCCATACCATGGAATGTCTGCCAGCAATAAAATGTGGAATGAAGTGTTGATACACATAACATGGGTGAATTTCAAAATAATTATGCTAAGTAGAAGAGCCAGCCTCACCCTCTTAAAAAAGTGTATACTGTATTACTCCCTTTATATAAAACTCTAGAGAACGCAAGCTTATCTATTGTGACAGAAAACAGGTCAGTTGTTGCCTGAGGGGGTAGAAGAAAAAAAGAACAGAAAGGAAGGTTTACAAAGGGATAGGAAGAAACTTTCAGGAGTGGTGAGTATGTCCACTATTTTGAATATGGTGCTAGTTTCAAGGGCGTATATTAAATATATTTATAATACATATAAAATCAAATTGTATACTTTAAATACATGCAGCTTGTTGTATGTCAATTATACCTTGACAAAGCTGTTTTAAAAGAAGTTAGAAGGGCCTCTGGATGGCTCAGTCGGTTAAGCCTCCGACTCTTAACCTTGGCGAAAGTCATGATCTCAGGGTTCTGAGATCCAGACCCGTATAGGCTCACACTGGGTGTGGTGCCTGCTTAAGATTCTCTCTCTCCCTTTCAAAAAAAAAAAAAAAAAAAGTAGGACAATTGAATAAAAACACAAAGAAAGAAAGAAATAGCAAAAAAGTAAATAAAATAAGTAACTTATCGAAGTTCACACAGTTAGAAAATGGCAGAACTGGTTCAAATTCAGATTTGTCTGACCTCAAAACCAGTGTTCTAAACGTAAGTTAAACATCATCACTGTTTTCCAAATTTCAATCATGAGGATACACTTACTGTTGTTTACTTAATATTTTTCTTTAAAATAACTCCTTTGGGGCGCCTGGGTGGCTCAGTGGGTTAAAGCCTCTGCCTTTGGCTTAGGTCATGATCTTAGGGTCCTGGAATCGAGTCCCACATCAGGCTCTCTGCTCAGCGGGGAGCCTGCCTCCCCCTTCTCTCCCTCTGCCTGCCTCTCTGCCTACTTCTGATCTCCGTCTGTCAAATAAATAAAATCTAAAAAAAAAAAAAAAAAAAAAAAGAGCCCTCCTCCAAAACCCAAATACTCAGTTATGACTGAGTAAACCAATGGTAGCACATCCATATAATCAGTAATAAAACAGAATGAACTATTGATATACACAACCTCACAGGTGAGTTTTAATAGCAGTACGTTGTGTAAAAGACTATATACTGTATGATTCCATCGCGACAATGTGGAAAAGGTAAAGCTGTAGTGACAAAAGCAGAGCAGTGACTGCCAGCGGCCGGCGTGGGAGGGTCACATCCAAAAGAGCACAGAGGAACTCTGGGGGTCGATGGAGGTCTTCTAGGACTTGGTTGTGGTGGTAGTTACGCGACTGAACATATTTGTCAAAACCTACCCAATTGTGTACCTAAAAAGGGTGGATTTACCTGAACACAAATCACGCAGGCCTCAGACTAACACCTTGAAAATGGAGACTCCTCTTCCTCGCACAAGCCCCCTATGGTACAATCAGTCGCCAAGCCCTTCCGGGGCTGTTTCCGGTTTCCGGTTTCTGGTGCACCTGCGCACTACACACATCAAGTCCCCCATCTCTGAGCCTTTTCCTGGTCGCTCTTCTCCCTGTCCATCCCCGCCATAACCCTTATTTATCCTTCGGGCTTCCCCTAACTCTTACTTCCCAAAGGGGCCTTTGTTCCCCTCTCCAGTTAAAATTTGGTATCCGGTTTTACTTGCTCTTCCTTCTTTGGTGGAAAGTAAGCTCCTTGAGGACAGGAGCAATATTTTATTCATCTCGGCATAATTAGCACTTGGTGTGCTTCGTAAAACAATAAACATGGGGAGGATGTCTACATCTTCCTCTATAGTTCTGTATTGTACCAATTTGTATTTTCACAAGCATGTACCACTTTTTTTTTTATTTTCATGTATTTTTAAACTACTTGCTAAGAATTGAAATGATTTTTTTGTTTTTAGATTTTATTTATTTATTTGACAGAGAGAGAGCACAAGAGAGCACAAGCAGGGGAAGTTGCAGAGGGAAGGGGAGAAGCAGACTCTCCTGCTGAGCAGAGAGCCAGATGTGGGGCTCAACCCCAGGACCCTGAGATCATGACCTGAGCCAAATGCAGATGTCCAACCAACTGAGCCACCTAGAAGACTCAAGAATTGAAATGATTTGAAGCTACGTGGAATACAAGGTAAAAGTCATGTGCACGCAGATTTTAAAAGTAAAAGTAAGGTTCTGCCTTTCCCTGTTGGTACATAGAAATCTCACTCATTCTTTTTAATAGTTACATAATATTCCAAAGCATAGTTATACCATTTTATTTTATTATTTTCTTTCAGTTAACATGCAGGGTAATACCAGTTTCAGGTGTACAATATAATGATTTAACACTTCCATACATCACCTGGTGCTCATCACAAGTGTGCTCCTTGATCCCCATCACCTACTTCACCCATCTCCCAACCCACCCCCTCTCCTCTGGTAACCTTCAGTTTGGTTTCTATAGTTCAGAGTCTGTTTCTTAGTTTACCTCTCTTTCTCTCTTTTCCCCTTTGCTCATTTGTTTTGTTTCTTAAATTCCACATATGAATGAAATCTTGTGTTATTTGTCTTTCTCTGACTTATTTTGCTTAACATAATACTATCTAGCCCTACATATGTTGTTGCAAATGACAAGATTTCATTCCTTTTTATGGTTGAGTAATATTCCATTGTGTGTGTATACACACATATGATATATACATATCATATCTATTTATCTATATATCTCACATCTTCTTTATCCATCTGTCAATGGACACTTGGGCTGTTTCTATAATCTGGCTATTTTAAAAAAGATTTTATTTATTTATTTGGCAGAGAGAGACACAGAGGGAGAGGGAACACAAGCAGGAGGAGTGGGAGAGGGAGAAGCAGGCTCCCTGCCAAGCAGAGAGCCTGATGCAGGACTCGATCCCAGGACCCCAGGATCATGACCTGAGCCGAAGGCAGACACTTAATGATTGAACCACCCACGTGTCCCAATATAACTTGGCTATTGTTGATATTGCTGCTATAAACAGTGGGAGCATGTATCCCTCTGAATTAATATTTTTGTATTCTTTGGATAAATACCTAATAGTGCAGTTGCTGGATAGCAGAGTAGTTCTTTTTTTTAACTTTTTGAGGAAACTCCACGCTGTTTTCCAGAGTGGCTGCACCAGTTTGCATTCCCACCAATAGTGCAAGATGGTTTCCCTTTCTCCACATCCTCTCCAACACCTGTTTCTTGTGTTATTGATTTTAGTCATTCTGACAGGTGTGAGGTGATATTTCACTGTAGTTTTATATATCGATTCACTTTTAAAGGTTTTTTTTTTAAATTTATTTATTTGACAGACAGAAATCACAAGTAGGCAGAGAGGCAGGCAGAGAGAGAGGGGGAGGCAAGCTCCCTGCTGAGCAGAGAGCCCGATGCGGGGTTCGATCCCAGGACCCTGAGATCATGACCCGAGCCGAAGGCAGAGGCTTCAACCCACTGAGCCACCCAGGCGCCCCAATATCGATTCACTTTTAAAACTTAAACTTGTCCTAGGCAATAATATCTCAGAAATTAAGACTTTGATAAGAATTTAGAATTTTCCAAGTAGACATTAAAATAAATACATATGAATTCAAAGGGGGGAAAAACTCATCTATCACGATAGTTTTATGTGTCAACATGGCTGGCCCTAGTACTCATTTACTCAATCAAATTCTAACCTAGGTGTAGCTGTGAAGGTATTTCATAGGTATGGTTAACATCTATAATCTATAGTCAGCTGACCATAAATAAAGGATATTAACCTCAGTAATGTGGGTGGGCCTCATTCAATCAGTAGAAAGGCCTTAAAAGCAAAACTGAGGTACCCCTGAAGAAGAAGAAATTCTGTCTCAAGACTGTAGCATCAGCTCCTGCCTGAGGCTTTCCAGCTTGCTAGTCTTTTGGACTAGCCAGCTCCCATAACTGCGTGAGCCAATTTTTAAAAATAAGTGTTAGTATCTATGTATCCTCCTGTTCTGTTTCTCTAGAGGATCCTGACCATTATGCGCACGTATTAGCTGTTTCTTCCCCTCTTCTTCATAAAGTAAGGTGAGAATGAAACACATGTTTGGGGAGGAGGGGAAGGAGAGTTGGTGGGTCAAGTGGGGTGAAATGAAGAACCTCGGTGATACGAGGAATGGAAATGCCGGAAGCAGAGAAGGCAAGACTCTCCATCTCTTGAAACTTGCTATCTACTTGGAGGGGTGGGTGCGAGAAAGAGAAGCAAAGCGATCCCCATGAGGGAGATCATTCCTAGAATCAGAGCCCGCGAGTGGTCCTTGGTCATTGGAGATCACACCCCCCCCCCCGCCCCGTTCACTCCTTCTTTATTATTATTATTTTTAAAGACTTTATTTATTTATTTGCCAGACAGAGATCACAAGTAGGCAGAGAGGCAGACAGAGAGAGAGGAAGGGAAGCAGGCTCCCTGTTGAGCAGAGAGCCCAATGCAATGTGGGGCTCGATCCCAGGACTCTGGGATCATGACCTGAGCCAAAGGCAGAGGCTTTAACCCACTGAGCCACCCAGGCGCCACTCACTCCCTCTTTAAATGGATGAAGCCTAACAGAGTGGTGGTTGCCAGTGGGGAGGGGGATGGGGGGGTGGATGAAATAGGTGAAGGGGATGAAGAGGTACAACCTTCCAGTTATAAAATAATCAAGACATCGGGATATAATGTACAGAACAGGAAATACAGTCCATACTCTCACAACAACTAACGGTTACAGATAGTAACCAGACTGATCATGGTGACAGTTTTATAGTATACATAGATATCAAATCCCTGTGTTGTATATCTGAAACTAATACAATATTGTATGCCAATTATTTTTCAGTAAAAATAAAAATAAATAGATGAAGCCTGAACGACGATGTCCCCTGCCTAAGGACCCACAGAGCGAGTGAGGGGCAAAGCCACGTGAACCCCAGTCTAGCTGTGAATCCATTTCCCCTGCTGTCCAGGTAGGAATATTGGAGCTCTCACCCAACCTTGTGGTCCCTAGGGATGGCCCTACCCAGGGAGTGAGAGACACGAAGGATCCATCTGTCCCCCACTCTCTTAGGCCTGGCTGTACATTAGAATCCCCTGGGGGAGCTGTTACAAAATTCCAGTATCTGAGGCCTACCCCAGACCAGTTCTGTCAGGATCTCTGGGGGACGGGACATGAGCATCCGTGGAAGCGGATTCCAGGGTGCAGCTGGACTGAGGGCTGGACTGAGCTCAGGAACTGCCCGATTGTAGCTTCATGTCACATTGTCAGTTCACATTCCCCCCGCCCCATCCCTCCCTCCACTTCTCTGTACTTTGACTAGGATAAAAGAACCGGGGGGGGGGGGTGAGGGGAGGCTAGCCTGGCCAAGAACACCTGCTCTGTGCCCACATTTGCCCTGGAGTCTGGCACACCTCACCCTGCTCCACGCCTTCCCTTCTAGAGCTGCTGCTCCACGGAAGCAGAAAATGCTAGTATCCTCCCTTTCCTTAGGATGACCTGGCCTCTAAGACTTCCTGCCTCTTCAGCCTCTCGTCCCTTCTCTACTCCTCCAGCCCCCAGCCTCCTTCCTTTGTCGGTCTTTATCAGAAGCTCTGAGCTCTTTTCTTGGTTCCCTTCCCTGCGGGCCGTCTTCCCTTTTGCATCAGTGGCTGAACTGTCTCTCTATGCTGCCTGCTCTTTAGGAGGGGACGCGATTCCTTTCAGCAGATGACCCGACTGCCCTGGCCCATCCCAGCAGGGAGAAGCTCCCCAGATGTCCGGCTCTCTCCGTGTCACTGACTTCACATGGCAGGCAGGAGGCGTGACCACCTCTTGCCCTACCCTACGGCCCGTGTCCCCTTTCCTCGTCCTTCACTGCCCGGCCTGAGAAAATTCCTAAAGAGAAAACTGCAGGAAGAGCCCCAGAGCCCAAGGGCTGCTGCATTGTTTTGACCGTATTTCAGAATCCTCTCTGGAGGCCCTACTATGTGCCAGGCGCTAGGATTACAAAGAAGGATAAAGCAGTCCTTTCCCTCAAGGGATTTATAATCAAGTAAAAAGTAGAATGTTTGATAGAAGGAGAAAGGAGGGTGAGAGTGTGGTATAGGAAAAGAAAATTTCAGTATCTATTATGTGCTGGGCAAATGTCATTTTCTTTAAGTAAGCTCTGTGCCCAACGTGAGGCTTGAACTCACAACCCTGAGATCAAGAGTCAGTCCCATGAGCCAGTAGGCACCCCGCAGATGCTGTGTTTTTATATGATCACAAGATTCCATGCAGAGAATTATATAGATGAGGAAATGGCAGCAAACAAGGTTAAATAACTTGCTAAGGTTATACATCTTTTAAGGGACAAGATCAGGGTTTGGACCCACATTTTCAGACTTCAGTTCTGGTACCTTCTGGAAGTCTGATGGTTATGCCCTATCGGGCCCAGCAGTCTTCACCAGACTGACCCGTGGGGACAGCAGAAACCCCAGGGTTGGAGGCCTGGCTTCTTGTCCTCGCTCTGCTGCTAACTAGCTGTGTGACACTGGGCAGTTTCGTCCCCTCTCTGGGCCTTGGGTTTCTTAGGTATAAAGTGAAGGAGGAACGCTAGGTAATTCGGAGGATGCTTTCCAACGCTATGGTTTTCGTGAATCCATTTCCTTTCCCCCGGGAGTTCTGTATTCCTTTTGTTCCCATCTTATAAGAAGGGTCACTGGAGCTGAGGGCGTGGGGGCTGGGGAACATGCTATCAACTTCCTGCCAAGCTGGAGCTGGAACCCACAGTCCAGCAGCCTGGTACACTGCAGTGCTCATCAGTCAGGGCTGGGTGAGTGCAATTAGACTTCTCCGGGAGGCACTGAGAGTCCTGGCCACGGGATCGTCGGAGGATCGTCGGAGCCCGGGCTCGGCCCCTGCGTGAGCCGCCAGCAGTGACCGCTCAGTCCATGAAATCAGGCTCAGGGAAGGAGAGGACGGCTCAGGACGAGTCACTGTGAAGCCTCCCCAGGCGTTTCACGCTTTTGAAAATGGCCTGGAGAGAGATGCTATCGGGAGGCGTATTTAATGGGTTTTGGAAATTGGCTAATTTTGTTGCAATCGTCTGGATGTGGCCCGATGCATGCTAAGTATCTAGGGCCAGCGTGGGCTGGTGAGTAGGGCCGAGGTGTCCAAGGCCTTCAGAGACATGTTGCACAGGGAGGGTAGTGCAAAGTGGCTCGTTGCCCAGGACATGCCAAGTGACCTCGGGTCACCAAGCCAGGTGTTGGGTCAGTGCCCTCTGCTGCCACACAAGGAGTCATCCCTATGTTGTCTGCCTCCTCCCCAACCCCCTTTCCCATGGGCTCTCCCTCCCTAGGGCTTCCTTTCCCACCCCTGCCCATAGCCCCTGCCTCCCTCACTGCCCCCCAGCCAGCCCTGAGCGGAGTCCTCCCTAGCTACCTCTCCCATGCTTGGGTCAATAAAGCATCAATAGCCTGCACTGAGAAGGAACACACAGCTCTTTGCACGCCTGATTCACCAAGAACTGCTTTCCAGCTCCTCCCTGGGCCTCTGGCGTGCTCTCTTCATCCTCTGGGCCCTGCTTTTCCTCCTCCAGAGACATTGTCATCCAGCAGCTGTCTGCCTCACTGGTCACAGTTTCTTCTCTGGCTGTCTTCAGCTGCCTTGTTTATTTTCTTCCTTTCCCACTTTCCTACTCCCTCTTTCTCTCCTCATTCCTGGATTTGGGTTTTCTGTGGGCTCCTTATCAGGGCTGTCCCCGCAGAATGGGGCAGAAAAGAGGCCCAAAGCAATGTACTCATCTTCCCTTTCCAGTGACTCCTAGCCCTCTCTGAAGTTTAGGATCATTGAGGAAAGAGGGCTACAGAGATGCTATTTAAAGGGCCCCCGATTGGAAACCAGAATCCTCAGTGTCAGAACTAGTTCCAGGAGAGTTTGGAAGGTTCATTACCCTCTCTATGGCTTGGTCCTCTCCTTTATAACCTGGAGCTGTGATGGCCAAACAAGAAAGCAATAGCTATCATTCACCAATATGCTCTGTGTGTCCGGCCCCGTGCTAGGCACCTAAAAAAAAAAGATTTTATTTATTTATTTTACAGGCAGAGATCACAAGTAGGCAGAGAGGCAGGTAGAGAGAGAGGAAGAAGCGGGCTCCCTGTTGAGCAGAGAGCCCGATGAGGGGCTCGATCCCAGGACCCTGAGATCATGACCTGAGCTGAAAGCAGAGGCTCAACCCACTGAGCCACCCAGGCACCCCCATGCTAGGCACTTTTGAATAGGATTGCCTTTCATCGTGTTTGCAAAAGTGCTTTGTACATTAGAAAGTGCTGTGTGGATGCCAGTTATTATAGGGAAGCCAGAAAACCACAGTGGTGGCTCTCCTTTGTTCCCAGAAAACGCTTAACTGGCCACTTGTGAACAGCTCTAGTGAGAGCAAGATTTATAAATACATCATCTCATTGATCCTCCCATGACTGCTCTGAAGTAGGTAAACAGATACAATTAGCCCCATTCTATGGAAGAGGAACCCAAGATTGGAACTCGGAGCCTGGAGAGCTCTGCCTGTTTTCTCCACTTGCCCCTGCACTGGGTGGTATACCTGTTCCATCTTACCTGGTGGCGGCAGGGGGGAGGGCAGTGTGGGAGCGTGCACGTGGCTTTGGCAGCATCTGGAAAGCTGGAATGGAATGCCAGGTGGAGAAGTTATCTGGACCAGTCAGGGTGGACCTCAGAGAGCAACAGAGTTTTCCTAGCTGGCCAGGGTGTCTCCACAGGGAAGCGGACTTGGTGGGGACAGCTCTCGGGGTCACAGTATAGACAAGTAGGCTGATGGCCTACTGGAAACCAGCAGGAGATGGGACCACCTAAGAAGAGACATGGTGTGTCGTGTGTGTGACCTGTGACTGAGCTTCTGAAAATGGGCTCTAAGTCCGAGAGCCTAGCAGGGACTTGTTCTTACTCTCTGCTAACCTCAGGCCAAACAGATTACCTCCCAAACCCAACTGTGCCTGGTATCTCAGCTCTGGCCACAGAGCTAGACTCTGTCGGGGAGGCTGTGTGGGACCCTGCCGCCCCTTCCGGCAGCTAGTGTAATTATCCAGCCACCAAAGGTCACTGCTCATCCCTACAGGGGCTGAGTCATGATGCCAGACTGTGCGCAGGGAGCGGGGCTCCCTCAGAAGTAGGAAGAACAATCGGGGCTGTTGCTGACCCTTTCCAAGAGGCCCCTGTCCCCCCAGCCCCAATAACTCACTGCATGGGCAGATTCCTTTAAAAACTACAGCCAGTAAAACCATTCGGCCCCAGCATAGAGCCCCTTCTGCCCACTAGACTTTTGATCACTCTTAATCCCCATCACACTGAGTTTTAGCTCTGACCTCCCATGGCCCCCCTCCCTCCAAAATTTCCCCTGGGCTGCTGTGTCCCCCTTCCCCACCCCTCCCTGATGGCCCGATGGCATGTGGCTCTCCCCTCAGGGGCATGGCTTCCCTTTGAACCCTCTTAGGTGGAACGACCCTTCTCTCTCAGCCCTTGGGCTCAGGGGCTGGGATGGGGGACTGAGCTGAACAAACCATCAATCACCCCCCCTCGTGAAAACCAACCCCAGGGGACTCCTGCCTCCTGCTTGGCTTTTCTTTGATGTCATCATGCTTCTACCTCATTCATAGAAGATATCTCTCTCCCTCTTCTGGGGACAAGTCTGATTGTCATCGTCATCTGGGATGATATCACATTTCCATGGACAATCTCCTCAACAGCTTGGTCTCTCCACTGTAGTCCCCACTACTCCTGAGCGCCCCCCCCCCCCCCAGTCATCTTGGAACCGCTCCTAGCTCTGTAATGTTAAATCCCAATGTCCTGTGGGCTGGCCACAATCCACAGCCTCTCCTGCCACTGTTGTGTGATACCATGGCTCCTCTGATTTTCTGGCTTCTTTTTTTTTTAAAGATTTTATTTATTTATTTGACAGAGAGAAATCACAAGCAGGCAGAGAGGCAGGCAGAGAGAGGAGGAAGCAAGCTCCCCACTGAGCAGAGAGCCCAACGCGGGTCTCGATCCCAGGACCCTGAAATCATGACCTGAGCCGAAGGCAGCGGCTTAATCCACTGAGCCACCCAGGTGTCCAGGTTTTCTTTTCTTTTCTTTTTTTTTTAAAGTTTATTTATTTATTTATTTGACAGAGAGAAATCACAAATAGACGGAGAGGCAGGCAGAGAGAGAGAGAAGGAAGCAGGCTCCCTGCTGAGCAGAGAGCCCGATGAGGGACTCGATCCCAGGACCCCGAGATCATGACCTGAGCCGAAGGCAGCGGCTTAACCCACTGAGCCACCCAGGCGCCCACATCCAGGTTTTCTGACCATTTATTTTCTCCCTGTATCGGTCGCTTCTGCTTATCCCTCCAGCCTGGAGTCCCTCTTCTATTTCTTCTAATGTCCTCACCTCCATTGCCCCCTTATCTTTTCCAACACCCTTTTGGCAGAGCCCCAGCCCGAAGTTAATTCAATTATTCCTCTTCTCTGTCCCTCTCTCTAGGATACTGGGTGCAGTGGGAGAAAAAAAATCACACAGCTGCAGACTCAGGGGACTCCACCATCATAGCCTCCATCACAAATACGCCTTCAGAGTGGCCCAGAATTTTCTTCCCTGCCATTGTCAGCTCTCTCCCTAGGGCTCAAGGCATCCACTATTTCAGACCCCCATTCTCCTCAGGATACCATCTTCCCCAACATCTCTGTCCACACTCTCCACAGATGACCTGAGGAGAGATACTCAGTTGGCAGAAATCCTCTCAACATCCTACCGTCAAACAGATTTTATCCTTTCCGTTTTTGTTTTTGCTCTCTGGCACAATTGAAGAGATAGGGGCCTAGACATCTCTCCTCAGAATTTAGACTAATTCCTTCAAGTGTTTTGGACCCTCTCCCTTTCCACTTCCTTGAAAAACCTCATCTGACTGAGTTTTCCATGCATTTCTCCCTTAGTTGACATTTCCTCCTCTCTCCTGGCCTCTCATTAGCATGTGACCATGTTGGAGATTCACTCTTTAAAAAGAAAACAGACCAAAATATCCTCTCCCCTAATCCCACACCCTTAATTCAACCCTTGTATTCAGTATCTATTGCTCATGCAACACATTTTCTCTAACATTTTGAAGCTTAAAACAACAAACATAAAGTCATAAACATTTATTTCCCCCACATGGTTTCCGAGGGTCAGGAAGGGGATCAGCTAAACAAGATGGCTCCCGTCTCTCCTGAGACTGTAGTCCAGAGAAGGCAGGAAGTATCTGAAGGTCTGATCTGGGCTAGAGGACTGGCTTCCATCATGGTTCAGTCATCTGGCTGTTGGCAGGAGACTTCTACTCTTCCTCTGGCAGCCTCAGGACATGGCAGCTAGCTTCCCCAAAGGGAGTGCTCTGAGAAGAAGCACATTGCTGCACGCAATGTCTTTTTTTTTTTTTTTAAGATTATTTATTTATTTATTTGACAGATAGAGATCACACGTAGGCAGAGAGGCAGGCAGAGAGAGAGAGAGAGAGAAGAGGAATCAGGCTCCCCACTGAGCAGAGAGCCCGATGTGGGGCTCGATCCCAAGATCCTGGGATCATGACCTGAGCCAAAGAGGCTTTAACCCACTGAGCCACCCAGGTATCCCCACAATGTCTTTTTTAGTTGACTCTTGGAAGTGATAGTCTGTCACTTCTGCTATATTCTATGGGTTCCAAGGACCACCCTGGTAAAATGTGGGAGGGGATGGACAAGGGTGAAACTACCAGGAGGTGGGATCTTTGGGCGCCATCTTGGAGGTTGGCTACCACACCCCATTTCACAGCCAGACCCATTCAAGGAGTTGTGCACGCTGGCTCTCTCCCCATTGTGCTCTCACCTCTTCACTCAGACTGTTCTCACAGTCTTTCTTATTTTGAAATCTAATGGCTTCTTCTCAGCCCTCACCTTGCAATGTTGTACCACATCGAGCCCTCCCTCCTTCATACTTTCTTGGCTCCTGAGATACTGTGAGCTCCTGATTCCCTTTACCTTTGGGCCCCTCCGTGGTTGTGTTCACATGCTTCCCTTCACCTGTTTGTCCATCCCATAGGGTTACTGCTCCTCAGGGCTCTGTTGGGGTTCCCTGCTTTGAATAGCATTTAACCTCATCTCCCATACTCCCTGCACCCCTGCACTCCCCAGAATGTGGTCTCTGCCCTCTTCCTACTACCCCTCTGGGCTACTCCGTGCTCAGTCTGGGATTCTTCCACCAAAGGAGGCGGGGAGAGGTCTACAGGAAGTAAGAATCAGACCATAAATTAACACGGGCGGTAAGTGAAATTCATCGACCCCAGATGGAGAAGCCTGAGGGGTGATTTCATTACTGCTTTTAAGTGTACAGAGGCCCCTTGCTTTGGGAAACATGACCCACTGCCTTGTCTTCTCCAAAGACCAAATAAGAACAGGTTAAGTTTTAGTAATAACAGAAATGACAGATCCAGGTTAGCGATAGAGAGGCGTTAAATGCCAGGAATTAGCTAGAGCAACTTGGAGTCTCATCAGCAGGTTTTTAAAAGTAGGTTAGGATTTTGCACATCTGAGATGATTCCTGCATAGACGGAGCTGAGGGTGAGCAGGCGGTGGATTGGGTAACCTGGCTCCATCCCAGGATCTGCCCGTTCTATGGCTGTATGAGGGGCACGTCCAAGGTGGAGCTGAGCCCAGAACCCAAATCCTGTCTGTTTCCAGCAGTGGAGCGTGACTGCGGCAACCCCTGGGCTGCAGGATGGGTTTGTTCTGGCCTGCAGACTTAGGGCGATTTAGCTGCTGCTGCTTGGTTGTGCCGGTCTTTCAAAGAGGCCAGAGGCTGATGTTATAGGCAGGATGGAGTGGAGTGAGGATGGGTGTGGGTTGGTGTTTAGAAGAGAGGCACAATCAGAGTAACCTTGGCTAGGGAGCTGATTAGATCATCACCTCCTTCAGGAAGCCCTCTCTGCTACCCCCAGGCTGGCTTAGGGCTCCTCTTCTGTGCTCCCAAAATGTCCTGTGCTGCCTTGGTCCTTAAATGAACCCTGTGGTACTGAGATGTCCTAATGGTTTGTCTCTCTTTTCACCAAACTGGGAGCTCCTTGATGGTCAGACTGTTTTGCTGATGGCTGTCTCTGGGGCCTAGCACAGAGCAGAGACAGAGAAGTGCTAGGTAAGTCAGTCTGGACTCATTGACCTGGGGATCAAAGCCCTCAGAGAACTTCAAACTACAGCCACATGTACCTCAAAAGTGACTTCAATATAGACCAGGAGAAAATCTGCCTTTTTTGGAACCTCATTGCAATGAGACATTGGAATTGAAGAGATGACCCAAGGAGATCTGGGTTCTAGTGTCTGCCCAGCCCCTGATTACCACATGACAGTCCCCTCCCCATGCCTCAGTTCCCTCACCTGTCAGATGGGGGTGACGACCCCACAGATGCACAGAGCTGACTTGAAAATCAAATGAGATCATGGGTGTGCAGGCAGTAAAAACATCTAGAGAAAGGTCTTTAAGACTTATACAGAGGTAAGAAGTTATTAATAGCCTCCTTATTATTCTTACCCAGAATGCCCATGGAAAAGCAGCATGTGGCAGTCCCAGCCCCCGCACCCCACCCTCCCATACTATTTCTGTCCCTGGAAAGCAGGTTCTTGGAGTGGTAGTCCCCGCTTTGTTACTGTGGGGAGAAGGGGGTAAACGTTGGGCAGAGCTGTCCCCCAGCTCTCCAGCCTGCCCCTCCTCAGGGGCTGTCACCAAATCCTTTGATTTAGAAAGCATGGCCGACATCGGCACACCAGCCATCCGCAGGGCTGCCCGTGGTGTCTTGTCTCTGTCCCTGCATTTGGTGCTGTGGCGGTGCCAGTGAGGGGCTGAGGTGACTCCCTAACAGACTCAGGTTCGAGGGGAGGCAGCTTTCATTCCCCTTTGCATTTCTGGGGAAGGGTCAGCAGCTCTAGGTGGCTTGTCCTCTCTCTCTTCCTGCTTCTCACCCCATGGGTCCTCCACTGCCTACAACTCACTGTGCCTGGAGAATGGAGAGCTTTGGCTGGGAGCGGGAATAAGTCCAGGTTTCCGTCCACCCCTACACCACTCACTTCCCTGTCATGCAAGTGTGAGGCTTGTGCGCCTCAGCTGGCCTATGACTAGGGCGGCAGAGAAGCAGGTGGGCTGAAGACAGGAAGAGGAAATCCGGTTGGGTGGGAATCTTCAAGTGACGTCATCCTCCACGAAGTTCTGGAGGCGATATCCAGGTTCTGCCAGCAAGCAGCATCCTTCAGGATATAAGGCCTGGGGGCTTTCAGCCCCATCCTGGGCCTCATCTTTTAGTTTCCCATGGCCCTAATGCTAATGTGTGAACATTCGCAGGAGGGCAAAGCAGAGCTGTGGAAGCGGGGTCTTCACTGGCCTTGGCAATAACCAAAGTCCTGGGGCCCAGCAAGGCAGCAAGTTCAGAGGAGGGAAAGCCAGCGGCATCTAGCTGAGGGCCCAGGAAGGCTGGCGTCCAGAGTGAGGTGTTGGACAGACTCAGGCTCACCAGCCCTGTCCAGGCTTTTCAGTCCATAGGAGGAGGGAGACCAGCAACAGTTCTTGCCAGTCTCGTGGGCAGGGGCCACCGTCAGAGAATGCAGCCCGGCTGCCCTGTGGAGGTCTCCTAATGCGCCTTCGCTCCCCCTCCCCACTGGGCCAGCCAGGTCTGCTCACTGCTCACTTAAAACGCTGCCCTCAATTCTATCTTTAGCTCTGGCTGCTGGGAGCCTGAGTGACAGGCAGGGTGGGGGCTTGTGCTGGGGTGGGAAAAGTGTGCAGGTACTGGGTCTGTTGAGAACATGGCACCGTGGCAAGGAGTAGGGCCCGGGTCACACTCACAGTGCCTCGGGGGGGACACAGAGCTCTACCCTGGTGCTGACTGAATGGACGGGGCGGGGAGGAGGCGTCCAAACATGGCTGCAGCAGATGCCCCCTTGGGAGAGGATGCGAGCAGGCCCAGTTGGTCCATGGATCAAGTCAGGGACCCTGATGGAATTCTGCATGATCGTGGGCAAGGCACTGCCCCTTCTGGCCTCAAGTTTCTTCGTTTGCAAAAGGGGACTGGATAAGCAGTTTTCAGCCACCTCCAGGGATCCCCACTATGACCTCCACCACCACTTGGCATCCCTCTACCCCAGCCCCACCAACAGGGTGTTGCCACTGGGCTTGATTTGGAAGGAAGACAAGCGATGGGTTGACGGGACTCTCCTACCCCTTCCATCAGGGTTGAGTTGTTTTTATCAATTCTGGATATTGAGCTTCCTGGAAAGAGTCTGTTAGACAAAGGGCAGCTCTGTTTCCCCAGCGCATTCAGACTCGAGAAGCCAGAACGAAATTGCTTCTTGCAGCAGGTGCCAAGAATGGCCCCTCAAATGCCTCTCATCAGGACTGATATGAAAATCCCTTATCTGAGCAATAAAACGCCAGCGAGCTCCCATCCAGCCAATTGTCTTTTCCAATAAGAGGAAGCGAAGTGCCCAGCAAAGGACGAGGAGGGGCTGCAGGGAAGCCTTTGCAAGGTAGGACGAGAGTAGACTGGAAGGGGCTGACCGGAAGACGATCCAAACCCACAGCCGGACCTAGGAGAGGAAGCAAGCGGATGTGCAGCTGGCAAGGAACCTTGAGACGGGGAGCTCGGAGGAAAATACCAGGACAGGGAGGTGGAGTCAGGATCCATCCCCCTTTGTCTGTCCTGAGGTCGGAGGGGATGGCAGGCCTCTGTGTGAGGTCCTAAGGGAGCTCTAGTAGCCTAGTGTCCCGGGACCTACCCAGCTTGGTGTGCTCACCCAGTGGAGCCCAGAGAACAAGGCTATGGGCGAGGCAGGAAGGCCCTCTGTGGAGAGGGAAGCCTGGCCCTCTCGACTTCTCATTCTTCGTCTTGTCCTGCTTTACGAGAGGAACGTCAGACACGTTACTTTCACCATTATGTGCCTCGATTCCCTCCCTTCTGTGGAGATAACCTTGGACCCTGCTTGTATCACAGAGATGTTCTGATCAAGCCGGATTATAGATGGGAAAGATTTCCCTTTCAGTTAGAAAAACTGCGGTAGAGGTATTCTGCAATGGCCAGAGGGCTGGGGTCTAGCTAACAGATCCCTGCTTCTTCCGGGTCCTCCTTCCTCCTGCTCTTGCAAACTTACTCCAATGAAGCCTCCCTTGAGCTCTCTTCTGCCTTCCTTCCCAGAGGCATCCTCTCCCCCCCCCCCCCCCAATCTTTCCCAGCCTTCACCCTGGTCCCGCCTCTGGTGCTGAGTTCCCAGTAAGGTCAAGCTCCCGACCAGACTCCTGCTCCAACCTCCCAGCTCCAGCTCAACCCACACACTTGGGCTGGGATCATCCTCGTCCCTGCCTGGAGGCCCCTGAGTTACTCGTCAAGGATACGCAAAGGCCCACTGGCATCTCACTGACCCGACCACCCCAGCCACCCACCATCCAGCCACTACCCCAGCCACCTCTGTAAGCAATCAGCTTTCTATTTCCTCCTGCCTCCAAACCCCTCTTCCCAGCTCCCCCCACCTGAGATGTGCTCTCCTTTCTCTCTGCTAAATCAAGAAAATACCCTTTTTTTTTTTTTTTTTAAGAAAACACCTTTTGAATAATTGGTCAAACATTTCCTCTCCAGCGAACTTTCCCCAAATAACTTCACTGAAATCTTGACCTCCCTTCACTTTGAACACTTTCTAGAACAGAACAGGACTGGAATCTCTCTATAGTGCATGCATATATGAGGTGCGTGTACATGGGTTCTGGTAAGTCCCATGAGGGGCGTCCTTCCCAAAGGGACCACAACCACCGGCTCCCTGGTGGGACGGGTGCAGGTCACTGACTGGCTGGCAGACTTCCTTCAGTAGGAACATGACCAGGTCAGCCTTGGTGTAGCAGAAGGTAGCAGGGCAGCTCCGGGTGCTGAGGCTGCAGTGACTTGTATGAGCGTGAGACGTTCCAGAACCTTTTCACTGAAATGTGGTCTCAGGGCATCATCCTGTAAAGCTACTCTATGGCACTAGTCACCTGCGGCCCTGGCTGGGACAGTAGATGGGGCTCAGACGTTGCCGCTCGTTTCCCGCACGCTGGCTGGCTGGTGGGCACCACCCGCATGTGGCTAAGGGAGGAAGGCTCAGGGGCCACAGGTGTGCACAGATTCGGCTCAGCACACAGTCCCTGCCTATCCCGTGGTCTTCCGTTCCGATATGCCAAGCACAGTGCATTTTGGCTGCTAGGTCTGGAGTTTCACCCAGAGTCACCCTTAGGTGCTTCCCAACCCCGCAATTTCTTTTCAAGCCTGCAATTGTTCTGGTTAGAAAATGAAAAGCCCTCCTTGCCAGCAATTAATTTACCAAAATAAACAAGAATTCTGCTTTTCGTGACCAAGACGTTCCCTGAATGCCAGTCTTCGGGCTGGCAGATTGCAATTTCCGGTGGGTGCAGCCAACGCCGTTCCGGTCTGCAGTGATTTATAACAGAGGTTATGAGAAAAGGAGAAAATGCAGTCAGGAAGGAGTGGAGGAGTGTTGCCCAGTTCTTGTCCTCATCTCTAACTTCTCTGGCAACAAGTCTCATGCCCTGACTCCCCCTCCCCCACGTCACCTTTTTTTTTTTTTTTTTTTTAAACTGTAGATGATTCTTGTTTTTCCATTCTGTTTGGTTTGTTTGGCTTATTTCCAGCCCTTTCCTGACAAGGTTGCAGTGTGGCCCGCTGCTTCCAGGCCCCATCACCGCCCACTGGCACCCCCCCCAGCATTTGTCCTTCAGGACTCGTGTCTCACTACCTTTTCCAGTGGGTCTGGTCCCTTCGTCGGGTTGCTACTTTGGGTGTGGTTGATTTGATACGTTCTAGACACGGTATCCAAAGTTGTGAGATGCAACCTCGCTCCTTCCCCTTCCCTGAACACCCAAGGAATAGGCTCAGATGCATTGGAAAGGGCGGGGGCACGGATCTGAGCTTCAGAGATGCTGAGCAGCTGGGAGGAATTTTTTCAGGTAGGCAGAGTTGAGGGTCTGGGGGTGGAAGCTCTGAGTGGCACCAGCCAGGGACCATTAGAGATGACATCCGGGGAGTTAAAAAGCAGTGATTAAGTCTGAGAACATTGTCTCTTTCATCTCAGCCCCTGCTGAGAATCAATCCCATAATCACCACTTGGATCACCAGGGCTGCTCCCAGGTTCAGCTCACTCCTTTGTTAGGTAGACGAGGAGGGAAGAGGAAGGACCTCACAGCCTTCTTCTGACACCTACTCTTCCAACTAACTTCCTGCTTCCTACCACTGCCTACCTCTGACAGTTTTTCTCTTCTAGGCTTTGCAGTTTGGATGGTTATCTTGGCCAAGATTCTATCTGTTTGGATCCTGGGGAATCCCTGGGCCGGACAGTGGTCAAGTATTGGCTGTGTATGGTTTCAGGGTGCCTAGTGTTAAAAACAGACACAGCCCTGCCTACAAGGTGCTCCCAGTTTCTCCTGGAGTGGAAGCAACACAGATGACAATGGAAAAACCCAGGGAAACTAGAGCTTAATTTCCTTATAGGCAATGCAGGAAGTTAAAATCTCTTCTTTGTGCTTTCTGCTTTCAACTCAGTCTTGCTACCTCCCTATTGTCTCCCACACGATTCCATCCTGGAAGAGCTAGGACACAGCACCCCGTGGAGCCTCTTTACTTAGATCTTCTCCAGAGAGATACAGAAATGGCCCCAGCTCTCTCTGGAAGAGTGGGAAGGCAGAGCAATATTGATAACAAAATCCAATTAACAATTTATAGACTGGACCCAGAGAGAGTTGTTTGCTTTGGCTTCAGTTCCATGCTTAACGGGCAACCCCAGGAGACAGTGCGTGACCTTTGTGGGAGCAGTGGGTGCTACAAAAACACACAAGAAAAATCTTGCCTCCGAAGAGCATATCCTCCATGCATTTCTGATCCTTGATTTATAAAACCCCAATCATACAGAATCCTTTGGAATATAGTACCAAAGGTATTGAGGTATTAATGCTTCTTTGAAGGTTTTAAAGGTATTAATACCTTTGAGGTATTAATGCTTCTCAGATGCCGTCACTGAACTATTGCTAATGTCACGAATGTCTTCAAAATCTCATGCGTTTTTATAATTGTAAGAAATTTATATTCAGGATTGGTTTCAATATAAAATGTTCCTCCTCCTCCCCAATCCCACACTTATCAAAGTCTAGTTGTAACGGAAGCAGTAGGAAAATGGGGCAGTAATTCTGTCTTTTGTACCTCGGCGTGTTCTATTACACCCAGGGTACACAAGCACCCCCTGAGAATCAAGGTGATGGACACTCAGTACCAGTTTATTAATTCTCCCTCCATTCTAGGTCACCTCCCGGGTCTGACCTTGTTAGGTGGCTCCAGTCTTCATTTTTCCTCCTGTGGCCCCCCATTTCTACAAGCTTGGAGCCTCTTAGTTCTGGGCCATTCCATCCTGAACTTGCTTTCTTTTTGTGCCTCTTTCATGGGAGGCTCCCTATTGGGTTCTGGTCCCTAGGCTTTTGTGTTTGTATATTTGCTATTTGGTTTAGATTTTGGGACACTCAACCAAATTTATGCCCGAGGCAGAAAGTGGCTAAAAAGCCATTTATCATTCTATGAACTCATTCAAAAAATATTTATTGGCCACCTGCTCCTTGGACTGAGAGCTCTTTCAGACACTGGGATTATGGTGATGAGGAAACTAGAAATATTCTCTGCCCCAGAGGGACAGATATTTAATTAAAGAAGCGAAGAATTGCAGTATGTAATTCTGAATTGTGCCACGAGGGGAGAGAGCCCAGGGCTCTGGGGATGGAGAGCAAAGCCCTTGATCTGATCTGGGGGAGGTGGTCCGGGAAGGCTTCCCTTCCGGAAATGCAGAGGATGAGCAGGGGTTCCTATCTGAATGCTAACCAAGTGGGAGGAGCATTCGGGGCAGGGGGACCGGCCTGTGTAAGAATCCCGTGACTGAGGGAAGGCAGCACAGCTGGTGTGAGGAACAGAAAGGAGACCAGTGTGGCCCGAGTGGGTAGAGAAAGGAGAAGTGGGTCAGGTAGGTTGGGGAGTGGTGACCAGAGTTCTAAAATCCTGGGTGCATGGTCAGAATATAACCAAATGTGTTACTTAGTTCCAAGGTCAATGAAGTAGGAGGAAATTTAAGTAAAAACAAATTAACCAGCAGTTCATGAGGAGGTCAATTCACTACAATAAATATTCCCCCCAATCTCAGAAGACGAAGGGTGAGGCCATGTTTGTTGAATGAATGAGAGAAGGATGGCGGAGCGATGACCGAGGGTCCAAGTGCTTCCGGCCTGGCTCCCAACCAAATTGCCCCCATGGCTCTTCCTTCTGGTTGCCATGGCATTCCGCCCTGTGACTGGCACTGTGCCACTGTATCTGTGATGGTTGGCTGCTTGCCTCTCCCACAGACTCTGAGCTTCTTGAAGGCAGGGACCTTGCCTTACTCTTTCTTTTGTCCCCAGGGCCAATCACCGTGCCAGGCATAAAACTGGGGCTCGGGAAGTGTTGGCTGAGGGACAGCACGCTGTCCTGTCCCTATAAACTCAACCAGACTACGTGGTGATCAGGGTGACAGAGTGAGAGGTTGCCTAAGCCTTCTATGCCCTCAGGACTAAGCAAACATTACGGGAGAGCCAACTGCATTAAACATCTGTTTGGTGGCCAAATCTTAAACTTGTTCTTATAGTGATCAAATCCAGGTCTTTGTGTTTCTTGTGGGTTTTTCTGTGGGTGTGTCGAGCTCATCCTTCAGCAGGAAAATCCAAAGGATGAATCGCTGGTCCTCCCCATGAGCCTATGATATTATTCTGAGTATGAGTAACTTTTGTATTTCCAAGCTACCGTGTGCACACCCATCATTTCCATTTGTTCCTGTACCACCTCGGTGAGATATTCAACTAAAAAAGGCTAAATGATTCATCCAAGGTCACGTGGCAAAGAGGCTTTTCTCCTGTATTCATTCCCACTGCCTTATTCCCTACCCCAGCACTTTGCTTGACCCACCTTGCGAGAAGATGGTTTTCAGCAGCCACGGTCTGGGAGATGCTCCCTTAGCTGTTTGGGCCTTGTTCCTCTGAGAAAGCAAGGGCAAGCTCTGGTGGGAAGCCAAGGGGAGGGGTGGGATCTGCCAGAGGCTGCCGGGATTTAGCCTCTACCAGAGAAGGGAGAAGAGCTGGATAAGCCAGATCAGCTTTCTCTTGCCCTTCCAGAAGCAAGCTGATACAACGTGCATCTACAGAGCCATGACCCAGACAGGAGCCAGGAGCAGTCAGGAGGTTTGCTGAACTGAACTGAAGACAGACAGAAGCCAGACAGGGAGGGAAAGCCACTTCCTCCTGAACCCAGGGCCAGGGAGCCTGCAGCTTGGAGACAGGCTAGTGCTGTCAGTGAGTCTTGGATGCATGTGACAGAGGCTTCTACAAGATGTGAGCCAGAGTCCTGGAGTCTGGAGCGACCCACCCAGGATGGGGCCCTGTTGTGCCTTCTTCAGGAGAAGGCCATCAAATCAACCGTTCCTCTTCTCCATTTTTCCCCATTTGTAGACCAAAGCTATGATAGAACTAAATGGTCAGATGCAAAATGAAAGAATCATGACGTTTTCCTGTATTTTAAAAATTCACTAAAAGACCGCTGAGTGCTGAGTTTGGGGCATTTACTGAAAAGTGAAAGGGCAGTCTCTGTTCTCAAGATGTTGACAGTCTAGTTAGGAAGGTAAGCTGACAGATGAAAATTATTCTTGAAAAAGAATGTGGTTAAGCGTCCTAAAGAGAGAGGATTAGAGTCTGCCTTAATGAAGCCAAACCACAGGGAGGACCAGCAGAGGGGACATTTGTCTTGAATGGCACCTGGAATTAAATTTGGAGGACAAATCCATGGCAAATGCCTAGGATTCTAGGCCATTGAGCAGTTTCCATGGCTGCAACCTTCTTTTCTGATCTGGGAGTATAATAATAATCAGGTACTTATTAGGGATGGGCACTGCACGAGCCCTTTGCAGACACCACCTCAGGTCATCGACAGAACGGCTCCGAGACAGGTATTCTTAGCCTACTTTACAGCTGTGGAAAGGGAGGCCTTCAGAGGTTAAATAACTTAACCAAAGTCAGTCAACGGGGAAGAGTTGGAGGTGGGGTATAAACTCAGCTTGGATGTACAATTTTAAATGTTACAGAAATCTGTAGACAGCCATATTCCCAAAGTGAAAATCTCCTCACAGATCCTGGGGGAAATGCTCGATTGTTCCTTGGAGCAGTGCATGTGCTGGGTGCCCCCCTGCCTCTCCCCGTCTCGGGTGCCAGCCTCCTAGACTCGAAAGCTCCCTGGGAGGGACAGAGACCCACAGCTCCAGGCAGAAGGTAAGATTAGGGGAAAAAAATAATCAAGACCAGGCATCTCGGAGTCCTGGAGAAGCAGAGGAAAGTCCCCTGGGCCAAACATGTCTGAGATGTCTTCTAAGTCAAATGTCGTGGTCCTAGTCTCAGTCCTGAGCTTCTCTGGACTCTAGGGAGGTTCCTCACTCTCACAGGTATGATTAGAGACTAGCCCAATCCTTTCAGTTTATATACCACATGTTACCAGTACTTACTGGCAGAGCCCCTAGGCTCTTTTCTCTTTGTCTCTGAATGGGTCATCTTAGTGCCAACACCGTCAGTAATTTCCCTCGATTGCAAAACTCAAAAAATCTTAACGACTGTTGTGTACATCCTCTGAGACTGTCAAGCCTCGTTTCTGCTCCATCTGCGGTACCTTCTGTGATAGAGGCCTGTGGGCATGGGTAGGGGGCAGAGAGCAGAGCAGTGCGTTTCTCAGGTGTTGACATCAGACGCTGCTCTTGCTGGCCGACCATCTGCTTCCTCGCTGGAACCCCTGGCACCCCTGTCACAGTCAAGGCCAGCAGCCATCCATTTTGTCTGCCAGGCTCCTTATCGGCCTGGCCCACCGGCAGCCAGAGCTAAGCTCCTTTCACCTGCTGGCTGCTCATCTGGGACATGGGAGGCGTGAAGAAGGGCCTGCCATGCGGCGAGGAGCCAAGACCTTCCCTGCCAGAGCTCCTGCAGATGAGGGTCATGCTAGGTCCGCCCCAAGGTCTCATGCCCTTCCTCACCTCTTGGGGTAGCGACCACATGTGCTATGTGGCTACCAGGGGGAGACACAGAGAGAACAGGTGGGGAGGCCTGCAGAAAGTGCTCGAAGTCACTGCTTTTCTGTCCTGATGGTGAGGAGCTGGCCAGCCTCACTCACTTTCCTCCTCTTCTTCCCGCACCTTCTAACCCTCTGCAGCCCCGTCTCCTAGGCTCCACCCTCTCCCGTGCCCGCCACTCCTTTTTAGAAACCAAACCCCTGGTTTGGAGAGCATGGTAGATTCCCATAGCAATGGGCCTTTTAGCGGTTTCCATGGCAACCAACACCCAGACCGTTTAGTTGCTAGTCAACTGACAGCTGTAAGTGAATAGGCTTCAGTTTGGAATCTGAGGGATGGGCCAGGGGATTCTCTTCACAGAAAAAGACACAATCACCCAAAATGACTCAACTCTTCTAAGGATGCTGTTAGGCAGTATCTGTGGAGAGCCAGTGCCACCTTCTATCTCAGGTCACACAACAGTGCCCCTCCCATTCCCCACACACACACACACACACACACACACACTCTCTCTCTCTCTCTCTCTCTCTCAATGGGATACCCCAGGCTTTTAAATCTTCCAAGCTCCGTTTCCAGTTGTCTCCTTCCAAAGGGCCCTTGGGAGAAACACTTGTTCAAGATGACGGTCACCTCAGTGACGTATCTCGCACATAACCCTTTCCTGTGTCAGTGCTCTTATGTACCCTGACCTTGACCTCATACCAACCATTTCACCCCCAGACTTCCAACTGTGTTATTAAATAATTATCCTCAGTAAGCAACCCAGTCATTTCGGCAATATTTGCTTTTTGGATTCTCAGACACGAATGGCTAATCCTAGATCATCTTCCCTTGGCCTGGACCTCACCCAGGTCAAGCCACTTTTCCTACATCTGTGGGTTTTCTCAGAGAATGGATTTACATCAGCCTTTGCAAGGCATGATTAAGATCAATCTTGTTTCTTTTTTAAAAATCAACTAAGATTTTAAAACCAAACATACAAGCTTGGAAATTACTCCATGCTTATTGCTTTTCATTACTTCCAGATCTGACCGAATGTCAGCCCTCCCACCTAACCCTCTCCCAAACTGGAGATACTAGATACCGGGTTCCTGTTCCTTTGTGAGCAGGCTTTTTTAATGACCGGAGTCTGGGATTGTTCTGGCCTGGAATTCATGCAAGAGAGGAGCTGTGTCTGAGCCTCCACAGCTTGCTCAGTGGACTGGAAAAGTAGGAGACCGTCATTGGAAAGAGCGTGACCTTTTTTAGGTGGCCCAAGGTTCAGTGCTTCTCAATGCTTTAATGACTCAGGGGGCGCTTATGAACCGTCTGTACAGAAGACGACCTTTCAAACTAATCCCCCCACGGGAGCGCTCCCCAGCTCACAGGGCAGGCTCCGTTTAGCCTCACAGTGGCTGGTAAACAGTTCATAAGCTGTTGCATCACCTTCCTGCTCTGCCTGAAGGATGGGCGCTAGCTGCGCTATTTTTCTTCTGTCTTCTTTAAACATGTGAGGGCACGAGATGGAACACAGGGTGGGCCGCTGTGAGCTTCGAGTGCGCTCGGTGACAGAAGCAGTGTTCTGGGAGCAGAGAGAGAGCGGGCACACATGAGAACTGAGCTTTTTCCAGGCATCTCAGTAAGTTCCATGCAGAGGAAGAGCTCATTTTTTTGGAGGTGATCTATCAACGCACATCAGATTGAACCTTCGGATTTTTCCTGCTGTTTCTAGGTGAGAAACAAGATCTACCTCCTAGAATCATTGCTAACATCTACCAAGTATGCACCATGGGCCGGGGGGACATTCTAAGCGTTTTCCATGAATCAACCCGTTTAGGTGCTGTAGCCCTGGTGTTCATTATACCTATATATAGGTATACCATTAGACCTCTTTAACAGATGAGGCAACAGAAGCACAGAGAGGTTAAGGGATTTGCAGACTGCCCTGGTAGTCCTATGAATTGGTGAAGACAGGATCCAACTACCAGCTGTCTGAAGCCAGAACCCAAAGCAGTTACCTACCTCCAGAGTCGTCCGGGTCTGACAGACCTAGGGCCCATCCTGGCAACACCCACAAGTGGGCTGACTCCCTGGACACAACTTGAGAGGATACGCAAAGTGTCTCAGTAAAGAAGACAGTGGCTGAATGGTTCTGGGAATTAACTAGTAAGTCTTGGCTGCTGCTAATTTTATTCCTGATCTGTGCCTGTCCCCTGGTGGTTTTCCTGGGAAACTCACAAGCCAAGGAAATCCAAGGTTCTAGCGAAGTTAGTGGGATGAATTGAACTGGACCACATGACTTACTTGCTGCCTAGGCACCCCAATCTAAAAGGGATGGCCTTTCAAGGTCCACATTCCCCAACTCATTCATGAATAGGGCTGTCGCACCTGTGACTGCTAAACGGTGATGGACAGTACACTGATTAAAACAGGCAGTGAAATACACGCCCCATGATTATACTTGCACTTCAAAAGCAATAAACACCAAGATTTCATTAACTTGGCTGTTATCTGCCACAACTGCCCCTTTCATTTTTAAGCTTCTAGGCTTTCCTCACGGTTATGGCTCCCAAAAGACTACTACGCTTCGTGCCAACCTGCAACCTCTTGCTCTCTGCTCCCTGCCCCCCGCTGAGTTCCCTTGACCTTTCACATGTTATCACTGAACTAGGTGGTGTTTGCTTTCACCGCTTCTCTCAAGCACATCTGGTGGTGTCGAGTGTGCAAAATAAAGCAAAACTATCATGTTGTTTTGTCCAAAACAGATAGGCCAAGTCTAACTGGGCGAAGAGGGAAGAAAGGGCAGTGACGGAATGTGTCCTGTGTCTACTGCACTGTGGGACCATGGGACCGGGTGTCTGCCTTCCGCAGATCTGGGGGAAAACACTCTGAAAGAAACAGGTGACCACCACCAACATGCAGAAGACAAGACTGCCAAGTTTTATTTACTTCAAAAGGACATTTCCAGGGGCATCAGGAAGCCACAAGTTAGTGTTGTTAAAAAAAAAAAAAAAATCAAACATCTGCTATCAAGTGCTGCGTTTAATGAAAACCACCTAAGACAGAAAAGGAGACAGGAGATCACCATAGACAGGGGAGTTTGTGTGGCAGAGCACCTCCCCTCCACCGAGAGGCTGGGCACCGCCGGACAGCAAGTCACTGTCATCCAGCGGCGGAGTTGAGGCGCTGGCCCAATGCGCTGAACTCAAGGAGGCACTTGGAGTCGAGGAACCTGAAGATGTGATATCTCAGGAGGTGGGAGAGGTCTGGAACCCACCCTCTGCTGCCAGGGCCCATAACCCGAGGGCAAGTTATCCCACAGCCCTACACAGCCTCACTCGGGTCCTCACTGCTGGACCCTCCTTCTCCTAACAGCAAGAAACACTGAAGACAATTCAAGCCATGCCTAAACCCCTCCTTCTCTCATCTCTCCCCTACCCCTTCACAAAAGATACTACAAGGGCAATAGTTCAGAGCTCTCAGGAAAGGGGGTCTGGAACCCTTTGGAGGCTGAGAGGCATAACACAGTGGTATGGAAATTCCTTTCATCTTATGGCACTGATCTAGGTTAGACAGGATTTCTCCTGTGCTCTCTCACCCCCCCGACGGACATACTGGCAGCAGCAGGTCTAGCCTTCGATCTGCACTGGGATTTCCCAGCAGAAGAGATGCTGGCCTTTGTCGCCCAGGAGCTCCCACTGCACCACCAGTTTGATCTGGAGAAAGAGAAAAAGAATTGGGAAAAATGAAAGCAGGACGTCGCCTCAATCCAGAACAGGTTTAACTATGACTCCTAGTAACAAACTGCCTAATTCCTCAGCTCTCTCTTCTTGAATCACGCCCTCAGGAGGGCTGCCTGGGATGTGGGCGCGGCCGGTGCACTTGAGCTCACACGAGCAAACCAAGTCCCACGTGTGATTCACTGTTAGTGGTGCCACACGCTCACCTCCCTGACTCGTGGGATTTAATTCCTAAAGCGTTCTTGTCCCTCTGAGATGAACGGTACATGACAAAGCCTTGCGAGGGAGGTAATTTTACATTTAAACAATTTCTTATAGATTTGGCAGTCCAAGCCAGCTCTTTCCAAGCATAACCAATTAGGAGCAGAGAGCAGAATGTCCCATTCGTAGGCATAACAAAATACCTTGTTACTGGTACTGAAGATGTCAACACACAAAGGATGTCAGAAGAAGTTTAGAACAATATGAATAATTTCTGGAACAGTAACGCTTTGTAGCAAAATAGCTTCAGTTGTAACTTGAACATTTTTTTTTTTTATAATAACACACCTCATTAGAAATCTCTGCTTTGATTTGTATAGTATGGACTGCCCCTTCTAATTGTTTTTTGAAGATTTAATTTATTTATTTGACAGAGATCAAAAGTAGGCAGAGAGAGAGAAGAAGGGAAGCAGGCTCCCCACTGAGCAGAGAGCCTGATGTGGAGCTTGATCCCAGGACCCTGGGATCATGACCTGAGCCGAAGGGAGAGGCTTTAACCCACGGAGCCACCCAGGTGCCCCTGTCCCTTCTAATTCTTAATAAATCTCTGATAATTTTCCAGTCCCTTCTTATGTAGATAATTGCTTACCTGTTATTAGTTATTACCTCTAATTTGTACGTTTCTTTACAACACGAGTGACCAGGAAACCTGGCTTCTGGAAACTTGTTTTTTAAGACTAGAACACATTAACTACTGTTTCACTTAATGCCTAAATTAACATAGTTTAAGCCTTTTTTCAAATGAAATGTTATTCACTTAACAATAACTACCATATACAAAATGCCTATGAGGTGGCAGGCCCTAATCAGACACTCCATGTAAGGGACCAGAGACTCAGAAATGCCAGTGATTTAACAGATACTCTGCAAATGAATCTACAGACCTGTTCTTGACCTGTAGGGTCTCTGACATTCCACAAACACAGATACCCGCTATTAGAATCTCTTTGCAATGTTCTTCAATGACTTGCCACTCCTAAAAAATAAATGGCTAGGCTGCTGCTGGGTTCTCCTTGATTTCCTTTCCAAAAAAAATGCAGCTTGTTTTCCTTTATGGAAAACAGGAATCCCTTTACTTCCTTCATTCTTATCAGGATTCCTTTTTTTTGGTGAGTAAAGCCATAGAGGTTTAGTAAGGGAAGATACAGGAAAAGCTCTCAGGAGTGAGAGGGGTCCTGACAGGGCTGCCCATCAGGATTCCTATCTTAAACACACGCCCATTCCAACAGGTTCTGCCTCATAAGTGTCTGGAAGGAAAAGAAGCAGGTATAGCAGGGTGAGTCAGAGGGCAAGGTAGGGGCTGGAGACCGATGCAGGGGAGAAAGAAGTGTGTGGAGAAAGTGACCTTTCTATTATGGAGCTGGGAGACTACTGTTCTCTTAAGAGATTAGTGGAGAAACCAGGACTTTCTGATAACTTGGCATCTTGAACTATTTGGTATCTGCCTACAATCTTTTTTTTTTTTTAAAGATTTTATTTATTTATTTATCTGACAGACAGAGATCATAAGCAGGCAGAGAGGGAGGGGGAAGCAGGCTCCCTGCTGAGCAGAGAACCCAATGCAGGGCTCGATCCCAGGACCCTAAGATCGTGACCTGAGCCGAAGGCAGAGGCTTTAACCCACTGAGCCACCCAGGCACCCCTGCCTACAATCTTTTAACAGTGCCTAGGTTTTGGGGGTCACAAGGCCTGGCTCTAGATCGAGATGTAATGTTTCTGAGCAGAGTGGACTCTGTTCCTACTGCTTAACACTGGAGGCTCAAATTTCTTCACTCATAAAGCCGATGTAATATTGCTCAGCGAAGTGTGGTCAGGGGATGGAGGCAGACACTGCGTATCAAAATGGCGTCAGGAGGCGACAAAGAACAGAGGGCCGTGGTGAAGAGGATCTGCCTTACCTCAGGATTCCTAAGACTCCCACTCATTTCCTCACCCCCCGAGCTTCTGTGCTGCATCACAGACAGATGAAGGACCCCGACCCCAAGCTTCTCTTCCTCTCCCCTCAGAGTTCTCATCTAGTCACAGGCCTTCGGCATCCCAAACGACAAGGTCACTTACGGAGGGGTACTCATTCTTCACGGGCAGTTTATTCAGGTAGCTGTAGGTCTTGTCTTTTTGGATGGGGCAGTTGATTCCACTCTTACAACCATCAGCCTCAGGAATGGGAAAGGGAACTGGGACGCCCAACACGATGCCATGCACCACAGCTTTGCTACTTTGAGACAGAATATCTAAGAGGAACAAGAGAATTAGATAGTAAAAGGAACGGCCTATTTCAAAACCCTAAGGAAAAAATTAAGATACGGTCCCAAGCAACGGCATTGTGAGGAGAACAAATCATCAAGTCTGTATTTCTTCATTCCTGGGGTCTATTTCTCTTTGTGGTTATGCCTAATACCTCTGTGAATGCTACAGACTAAGTGTTCACGCTAAAAACAAAACAAAAAAAGCAACCAAGACAGTTGTTTTCTTTGCTCTCACTCCCACCTTGCTCTTAATGGTCTTCCGGTTTCTTGGGGGAATCAGAGCTACGTGAATAACCTTATCCAACAAAGTCACGGAGGTTTTTGGCAGTGAACTTTGTTAATTATATCAGCTTCTGTCAAGTGTACAGGGTATCTTATGGAGTTTTAGAAGACTGGTCTCTGGATTCTCAAATGCCCTGCCCGCGGGATTCCATTAGAAAATTAAGAACAAAATGGAAAGGGAGCTCCACAGAAATGCCATGGGCTGTAACAGGAAGAGAGAACCCTTTAGAAACTGGCTAAGATTAGAAAGAAGAGGTATATTTCTTGCTCTCCCTCTAACCTCTATATCATAAGATGGGCAGATAGAAGAATAAATACAATAAAATTAGGGCAACTAACTAGCTGTTAGGTTATCCTGGAGATCCAGAGTACTGGCTCTGTTTCTCTCTCTTTCTTTCTTTCTTTCTTTCTGGATTGGGCATTACTCTTGTTTACAAAGCACATTTTTGGTTTGGGACAATAGAGGGGGCAGGGTAACAACTCTAGGATTTAGAGCTGTCTTTAGGCTGAGGAACAGAAGATGACAGGCACATTGAGATTTCTTATTAGACTGTCCCATCTAGTTCCACAGGACAGAAAGTGAGGAAAGGATTCAAAGTAGATGCCCTTTCTAGAAATGAAGCTTAGATTTTTTTTTCTTGGGTCCCCAGTGAATTCCCGTAAGAAGGTAAGTCTGAGCTTTGCACAGGCAGGAAGGGAGGTCACGGACGTCCTGACTGCAATGCCTCTGCCCCACATCCCGCGTTCATTCCAATACTTGAGACTTGTTAGGCTTTAAGATAAACTTGAAGGCAACAGCCACTTTTACTCACTACTGGTGAAGGTGACATTGACACTGTAAGACTGGCCTTTGTGCAGTTTGCAGGGCTGGGTGGGGCATGGGTTCACATTCAGTTCCTTTATAACGCCAACCCCAGAACCTGTTAAACAAAAAGAAAAAATGAATTAGAATAGGAGGGAAAATAAACCACCTATGCTGTCCTCTACTTAATGGAAATGTGCCCTGCTCTCTGGGAAACTCTTCATATTTGATGGCTGAAGGGGAAATGAAGAAAATCGGGTAAGTATAAAAAGGCCGCCGCCCTGCTCTCTATCTTCTTGGGAGGGCTACACCAGGGAAAGTCATCCCCACCCCTCCTTCCATTCCCATGCAGGATTTATTTTTTAAAATTTTTTATAAAAGATTTTATTTATTTATTTGACACAAAGAGAGAGAGAGACAGCGAGAAAGGGAACACAAGCGGGGGGAGGGAGACAGGGAGAGGCAGGCTTCCCACTGAGCAGGGCAATGTGGGGGGGAGAGGGGGTCGCAGGAACCTGAGCCCAAGGCAGATGCTTAACGACTGAACCAGCCAGGATTTAAAGCAGCATACTTATGGCATAAGTGATGGCTCAGGGCTCAGGGCTGCCATGGAGACTGGCTGCTCCTGAACTAGCCCCCCACCCATGTTCTTCTGATCCTGTCCAGGTTTCGCTCCAAATTGGTGGTCACCGAGCTTTGTATACCCCTACCAGTGAAAGCAATCTTAAGAATGCATCTGCAGTATACAAGCGTATACTCCACTTCGGAAACACGCGTTCTTCAAAATAAGCGTCTCTGGGACACACCGTGTATCTCTGCAGTCTCAGCAAAGACAAAAGTGCTATTTGTTCCCAATAAATCCTTGCCCTAAATGGGTTCAGTAAAATCTTTCAAAATCCCACTGTCTGATCCAGGCCCCTGAAACTGGACAGCTGAATGGAGAGAAAGCAAGCAAACTGCCTGTTAACACCATCTACACCAAGGAAAGCTTTTTTGTTTTTTCTGAAGAGATTTTGTTTGCCAGAGAGAGCGCGCGAGCGAGCACGCACAACCATGGGGAAAGGCAGGCAGAGGGAGAGGGAGAAGCAGGCTTCCTGCTGAGGCTCCATTCCCAGGACCCTGGGATCAAGACCCAAGCTGAAGGCAGACGCCCAACCAACTGAGCCAGCCAGGCACCACCGAAACACCCTACCCGTCCCACCTCCCACCAGGAAGGCTTAAGCTCTGCCATTCAGCCATCAAGGCTGAGAGATAGGCTCTGGGACTGACACCTGGGTTTGCAAGCTCACAGGCTCCAGGACTTACTGCAAAACCTCAAAACAAGATACTTCACCCCTCTGGGGGAAAGTTAACAGTGACTGCCTCATAGGGTAAGTGAGCTAACACACTTAGAGCTCTTAGGTAAGTGTTTGCAACGTAGGAGCGCTATGTAGGTGTTCATTTACCATCTCATCGGGATTTGGTCCTCGAATTTAATCTAGAATAGCTGCGCCTGGGTGGGTTAGCAAGTTTCTTTTTGACACAAAAAGTGGGCCTCTCCTTTGCAGTCACCAGGTTTGCTCAGCCCATCGGATATGAAAAGAGAAGCTCATGTCGAAGGTCTTGGTCTTCTCAGCCTGTGCCTGCTCTTGGCTGGGACAGTTTCATCAAACTGACCAACACTGCTCCAGGGAGGTCTGTAAATAATAACTTGCAGTCCCTCATCCCCAGCTTGCTTCTCCATCATGAGCAAAGTTCTCAAAATACACCTGCAAGAACTCTCTTCTGCAAGCACTGTCTTCCACTCACTGTGTCCTCTTATCTTCTACAGACAGGAAAACAGATATCCGGAACTTGAATCAACAACCCATTGAAGATCAGTGCTTATGCTAGAGCTTTCAATGTCCACTTCTACCTGCTTCTTTCCAGAGTGGGTCACATGTTCTAGGAGGACCCGAGGAAAGCGCAGTACTTGGAGCTCCTTCATCCACTTTTACTGGCAAGAGGTGCTTGGATTTTCAATGTCCACAGAACAAACTGCTCAGTCCTAATCGGCAAAAATAGCAAAACCAATTTGCTTGGCTACATTGCTTACTTGAGGAAATACCACTCCAGGGGGAAGGGTCAGTGGTAAAGCAGCACTTGAAAACCCTTTGATGTGGGCACTGACGTTTTTACACTGTTATTTCCCAATTCAGAAGTCAATTGAAAATCTGTAACTGAAACCATCCTTCCCTTAAGAAGTTCTTGCCATAGGTGTACAGCTGCTTTTTTCAAATGAGCAGAACAGTATCTGGATTTGGTTTCCATAGTTGTTGTTTTTAATGTTAATTTAATGTTACCACTGAAACCCAAAGTGGTTCACAAACACCCACTAATTTCCTACAGCTTACTAGCTGTAAGAACTTGGTAAGTTACTCCATGTGCCTGATTCCTCATCTGTAAAACAGATCCTGAGGGCTGAATGAGTTAATAAAGTTAATATAACATCTTCATCCAAATTTGGCCACTAAGTTTAATGGAGGGAAAGGCAGTAATTTGAGGCGATAATAGCATCTTTCAAGTGCCTGTAGTTCAGTGGAACAGCATTTGTTAAGTATTAAGAGGCCTGGAGTCTTTACTCTTTCATCAATCCTGTCCCCTAGCCCAACTTTGTGTTTGCCTCAACATAAATTTCGATGATACAGTGGAGACTATCTATTCCCTCATTTACTTTTTCAACACATATATACTGAGCAGTTACTATTACCTGGGCACTAGATACAAAGGATCAAACTTAGTCTCATTCCCACTCTGCTGGGTGACTTTGGGTAAGTTACCCGACATCTCTGGAGTTCAAGAATTGACTCCAGGATCTCCAAGCTTCCTTCCAGCTCACAGATTCTATAAAATGTCTTCTTTCACTTACCATCCCACCTTTTCACTTCTGGAAAGTTCTGCTCGAACAAAGAATTCCATAGACTTGACTATTTAGTACCCGCCCCTCCCCACTTGTATTTCCCAAAAAAGATCCCTATCACAGAGAAAAGAGTGGGTTATGTGTCACAAGCTGTGACCAGCAACACGAGTTTTACGTACAGGAGGAAACAGTGATTAAGAATCACAAAATTATATAGCCCAAGGGAAGCGGCAATGGAGCAAATTATGAAAAGGAGAATTGGCTTTTGACTTGTCAGCAAAAGGGAAATTAAAAATATAAAAGCAAGCGGCGTGAGGAGGGAGAGGTCATCCAAGATACGAGGCGTACACAAAGTTCTGCGCCCCACCGCTCACGCCCCGCGCAGCACCGGGATCTCCAGTGGTTTGCCCTACAAACTTTTTAGGAAACTTCAGCAAAAGGCCCAGCTCCAGGTGGTGTTCAGGGACCCCAACCACGCGTCTCAGGAAAGAGACAAAGTTGTCTGCCGTTAGGTTTCGCCGCCCGCAGCTTCTCCCCGACCCCGGCCCACTCCAGCAGCTGAGCCTGGCCGTCGGCGGGACCCGCCCAACCTAGCCGGGGGGGTCTCGGCGCGGGGTTCCCGAGAGGGCGCGGGAATCTTGGGCAGGTTGGGGCTCACCGCAGTCCTTGAAATGCACCGGCTCCGCCAGGGCGGAGGCGCCGAGCGCCAGGAGCAGGAACGCGGCGACCAAGAAACGCATCGCAGCTAAACAGGTTCCAAGCGCGAGGAAGGAAGAGGGGATCGTCCCAGTCACAAGATAAACCTGCCGGGGCGGGCCGGGGGAGGAGCCTGGTCAGGCCACTCATCACCAGCATCCAGGGCGGGTCCTGCCCGCGCCCCGCCCCCCGGCCCGGAGAGCCGAGCTTGCCTCGGTCCCGCCCAGACGCCGGCTATCTCCGCCCATCTGGTCCGCTCCGCGGCTCCGTGGCTCCGCAGGCTTGGATCCATCTCCGCCCCGCCGCCGCCTCGCACAGACGCGCCTCTGGATTTTGTTGGTGCGCCTTCGCTTCCGTAAATGGTAGCATTTCTAGCCAATCAAATCTCTTCTCTTCCAGCACCACCCAATAGGTGCGCTCGGGGGCAGGGTCTCTGTGGGTCCCGCCTCCGAAGGCCCAGGTGGAGAAAAGGATTGGGGCGACGCGGGGGGCGGGGTTTGTGGAGGAAGATGGCTGCCGTCCGCGGGCTGTCCCTAACGGCCGCGGCGCTGAGAGCGGTCACTCCCTGGGCAAGGGGCAGGTACCAAGCCTACAAAGGCACCTGGGAAGGGTGTTAGGTTCTGCGCCTCCAGGACTAAGGGGGGAACGAAGGCCTGCGGGGGAGGCGAGGGCTTAGCGTGAGGCTGTCCAGGTGGAGGTCGTCAGGGTTGCCGGGAGGCTGTCCAGGTAGAAGTGACCAGGTGCCCCTCTGCTCCCGGGCTCATCCTCCTCCCATGTGCAGCAGGCTCCTCGCGGCCTCTCGAGGACCTCAGGCTCGTCGGGAAGCGTCGTCCTCCAGCGCCGAGGCCGGCGAAGGGCAGATCCACCTCACCGCCAGCTGCGTCCAGGTAGGAGGTCGGACGCGGGGCGGCGGTGCCCGGGCGAGGGCCAGGAGTGCGCGGACTTCCCCTTGGCCCACCCTTCTGCCACCTCTTGCCGGGCATTCTTGATCCCCGTTTTTGCATTTCAGAGACTTCTGGAAATCACCGAAGGGTCGGAATTCCTAAGGCTGGAGGTGGAGGGAGGTGGATGCTCAGGATTCCAGTACAAATTTTCCCTGGATACAGTTATCAACCCCGACGACAGGCAAGAAGGAAGGGGTGGGTCCTCAGAGAATGTGTGGGAGGGATAAAAGTGCACGTTTGTTTCGAATTTAAAAGGTTTGCTATGAACGCCCAACACCATCCTTCTCACGCAGTGGGAATACAGTGAGGACTTGTTGTCATGATTCAGAATTACTATATTAGAGGAGGGAAGTTGGCCTGCGTGGGTCCTTAGCATAGTCAGGCTGGACTGGATTCCAGGCCTAAATCCCTAAACCTTTACCAGTATTCATTCCTTTGACCTTTTCTGCCTCAGAGAAAAGCAGCACTTGTTAGAGGTAATAAGGAATGTTTCTCCTGTTTTGGAAAAACGGGATATGCACCCCAGGGCTCAGCGGGTATTATGGTTTTGGTGTTTATGATAGTCCTTAATGTCTTCCTTCTGTCTTTTTCAGGGTGTTTGAACAGGGCGGGGCGAGAGTGGTGGTTGACTCTGATAGCTTGGCCTTCGTGAAAGGGGCCCAGGTGGACTTCAGCCAAGAACTGATCCGAAGCTCATTTCAAGTGTTGAACAATCCTCAAGCTCAGCAAGGCTGCTCCTGTGGCTCATCCTTCTCTATCAAACTTTGATGTGATGACAGGTGACCCAGAGATTGCTGCCACTTGTACCAACTTGAGGAACCTAGGATTAGTAGAATTCTAGAGGTTTCCTTCCAATCATGTCCTTCTCTCAGTTTTATTTTCCTCAGTCCAGGAGTGTTGTGTTTTGCCACTGTTATTTTCAGAATATGAAGCTTTTACTCTTGATCTGTTTTTCACTCACACATTTCTAAGGCCAAGCCTCTAGGTGCTGTGATCTAAAATATACTAACTGGTTGAAATCTGCCCGCTATAATCTGTAGAGCCTCCAAGGTTCCAAAATTTGGAGTCACTTCTCAGGTGCTTGTACACAGGTGTGTAGCTATGTATAAAAGCTCCATTCTGAAGAAAGTCCTTAGTTACTTATTCCTTGTGTTCTGGATCAGGGTCACAGATTGGGTAGCTTGAACACTGGTTACTAGGCAAGAAAGGATGAGAAAAGCAAACGGAAATTTCTCTTTTTCATCTCACTCTTCCAGAATGTGCTAGTGACACCTTCTTTTTCTTTCTTTCTTTCTTTTTTTTTTTTTTTCCCTTTTCCTCCTACATCCTTATTTTCTGTGCTGCCCATTCCTGCTTCCCATTTGTTAGGGTAGATACATTTTCCTCTCTTACTCGCAGGTCTTCTGGATTCACAAAACCAGTAGTCCATCACCCAGGAAACTTAGATCTAAGCCCCACTAATAACCTGAATCATTTAAAAAATAGGCCTCATACTCTGTACTCACACAGACATTTCAAGATTCTGTGATTATTCAGTGACTGAGTCTTTTTAGGACATGTTGCTCTACTTATGGTGTAAAATGTCTTTGGTCTCATGCATAGCAGGAAGGGGTCCCCTTGTTGGTAAAGATAATGGATGGTTAGGGATTTTCTTTCAGGTTGGATTACCAGATAAAATGCAGGATGCCCAGTTAAATTTGAATTTCAAATAAATGATTTTTATTGTAAGTGTGTCCCAATTATTTTATGAGACATACACTAAAAATTACTTGTTGTTTATCTGAAATTCAAATTTAACTGGGCATTGTGCATTTTTTTTGGTTAAACCTGGCAACTTTATGTTAGGGTTGCTGAAAGAAAAGCTCTTGAAGCCACAAATTCCAATGAATTTCAAAGTACTTGTTTGGGTATGGCACTTAATTAGGCTACAGAGCTAGAAATTGTTGCTGTAAGTGTGTGACAGTGCTGGGGGACCCAGAACTTCATGGACAGACAACTAAAAAAAAGACAGAAATACCACCACCATGACAAATGGTTTATTAATGCTCATGTGGGGAAACCACAACCAATTGCTTCTGGAAAAATTATTGGTTAAACTCTTGTTTTCCTCAATAGCCTAAAAGTTCATTACAACAAAAACTTGCATTTCTGGACTGGATTGGAATTAAGGTCATTCAGCAAAAGAATTTACCATTAAAAAGGGAAATGTAGATTTTAGAGACAAGATGAAGCTTGGGTACTTATATTTTCAATATGGGAAAACCTAGGATTTAGAGAAAGCAAGCTGTTGTGTGTACAGTGTGTACAAAGAGGAAGGAAGGGACACTCAGAAACCTGACCTTTGCGGATTTCCATGGGAGGAGGTAGAAAAGAGCATATCCCGGGAACGTCTGTTTAAGTTTACTAAGACATTTAAAGTTGCTGCCCATACCTGGGCCTAATTAGATTTTCAGCTCAGACTAAGTCTTTTCATCCTCTTTAAAAAGAGATTTTGCTACCTTTTCAATGTTGGAACATATCGTTTTAAAGAGTGCACTTTATTTTTATTTATTTTTTAAAATAAGCTCAATACTCAGCGTGGGGCTTGAACTCATGACCCTGAGATCAAGAGTTACATGCTTTACTGACTGAGCCAGCCAGGTGCCCCATGATTTTGTGATTTTAAAACTCATGCAGAGCAGGAGCTTAAATGCTTTAGTTGCTAAATAAACCATTAAATTGCAATGGTCACTTAGATAGGAACAGAGTCCCTTTGAATGCCTATATCTAAGTACCTGCTATTAATGGGGGAGAATTGGGATTCTGTGTTTTAGAAAGGGTGGGTTTGGGAGAAATCACCTTACTTTATCACACTAGAAAGCATCATGAGAAAATCCGAAGTAGTAATAAAAAGCTTCCATTGGAGTAGGATGATGTAGAAATTTTAACAGCAGAGAGCATAGAGAAATAATAGCATCAAGGGGATAGTGGGCAATTTGCTTGGAATAAATAGTAAGCTTAGTAAAATAGGTTTAGGGTCTTTTGAAGGCCCTTTATGATCAGGTGCCCTCTTTCTGGTCAAGACCAGCAGATATTTTCACAAATTTTGACTGCTGTGCAAATTCATTTAGGAAAACTTCATACTCTTCTGGTATCCATTGGAAGATTATTTTGTTTCCCCATTACTTTCAAGGAGAAAGGCCTTATTGTTGCAGAATTGGTTTTATTTATGCAAGTTAGTTAGAGAGTGTTTGGGGGTATCATACCCTGCCTTTGCCCTACTAAGATATGATGCAAGAAGTAGAAGTAAGGGAGCCCTGCATCTGCTTTATGTTGTGAATATGCCTTTTTTTTTTTTTTTTTTTAATTTGAGAGAGAGAAGGAGCAGGGGAAGGGGTAGAAGCAGACCCCGCACTGAGCATGGAGCCCAGTGTTGGGCTGAGCTGGATCCTGGGATTCCAGGATCACGACCTGAGCTGAAGGCAGATACTCGACCGATTGAGCCTCCCAGATGCTCCAGCGTATTTTTTTTTTTTTTTTTTTAAGATACTACGTATCCCTTTGACAGACAGAGATCACCAGTTGGCAGAGAGGCAGGCAGAGAGAGAGAGGAGGAACCCGGCTCCCCCCCCCCCCCCCCAGCAGGGAGCCTGATGTGGGGCAATCCCAGGACCCTGGGATCATGACCTGAGCCCAGGGCAGAGGCTTTAACCCACTGAGCCACCCAGGTGTGACCCCCCTCCCCTTTTTTTTTTTTTAAGGATTTTATTTCTTTATTTGAGAGAGAGAGGGAGAGCACTAGTAGGGGGCAAGGCAGAAGGAAAGGGAGAACCAGACTCCCCACTGAGTAGAGAGCCTGAGGCAGGGCTCCATTCCAGGACCTCGAGATCATGACCCAAGCGGAGGGCAGATGCTTAACCGATTGAGCCACCCAAGTGCCCCTATTGTCTATCTGCTTTATGTTGGTGGCTCAAAAGGCGCGGGCCTCTCAGTCAACATCCAGGTCTTACCTTGTGGTGGAATCAAACTCTTCAGTTATGTGGTTGCTAGTGACTAGCCGTGTGGGAGCTGTAGGTGGCCCACCCATCCTTAGTTTCTTTGTGTGGGAATGGCCACAGATTACAAGGGATTAGGACAAAACAGGCTTAGGAGAGATTAGGAAGGGCTACTAAAGTAGGTGTCCAAGAACTTTCTAACTTTTTTAACTTCTAAGAGTTGAAACCTGTTAATTCAGTCTCCTTTTATACAGCATTGAGTGTATATAGAGAAGCAGGCAGCACTGATTGTGTGGCGTAGTCCGCCTTCAGTGCTGGCCGAGAGCGGATAGATGCCGCTGGTAGTGCCTGGGACCCAGCATTGTCCCCTGCAACATAGTTATGGTTTTGAATGTTTGTCTCAAAGGCGGGAAACTCCTCTGCTTTTCTAGGTCTCTAGCAGTGGTGTTTCTGATTGCTCTTTTAAAAAAATCCCTTTGCCCTTTCTCCACAGAAATGCTACAGGGCTATTTAAAGAAAGTTTGCTTTAAGAAGTTTGGAAATAATTATGTGGCTTTAATTGTCAGATAAATACATGAAGAAGGGAGCATTTAAGCAGTCTATGGCCAAAGCTGTATTTAAAAATATTTTATTTTTTTGGAAAGGTAATACACATGGTACAAAATTCAAAAAGACGCAAAAGGGGATACAGTGAAAAGTCTCCCAATCCTGTACCTATCCACCCTGCCACCCTCCCCACAAACCACTGTTGTTTCTAAGAATTTACCCTATAGGTATAATCCCATTGATATAATGTGAAATAACATATACACAAGAATATTCATTATGGCATTACTTATAATAGCAAGAGAGGGGAAACAATGGAAATGTCCATCAGTAGGGGATTGATTAAATAAATTATGATTTATCTGTTCAATGGAATAATATACAATTATAACATAGAATGAGACAGTTCTTTATGTGCAAGTCTGGATTAAGTGAAAACAAAGTGCAGAACAGCATGCATAGGATGCTACTTACGTTTTTGATACAAAGAAATACGTGTATGTGCATGAAGATTTTCCGGAAGGGTGAGCAGGAAGGTGAGGGCTGGGGGGCGGCGCAGCGCCAGCGCATATATGGAAGGGTGCTAAGAAGTTCTCTGAACCGTGGGGTGTGAGGCGGAGTGGCGAGGAGGAGGTCAGCAGATACCCAGGTGTCTTTCCCCTTTCTTTAGACAAATAGCAGCACACGGTCTACTCTGCTCTACAGCCTTTCCCCGCTTAGTCTGTTTGGATTTCTTATCAGGACATTTAGGGCAATTTTTTTTTCTTTCATTTTTAGGCCCCTGTAGCAACTGATTGTTTCTGATCTTTTGCTGTTACAAGTAATGCTATAATAAATAACCTCTTACATGTGTAATTTCACATTTGGTGAGACTATATCTGAAGGTTAAATTCCTAGAAGGGTCAGAGTAAGTGCTTCTGTAATTTTGAAAGACATTGCCATATTACCCTCTTCAGAAGTTGCGTCCTTTTAAGGCCCTGTCAGCTGCGTATGTGAGTCTCTCTTTCACCAGAAGCTTGCCAACTAGGAGTCTTAGCAAACTTCTGATGTTTGCCAATCTGACAGCCTTTAAAAAGTGTCTCAGGTGTGGTTTTAACTCACATTTCTTTTGTTAGGAATGTGTAACGATGTATTTTTGTCTGCTGAAAACATCTCAACTAGTACAGCGACATAGATCAAATTGTTTAAACGCTGTGTGTCTCAATTTACTCATCTATACATTGGGAATAAAAATAGTAAGTGGAATTGCTGGATGATTAAATGAAATTTGTGGTCAGCACTCAGTAGAGTGCCTGGCACATAACAAGCATTCAATAAGTTACTATGGGATGGCCGACAATGAGAGCAGCAGTAGGACAGTACAGATTAAATTAAGAAAATAGCATTCATCTCCGTGTCTTCAGGCACATGGGGTCTTGTTGACTTACATTGCCTTTCATCAGACAAATGCAAAGGCAGAACTTTCCTTGTCTTAGAAGAATAAAGAACCTTTTCCCATTGGATCCCAATCAGAGGCTCTTGGCAGAGCCGGCAAAAGCATAGGCCCATCCTTGTGTCTAACATTTAGACTTAGTCAGCATAGTAAAGAAATTTAGTTTCATATGAAATAAAAACAAAAACAGGAGCCCAAATGTACCTTTCTTTATTCCACCGTGGTTCTCAACTTCTAGCTGGCCAAGGATGGAGTGGGTCTCTACTTGTCCACTGAGAGGAATGCCAACCTGCCTTCCCATTGTTGAGAGAAAGACAGCAAGGGCTTCTGAGTAGAGAGAAGAAACGACGTGGGGAATCTGGCTTCCCCTAAACAAGACTGCACTGTATTTCACGAGCCAGAGAATAGACCCCTTTATTTTTAGTACCTCAAACAGGTACCCACAAAGGAGAGCCCAGGAGAGATTTGTGTCATGTAAGAAGCAGTGTGTATTTAATACAGGTCATCGGAGATGGGCCCCGTCCTGTGGCAGCCTTGCTGTGGTGCACAGCAGCTGTCCTGGGTAGACTGGGAGTGCTTACCCAAAGCAGCCGAACATTCTCTTTAGCCTTGTGGAAAGCCTTGGCTCCCCCTTTCTTATCACCTCCCCATATTTTCCGTATTGCTCTCTTGCTGCTTTCTCAGTCTCCGTGCTCCCCTTCATCTGTGTCTCTTCCACTCAGCAAGCTAGTTTCAGTCTTGCTCCTCTTAGATGAGGGGATTTTCTGCCCCTGCCCGGGGCCACAGCACTGCTAACAGGATGGAGATGTGGCACAGTCTAGCCCAGACGAGCTTGACTGAGGTGAACGGTTTTTGGGAGGAGGACTTGGAGTCATGCCCCAAACTTCCGCCAATCCTTTTTTGCTCAAGAGATCCTGAAGGACCATACCCGGGCAGATGTGACCTCTGACCCAGCTGTGGAATCATCAGGATGTTATGTAGATGGTGACTGGGAAAGGGTGTCTGCAGTAGGAGTCCAAACGACCTTGCATGTTTTCAGAGCTTGAGGGGGTGGATGAGGGCCATCCTTTGGTAAGCATCCCACAGCAAGGCCAGAACAGATGATACGCTGATCCTCATGGCCAGTGGCTGAAGCATTAAAGCATTTGGTGGTGTTTGAGCCAAGCAAGGGCATGGTGGCATGAAGGCAGTGATGGAAGCTCACAGCCAGGGCCTAAGCTGGGAGAGTTGAAAAGCAGGCAGGTCTGGCTGGGAGCTGGCGTGCAGGGCCTTCTGCCTGCTTCTTCATGATGTCTTCCCAGCTAGGAAAGCCTCCTCCAGGCCCCTGCCCGTGGCTGGGGCCCATTTCCAGGTAGCTGTCCACACTGACCCCTCACTGCTACTCCTTGGCAGTGCAGTGTGGGGGGCCTGCCTCGGCCACGTAACCTGGAGCACAGTGGCAGCGGTAGGAGCCCTCGGTGTTCTCGCAGTGACCGTGGGCACAGAGTGCAGCAGGCCCGTTCAGGTCATCACATTCATTCACATCTAAGAGGAAGGGAGGGAAGAGAGCACTGTAGGGAGCCCAGGTGCCTCTGCTGCTGTGGGCACTGAGCCTCTGCCCTGCGGTGGAATCCTACATGTGGCAACCAGAAGCTGAAGTCACTGCTCAAGACGAAGCTTCTCAGAGACACACAGCTGGTGGTAGTGAACCCATCCTGTGCCTCAGAGTGACCATGTCTCCTGCACCTTTCTTCTGCCTAGGAATCTCCATGGAAAGGATTTTCTAAACCCAGCAGGAGACCTTCCTTTGGCACGGTTCCCACCTGGCCTGGCTCCAGGACGGCCCACTAGGGGGCAGCAGTGGATTTTCCAACTACCCTAAGTTCAGGCTCTATTTCTAACAGAGAAGTAGGGCAGGTCCAATCTCTCCTAGAGCCATCAGGATCCTCCTGCTCCCTGGGTATTCATTGCCACTCAGATTGCCACTTACCCACGCAGGCCATGTGGGCCATGTCCAGCTGGAAGCCCTCAAAGCAGTCACAGGTGTAGCCCTCCCTCACGCGCACACAGCGGCCATTCTCACAGCCGTTCAGGATGCCGCATTCCTCTGCCTGAAGCCCTTCAAAGCCGGCCTGGTGCTCTGCTAGGAGGGAGTCAGAGAAGGAAGCTGAGGCCTTGCACCTGATCCTGGGGCCCTCCCGCTCCTCATGAAGGATTGCTGCTGTTGAACTCAAGGTCAGGGTTGGGAGCCTCATGGAAAACTGCTGAAACAAAAGGCTGTACCCTTAGGAAATAAGTATGTGTCTCCGCTTGGGGTGGCAGAGACGTGCCATGCTCTACGGGTCAGCTCCAGGAGGGCTGAGATGCGCTACTTTCACAGCGCCATGGCCCCGGCAAGGGGGCGTCTACAGTTTTGGTTTTGTTGTGGTTGGTGGTAGTTAAAATCTTTGCGTAGTTTTTTTGTTGGGGGCTTGGGGGGAGACTGGCAGCAAGAGGGGATTAGCCTCACTCAACACAAAGCAAAACTTAGGCATCTGCCTGAACCTCTCTAAGCAGCTCCCAACCCCTGAGAAAGACCCGACCCTAGTCCCCGTGTGGTCTTAGTCTGATACGGCGGCTGTGCCTGTGGCAGCTTCATCCATCGCACAGGTGCCAGGCCCGACTTCTTAGAATCCCAGTCCCGTGTGCTGGGGTCATTGCCACTTAAAAAGCGGGTCACCACAGCAGGACTTTAAAGTGATTAGAAAGCCTTAATGCACATTTCAGGCCACCAGCGTGAGCTCGTAGGGCCGGTCATTCTGCACACTGTGAGTGGCATGGAGGGGGAAACAGAGACTGTAGTGTGCCTGCTTTCTCTCACTCTCTCAAGGCCCTCAGGGAAGCTTTTGAGGAGGAGGTGGTGTCTTGTGCCTCTTTGGTGTCCCCTGTCCCAGTTCCTCAGTAGGGTCTGACCAGGCATTTGGAGTTGGCCCTTGAGGGACCTGTGAGAGGGCTTGGTGGGTCTTTCTTCCTCTGTGGCCTCACCCCACTGGAGTGATTAGTAGCCAGAGGAGGTGGAAGTGAAACAGCTGTGGGGCCCACCACTTCCCCACGTGGGCAGCAACACAGACCTGGCTGGCTGGCCACGTAGTGTGGCTGGAGTTCCGAGGGCTGCAGGGGTGACTCAAGAACAGGCAGGTGGTCCCCGGCGCGGCTGGCTGTGTTGGGGAAGACTGGCTCTGGGATGGTGTCCTCAGGGCCCAGGTAGTTGTAGAAGGGGGCCCCCTCAGGGCCGTAGAGGCTGTAGTGCAGGTCCTCGGGCCCAGGGCCGTACTCATAGCCTGGTCGGAAGTGGACCCCCGCCTCCCGCTCGGCTTCAATCCGGGCCACATTGCACAGCTGAGCATAGACCTCTGCAGGGAGGAGGGAGAGAGGAAGCTGCCAAGTTCCTGGCAGCTAAGGCCTGGTGTGCTGTTCCCCAGCTCACTGCCTGGGGAGAGGGAACGGGCTGGGACTGGTCCCCTCGGGTAGTTCCTGGCTGTGCTCTTCTCCCCACCCCACTCCCTGCCCCGCTTTGTCCCCAAGCAATAGGGATGGGAGACAGGGCCACACTGATTGCTCTCCTCCTTCTAAATCCCTCCCTCCAAGGTGAGGGCCCTTCCCTAGCGCCCCTGCCTCCGAGTGGGCACGGGTCACCCTTCTCACCAGAGCTCCTGGGGGGGCAGAGGGCACACTGCTGGCTCCAGGCCTCGCCGTCCTGGCAGCAGCATTCTGTGTAGGTGGTGCGGTGCCCGTGCAGGGGCTGGCTGCACACATAATTGGTGACTCTTTTCCAGCAGATGTCCGTGTGGATGTCGTGGTCAGGCAGGTCCTCTGGTGGCACAGGGCCCGAGGCACGTGAGCCCTCGCGGCCCAGGTCCAGTCTCCCTGCCGCCCCACCCCTCCAGCCTACTGACCCGTGCTACTGGTGCTGTTCACGCAGCGCTGCTGGCTGAGGTCCAGGGTGAGGGGGGGGCTGCAGAAGCAGTGGAAAGAGCCTTCAGTGTTCACACACTCCCCGTCCTCACAGGCCATGTCCTGGCACTCGTCGTGATCTGTGGAGGCAGAGAGGTGGAGGGGACGCGTGGGGCGGTAGGAAGGCAGCTTTGCCCACAGACGGGCTTCAGGGAAGGAGGTTTTCTTGTAACTGACAATGAAGAGTAGCTCCCTGCTTCCCCCTCCTCCCCGGCTCCAGCCCCGCCTGGGAGGCCCCTCCCCGGGGATCCCTTTCCAGCAGGGGCTCACATTCGAGCCCGGACAACCCCTCGAGCTCCCCTGCTGCAGAGGGGGCTCCCAGCAAGGATGGGGCTGGCCGGCGGGGGGCTGGGTGAGTGGCCCGGGGTGGGGGTGGGGGGCAGCGCGTCCTCACCCTCGCACCGCCTGCGTTGGGCATTGTAGTGGTAGCCGGGGTGGCACAGGCAGATGTAGCCAGGCACCGTGTTGAGGCACCGGCCGTTCTGGCAGAGACTGGGGCCGAACATCACACACTCATCTGCATCTGTGGGAGGGCAGAGATGAGGGGAGAAGCCGCATGAAGCAGAACGTAAGACTAGGGGCTCCAGAGCCAGACTTGCTGGTGGGAATCCTGGCGCTGCCACCTGCTAGTCAGGTGTCTTTGGGCAACTTGCTTGAGTTCTCCTTGCCTCAGTCTCCTGCCAGAAAAAATGCGGCTGCTATGACTTAACCTCCTACTGCCGTTAGGAAGATTAAAAGGTTAATATAGTTAGGTGCTTCCATAGTGCTTGGCACATAGTAAGCACTTAAGGAAAGCCACTTCTGTTTCTGTCTCCAGCTTCAGGATTAGGGCACTGAAGGGCTCAGACCTGAACTACCCACTTTGAGTGTGGGTTCCCCGAAGTTTCTGTCTTTGTAAGTGGGGCCAGGAGGATAAGCGGCTGTCTCCGTACTCCCCACCCCAACCCTGTGCCCCGTGACTGCTTTAGTCCTGGCTTCATAGTTCTGGAGGGTTCAGCCTCAGGGGAGCCGAGGAACCAAGGTCGGGTTGTTCAGACACCTCCAGGAGGGGCTCAGGTCAGACCTTTCAGCTGCACATCTGCAGGCAGTCAGCCTTGGGACAGGAACGAGGGAAGTGAGCGGGAGGCTGGGGCGACATGCAGAACTTCCTCCGGGGCCTCCTGGAGGACCAGGGTGGGCCCCTTCAGGTGAGTGGGGTTGGGGGAGGAGGGTCTCTAGGGAGGTTACCTGTGTACGTGGTCTGTCCAAACATCCAGGCTCCGTCCACGGGGATGTAGCCTTTACCACTGGGGCAGATCTCACTGAATTCAGCTGTGCAGGGAGGCATCCAAGCTTAGAAACAGAAGGGCTCTGCCCCCTTCCCCTCTCCCCTTTTTTCAGCGTCACCCTACAGAGCTGACACTGAGGATTCAGAATCCTCCGGGGCCTTACCCGAGTCCTCAGCTGGGCAGAGGGCACAGGCATCTCCCCAGCTGGCACCCTGGGTGCAGCAGCACTCGGCCTGTGTGGTGTTCCGGCCCAGAAGGCTGGAGCAGGGCAGCTGGCCGTTCTGCCCGGAGTAGCATTCCATGCGGACGGGGCCTGCGGGGTGGTCTCCTGGCGGGGCCTCAGGAATACTCTGACCTGTGTGAGATTAGACGCCCTTTATTACTGTCTGTCTTTGGCCCCCTGGGGCACCCTAGCTTTTGAATTTATTTTCAAGGCTTTACATTTATATAGCACCAGGAAGTGTACACCATGCTTTCACCTGTATGGTCTCACTTGATGCTCTGGACGGCATTTTATCATCAGCCGCCTTTACACGGGAGGCAGCTGAGACTGTGAGAAGCCACGGGACTTGCCACGGCCTCCAGCTGTAAGTGGCCCTGACCCCAGTTCTCTGGTGCCCAAAGCCGTGTTCTTTCTGGTATAGCATCCTGCCGCCGGGGAGGTTCCCCCGATCTGTGGCATACCATACGGGCAGCCCCTCCATTCCTCAGCTCGCACTGGACCCCAGCCCCTCCCACCTCGCCTTGTTCCGGGTCTTGCTTGCTTTTCCCCAAGTCAGAGGAGGCCAGCTCAGTCCTCGTCTGGCCTGGGGAGAGAAGCTGCACCCAACAGCTCTGGGGTGGGGTGCGCAGGGGAGAGTGAGGCTCAGCTCAGCCTCAAGGGCTCCCTGAGGTCCCTTGGGGGCTCAGTCTGCAGTCCTTGGCACCTTAAGTTGGCATCAGTTCTTCTGAGCCCCTGTAGGGCTGTCACAGCCCCGAGCCTCCTGGACATTCCCTGGCCTGGGACAGACATCCACTTGTCTTGACATTTGCCATACTCTGACTCCTCCCCTGTTCTCCTCCAGTCCTACGTGGCACCCTCGCCCACACGGCTCGGGGCCCGGCCCAGGCTCCCTCTCAGGAGCCGGAGCAGCGGAACCACTTTGTAAGCCACAGAGCGCTCATGTGTAATGACGCGGTAACTATGGGGCGCACTCACCTCCAGCCACCCGCAGGCGACAGCGGCCCTCCTGAGCGTCGTACTCCTCCAGGTCACTGGCACAGAGGCACAGGAAGGAGCCCTCCACGTTCTCACAGAGAGCCGCCCCGCACACCGCCAGCATGAGCTCGCACTCGTTCACGTCTGCCAGGCACGAGGACAGGCTTGTGGGTGGAGAAGCCGCAGCCGGTGCCCCCCCGGCCCTCTGCCTCCTACCCAGCGGGCAGATCCTCCCCTCATCCTCTCAGAAGAAACGGGCTAGGTCTCAGGGGGCGAGCAGGAGGGAGTTAGCAGGAAAAAATGAGAGAGCAAGAGACAGGAGAGAGGAGAAGGGTGGCAGAAAAGGGCCACTAAGGGACCAAGAGGAAGGGTTCCTCCCTCTGTGCACATTCTCCAGACGTGCCTCTGGACAGGGGCCGTGGCCTTCACTACTGTGCTGGCTCCCCCTGCTGGTGGGACATGGCCACGCTTCTCCTACCGAGCCAGTCAGGGCATCCGCTGTGGACTTCCTTGCCCACTCTCTGAGGACCCATTATGGAGCCGTGTGACCTTGAACATTTCAGGAGGAGGGCCCTAGGGCCTCTATCCAGGACAGCCAAGATCTGTGGAGATGGGCCCAAGGACCCACGGGCCTTCCCTTCCCGGGCCCCGAGCCTGGCTGGCCTGCCAGCTTCTCACCAACACAGTCCCAGCCTGAGGACGAAGTCTCGAAGCCCTGGTCACAGAGGCAGCGGAAGGAACCGTCGGTGTTGTCGCAGAAGCCGTGGTTCCCACACATGGTGTCGTTGGCACACTCATCTATGTCTGTGGGACAGTGGGGACGAGAGTATAGGGCACACTCTTGCTCTGTTTGCTGGGATTACTTGGTCTGTTCACACCAAGGTCTGTGGAAAGTGACTTGTAAACACAGGACAAGAACACTCAAGAACATCGTCATTCCTCTTCAATCTCTCTACAAGCCCTGCTGTGCGGAAAACACGCACACTTCAAACAGCTACAAAAACGGGGTCCTCAGGACAAAGTCGTTTCTACCTGGATACTTGAAAAATTGGTGTCCTCAGCCCTCCCTGTTCCTACTCACCAATGCAGTCTCCAGTTGGGGCCATGTGGAAGCCAGGCTGGCAGCCCAGGACACAGCGGTAGGAGCCAGGGCTGTTCTCACACCTCCAGGCCCCACATACCGAGTCTCCATAGTCCTCACACTCGTCAATATCTGGTCCCAGCGCCAAGAGAGGGGACAGAAATAGACAGGTCACTGCTCCGGCCCCACCTCCTTGGCATTATAAGGTCATGTCCCACAACCTTCGGGGTCCTTGGTCTGTTACAGATTACTGTGCTCATCTCAACTCCAAAGCATCAAGTTCAGGATCATTTCTCCTGACCCAGCAGAGATGATTGTCTAGGTAGAGGACCATATGCTATTTAGGAAAGCACTGAGCGCTAAGCAGGGTCGGGCCTGGTTAGTACTTGGATGGGAGGAAAGCACTGAGCTCCTAGCTGCCTGTGACAGTGCTGCGCCATCCCACCCCCTTCTCCCTATGGCAGAGTACTTTATGATACTCTATATAAAACCTTCACCGAAGTGTATTGCAGAAAATTGTCTTCCTATCTGTCTCCCTTGCTCAATTTCAACATCGTCCATAACCGTCTATTTGTCCTAGCAAAAGATATTGAACCTAGCAGGGGTTTAATAAATGTCTGTTGAATCAGTTTGGCTTTAAAAAGTAGATTGTGTGCTCTGCTGGCACAAGGATTATGATTATCTTCATTCATCTTTGGATAGGTCCTGAGTCAGCAGAGACTCAATAAATGCATTATCCATCAGATGATTAATCTGTGGAAAGTGCTCTGCTTCCTGGAAGCTGCAGTTCCTGGTCCCGGGAAGCTGAGGACCAGGCAGGGGTGGAGGTGGGCGGACCTGGGGCAGCATCCCGTCTGTTCCCCCTGGAGCTCTTACCCACACACTCGCCACTCTCTGGGGAGGGCTGGAAGCCGGCCTCACACAGACAGCTGAAGGAGCCGTCGGTGTTGACACAGTGTCCTCCTAGACACCGGTCTGTGACTGCACATTCATCCACATCTAGAACAGAGACCTCCGTCAGCAGACCCAGCCACATGGCCCAGCGGCCCAAAGCAGCTTGGAGGAGAGCCAGAGGGCAGCTCAGGGCTCAGAGATCTGAGGAAGAGTTCTGAGCTGGAAGCCAGAGGCCAGATTGCAGGCAGGAGCCCTGGAATGGGGGTCCTATGAAGGGCAGATGGGTGCCACTCAAAGGATTCAGAGGGCACCTGTCTGTCCTAGACATTGCGGAGAGGCCCTGCTGGAAGACTCTGACTGCCTTCCTGACGCCTGGCTCCCTGTCATCGCTCAGCCTCCCACCCCCGGGAGCGCTGTATGTCCCTGCTGCTGGCGAGTGGACATGGCCAAGCTGGCTTCTCACCCTGGCAGCTGGTGCCCCCCTCTGTGCTGGCGAAGCCTGGTGCACAGAGACAGAAGAAGGACCCGTGGCTGTTGAGGCACTCGCCACGGGGTGCACAGTACTCCTCTCCCACACACTCGTCCACATCTGCAAGGAGAAGGCAGGCAGTGGCGTCTCCCAGGTGTGCTGCCACCTCCCCTCCCACACCCACCGCCCACAGGGTCCGACGGGCACACACAGCCGCTCACCCTCACACGCGGTGCCGTTGGCCAGCTGGAAGCCCGGGGGGCAGAGGCACTGGTAGGAGCCAGCCGTGTTCTTGCACTCGCCTCCCTGGCAGCTGCCCTGGGAGTCTTTACACTCATCCACATCTGCAGGGTCACAAGGGAGCAAGGCGGCCTATGGCAGCACCTCCCAAGGATAGGAACCGATGGGGAGCTCTCCAGAGGGCCTGTCCCCTGCTGGGGGAGTCTGGACCCAGACAGGCATCGGCCCCTTGTGCAGCAGCACAGCTGGCCAGGGAGCCTCTGGGGAGCAGCATGACTACAGTGCCTTCTGCTGGGCTTCTCCGGCTAACCACACGGTGTCCCTGGGGACGCTCAGCCTCTGCCCGCAACCCTGGCCTAGGGCGGCCAAACCCGCTGCCCTCGCCATGGCTGAGAGCTCAGATTTTACTGAGAAGCAGTGGGAAGACTAATGAGAACTCAGTGAAGGAAACCAATGCCGAGAACCTGAGGTTACAGAAACTAGGCGCTTGAAGGTGGCCTACAGATTGCCTGGTCCAGGCGGATGTTTTCCAAAGTCCACCCCCAGCTCCCACCCTTACAGAGAACCCACGAAGGCTGGACATGGAACAAACTTAGTGGCTCATCAGCCCCCAGACCCCGACTGGCAGTTGTCTTTCCAGTTACTGCTGAGGGAGGGGTGAGGATGGCTGTCCCCAGCTCACCTGACCGAGGTGGACAGAGGGGCCCCTGGCCCAGAAGCAGCCCCTGCCATGTCTGGTCACTCCCTTCTCTAAGGGTGGTGGGTTAGTCTCTGGAACACGCACCCCCCCACCCCGCCCCGTGCTCCCCTCCCTCATGGTGACGGGGGAAGGGAGCTCTCACCTTCACAGGTGTGGCCCAGGGCGCTGGGCTGGTAGCCCACCTCACAGTCCCTGCAGGAGAAGGAGCCAGCCGTGTTGGTGCAGACGCCTGAGGGGCACACTCCCGGGAAGGCGCACTCATCCAGGTCTGCGGCAGATGGCCAAGCCAGTCACCCTGGGGGCCTGGGAGGGCTCCCCCCACCTGACAGGGAGATTCCCCCCACCTCTGGCCTCCCTCTGTGAGCTTGTAGGCCTCTCTCCAGGCCCCTGGGGAGGGGCAGGCCCTGGCTGTGGGCCTTCTGTGGGGCAACCCTCGTCCTGCTCTCCCCAAAATGCTCTGGGGGTGGCTCTCCCATCAGCTTCCCTCTTGTCTCTGTGACTCCCTTTTTTTCCCTCCAGTCATCACCTCCAAACTTGGGGATGATGACAATAGATGCTCTCCTTGGGGCCAAGTCCATCTCTAAGGTCCTCCGGTCTAGCCTGGAGACCCTCAGCATCAGCCCAAAGCTGGGCGACGAACAGAATGTTCTTTGGGAGTTAAGAAGGCTATGTTCTTCGTCCCCTCTGCCTGCCCCTCCCCAGGGTTACCTTCACAGGCTGTGCCGTCCTCGTTCACCCAGTAGCCACTCTCACAGGCCGAGCAGGTGAAGGAGCCCTCAGTGTTGAGGCAGAGGCCCGTGGGGCACGAGGCCCGGCTGGCACACTCATCGACATCTGAAACAGGCCAGGGAGTTCTGTGTGGGGCTGTGCAGGATAGACGTGGCGGGACAGCCGGAGACTGACAGGCGGGCAGGGGTAGGGCGGAGGATGGGTCTTGGCAGGATGGGTGGCTGTGTCGGCAAGGCTAGGGATGTGGGCGCAGGGCTGGGTTAGGAGGGAGTGTGCAGAGGGAAGGAGATGCTGGCCGGTTTGCCTGTAGAGGAAGGTGCTTTAGCATCTCTGTACCTTGGCAGCCCTTCTCATCTGAGGTGACCTCGTAGCCCTGCTCACAAGAGCATCTAAAGGAGCCCTCCAGGTTGATGCACTTTCCATGGGCACAGAGCCCGGGGGTCAGACACTCATTTACGTCTGTGGAAGAGAAGTCCAAGATGGCGGGCCGGCCTCCTGCCCTTCATGCAGTTCCCATGGTCAGGCTTAGGGCATCTTAAAGATGAGGCCAGGGAATCAGCATTCAGAGGGGGCACAGGCCACCCTGGGAAGGCAGTGAGGTGGGTCCTACTCCCGGCCCCACCCACCTAGGCAGGCCAGTGTGCCCTTCCCGCCTGAGCCCATGTGGCTCTGTCTGGTCACACAGAGCACTCTGTGGGACGTCTGGGTGGCTCAGTTGGTTAAGCGGCTGCCTTTGGCTCAGGTCATGATCCCAGAGTCCTGGGATAGAGTCCCGCATCGGGCTCCTTGCTCAGCGGGGAGCCTGCTTCTCCCTCTGCCTCTGCCTGCCTCTCTGCCTGAGCTCGCTCTCTCTCTCTCTCTCTCTGACAAATAAATAAATAAAATCTTAAAACAAAAACAAAACACACAGAGCACTCTGCGTATGTCCTAGAAGAGGGAGCCAGGCCTCCAGCCGTGAGGCTGGTTTGGCCCATCTGAGGACACCCAGGATGACATGTCCAAGACCCCTGACTCACCTTACAGTGGATCTAAACCTTTCTGGCCTCCTGCTTGCCAACCAAACGGGTATGATTCCATGTTCCCAGCCCAACAAGCAGCTTCAGTAGGCGAGCGGGCAATGGCAATGCAGAGAGTCTGACCAGCGCCCGGGTGGCTGAGCGGCAGGCTCAAGGGCCTGGGAACTGCCTGCCCTCCCCAGAGCCTCAAAGCATCTATTCACAATTCAGTCCCTCCTGGCATTCTGAACCCTGGGCCCTTCTTCCAGCAGGGACTGAGGGGAAAGAACATTCCTTCTACAACTGACAAGCAGCCCCCTGGGGGGAGAAGACCCCCCCCCCCGGCCCCGTTCAGGTAGGTGTTGCTGTTCAGACATTGCTGTGGGGCTGCCGAAGAGCGGAACGCCCCTCCTGCCCATAAGCCCCGGCAGGGCTTGGCTGCCAGCTCACACCATCATCTCAGCCTCTTCCTGAGACTCTGGGCAACTCATTCTTCCCGGCAGGATCCGGCCACAGAAGCTCCTGGGACCTTGGGCCATAGCTCCCAGATGGACGTGCCAAGGAGCCAAAGGGGCCCCCACCCGAGCTGATTCAGAGGGCAGAGCAGCAGTCACTGAAGCACACCCATGTCACGGCCAGCGTCACCCGGGAGCCCAGCCAGGTCAGGGAGGACAGGAGCCTCCAAGCCACTTCCCTCGGCCCGTCTCTTGCCCTCCCCGTGTGTGGGCTCCACCAGGGGTCCCAAGGCCAGACAGCCCTCTCACTGCCTCGGCGAGCAGCCCTCACCTACACAGCTCCCGCTCTGGCCCCGGTAGCCCTCCTCACAGGCGAGGCAAGTGTAGGAGCCGGGGGAGTTGACGCATCTCCCTTCAGGGCAGGTGCCAGGGTGACGGCATTCGTCGATATCTGCAAAATAACATCCCCTCCCTCGGTCATCCCTGGGAGCCACAGCACGTGGGTGGCTCTGTGAGGTGGGGAGAGGGTTGCCGGGCTCTGACAGATGGAAACTAGGAGAAAGTGAGGGCCGTCCAGTGTTCCCAGCTCCACCTCCCACCCACTGTCCTGCAGGGAAGAGAGAGAGAGAAGAACTTTAGAAAGGAGACTCCCTGGGTGGGGCAAGAGGCCGGGGTCACCACTAGCTCTGGGACGGGGGGAGAGCTCTGCTTTGTGAGCTGGGCTCCTGGGAAGAGCCTTCGTGTCTGCCTGGGTGCCTCCCACCCTCTGCAGAGCTGAGATTGTGTATGCATTGTGCTGCAGGTCCCGGAGGCCCCAGGACAGAGAGCCGGCTGGGCCACGGAGGCAGAATGGGCTTTCCTGCACCAGGAGAGGACCGAGGATAACCCCCCGTCTCAGAGGAACCCCAGATTCCGCGGCTGATGCAGAGTCCCGGGTGGAGGCTGGCAAGGCTTCTTGGCTGGAGACTTTTGTTCCTGCTCAGAACCACCCAGCGCCCAGTCTGGTGAGGAGTCAGGAGAGAGTCAGAAAGGGCGAGCCTGGGCACCCATCAGACAAGCAGGGGAAGAGGGGACTCGAGGAGGGAGAGGAGCAGCCAGTCCGGGGAGCATGACAACAAGGAAGAGGACCGAGGACAGAGAGAGAAAGACGGAGACTGTAGGCAACGTTCTTCCTGACGCGACCTGGCCTACCCAGAAGTCTATCACTCAGGGCACAGGGCATGCGCGCTGAGTTAGGGAGGTCTAACACAGGGCTTGAACTCGGGGTTGGGACTGTGGGAGGATGTGATGGGCCTCTGGCTCCGTGTTGAGGCTCCCAGGCCCTGTCTGCGACAGATGATTGACCTCCAGAGGAGTTGAGAGGATTTACTCTTCCTAAATGCTAATTGTCTTTCTCCTGGAGGAAGTTTCTGGTTTAGGCAGCTTCGGAAGCCCTCCTGCCCGGGAGGAAGACCCACTCAACACCCATGGAAGCAAGCCAGGATGCAGGGCCAAGGGTGGGAACACAGGCCTTCTGCAGAGGGCGAAAGCCAGCAGCTGTTGTTACCGAACAGGACATGGGCCCTGATGTGAGGAACGAAAATGAGTCTCCCTTGAGGCTGTTTGATCTGCAGAAGTCAGGCCACACCAAAGCCCTCTGTCCCAGGAAACTGGGACCCTCTCAAGGCCAAAATCTGACCCTGAGGGTCTAGAAGAGGAAGAGATACACAGGGCAGGTGGTTATTCGGGTGGGTATCTGCGAGGAGAGAGCCAGAACCCCGAAGCAATCTCAGGGACACTGAGATAAGGCTCATCTCTACAAAGAGGGTAGCCAAGAGCCCTTGGTGGGGCTGTGGTGACCCTGGGGTAACTAACCTATTCTAAGAGTTTCTGGAAAGACAGGGATGGAGAGAATTAGATAGAGGAGGGGGAAGAAAGGATCTAGGACCACTGACTTTGGCCGTCCAGGAGACAGCAGCCAGCATCATGGCCTCAGGGCCTTGGCGGAGTTACAGGAGGAAGATGGGCAAAGCCATTGGGAATGATAAGCAATCCCTGCTTAGGGAGATAAAGAGGCAGAGGGGAGGACCCTTTTCTGAGGCCACACTGAGAAAAATGAGGTCTTTGGATCTCTCCTGCAGGCATCAGGCTGTCTGTTCTGGGCACATTCACGGAGGTGGTGCACCCAATGTCTTAGGCTGGGCATGAGGGGAGTCGTGGTACTGATGCTGTTCACTCAGGATCCCAGCTCTCCCCCTGCTGGGCCAGGGTGGGCTCGTGCCCTCTGGCTCTTTATGGTTGGGTGGGACCAGGGCCTTAGTGCCACTCAGGAGCCAAGAAGTATGACATTTACGGACCAAAGCATAATTGTGAGCCCTCTGAAGAGTGCGGTTCCTTTTTCCTATGGAGACTGGCCACATTCAAGATACTGGCTCTTCCTTCTGGCGAGTTCTAGAGTCTGGAAATGTAGGGCATGACCCTCAGCTGACCCATGATGGACATGCGGCGTTGGTCGGATATAAACCTGGCTGTGTTCTAAGCTGTGAAGGCTGGGGTTGTTAATGCAGCGTAACCTAGTCTGTCCCGGCGCCCCCCACTGCTGGCCTCCTCCCTCAGACCAGAACCCCCACTGGTGATCACTGTATGGGAGAGGTCTGTGAGCGCGTGGGAGAGGGAAGGCTCTCCCCAATGGGAGTGGACGTCACAGAGCCATCTGCCGAGCCCATTGGAAGGCGCTGGATAAAGATTCCAGATGAAGCAGATTCTTCTGACTTCTGAACAGTCCGGTGTTAAGGGCACAGATTCTAATGTCACCAGATACCCTGGAGCTGTTCTACCTGTCCTGCTTGTATGTGGACGGGAGCCAGATCATTTTGATTAGACTAGGGTTTGAATTTTAGTCTATAATTACTGTATATATTGGTAGGTTCTCATGGCTTGGTCATCGGGGGCAGGAGCTATCTGTCTTACTTATCGCTAGCCCATGGCTGGGGCACAGCTGGAATGTTTGCTCACCAAAGAATGAGACCACATGACTAAAGTTTCACACCCTCTTGTTATGAGGCTGCTGAAGAGACCCCAGGAGACCCAGGGAAAGAGGTGCCCCAGGGACCAGCTTGCCAACTTGTCTGTACCCTGGGAAGACCCTGGCTCTTCCGTAACCAGGGCTTTAGGCTTTGCATGGGGGAAATGTAAGCGGGCCCGTCCCTGCTCCTGTGAGAGCACAGGGTGCTCCAGGGCCAGAAGCTTGGAGAAATTTGGATGCGGTTGGGGTGCAGGAAAGGCCTGGTAGTCTGCACGGGGTCTACCCCTTTTCGTGGGAACGACAGAAATGCCACTGAGACTTTGGATGGGCCACTGTCCAGAACATCCGGGCCTTCCACCAGAGACCTGAGTTGAAGCGGACAGCAGAGTGGTTTCTCAGCTGGAGAGAGAAAAAGAAAGAGAGAGGAAATTGACCAGGCTCCCGGGGTGATGGCTGGGTCTGTGGTTCCTGATGGAAACCTGGAGAAGTCTGCAGGCTACATCAGGCTGTCTTTGAGCAGCCTGAGTGTCTCCCCGGGCCGGCAACCTATCCTGACCTCCCAGCTGCTGTGTGCGTCTGGGAACGTTTCCTCCTGGTGAGAAGGGGACCATCCAGAGGCATGGACTGGAGCATGGGGTGAGTCTAGAGGTGAAAAGGAATGGGGCCTTCATATAGAAATGCTACCCCCTGGGCACTGCAGGTCTTGTACGTACTGTCTTACTTGGTCCTCACCAGGGCCTGTGAGATGGTTTATGGTTTGCATTTTTAGGCATCAAGATGAGCCAATCCAGGCCCGTCTCCACCAGAGCCTATGCCTATAACGTGGACTGGTTAGTATAAATCTGGTCTTTTTAGTGTCCTGGTATTTTCTTGGTTCATCTCCTTTAGTTTTACTTTTTTTTTTTTTTTAATGAAAAAAAATGAAGTCTAATGTCAAGTTTGTCCTGTTGTCGTGCTTAAACGAGGTAATCTATCTATTATGGGTAATCTGTAAGTCCTCACACAGCTAGCTCCTGGCACACAGAAGACACCCACCAAAAAGCAAACTCCCTCACTCTCCATTCTCCTGGAAAATGCCAGGCTTTCTGACTCCATCATGCTCATGAGAACGAAGAGTACATTTTGGCTTTGATTGGGGGCAGGCCAGGGTGTTAATGGGAGAGCACCAAGAGGGAGACATTGAGAGGAGAAGGTGACCCCGGGGTGCTGCAGAAAGAGAGCCATCTGTCCTCCACTCCCAGCTGGCTCTCCCCTTTGCTAAGACCTTCTAGGACTCTGGACTTGGCTTCCTGGTAATGTCACTGGAAAGGGGGACACCTCCCTTCACAAGGTATTTAGCTCCAGGACCCTGTGAAACCAGGCCAAGTGCTGGCCAGGTAAAACCTGGAGGCTGGTAGGTAGCTAGTCCTAAACTTGGGTCAAGGGCAGGATTTCTTTCCAGAGGGAACCTTGCCTTACCCCGCTTCCTTCCTGTCTCAGCCAGTCTTAGCATATAGCACAGGCCTCCAGCAAGCCTCGCACACCCCAGCCTGGCAAGGAGGGGGCGGTGCTGCCAGGAGCTGGCGGGATAGTAGCAGCTTCCAGCCAGCCTGGGAGGAGCCCACACAGCAATGTCACGGCCGCCTTTCGGCAGGGCCTGGGAAACAACACAAAGATCAGGGCTCATGCATTCATTCTTCACTCACTCACTCGTTCAGCTGGCATTTGCTAACATTTATCCAACGCAGGACATTCCTCCGGTGTCTGCACATGAGTCTTCTAAGGATGGGGTCCAAGCCCGAGGAGCTCACAGCCTAAACAGCTTTAGCAAGTGGGCCCTGGTCAAGTCCCCAAGCTCCTCCCAGAGAGACCAGCGTCTCCTCCATCATACAGGAGAGCGGTGTGGCTCAGGCGAGGGCTGTTCCCGGGGTCTCACGTATGTAATGTTGCTTGAGCTCCCCTGCTTTGGGAAGCAGATGGGACACCATCACGGAGGGGATGGAAGGCCTCGCGAGGTCCCCGAGGCAGAGACAAGCTGGAAGGCGGGGTGGGGGCAGCTAGCACCTGGGAAGGACCGAGAGGTGGTGGGGCCGCTGGCTGTGCTCCCTGATCTCATTTCTTACCTTGACAGTGTCCCTTCCTGACCATGATGTAGCCCTGGTCACACTGGCAGTGGTACGAGCCCTCCGTGTTGGTGCACCGTCCCCCGTGGCACACCCCGGGCTGCTCACACTCGTCTATGTCTGTGAACACACAGGGAAGTCGTGAGTTGGGCCAGCCCTGCAGGGAGTACTGGGGCATCACTGGGGAACACAAGGACGCCTGCTGAGGCCCTGCAGGAAATGCATCCCAGCCATGACTGGGGATGACCGGGGTGGGGTGGGGGTGGGGGTGGGGGTGAGGGCAAGTCTGAGACTGATCTGCCTCAGGCCTCTGTAAACCCCTGAGGGCCTTTCTCCCCATGGACGCTACTTTGGGGGGCCTTGGGGACCCTCAAAGCTGTATCCTCACTCTGAGACAAGGGCTACTTTTGAGGTCAGATGGCATGATCTGAGGCCAATAAAATCCTCTTCCTGACCCCCGTTCATCCTCCAGAGGCCTGCTCCTGGGGTTCCTAGGGGCCTTCTGGAAGTTAGGACTTTACGAGCCAGAGAGGAGCATCTCAGGCAGCTGCAGATCCCGTGAAGCGGTTTACGCCATCATCCCACAGTGTCCCTGTGCCCCACAGCGGCTCAAAAGCCCGACCTGGGTCATGGCACCCCCCTGCCTACGCCCTACCGGGGTTTCCTGCTGTTTCTGCCTGGCTCCCAACGCCTCTGCCACCTGGCCCCAGGCTCGCTGCGTTTGCTGATCCCCACCAGTCCGGCCACCGAGCCCTCGTTCACACAGACGACCCCATGTGGGGTACTTTTCTTCGCCTCAGTGGTCAGCAGTCCTACTCCCATTTCAAGCACTGGTTCAACTGATCACCTCCAGGTGGCTTTGGCCACTCCCCATTCCTTGCCCCCACATCATATCAATGGAGAATCTACCTTAGCCTCCCACCTCCCCAGGCACTGGTTCAAACTCTCCTCCGGGTCCCTGTGCAGATTAAATGAGATAATCCAAGTGGGGGGCCTAGCTGAGTGTCACGAGGTAAGCACTGAAGAAATGTTAGCTATTACTACTCTGGCATTAAACCCACCCTATAAATCTGATCTCCTAGGCCTAGCATGTGAGATCTTTCATGATCTGGCCCCTGTCTGCTCCACCCACTTTGGCCCCATGTCCCAGCCTCAGCCACACAGGACCCGCTTCTGAGCTTGGGCGTGTGATACTCTCTTGCCCTGAGTGGCTTCCTGCCCCTGGGGTTGGCTCTCTCCAGCTCATCTTTTAGGAGAGGTTGACCTCTCCCCGCCAACCGCCTATGCCCTTTCCCAGGGTTCCCTTAGGACCCAGCTATTATAGTAACTGTTCATTTACTTGATTTTTTCTCCCCAAGTGCTGAGACTGTCCCTCATTATCCTAATGTCTCCAGTTCAGAACCCCCCAAAGTGCTTGTTGCGTGAATGGAAAACTAACCATGTGGTTATGGACGGTGTTTTTTATCTGAGCAGTACTTTGTAACACTGCAGTGCCCAGCAGACTCCCCAGCAGAAGGTGTAACCCCCCTGCCCCAGGCCCGAGACTGGAGACTCTGCCCCAGCAGCACCGGAACCTGCATCTGAATCACTCTCTAGGCATTTCTGAAAGAACTAGTCCTCTCTCTGAGAAGCTGTGGTCCCAGTGGGAGAGGAAAGGGAACTCAGAGCCAGAGCCACATGTGGGCCCTCGATGAAGAACTTGGACGGGGGATGAGGCTGAGAAAACAGACTTGCTTTCTGGAGAAATATGGTCAGGGGAACGGAAGAAAACAGAGCTTAGGGCCCATAGGAAGATGGACTCCAGATGGATTCAAACAGACTGTAAAAGGTGAAACTCTAACTTCAGTGGAAGAATGTGCAGAAAGAAGACGCTTGGGTGGCTCAGTGGGTTAAACCTCTGCCTTCAGCTCAGGTCATGATCTCAGAGTCCTGGGATCGAGCCCTGCATCGGGCTCTCTGCTCAGCAGGGAGCCTGCTTCCCTCTCTCTCTCTGCCTGCCTCTCTGCTTACATGTGATCTTCCTCTGCCAAATAAATAAATAAAATGTAAAAGAAAAATAAGTGTAGAAGGATATCTTTGTAGCTTACAGTTTGGAAAGGACTTCTTAACTCAAGCCCCAACAGTATAAGAAATAAGGCAAAAAGGTTAATTTCAACACATGAAAATTAAGGATTTCTCTTTAAAAAGGACCTGTGGGTAAGGTTGTGGAAGGGGGCGAAATGAGAGACTTGGAATATCTACATCCAGGCAAGTGTCTGTGATGTGTAAGGGACTCCCAAGGTGCCACAAGAAAAACCAGCAACTGCTGAAAAACTGAGCAAAAAATAGGAAAGAAAGAAAGAAACTCAATGCCTAATGTATTAAGATATGCTCACACTTATTGGTAAAGTAAATGTTTTTAAAAATATCTAATGTTCAAATAATTTATATTGGTCCATTACTTATATTAATTTTAATTCCAGAAATGGTTATAATTTTTATTAATTAATTATATAAGTTAATGAAATTATTCACACATAATTAAATAATGAGCTACTGCTTTATAAGATTGGCAGAATTTAGCAAGTGGGTGTTATCCTGAGTAGGGGCCCAGCAAGTAGCAACCGAGCCCCCCTGGGAGAGGCAAGAGCAGCTACCTGGGGCTCCCTCCCTAGCTGCTGGGGCCAGCAGAGACAACCTGGCCCGGTGACCCCACTCCCTGAAGCAGCCACTGCTTGTCCCCAGCCTGGTGCCCCAGGCTGGGCCTCTGGCCTCCAACACCTGCCATGCAACAAAGCCCAGAGAAGCCCCCTTGTCCCCAGCCTCTCCCCTCACAACCCCCACGCTGTTCCGAGCTGCGCTGCTGAGTCACGTCCCAGAAAGCCTGCTCGTGCTCTGGCCACCCTCTGCTTACAGACCTCTCCTGCCGCTTACTGCCTGCAGGACGGTGTCCGAACACTTCAGCCAGGCACCCTGGCTTCACCTAGAGGCTCGGCCCCTGTCCTTTCCTCCTCAGACCCCACGCTCTAGTCACACTGGATTTATCATTATTCCCACTCTGCGCTCTGGTGAAATAAATGGTTTCCTTTCCGGGGATACTCTGCTTCCTCCTTTCCTTTCCAGCGCGTGGAAGGGAGCGTGTTGGAAGCCAACCACGCTTTGGGGCCAGAATGACTTTGATTCTGTTTCTAGCTCTGCTCCAGCTAGCTATGAGGTCCCGGGGATTTGGACTTCAGCACTCTGAGCCTTGGTTTACTGACCTATAAAATGGGGTAAGGCTGTCTACCACCCAGGGGTGGGCTGATGAGCTTGATGGGAGGAAGGGTTTAGGACAGTGTCTGCATTCTGAAGCGCTCACGAAATGCTGCCTGGGACCCTCCCGCCCCAGCCCCAATGCTCCCTCAGCGAACCCGCCTGAACCTTCCACAGAGAACCAGTGGCTTCCTCACCTGGATCCCACGCTCACACCCAACTCACTGCAGGAGCCCAGAGCTCACAAGGAGCCTGGCTCGCACGTGCTTAACACTTGGTGCCAGTGAAGGTCATGTGAAATTCTCCCACTCTGATTAAGTTAGCTGGTTTTCGCCTCTATTCCCCTTTTCTCCATCAGGGCACCTGCACGGCCTTGGTCTCTGCAGACCGGATCTTCAGGGGATTAGGACCTGGGGGCCGTGGTCATGAGAGGACATCCGGCTTCCAGATCTCCAGGAGGGAGCTGTGAGGGAGTGCTGGACTGCCCCGGTTGGAACCAGCCATGCAAGCCTCAAGGACAGCAGTGCCATCCTCCGGGTGAGGCTTCCCTCTGTGCATAACCTCTGGGCACTGCTTGGAAAGCGCTGCTTCATACCTCTGTGAGCTCAGTCATAAAAACATACGCGGAGGCTTTGTATCTCGGCGCAAGTGCTGGATATTCAAGGGTTTGGGCTGGAAGCCACTTTGCCGAGGGCCCTGCGCAGAGGGCTGCGCCTCCCCAGGGAATCATGAAGACTTCCAGGCTCTCTGAGCTGCAGGGAACCCTCTTGCAAAGGCACTCCCGCTCCCGCGTCTGCCAGGAGTCCCAGCTGATGTCCTCACACTTAACCCTCCTGACCCAAAATGGAAGCAGCTCCTAGTCACTCAGAATTCGGGGACTAGACTTTTAGTTTTCATCTCCAGCCATGTTCCCTGACCCTCTCACACTCTAAGCTCCAGCCACACCTCCTTGGGGCCTTGGTGAGTGTTGCTGTCTTTCAGGTTTGAACCTCTCCTTCCGGTCTGGTCTCAGCATAGGGGTCGGCTTCCACTCAGGTCCAGGTCAGAGCCCTGACTCTCCGTTCTCACAGCCCCTGCGCTCCACACACTGCAGTGCCGTAGCTGGGTGCTGTGAATGCCCAGACCCTCTTCCCCCTCAACACTCTGCATGGGGTCCTGGGCCCATCCCAGGGACGCAGGCGGGCTCGCTTACCTTGGCACTCCTGCGTGGTCCCCGAAGTGGCCAGCGTGTAGCCAGGGTAGCAGAAGCAGGAGTAGGAACCCACTCGGTTGACGCAGCGCCCTCTTCCCGCACAGGGGTCCCTCAGACACTCATTGTCATCTGAGCAGAGGAAGGTGGGGAGGGAGGTCAGGGGGACCTTTCTTTGGGCACCTGTCATCAACCTGCCCATGCTAGGAGCTGGACTGGGGATGGTGCTGTGGGTCGGCGGGGCGGGGGGGGGGGGGGATGAGGGAGGACAGGAGGCCGTGGAGATGAAAAATCTCTAAGGCTGGGGTCACAAAGGCTGCCCATAGGGCCCACTCAGGCACCAAGGGCCTGGGGCAGTGGCCCAGCACTTCCTTCCTGCCCCATGCCGCCCTCCCCCAGTGACCCCCTGATCACTTCCTTTCCTTCAAGGCACAGTGGATGTTTCTCTCTTGTGTCAAATTCTTGAGGGGTGGGGATCGGTGGAGACATTTCCAACTAGGGTAGGCCTTGGTCTGCTGTGTAGACAACAAGATGGCTTGTGGGTTGGGGGGGGGGGGTTGCTGATCTCAGAGGTGATGGCTCCAGGCCCTGGTCAACGGGGGCTTCCTACTCTCTTGGAGTCCTGGAGACTCATCAGACAGTGCTCCCAGAGTCTTGTTCCCCCAAAGTTAAGATAGTTTTTGTCTGCAGGGCTAGTACTCTTCTTCAACTCTTTGACCACACAGCACCGCTGGGACCTTCTGCTAGACTTTCGACTCTGTCCCCCACCCCTGAGTGGGCCCAGGGTGCCCCAGGGCGTACCCGTGCAGTAGGCCTGGCTGGGGTGCAGCTGGTAGCCGGGGCTGCAAATGCATCTGTATCCATCTGGGAGGTTCACGCAGGTGCCAGGCCCACAGATGTTGGTGGCTCCGGCGGCACATCTGTCGATGCCTGTGGGAGGCAGAGCAAAGCAGAGGTTATGGTGGGGGTGAGGACAGACAAAGGCTGTGGAGTAGGATGGGGAGACTGTGAGGGCAGGGCACAGGGGCCTCCGAGGACCCCCAGAAGCCTCGCTCCATTCCTGGCTGGACCCTCCCATATCCTTGTTAGCATGGCCTTGTGTAAAACCCCATGGCACTCCTCCCAGGACCCCGAGTCCCAGGATGGATCTCACAGTAGTGTATCCCCTCTGACTGAGACCCAGTGGGCTCCCCTGGCCCATGTCCCTGCAAAGGGCCTCCCCTGCTGAGGCCCCCAGCCTGCCCTCTCCCTGAATAAGGGCATGGCTCTCGCCCACAATCCCCAGAGCTTCCCTTCCCCCAGACAGATAGAGCTGGTAAGTAAGGTGTTGAGGGACACCTGCCAGAGGGAGAAAGGAGAGGGGGTGCTGGGGCCAACTGAGCAGGGCCTTGAAAGCCATGTTGAGACAGGCCTGTGAGAAAGGGGGTCCTGCAAGGTGGGGTACGATCGGAGCTATCTCAGAAAGACCATGCATCTTGCCATGCTCAGAAAAGCAGCAAAAGGCCGATGGACTGGGCGGGAAGGCACAGGGGGCTCTTTGAAACCCACTGAAATAATTCAAACAGGGGCTTCCCTGGGTGGTGGTTATGGGGTAAAAAGTGGGGAGACATGCTGAATTCAGGCATAGTTTGTCGACTTGCCCAGACTCAGTACTGAGACAGCATAAAGGCTAGCTTTTTTGAACTGTGGACTCAATACCAGAAAAGTGCCTGGCACGTAGAGTGTGCTGACTGGACATGTGACCAAATGCATGAGACGCACTGGCAGCCTTGTGTCTGCCCTGAGGTCTCTGATGTAAGCCCACTCGCCCAGGGCCTCCCACCCTGCCCCACAGCATGAGGTACCTCCGGAGACCCAAGGGAGGGGACGAGGCCTGTGTTGGCCCACAGGAGGGCCTCACAGCCTTTGCTAAATGGGTCTGTTTGCAAGGGTACCCTGTCCCTGGCCGGCTCCAAGTTTGCATCAGCGCAGGGGCCTTGTGGGGACCCCCTGCCTGGTTCTAAATATCTTCCCAGAAGGGTAAGATTGGGGGAAAGCAGGGGAGAAGGAGGATTAAGCTGTGGATGGTGACTGCGAGGGAGGAGTCTGTCCCCCCATGATGCTGAGAGCTGCTGTGGGCTTTTCCTCCTGCTCCTCAGCCCGGTCCCTGCCTCCAGACCCATTTTCCTTGTCAGAGAATGCTCAAGGGAGCTCCTGAACCCAGCACCTCTTGCCTGCCCAGCAGAGGGGGACGAGGACCATCCCTGGAGCAGTGCACTAAGCACAGAGAGAGAAAGGGGGCCTGGGAAAGGACAGCAGGACACCCTGGTTCAGCCCTGGGAGGGCCAGCCCCCTTCTCCACCCCGCACTCTCTAGACTGTTCCACCGGGCTGCAGGGACTCTCTCTTTGCCGGAAGAAATCCAGAGCTACCCCTCTCCCCTGAGGTGAGCTGAGTCTGCGAAGTCAGCCAGCCCCCAGCGAGGGCACACATGAGGGCACGCACACGTGAGGGCACACGCACGTGAGCACACACGTGCACAGGGAGCCGCTGTGGCATCACCCTCTTGGCTCCTCTCAAACCAAGTCCCCAAACAATGAGCCTTTGAGGAGGGCACATTCCAGAGCAAGGTGGATTTGCCAGGCATTGCCCCCACGCCGCACGCCCTCACCATCATGGCCGGCGGAGAGGGGAACCCGGGCCCCAGACAGTTAAACAACCTTGACAACAGAACCGCTTTCCTTCCCGAAAGCCGGCCGTCCCTGTGGGCAGGAGGCTGCCCACTGCCAGGGCTCTCGGCAGACTCAAGGTCAATGCCCCAGGGAAGCCAGGCTCCCGGAGGCTCCTTGCACTGCCCTTCCTCCGGGAGGGGCCCAGAAGATCCTAGAAAGCCCAGGAGGAAGAGGCGCCCCCAAGCCCTCCCTTCTCTTTCTCCTCCCCTGCTTGACCGATGCTCCTGATGGGACTCCTGGGTTCCCGAGGGACCCCGTGAGATGAAGCCAGGGCCGCTGAGCCTGAGCGGGAGTTCACCAGAGGCCATGTCTCTGTGGGCGAGGCCCTGGAGCTGGCTCTGCCCGGCCGCCCCCCACCAGGCAACTGCAGGTACCTGAGGGGCCCAGGGCCGCCAGCCCCTCGGTGGTGGTGGTCACGTGCTCTTCTTCCTGGTGGTCTGGAACCCCCTGGCCAGGAAGGGGTAGCGTTGGTCTTTCTACAGCATCTCCTGCAGGGGGAGGGGGTGGGGAGGGGAGAGAAGCTGGGCCATGGCCCCACCTGCCTTCCCATCCCCCGACAGCATTCCCTCCAGAGACACTGGCGGGGTCCCTTCCCTCCTCCTGGCCTTCCGATGGCAGAACCAGGCGTGGAGTCTAGGGCAGCTCAGCCCTGCGGCCTCCTGGGCTGCTGAAACTTAGCCCGGTTCCAGATGCAGTCAGAGAATCAGAGAGCTCTAATGGGACCCCGAGCACATCTAGTCTCAGCTTCCGTTTTGTGGGTCACGAGACAGGTTTGTGACAGAAATGGCCAGTGATTCAGAGCCAAACAGCTCGGTGGACACAGAGCCCCTGGGCAGTGCCCTGTCCCCAACTCCAGTGACCCTCAGCAAGCTGGGGTCTGCAGAGCTCGAGCCATTTCCCAGAGGAAGTCGGGACATGGGGGAAGGGCTCTGGGGACCTGCTGGCCTGCAATTCTGCTTTGGTCTCCTTTATACAAGTGGCACCGTGAAATGCAGAAAGGGTGCTGTGGCTGGGGAAATATTTGCAAAACAGCTCATTGTCTTTCACGGACCTTGCTGCACCTTGGGTGGATAGAGCGCCCCCCAAAAACAGCACTCACATGTCACCCATCCACAACCTCATCAGATCCGAGGCCCGCGTATCAGCCCATGACACAAACTCTGTGGTGTGTCTTTCCCTCCCTTCTGTTTTCGGGGAGCCACTAGGGGCAGGGACTCACCTGGGACCCAGGCAGGTACTTGGGTAGTAGTGCTGGTTGTGACCTGTGCAGACAGAGAAGGTCACTGTTGGTTCCTTGGTGCCCCCACCGTGACATGCTTTCTCCCACCACACTCACCCCTGCTTGCTCACTTTCTCGTTCCTTCTAGCTCTCAATGAGTTCTTCCTCTGTGCTGGGCACGTTGCCAGCCCTTTATGTCCCTGGTCTTAACTAATCTGCTCAACTAGCCTAGGACAGTAGGTTGTGACGATTAAGGGAGCCGTTGTCTGCGCAGTGTCACATCAGCAATGCTTGACGATTGTCCCAATGTCATGAGCCCAGATAAAGCAACAGAAACTTGAGGTTCACTAGCTTCCCCAGGGTCACAGGACAAGAGTGTTGAGGCTGAGACCCTAGGCCATACCTCGTGTCCCTCACCACAGCCCGCAGCCAGTAGTGGTGACCAAGAGGAGAGAAGGGGCAGAGGATGACAGAGGGTCAGGGACACGCTGGGGGCTGTGAGGACATGGACAGAGGACTCTGGTTTGGGAGGACAACACATGATGCCCCAGGGAGAGAAGCAGCTCCCTGGAGAAACCATGTTTGGGGACAGTCAGGTCTGCAGGTAGGAGGGGCAGGGGACAGGGTAGGGATTGGCAGATGGGTGAGGGAAGAAGCAGGTTCACTCTTCCAGAATGTTTTTCTAAGAGGACATTCGGTTCTTTACAGGGGAATCCTGGGCACAGGGAAGGGCGTGGAGTGCTTTGAGACCATCCACAGCCGTTTCCACTTCCTCGCAAGCCACCCGCACAGGAGATCTTGAGGTATAAGCAAGTCATGCTCCGGAAGTACGGAATCCAGAATTAATCTGGAACCAGTTCTATCTAGATCTTATCTGCAGAGCTGGGACGAATGGGACGTGTTCTTACCTCCTTTCTGAAGGGGACCCCCGAGAGAATACTTGTACAAGAGCTGTTCTTACTTCCCTTAGGGTAAAACCAGGTCTCTGGATGGACCCGCCCACTCCAGCATCCCCTCACATAATCCATCTGTCTCCCTTTCCTCTTTCGGGAGACAGCGCCCTGCCGCGTCAGTGGGGACCCTCTCCCACTCCCTGCCATGCTTGCCCAGCCCCTGCTGGGAGGATACACTCACCTGGCCAGCCTGAGAGTCTCCTGAAAAGGAAAGGTGAGAGCATGAGCTCAGGGAGGAGCCTGGCTGCCTTCTCCCCTCCACCCATGGCCAGGGTTTGTTCAGTCTCTGATGTCCTGAACTCTGTCCCCAGAGGTCAGCCGTGGAGAGAGTGCAGAATCTTTTAACCTGCTTCTGCCCCTCCCGCCCTGCCGGGACTGGCCACCAAAGATCCCCAAATGCCAGGTCTGGAGGGCCTGCCTACAAGGTGGCTTCATCGGTGAGAGGAAATCTCCAGCCTTTCTCTAAGGCCTCAGGGAGAAGTCCCACCCCTTCCAGGGCCAGTCCGCCCATCAGTCCTAGCTGTAACCCTCCTCTTTGCTCTGCCACCTCCTCCCTCTCAAGCCTCCCAGCAAAGCCTCCGCCCCTTGCCCTGGGCTATAGCTCCAGGGAACCATTCTAGAAAGAAATGAGCTGCTCCTGGTCTGGCCAGGCTCCAGTTCCCAAGACGACTAGGGCTCTGTCCCGACTTCCCTGTCTGTTCCAGATTCGCAGGGCAATTTTGGCCATCACATAGCTCTCCTGGTCTTAGTATATCCTTGGCCTCCTGCACTGTGGGCTACTGGAACCTGGGTGTGATTTCAGTATGGTTTTTTGGGGGGCCCCGCCAGGGGCACCTTGGCCTTGTCTTTCTGGCCCAAGCCTCCTGGGCCCCTGGTCATTGAGCTGGAGTTGGTGCCCCGACTCTAAGGCCAGGGAGGGGATCTACAGCCTCGGACTCCCCAGGATCTCCCCGCCAGCTCTCAGGCCTTGCAGCCAGCGCTAGCTCAGAAGCAGCAGGGCTGGGGACGGAAAGGCCTGATCAGCTGGAGCTGGGGCTGCCGCTGACCTCTCCCACTTCCATTGGCAACACTTGGGGTGTAGGCCTCTTTGATCCCACACATCAGGGGATGCAGGGGAGGCCTTCCCAGCATGCCAGGCGAGGAGGTTCCTGGGGCCGGGAGCTACTGCTCTAAACTCCCTCTCCGAATGCTCCAGAGCTGGGAAGCCGGGTGTCCACCAGGATAAATACCCAGAAGCTCTTGGGGGGTTGGGAGGGGGGGAGCAGGGGAACACCTCAGGCCCCTCCCGCAGCCCAGATACCCTTGTCAGGGACAGTCTTGGCCTCCAGCCAGGTGTCAGTGACGGCCCGAAGCTGCTGCCTCCCCTCAGACCCAGGCGCGGTCCCGAAGCTCTTCAGCGGGTGCTCCCTGGAGGGCCTGGCCAGCTCCTCCTCCTCTGCCTTCCTCATGGCCAGGCGGACATGTGAGCTCGAGTAGGTGTAGCCCTGGCCAGCAGGGCAGATCTCCCCGAAGGCCTCTGCAAGGTCAAGGGTCAAAGGACAAGCTGAGGGGCACAGTTCCCGAGGGAACCCAGGGCCCTCCCTTTCCTCCGTTCAGGGGGACAAACAATTGTTGCAGTGAGGGAGGAGGGACCCAGGTTGGGGTGAGGAGTTGAGCAAGAGGGAGGGAAGACTAAGGGTCTGGCTTGAAGGAAGCCCTTGGGGGCCAGAATTGTGCTGGGACAGAGGCTTACCTGTGCCAGGCAGGGGGCATCTCTCACACTGGCTGCCCCAAGCTTTGCCCACCCGGCTGCAGCAGCAGATCTGCTTGGTGATGCTCTGGGCCAAAGGTAGGGCGCAGGTACCAGGCCCCACCGACCGGTAGCACAGCCCCTGCTGCATGGAGATGGCCTTGTCGGCTGCAACAGACATGGCAGGGGGGTGGGCAGGGGGCCGGCCTCGGGGAAGCACAGGGAGGAGAGGGGCAGTGGGTGGGAGCGGCTGCTGGCAGTGCACACCCGGCTGGCCTGGCCCGAGTCTCAGTCTGCAGCTCTGGGCCGTGGAAATGCGCAAAAGAATGTGGGGAGGAATGGCCACAGGTAGAAGGCTTCGGGATCTCCTTGTGCTAACCTACTGGATGGGCCCCTTGACTCTCCACCTCCCGTGGAAAGCCCAAGGGCAGGAAATGGGAACATGCCGGCTTGTCTCCAGGTGCTGGGTTTGCAAGCATTTACAAAAGCCTGCCACTGGCCTGGCAGCTGTGCTGTGTGCTCTAGGGCCACAGTCTCCCTGGGAAGATGAGACAAGTTGAGAGCTGAAGGCCTGATGGGAAGCTTTGAGGACAGGGACCTTATTTTGGCCATCTCTGTAGCACAGCACCCTGGGCAGAGTCTGGGGCTTGGGGACGCTCAGTAATGCTCGCTGGACCCGTGTGCATGAATCAAAATGCTGTGGGCCACCGAGAGTGAGAGCTATGCTGGGTTTAGGTGGTAACAATACTACCAACATTGTCCCCCTTCTTGTCCTTTGACAGTGACTAGTGAAGACTGTCCTCTTGTATATTATCTCAGCAGAGGATGAAGAGCTCATGCCACATGGAAACAGACCAGATTCCTTGTTGGGCTGGACAAGGGGCTGAGGGATGTGTGGAGAGGACAACACTCAAAGCTAAGCAGTCGATGACCCTGGGGAAGTCCAGGTCAGGACCCAGGACTCAGCAGGCCAAGTTCAAATCCCTGCTCCAAGATCAGCCACATGACCTCCCTGGGATTTACCGTCTTCATGCATCAAATAAGAATGATGATAATGCCATGGGGAGGAGACACGTGTTTCTTTCTGCTCGGCATCCACACCCCTATGTTCTGGTGAAAGCACCCCGGTTTTCCTATGGGATCTACCCTGTCTACCATTCTGTCCATGTGGAGTGGAGGCTGACCCTATTTCCTAGCTGAAAGAGTCTATACCCCTGGTCATAGCGAGTGGGTCAGGGATGGGCACTTGACCAAGTGGACCCAATGCTAATAATCAGCTTTGGGACTTTCCCTGGATTATTACAAAAAAGATATTTTTATTTCTTTATTTTTAAATTGGAGTTTGCAGGACTGGGAGATGTAGGCCTACTGTCTGGTGGCCACCTTTGACGGAATTATGAGATCAATACAAAGGAAGCAGAGCAAGGGGCATCCCAAAAACACTGTGTGTGCCTGGATCCAACCAAGCCTGAGGCATACCCACCCCTCGACTTCCTAGTTGTGTGGACCAAGGAATTATTTTTGCTTACAGTGGTTTGAGTTGGGGTTCTGTCATCTGTAGCCCAAAGGCTCCTGACTAATATACTTTAAAAAAAAAAGTTTATTTGTTTGTTTGTTTAAGTAATCTCTACACCCAAAGTGGGGCTCAAACTCATGACCCTGAGATCAAGAGTTATACGCTCCACCAACGGAGCCGGCCAGGTCCCCCCTGACTAATATACTTTCTTCACGATGATGGAGGTAAAAGTGCCTTGTCAAAGGTCGTGATCAGTTATTGGTCAGTCCATGAGCCTAGGTGTCCAGGTATAATCTCTGCTCTCAGCAGCCACTTCCCTTGGGACACTGTAGGAAATGGCTCGGTCCCCTTGAGCCCCAGGGTGGAGGTGACCTGGTTGAGAGTATCAGGAGGCTGCCCCAGCCCAGAGGGGGGTGGCGCTTGCAGACCAGCTCTGGTCAGCTGGTAGGGAAGAGGGCAGAGCTCAGAAAGGAAGCGCAGTGGGTAACAGCAAGGAGGGAGACAAAAATAAAGAACACGCGAGGGCCACCTCTGCCTCTTGTATTAAGTTAGCATCTCTTTCTGGCGCTAATAAGTAAAAGTCACTTCAGGAGTTAAAATTGTCTGTCCGAGAAAGCAATCTAAAGTGGCGGTGGGATGAGGAGAGGGAGGGCTGTATGTCCCTGAAGGCATCGGTCACATGTCCCTGTCTCCATGAAGTCTCCCTGAGAGCCCTCGGACACGCTCTCCCCACTCTGGCCTCTTACTGTCTCCTCTCCCTGGACACACGGACTGGGTCCTGTCTCATCCTTCCCGTCACACGGGACGCTCCTTCTGGGTGGCGCTGGAGTCTTGCTCGTCCTGTGGCCTCCCCAGACCTAGTTACCAGGTGGTTTGTGGATTGAGGGCCTGGCTAGCCTCGGGGAGCTCTGCAGAGCTGGGGGACAACCTGACCTGGGCTGCCCCGTCACAGATGCCAGTCAGGACTGGTTTTATTCAGTTCTGGTCAGGCCTCCTTGCCCAAGGAGAGCCGTCTGGGCTGTGGCGTCAGCTCTGCTCTCTGGGGGCGCTCCCAGCCGGGGCCTCTTCCAGCGGGAAACCACAGAGGCTGCTGGAAACAGCTTCCTGGGGGTACACACATGCACACACACAGGCACACAGTGTGTGTGCACACACACACAGACACGGTGCTGATATGACCAGAGACACGTGTGTATTCATGGATGCGGACACATTCAGAGCCACGAGGGACCCCGGGTTTGTGGAAAGGCCTGGGGGCCAGGGGGCAGCATCGGACGTGCCACAGACAGGCCCTTTCAGGAAGGCCTGTCCGCAGTTCCGTGATCAGGCTGCCAGACTCAGGCCGGGAAGAGGCAGCCAGGGCTTGGCCTGACATTGCAGCAAATACAACAATCTCCCCAAGGTAATGAGGCCGCAGAGGGAACAGAACGGATTAGGGAAAAAACAGAAGTAGAAAATCCCAAACTGCAAAGCCCCCAAAGACAGGCCAAAAACCCAAACCGAAGTGCTAGCTGTCTCCTCTCCAACAGGGGGGTTTGGTTTTTATACACTGGGTACACTGTACACTCTACACTTTGTACTGGGTTGAGACACAGACCCTGGTCTGGGGATGAGGCCTGGGGGAAATGACTGCTCTGGGCCTGGCCGGCGGACCCTGAGGATCCCATCTCGCCTCCCAGTGTCCCCCACCTCCGGTCCCCACCGACACTTACACACGCAGCGGCTCCTGGACGGGTCCAGCATGAGGCCAGGCCCGCAGGTGCACAGGTAGCTGCCTCTGGTGTTCACGCACTCCGAGTCCTTGCACACACCCAGGCTCAGGCACTCGTTGATATCTGCGGGGTTGGAGGAGGTGAGGGAGAGCCTGCTCCCCCCACCCAGGCCTTGGGGAGGGGAGGGCCCAAGGTATAGAACTTCCCAAAGGGACAACAATAAGAGAGCTGCCATCTATTAAGTGTGGTCCCACTCTCCGTGCCTCAGTTTCCTCATTCATAAAATGGGGACCTTATTTGTAACTCCCAGATGGTCTTGTTAGGAGAATAAGACAAGACGATAATTGCAAATCACTTAATTCTGCTCACTGGTAATAATGATCGTAATGTCAAGAGGTACTGTTTCTTGAGTGCCTATCACTGGCCAGGCACCACACCACGTGCTGGGCACGTGGTACCTCGTTGGGTTCTTACCGACAATTTTATCAAGCAGGTCCCCGTGGCTTCATTTTATAGATGAGGAAACAGGGTCCAGGAGTAACTTGCCCGAAGTCGCTCAGCTAGTGAGGGGCGTGCGGGGGTGCAAACGGGGGGAGCAGATAAGGAGACAGTTTGGGTTGGAGTGGGGAGAGCCATCTGCTCCGTCCTTCCTCCTCAGACTTCCTGGAGGGCCTCTGCAGCCTCTCCCCTGGACCCCAGATCTTGGGACCATGTCCACTGTGAGCAGTGGGCTCGAGGGAGCCCAGCAAGGACGGGGTTCAGGAGGGTGGAGGCAAGCGCGGAGGGCCAGAGGGTCTGGAGGGCATGTTTCCAGGAGGCCGAGAAGCCTTGGGCAGGCCACACACAGCCTCCGAGACCAAGGGATGCTTGTGCTGTTCTTCAAACAAGGGAGCGACATTGGCATCCTTTGTGATCTCAAAAGCATTTCCTTCTTCCTGCCAAGGGGAAATCTCAACCCTCACATTCTAAGCTCCTGAAAGTCTTGGTGATGGTGCCTTTGCTGATGATGGTGAGGGGGGAAGATTTGGGAGGAGCCCCCCCACCTCCAGGGCCAGGACACTAGACACAGCGACCCCGTCACCAGAGTCACCTGCTCACCCATAGACTTCAGGGAAAGTGGCACTGAGCACGGAATGAAGGGGCTAGAAGATGGCCCAACTGTTCTCTGGCAGGACACCCTGCTGGGAGGGAGGTGCCTGGGGAAATGCCACCGAGCTCTGGGCAGGGGAACAGGCCCATTTGCCTCCGGACTGTGGCCAGAGCGCTGGCTCTAAATCTGACTTGCCTCCTGGAGGGGCTCCTAAGCCCTCGCCCGGTATCCAGTGCCCTTCCCCCCATTTCCGCAGAGCCTGTGGGGGCGCAGGCGGCTCTGATGAGGCCCTGGGATGCCTGTGTTGTCTCCTGTGGCCACACAGGCTGTCCTCCCACTCGCCCAACCCTTCCTTTGCGTGTGTTCCTCCCTCAGCCAGGGGAATGCCTGCATCTCCTTCAGCTGGTCACCTCGAGTCACTCTTCACGCCCCGGTCAGCTGTCACCTGAAGCTCTTCTCCTACCCTCCCGGTCTGGGAAGGGGCACCTACCATGCCATGCCATGGCACCCAGGGCCTCTTCCTAGCAAGAGCACTTCTCCCATGGTGTGTAATTGCTTAAGCGCCTATATTCACCGGGGGCAGCCATGTTTGTCTGTCGCTGGGCGCTAACACCCAGCCCAACACATGCAGTTCCTGACAACAGCCCCAGCTCGGCCGGTGGCAGGAGAGAAGGATGGAGACAGAGAGGAGGTGACGCACGTGGGTGTAGAGGTGAGCAGGTCCCCTCCCAGATATGGAGACATGGGAAGGGGGGAGGTTTAAAGGGCAAGGGGGGTGCTCCTGGGGGTGGGCCCTTTGGCTTCCTGTATCCCTTGGGGCTCAATGGAGGGAGGACCGAGAGCTCCTTTGAGATCCTGGGAATAACTTTAACCCTGTGCACTGGGAAACCTGCCAGGAGGAGAGGGCCCTAGGGACAGTTTAGATATGAATGGCCCTACTGTCCCATCCAAGGGCAAAACTAAAGACCTCTCCACACCCACCATCCTGTCTACTGGGCCTCTTTGCCCCCAGGGGAGTCTGACCTTGGGCTGGGTCAGAAGGCTGCCCTTTTGCCTGCTCCAAGCACTTTATCCATGGGCCAGAGATCCCCTTTGGGCCTGGCACCCCCCAGGCAGACAGCCTAGCCACCCCAGGACTTCCTCAGATCCCTCTCTCCTGGAGAAGCCTCCAGGGGGAAGGGTGCTTAGGAGGCCATCTGGGTCAATGTCCTGTCTCTAACCCAGCTTCATTTCAAGTAAGCCATACAGACAGCACCGTATCCAGTTGTCCAATGGAGAAGCCGCCTCAGCTCCCCACTGACCTCTGCCAGCCCCAGGAGCCTCACCGGGGGAGGCTTTACTCATCTCTCCTACTGCCAGGCCCGCAGCCTACAGGGGCTGCCTGCTCTGAGCCTGAGCTGCTCAGTGGCAGCAGCTGCCCCTCAGTGAGGGTTTCTGGACGCCCCAGTCATCCTGGGCCTACGCACCATCCCCACTGGAATTCCCCATAGTGACAAAGCCGTAGCTGAGCCTGGCTTCCATCCCTCTGTCCCAAGGTGCCTCTGAGCCTTGCCCCTCTGAAACGCAGAGTGTCCAAGACCTCAGTTGGTTAACAGCCTGTCAGCCAGGCCATCCTGGCCAAGGTCCGTGCTTTCTGGTCCCCTTTTTCCTCCACCTGTACCTTCCCTCCCCCCGCTCCTGGCTGTGGGAGGTGATTTCTTGGGGGGAGTCCCCAGAGGTCCCCATCAACTCAGGCTGACTAGATCCTGATTCCAAGTCCTCCCATGCCAAGGAGACTGGCCGAGGGGGTGAGGGGATGTGGGGACAGGGACAGCACCCGCACCCGCACCCGCACCCGCACATACAGACCCCACAGTTCCAGAGACGCACCTGCCTCAGGCAGGGGGAGACGGGAAGAGGGGCGGGCTCAGCTCCCAGGCCCTTTCTGGTTTGCTCTCTCATAATCCCCACAACTTCCTGAGGCCCCTGGAACCAGTAGCCCCAACTCCCAGAAGCCGGGGCTTAGAGGTGCCCAGTGAAGACCACTCAATGCCACTGGCATCCTCAGGCCTTCATTATCCTACCCCCTCCCTCCCCACCGCCCCAAGCCCAGCTCTGGCCCCGGGTCACCCTTACCTTGGCAGTGAGTGAGATTCAGTCTCTTGTACCCTTGGGGACACTCCAGCTGGCCATTTTCGATCACTGGGGAGGCTGAGGAGTAAAGATAAAGACAGATCTCACTGCAAGGCCCTTGGGCTCCCCGTCACCCATGCTGAACGTGGGGTGCCACCGACTGCACGGCTGTGAGGCCCTGAACCCCCAAGTCATTCCTGTGGGGAGCTGTGCCCCCTTGGCTACAATCCCTTCCCCGGCTCTCACCAGGTTACTCTTAACCCACTTCTTTCCTCCAAGAAACATCACTCAGCGACTATAGGTCTCGTACATGGTTATAACATGACATACAGAGCAAGTAAATGTTGTACATTCCAGTGGAATGAAACCAGTCTCATATATTTATTTATTTAGTATTTTGGTTTTGAAGTAATTACACCTCTGTAGGAAGTTACAAAAAATAGTGACAGAGAGGTCCCTCGTGCCCGACACCCAGTTTCTGCTCATGGTTCCATTTTCCGTAACTATAGTTGTTTTCTCAGTTTTTAAACAAGCAGATGCAACAATTCACAGTCTAGTCCTAAGTTCAGTTCATTTCGCTCCTCGGTTTTACCGCTGCCATAGCTGACAAGTTATCTCAGCTCAAGATGGAAGAAACTCGCAGTCCATGGCCCGTCGTAGAAAACCAGGCTCTTAGGTTTTCACTCCCTCTCACCAACTGTGTGGCGGGTAACTTTCCATCTCCCCCGAGGCTGGCTAGTTGTTCTTAAAAATGTAAAACACATTGGAAAATGCCAGTTGTCAAGTTTTTTAAATGTGCAAATGGACTTGGTTTACAGCAACAAATCCCAACACGATGGAACCGGGAACTGTTTCCAAACAGCCACTTTCAAAAGGCTCTTCCTGTCGCCCAGCCGCGCCCAGCCGCCTGCCCACTGTTAAGGGCAGACCAAACCCACCAGATGTTTGACTCCAGATTGACCAACAAGGAAATAAGGCTCAGATTCTGGGGCCGCTTTCTCATCCTACCTTGATTTCACAACATTCCACCGTACTTTAAAGAGGGGGAAAAATTGTTTGAAAAAGAAAAACCTATTGACTTAAAAACAGGGAAACGTCTCTATTACTTTGGAGAGAGGACTAGCACGTCAACCTCCCAAGGAATGCTTTGAAGGGTTTTTTCTTTTTCTTTTCTTTCCTTGAAAAGCTCTAGCAGGTAGCAGAGTCCTGACAGCCATCTGTCATCACAGGAAAGAGCAGCAGATGTGGACAGCCATCTGTGTGTGTGTGTGTGTGTGTGAGTTTTTAAAGAATAGCTCCTCAGGACACCTCAGTGGGTTAAGCGGCTACCTTCAGCTCAGGTCATTATCCCAGGGTCCTGGGATCTAGCCCCACGGGCAGGCTTCTTGCTCAGCAGGGAGCCTGCTTCTCCCTCTGCCTTCTCCGCCTGCCACTTCCACTGCTTGTGCTCCCTCTCTCTCTCTGACAAATAAATAAAATCTTAAAAAAAAAAAAAAGTTCATCTACAAGTCTGACCATTTTTTGGCTAATAGCCAGCAATTCTAAAGGAGTACAGGGATTTTCACAGACACTCTTCTTCTTCTTCTTTTTTTTTTTTTTAAGATTTTATTTATTTATTTGACAGAGAGAAATCACAATTAGGCAGAGGCAGGCAGAGAGAGAGAGAGAGAGGAGGAAGCAGGCTCCCTGCTGAGCAGAGAGCCCGACGCGGGGCTCGATCCCAGGACACTGAGATCATGACCTGAGCCGAAGGCAGCGGCTTAACCCACTGAGCCACCCAGGCGCCCTCACAGACACTCTTCTGACACAATGTTCCATTAAGAGCCCATTCTAATTGAAAGGTCTTGTTTCATAAAGTGAACCGCATGATGAATTCTCTAGAAATCTGTCTTCTGACTTTGCCTTCCTCGTGGCGGTGGCTCGCCTCTGATCATGGGCTGTGGTGACGGGACTTCCTGTGCAGCGCCCCCCACCTCTCTGTCCTCATCTGGATTCCCTTTCATTCCAATAACTCATTGTTATTGAAGAAGTCATTTACTGTTGCAAATATATGACTTGTGGTTCATCCTTCCCTTAGCAGTATCTTTACAAGAGGATAGTTCTTCATCTATTTCATTATTGAAATGGACTCTTGCAAATACCGAGGCGTACGTTAGAGAGACTTATGCTTTCATCCAATTGTACGGCAAAGGTTGAACATCTTGGTCTTGTCTAAATGTTTTTCTGATCCAGACGGCTTCGCTCTATCGTCAGCTGCTAGTTTCCAGCACGTTATAGACTTGGGGCAAAGTCTGTTATGTAGACACCATATTCCATACAGCCTTCTTGGTCGTTTAGGTCCTGGCCTCTGTTGTGGGTCACACCTGAGAGGCCCTCAATGTTTTTATCTGAGAATTGATTACAGGTCAGGGGAGAAGGGGCAGTGTCACATTTTAAAAGTGATCACTTGCAGTGATGTAATTAGTATTATTTCAAATTCTGTTTCTTTGCAGGAATTTTTTTAGAGTCACTTTTCCACTTGGAGAGGGTTGTTTTCCTTCAAACTTGACAACATGATTGAAAAACCCCATAAGCTGGGCACTGTCGTAGGGGATGCATTCATTCCAGAGACAAACACGAGGAGGTGCCATGTTTTCTTGGAGCCCTGCTCTTCCCTGAGGACATGCCACATGTCAGATGTGACATTTGAGTCTGACATACAGACCAAGTGAGATTGTAAGTTAGTGATGCTTCTTCATTTTTTTAAAGCTTCACTTAAGATTTTTAAGTATTTTTTTAAAAGATTTTATTTATTTATTTGACAAAGAGAGAGAGAGAGAGCATGAGAGGGGGGAAGGTCAGAGGGAGAAGCAGACTCCCCATGGAGCTGGGAGCTTGATGTGGGACTTGATCCCGGGATCTCCGGAATCATGACCCAAGCCTAAGGCAATTGCTCAACCAACTGAGACACCCAGGAGCCCCTTCATTTTCTTTTTTTTTTTTTTTTTTTACATTAAAAAAATGTCAGTTGAATTTGTAATATCTTTTCCCTCTATGGACGACAGTCTCACTCCAGCTTTGCCTGTCGTCCCACCATGGGGAGACTAGGCTCCAGCCTGGCGGGGAGTAAATGAGGATTCTGAACATGCTGACATTGAGATAGAAGGAGGGGAGTGAGGCTGGGAAAAGGGAGAGCCCCTGGCATGGGGCCTGGGGGCATCAGTCGAGGGCGGGAAGGAGGCAAGAGTGCAGGGACACTGGGGAAACTCAGAAAGCAAGCTGATTTGATGCAGCCTGCAAACATGAGGAGCAGAAGGTGGGAAAGAATAATGGGAGGCTGATGCCAAGGGGCCGATGAGCAGTGACAAGGGAACATCTGGATGGAGTCATGAGGCCCTTGGATCCCTGCAAGGCCGGGATCATTATCCCCAGTGTCCAGACTAGGAAAGTGAAGCTCAGAGGGGGCCCAGTAGGGGGTTGAACCCCAGCCTCTGGCAGCAGAGGCCACATCCCTTGCCTGTCGCTCTGCTGAAGGCAGGTGAGAGAGAAGGGGCCGGAGGCCAGGGCAGCACCCTGATGGCAGGAGGGAAACAGGAATAAATTTCAAAGCCACTGTCCTGGATGAAATTCCCATTTTGCCAGCAACCCCTACTGGATCCCAAAGAAGGCCCTCGGACCCTGCTCTGCACCTCCCAGAGGCCACCTGCCAGCTTCTGGGAGACCAAGTGCAGTATCCAGTCTGGAAAAGTCAGCTTCAGTCTCATCCGGGGACAGCAGGCTAAAGTTCAGACAGCCATGTGGAAGGGAGAACCTTGGCTCGCGTAGAACTCAGCACCCACCCTCCGTCCCAGGCGTGCTCCTGGCAGCCTCGAGCTGTGTGATTCATAGCAGGTAGTTGGGGGGACCGATGCCACAGCCCTTGCCACCCACGCTCACTAGGTCACCTCCCAAGCCCTCCCAACACGCTCAGGCCTTTCCTCGCCATGGCACTTAAAATGCTGCATTATGATGGTCTGTTCGCTGGTCCATCTCCCCTGGGAAAGGGTCAGCTCCATGAAGACAGGAACCTTGTCTTCATCATTGCTACATCTCTAGAGCCCAGCACAGCATGTGGCGCACTATAAGCACTCAATCATATTTTTTGGTAAGCCCAGTGTGAGACTTGAACTCATGACCCTGAGCTCAAGACCTGAGCTCAAGACCTGAGCTGAGATGGAAAGTCAGATGCTCAATGGACTGAGCCACCCAGGTGCCCCTAGCGGCCCACAATTAAACCGGAATGAATAATAAGAGTAAACGCTAAAATAGCACTTACTATGTGCTAGACTCTACTCTAAAGTCCTTTCTCGTATCAGCTTATTTAATCCTTATAATAGTCCTCGAAGGGACTTACTAATATTTCCCCCACTTTATGGAGGAGCAAACAGAATAACTTTAACCCTGTGCACTGGGAAACCTGCCAGGAGGAGAGGGCCCTAGGGACAATTTAGATATGAATGGCCCACTGTACCCTCCAAGGGCAAAACTAAAGACCTCTCCACACCCACCATCCTATCTACTAGGCCTCTTTGCTCCCAGGGGAGTCTGACCTTGGGCTGGGTCAGAAGGCTGCCCTTTTGCCTGCTCCAAGCACTTTATCCATGGGCCAGAAATCCCCTTTGGGCCTGGCACCCCCCAGGCAGACAGCCTAGCCACCCCAGGACTTCCCCAGATCCCTCTCTCCTGGAGAGAGAGGCACAGAGGGGTTAGGAAACATGCCCAAGGTCTCCCAGCTGGTGGATGGAGCTGGGATTATGAACCTGGGCAGTCTGCCCCCAGAGGATAGATTCTGAACCATTCCTTTCTCTCGTCTCCAAATACATAAATGAAAGAACTCATGCCAAGCCTCAGGAGTTGTCCAGGCAAGAATCCGAGGGTCTGCAGGCTACAGGATACCTGTGCCCATCAGGGAGTAGATTACCCTTTTGGGGAACTTCTCTTCCCTTGTTTTTTTTTTTTTTTTTTTTTAAAGATTTTATTTATTTGTCAGAGAGAGAGAGAGAAACGAGCACAGGCAGGCAGAATGGCAGGCAGATTCAGAGGGAGAAGCAGGCTCCCTGCGGAGCAAGGAGCCTGATGTGGGACTCGATCCCAGGACGCCGGGATCATGACCTGAGCCAAGGCAGCTGCTCAAGCAACTGATCTCATTGCTTAAACATGAGATCAGGAGAGAAAATGGGAAAAGCAAAAGCAGGGATACCCAGGAGGAGGTCAGGAGATGGGCAGGAGGACTGATGGTCAGAGATGGCCAGAGGACTATTAGAAGCTGGGAAAATGCCCCACAAGGTCTACCACTGGAGTGCCAAGCAGAAAGAATGAAGACAATGGGGCAGAACCCGCACCACCCCTCACGGCCCCTGAGCTGACACAAGGAGGACATGGGGGTTGGGAAGAAGACAGAAGTGGATCTGGAAGGAGTGGCTGAAGCTGTGTTTCCCATGGGTGCTTTGAAGAGACACGTGGAGAGCTGCCAGCAACCTTGCAGTTGGGCCTCTCAGGCCTGAGAAAGACCGAGCAGCGGCCGAGGGGTCAGCTGGGATCACCCCCAACTCCAAAGAGTCTGAGCATCACAGAATGCCCGCGAAGCCTGTGGGGCAGATGTGTGCACCTTTCCTGGTACAGAAACATGGCCACGTGGGCCAGAACCTCAGGTTCTCTGGTCCCTGACCGCAGCCCTGTCCCCTTACTGCTGCACCCCGACTAGCTCACACACCGGGGAAGGAAGTGGAGGGGCCCCTGGCTGTGGCCTGAGCCTGCCCTGTGGACTCTCCCCGTTGTCTGCCGGGACTCCCAAGGAGGCCTCATCCAGGACAGACTAATTCCTGGAGACAGTTTTGGCCCTGACTCTACAAGAGAGTTCGGGGAAGAAATGGTGGAGACATATGTCTGGCCACGGGGCTGTTTACAAGCCATGCTGATCTCAGCCTGTGATGACAGATGGCCCCAGCAGGGAGCTCTGGAGGGTACCCTGCCACACATCTCTCTGCCAGAAGACAGACAGACAGACAGACAGACAGAAACACACACAACCCGGATGAGGCTAAGCTCAATGCACCGGGATATGTGAGCGGACTGGAGCTGAACCTAGATGTGTAAACCTCTGGGGAGGGGGGCCAGTAAGCAGCAAAAAGCCTTCTAGCCCCCCCCAGAGCAGTGGAAGGAGTGTGGGCTCTGGGGCAGCCAGACCCCATCGCATTCCTGGCTCTGCTCTACTTGTGTGACCCAAAGCACGTTTCTTAACCTCTGTCAGTCTTAACTTTTTCCTCGGTGGAAGTGGGGACAGAAACTCAGTTTCACGGGTTGTGAAGGTCAACTTCACTGAGAACTAATCAAGGTCAGACTGAAGCTAGCCCCATGCCTGGGGGTCCCGTAGATGCTCCCTAAGACTTACTTCCTGCTTCTTGCTTCCCTTCCCTTCATTTCTCCTTCCTTCCTTCTTTCCTTCCTCCCTCCCTCTCTCACTCTCTCACTCCTTCCTTCCAGCAACACAGTTTCAAGGACAGCAGGCAGGCTGCTGCCCCTCACTGGCTAGAGACACTTGGGCAAGTTACTTAACCTCTCTGTTTTCTTATCAGTAAAATGTAGGTGACAATTCCTTCCTGGGGGCTACCGTGAACAGTAAAAAAGCCTGCAAAACTCTGAGCACGATCCTTGTCGCATATTGGTGATTATTATAAGGTTCATGATTCCAGATTTTCCTGCTTGGTAAAGTCCTAATGGACGCCCCCCCCCCCCCGCCCCCGCCCCTGATCCCTTGCCAACCCAGGATTGGGGAAATCCTACCCAAAGTTGACTGCTTCCCTGGGGGCAGCATGAGAGCCAAAGTGAGTGTCTTGGTCACCACAAGCAGTCAGGTGGAGAGGGGTCTGGTCAGACCCTTGGCTCAGACAGGTGTCACTCCAGACAACCCCTCCGCAGCCCTCCCTGGACCTCTCCGGGCCAAACATGCCACGTGTTGGTGACCCCCGTCCTGGGTAAGGAGGGCACTGACTTGAGCTGAGGCACAATTCCCTGGAGGCCTCAAGTCCCTTGGAAGAAGCTCTCAGAACATCCCTGAGCCAAAGAGACACTACTTTTCTTCAGCCCAACAATTGTAAATCTGAAAAATCCCATCTCTTGAGGGCAGGAGACTGGCGTCTTAGCCAGAGTCCTGGAGAACAGGAGCCCCACCCCAGCACAGCTGTTCCCTAAGCCGGGGTCCTCTAGCGGAGAAGATTCCCCAAGCCAAGTGGGCAAGCAACAGCTTCGGAGACAGATCTCAGGCCAGTTAGAGGCCGGGGTCTCAGATCACGTAGACACAACTTCTTCACCCCAAGATGAAGACGGTCACACCCAACCCCCAGAGACGTGGTGGGGACACAGTGGAATGAGGAAGCACTTAGCATGGTGCCTGGCACACGGCTGCTAACAGCGATGGTGAAGAAAACAGTGTCGCTGCTGGGACTTGCCCCATGCTCCCCGCTCCAAATCTTGTCGGCTGCCTGCATCTCCTCACACGCACCCCCCTGGGCAGGGGCTGGCCTCACAGGAAACGGTCCTGTGGGCAAGGGCACTGGCAAAACCAAGGCAAACCAAAGCTTGCTTTCTACTGAGGGTTTCCAGCACATTTTCAGACACATACATATGAACCTCCATTCCCTCAAAAATCAATATCCTTTCCAGCTCCTTCTACAAACCATTCTCGGCAGGCATCCTCGCCCTGGTGGGGAGCAAAGTCCTTCTGGGGTTTTGATAAGCTGCGGTCTTTAAGTAAGCTCCTTGTGCTCAGTTTCGAGTTGAGTTCTGCTCACCAGACACACCCTCACATTAGCTTTAGTCTTCCAGAACCACACGGAACAAGCCTACTGGCTCCGCCCTGGGACAATTCGTCCAGCACATCTGTGAACTCTCAGGTCTGAGCTGCAGGTTGCTGCCTGCCCGTAGCCAAGCCCCATCTTCTTGAGGGATGTTGTCCTTCATACACATGTAGTTCATGAAACACGACCCCGGGCGGCCCCCTCCTGGCTGTGAACTGTGTGTCTGAGGTCCTGGTGTTTGTAGTCTTTGGGTAGGCTCAAGTCTCCCCAGTCAGCTGAAAGTGAGACACACTGGTTTGAAGCTTTGCTCCCCTGCCCTGCTGTGTGACCTTGGACAAGTTGCTCAGTCCTCTCTGAGGTTCATCTTCTTCATTTGTCAAGTGGGGATAAAGACGCTTAGCTTGCACATGGTTGTGATAATTTCATGGGATCGGGCTGGTGGGGAGCCGTCATAGTGCGGAAGTTCAGCAAGAGGCGGCCATTGTTGTTTTTAAGAGGGAAAGATGCAGAGCTCCTTGAAAGGGCGGAGCAAGAGAAGCAGCAGTCCCTGGAGGGAGAGGAAGGGGCTGGGTTTGGAGGTGACCTCATCCCATGCCAGGCAGATGGACAGAAGATCTCGTGGGGAACAGCTGGAGGCCACCACTGCGGGCTGAGAGCAGGGTGCCAGCCCCGCCTGCCCCCGCGAAGGGGCCTGGGGGTTGACACAGCCTGTGCCAAGCCAGATGGGGCAGCAGCCAACTTTCCAGTCAACCCAGATGTCTGTCTTTCTCAGACAAAAACTCTAAAATGTGGCCTCAATCAAAGTGGCTTTGATTGCTGTGCACTCTTTGGACCCTGACAGAGGCCCTGAAAACTCCTGAGGATCAGGAAGATGGGGCTCAGGCGAGCCCTGGAAGGTCAGCGGCATCCGTCACCCAGAGTGAATGGAGAAAGAAGGGAGGGAATCAGAGGCTGACCTGACTTGACTCCTTGAGCCATCTCCATAAGAAAGAGAGCACTGGACAATTTTTTCCAGAAGAAAAGAGATATGTCTGTGCCATGTAAATGAGACTTCAAGGCAGTCCCTTTCTTCATCAGAAATAGCATCATTCTGCAGGGGCCTTCTTTGATAGTTGGGTCTGGACCCTCAAAAGCAGACTGACTTAGGGTCAAAAAAGTGACTTAGGGGAAGCCATGAAGTCACATAGTTCCCTAGCTGCTGGCTTTATTACTCTCTTCCTTCCCAATTCTGCCAGATGACCTTGTTGGGGATGACAAAGCCCTTTCCTGAAGGACACAGCCTTATTTCATCAGAGGAGACTTAGAGGCTCAGAGGGACAAAGCCACCAAGCCTGGGAATGTTCTAGAACCCAGAAGTCCTGCCTGCCTTGCCAACCATTCCCACAGCCACCCCAGCAGCTCACCTTTTCTTCCTCTGACTCTTGCACGGTAGCTTGCTTGTCGTGCCTACTTAGAGATACATCCCCAACCCCCGGCCCTAGGCTCAGGCACAGAGCTAGGTATCTGGCACGTTATCAACACAAACAAGGTTCATGGTGTCTTGACCTTTCTCTATACAATGCCCAGCTGCACTGTAACGGGTTGTAAGTGTTTACATTCCCCGGTCTTTGTGATTTCTTGCTCAGTGTGCTGGAATGCTTGACATTCCAGGGTTTGCACCCTGGTGCCCGGCTTGCTGAGATGTCCTGAACACAGTAGGGGAGGGGGGTGGGGAGTCACTAACTGGGACAGGGCGGAGGTGAGGGCACAGCCTTGGGTGTGCTGTACTCCAGGAAGAGTCCCTCACCCTCCTGGTCTTACCTGCATCTGTGATTTCCTTGGGTGGTTAAGCTCTTCCCCTTCTCTTTGGCCTCCTCTAATAATCCTTTAGATCTCATCCCGGATGTTCAACCCCCCCCCCCCCCCCCGCCAATAAGAAGCTTTCCCTGATCCACAAATTTGAGCTAGGATCCACTACCCCACAGCGAACAGATGTGCAGGTTGTCCACTGCACAAAAGCACCACATCTCAGAGAATCGCTGGCATCTCAGATATTTATTTGTAAAGACTGTTTCGAACAAAGGAAGTGGCACCTTCCTCTAATTTGTAAAAAGGTGCTATAGGACCTATCTGTGTTCCTGGTTCTGCAGTGTTTACACAGCATTTGGCATTTGTCTACTTAGTGCTATCTGTATACTCCCCCCTTGAGGCCCTCCCCACCCCAAGCCCCCAAGCTTGGAGAAAGGAGGCACTACTTCTACCCCAGTCTCCACTGTCCTTCCTGGGCCTGCACACCAGGAGCACTTCAAATGGGTAATTCGTTAATGTAAATATCCGTGGACTGAATGGAATGTGGGATGTGAAAGTCTCAAGGGTGCGCCTAACCAGGAGGAAGAAGGGAAAGAGGGGGAAAAGGAAAGTGGCGGGACAACTCTGGCCTGCAGGGGGAGATGCTGAGCAGTTCAAAGCCCTCTCCTGCACCCCCCTAGTCCCCGCCATTTCCCTTCAAGGAGGGCTACTTTGCAGCAATACCAATCACAGCTTCTGTTTACTGCCCGAATGCTAAGCACATGTCTCATCTATTGGCCACAGCAGCCCCGCGGTCTCCACAACCCTTTCTATGACCGTCTCCACCCTACAGACTGGAGACGGCACAGAGCCGAGGTCAGCCTGCAGAACTGGGCCTGGGACCTGCTCCACGTTGGGTGCTCAAGTCTGGAAGCTTACTGCTAGCTTCCAAGGCTTCACCCAAAGCCCCAGCACGCTGCAAAACCGTCCGTGCTTATTTTTAACCACAACCAAGTCTGAAGTTAGGAATAGCCCTGTCCCTCCCACCTTTGGGCGCCAGGCCAGGCCCCCTACAAAGAGCCAACTCACCAAGTCGACTGTTGACAGGAAAAAGTAATCCAAGCCAGGCCCCGGGCCCAGGCCCCAGGAGTGGGGCCAGGAGGGAGAAGACACGCTGAGCGGGCAGAAGCCGTACTCAGGCGCAGACCCTCATACCCACCTCCCAACCGTAAGATGGAGACCTAGGGGAGCAGTGTGAACGGGCATTTTGCTGACTCCCAAATAAATCCTCAGTGCTTGGCACACACAAGGCACCTGGTTAATATTTGCCGAATTAATGAATGAAGGAGCGAATGAATGAATGGATAAACGTAGGCTTTTCCCACCATTCAGAAGAGGGCGGGAAACTGGGTTTCCCATATCCCAAGGCAGAGAACCCTCTGGGACAGACCCCCAGCCCTGACTGGGTGAGGAAACAGGAGGTGAGGAGGTGAGGAGGTAGCCTAGAGGCCCCTCCAGGGAGAGGACCGGGGAAACACTGAGTCACTAAATCCAGACCACTGGGACCCTGAAGCCTGGGCAGGGGGATATGTAGAAGGGGCCCAGCATGGGATGAGATCCCTAATTTGAGCAGGAACAACTGGCATGAGAGAAGAACCCCTCCCAGGCAATCAGAGAGAACAGAGAGCCCAGGCTGCACCTGGGCCCAAGCCATCTGAGCTGTCAGGGGCCGTAGCCACCAGCCTGAAGCACCCTCAGAGCACATCTGGAAAGCCTGCCCAGTTTGCCAGCCTGTTTTCCCTGCCTGGCCTCTGAGACCCTGGTGGGAGATGAAGCAGAGCCCAGGCCTTGGGAAAACTTCGCCCCAAACCCTGCACTCTGGCACCTAGCACTCACCTGGTCTGGGTGGACATGGGGCACATGAGGTCACCCCCCAGAAAGCTCCCACACTGCCACAGCAGTCCTCTTGGGCAGTCAGCTCCAGCAAGGGGTTGGCACACTGGAAAAGAGGCCATGGACACCTATCACACCCTGTTCCCTTCCCTGCTATGCACAGAGCCATCCCAGGAAAACCCAAGGTGAGAGCTCAACCCCAACGTCCTGCTACAGGGATGCCTCATCCAAGGGAGGAGAGGAGAGAGTCAGGGGGTACCCCGGAAGGAAGCCGAAAACCTGTAGTCCATTCCATCAAACCCTAAATGTGGGGGGCAGGCACACCCAGATAAGGAAAGATCTGCTCCGTGCAGGTCTACAAGCTGTCCCCCTCTGTGTCCCCAGCCCACAAAGGGTCCCAAAGGATGGGCTTTCCTCCATCAAACTCCACGGAACTACGGGGTCACCCACGATGCAAGTCTTCCCCATGAACAGGATGTAGGCTCAGGGACACTGCAAACTGAGAGCCGGGGAGGATCTGGGGACTCAGAGTCCTTATCCCTTGGCCACTCGCTACCTCCTCCAGTTCCTTAACCTCAGGAGGGGTTTCACCAATATGCAACTCCAACAAAAGCCATCCTAGGTCTGGCTTAGCCCTTATTTTTAGGTGCCTAGACTCAAAAACTCCCCTGATTTCCCATCACTGACTATGGATGGCTCCAGGGGGGATGGAGTATCTCATCTTTTACCCCCAAGGCTTTAGGGTTTAATCTTCCTTTTCTAATTTCACATCTCTGTGACCCCCAGTCTCAACTGAATACCATACTCTCTCTCGTCTGTTCTAATAGCCCTACTGTCCGTGTGCCGGAAGGCCAAGGCTCTGCTCCAGAACAGGCCAGGGTTTACTGGGAGCAGCGATGCTGGTGCCCTTCTAGAGGGGGACCCTTTTGGAGCCTCTTTGGCATGTCTGGAACTGACAGGTGTCCAGTGGAGCCCAGGTGGTAAGGAGGCGTCCCCTCGGTCACACAATTTTATGCTCTGCATTTTCCACACGGGGAATAGAAGACTCGGCAGACATTCATTTCGTAAAGACGAGGAGCAGAGAGAAGGGGCAGAGTGAGGGGCAGTCACTGACTATTCTGGAAGCCCGGAGGGCTGAGGCAGAGGATGCATTCTCACCTGTCCGTTCACAGAGCTCAGATAGCAGCGGCCCAGCCGTCCCGGAGGCCTGGGTGCTGCTGGGGGCCGTGGCTGGGGGACCTCTCCAGACCGTGCGGGGATGCTGTTGCTGTCCCAGTGGCTGTGGCGGGGGCTGGCGGGGAGCCAGGGCGAGGATCTGGTCTCCACGCTGTTCTCCTCTGGGGCCTCGCCCCGCACCCGAGCCACCTGATGGACCTGCACGGAGGCCTCCGGCGGGTGGTGGATATGCACCTTCACCAAGGAGGGGTTCACGGAGGCTGGGCACAGGGGCTGGGTCAGAGCCGGGCAACAGGGCCCCACCTTCTGAAGAGGGCCCAGCACCCCTGGTTCTCTATGTCTCCCCCAGGTTGCCCCTCCATCTCTCCACTCTATTCAATCCCAGAACAGCTCCCCCGTGAGGACAGGATGGCACACAGACTCCCTCCCACTGCGCCTTCCAAAGAAGGGCCTTCATGCTCAACCTCCAAACTAGTTATCGATTCTACCTCCTGCCACGATCCTGTACCATCCTTGAACTCTGGCCCGATGGACACAGCAGGGCCCCCCATTCACCCCGTGGCTCACCCTGGTCCCTGTGTGCAGGATCCTCTCCCACGCTCTCTGCTTAGTCAAAGGCTAGCCACCCATTAAGGCCAACTGAAGCCCACCTCCTCCTCTCAGCCTTCCGGAAGACAGCTGGGGGACCCTCCAGCCCCTGACCTCCTAGGGAAATCTGTATTCTTGCTGCCTTTACTTGGCACCTAGGAAATGACATGTTTTCTATGATCATGTTCTCCTTCTTATCCAGCCCCGCTCTCTCGTCCAGGGCTGAGGCTTCCCTGAAGGCAGGAAACCGCCTTTATACTTTTTTAAAAAAATCTCATCCGTAGCACCCAGTAGGGGGCAAGGACAAAAAAAAATATTGATGAATTGGGAGGAAGGGCAAAGGGAAGTTTAGGAGATGAAATTGCCGCTGGGGGGGCAGCGAAGGAGGGAGGTCTGAATGGTGGCAACTTCTGTGCCCTTCCCAACGAAGCCGGCACCCCCTGTGACCCAGTGCAGCCCCCAGCCCCACACTCACCCAGCTGGTTGGAGAGAGGCAAGGTGAAGGTGGACTGCCTCAAGGGGCCTTCTTGCAGGACCCCATTGCGGGACCCCCTCTGCAGAGACCCCGTGTCCAACTTTGGAGAGGGCAGGTGGCAGAACTTCCCGGTGGCATTGGTGGGACACCAGCACTCGTCCCGGCCGATGCAGCGGCCTCCGTTCAGGCAGGGGATCTGGCAGAAATCTACAACAGCAATCTCAAGGTGACTGGTGGTAGAAGAACATAGCAGTGCCCTGCACAGGGCCAGCGAGTGAACACGAGGAAGCAGGAGCAGCAGGAACTCCCATCTGGATGGCCTGGGGAGCCCAGCACACCCTGAAATGTAGGGACTTTCCAGGAGGCTGGGAGTGAGGAAGGGTAGATAATAGCCAGCCCTTGCCTTCCTAAAGGGCCCTTTCATGCAGTCCTGGGACCCCACAATAACCTAGGGGACAGGAGGGTTGGGGCACTGCTAAATCCCTCACTTCTCCATGGAGGAACCATGGATTCAGGTGGGTTAGGGGATTTGCCTAGAGTCACACAGCTAGGCCATCACAGAGCTGGGAGAGGACTCAACATTCTGTGTGACTGGGGACAACTCATGGAAGCCACAGTGTGAGAGTAGCAGGCTTCCTTTCTGCAGAAGTTCTGGGCTCCTGCCCAAGACTGGGCCTGTCCCTCTGGCCACCCTGTCTACCCACCCCCTCCACAGGGACTGGGAACCCCCTGAGCGGGGGAGGGACTCACAGATGCGGAAGCCAGACTTGGGGTCATGCCCGTGACCTCCCTGGCTATACAGGGTGGTGGTGTCGCCACGCTCACAGCTGTTGGAACAGTGTCCATGGGCACAGGTCTGCTTGCAGATGGTGGGAGTGAAGACGATCTTGATCTTCTTGATTTTCTCAGTGAGGTTCAGCCCTGCAGAGAGAGGGCTTGGGTCCAGGGGGCAGGGCTGAGAGGCACAGCTGTGACCTCCAGAGGCTGGTTAGAAGGCCCGTGGGGTCAGGGGTGAATCCATCCCAAGGGCATTTGCTAAGTACCTACTGGAAGCAAGGTCCTATGGTGGGGGACAGGGTACCACCTCGTGAAGGTCATGATCCAGCATGTATTGAGGGGTGCCAACGTGCAACCACTAAGCTTGTCTTTGTGCACCTTCACTCTTACCCTTCTTGGGGGAGTACTCTTGTAGGCTGACTCTTTAGATATTGCTGTTTTTGTAGGTTACAATGGCTGACTGTTGACTATGTTCCCATATCCAATCTGATATCTATTTTACAGTTAAGGAAACTGAGGCCCAGAGAAGGTTGGGTTGCCCCACATCACACAGCTAGCAAGTGCCGCAGCTGGGCTTGGAACCAGAGGGCAGAAAACTGACCATGGCTGTGACTTGCCAGAGAGGAGATTTCGAAGAGAAACGGAGGAAGACAGAGCCTGCGAGAACGACTAGAGTCCGGCTGGGGAGCCCCCCACTGCCGGAACAAGGACGGGCACTTTAGTGGGTTGGTAGTGGGAAGCCTTTGAAAGCTTTCAGTGAGAGATCAAAGAGGACGCGTGGGGGGCCGGTGCCCTCCCTGCTGGAGTGGGCAGGGGCACGGGGAGGCAGGGACACCAGCTGGGAGGGCACCGCAGCCGGGCAAGCTGCTTCTGTAACCAGGTGGCGGCAGTGGAAATACAAAGGAGGGGTATTCATTCACTGTGGGGAGCCCAGGGTGGGAAGCCAGAGGGAGAGGGCTTGAGGAGGGAAGTGTGTGTGTGTGTGTGTGTGTGTGTGTGTGTGTGTGCAAGTGTGTGAGAGAATGGTAGCCAGAACCAAGTGTATCTGCTGATGTTCTGGGGGGATGGGTCAGGCTGAAGATGGAGGACAGAGCTGTGGGGGTTGGACAAGGGATGGTCTAGTGTTCTAGAGGAATCAAGACACGGGACATTCCCTTTTCAAGATGGCAAGAGAGGAGGTCATGGACTACAGAAAGGAATGAGTACTGACAGGGATAAACCTCGAAAACATGATACTAAGTTACAGCAGACACAAAAGGCCACATATTGCGCAGGTTCTGTTAGGACACGCCTACAGTAAGCAAATCTCTAGAGACAAAGCGGGTTAATGGGGCCCGGAGTTTGGGGGAGGGGGAAGGAGGCTTTATGGGTACAGGGTTTCTCTGGGGAGTGATGACAATGTTCTAGAATCAGATAGTGATAGCAGTTGCACAAAATTATGAATACACTAAAAATTCCTGATGTGTACACTTTAAAAATGGTTAATTTTAGGTGAAATTCACCTCAGCGTTTAACATGGAAAGAAAAGAAAGAAGGTGAGCTCAGGCAAGGGTTTAGGTGAGGGAGTGGTGTGCACCATGGGGCAGATGTATAGGAAGGTGAGGATCTCTCCAAGGTGTGGCAGGCGTGTCCATGTTCTGGGGGGATGGGACATGGGGGCAGCTTGGAGTCGCTGCTCTGAGGGACGAGAGGAAGGGAGAGAGACAGACAGACAGACAGACAGAGACAGAGAGGGAGCAGGCACAAAGAAAAGGACTGCTGGGCAATGACCAGAATGTGTCGATGCATGAACCCACAGGGATGCTCCGTTGTCTCCTCTGGAGAGCCGGCCCCGCTGTGGGTGCTAAGGAAGAAACTGCCCAGGCAGGTTCAGGAGGGCCTCGGGTTGCAGGACGGAAGCCGTGAAAGGAGCAGGGTCAGGGGGGTGAGGTTCGTGGCTGGTTCTGAAGGAAGCAAAGGCAGGATGTGTGACAGAGGCAAGGTCCTCCCTCAGCTGGTTTGGGACCCTTGCAGCCTGGCACAAAGCAGGCACTTGGCGACTGCTGGTTGATGGGCCGAGAGGTTGAGGAACAGGTGAACTCTGCCCATCCGTGAGAGTGGAGGGGAAGCAAACGTGGGGACAAGACGGCCAGAGATTGAGATGCCCTGCTCCTCTAGGACCCTGAGACAGGGTCACCTTACCCCAGGGGGATGACGGGTGGTCCAGATAAGCTGCCTGCTGGGCGCCATCCCTCCGCTCAAGGCCTGGCCCTGCGGGTAGGGCGTTGGAGGTGAGCTGACCGCTGGCTGCGGTGGTTGGGTAAAGCCGGACAGTTCGGGACAAGCCCACGTGCCGCTGGGAGGCCTGGGTCTGGCTGAGCCCACTCAGGGTCCTGTGGAGATAATCGTAGAACAGGGGTTGACTGCCTAGAAGCAGCGTTGCTGGGTCCTCTGTCCCCCTCGGGCCGCCTACCCCCCGCCTCCGTACTAGGAGACTGCCCTCTGTGTGGCTGCCTTCTCTCTACCCCTGCGCAGTGGCTCAGGGCTGTGGAGGTGCCCTGAGGTAGGGGGAGCAAGGTAAGGCCCGCCAGTTGGTTCTGTGAGAGTGACTATCGCCTGTGTGAAATAGCCAGCCATTTGCTGGGTTATCCTGGGCAAGTCACAGCTTCTCTGGGCGTCTGGGGCCCGTGACCATAAAAGGAAGGTGTGAGACCCATCCCGTGTGGCTCTGACATTCTGAGTGTCTTTGAGACTCTGAGGGACCAACCTCTGCCCCCAAACTGAGTCCTGCCCCCAAGCTGACCCCCTGCCACTTCTTAATTCAACCCTTAACACAAATTAATTTTCTGTGGAAATGGTGCCCAACTAATACTCATTCACAGATTGGTCCGGGGGCGGGGCCTGGACTATCCCACTCATTTCTTTTCATTGTAAAAATTATATAACAATTTTCAAGGAAAAAAACCTCCTCCGTCATCCCCCTGCCCCAGAGCGAACACTCTGCACGTTTCCATTCAACCTTTGCTCACATACATGTTCGTACCCTATTGTCATTCCCTGGAGACACAGCTTAAACCCTGATTTTTCACGTAACATTAGATCATACTTCATTTAACCCCAGTTTTCATATTTATCATCTCAATTCAGATGAGAGTCTAGCTGAACACAAATCACAATTTATTCAGACATTTGCCTGTTACATAGATTGTTTTTAATTTTTAACAGCAGACATACTTACGTCCACATAAGTACAGCTTTTTTTTCCTTCTGTGAAAATATTCCTTTAGTAAAGGGGGGATTCATTATATTATTTTGTATTTTTGAAAAATACTTAAAATACACATTTAAAGAGGATTATTCTTTTAGAATGAATTCTACAGACTAGAATGACCATATTGAAGGGTATAAGGAAAAGGTTATAAACATTTATGGCTCTAGGTACAATGGTGCACTGTTTTTTGAAAGGTTGTAACAAAATGTATAAATGTACCACTCAGAGCGCAACCTTGACATCCTAATGTATTAACAAATTTTTTATACATCTCTAGTTGAATAAGTATAAAATGATAGTTCACTGTTGCCTTTTCTCTCCTTTCTTTATTACTTCTGAGCTGAAATGGTCTTCATGTATCTATTTACCACTTTGGAAACTTTCTTTCTCACATCCTTTGATATCTTTTTTTGTTTTTTAAGTTTTTATTTACTTGTTTGACAGAGATCACAAGTAGGCAGAGAGGCGGGTGGTGGGGGAGGGGAAGCCGGCTTCCTGCTGAGCAGAGAGCCCGAAGCGGGGCTCGATCCCAGGACCCTGAGATCATGACCTGAGCGGAAGGTAGAGGCTTAACCTACTGAGTCACCCAGGCGCCCCCATCCTTTGATATCTTAACTATTTGAACTGTCTCATGAATTTGAAGGCGTTATTCGTGGGCTTATCATCAGGCCATTCTACGAGGTCACCTCCATGGTCAATATCCTGTCACTTCACAGTGTACACGGACCACTGTATATGACGGTGTCTGCACTGCGGCGAGTGGGAGTGCATTGTGGACAGTGAAGCTGAGGGAGCAGTTCCTGGTCCAAAGTTAGACAACCAGTAAATCAGGGCCCTGCGATTCCAACCCAGAGCATCCTGACTCCTGTGCCCCCTAACAGAGCAGCCCAGCCTGCGACAGAAGCTCAGCCTAGGAGTATCCGCTCAGGTCTGGAGGGCGCTCCTTCCCCCAGTAGGTCCCTCCTTCTCCCAGTAGGTCCCAACCCCAGCCTTTCCACTGGATTCCTTGCCCAAGTGGGATAGGTGTGGGCCCCTCTCCTTCTACTGTCTCTACTCCAGCTCTGTTGACCCTGGTGCCTAGGCCAGGAACAAGCTTCCTCTTATCCTTTCCTGGCAGAAGCCAAATCAGGAGAGATGTCAGTCGTGGGTACCCCAGTACTTCCCTAGGCAGTGTTTAGCCCTCCCTGAGGCCCCTTTACTCAGAGCTTGGCTCCCATAGGCTTTTTTTTTTTTTAAAGATTTTATTTATTTATTTGACAGAGATGGAGAGAGCACTAGCAGGGGGAGTAGCAGGCAGAGGGAGAGGGAGAAGCAGGCTCCCCGCTGAGCAAGAAGCCTGACATGGGACTTAGTCCCAGGACCCTGGGATCATGACCTGAGCCACCCAGGGGCGCCTCCCATAGGCTTTAATGCTGCTCTTCCTTCCAGGGTCACCAGCAGCAAATCCTTACCCTGATAGGCCCCAACCACGCCTCACCCTGCTTCCTGAGTTTGGGGTCTGGAGTGGGAGAGAGGACCTATCAGTCACTTGAGAAGTTCTGGGACCTGTAATGGGCCGGAATTGAGAGCCCAAACCTCAGGCACCTGCTCATTTCCAGGAATAGATAAGCACAACCAGCTGGAGCAGAAAACACAGTCCTTTCCAGAGCTTCCCAGAGTGTGCCCGAGAGCGGGGGTTTGGGGGGAACTGGTGGGTGGTGGGAGACCCCTCCTGCTGGCACCAGGCTGGGGCCATGGCTCAGCTTAGTGCCAGCACCGCAAACCACCCTAGAAAGATGAAGGGAGTAGCTCATGTTCTGCCCAGTTCTGCACTTTTTGAACTTGACCAACGAAGATCTCCCCAGTTGGGTCAAGATGGAAACTCAAAGGCTTCTTTCTTGGTAGTTTGTTGTCTTTGTGGTCACTGCTGTCACTTGTTTCTCTAACAGAGCTCAGTGCTGATGGCCCTAAGATTCCCAAGTTTAAATCCTAAGGCCAGTGGTTAATGTTGCAGGGAAGAAAAAAGCCACTGCCAACGAAGAAACTCCTGTGTTCCCTAGTTGTAGATAGGACCTGGCTGTACCGACCCAAGGGAACAGGATTCGGCTGGGCAAATGTCAGTTCGTCCTCTTCTAGCTGGATGGCCTGAGCAAGTCATGAAGCTCCTCTGAGCTTCAGAATCCTGTTAGTAAAAGTGGGAAGAGCGAAGCCATGTCATGGGGCCCGGAGAGAGGACTAAGAGCAAGAGCGAGGCCACGTGATTACTTTGCAAATGTAAGTAAATACTCGTAAGTTGAAAAATATGCCAGAATTTTAAAACCGCATGAATGACAACAAAAGAAGTGCTAGATGCAGTTCAGACAAGCCACTGAAAATTCTTCTTCATCTAAGGGGAATGAAAGATTCCCCAAAACACTTTGTTATACTGTCCAAGCATCCTTGTATGTAAAAGGCCCAGTGCTCAATCTGGTGTCCACACATTTTTAACAACCGGAGCCTCCTGAATCCAATCCACTGTCATCTACAGCTGGGATGGGGATTTGAGGTTAAATGACAGAAATCAAAAGTTCTGCCTTGTCCGAGGGGCTCACAGCCGAGTAAAGGAGGAAGCTCCAGTTCTTTGAGAGTTTCTACCTCTTCTACAAAAATTACCCTGTAAGGCAACCCCCATCTCCCTTCAAAGCTCCAGCTCAGTCCTTAGAGTTGGGTGGGGAGGCCCCCAATGCGAGGAGGGGGTCTCTAGCTGGTTGCTTGTGCCATCAGCACCTAGAAGGCCATAGGCAGCTGGGATGGGGTGCAGATTGCAAACTGTGGAGTTTGTAAGCCCCGTAGTCTGGCTTTGTGCTATCTTTGCACTCATTTCCCTTAAGCGATTCACAAGCCTTTAGCAAGAGCCCAGTTGCCTGCACATCCTAGTCTCAGGTCGGCTGGGGGTGGGGGACATCAAGGAAAGGGTGTGGTGCCAAGTTGGGCCCAGGGTGGTCTAAAGAAGCAGTGCCCCCTTAAGGACAAGGGTGGTAACAACAGAAGCAAGCAAGACCTTCATGGAGAAGGAGACTTTCTTGGACCACAGCCCCCCATAGCAGAGGCTCCATCTACTCAGCCTTGGAAGAGCTGCTTTGGTTTCATCAACGAAAGTGGTTCTTGGACGTTCCTGGCACAAGAAGAGAATTTGCTATCTCTCTGGGATTGTTCCAGGCAAGTCCTGGCGAAGCAGCCACAACGGACCAGAACAGCTGTCTCTAGACATTAGGATCGTGTGGATCAGGAAAATTTTGAAACAAATGTAGGGGAACAACATAAAGTTGCCAAATTTTTGTTTAGGTAAGTAAGAAATTCACACACACACACACACACACACCCCTACCATTTATTACCCCCATAATTCCATGGAAGAAAAGACGTTTCAATGCCCAAAAGAAACAATTTGAACAATCCTAACTTCATGGAAACCTCACCACATTGACTATTTTCTTCATATCTTCATGGACCAGTGAAAAAAATTCATGACAGGCTGGCACCAAACCAAGAGGAAAACCACTGATCTACAATCTGCTCTCGTCTGAGGGCTTTGGGGGCTCTTTCGACCAATTTGGGAGAAGAGAAAAACAAACAAACAACAAACTTCCTGTCCCTGCTGGCTGGGATCTTTGGGCCTAAGTGAAAACTGCCCAGACAGTGCAGACCCACAAGGATGTCACTCAGTTCCTTGTGCTGTGCCCACATTCTGCCATCCTGAAAATATATTTAAGCCCCGGTTTTCAAAAGCAACTGCGGAGATAAATGGGTGAGAGGCATCCTGCCCTCCACCCTGTCCAAGTGCCCCCTGGGCCTGGAGGGTCCACGCTATCTACTTTACAAATTGGTCTTCCAAATACTGTTTTGTTTGTAGAGGCTTTTGCTGCTAAAAGAAAGTTTAAAAGCCTCACTGCACGGTGCATAGAATAATTAGAGCTACCGTCTATTGAGGACAGAGCCAGATACTTTTTTTTTAATCTTTTATTTGTATAGATTTTATTTATTTGAGAGAAAGGGAGAGTGAATGAGTGGGAGAGCATGTGAGCAGGCAGGGGGGAGGACCAGAGGGAGAGAAAGACTAGCAGACTCCCCGCTGAGCAGGGAACCCCATGCGGGCTTGATCCCAGGACCCTGGGATCGTGACATAAGTCAAAGGCAGATGCCTAACAGACTGAGCCACCCAGGTGCCCCAAGCCAGATGCTTTAAATGCATCATCTTAACCACATTATTTTATTGCATAGTGCAAGTAAGTTGCAGAATAACATGGACAGTATGCTTCCAGGTTTGTGTCTTAAGAGAAACTTCTCTTTCCCCCTATAGATATTTATACAGGCACAGGAAAGATCTGGAAGGATCTGTAAACAGTGGCTGCCCCTGTTTCTACATTTTTGGAATTTTTTTCAGTAAAACATTTTTACAGTAAACACGTGTCATTTCATAATAAAAATAAATCTCTTTTTCCACAGCAGCTCCATTTTATAGATGAGGAGAGTGAGGTTCAGGAAAAGCATGGTAAATGTGTACAAATAAGTTGGACCCAAAGTGGACCATGATGGCTAACAGAGCTACAGGAATTCAGATGTCAGAAAGACCACAGCATCTGAGCTGGGGCTTAAGAGAGGGGTAGGGTTTCCACAGTCCAAAATGAAGAGGAAGACATTCCAGCTAAGAAAAATATTATAAGACTGGGGCACCTGGGTGACTCAGTGGGTTAAAGCCTCTGCCTTTGGCTCAGGTCATGATCTCAGGGTCCTGGGAACGAGCCCCGCATTGGGCTCTCTGCTCAGCAGGGAGCCTGCTTCCTCCTCTCTCTCTGCCTGCCTCTCTGCCTACTTGTGATCTCCGTCTGTCAAATAAATAAAGAAAATCTTTAAAAAAAAAAAAAAAAGGAAAATATTATAAGACAACCCCTGGAAGGGGGAAGCATGGGCCTTTTTCACAGGAAAATAAATACAAATGTTTCCTAAGCACATGAAAACATGCTTATTCTTTTTTTTTTTTTTTTTTTGAAAGACTTTATTTATTTACTTATTTTAGAGAGCGAGAGAGAGCAAAAGAGAGTGTGAGCAGGGGGAGGAGCAAAGGGGAAGGGGAGGGAGGGAGAAAGAATCTGAAGTGGGCTCCCTACTGGTCACTGAGCCTGAAGCCAGGACGCTGAGATCATGACCTGAGCGGAAACCAAGAATGAGGTGCCCACCTGACTGAGCCACCCAGGCGCCCTGAAGATATGCTCATTCTGGGATGTGCACATGAAAACTACTCTGAGATAGTATTTTTAATCCATTAGATTAGCAAAAATTCAAAAGTTTAATAATAGACTAATCTGGCGAGATTGTACTGAAACAGGCACTCTCAAACATTGCTGCAGGTACCTGAACTGATACAGCCCTTAGGAGAGCAATTTGGCAATGTCTCGCCCCACTGAGTGCATCAATGCTTTGCTCTGACAGTTCTAGCTCCAAGATGTTGCTGCAGATAAAGCTGCCATGTAGGCAACTGTAGCCACCCTGCCCCGGTCCCCTTTGTAGCTGGTGTGCTTCCCACCGGCTGCATGGGAGTCTTGCTCTAGGGGATTGAGGGCAACCACCTGACAAGCCCTGCCCATCACCAATGTCTGCCAAGACAAGACCTTCCCAAGCCTGGCCCCTTGCCTCCAGGGGGTACAATTCTGCAAGCTCCATCTTCAGTCACGCCTTGCCTTGATTTCTTTGGGATCAATCCTTGCTCTTTCCACTTTCCCATTCTGCTTCCCTTCCTTGTCAATCCCCCAATAAATCACACACTGGAAGCCTCGTTTCAGCTCCACCTCTAGGGGAGTCTGACCCAAAACACTTGGGAATGTCCAAAATGATGGATGAACAAGATTATTCATAGCAACATTATTCTGTAGTAGCAAAATATGTTGTAAGGAATAGAAACAAGATAAATGTCCTCCAGTAGGAGATTGGTTAAACAAACTAGGATATATCCACAGGATGGAGTCATACGCCCTCGAAGCCGAGAGAAGCGGCTTCTTTACATCTACAGAAAAGCTCTCCAAGACATACTGAAAAGTGGAAAAACAGCCCAGATCTGCTCCACCAACCGTTTTTATACGGATGGTGAACTAACAGTTGTTTTTTTTTTTAACATATTGGAAGGGTTGAAAAAAGTCAAAAGAAAAATATATTTCATGACATGGTAAAGTGATAGGAAATTCAAGTTTAAGTTTCCACAAATAAAGTTGAGTTGGGACAGAGCCACGCTCATTGACTGTGGTCGCTTTTGCTCTAAAGGGCAGAGCTGAGAGGTTGTAGAACGATATGTCATTCAAAGCCTGAAATATTTACTATCTGGCTTTTTATGGAGAAGTTTGATGACTCCTGGTGTGGAGTACATGAACTTTTGTGTAAACGTAGAGAAAATAAGCACATGTGTTGCATTTATTTGCATCTTTATAAAGCAACCTAGGAAGGCGACCTTGGAAACTAATAACAGCGGTTACCTATCTACGTGGGGTGCCAGGGAGCGGGAAGAGGGCAGATGGGGAATAAATTCATGCCACAATTTAATGAATGCTCGCTCTGCACCAGCCTCCATGCCAGTAATACGCACGGCCCACAACCTCTCATGTAGGTCTCTCATAGCTCTAAGACTTACTCATTATTCCATTTCATAGCCAAGAAATCAAGAGTAGCAAGTTTCCATCCCTTCCTGAAGGTTATATGACTCCCAAGGGCAGAAGCTAGGTTACCAAACCAGGTTAAGTTCATCTTAGAGCTACCCCACCATTTGTTATTGCTGTGTCACTGTTTTTCAGAGGAGAACACTGAGATATTTGGGGGGACTGAAGAAGAACAGGCTCCAGGCCATAGGGTAGACAGCATGACTATCAGAGAGGTGTCTGGGCTGTACTGAATGGGTGAGAAGAGTCTCTGAGAAGCCCACCTTCTTGCACTCATCCAAGAAGAACTTTCTCAGTGCCTGCCACTTTCCAGACACCATGGTCCAAGGATGACAAAGACCCTCTGCCCCTCTCTGCTCTGGTGGGGGTCTGAGCAAAGGGTCCAGCCTCCCAGCAAAGATGTGGGGGTACAGGAGGAACTGCATATCAGCCTTGAGTTGTTCATGGTCTTCAAGCAGATGTAGGACATGATGAACTAGGCCTTTTCAAATGGTTATTACTCGAGTGAATGATGACCCAGGAGGAGACAGACCAGAGAGGGGCAGGCTGGAGGCCAGCTGGAAGGCTTTGGCTGTGATCTAGGCTAGCAGGGACCACGGATGGGACCAAGAAGAAAGTCTGGATTCAGGGGATGGTTAGATCATGGGATATTCCCAGTTGTGACTAGACCAGTGGGTGGAGGGAGCTCCAGGAGCCAAGATCTCAAGTGGGAGACCCAAGAAGTGGCTCAGTTTTGGACACAACGAGGGTGGAGTGCCTCAAGATGGATCTCCACATGGAAGCAGCCAGGAGGCAGCACTCGGGGGAGACACAGGGCACATTCGGGAGCGCTCTAAGGACAGAGGTCACGGAGCTAGGAGGGAGGGAATGACAGCACTCAGGGCAAACAGGCAGAACAAACCAGGCTTCAGAGCTTCTTGCTGGACTGAGGCACTGACTCTGTTAACACTTCCCAATTTCAGGAGCGCAAATGTGTTAATGAATGGACTGGTCTCCGTTCTAAGTTTTGTTCCCATAAATTCGTCCCAGCCTTTGGCACCTGCTCCTCCTTGTCTGCTAGCACAGGGTAAAACAAATGAACAAGCAGTCAAGGCATATGAACAGAAAATGTGGCAGTGGCCCCTCTCACTTCCCTTGACAGAGTGTTCTTCTCACAGCTATGTGTGTGTGCCTATAGCTGGCTTTTATTTTGAACACACAGATGATCGTCATAGTTTCTGCTAATTAAGCCGTTCTCAGCTCTAATCATGGGATTAATTACATTGATGGCATTGCTTATGACTTGTAGGCACCCTGAATGCTACACACTTGGAGAAACAGAGGAGTGAGGAGAGAGTAAGCAAGGGGGGGTCCTGGGGACGGACCACCGACGCCTGAGGGCAGACAGAGGAAGAGGCTGTGAAGGCATCAGAGAGGGAGCAGCCAGACAGATGGGAGGGGGACAGGGAGAGAACACGGACGGCCAGGAGAGCCTTCCCAGAATGCCGTCTCCGCTTCTGGCCCTCCTGTGACTGCAGGCCCCCCCAAATGGCAGGTGCCCAGGCTCTAGCACCCCCAGGTGGCCCAGGCTCCCCTGAGGATCTGGATGCTGGCAAGGCAAGGGAAGCCCTCGCAGAGCTCTCTTTCTGCTCCTTCTTTCCTCAGGCCCAGGTCAAGGTCAGCCAGCCTTTGTGCCAAACCCTCAGGGACCCAATGTAGTGTCACTAGACCTCCTGCTCTGGGCCCTGCCACAAACCTGCCCGGCCTCAGCCGAGGGAAAGGGGACACCGGGCCGGGGTGGATCAGGAGGAGGGGACCCCGTGGCCATCGGTAGGAGCCAGGAGCCCACTGATCTAGGCGATGCACAGCTCGCGGGCTGAGCAGGTGAGGTGCAGGCTGGCTAAGACTTAGCAGCTATCACTCTCCAGTGTCTGGGTACCAGATGTGCCAGGCTGGTGGGCTCTCTGATGATACTGTGAGGGGGGGGCTTGAGCAATAAAGATGGATATGTATTGAGTGCTCATTCTTCATTGTGTATTTTTAAAAATTTTTTTATAGATTTTTGTGTGTGAGAGAGAGAATGAGCAGTGGGGAGGGGCAGAGGGAGAGGGAGAAGCAGGCTCCCCGCTGAGCAACGAACCCTATTGGGGACTTGATCCCAGGACCCTGGGATCGTGACCTGAGCTGAAGGCAGATGCTTAACTGACTGAGCCACCCAAGCATTCTGTGCTGTGAATTCATTGTTATGTTTGCCTTACGTTATCTAATTTTCATAATCACGTTAGGGGTTAGGTATTATTTTTAGCCTCATGTTTCAGAAAAGGAAATTGAGGCACAGAGAAGTTAAGGAACTTGTCCCAGATCATTCATCTAGAGTCACTCTGTCCAATAGAACTTTCCATGGGGATGGAAATGCTGTATGGTCTGCACTATTCTGCACATAACTACCAGCCACTGGTGGCTTCTGAACACGTGGAAATGTGTGTAATGAGGCTGAGTTTTACATTAAATCAAATTTAAATAGCCCCATACGGCTGGTGATTACCATATCGGACCATGCAGTATAAAAAATGGAGGGGTCAGCACTGGAACCCCAAAAGTCTATCTTGGCCTGTGACTATGTGGATAGAGTTCCCCCAGCTAGCCTCGCCGTGCTCTCTGTTCCTTGAAGGCTTCGCTCCTACCCCGGGCAGGAAGGTCCCCAACAGTCCTCACTGGAATCAACGCCATCCTAAACCCTGCTCTGCGGCCCCAGACCGCAGCATCTGTCTTCAGATGTGAGGAGAGGTGTGGCCGGAAAGAGACTGACTGGGTTTGCAGAGGACAGACAGAGAACCATGCCACAGGGGAGCTGCTTTCTGCACAGTGTGAGGAGAGGCGTTTAGAGAGCCAGAGTTGACCAGCGACAGGGTGACCCCTAAAGAGGCAGGTGCTCCGTGTGCCTGGATAGTGGAGCTGTGCTCCTGAGCGCCAGAGAGGAAGCCGGCGGCTTCTGGGTTCACAGCAAGCTCAGCGGGGAGGTTCTGGGGGACCCAGCCCTGACCCTCACTGCTTGGCACACTGATTCGGCGTCATCAGTACTAGTGTGGATGACATGTCTGAGAGCTGGCTGTCCTGAGACCTCTTTTGTCGTTCACCGTGTTGTGCCCACCCTGCTGTGCCCAACCCCTGGGACCCCAGTGGTCAGCGGCGCCCCCAACCCAGCCCCACCTCAGCTACCTGTGAGTCCCATCCTCTTGCTCCGAGGTCTGCTTCTAGCTCTTTCTGTGCCCACACCCTGGTCTGAGAGAGCTGGAGATCTGGGACACAGACCCCAGGGGATGCCTCTGCCAGGCGGGGGCAGGGGGTGAGAAGGGGGCAGAATCCTGGTGGGGAGGGGTCTCTCCTCTCCAGTCTCTGCCCGCTCTGCTGTCTCAGCTGGCTTAGGAGGAAACACAGCCTCCTGTTTCCTTGCAGGTTGGCGGGAGCTGTGCATGTCTGAGGGAATGTCTGTGAGGCACAAGTCTGGCCTGGGGCCAGACCCCCGCCTCCAGACTCCCGCCTCTAGACCCCCACCTCCAACTCCCGCCTCCAACTCCCGCCTCCAGACCCCCACCTCTAGAGAAGCAGCAGTTGCTGCCTCAGTCTCCCCAGGGCCCAGACAGTCTGCTAGGCCTCCTCACTTTCCTCCACCCTCTGGATCCCTCATGACCTCATGTTGACAAACCATTTTCCACTGAGCAGCCTGCCTTGTAGGCTGTCAGGCTGCCAAACCCTGCCCCTTGAGACTCTGCAGTGCCTTTTTTTCTCTCCTGGCTGGGCACCAGAGCTGGGCAGGGGAGCTAGAGTGGGCTACCCAGGGCCCTGGAAATGCCCCCTCTTTTCTACCTAGCTTGCCCAAGTGTCAAACTGCTGGGGTCATCACCCTTCCCCTCCCAGCAGAGGAAAGGGCCCCTCCAAGAACTTCTCTGTCTCCCTTTGGCCCAGCAGACCACCCACAGGCTACAGCTCGGCCAGGACCACAGATTCCCCCCAGAGTGGAAGGCAAGGGACCAAGTCTTGTGTTATCTTTATATTCTTCATAGAGTCATCACTGTGCTGGGCACACAGCTACTGTCCCCAGATAGTTATCACCGTGAACCTTCAACTGCTCCGCGGCCTCTTCCGGCCCTCTCTCCTCACTGGAGCTCTCTCTCCAGGCCTGGCTGGGCCCCGCCCCGCAGCACCTAGGGCCAGCAGGCAGTCAGAAAACTTTGACTCCAACCTCCCCTACGAAGACTTGTCAGTTCCTGGGGAACCTCGATGTCATGAATTCATCATTCACCTACTTCCAAGGTACATGTATGAGCATTTTATAAGGTGCATAATTCCACATGGCCACTGTAGGGAAGACATCATGCTCCCTCCAAGTGAAGAGGCAGAGGGTGGGGAAGGGCCTGCCCTTGGTGCCTTCATGTGAACTAGAAAAGGGGCCCCTCTAGGTGTCCAGTTTGCACAAGCAGTCCCATTTCTTTCATGGTGCCAAAGCTGGCTGAGAACATAGGCTAGAATTAAGCTGCATTTGTAACCTGATCAACATCTTTGTACAGGATACAACACATACACCCATAACCAGCAGCCCTGGGATGAGACCCTGAATGTGGGTGGTTCATGACCATCCAAGAGCAAAAAGGCAGCAGGTACCAGGAGTCTCATAGCTGGAGGCACAGGGAAGGCTTTCTAGTGGTTGTGTGATATGAGCTAGAGAAAGGGGTCAGGACGGCAGAGTCCACCCAAGGCAGAGAGAGCCCTGAGCTTATGGGGAAACATTACGGCATGTGCTGCTGTTGTTCAAGGAGAAGTCTTGTCTGGTTAAAGATAAAACAGAAGGGGCCAAAGATGACAGAAAATAAAAGCAAATAGCTCTAGAGTGCTTGTAACATCCAGGCCTGGTTCTCAGCACTTTCCGTACATTAACCAATTTAACCATCTTTAAAATTAGGAAGTCGATATTATTATTATTATTATTCCCATTTTACTGATGAGGCACAGAGAAGCTAGGTAACTAGTCTAAGATCACACAACAATGACTAACAGAGCTGGGAATCAAACACAGCCTATGTAGATATTCTGGTTCCAGAGCCTGTGCTCTAAACCTCTACATTATCATGGCAGCTTGAGGACTATGTCTTGGGACTGAACCACGGAGCCAAGGGTCCCTGCGTTACCCTGCGTATCCCATGTACCCTGCGTATCCCATGTACAAAGTCCATCCCACACTTTCTGCTCTCCCTGGAGAGCAACAGAGGTCGTAAGCAACAGAGGGTCGTAAGCAACTGCTCCGGGAGATTAGAGGAGGAGGAGGGCCTGGAGTTGACGCAGGGAAAGGAAAGAGCTTTAGGCTGAGGGGATCAAGCTAGGACCATCTCCGACAGCCACGAAGAGCCTGGGGAATGGGCATTTCACCACCATCAAATTGGCATGATACTCCCACCTCCGGAACCCCTGAGTTCCCAGCTCAAGGCCTGCAGGGCCGCTTTCTGCTCCATAACACACCCCCATGCACAGAGCTTAGCAGGCTTGCCTCATCAGACAGCAGACACAGGCCCGTGATGTCAGATGAGTTTATCCCACTTTTGGACCTGCAAAGAGAGACCCACTCTGTGTGTGGAGGGAGAGCTAGGTCAAGGATATACTTCTCAGGGGCAGGCCAAAGTTCCAGCAGCCTGCAGCCAGCTCTTCCAGGGGCTGAAATTGACCCCGGGACCATAAACAAAAGGTTTCTATGAGAAGGAAGAGCCCAACCTGACGAGTCTTCATCAGACATCTACTAGGCATTTCATTAAAAAAATTTTTTTGCTAGACTCTTTATGTTTGATACCTAACACGATTAGCACAACAACCTTAAGACGTAGGGATGACCAGCCTCCCATTTTAGAGAAGAGAAAACTGAAGCACAGAGAGGTTATCACTCTGGCCAGGATCAGCACCAGCAGGGGGACTCTCCAGGCTGGAGCTCCCCCTGCCTTTGACACATGGTGCTGCTTACCCTTGCCCAGAAAAAGAAACCTCACTAGGACCAGAAGCACCTTCATGTGGTCTGGGCAACCTCTCAGAGTTTCTAGGTATTGCTGCTGCTTTTCTGATGTAAACAAAAGGCCCAGGTAACCCAGAGTCCAGGGACAAATGAGAGTGGCTGCCATTCATAGAATGTTGCCAGATGCATTTGGAAATATTAGTAAATTCTCCTGACAATTCTATAAGGAAGTGATGGACATCCCCATCTTACAGATGAGGACACTGAGGCCTGTCGAGTTCAATCACTTGCTCATGGCAGGCATAGCTGTTAAGTGGTAGGGCTGAGATTCAGACCCTGACTTATCTGACCGTAAGACATCACTAGTTCCACAATCCCTCCCTCACACAGCACTGCCTGCCCCAGGGCCTCTGACCTTGACCCCCCAAAAGAAAGAAATGTAGGATGAATGGATCTCCAAAGGCACGGGCTGTCTGAGGTCCCTCTGCGGGACTGGATTCCCTTGAGAGGCAAGCCCCACCATGCTCCGGGTACACACACGGGTGGACATGTCAGGCAGTAGCCCGGGGCTGAGGCTCAGCAAACCTTGAAACAGACATGCGGTAGCTCTGGAGGGTTTGATCTGAAATCTTCATTTTGCAAGGAATGGGGATTTTTCTTTTCAAAAAGCACTGGACTTCCTTGAATTTTAGACCTTTCACAAATATTTTTTTAGGAGAAAAAAAAAGAACAAAAACCCCCCACAAAATGCCTGTTGCAGCTACTCACTTCCACAATGAATCATGGACACAAAACCACAGCTATGCGGCTAACAAAGCAACTATGTGTTTTCACATTTTGTCAGTGGAAATCATCTAGCGATCTTCACCATGTCATCTGCAGGCAGAGGGACCGGCGCTCACATCCGGCTGGGTCCTAAGCAGCCTGTCTCACATGGTTATCAGATGACTTTGCATTTAATTCATCTTTCCTTTCTAATCTTTTTCTGGGAAATTATCCGGCAAGGCTTAAATCTTCTCTCTTATCCCTCCCTAGAGTGGTGTGAGTGTGTGTGTGTGTGTGTGTGTGTGTGTGTGTATGCACACTCTCTTGTATGTGCATGGGCACGTGTGTGCACCCACACTCACGCATGTACACCCCAGTGATCAGGAGAGGAGTGCTGAGACACTGACTCAGTCAGCTCCACGAGTGGAAATGAGTATACATTTGAGCCGCTTTTTACTAGTGTTATCACAGTGCCCCTTCACTTTGGTAAAGCAATTTTCACCTGGAAGCTTACAGCGCCTTTTCTGACAGCAGCAAATTCATTACCTGCTGGCAGATTTAAAGGTCGTGTAACTGGAGAAACTACCGGACCCATAAATCAGAAACTTCCTCTGTGTCCCGGACAAGGGGTGAAACCTGATATGCGTATATATTTTAAAACCCTGAGCTCAAAAGGAGAATTCACAAAGCCTGAAAAAAATCTCCATTATAATTTCTTAGCGATGTTCTTTCATACAGATTGCCCACCCATGCCGTGTACGCACGCACGCACACACACACAGACACACACACACACACACACACACACACACACACACACACTACCCGGAGGGTGACATTCACTGAGTAGCCGCAGTTCTGTACAAAGCAACCAGATGGGACAAACCATCCCTCGGGGCATCTGAGAAGAGCACTTAGTCTTTCCAGTCCCTTCTTGCTTCATCCCTCCCTAACCTTTTCCTTTCAAACAAAAATCCTAGAGGACTTTGGTCAGTTCAATGCGATGAGTCCAGTCACAAGCCTGAAATGTTTGTTGTTCCTATTTTTTAAGCTGGATGCTGGGAACTGCATACATTATATTTTAACGACCCCAACAAGCTGCCTTTGTTCCCCACACAGGGAGGTGGAGAAGCTACTCCAGGCTCTTGCCGGGGGTTCTGTAGTTTTCTGCAAAGACCCTAGATGCCTTGCCTGTGGCTCCCTCACTAGGTTTGCTGCTCTGCACTGGCCTGAGATCACCTGCTCTACAGGCTGGTTAGCAAAAGAGCAAGGGTTCTGGAGTCTTGAGGAGAGCTGGGCTGGAATGGCCCTTCCCCGCAGTGCCACTGTGAGGGCTCGTTGGTGGGCTAGAGATCTTCCACTTGCTCCTCTAGACCTTTCTCCACCCCACTCTGGGCCCTGGGGGCTCCTTGGCCCTCTGCCTTCCTGTCCTGTTCGGCCCATGTGGGAGCCCAGCAAGAGGGCAGGAGAGGGATTGGGGGTATCGATCCTCCCAACTCCCTCCTGACAGGCACAGTGCAGGGGTGGGGGGTGTCAGTATCACGATCCTCCAACAGAGGCCACCTCCCTGTCATGGCTCCCTCCTGTGCCTGTAGCTGCTCTGGTTCCAGTAACCACTGGCACCCTGCCCCCTCTGACCCCATCCGAGCCTTTGCAAATAGACCCTTTCTCAAACTCTTCCTGCGGCGTGTGCCGTCTGTTTCCTCCCGGAACTCTGATTAATTCAGATAAGAAAGAGTCTCCTCTCTCGAGGACTGAGCCCTCAGCCATGTGACTCAGCACTTTTTTTACTTCTTTTATTTTATTCTCAACACAACCCTGTGCAGCCAGGGTTCGCATCACCCTTTTATACCGAGCCTCGGGGAGGAGAAGAAACACACAGCATCACGCGGCTGTGAGCCACAGAACCAGACATAACAGAGGCCAAGCTCGTCACTGCCACATCACATGGTCCCCATACTTAGGTGGTGCCTGTTGAGTGCTCTCCTGGGGGGGCCCGTTGACTCAGTAAAGTTCCATCAATGGTAGGTTAAAATAACAACCATACCACACACAAAAAATATTTAAAAAATTTTAAAAAATAATAAAACTCAGTCCCAAATTCTACTCCAGCATAACTTTATCCCAACCCTAGCCACAACCCTAGGGTTAAAATCTCACTGCCATACCACACCAAAGTTTCCTCTCTTCTTTCCCTCACCACGGCCCTCTTGTGAAACAGGGTATCACCCCAACCACAACCCCAGTGCCACCCACTCCTAACCCAACATTCACCACCATAGCCACAATTCCAGGCTGTCCCTTCAGGGTGGGACTAGGGTCAGGGCAGCGGTGAGCACTGGGAGGTCTCCTGGACCCCTCTGCTCCTGGGTGATTGTCCCCATCCTGTCCGCAGGTACAGCCCTGCCACCTCACTCCAATCAGACTCAACGTGATTGGCCAGAAGACATTTGTGTCATGTCACTGTGCCGGTGACTTCGGTGCGGGGAGGGCCAGGGCGGGAAGGGGGAGGCTAGGGATTCTAGGGTGCAGCGTTGATGGTGGTGAGGAAGAGGGAGGGCAGGAAGCTCTGTAGCTTTCTCTGCCATTGTGCTGCAGGCTGTGGGGAGGGGAACAGCTTACATATCAGAGACCTGTCAAGGGCCAGGCCCAGGGCCGGCTGGGAGGGAGGCTGGGTGGGAGCCCCCTCTGTAATCGTGCCCAGGGAAGTTCTGAGAATCTTTAGCTCTGGGAGAATCCTGGAAAAGGGTCACACAGCCCTCATCAGAGATGTTGGGGTTGCCTCAGGCCAGATGGTCACCTTCAAGCTTAACTAGGAGAGAAGGGAGTCAAGAGAAAGTGTGCAAGAAGCAGACACCATTTCCCTGAACCCTGCCCACTGGTCCTCCATGGGGAGTAGAAGGGGTGTTAGAAGGTGCTGGGCTCCCTTCTTCCCTGAGCACTCAGAGGCCTGAGCTTGGCAACTCCACCAATCCAGTGGTGTCCGCGCTGGGCTGAATGCCTTTTCTTGATCTCTGGCAGGACCACTAGGCCTAGAGGTAAAGCATAGCCAGAACACACGCCTCAGGTCACACTCACAGCCCAGAGCCTGTGTCTTTTTGTTATTCATACACAGCTAGCCAAGGCCCTGCCCAGGCCCTGAGCTCTGTGGGTCTTAGGTACATATGTGGGCTGAGGAGGTGCATATTAACGCTCTACAAAGCCTAGAACCCCACCCTCCACCCAACACCATTACCATTTCAGAGAACTCTAGAAGGGACCTCAGCAGCCACACACAGCTACAAAGGACAACTTTGAAGCAACATGCTTTGTGGGGCACATTGGAAACCTCTCCCTCCTGAGAAGAAGCCAGGTCCAGGGTCACTATATACAGCTGCACAGGCTGTGCACTGCACAATTCTTGGGGGTACCTATCAGAGAGACTGTGATGTAATGACTATCTCCTATTGTATCCAGTGACTGAGAAGTCCAGCACAGCATTACCCATCTCCCTCCTCTCCCTGGTGGGAATGGAGAGCTTCGGATCTAGCCACTTCCTCCAAGCAGTCTTCTGGGCACTGCTGAGGGACCCTCCACAAGCCTTCACGGGGCCCATCTACACTGGCAGAACCTCCCAAGAGCAGCAGGGAGAGGGGCGTGGGCAGTAAAGGAAGTGTTTGGCTGAGACGCGGATTTTTTTCTACTCTCCTCAAAAAGCAGCAGCAGGGCTTCTGGGATTTCAGATTTGGGAAAATAAAACCTCTCCATTTGTTCTGGCTGGAGGCCCACAAGTTAGCATCTCCCTCTGACTGCTCCCCACCAAGCTCTCCCTCTTCCAGACCCACAAACCATGGAGAGGGGCTCATGGGGCTCTTTTCAGGCCCAAAAGACGGAAGAACCTGGACGGGAACCCTCCCCCCCTTCACAGCTGCCACAGTCCTGTACCAGACTCCTGGCACCCTCAGGGTCTGCTAAGTCTGGCTCTGCCCCATTTCAGCCACTGTTAGAGGAAAAGCATTGCCCTAGGCCCACCCTGGCTCCAGAGCCCCCAGGCCCAGGAGTACAGAGTGGTCAGATACCCACCTGCTGGGAGGACTGGAAGTTCCCCTTCCTGATCAATGTCATGCTGGGGGATGGGCTGAGTGTCAGCTCAGAAGGAAATGACCCAAGACCATCTTTCTTTACGCCAGGCAGCCACAGGGGATGCACTGCGATAGAGATTGTCATTCAGTAGATATTTATTTATTGAGTGCTTACTGTATATGAGGCACTGTTCTAAGGTATTGGGATATGTCAGTGAACAAAGCAAGATCCCTGTCCTTGAGAAGCTCACATTGTAGCTGGGGGAAAACAGACAATAAACACTAAACATGACAAATAAGTTAGTTATATGTATGCTAGAAAATATAAAGTAAAAAGTACTGTGAAAATAAAAAGTGAACAAGATGAGAGGGATTCTCAAGTTGGGGGGGTTGCAATATTAAGTAATAAAGAGATAGGAGACATCTCCCTCCTGGGAAGGAACCAGGTCTAAGATCACCATATACAGCTGCACAGGCTGTGCACTGCACAACTGTTGGGGTGTCCATTGTAGATGTTATGATCTGCACCGTGAAGTACATCCCCTGGTTTGTGTCCAATGGTTAAGTTCAACCCTAAGTCTAAAACCTTTAAAAGGTGGTCAGAGAGGGCCTCAGTAGGGAGCTTCTCCTGAAAGTAACCCACGTACAAATAAGCAAATACCCCAGATCACTGTCAACACTGTTAACTAACAATACGAACCAGCACATGCAATAAACATTACAGTTCACAAAGCCATCTTTTGCCCACAATGTTTTTCTTAATCCTCACAACATGCCAGTGAGGAAAAAACTCTCTTTCCTATTTTATAGATAGAGACATGAAGTCTTGGTGAAGTTCAGCGGCTAGCCCAAAGCCACAAAGCAACTTAGTGTCCCAGCTTGGAAGCAAAATTGGGTTTCCTGATTCTTTCAAAATAGTGTATTCAAGGTCGTAAGTGTTGGGGAACTCCAAAATAAACCCCAGGGGGCAAGCATGGGCCTCAGAGTTACAAAAACAAATCAGAAAAAAATAAGGCTTAAAAGAAAAGAAAAGGGAAGGGAAGGGACGAAGGCACTCTATTCCCAGAGATCTCAAAATCTTGACTCAGCCTGGATTATAGTCGCCCTGGCAGGGAGGCGCCACTGCACGGCCCCCGTGGAAGGGGGACCCGGTGTGAAAGACGCAGGCTGCTAACCCCACTGCGACCTTGCAAGGAGGATGCGAGGCCAGATTGTCGGGGATGGCCAAGGTCTGTCCCCATGAGGGCAACGTGTGTCCTTGTCACAACCTCGGAAATGGGTTACAGGGGGTGAAAGGGGAGTAAGCACACATGGCCCTCTGGATGGAAAATGGCCTGATTCTGAGACCATTAACTCGAGCTCAGAGCAAATCAGGTCTCTGATTTACAAATACGGAGATGGAGGCCCTGGGAGGCAAAGGAGTTTTCCAAGGCCTTCTAGCATGCGTGAGTCGGGCCCTCAGCATGTCCCAGGGGAACTGGAGAAAGGTCTTGGGTCCAAGGGGCCTTGAAGGCGGAGGAGGGAGGACAAACAGAGGGCCACGTCACCCAAGGGAGCCAGCAGAGGGCGGGCGTGCCGCAGACAAGCAGAGCTGAGGTGGGAAGTGGGAGGGGAGGGAGCTGAAGCAGGAGCCTGGTGCTGAGGACCCCGGCCAGCCGTCAGTCAGGATCTCCCATGCTCCCAGAATACACCCATAATCCCACTGCCAACCTTTGTCCTGCCTCAGTTTCCCTACCTGTAATTCCAGGCGGTGGGGTGGAGAAAAACCCATCCTGGCAAATGGGGTACCTCGCTCTGATTTGTCATAGGCACGGGGGATAGAAAGGTAGGGTCAGAGATTTTGCATTTATTGGACCTCCAGACGCCCCTCTGATCCCCCCCAACATACGTTATTTCAGTGAACTCTCTCAACCACCCTGTGAGAGGGGCATCCGTTTTCCCATTTCAGAACCCAAGAAACCGAACTGCAGTGGGGCAAAGGGGGTGGCCTGACTAGGTTGTGAGGCACCAGGGTTTCAGTTCTGCCTGGCTCACAGACCCAGCGCTCTGCCCTGAGACGCACAATGGCTGCTCCTTTCTGGCTCTGGGTCATCCATCTCCTCTTTGCCATTCTGCTAGGCAGCAGGTGCTGCCCTGGCCCCCAGGAGGGGAGCCCGGGTCTCCCCCCACTGTGGCTCCTGGTGCAGTGATCTGCTTGGGAAGTCGCCCCACTCCTCAAGCCTGGCAGAGACCACCCCTTGGGAGCTGAGACCTTTTCCCACCTAGAGGAGGCCCGGGCAACCTGTGGGCTCACTCGCAGCAACCGCAGGTTAAAGGTCACAGGTCAGGAAGGGCAAAGATGGCTGAGGTGGAAAGGTCGGGGCTGAACAAGTCTGGGGTCCTGCCCTGAGGCGCGAGTCCCATGACCACCACACACAGCCAGTGTGGCCTGGCGCGCACCACTGAGGCTGGACCTTCAGCAGCAGCTGGGCCAGGACCAGCCCCCCACCCCCAGCAGACAGAAGCCCGGGGAGGTTTGATACAGGCCCTCAATCTCAGGCCAGGCTGGGGGACTGGGGACAAGCCCCCTCACCTCTCTGAGCTTCGTCCACAGAAGGGGAACGCTGGGAACTGTGGCCCAGAACTGTGAGAGGTCCGTGAGATAAAGGGGTGAAGAGCCAGGCCTGTCACTGAGCACACATTCACCCAACTCCATCTGGGGCCTGTTGTGTTCAAGTGCAGGAAATGCAGCAGCAAGAAATCAGAGAAAAACCCCTGTCCTGGGGCGTCTGGGAGGGTCAGTCAGTTGAGCATCTGCCTTCAGCTCAGGTCATGGTCCCAGGATCCTGGGATCGAGCCAGGCAGCGGGCTCTCTGCTCAGGGGAGCCTTCTTCTTCCTCTGTGTGGGCTCTCTCTCTCTCTCAAATAAACAAATAAAATCTTTGAAAAAAACAAAAACAAAAAACCCCTGTCCTCCTGGACCTGACCTTTCACTGGGGTAAGAAAAACAATAAATCAAATAAATAAATAAAACACAGAAGATGCTAGTGCCATGGAGAAAAATTACTGGGGTGGGGTAGGGAGTGTTTGGGACTGTGCAGTTTTAAATCAAATGAACAGAGTCATCGTGCCCCCTCCCCCCCCACCTGCCCAGGAAGAAAAGTCCTGAAGGGGGATGTGAGTATCTAGAAACAGTGTTTAATGTGGGTCATATTGTATCTCCCCCCAAAATGTGTTGAAGTCCTAACTCTTTACCTGTAATTTGGGGTCTTATTTGGATATGGGATCTGTGCAGATGTAATCAGTTAGGTTAAGTTGAGATTATACTGGATTAAGGTGGACTCTAAATTCGCACACGCACGTGTGCACACATACACAAACAGCAGGCCATGCGACAGTGGAGGTAAAGACTCGTGTGATGCAGCTACAACACAAAGGACACCAAGGATTGATGGGAGCCATCAGATGCTAAGAGAGAAGCATGAAACAGATTGTCTCCCAGAAGGAACAACCCAATCGACACCTTGATTTTGGACTTCCACCCAATTGTGAGAGGATACACTTCCGTTGTTTCAAGCCACTCAGTTTATGGTCATCTGTTACAGCCATCTTAGGAATTACTAACACAGTATTCCAAGGAAGGGGGTGGCAAGGGCAAAGGCCCTGAGGCAGGAGTATCTCTGGTATGTTTGAGGCAAAACCAGCTGGTCAGCATGGTAGAAGCAGAGTGAATGGGGGGAATGACTGGTGAAAGTTGACCTCAGAGATGTCAGAAAGGTTTGGGGGCCAGATTGTGGAGGGCTGCCCTGTGGCAAGCCCCTGACAAGGGGAGCTGTTACACTTCAGATGGGGGGGGTCCTAGTTGGAATGGGTTGCAGTGGTGGGTTTGGTTGGCCCCCATGATCTTTGTTTCCTGGAGTTACATCTTTGAATATGTTGCATTAAATGGCGAAAGGAATGACATAACACTGTATGTTAACTACACTGGGATTAAAATTTTTAAAAAATGGTAAAGAGCAATGGAGGGGCAGGTGGAATTAAGGTTGCCAATGAGCTGGCAAGAGAGGGAGAGTGTCCTGGAGTACCCAGGGGGGCCCAGGGTCATTAGGTAGGCCCTTAAAAGTGGAAGAAGAAGGCAGAAGAGTCAGTGAGAGATTTAGCCAAAGAAGGAAGCAGAGAGAGGTTGAACACAGAAGAGTTCACGTGCCATTGCTGGCCTGGAAGACAGGAAGGGCCCCAAGCCAAAGAGTAGAGGTGGCTTCTAGACACTAGGAACAGCCTTCCAGTGACAGATAACAAGAAGCAGAGAACTGCTGTGACACCTTCCCTTGGTCCCCTTTCCCATAGGGATGGTAGAAATGGTCCCGGCGGAAGGAGCCCGCCAGCCAAGCCCACTACTGGGGCCACGGGGGGCATCTGCTAGTCATGGCTCCCCTGAGGCTGGGCGGGCTCTGACGGCTCCCCAGAGCGGGTTCACACACACACACACAGCCACCCCAGGTTTTGTCTGCTCTTTGCCACCCAAGACCCTCTAGCAAAAAGCACCAGCCTGCTGATGGCCAAAATATATTGAGAACTAACCCCTGTCAGGCACTGTATTGTGTGCTCTACTCACATGGTCTCATGTCATCCCTTCTGCACTCCTGTCAGGTGGGGACAATTGACTCAGAAAGGTTTGGAAACATGCCTAGTGTCACACAGTTGGTGAGCAGTAAATCCAGAATTGGATGATCTGAATCCAAAGCCCAGGCCAGACCCTCACTCCTCAAGGTGTGGTCCGCGAACCTGCGGCCTCAACCCCGAGACCATGATAGAGCTGCTGTCCCCCCCGCCCCCCTGCAGAATCAGCAGCAAGTTCCCGGGCAATGCTTATGCCCGGGGCAGTTTGAGAAGCCCTGAGGTAAAGCAGGTTTCCACCGCTGGCCATCCCCAGCTTGTTGTAACCACCCCACCCTCAACCTCTTAAGGCCTGTCCTCAGCTGCCTGGCTCTGGCTCCCCAGGTGGGACAGGCCCTCTGGCCAGCCTTGGGGAAGAAGCCTAGACCGGGGTCTCAGAAGGAGTGTCCAGGCCCCTCCTGCTGACAGCCCAGGCCACAGCTGGACAATGTCAACCCTTGTCTGCCTCTCCTCAGGGTGTGCTGCTGTGGCTAACTAAGACTCTCCTGGCCCCTCCCTTTCGACCTCCTTCTGGAATGAAAGTCTCTTGGCCTCTGTTCTGTGCTCTCCTGAAGGGGGTCTCTGGCCATCACCAATCCTTACAGTGTCTCCCCTCCCTAAATATTTTGGTGTCCCCCCCGCCCTCCAGCTTCTAGAATGCCCCCAGCTTCATGTCACTCCCTCTATCTGGACACCAAAGGCCCATACGAGCTGCCATCGGGAAAGAGGCCAACGGCTGCTTGGGGAACCCAGCCAAGCTCACAGGAAATGTCTGACACCACCAGGCAAGCGGGATTTGGCCTCTCAAAGCAAAACACAGCTGGGCCGACAGTGGGCCACTCGGACTTTCCCAGATTTCATGGCACTGAGGTCCCAGGGCAGAGACAGACTGGACTGGCCTGGAGGCAGCGGTGCATTCCCGACATCACAGTAGCGCCTGGCCAGGGAGCCTGTGAGGCTGGAAGAGGATGTCCCTGCTGGGGGCCGCGGACCTCCCTGTGGGCCCTCGCCCTCCACTGCCTCCTGCAGGCATGTGAATCCTTTGCCCCGGATTGGAGGGCTCACGTGGCTCCTCTTGCCCTAGGCCTCCTCCTCGCCCCAGCATGGGGCCTCATCCATTCATTCACTTGGCTTCCGTAAACTGAGCACCGGCAGAGAGCCAAGCCTGGCGTCAGGTACCAAGGCCGCCTGCACAGTCCCTACTCTCCAGGAACTCGTGCTACACCGTGGCCACAAGCAGACCGCCTGGAGGGAGAGTGGGGGGTGCTCTGCCAGAGGAAGCACAGAGCCCCCCTCTTCCTGCACTCAGAAAAGCCAGGGGCTGGTACCCTTGGTTCCAGGTACAGGGTGAGGGCTCACCGAGGGTTCCGTGGTGGGCAGGCCCTCTCTTCGGTTACTCTTCAGTTTGGACCCAGTGAGGTAAATGCAGATGGAGCCGTCTGCATAAGCTAAGCCTGTTGGAGGAGCTTTGGGGAGATCCAAAGAGCGAGAAGCAGGGTCTCCGCCTTCCAAGGCTGGGGCCACACAGTCTGTTTACAGACGCAGGGCACAAATGCACAGGGTATGCGCTGCAGGGGGTCAGAGAGCTGGGCGCAAGTGATCAGCGGGGCTTTTTGGAGAAAATGGCACTGGGCCTTGAAGAGTAGGAGTGGGATGGGCTGGGCAGGTGGGCTAGGGGATACTAAACAGTTCTGACTCAGGGGTGCAAGGGACAGAATGACCTGCCAGGCAACCATCCCCCGTATTCACTTGTGTGCACACACAGGAGTTCCATGCATTATAAAAGGAATGAATCCTACAAGACAGAAGAGAGCTTGCACGGGAATGCCAGGCTGGAAGGACTGTGCTCCCATCCTGCCCGGGGCTGATCCCGGAGTTGGTACCTCTGGTGTTCTTCCAGGTGCCTTCACACCACGCCTACCCACCTTGCACCAGCAGCTGGGACCAATCATCACAGGGCTCAGGCCCTGCCCACCTGCTCACAGCCAATCCCAGACCATCCACCCTGGCCCTGTGTTGTCTATCTGGCCCTTGGCTCCGCCCCCCCGCTCTGCCCCAGCATTCCAAGGTCTTGGCGGAAGTATTTGGCTCTTCTGGTTTTGATCTGGATCTCCTTAGACCTCAATCAGTGTTCATCCTTCTGTTCTTTGTGCTTCTAGCTACCCTTGCAAACTAGCTGCTTGGGTGCTTGAGGCTCTGGGACTCTACCTTACTGGGACCCAAGTTGCTCCCTGCTTTGGAGCTGCAGGATAATCTCAAGCTCCTTTCCCTTCTCTCCTGAGCATTCCCACTGGGGTCCTGACCTTGAGGCCAGCCTCCTCTCCCTGGTTCTCCTGGCCTCCCAGAGAACAAGTCCTTTTTCCCCTTAGCTCAGCAAGACAAGTTTGCAACATTTCAGAAAGAACATCTTAAGTAGGAAGCGAATGGAAAAACTCGCCTGAAAAACCAAAAGGAAAACACAGCCTCTAGAAATGGACCAGTTTACAAAGTTCAGATTTCCTGTCCAGAGAGAGAAAAAGTCTAGCCAGGTTGGCTGGCAAGCAGGCCAGGGAATCCGGCCCACGAATGTTTCCCTTGCCCACATTTTATTCTACACCCTCCCCCCCCCCCCCCGCCACATTCCTGCTGTTCCCTTCAAGGAGAGAAGTTACTGCTGGGCAGTGAGTGAACCGAAGGGCTTCTTTGGGCAGAGGGGGCCTTCCTGCATGGACCACAGGCTGAGGAAGAGGGGGACGAGGAAAACATTTAGAAGGCGTTTACCATGTGCCGTCCCTGTTCTAAGCACTTTCTTTATATGAATTGACTTAATCCTTACAAGAGTTCCATGCTTGTGGGGATCATCGTTGTCCCCACCTTGCTGTGAGGAATCAGAGAGGGCAATAACTTGCCCAAGGCCACCCAGCCAGGAAGTGGCCACGACAGGATTCGAAACAAGAGCGTGCGGGCTTTATGCCATCAGCTTTCTCCCAGGACCTGGAGGGTAGAGACTCCATCCCAGCCTGGCAAAGCCTGTGCCAACCCCAACACTCACCTCTCTGCTCACTGCATCTCTGTTCGGGGCAGGGAAAGGGAAGGAGAGCAGAGAGGAGGAAGGATAATTCTGGTCTTTTCCACCAAGGTCTTCACCCAAAGGGTCCTAAGGAAGAAGCCCTGCTCTGGAGGGACTGTGCCCCTGGACCCGAGGTCCCACTGAGGAGGGGACTTACCTGGCCAGCGGCAGCTGGGACGCCAGTGACCGTGCTCTGGGGGTCGTGGTGCTTTCTCTGGCCATGCTGCTCCTGCGCAGGTTGGGGGACCCCTCGGCTGAGCGTCGGGGTGCTGGCCTTGAGTTCTGGGGATCGAATTCCTCCTCAGGAATGACCTCCTCGCAGCGGGCTCCGCGGAAGCCAGAGCGGCACACGCAGAGCTGGGGCCGGCTGCAGGATCCCCGGTTCTGGCAAGGCGGCTGGCACACAGCTGGGGAGACAGGGAGAGGGATGAGGGTTGGGGCTGCGGTGGGGGGGCCTGATGCTGTCCTGTCAGGAGGGCCACCTCCTCCCTTACTCCGACAGGAAAACCCACTCTGGCCTCAGAAAGCTCCCTGGGTCAGTCTGCTGCCCCTCCCCGCGCAGGTCCCCAGGGTGGGGCTACCCTGTCATCTCGAACAGCCCATCAAGGATTGAGGGACCAAAGGTGTGGAGCACTCCCGGCAGGACACCTGACTTGGCATGCTTGTGCTCGCTTTTAGTTGTCAGCCTCTCTTCTCTCAGACGGAAAGTTCCAGAGGGCAGGCGGTTTGTTTTCTTCCCGTCACCCCAGAACTTGGAACAGAGACTCACACAGAGTAGATTGTCAATAAAGAATGAATGAATGAATGAATGAATGAATGAGTTTTTTTAATGGGAAAGGGCTCAACACTGGCCTGGGAGTTGGGCTGGGGCAGGGGCGAAGGGGAAGCTGAGCAGCTGAGGTTTTTTTGTCTTCCCTGAGCTGTGCAATCTGGATCTCACTGAGTTCCGATTTTCTCGTGAATCACTTGAAGGGCAGGCTGGGGAGGCTGGGGTATCTTAAAGGTCTCTCAAAAGTCACCTTCAGCACCGACAGTCTCTCCTCTTCTTCCTCTCTGGGGAGCATCTGCTCTCAAGCTCCCACCTTCCTGAGCAAGTGTTGGAACCCCGGACCGGGAGCAGGAGGAACTCTGCCTCCCAGGCGCTGGGATCAGCCTGGGGGCAGACTGGGGCTGGCACTGGGCGCCTCCCTCCAAACTGCTGCTGTGTAGTAGCCACACCTTTTCACTGCCCTTCCTCACCTTGCAAAATCCAGGCCCCCTCCAGTGACCAGCAGCCACGGGAGAGAGAGCCCCATGCAGAGAAACACACGGGTGCAGGGCCTTGTCCCACCCCTCCCAGGACCGCCTCTGGGGCAAGGAGGAACCCAGGAGAGCATGGTCAAGTTCATGCTGAACCCTCTAAACCTGAGGTCCCCTCCTTCTGTCACTCATTCATTCAACGAATACTTGCTGAGCCCCTACTGTGTACTAGGCTCTGGGCACGAAGTCTTGTCCTCATGGAGCTTGCAGTCCAGTAGGGGAGACCAATGGGAAATCAGAAAAGAGCATGAGGTTGCTTTGGGGCAGTATCTCGGGCTGTCGAGACAGACACGGTGATGCAGTGGCCCCGCGCCTCATGATGTTAGATGCGGAGGACAGGACAGCCTTCTCTGAAGAGCGGGGTCTAACTGGTTCTGAGGAGGTGGGTGCGTGAAAGTCCGGGCAGAGCCTTCCAGGCAGAGATGTAAGCAACTGCAAAGCTCAAGGGGCTGGAGGGCATGTGGTAGGTTCGAGGAGGTGCCAGAGGTCCAGGGAGGCTGGGGTCTGCTGATAGCGGGGAGCACGCAAGTTCAGGAAAACAGAGGCAGGTGATGCAGACCCTCGGGGGCCTCCATTATTGCAAGTGCATTTGTCAAATCCCAAGTGAGCCCCTGAGCCTGGGATCGCCTGAGCTGTGCTCTCCTCTGACATCAGGCCTGGAGTCCACACCATGCCTGGTCTGAAGGAATCTCTCCAAAATCCCTCTTGGCCCATTCCACTTCCTCCTCGGAGACGCTCACTGGCTCCTGGGGGCCTCAAGTCCATAGAATAGCACTGAACACCTTTCTTGGTCTGATCTCCCTCTAACAATAAACCCTCTAGCCAGACTGGCCTGTGGGTACAGTCTCTCTTCTCTCGGCCTTTGTGGGCACTGTTTCCCTTCCCTGGGACTTTTTCCCATTCCCGACCATTTACCTAAGTCCTACTGTTCCTTCAAGGCCTCCTCCCCATCCCTGATGACCGCCTCCAGCCAGTGCGCCCTCCTCTGAGCAATGACCTGCGCTCCCTCTGCACACCCCGCATCAGGCACACCCCGAGGGCCGCAGTCAGCGTAATGGGTTCTGCACGTACATGGCTCAATTCCCCAGCTACTGTGATCAAGCCTGGTGACTGCCCCTTACACCTCTGTGCATCCTTAGCTCCCAGAGGACACATGACCATGACACCAGGACCCTTATGTTCATCAGGGTAGCCACTCTCTACGGAGTGCTTGCGCTTTGCAGGCAGTGTACTTCATAGGTACCATCTCATTTAAACCTAATGATAATCTTTTGTGGCTGGTGTTGGGATGCTCATTCTATAAATAACGCCTCAAGCTTGGAGAGGTTAAAAGCTTGCCTGAGGTGTGTTTGACTGCAAAGGCCAAGTTCTTTCCTGCCCACAGCCTCCCAGCAGGGCTGGTGTGGTCCTTCCTCCCTACAATTTCTGAACCTTGACCCAGAGCCAATGATGAAGCAAAGGGGTCTGTTGGCTTCCAGTTGGCCACCAAACGCCTGGCCCTTTGCAGGTGGGATAGACTTCAGCACCCCATCCCTCTCTGAAGCCCACACCGGAAATCTTAGATGGTGATGGAACATGTTTACCAGCTCGTGCACCCCTTCAGTGGACATTCATAGAGCATTCACTAGGTGTGAGGCCTGTGGGAGAGAGGGTCCCCCTCTCTCTCTCTCTTTTTTTTTTTTAAAGATGTTATTTATTTTCGAGAAAGAGAGTGAGAGCAGATGTGAGTGGGGGCAGAGTAAGAGGGGAAGGAGATTCCCACGCAAATTCCATGCTGAGCATGGAGCCCACCTTAGGGCTAGATATCATAATTTTTAGATCATGACTTAAGCCCAAAATCAAGAGCAGGTTGCCAAACCAACTGAATCATCCAGGTGCCCCGAGAGGGCCCCTCTCTTAAGAAGTGTACTGTCTGGGGGCGCCTGGGTGGCTCAGTGGGTTAAAGCCTCTGCCTTCGGCTCAGGTTATGATTCCAGGGTCCTGGGATCGAGCCCCGCCTCGGGCTCTCTGCTCAGCAGGGAGCCTGCTTCCTCCTCTCTCTCTGCCTGCCTCTCTGCCTACTTGTGATCTCTGTCTGTCAAATGGATAAATAAAATCTTTAAAAAAGGAAAAAAGTGTACTGTCGGGGTCCCTGGGTGGCTCAGATGGTTAAGCGTCTGCCTGCAGTTCAGGTCGTGATCTCAGGGTCCTGGGATTGAGCCCTACATCAGGCTCCCTGCTCACCAGAAGGTCTGCTTTCCCCTCTGCCTCTCTCCCCTGCTCATGCTCTCTCTCTCTCTCAAATGAATAAACGAAATCTTTAAAAAAAAAAAAAAAAGACCAGGGTGCCTGGGTGCCTGGGTGTCTCAGTCAATTAAGGGCCTACCTTCCACTCAGGTCATGGTCCCAGGGTCCTGGGTACAAGCCTGGAGTTGGGCTCCCTGCTCAGTGGGGGGGTCTGATTTTCCCTCTGCTCCTCTCCCTACTCATGCTCTTTCACTTTTTCTCTCTCTAATAAATAAAATCTTAAAAAAAAAAAAAAAAGAAGTATACTGTCTCACATGGAAGAAGGGACAGTCATGGAAGGCTTCCTAGAGGAGGTGATGCTGATCAGAGACACAAAGCATGAGTTGATTGGGCATCATGTCAATCAAGGGCAATCTGCCTACTCAGGGGAAAGCAGGGGAAATACCAGGTCTCACTTCAGGATTCCTAAACATGAGCTAGATCCTCATGCCGGAGCACTTTCCTCAGTGTCTTGGCATGACTTCCCGGCAGGCCTCAGGTCTCCAAACAGAGCAGGTCAGAGAATTATAAACTTGAGCACTTCCCCAAACACCAAGTGTCACCATGGCAGGATTTGGGCCTATGGCCCAGCTGCTGCTCCCTCTGCCCAAGCGGACTTGGCCCCTCCGACCACTCACCAGGCCCCACCACCACCAGAGACCAGCCCGATAGCCAGGCTAAGGCCAGTGAACACTGGGGAAGCAGGTTTGCCCAGGGCAGTCCTTGGTCCTGCTTTAGTTTTGGGAGGAAGTAAAAAGGGAAGGCCTGAGTGGTTTCCCATGGACCCAGCATGACTGCTCGTCTCTCTGACCAGGCTTGGCAAACCGGAGGGTGCAATAAGCAGCTCGTGCCCCCAAGCAGGCGAAATCATAAAAATAGAATTACACACTACCAAAATAGAATTACACACTACTAAAAATAGAATTTATATACATAGGTAATACCATGGTCAAGAAAAGCTCTAAAAGGCTTCCAAGCCAGTCCAATACATTGATGGACAAAACCTACTAGGGAAGATAACCTTTCTGGGTCAACCATTTATTACCCCCAGATGGCTCAAAGTGGCGGTTCCTGGTGTCTGTCTGTCCAAGGGTCCATTCTTACAACAGTTCTTACTGGTCTGCCATAAAGAGTATAAAACGTTTCCTGACTTTTTGTGTAATGCTCTTTTTTTCCCATTTAAAAAGCACCCTTTGCTTTGACATCGTGTGTCTTTTCTAACCTTTTTTGGTATTCGTTTTTAAATTAAAAGAGATGGCAAATGGTAGTGTGTATTTCTAACATCCTCGCTTGGCAGAATGAAAAGCTGCCGACCGTAGTTTGGTAGCTGTGGTGTCTGGGGGTACTTTACGGGAGCCGGCAACCCAAAAGTTTGGGACCCTTCGGCCCTAGTGGTCATGTGGTCTCTTGTTGAAAGGGGACTGAAGCAAAACCTTCCTGTCAAATGAGTGCAAATTTCAGAGCTCAAGTATCAGAAAGGAAATCATCCATGTCAGAATGGCCGATGGCAGGGGCCGCTGCATAAAACAAAAGGGGAAATGCTGAGGTCCCCAGAAGAGGCAGCAATGAGAATTTTAAGAGAGAAAACTCCCAGCCACAGCCAGCAGGGAAGTCTTCATCTTTTGCTCTCCGAATGCCATCTCTCCCATTTTCCCATGAGAGCAGAGATCTTGCCATATACTTGAGAAATCAAACCCAGGATGGGGTATGTAGCTTTAGTGAGTATTCATTGACTGAGTATTGGTAAGGGGTTATGGAGGAGGATGCCCTGACGCCCATGCTTAGCCATCGAGGGCACACCACCCCCCATTGCCCCCCACTGTCCCCCGCCAACTAGAGGCCGCCATCCTCAGACAACCAGCAAGCAAGTCTGTACTGGCCTCCCTGGGCTTACTCGCCCATGCCAGCCCTCAGCCATTCATAAGCTGGGCTCCTCCTGAACCCTGGCTTTGCCACACTCTCCTGGCACTCTCCTCCTCACTGAGGATTGGACATGTGGAAAGTTTCAGCCTTGGGAGTTCAGCTCTGGGCAGTTAGTGGGATGCCAAAAGAGAGGGGAATAAAAAGAAAACTCCCGAAATTGCTTTGAAAGTAAGAAATAGAAGGCATCGTTCCCTCCAACCCCCCTACCCCACCCCACCTTCTGGCTGTGCCCCTGCTACCTTCACTCAGCTCCAAAACAGTCCAGCAGAGATTTACTCAGATTTTCCACACAAACCCCTGCCTCTGGGAGGAGACCAAACTCAGAAGGGGCAGGCCCCGGAGGGATTCTGGAAATAGCTCTCACCGTGTGGCCTGCTCCCTCCACCAGCTCAGAGCCTCTTCGATCAGCTACTTGGTAGCAGAAAGAACATGACACTGGGAGTCAGAAGGATCTGGTTTGACCCCAGCTCAGGCACATCCCTACCATGTGACCTTGAACTGCTGCCTCCATGATCTCATCTATAAAATGGGGTTGAAAATTCCTGCCTTAAAGAGTTATGTGAGACGCAAGAGAGATCGTGGCTATGGAAGGACATTGTGTTCTCCAAGACTCTTCGATGCACTACAGTTTTGTTTTTTGGTTTTTTGGTTTTTTGGGGGGGAGCAAAGCAACATTTATTGAGCAAGAGTAGAAAGCTGCCAGAGAGGGAGGGGGCCTGAGAGGGTTGCCCCCAGAGTTTCTAAATTTAGGGGTTTTTATAAGCTCTTCTGTGGAACTTTCTTAAGCAATCAGGATGTGCCGAGTCATGCCGATCTGGGCTTTGGTCACGTTTCTGTCTACCTATTAGGTTAATGTCAACGTGCTGATGCTTTCTTTTTGCTGACATCTGGGGGTTTAGATCTTAACTGCCCTTTGTCCATAATAGGGACAAATGCTTTGTGCTTAATTGTCTTATTTTAGGACATTTTGCAGAAGTCATGTCTGTAAACGTGATAAAAGAGAATGCTAGTGATACACTCCAGTCTTATGCTGTCGCCACAAGCTGTAGGAGGCTATTCAAAATGAAACTGGGGGCTCCTGGGTGGCTCAGTCATTAGGCATTGGACTTCGGCTCGGGTCATGATCCTAGGGTCCTGGGATCGAGCCCCATGTCGGGTTCCCTGCTTGGTAGGAGGCCGGCTTCTCCCTCTCCCACTCCCCCTGCTTGTGTTCCCTCTCTCGCTGTGTCTCTCTCTGTCCAATAAATTAAAAAATCTTAAAAAATAAAACATAACTGATTAAAATCAAATAAAATATAAAATTCAGTTCCTCAGCCACATTAGCCACATGGGGCTCATGGCTACCATGTTGAACAGCAAGCTAAGGAATGTTTCCATCAGCACAGAAAGTTCTATTGGACAGCCCTGCTAAGCTTTAAGAAAAACCACCACCTATCTCCCATCTCCCAGCAGCAGAGGCGAGCTGGCCTCTGGACATCCCTTTCGCCACACTTTTCCCAGGGCAAGGCAATGTCAGTACAGGTCCTGGTTAAAGGGATGAACCCAGCCCTGTTGTGCAGGGGCAGGGCTGCTTTTCAGGCTCTGGATATGGCCAGTTCCCTCTCCACCCCATTGCCCAGAGGCACCGTCTCCCTCACCTGTGACCGATTAGATGAGGCACTGACTTCAAGACGGGTCTCTTAACCCTCTGCCTCCTCTAAGGCCTCCAGCACCTTCCCCTCTTGTCTGGGAGATGAACCTTAGCTCCAGATCAGGCTCTGGGCCCAGCACTCCCACACCGGAAGCTCAGCTGCTCCCTAGACGAAATCTCCATCTTTCCTATAATCTGTGTCCGTGGGACACAAAGACCCTACCCACTGAGTCAGCGATCCCTCCCTCGGGTTGGGGACTGTCCTCTCCCACACCCAGAGGCCTTTGCAGACAAGACAGTCTCCTATTCACCCTCAGTAATTCTCTCAGCCCTGCCTTCGGCACCCCACCTTAGCGCCCCCCCCAGAGGTTTTGGTTAGCCCTGGAACCCTCTCACAGGGGTGGGGCGTCCACTTAGGCCTTCAGCAGTTTTGCCTTGACCTTTGGTTTCTGCAGAAAGGGACCTGATGTCAGAGATCCCAGAGGGATCCCTGTCTGGTCCCCACACACGTGTCTTCAGAATCCACCCGGACCCGTCCTCCATACATGGGCTTTGCCCAGGGGCCGTGTCTCCAGGCCCCGAGATGGGCCCTGAGCCCCAGGCTGGGGGAGAAGCCAGGTCCTCAAGCACTCGCCCTGCTCCCGCCACAGCTGTGCTGGGGCTATAGCTTGGGATGGCTGGAAACGGCACCGGGGCTCAGGGGCCAGCCAAGCACCCGGCTCCAAAATAGCAGTTGTGTTCACATAAAAGCCTCTAATGAGAGAAAGATGCCGTTTCTTGGCCCCTCGTGTGCTCTCTGCAGACGCCGTCTGGCAGGCCAAGCGGGCCTCTACCGTTTGGCGGCCAGAGGGGATGAAGGGGGGGTGTGAGTCAACCCTTGGCCCCCAGCCCCTCAGCATGGACCGCCCTGCTAATTGCATTAACAAATGCCACAATGCTGGGCCAGTCGGGGGCAGGAGGCCAAGGGCAGAGAGCAGTCCCAATTCCCACCGGCTCTGGCAGGCATGGCGGGGGGAGACCACTGGGCAGGGCTCCTGGCCCAGGGCTGAGGCCCAGATTTGTCTCCAGCTCCTGCCTGAAAGCAGAAGAGTTACCTGGCTATCCCCACAGCCCCAAGGGCGGGGGATTGGGGGAGCGCTTGTCTGGACAGAGGTAGGGCTTTGGAGGTGTCAGAGGCAGAGGGGGCCTCTGGAGACTAGAGAAAGATGGGATGGGGTCCCAGGGCCGCCTCTGTCAGGGAGGAGCCCAGGAACCAGCCTTTTCTAGGCAGGCAGTTCTAGGGCAAGAAAGACAGTTCTGTGGCTCACTTGGAGCCCCAAGCCCTTCTGTGGCAGTACCAGATCCCTGCCTGGGGCCCGGGAAGATCAGGAGGTAGGGAAGACATCACTCCCGCTCACTACTCAACCAAGGCCGGGGCAAAAGCACAGAGGAGAGAACAACCTTGTGATCCAAGAGACCTCTGTTTAAATTCTGTGTGACTGTGGGCAAGTCCTTTCACCTCCGTGAGCCGCAGTGTCATCTAGAACATGCTCACGCATTCAACATTTACTCTTGACCCAGGATGGAAGGCAAGACAGACATTGTCCTTTTCTTCATAGAGCTTCCAACTTAGAGAGATGGTCACAGAACAAGCAAACAAGTAAGAAGAACCGAAATGGAGGTATGGGTTACGAAGGAAGAAACATTCGGGGGTCAGGATCCAGAATAACAAGGCTGATGTGGGGAAGCCCCGAAAAAGTGGTCAGGGGAGCTCCTCGGAGGAGGGGAACTTGAAACAGAATGGGAAACAGGACAGGGAGCCAGCCACATAAAGAGAGGAAGGAAAGCAGACAGCAGTCTGCCCCAGCACCCAGGGGAAGTGAATTCAAGGAACCCAGGCTGCATTGGGTGGGCGAGGAGGTTCTGGGAGATGAGGCTGGGTGCCTGGCAGCACGAAGGAGGGAACAGAGATGGGTCACGATATGATGCGTAGAGAGAGCGAGAACCAGAGAGTGGGGAGAGCAGGCAGCTGGTTGTGGCCATCACCCAGGTGCCCACGCTGGTGCCTTCAACGGGAGAGGCAGCCGGAGAAGCAGAGAGCAGCAAACATGCTCCTAGGAGACTTAGGAAGTAAAACCAAGAGGAAGAGCCTGGCAAGGAAGGTGTCCTGGATGGCCCCTAGGCGTCTGAGGCCAGCAGAGCATTCTCATAGATGGGGATGCCTTTTAACAGGTCGGATGACAGGCAGGGTACCTGGCACGGAGAGAAGGAAACCATGAGCTTGTTTTGGACGAGTTGGGGCTGGGGATGTCTGGGGAGCATTGAGAGCAGACTGATGCAGAGTAGGCACCCGATGAAGGAGGCTGGAGGTCAGAAGAGAGGTCTGGCTGAAGATATATATAAATCTGGGAGTCGTCAGCTCAGAGAGAAGGCTTCCATCCATGGGAAGACATCAGATCATCTCAGAAGCAGTGTGGTGAGAAAGAAGAGGACCCAGGATGCAGTCGTGGGAAACCTAATGTTTAGTCGTTGGGTAGAGGACCAGCAGCAGCCAGGGACATGGAAGCGGGGCACAGCAGAGAATCACACGATGACCCCTCACGGGGTGAAGGGGGTTGAAATGCTTCGTGCGGTCCCTGGCACAGAGTGTGGCTATAATTGCTGTTGTGGATGGTGCCTACGACTGCTCGATAATAAGGGACAATTAACGCTTGGCTTGGCTCCCATGGCCCCTCTCTTCGCATGGGAAATTTGGGAGATCTGCAGGGTCTTGGAGAAGCCCAACATGAAGATGTTGGGTTGAAAGGGAGATGTCAGCCAAGGAGGCAAGAAGAGGAGGCTGGGGATGGAGGAAGGAAACTACCAGACCACCCACGTGAGCTTGTACCTTCTCAGTCCTTTACTGAACATTTGCCAAGTAGGCACTCCCCTGGTGTCCACAGGACACAGCACCTGGCTTCAGGATCCCTGGATAAGAACACCTCCTAAATGCTTCTTTGAGCAAAGAGCCTTGGGGGCATGCGCCTGCTGGCCAGGAGAGTCGCAGCTACCTGCCGTGGTGGGGAGAGAGATGATGGTCTCTTGTAGGACGACAGCCATTGTGTTGGGGGTGGGTCTCCACAGAGGTCACGTGATTATCCCCCTTTGCCGCCCCTCACCTTGCTCTCCTCCACTGCCTGCCGACTACGGAGTCTCAGGGGATGGTTCTTCTGGAGACTGGAAGCCCGGAGGCTCCAGACTCTGGCTCCTGGCCATTCCTGACCAGTCGGTGAAGATCCCACCCCTGCCGTGGGATCCCTAACATTTGCTCAGCATTTACCACTGTGAGGCCTTGTAACTTCTTTACATTTCTGGCTTCTCTTTTTTCTTATAACAACGATGGGCGCCATTCCTATCCCCATTCCGCATGTAGAGGAACTGAGGCTGAGCGCAGCCAAGTGGCTTGCCTGAGGTCACCACACTATTAAGTGATAGAGAAAGGGCTTGAACCCAACGGGTCTGGCTCCAAAGTCGGGGCTCTTACCTCCCCGCCGGCTATAGTTTTGCCCAGTGAGCTGGAGTCATTACAGAGATGGGATGAGTGGGGCCACATTAGGGGGAAGGGGTCCTCATTGCACTGAGATGTGGACCAGAACAAGAGCCACCATGCCCACAGAGGCTCTGAACCAAGGAGGCAGGGACAGATGACAAGGTCCACTCCAGGATCTCCTGAGTTTTCTGGAAGGGCTGATAGAAGTGAGGCGGCAAAATGGGACCTCTCGGCCTAGTCCTGGGATAGGCCCTGCATTATTGAGTACGTGCTTACTGTTTCCCTTGTGTCCAATGAGCACCTGCCATTGCGGCGTGCCCAGGGCCATGTGACACAGCCCCTTCCCGCAGCATCAAGACCAAACCCATATGGAGCACAGACATCATACCAGACCTTGAACTAAACATCTAACCCAAGTTATCTCATTTGTCTCTTACAACTCTGTGAGGTAGAGACTAACACCAGGCACACTTTACAGGTGAGGAAACTGAGGCACAGAGAGCGTGAGCATCTTGCCCGGGGCCACATAGCTAAGTGGTGGGGCTTGCATTTAAACCCAGGTAGTCAGGACCGTCTCCTGGACGTGGATGAAGATGACAGCTAAACTTACCCAGGGCCAGGCTCTCTACACAGACTTGCCCATTAATCGGGAGCGTGAGCCCGGGACTCCAGAGCCAGGCTCCCTGGACTCACATCCAGGCTCTGCTGACTTCCTGGAGGCGTGACTTGGACAAACCTCATTCGTAAATGGGAGAGAAAGATCAAATGTAGTTTAGAGGATTGTGAGGATTAAAAATTAGCAATAACAAGTCCTTTGAATAGGACCCAACCCATGGTAATAGCTACAGTGTTATTATTAATCCTCAAAAACAACACTGTATTGATGATTATACTCATTTTCTGGATGAGGCTCTAGAAGAAAGCCAGTCACTTGCTTGAAGACACGGAGCTGGGATTCAGATCCACAACTCCTTGGACTTGGCACCAGAATCCAAAGCACATACTCTTAACCCCGAGCCTTCCCACTTGGTGGTGGTGATGGTGGGCTAACTCCCCTCCTCCTGCCCCACCCCCCACTTCCTTCCCCCACCACAGCAGCTGCGGGATTCCCTCTGCCCTGCCCACAATAGCCTCTGCGCATCTAGGCCCAGAAAAGATGAGCAATCAAAGAATTCTTCAAATCTTCTTCCCTAGTGTGAGCCTTCAGAAGCCCCCAAAGCGTGGTGTGTGTGTGTGTGTGTGTGTGTGTGTGTGTGTGTGTGTTGGGGTGGCCACGGGGGTGAGCCAGTCTGGGAAGGCTGGACAGGCTCCCAAAAGCCCTAACTATAAACAGGATCCAGTCAGCCCACACTCTCCAGAGCTCCCCCTCAGGAAGGGCTTCAGGCAGGCCCCCAGCAGCGGCCTCCACAAATCCATAAACACATAAACCCCGTGGCAGAGCTGGCAAGGCCACAGAAGGGAAGGCAGATGCCATGACCACAGGAAAAGATGACAGCCCCACTTCTGACCTCGCCGAGGTAGAGTGAGGAGTTGGGGTTCCAACAGTGGCGGTCCACAGAGGCAGTGGTTCCCCGAGGTCCAGGGACCAGACAGGGACAAAGCAAGGGGCCTGCCAGGCAGATGGACCGATAGGTCACAGCAACCAAGAAGTCTGTGAGGGGAGGTAAGAGGAGGCCGCGGGTCCCAGGGGGCACACTAGATGAGTAGTGGGTCAGATCCACAGATTTCTGGCAGAGACCTGGGGACAGACTGAGTCTCCTCACAGTTCTGGGACGAGACTTCATTCTTGGCAGTGGGGGTAGGTCACACAGCCCTCCTTGTCAGCCCCCCTCTCCTGCTGGCCAACGAGGCGCCCCACACGTGTAAAAGTGCTGGGAAAGAGCCCCGAGCCTTCCCCAGCCTTGGCACTCTTGGCTCCAGCTGGGAGGGCAGCTGTGGGGAGGGGAGAGGAAGACGCTAACCACGGGGGGAAGCAGGAGAGCCAGCTGACGGGGTGTGGAGCCAAAAGCCCCACATTCTACAGAGCCAACACCCCACCGCCCACGTGGTTCTCGTTAGGCTCTTTAGCAGCAAAATAGCAACAAGCAAACAGCAGAGGGCCCAGCTAATGTGCACACAGCCCTCGCGCGGGCAAGCCAACTTCAAGTGGGAAAGTGATGCCCACTGGCAACGCCTCCAGGAGGGCTGCCAGGCTGCATGCCAGGGTCAGGGGGGATGACTGGGGGATTAGCAGGGGGAGAGGACTGGGAGAGAAATAGGGGGGCTGAGCACCCCCAGACCGGAGCAGGATTTGGCAGCACGCTCCAGCAGCCCCCAGCTGGGGCACAAGGGTACACACACACACGTTGCTTCTGACAATGTGCAGACTCACCCAACCTTGAATTTCCAGTGTCAAAGCTCCAGTCTGGCAGACGCTACCACAGGAAAGTCATGAACAAGTTAGGAAACCGAGAACCTCCTGCACTGGCGGGCAGGAGCAGGGCCCAGGCCCAGAGCCCTCAGGCAGCTGGGGAGGGACCGCCCCCTCCGAAGCTCTGGCTTCAGCTTCAATCTCAGCTGCCCTCTCAGCCAAGCTCACTAGAACCTACCAACCCGGCTCCCCATCTCGCACCCCAAACCCCTGCCAGGTCCTCCAGAGTGCCCCAAGGCTCTGCTTCTCAAAGTGTCATCCCGGACCCACCAGCGGCAGCGGCAGCAGCCCCCGGGAACTTGTTAGAAACTCAGACTCTCCAGCGAGCCCCAGACCTGCTGAAGCAGAATCTGCACTTTATTTTTTTTTCTAACTTGTTAAAGATTTGATTTGTTTACTTGTCAGAGAGAGAGAGAGCACGAGCTCAAGCGCACAAGCAGGGGGAGCGGCAGACAGAGGGAGAAGCAGCCTCCCCTCCCCGCCCCAGCAAAGAGCCTGATGCGGGACTCAATCCCAGGACCCTGGGATCATGACCTGAGCTGAAGGCAGACGCTTCACTGACGGAGCCACCCAGGTGCCCCAGACTCTGCACTTTAAATAAGATCCTAGAGGATTCATGGGGAACATCCAGATTTGAGGAAGGGCCCCCAAGGCAGATCTTCTTATGACTGACCCAACTCTGCTCAGTGGGTCTTCAGGCCCCGCTTGAATTGCCTGCGGTGCTTTAAAAATACACCCGTGCCCAGGCTCCAGCACCCAATCTCAGAGCTTCCGCTGAGCACGAACCCCTGGCTACCCACATCCCTGGCTTCTCTGCCCAGGATTGCTGCTGATTTTGAGTCTCTGATCCTCCTCCGACAAGTCTGTGACCTTAAGCCAGCCACCCGAGCCACACTGTCTTCATCTTTGTAAGTTTGAAGGATGGGTGTCTTCCCCGTCTCCGCCACCAGCCACAGAGGGCCTGTCCTCAGAGAGCCTCACTCATCCAGGCTCCATGGGAAGGAAGGAATTTTCAGGGGAAATACCTGCTTTGCTGTTTGTTTTTGAGTTGGGGGTTTTGGTTTCTCTACCTGGGGACCCTTCAAGAGACCCAGGATTCATGCCTGAGCCTCACCATCCGGCGGGGAGAGGGTCAGGGCCCCGGGTTTGAAGCAGAACCAAGAGCTGGGTGAGCGAGCTTCTCCATCTCCACAGAAACAGAAGCATCCCCATCCCACCCCCTCTCAGGAGGCCTCAGAATCAGAGCCGAGGGCATGCCTCAGGGCTGCGAACACTGCCGGCTTTGTCATAGACCCAGGCCATTAGCCGTGAAGCCCGCACACTGAATGGGGCCTGGGGCTTGTCGCTGGGCAGGAAGGGGCTCTGGCGAGACTGAGTCCTTGCAGCCAGGCTGAGGGCCTGGCAGAAGGTAGTGGCAGGGGGCAGTCAGGTGGGGCTCCTGGGCCAGCCATAAGGGCCTGGGCAGCTGACAAGGCCTTCAGAGGAGCCTGGGGTGTGGAGAGAGATCCAATACCTGATTTCACCTGTGAGGACTCCAAAGTCTAGAAAGCCCCACTCTCAGCTGGGGTTGGGAGGGAACAAACCCCCACAGAGAAGAATGTGAGGCTCCGAAGTCAAACTGCCTGGATCGAGCCCCGGCTCCAGGCCTCGGAAGAGCGTTTCCTTGGCCGCGGGTCCCAGTCAACCCAAGACTCTGCTTCGTCATCTGTACGTGGGAATGGTCACTAAATGCCCACTCCACAGGGTTATTGAGAGCCTCGATAAGGGTAACGTATGTGAGGAGCTCAACACAGCGGTGGGCACAGAGCCGACGTCAGCTGTGAGCTAGCCGGGGCGGCCGTCCCGGCTCCCAGGTGTGGAAAGTGAGAGCTGGGAAGAGCAGGTCAGATGAGCTATCTGGCCGCAGGGGCTAATGATTAAGAAGAGGGACCCTAGAGTCAGGTTACCTGAGTTCAAATCCTGCCATTTCCAGTCCACGTGACCTCGAACAAGTGACCCGCCCGTGCCTCAGTTTCCTTCTTTGCCCAATGGATAGTGGTCGTCACTGCCCCTCAGGCCCTGTAAAGTGTACCTGGCACAAGTGAAGCCTTGGAGGCCTTGGCTCTTGCCGGCAAAGCCTCTGTACGCTGAACAGAGGCTTGAGCTTGGAGGTCTAGGCTCTTCCTGCCTCACTCCTTGCCTTCTACAGAGCTACGACGACTCTCCCTTTGCTCTCATCGGGGCCAGCCAGGAGGGAGGAAGCTTGCTCCAGACATGGGATTGGAGCCTCCTCTGAGAGCCTCGTGCCGGCAGGAGGCCTGATGGAGGCCAGGACTGGCAGGGCCGGGAGCCAGGGCAGGGGGGTCGTTCCCACAGCACGCGACGTGAATGCTGCCCCTAGAATCGAGGTTCCGGGGTCAGGTCTGTGCTGCAGATCACAAGGGTGCATGTGCGCCCAAGGGCCCCCATGGCCAGGGCGAGTGGGGCAGCAACACAGTGGGGCAGCAGCACGAGAATGCAGGAAGCTTTGAAAACACGAGTGGGGAATTTTGTCTGAAAGTCGTTTTCAGCTGGAGGCCTTTTAAATTTCTCTCTTCCACCACCCATTGCCTCCATTCTGGAGAGGCAGACGGGGAAGACACCTTTGCTCCAGGTTCCGAAGTCCCTGGAACTGGCCATTCTCGAGGGAGAGGGGCAGAAAAGGGTGGATGGGGCAGAGGCACTCACGTTTGATACAGTGGTTGGTGCTGTTCGCTGTCGTCCAACCCGGGCAGCACTGTCCCCCGCAGACATTCCTCCTGTGGGGTCAGCAAAAGTGGGTCAGCACAAGGGTGCTCAGAGAGGTCCTATTCCGAGAGCCCCTTGGGACGGTGCCACCCTCTATGGGCGGGGCCACGGGGAACACTGCCATGCTGGCCAGACCTGCTCTAGGGCGTCCGTGTGGCCCCCGGGGCAAGAACTTTGCAATCCCCCAGATCTCACACTGAGTCCTGATGGCCATTTTCTGGGTGATCTAGCGCAACCTCACTCCCTCCATCAGTATGATGCGGGGAATTAACACCTGCCTGGCCGGGCTGCTGTCATGATTAAATGAGAGAGAGAGAGGGAGAGAGAGAGAGAGAGAATACATAACACAAAGAAGGCACTCCCTGGGCCGATTAATGACAGTGATGACGCAGGTGATGAAAAAAGCAAGTTCAGAGAGGTTCAGTGACCGGCCGAGGCTCGACAATGAGTAGTGCCAAAGCCGGGTCCGAACCTGAGTTGTCCCATCTCTAAGTCATGCTCCATCCCTACTCTGCTCCTCACCAAAAAAATACACACGGTGGGCCTTTGCCCCACAAACACTGACTCTCGAAGGGAAGCTGGAAAACACGCATGTGTGTCACCTGCCCACAGATGTCCACGGGAGGAGCCTTGCACTTGGGCAGGGGAGACAGAGGGAGCTGGGGTTGGAGAATTTCTATTTAAGAGGGGCTTCAGGTGATGGGCTGGCAGGAGGATGAAACTGGGGACTTGGGTTAAGCTGTGCACAGGGAGCACACTCTGGGCAGGCGAATGGAAGGCAGCGGGCCAGAGAGGCTTTGAGGTGGCTGGTGGTGGCCCAGCTTTTGGCTGGGAGGACATTACCTTATGGGGACAGCCCTTCTCCAGCTTGCTCCCTGGTGCTGGCACTACGGGCCCTACAGGAGACACTGGTCGGTAGGAACTGCTGGGGTACTCGCCCAACTCACCCAGATTTTGTTTTCAGGTGTGTGGTGAGGCCCCTGTAACACCAGCAGCTTTTGCCAGCCCCAGCTTTCCAACTAGAGACCCACATGCCTGGACCTGGGTGACTTCTCTAAAAGGGTCCGCCCCAGGGAAGGCTTCTGAGGGCCCGGGCCTGGCCCTGGCTGTGTGGACCCCACTATTACCACCAGAAATTGTCTACGGAGCACTCATTGAATCAGGCTGAGTGGGCAGCAGAGAATGAGCTGGAAGATCAGCGTGCAGAGAAGGGGCCACTCCTCTGACCCCTGTAGACCGAAGAGTGAGCATCTGGTCTTGTTTACGAGTTTGACATTTGAGTGGACCCCAAAACTTGTGTGGTTTTTGAAGCCTTACAAAACATTCAAAATAAATTCCTGTAGCTTGGAAAAGCTGAAGCCCATTTCTAGCCCTGTGGCCCAAAGTTGTGGGGAGCTGCCTCCCAGGGAGCTCCCGGAATGTCCTCCCAGCCAAAAGCTGGGCCACCACCAGCCACCTCAAAGCCTCTCTGGCCCGCTGCCTTCCGAGGCTTCCTGGCTCTGTGACAGCATCCTCACCATCAGGGCCCAAGTCACCAGGTTCTGAGGAAGGGGCTGGTCCTCATAGCTGGGCTTTCTGTGTGTGCACACTAGAGGAAGGTGTGTGTATACTACCCACACCTCTGTAAGTCACTACCCCTTGTGGTGGTGACAAGTCCTCTTAGAGACTTAGGAGGTCTTCAAAAGGAAACAGACTTCATACCTGGGAGTTTTCTAAGAACTAGGGTCCGTTAGCTCCCAGAAAGCACAGACAGAGGGGCCCACTTGGCTGGAAGGTCATGGCGTGGAGCCCAGCCCAAAGAGGCCCCCTGAGCCAGCTGTCACCCCAGATGCCCTCGGGACAGCTTTGTAGCTGATTAGAGGAGGCGGCAGCTGGCCTCCCGCCTGCCAGTGGTAGAGCCCTCAGGGGTCTCGGGAACCTGGTTGTAATCAAAGGTGGCCAGGCTGGGGCTGGAAGAGCCCTCGAGAGGGATTCAGGAGAGTTCTTTCGAGGCCAATACTAGAATCTTTTGCAGAGGTCCAGGAAGTGGAAGATGACCATTCAGCTGGGCGATGACCATTCAGCGGGCTCTGGCTAGCTAGAGAGAGCAAGTGAAACTGACTAGCTGGGACATATCCGACTCGATGGTTCTGACTCTGTGGAACATACCACCATGAGACCATACGAGCCCAACCTTCCAGGTGACTCCTCTCAGCAAACATCTGCTCGGGAGCCAGCATCACTGTCCAGCCCTTGGGTTGGACAGCCTGGAAGAGCTGCTGGCCCACCTCGGATGTGATCATACTGGTCCTTTGTTAATGGCCGCTCCTAACTGTCCTCCATTGGCCTCTATGAAGCTGGCCAGGCCCCCACCTGCCTGTGCTGTCCAACTGCCCCATTCCCCTGTCCCTGTCTCTACAACCTTCCACAACCAAGGCTATGACCCTCCAAGGCTACAGAATGTGTTGTCCTGCAAAGGCACCCCATAGGGACACATTTTGATGCCTTTGCTTAAACTGCTCTCTGCCTAGAATGCCTTTCCTCTCTTTGCAGATTGAAATTCTTTGTGTACTCCAAGACTTCCAGAGCCAATGTGACCTCCTTTGTGAAAACCTCCCCTGATCTATCCTCTGCCTTCCCCATCCCCCAACCACTGTAATCATTTAGTCCCAACAGTCCCAGGTTACTGGTCCTCTGTGTCCCCATCCTGACTATCTTGAGAATTCTTTTTTACCCCTCTTTGTGTCTAACACAATGCCTGACACGTGGTATACATTTAATACTACTTTGTTTCACTTAATCCACTGTTTCCCAAATAATGGATGAGCCACACCCAGGCTAGGAAATGGGGTTTTAGGTTTCCACAACCACAGCATTCAGCACTGTGAGTCACATGGTGAGAAAGAAATCCCCTTTTCAGTGATCTTTCTAGCCTGATTAGATCAGTCAAAAAAAAAAATCTGTCTGAGGTTGGGTCGCCGTGCCAGGACCTTCTCCCAACACATGCCAGTCTCTCTTTTCCAGAGGAAGAATACACCACACCGTTGAGCTTCCTAAGATAGGGGTGTCTGACTAGAATTTGACAACATTTTCTTTTTATTTCAATTTTCCTACAATTACCTTCTTTTTTATGACAAGTGGTATTATTTTCAACTATGATAGTGATACAAAGTATCCTTGAAAAATGAATTTATTTCTGTATAAAAAGGAGTCGAGCACTGTTTGCAATAGCAAACAACAAAAAAAGTAAATCATCTAAATGTTCAAAAACAGGAGGGTAGATAAACGGTGGTATATTCAGACAGTGGCATACTATACCACAGTTAAAATGAATAAATGTGGGCTGATTATATTAACGTGGCTAAACTCAAAAATCTAATGAGGACGGAGAAAGCGAATTGTAGGAGGATGACAGAGTGTGGTATCACTTATCTGAGTTTAAAATATGCAAAGCAATATTGTGTATTTTATGGAGGCATGCATCTGTAGTCATAGTGTAAAAACATGCTTTGGAATGATGAGTAAATTCAGGGTAGCGGTTAACTCTGGGAAGAGAGAGGCAACTTTATGGAGGGATTTTCAAGTAAAAAAATCAAAAGCAAAATATGCCAAAATACTAAGGTTTGAAGAATTCTGGATTGTTAGTTATATTATTTCCAATACTTTTTTATATGTTTGTACAAAACCTCATAATATAAAATACTTTAAAATAGATAAAATACGAAATCCTGCTATTTTTACAAGTGTATAAAATTTTTAAAAAATAATAGAACAAGAGGGAAAAGATCAAGGAAAATATGAAAGTATTAGGCTGTGAGGTTAGTTCAAGAAAGACTGAATACTGTGAAACAATGGCTTTAAAACTCCCCTGTGGACCATAAATTCCATTAGTGCAGGATCTGTGTCAGCTGTGGTTAGTACGTATCCCACACACCAGCACTGTGCCTGACCCATGCTTAATAAATATTCGTTGTGTGCAGTAAATCCTCACTACATGCAAGTTCTGTGAGGACACTGGCTGTGTTCGCCTCTGCTGTATCTCCATGGTCCAGCAAAGTCCCTGGCATACAGGAGGCTTTTCAAATATTTGTTGAATGAATGAACAATCGCTTATAGTAGTGCTGCAGTTCCAAGCTTCACCAGCAGGTGGCACTTGGCCCTTGGCCCTGAGCAGCCCACTAGGCAATTGCCAGAGAGGTCCGCCTGGCCAGAAGCCATTAGCCAGAATGGGCCCGCGTAGAGAAAGCAGATGGACAAGACTCTACTCGGCTCACTTGGAGTGGTTGCGTGGACTGCCAGAGGAACCCACCCTTAACCAAAGCTGCAGAAAAGAATCTGCGGGAGGAGCCAAACATGTGATTTCGATGTGTGTACCTGTGTATGACAGGTGCCTAGGGGTGGCACCCAGCCTGTGTCCTTATACCCCTGTGCACACATACCAGCTTTATTGTGGTAACAATCTGCTTTGCACATCCCCGCCTCATTTTACAACTTCTACTAGTGCACCCTTCCACTCCCAGCCTCCACTATTCTACCTTCCCCCAGCTTACACCTAAATGCCTACGCTGTAAGCTCCTCCACAATCTGCCCAACCTATGCCTCCAGCCTCACGCCAATGGCTTCGCTACACCAGGCTGCCGTCCTGCCCCTAGGCCAGTGTCAACAACGAGAAGCCCTCATCCTTGGGCAGTGCTGCGCCTGGGACCCAAGTCCCTCCACTTGCTTCCTCTTGCTTCCCCGCATACTGCCCATCGAGCCCAAGGGGCTCCAGCTCCTCAGCCATAACTGTCCCATTTCCTTATGCTTAATAGGAAGCTGCCATTACTAGTAAGCACGTTCACCGGTACACATCTGTTCATCTCCCCAACTCCATTTTAAGTTATGGAGCTGCTCTCCTGGCAGGAACAATGCCTCTGTCTCTGAACCCCCATTCCCTGTCCCAGGTTCTGCACACTTGCTCTTAGGAAGCACGCATTCACTTGCACATGTCAGGAAAGGAAAACACTGAAACACAGCCCGTGGTCCATTAACACCTGTTGACTGATCCTGTGTGTAAGCAGCTTGGCAGCGCCTGGGTCTGCTCTCTGCCTGCTTTAAGCAGGGTCTTCCTGGGGCAGCAGGGAGTTCATTCACTTGCTTAAAGGATACTTAAGGAGTATCGACTGTATGCAGGCACTGTTCTAGGCACTAGTAACACAACAATATACAAAACAAAGCCTCTGTTTTTGTAGAATTGACATTGGTGTGGGCTGGGAGACCAGACCAGAAATGCAGACAGGTAGAGCGTGTGAAGGGAGAGAGGATGGGGCAGAAGTGGTCCCAGCAGACCTGTCTGAGCAGAGATCTGAATGAAGGGAGGCAATCCTGAGGAAACAGGAAGAGTTCGGCACCCACGGAAAACCTGGAGCAGAAGGCCACCAGGTGCACCGTCCTCCAGGGTAGAGCTGAGGGTACTGGGGTCCTTGATGTGCACTGGGACTAAAATCAACTGGTAAATTGAGCCCAGGCCATAAAGGGCTGCCAGAGCCCTTCCCAGCCTTTCCCATCCTGCCCTCCTCCAGCCGCGCACTGCGCCGGGCTCCCTTTGCCCGCCATTCTGGAGACACATGGCATACCCAGACAAGGCCAAGTGCCCTTCAGCCATGGGGATCCCGGACTGGGTACGGGGCTTGTATCTGAGCTTCCCGACGCTGCAAGGGCGCCCCCAGCGGGCAGCAGGGGTGCTGGGTGGGGGGAAGCAAATCGCCGGGCTGGGGGACAGTCCCCCTGCAGATTGCGCGAGTCGCGCTGACACCTAGCTGCACAGGCGCACACACAGACCCACTCTCCTACGGACCCACTGTGCCACAGCTACAGCGCGAGCGGGCTTCCGGCCCATGCCCCCTCCCAGGAGCAGGCTCGCGCGGGCCCAGCCGGACCTGAGTCCCAGCTCGTATACTTGTAGCCAAGTTCAGGATTCGCGGCCAGCCCCCTACCCGGAGAAGCATCTGCCTTGGCACTCTGGAGCCTCGACGTCCACCTACCTGCGCTCTGAGCCCGTTCAACAGTTTGGGGGCCTCAGGTGACAGGAAAGCCCACCCCGCTGCCCCCTCGGGGCTCCCTCTCGGATCCCCGCAGCGCTGCGGGCGGGAGTCTGCGGGCGCGGGTTAGCGGAGGGCAGCCCAAAGCACGGCGCCTTGGGAAAAGATCTAACGTCAGGTCTCGGCGAGCTGGCACGAAAGGGTGAGGATGGTGTTTCTCTTTGCCCTCAACTCTTTGAAAAGTGGGTCAGATCTCCGAGCCTCAGCTTGGGGACCCCGGTGCTTTTCCTTGCAGTCCTGAGGCCGCCTTGGTCCCGGAGGAACCAAAGGCACGAGCCCGGGGCCCTCTCCTCTCGCCTGCACATCCCTCCACTAATGAACACATGGAGACCCACCCTCGCTCCCTCCGCACTCCCCACCCCGCCCCGACCCCCAGGCTTTTCTCTGCAGTGCTCACCCCGTAAGCCGCCCTCGAGGAGGGGTTCGGGGCGCAGCCCCGGGCCGCTGGAGGGTTCCCAGGCGCGGGAGAGCCGGGGCGGCCCGGGCGCGGGCTGCGGGCTGCTGCTGGCCCGAGGGACTGCTTCTCCAGGTCTGCGCAGGTGGCTGGGCTCGCCGCGGCTGCTGCGCGCGGGGCGGCCTCCTAGTCAGAGCGTCCGCGGGCCTCCGGGGGCTCCCCCAGCCGGGTTGGGCCCGCTCCGTGGGCGGCAAGCCCGGGACTGGCGCGTCCTGCTCTCGGAACAGACTGTACACCTTGGCTGCAGTCGCTGCGGGGTGACTGCCCCCAGGGCGCCGCAGCCGGTTCGCGTCCCTGCCAGCCAACTCGTATCTTCCCACCGGGTCCCTCTGAGCATGGCCCATGCCCACGAAGAGAGCCAGGGTGAGGGCCAGGAAGCCCGCGCAGGGGTTCTGTAGGGCGCGCCCGGGGCAGCGGTGGGTGGTCGGGGGCCTCATGGCGCCGGGGGCGATTGGAGAGCCGCGAGCGGGGTGGGAGAACGGCCCCCGGAGCTTGCGGCGGCCGCGCTCTGCTCCCCGGCCGGCGGCCCGCTTCTCCCGGTCTAGGGGCTCCCAGTCAGCCTTCCCGGGGCGAGGGCTGGGCGGCGTGAGCGGTCCCCGGGCTGCGCGCCCCGAGTCTGGCGTCCGCTGGTCTCCAGCCGGGCGCGCACCGCCGCTGCACCTTCGCGCCTTCTCCCGTCTCTGCAGCCTTCTGAAGGGGAGCCGGACGCTTTTATTCTTGGAAACCTCCCCCTGTTTTTTCGTCTCTTTTATCTACACCATGCCCCCTCCTCGGAGGGACAGCTCAGCCCCCTCATTACGGGAGAGGGAGAGAGAAATTCCAGCAACACCCACTTTGGCACCGGGAAACGAGCGGGCGGCGAAGGGGGGTTAACCCGTGAGGAGCTGGGGGCAGCTCAGGGCGGACCCGACGGCTGGCAGGGGAGACGGTGCCCGCTGGAACGGGAGCACCTGGTCACCTGTCTCTCATCCTGGTTAAGCTCGAACTGCTGACCTGCCCCGGGCTTATCTCCTGCCCTTAGCCTCTGGGACAAATTCCCGGTTGCGTGACCAAGCTGCAGCCTCGAAGGTCTCAAGGAGGCCAGGAGAGGTACTAAGATTGGCAAGACAGAGCCGGGCCCCAAGGACCGCGCCCGACTCCTTCGCTTCCCGCCCCGGCCACTAGGGGCGCCCGCTCTGGGGTCGGCGCGCGCGGGGGAGCGCGGGGCCGGGGGGCGGGGGCAGCGCGGGGAGCTCGCCTCCCCCTCGCCGCCCCAGGGTGCGTGAGCTTGGAAGGTCGCCGGGGGGCGCGCGCCCTCTAGTGGAGCATGCTGCGTCCTCCGCCACCTTGCAGCCGCCGCCCGCCGCCTGCGCTCCTAGATCTTATTCCTTTTCCCGCTGCGTCAGGGTCCGAGAGAGGCCTGGGGCGGCGATGGCGGATCCTGGAAGAGATACCATCTTTGTAACAGAGGATCACGTGTCGTGTAGACACAGGGATCTTGAGTAAGGTCACACCAGGAAACGGCGTGTGTCCAAAAAGGGAATGAAATGATGGCCTCCTGCTTCGGGCTCAGAAGCCTATTCCCCGGGGCTCCCTCGGAAATGTCCCACAGGTGGGGTGGCAGGGGTTCGATGAGTCTCTGATTGACCCCGTGCGTGCTCACACCTTATACCGGCAGCGAGGGGGCGGGGGTGCAAGACGGCTGACTGCTACCCATCTGACTGCCTCCAACAATGAGCTCATCATTCACACCATGGCCCCCTGCCCTCAAGCCTGAGGGCCTGGCCAGCATGATGTCCCCAGTGCATTTCCACTGCCTACTGTTTCCTAGAAAGGAAGAGTGACCTCCTACGCTACCAAAGGATGGGTACCGCTAATACCTGGTGTTGACCTGTGACCTCTGATTTCAACGAGCCAACAGAGTGGCCCTCTCTCTCATCTGTTTCGCCTCTTGCAGCCTCCTCTCTGCCCCTTGAACAAGCCACATTTATGCCCACTGTCCTCTCATCAGAACACTTCTCTCCAAGATGCGTTACAGAATTGGCTCTTCATGGTTTCCTCTCTCAACTCAAATATCACCCACCTCCTGGAGTGGCCATCCCCGAGCCTCCCATCTAAAGCAGCCCACCCCTGTGTACCACATCACACCATTTCACCCTCCTTGCTCTAATGCCCAGTTGAAAATATCTTTTTTATTTATTTACCTGTAGGGCTGAACTTGGAGAGGGACTATGAGGACAGAGCTATGTTTCTTTCCCCTCAGTGCCTTCAACCATGGTATGGTGAATTTCCCTACTCCACCTTTAATGACATCTCAAGTGGAGTCCTTGGCTTGCCCATCCCTACCACCACAAGAACAGTCTCTTTTCGGTAATTAAGACCGACTTTCAGGCACTAAAAAGTCTGGTCCTGTCCAAATCAAAACCTCAGCCCGTTTAATCAAGCTTCCATCCAATTTAATACTCCTTACCCCCCACCCTCCCCGGGCCTAGCCCCTGGCCCAAGATCCTATGGTGGGGAATAGACACGGTCTGGTTTTGTTTTGTTTTGTTTTTTAAGATTTACTTGTTTATTTGAGAGAGAGAGAAAGAGAGAGCCGAGGGTGAGGGAGAGAATCTCCAGCAGACTTCCCGCTGAGCACAGAGCCTGGCACCGGGCTGGATCTCATGATCCTGAGATCGTGACCTGAGCCAAAAATCAAGAGGTGGACACTCAACTGACTGAGCCACCCAGGCGCCCCTCGCATGGTCTGTTTTTCTAACCTCCCTTCTCTGCTGTGGCTCCCCCATGTCTGGGTCAGGGGAGACGTGTTAGAGGACCAGTGGCAAAATCCTATGTGACAGGTGCCCTTGGCTGGCAGGTGCCAAGTGCTTGTTCTTTCACGGGCACATCTGTGGGCTCTTGGGAGTCTCCCTGTGGGACCTCCACCCTGCGATGGCCAGCCTCTTGCAGACTCCTATATTTCCCGCTTCTCATGGGACTGCCCCCCCCCCATGGCAAACCCCTGGTGACTTAGCTGCTCCTCACTCTGCCGTAGAAGCCACTCCAGCCAGGATTCACAGTCCGAGTTCTCCAGACAGGGAGTGCACACAAGCCTCTTCAGTTGTGCGAACCCTCAATTCCTAATGACTCGTGTTGGGTTCTCCTTAGAAGTTTCTTGCTGTGCCTTGGGGGCACGGGGGATGCTTGCAACTTCCAGCAACTCAGACAGCATCCAGGGAGGGAGAGTTACGGGGAGTCATGCTAGTCTCCTCTTCTTGGACGCCCCCAAGTGCAATGACTGGTTCTTTTGGGGCTTGGTTTGCGCTGAGGAGTGGCCTCGGGGGGAATCTCAACCTTGCCTACTCATGTAACAGTTCCCTACCTCAACAACTTCCTTCGATCCCTTTCATGTATAGACTGGAATCCGGGGATGTGGCGCAAGTGTGGTTGAACCAGTTCTGCCTTTAGGAAGGTGTCTAGTACTTCTCTTTGGAATGTGAGAATATTCAGTCCTTATTGTTCTACTCTCTGCAGCCTCAGCAGAAATTCAAAGATCACAGAAGAATCCTGTTCAACAACCTATAAAATCATGTCTGACTTCCCCAGCCACGACAATAGCTCCAAAGGAATAGATGTCTTGTCTGCCTGGCTCACCAGTTTCCCCAGAACCTAGGACAGTGCTTGACTCCAACAGACAACCAAAAAATATATGTGCCACGGTTGACTAAGTAAATGGATGGCAGCATGACTCCATCACGTAAAAAGGGCTGGTATCATTAGACCCACTTTAAGAAAGAAATACTGAGTTTCTGGTGGTAGTTACTGGTCCAAGTTCATGTGCTTGCTGCCTCCAAGTCTGGTCTGAAGGATCTCCTTGAATCTTGCGCCTTGTATTTTGAGATGAATGCCATGTGAGTTTCCAGAATGTTCAGTTCTCTCCCTGAGACTGCACCTTCCTGGCTTTGGGAAAACCTCAGCTCCACACTTACCCCCTTGCCCTGTTACCCACACTGCCCTTCAGCTTGGGTGCCCCCTTCCTCTTCCCACTACCTGCCCCATCCCTTCAGGAGCTGCTGTCTTCATCCTTCAATGCTCACCTCTGAGCCCCAGGAGCCTCCCAAGGCCAGAAACCTTGGCGTCATCTTCGTCCCTGAGCTATTTTTTCCTCCCATGTGTCCAAGTCATTATTACTGCTCCGTCTCCTCCGTCTGCACTTCTGGAAGTCTGCCGCCCATTCAGCCTCTCACCGCTGGCCTGGGCCAAAACCCTCATGCAGACACACTTCCCTCACCACTAGGCGCCCCGCCCACTCCTCCGTGAGTACAAGTGGTCCTTGGAAATTCCCACCCTGCTCTCCAGGGGCTGCAGCCCGGCTGATCTCCTCTGAGGACTCTCCTTCTGCCCCACCCTGGTGCCATCCTCCCGCCCCGGCTCCCACTTACCACCCATCACTCCCTCCCTTGTAACTGTTGGAACCTGTTGCTGCAGCAATTTTGAATCTCCAATCCCATAAACACTTGAGCTTTTTGTTTGTTTTTCTTTTCTATAGCTGCCAAAACTTATGCAGCCTCCGATGGTCCAAGCACGGTGCTAAGCATGCTACATAAATTGGCTCATTTAACGAAATAAAGTAGGCATTATGATTTCTACATGGACAAAGGAGGAAACTGAGGCTGGGAATGGATCCTGGCTTGTTGGTAAGTAACGGATGCAGGATGCAAGCTTAGATCATTTCCCACCCAAGCCCAAGCTTGTCAGCGTCCGACATGTTGTTTTCGCCCCAGGCCTGTGCCCCAGCAGCCCTCCTCACAGCTGAAGGGATACCTTTCCCGGCCCGTCTGCTCCTGGCACCACCTGAGACCCTCCACTGTACATTCCCAATGCCCTCTTCCCTGCCTGCAAGCCCATAGTCAAACTCCCTGGTGATATGGAGTTACCAGAACCTTCTCTCCTCCTTTACCCTTCTTGCCTGGTACTAGAAGGGGGGCGAACTGTTTCCAGCCTGACCCCTGACTCACCATGTGTCACGTCCTCACCCCGATCCCAGCTTCCTCCCCAGTGAGGCAGAGAATGCGGCCCAGCCTACTCACCCATCTCTTGGGGTCCAGGGAAGGAAATCATCTCTGGAAAGCCCTGCAGAGAGAGGCGGAAGGGACTGATAAAGGATTCCTGTGGGGGTGGGGAGGGGATGGGCTGGGTGGCTCAGTGGGTTAAACCTCTCTGCCTTCAGTTCAAGTCATGATCCCGGGGTCCTGGGATCGAGTCCCACATGGAGCTCTCTGCTTAGCAGGGAGCCTGCTTCCCCCTCTTTCTGCCTATTTGTGATCTCTGTCTCTCAAATAAATAAATAAAATCTAAAAAAATTAAAAAAAAAAAAGGATTCCTGCAGGAAAGGTTTGCTGGGACACATGCACCACACAAGGGGCTGGAGAGCTGCTGGACACCCAGGGCAGCCTGTTCACTCTCCCATGTCTTGTTGGCATAATACTCGCAGCCACGTGGCTACCAGAACTTAAACTAAGTTGGTAAATAAGGACCAACCACAAGGGATGAATTTCTGTTCCCTTTGCTGAGACCCAGACTTCCAACAGAATTCCAGGCATTTTTCTTCCTTGGAAGTGACTGGACCTCCAGCCCCGAATTCCTCTCCCCAGGAGAGCTTGTTCCCCTGTTCAGAACAAATAACACATTTCCTGGTTAATCAGTGGGCAGAACAGCCGAAGGAAGGCTGACTGGGCCCCTGGCCTTCCAGGCTGGAGCAGCTCGGGCTCAGATGTCCCCATGCAGACCCTGGGCAGAGCTGGGACCTCGGCGCTGGGCCACCGCAGCCTCCAGTTCGGAAGGTGAGGGCCGTGCCGAGAGGCTCCAGCTTGCTGCTGCATGAGGCCTTCAGGGCCCACGGGGGCTGCCAAGACCCTTCTACCTCAGACACCATGGTGGCGGCCTGGCCTCCCTCAGAGCTCACGGCCACCCACCCCGCCTTGGTCGGCCGGTGCCATCTTCTCCAGGTGGGCGCAAATGCTTCTGCCTTCTGTGCACCAGGCTCAGCTCTCAGCTATTTTGTCATCTGAAAATGGAGACAAAGATGCTCTTCTGGCCACCTCCACCTTCAGGGAGAATGAGATAACCAGCCCGGCTAACCTGTGTGTGTGTGTTGCGGGGGGCGATGGGGTGGCGGCAATTACTGCTACTCTATCTGCCAGCCGGTATTTCCCGAGTGCTTAAAATGCACCAGGCGTGGTACTCTTCCCAGACATTTTCTCATTTACTTCTCGCAGTGATCTTAGGAAGGAAGCCCTCCTATTTCATCATAGCACATGATGAAATGAAGGCTCAGAGAGGCAAAACAGCTTACCCGCCGTCACAGAGTTGGTAAGTGGCCACGCTAGGTTTCATTCCTTGTTTGTCAGGCTCCAGCCTCCAGAGGAGCATCGCTCTGGAAACGTACCACAGGGTGCAGTTCCCTGGGAACTGGAAACATTCCTGGCTGTGTGTGGTGTGTGTGTGTGTGGGGGGGGGGGGTGCTGATGGCCACTTGGACCCCTGTCACAAGAGAAACCCCACCAAGCACATCCCCACTCCTCAGGTCTGTTTCCAGCCAGATATGCATTATGGGTCAAGGGCAGGTCAAGGGCAGATCAAAGTCATCACGGGGAGTCTCAGTGAATCTGATTCCGTCCCATGGAGGAGAAGGAAGGAAATCAAGCTTCCCCTACATCAAATCGGTTTCAACTGCTAAAGGAAGGCTCAGCTTTTCTCTTTGGAAAAGAAAGTGCCCTAAATAGAACACCTGTGTGCCCCTGCGTGGTAGACGTTGTAATTCCCATTTCACAAACCCAGAGGGGTGAAGACTCTTGCTCAAGGTCAGACAGCTAGGAGTCAAGCCAGAGGTCAGACAGCTAGGAGTCGAGCCAGAAGTCAGCCAGAAAGTCTGAAGGGCCCCCAGCCCCCTGCTGCTTCTGCTGCAGCACACTGCCCTTGCTCCAGGATGCCCTGCAATGATGTGAAAATGCAGTTCTTCAAAATAGTAGGCTGTACTCTGTTTCTCTTCATTTCTAGTCTCTGATACAAGAGTGGGCTGATCTATCTGCAAGCTCTGTGCATTTAGCTAAAGCTCGGATATTTCCTCCTTACCTGCATAAATTCCTTCAGCCTCTGCCTTGAGTGGAATCTTCTAGAATTCCTGGGGGATGAGACATAGCAGACTCTCTGAAGACCTGAGCAGGAAAACAATGAGAGCAGCCTGGAAAGCCTCCTCCTTTTTAATTCCGTCTGATAAGATCTCAGGGGCTTGAGTGCTCCACCGGGCAGGGGTGGGGGGTGGGAATTGGATGGGGAGGGGATCTGGGTGGGGAGGAATCTCATCTTATATTACCTGTTCAAAATCCCCAGGGAGAAAAGTCCTGTGGGCCAAAGGACTGTGCCAACCTCTCCAGGATTCTGGAATGGCTGTGCTGGACTTTGAGGACAAGGCAAGTGAGAACAACTTCCCTTGGCTATCACCGGGGTCTCCCGGCCTGTTCCCATGTTGGTTCCCCACTGGGATGCAGTGGCAGCCCTCATACCCCAAAGGAGAGGAGTTGTGGAGACAGAGAACAGAAGCTGCTACAGGGTGATTTCCAGAATCCGCTCTTTCCCCGGAGGCCAGTAAGCAGCCTCCCTTGCTTTCTTCATCAGGACAAAGCAAGGGGGTAACATCTTCTGCCATCACCTCTTGACCTCCGTTGTCCCCTGGATCATATGCTGAGAATGGAGACACCCCATGAGGTTTTCCCTGGTGGCCCCAATACTCTAGTCTCTAGGACCCCAAGCCCTTGGGGACAGGCCTGGACCTTAAAGCTTTTCAAGACAAGGCCCAGACACCAGGCTGGGGAGGGGGAGAGGAGGGGCAGCCAGATCCCAAGGGGCCCCAGCCTGCCTGCATGACTCACTCCTTGTTTCCGTCCACTCTGGTCTGAGTGCCTTGGCCCAGGGGCCTCCAGGAGGTTGTAACACAGGCTGGCCCCTCGCCCATCGGGGCTCAGCAGACAGAAATTAAAGATCTCACTGCTCAGGAACTCACACAGACAGCAGAGGCATGCTCTGGGCTCTGCCTCACCAGACCAGACCTCAGGCCGGAGGAGGCTGATGGCCAAGGGAGGAAGGAAAGAAAGGCGTCTCCGGCTCCTCCTCCTCCTCTCTGCCCCTCACATCCAGGCATGAAGGTCTGGCCACTGCCCACTGTCTTCTCATTCCTCAGGTCATCCCCTGAAGACGGTGGTGTCCCCCGCCCTCCTCAGCTCTGCCACTCTCCTCCCCACCCTGCCTGAGGAAACGGGGAAGACACAGACTTGGAAACAACTCCCCGGGCATTTTCTGACAGCAGAATTCTAATCAGGCCTCTCACCTGCTCAACAGCCCTCAATGATTCCCCAGGGCCCCACCAATCAAGTCCCAAACTTCTCACTAGGCCTGGCACACGAGCTTGTCTCTTCTATGTCCCCTCGTGTCTGCGGGTATTCAGCGCAGTCCTGCTTGCTCAGAAGTCCGCCCCCAGTTGACTCTCCCATGTCTCCTCACCCAAATACTTCGGGCCACGCCATTTCCTTCACCTAGAATATTCTTCCCGCCCCGCCTACCTGTCCTTCAACTCCTATCCCAGAGGCCACTGCTTCCAAGAAGACTTCCCAGAAGCCCTACCCCACCCCGAGTCTAGAAAGCCAGCTCCCTCCCCTGGAGGCCTGTAACTCTCAGTGTATCCCACTCCACCCTGCATGAGTAGGCTACAGCTGCCAGTCGTCAGCGGTGGGAAATACCTGGGGCTTTGGAGCTCTGCTCTATGCTGTCATTTACCAGCTTTGTGTCCTGGTTAAAGTGACTGAGCCTTTTGGAAACACGATTTCCTTACCAATAAAATAGAAATTGTAAGAGTTGTCTTTCTAGGGCGCCTGGGGGCTCAGTGGGTTAAGCCTCTGCCTTTGGCTCAGGTCATGATCTCAGGGTCCTGGGATCGAGTCCCCGCATTGGGCTCTTTGCTCAGCAGGGAGCCTGCTTCCCTCCCCCACCACCCTCTTGCCTGTCTCTCTGTCTACTTGTGATCTCTCTCTCTCTTTCTGTCAAATAAATAAACAAAATCTTAAAAAAAAAAAAAAAAAGAGTTGTCTTTCTAAGCATTGCATCTAGATAGGGCAACTCTATTTACCAACCACACAAACTTTAGGCAGAACGGATTGGACCAGAGATAAGCACCTGACCCAAGGGAGCCCTTTCATGGGTGGTCAGGGACCTAAGACCTCTGTGGTCTGACTTGAATGCAGGCATCATTGGTTACTGGGAAAACCAGATTCTGTGTTAGACATTTGAACTAACAGATTTTTCTTTGACAACCAGGCCCTGGGATTAAAACAGAACAAGCGAGTCCCAGTTCTTGAAAGCTTGTAGTCCAAGTGGGTTCATATAACCAAAGACATAGAGCCAGACAGGTAGCATGACTTGTGTGAGGTCACACGGCTAGTCAGAAATGCAGAGAGGGCTAGGGCTCAGGTCTCTGGACCCAGGTTTAGTCCAGGGTGCCTGGCCCCTGCTCTAGTCTCAGAGGCACGTGGCCCTAAGCAGATTGCCTGAAGAAGACCAAAGAGCCGCTGTGCCCCACATCAACCTGCTCTGGCCCAGCTTTTGCACAAAGGGCTCCACCCTTCAAGGCAGCGCTTAAAAGACAAGGTCAGATCAAGGCAGGGAGTGCAATGCTGGTTCTCTTCCCCCATGTAGTCCCCGTGTCCCCCTGGGCCTGCCCTCTTGCTCTTTCAGATGTCAGTTTCCTCATCTCTAAAAGGAGGGGCTTTTACTGGATGAACTCAAATTCAATGTCAACACTAAGATTTTGATTTGAGGCGCAGACAGACAAGCGGTGGGTGTGGGTCCAAGAAGTGTAGGACCCAGAGTGTGAACGCCAGAGGGGACTTCCCGGAGAGCTCAGCCAGCCCACTCCTTCAATATACAGTCGAGGAAACTGAGGCCCAAAGGAGGAGAGATGCTTGTCGAGGTCACATGAGTGGTGATTGGCAGCCTTGGCTCTTGAACCACGGTCTCCTGCCTCCCAGACCTCTCAACTCTTTCTTTCAACTCCCTCAAGAAGCTGGGAGCTATCTGGCTGTCTCAGCCAGGAAAGCCCAGAGTGGCTGTGCATGTCAGCAGCTGGGCCTCAGAGCCTGGGAACATCTCTGATAGGGTGAGAGCAAGTGCCAAAGCTGGGGGCCAGGGAGGGCGTATTGGAGATAAGCTGTCAGCATCTCTTCTCTTCCAGTTGGCAAGAAGAAACAGAGAAGGGTCCATGATGATTGAAGGAAAACAGCCCCCCTTCTGATTGGGCCATTGCTCCATGGAGGGGCTGGTGTCTCTCTCTTTCTTTCCTACACACACACACACACACACACACACACTGTCCTCCCCTGCCTAGCTGCTGAAAATTGCCACTCCACATCCTTGGTCTCAAGATGTGTACTGATATTCTTAGGGGCACTACTTGGTGGGGCCTGGAATTTCTTTCACTGCCAGAGATGTCTCCAAGCATCTGCCTACCTTCTAATGCTCACCCTGTCATGATCCCTCCCATTCTACAAACATTTTTGAGCATCTAGTATGTGTCTAGGTGCTGCGCGAGGCACTAGGGCTGGGTAGGACATCCTCACTGCCAAGGTCATGGTGAATGCTTCAGTAGGGGAATTAACAGTTTCTCGGGCTCACTAAAGAAGAACTTCTTACCAGGCAGGGTGGCAGTTGGCTAGGAAGAGTTTCTCAGAGTCTTGACTTTGCCTCAAATCTTGAAGACTAAAGGAGAGCTCACCACATAGGGGATGGGAATGTGCCTAGGACAGGTGCTGCATATGCAAAGGCAGGGTGTGAGATGAAGCCTGGGTTACTGGGGGAAATTTCAAGTAGCTCTTGTGGCTAGGGTTTCAATAGGAACAGAAGTTACAGAAGGGGAGATGAGGCTGGAGGGGTAGGCTGGCATCAATTCATAGGGGGCTTAGCTCTAGTCCGCTCTAGACATTGGGCAGAAAGATGAACCTGTTCCCCACATCCAAAGCCATCACCCTGGAGGGCACAGACTATCTGCAATTCTGAAACAGATGTCCTCTGGTCAATAGCAGGGGGTCATTTGTGTGGGGAGGAAGCAGCGTACTTGCAATCTCTGTCAATACCCCCAAAGCCACCTCAAGTAAACATCAACGGACATAAAGCCCATGAGCCTGCCATGCTCCAGCCCTGCTTCCAACCAGTCTGTTCCCCACATGGCTCCACTTTCATAGAAATTATGGAGCTACCAACTCAGCAGGTTTGCCCTGTCTCTGGGCTCCTACTGCCATGGCCCATCAACCCTTTCCAATCCTTTCCCTAAGTAGTTCCCCAAATTCCCCACTCTCTCTGGACCCAGATTTTCCCAGAGACTCAGCCCCACCCTCCGCCAGAGTCAGTCTTCTGTCCTCCAGTCTCATTCTTGCTGGCCCTCAGATCCCTCTCCAGTCCCAGAAGTTCATGTTGTTGAGGTTAGGTCATGCCTAAATATTATAATATACATCTCCAAGCCCCACTCTGCAGCCTCCAGCTTGGCTTTGCCCTATGGATAGATAAGCCATATGTGCTTGACGTCAAATAGAGAGCTGGGGAGGGCCTTGTGTATTTCAGCCACCATTCATTAATCATCCCTTTGTCAGGCATCGGGGTTGCCAAGAAGAAGAAGGCTTAGCCTCTATCCTCAAGGAGCGTCCAGCATAGGAGGAAAGGCAGCACCACCTATCACAGTGAGTGCCATGACTGAGATGAGTTCAAAATGCAACGTGAATATAAGGACAGAGCCTTCCAGGCTGGAAGTATGGGACAGTTGGTCAGGGAAGGTCCTACCTACGGTGCTGTCTGAGCAGGGTCTGGAAGACAGGCCAGGTTTCAGCCTGGAGAAGGAGGAAAGCGTAGTGAGGAGTAGGCACAATAGGGAATACCAGAGCCACGTTTACAAAAATAAAACCACAGTAGAGTCTACCGCATTTCCTTTTTCAACGGAGTTGAAAGAGAGATTTTTGCCAGAGTTTTGAATGGGAGTCAAGTGAAATTCACATGAATTTCAATGTGGAGTCAAGAGAAATTCACATGAGATTCAATGTGGATAGGCTGGAGAAATGCAGAGACTACAGTAATGCAGATAAATATGTGTGTAGATGTTGAAACCATCATTCCTGCACTGAGGGATAGGTGAAGATTGTTGAGATCTACAGTAGCCTGTGAGCCAGGCCTGGCACCTTCCCAAGACTGCTCACAATCTGGATGAAGTCAGAAAAAGCATTTTTATCAAATTTTCACATGACACAGGACTGGAGGAATAAATGATAAAAACTGGATGATAGAAGCAAGATATAAACTGATCTAGATAAATTGAGATTTAATAGAGATAAGCGAAGAAGTCTTGCATCTTGGTCCAAAATAAGTAATAATTAAAGGATGAGGGATAGTTGCTTTGATAGCAGTTCATGTGAAATAACTTTATTTGGGCAGAGTGTTGTGGGGAGGGGCAGAGGCTGTTGAAAAGGGAGATCCTGGTTAACTACTGGTTTGAAATAAACTAACAGTACAAACTTCTAAAAGGCCTGGTGCCATCTTGGACAAAATCCAGGGCTTAGAGTAGGAAGGGTAACAGTGTACTCCAGGCTAGGCAGATTGTTTAATGCTGCTGCCACATTTTAGATGACTTGTTACAACTCAGCAGCATGTCTAGGAGAAGGTCACCTGAACGGAGATAAATACAACTGAGGAGGAGTACTTGAGATGCTGGAGAAAAGTCTGGCAACGTTCATCTGTTTGCAAGATTACTGGGTAAGAGAGGGATAGAGTTGTTCTGCGTTTGCATTAGGCATAGAGGGTTAACTACAGTAACAACCTCAAAACGGTATGTGAATTTTTTTTTAAAGATTTTATTTATTTATTTGAAAGAGATCACAAGTAGGCAGAGAGGTAGGCAGAGAGAGAGGAGGAAGCAGGCTCCCTGCCAAGCAGAGAGCCCGATGCAGGACTCGATCCCAGGATCCTGAGATCATGACCTGAGCCGAAAGCAGAGGCTTAACCCACTGAGCCACCCAGGCACCCCGGTATGTGAATTTTTGTGCATGTCAAGATAAGACTCAAATTCCCAAGGTCATGCAGGTTCCTAGGATCCTTCCATCATGGAGCTCCGGTACAGAGATTCCAATCCTCCTTCCCATTCAGCCAATAGATAGAAGAGAAAAAAAAAAATGTGGAGGATTACACAGGGCTTTTCAGGCAATGTCTGGAAGAGGCAAGTACCATTCCGTCCACATTCCAGTGATGAGAACCCCATCACACGATCACACCTGACAACAAAGGAGGCTGGAAAACGTGTGGCTGGGAGAAAAAGGCAGTGGGTGGGGCTTTAGAGTCGTGGACTTGGAGGAGACTGCCTTAGGAGTGACAAGAGTTCAGAGTTTAATGTATCCACACGAAGACTTGCACATAAGTAACGTAGACTTCGCAGCATCATTCATAAAAACCAAGGGTTACCAACGACTAAATGCCCATCAACTGGTGAAATCTGGTATATCTATACCGTGAAAGGCTACTCATCGGTGACAAGGAGTGGGCTGCCAACACATGTCGCTATGGGGACGGACCTCAACAACGTTATGCTCCGTGACAAAAATCAGCCACAGCACCATACGCTGTATGCTTCCATTCGTGTAAATATCCGAAAAAGGCAAAGCTATAGAGACAAAGCAGATCCCAGGGACCCAGATGGGAGAAGCAGGAGGGAAGTTCACAGTAATTGGGCACAAGAAATCTTATTGGGGTGATAAAAGGGTTCTAAAACTGAGTGGTGGTGGTGGTTGTACAACTGGGTAGAATTTACTAAAAAATAATTGAATTCTTCATTTGAAAACAGTGAATTACAGTACATATTAGTATCCCTCAATAATTTTTTTTTGAGTTAAATGTTTAGTGCTTTGAGGTTGAGGAAGGAAAATAATCCTGCAAAGATAATAAGAAGATCCAAAGTGGAAGAAGAAAGTGGCACAGAATCCAGGGAAGGAGAAGATTTAAAAAAGGGATGCCTGGCGGCTCTAATCAAAGTTACTGAAATGTCGCATCACATCAAAGTCAATAGTGTTTTCTCTGCCACAGCAGAGTTCACAGTGTTGTTCCCGGTCCTGGATCAGGTACCAGAAAAAACACAGATTTCCACTGACAATAGATCCAACTTTTGGAGTGGGCTAACAGCAAGACAGATCCCATCACTGAGTAATGAAAGACGGGCTGGATGGACATCGTAGAAAGGATTTCCGCATGGGAAGAAGACCTCTAAGGAAGGCCCAAGTTTGGGAAGGGCCCAGGGTTTATTAAAGATTTGATTACCTCCTTTTGCCCAAGGCCTCCTCTCCACTCTCATCCTTGGGGTCCTCAACTCAGACACTGAGAGCGGCCCACTGAGAAAGCAAGAGCAATTCTGCCTCCTGAAACCGTAGGCATCCCAGAGCCACTGAGGACAGTCGTCTGTACAAAAGTGGGTTTCACCAACATCAATGCAGGGAACTGAGTAATCCTGGGAGACCAGGGGAAAACAGGCTGAAGAGCAAGAGATGACACCAGAGGATTAGTGCTCATTTTTATTTATTTATTTGTTTGTTTTTAAAGATTTTACTTATTTATTTGACAGACAGAGATCACAAGTAGGCAGAGAGACAGGCAGAGAGAGAGGAGGAAGCAGGCTCCCCGCTGAGCAGAGAGCCCGACGTGGGGCTCGATCCCAGGACCCTGGGATCATGACCTGAGCCGAAGGCAGAGGCTTTAGGCCACTGAGCCACCCAGGCGCCCCATTAGTGGTCATTTTTTAAATCACATTTGTCCACCACCCCCCAGAATTCAGACATGGGAGGGAGAGATTGAAAGATGAAGTTCATGGTAGCCATGTGGGGGGTCTCCAAGGTAGGAAGAAGAGGAGGAGGAAATGAAACACAAATGTGAATGCACATCTTCTGAGGAGCAAAAGGGAGCTGGGGACCCACCATGTGAGAGGATGGGAAGAATTTAATGTCGCTTTCTTAACTGGAGCATTGTTTGTGTGATGCCCCATCTTTGTTACCTGTCAAAATGGCCTCCATGGTGTAGATATAAAAGCCAACATCTAGAAGTTGGACGAATTTTTCCTTCAAGGGCTTGGAGAGCTGTGTGAAGCTTCTGGATGGCTGACTTGCCATGGTCGTGACAGAAGCTCTTGGCATTGCTCCAACCTAAACTCTGATTCCATTCAGGATTCCAGAAGGAATCCTTCTTCGCTCCTAAATGCACCTGACAAGCTACGGAGCCACCTGATCACCCAAACAGACACTCAAGAGGCAATTCATTCATCCAGAAAATGCTTGTCGGGCATCTTCTATGCGTCCAGCCCCCTCACAGAGCTTGGAGTCTGTTCACTTTGAGGTACAAGGAGGCCTGGCCCACAGCTCCGGGGAATATACTGATCCATGTGGGTAACAGCTGGAGAAAGGCAAGCGAAGTGTGTGCTTCTGAGTCTGCCTCTCGGAATCAAACTTAGACATCCTTGTCGTCTCTGGACAAGAACCACACAGCTGCAGAAGTGAGGAGGAAGGAGAGGACAGCACCAGAAGCACGGGTCAGCTGGGGGTAGTGGCTTCCAAACTTGGTGAGCACAACTCACAGTAAGAAGGATACCCTACAGGGGCGCCTGGGTGGCCCAGTGGGTTAAAGCCTCTGCCTTCTGCTCAAGTCATGATCTCAGGGTCCTGGGATCGAGCCCCACGTCGGGCTCTCTGCTCAGCGGGGAGCCTGCTTCCCCCCCCCCCCCCGCCTGCCTCTCTGCAGGGAGACAGATGTTTCTCTCTCTGTCAAATAAAGAAATAAAATCTAAAAAAAAAAAAAAGAAGAAGAAGAAGAGCACCCTACAGCACGGTTCCCCTTGCTACAACCAATGCACTCTCATTTTTTCTCTCCTGGAATGCCAGTGTGACTCACTACATTGCTTTCACAACCCACACGTGTGCTTTAACACTCACCTAGGCTAGAGGTCTATATGGGCTCTACCATTGTGGCCCTGAATAAGTCAGATAACTCGGCCAATCAAGGTGGCAGGTTGTTTAGAAGCGACTGGGATGGTCCTTCAATTATGCCCCAGAAGAAAGGTCTTCAGCCCCTCAGCCTGGACAAAAGGAGTCAAAAGAAAATTGTATCTGGTCTTCATATGTATTAAGATGTTTGTTTAATGCAGAGACGAGGTGAGGATTTATTCTTCGTGCTTGCTGAGGACTCTGTGAAGGGAAGTTCAGATGTTAGTTCAACACAGGATTTGTAGGTGAGTACACGTGGGGAGAAAGGGCAGCAAGAGATTTATACCCGAAAAAAGGTTGTGTGACATTGCTCCTGTTAAAGGCAAGGGAAAGGCAGAGATCCTTAAAGGCTGGTTAAATTCTTGTCAATCTGGAATGGTTTTAATGTTTTTTCCAGAAGACGGGGAGGGGCTACTAGCTTGAGGTGGTCTCCTCCAGCCCTTAGCTGTCATGACCTCTCAGTTCGCCCCGACAAACCCATCCGTGGCCTTTCACGCTGGCTCGGTGCTAGCCGAGGAAGGTGGGGCTCGATTTGTAGGAGCCCCGAGCAACAAGGCCTCCCAGTTTCCAGACCCAGAAAGAGAGCCAGGGCCAGGGCAAGTTGGAGAGGGAGGACCCTTGGGGGTGGGAGAGGGGAGAAGGGGGCACACTTCGTGCCAAGCGCTCCAGACTGGGTGAGAAAGCCAGGGCGCTGGGGCTGCGGCCCGGGAAGAGGCCCCTAGCAGGCCATGAGCTCAGTGGTGGGCGGGAGACTGGTCTGGTTCCTGTTGTACCTGCACTAATGAGCTGGAAGTGGCCGGAAACAGCCCAGCATGGGAATGCCAGCAAAGGGAAGGCCCTCCCCCTGCCAGCTGGACAGGAGAGGATTGAGCGGGGCCGGGGTGGGGGGGACAAAACCCATCCCCCTCTCCACACCCCGAATTCTCAAGCTGGAGGCTGAGACTTCCAGAAGGGACTTGGGAGGTCAGGGCAAATCAGCCTCCTGGGGGAATGAGGCCTCCTGGGGGAAAAGGGATTAGCAAGATGCCAAGGGTCAGTGGCATAGGGGGAGAGAGGGCCAAGGGACCACAGAGGCACTCTGCCAACCCTGTGGAGGGTAAAGACCCCAGGGGGGTCATGAGCTGTAGCCACAGCCCCGAGGAGAGAGACTGAACAGAGGCAAAGCCTGCAAGGTCGACTGACTTAATCAGCGCGGGCAGAATGGGTGAGTCCCCCTCCCTACCCCCAACCCTGCCGGGGCAGCAGAAATGGACGCAAGTATTCACAGACTGTAAACACCAACAGGGACAGGGTTCGTCCGTCTGGGTCTGCAGGGACCTGGCTAGGCCTGGCAGAGGAAGGGCAGGGCCGAAATAGCGGCCTGAGCCTGGAGTTCTCTGCAGTGAACTGTCCAGAGGCCCAGGAGGAAGGGTCACTGTGGGAGCTCTACAACCAGTCACAAAGCCCCACTTGAGCCAGGAGCCCCAGATGGCTCGCTCCTGCAGGGATCCAGCATCCACGAACCCAATCTTGGCATTTCTGTTTGGACCCTAGGCATGGCGCTAGAGTGTGGGGGAGCCCACTCTGCCTCCTAGTATTGGTGGGGCCCGGGCAGTGGGACAAATACTTACGGAGCATCCACATGAACCTCTTGTATGGTCCCTCCCAGTGGTTTCCATGGGGCCCTTAGCCCTACTCTGTTTCTGGTATGCAAAAGTTGTACCAGAAGCAGAAGGCTGTGGGTCCGGTCTGACTTGCGGGCTCCTTGTTCAGTGCTGGCTGCCCAGAATTGAGGCTGTGACCAGGGACAAGTCACCTCTTGTCTTGGGGCCCCAGTTTATCCACCTGAAACACGAGACCAAGTCAGCTCTGTATGCAATGATTTTCATTGGTACAGCCTTTCCCTCAGCCTGTGGTTGTCATGGGAACAGCCCAAGTCAAAGGTGGACCCAGCAGGCAGGAGGTCCCCCCCCCCCCCCCCCCCCCCCCCCCCGCTAGCCTCTGACTAAGGAAAACTTTGTTCATTTGTCGGCCAAGCATCCCTCCTCTTGCTTATTCTGATAACAGCATCCCTCTTCCTTTACGGATTTGCCCTTCTCTCTTCTAGATCATTCTAATGGGGCAGCCAGTTGCAACACCTGCCACGGGGCACATGACCCAAACTGGCCAGTCAGATTCTCAGGGTCAAGCCTGACCCTGAAGCAGAGACACACAGTTAGAACTGGATCATCCAATGGCAGTTTCCAAAAAAGAAATAATCTGAGGAGTTCCTGGGGCTGAGCCCTGTCGCTGCCTAGATACCTTCTGGGTACCTACCTATTTAATTCTTATTTCTATTTTGTTTGCTCCTGAAATCGCTCTGATAACTCCACTCTCTTTTTTTATTTTTATTTTTTCCTTATGTACAAATTAGAGTTCTTGTTGTTGCTTGCAACCAAAGAACCCTAATTTACACACAAAGCAAGAAAGAGAGGCCAGGTGCATTAGGTGGTGGGCCCCTCCTCTCTGCAGACCTCCTTTCTCTGTGGTCCCAGGGCAGCTGGCTCAGCTCTGCAGTAGCACTCGGTTCGTGTAGGAGACCTGGGAGTTAGCATCTGTTTGCTCAACAGGATTGGGAACATCAACCACTAAAGACATCTGTATTCTAGATACACCTGGTTCACCGTCTCGCATGCTATCGGTGGTCAGTTTCATCAGATCAAGACCTCACAGCTCGAAGCAGGTGACTCCAGTGGGGACAAGACTTTACAAGTATCAGGGGGTAGTACGCGGAGGGCAGATATAATCAGCGGCTGAACAGAGGCTGGGACAAGGCAATTCCCAGTGCATGCAAGTGATGAGTGCTGATGAGTGCTGGGGAGAAGGGCTCAGAGCTCATTGCAGGGTTTGGGGGAAGGCCTGGCTGTCCCCCCAAATATCCCTTCTACCTCTTCATGAATACTTCTCATTTCTGGGACAAGAGACATAGGCACTCAGTTAACACTTAGATATAGGGCTGGAAGCACATCTACCCCTGGGAAAGTGAAAACAATGTTTCATTCACTCTGAAGTGTGAAGGATGGGTATAGACCATTTCCCCCGAGAGTAGACCTGGATGGGAGAAAGAGGGTTGGGAACATAAAAGTTTCCAGGGCGTGGAAAGTGCAAACGAGTCTCCAGGTGGAACCAGAGCGGGAGCAAGGGCCGGGAAAGAAGGGCCAGTAAAGTTATGGGACACACACCGGCTTTCATGGCAAGTTCTGGAAGCTGACTCAAGCAAACTTAAGTGGGGAGAAAGAAAGTACCCTGTATCTTTTGCATAAAGGAGGTGAAGGGAGTTGGAGGAGGTGTTCAACAGGCAGATCTGGGAAGCCAGGGGCCAGGGCAGCTCCGGGAGGCTGGCTGGCTTGGGTGATTCCAAGCTGATTGTTTTCTGCGGCCAACAGTGCAGTCAGATTCCCCCAGGAGAGAGTCTGACGAGTGTACCTGGGGTTCTGTGTCTACCCTTTGGGCGTGGAGAGGTGGGAGTGTGTCCATGGCTGACAGCCCCACTGGAATGGGTACAGTGGATTTCCCCAAAGGAAAACTGAGTTTCCTTTATCTGAGGAAGGGAAATGAGTGGTGGACATATGCACACAACAGATGTTCACTACACATGGCATGTCAATTTAGAGCAGAGGGAGATGAGTGGGGTGGGGTATGGGAATCGCCAGGACACTCCAGAATCTGCCACGGGAGCCAAGCTTCTGACTCCAGCCCTGAATTTCATCTCCCTCTCCCCCTATAAAAGCAAGCTTAAGGAAAGAACCCTGTTTCTGTTCTTGACAGCTCGATAGAATTGTCTCCTTAGCTTCCAGTCACGCTCGGCTCCTGCTAGAGTAATTACCACCCACCTGTTCTCCATGCAAGAATTCACAGCCAGTGGACACACATCTGGCCTGCAAAAGACATGCTTGGGAGTCTCCCAGGCTGCTCGGAACAGGCTGGGGACAGCACAGGGTCAGCCACTAATTCAAAGGCAAGGAAACAGCTGGCCTGAGAGTTGTGCTGTGTCCCGAGAGGCTGCCCATCCCTCCCCCGACACAGACAGCTTGATGGATGTGCGTCAGGTGTGACCTGGGATGAGCAAAACCCCTGGGATTCAATACTGGGTCCTGTCATCTTCCTTTATCACGTGGCTGCCCTCCCCACCCCCGCCTGCTTCTCCAGTGGTAGAGGAGACCGATACCCTGTCTTTGTTAGGGCTCCTTTATTTTTCCTCCCATTCTGTCCACACTACTCGCTTCTGAGCACCCAGAAGTTAGGAGAATTCCAGGTAAGATTTCAACAGGCAAATCAGAAATATTTTGGTGGTGAAAGTAACTGTGTCCACATTTTAAAGATGTGAGTACAGAATTGAACAGGCCCAATCCTTGAGGCCCATGGTTTTCAAACTCTCTAAAAAAATTCGCAAAAATCTTTGTGCAGTATTTCAATACTCAACAAATATTTATTGGATCCCTACTGTATGCCAGGAGCTGTGCGGGGGGATACAGCCTTGGACATATGGACACGGTTCCTGCCCCAGGGAGCTCCCAGTCTAGCAGAGCAGGCAGACAAGGAACAAAGAACGAGGTTCATGGACTGGTGATGGGTCACAATTGCAGAAGAACGGTATAAGACTCGCATGCCACTAGGTCGTCTAATACGGACTTGGGGGCCAGTGTTGGGGAAGGCAAACCCAAAATAGTGACATGTGAGCTGAGATCTGGTGGGTACGTAGGAAAGAAGCAAAGAGATGGAGAGAAGAGGGGTCCAGGCCAAAGATACTATGAGAAAAATCCCAGAGGTAGGAAAGCACTTATGTTGGAGGAAATTGCCGACAGTTGCCATAGTGAAGCGGGGCAAGTCGGGTAGGGGAGCAAGATGGCCATGGGATGCAGGGACCGGAATGCCGGGACCCTTGCAAAGCTCCAGGACAAAAGCAGGAAACTGAGGGGCTGCTCTAGCTGAGGAGGGACCAACGTCTTACTCCCTGCCAAATGCACACACACACATTCCCTTGCCTTGTGGCCACTGAGGCTTCTCAAGGGAACCACAGGGTTTATCAGACCACAGCTTGGAAACTACTAATCCGGCCCTAGTTGCCATTTTCAGATGAGAAGAGTGAGACTTGGCAGTCATCCATCTCCAGTGCCCTCTCTGTCAACTCTGGGCACCTCACCCAGCCTCCCTGGGGAGAGGCTAGCCGGATAGGATCTGGGGACAAACTCTGAGAACACTGCCCAACTCAATGTTGCAAGAAGGAGGGGGCCGTCTCAGGGGCCAGCCCAGGGTTTGGGATGGGGGGTGGGCCCCGAGGATGGGATTTTGCCCCTTGCCTGCCCTGGGACCCGGTCTCCCTCTATGCTGAGAGAGCCCCGCACAGCCAGGGCCCCTCCCCATCGCTCGTCAAGAGGCACAGGAAGGCCGCCTGCCAGGATAGCGGATCCCACTCGAGCTCCGGTCTCAACATTCCTCTCCACCCGGAGGTCAGGGTCAAGTGTGGGGTATTTTCCCAAGCCCTGGGGAATGGAGGCGCCTCCTGACATCTACAGTGACTGCCCCCAGCTGAAAGGGCAGCTACCGAGAAGTCAGTCTGGAAAGGAGAACAGTCAGCCCACTCTCAAAGCAGAGCTACCAGGGGCAGCGGGCAGGGGAGGAGGAGCCTGAAACATATCACCAACTGTAGGCCCAGAAAGCAGAAATATGAAGCTGGTGATTGGAAAGGGGGTGGGGGGTGCATGGCAGGAGTCTGAGCCGAGGCTGGAATTTTCCTGCCCCAACCCAGCTGGCCCTCATTGAACTAAACCTTAGGGTCTGGCCTCTCTTGAGACCCTCACTGGCCTGTCTGCAGCTCCTGGGCAGAAACCTGAAGACAGCAGCAGGACCAAGACCCCCCCAGCAAGGGCCAGGCAGGACAGGCACTGCAGACCCCTTTGCAGCCCTGTAAAGAGGCAAAGGTCAAAGGGTCAGGAAGGTGGAAAGGTTCTGACAATGAAGGAGGAGGCAGAGGCAGTCCCCTCCGGCCAGATCAGGAGCAGCCCTGGAGAAAGAAGTCTCTTGGGGTCCAGAAGGTGGTTTTGTCAGCCAAGGCTGGCCTGAGGCTAACCTGTACCACCACATCCTTCTTCCTTCCCGCTTCTCCCTCTGCCCCTTATCTGGACATGCTGCTCTGGGAGCTTCGGCACCTGCCGTGCTGCCCTCTCCCCGGAGGAAAGCAAATATAGAGGAACAAGGGAACAGGTGTCAGAGGGTCTGAATTCAAATCCTAGCTGCTTCCCATTGTAACTGTGTGACCTTCAGCAAAGATCGCAACTTCTCTTGAGACTCCACTTCCCCTTCCATAAAAACTAGGATGAATAAAACCTACAGTAGGACTGCAGAAATGACCGGATGAGAAAATGAAAGTAAAGATCGTCGTTAGCTCTTATTTAGTGAGCCACGGGTAACCCCTAACAAGACAGGGAGAGAGGAGGGTGGACATTTGAATTTTCAAGATGGGGGTCCTGGACAAGTTGGGGAGCTTCCCAAAGTTTCACACGTCATTTCCAAGCTAGAGGCTGATCTGGATGATGGGTGGGTATTCTCTGTGTTAAAGAAAATGGGAAGAGGGAAGTCAGGTCTCACGACACATGTCAGCCAAGAGCCTGGGCAGACAGTGTCTCCTCCAGAGGAAGGGCTGGTGTTCTCCGCTCCGTTGGCCCCTGGCAGCCAAGTAGCTCCTGTTTTGCTCATTAAGGATAGTCGTAATCTGGTCCCCTTTACACTGCTGATACAAGGTCCAGAAAACTTCAGTCCCCAGTCCGACAGCATCAGCTACTTTCAACATCACCTCCTGGGTGGATCAACAAGGTGGGGCCAAACTTAGGGCAGGCTGCAAGGGGTCAGGACAGAGCGCCCTGACTCCTGGGAGGGAATCCAGGGCCCAGAGCCCTCGCTGTGTGCCCAGCAATGCTAAGCATCACGAACACCATAAAATATAAAAAGCTACTATGTGTTGAACACACACTATTGGCTTTGTTCTCAGCACTAAAGCATAATATCTCATTTAATCCCCTTAACGACCCTATGAAATTGATACCATTATTATTCCTATGGCAGAGCTAGAGAAACCGAGTCACAGAGTAATTAAGTACCGCAACAAAGGGGCTTATATTCGTTGGGGAACACTAAAGGTTAATCACCCCCATCTGAGAAGGGAAAAAAATATGAACTCCTCCCCACTATCCCAGGTAGCCTACTTCTCAGGTTCCCTTCACCACCTACCTCAGTTTCCCTTGATTTCCAGCTGCCACCTTGGTGGCTGGACTCAGAGGGTAGCCGTCACTCTCTGTCTAGGGAAGGTCATGCTTATGTTCCCAAGTTTAGCTAAGACATGGTGAGATTTTTTTTCAAAAGGAGCTTATCTAGAAAACTTAGAAGAAAATAGAATAAAATGAAAATATAAAAAGCCAAGAATCTGGGAAGAGATGAATTTATAAAGCAGTTTTCGTGTCCTAAGATAAGGAAAGTAAGAGGAGCTACTGGTTGTGCCAAGGATCAGACACTATACTATGCTTTTGATATATGTTGTTTTGTCTAATCCTCAAGGGTACCACGAAGACAGGCATTATATCTTCATTTCACAAATCAGGAAGCAGGTGCTCAGAGAGGTTAAGCAATTATCCAGGTCACACAGTTTGTAAGGAATGGAGCAGGGGGTCAAATCAACCTTTGCTGTTAACCACCTACATAAAAGAGAAGCGCATGGTGGGTGCCCCTCTCCCAGCTGCCAGCCTGAGCCACCCAGATCCTAACCTGATGGGCTTCGGCTTGGCCCCACTGCTCCAGCTCACAAATGTTCAGCTATTGCTCGGGAAGGAACCAGAACGCTCTTCCCCCTGGACAAAGTGGGGGGAAAACCTTGGTGGACTGTACCTTCCAGTTTTCCATCTTCTCTCACTGAGGCAGAGCAAAACAACCAAAACAAACTGGTAAGTCAAAACCCTTGAATTTGGACTTGTCCTTCATTTCACATTACCCTCATGACATGATATGATTTCCACAATATCTCATTAGTTAATCGTTGGGCAGAAGGTTCCTAAAGCACAGAGCTAATGTGAGTGAGCCCCTAACCCAGGGCCAGGTGCATAACCAGTATTGGGCCGGTTTTTGTTGCAATGACCACCATTGAGAGACCTCTTTCTGGGACCGTGTCAGCAAGTTAGCCCTGACTCCCTTGGTATAAGACAATATGAAATTGATTACTAATTGCATAGTTGATACCAATAGTAATTGATAAGTAATATTTACTGAGCAGTTGCTACATCCCAGGTTTTAGACTATGTAGCTTGCGTACATGGTCCCTTTACATCTTCATAACAACTCAGGAGGGTAGAAATTATTTTTATTACTTCCCTTTTATGGACAATGAAACTGAGGCCTGGAAATATTCAATCACTTGCCCAAGGTCGCACAATTCCCAAATGGCACGTCTTGGGTTGGAACCTAGAGACCCATGTCCAGAACGTGCACAGCTAAACTCCACACTGCACAGTCTCTGAGGATGGGTGTGACAAGAAGATTATGGGGTTGTGTGCTGGGGTAGGGTAGGGGAAGGGAAAGCATCTGAGAGGGGGTGGGCCTGACTTGAAGGAAGGACAGGATGGGTAAAGCAAACAAGAGGTAAGTTTTAGACTGGAAGGTGATTCCTGAAGACTCAGGGGACCCACACGTGGGACATCAGGAGGTCCTCCATCCTTGGAATGCAAGAATTGCTACCCCTCTAAGGCAGTGTCATTTGGCTGTCCAACCAAAGACTCAGGGCTTGAGCAGGAACCTACGGGGTCTCTGGCAACAGAATGGAGAGAGAAAATGGCAGTAGTTCTCCTGGGAGGCCCTGGGCATAAGGTTGGCCAGAGTCAGATGGACCCCACACCTGCCCCTCCATCTCCACATGGACCACAGGTTTGCTTTTAGGAAGATGTTTCATTTTGCTGGGACTGTGGTAGGCTTGCCCCAGCGAGTATGGACACGGGCCAACAAATCCATAGAAATTCACAGAAATTTTAGGGAGGAGCTTGAGTTTCACTAAAGCCAAAAAAATGCTGGGGCTGGAGTGAGGGGGGATTTCATCCAATGGGTCACACAAGTACTTCGCTGCCCAGGAGCTGGTCAGAAAGTTAGCTCCAGGGAGAGAAGGGCCACTGCTGGCCCATGGAGGTCTGGACGGGAACATGTGTGCAAACCCAGGCTCATTCCTGGCTCTCACATGCACTGATGGAATTTCACTTAGCTCCAGCCTGGCCTGGCAAGCCTGCAGCCAGAAGCAGCCTGGAAAGAAATGGCCAACTCTTTTGAGAACCAGGCTGAGTCCAGAGAAGTGAAAAGCCTGGAGAATTCTTCTTGGAGCAGGCACCTGTGTGAGAAGCCCCTGGCTCCCATCACCTGTGTGTGTAGACCTCACTGCTCGCAGAGTGCCCTTGCTGACTCCTGTTGTGGCCATGGGTGTGCCTGTCTTATTCTCCTATGACACTTCAAGTTGCTGTCCAGGTTGTTCCAGGTGTGGCCTATAGGCCAGCAGCATCAGCATCACTTGGGAGCTCATTGTAAATGTTGACTCTCATAGCTGAATACTGGATCGGAGGCTAAATACAGTAATTCTCCCCTTATCTGCGAGAGAGACATTCCAAGACCCCCAGTGAATACCTAAACGGCAGATAGTACCAAACCTATATAAACACAATTTTTTCCCTACACATACATACCTATGATAAAGTTTAACTTACAAATTAGGCACGGTAAGGATGAAAAACAGTAACTAATTATAAAATAGAACAATAGACTGTAATAAAAGTTATGTGATTTCTGGTCTCTCAAACTAATTGTCCCGTACTCACGTTTCTTCGTGTGATGAGGGGAGAGGATAAAATGCCTTAGTGATGAGGTGAAGTAAGGGCAATGATGCAGGAATTGTCACACAGTGTTAGGCAACTAGTAACCATCTAACGACAAGGACAAAGGAAGCTCATCTCTTCTCGGACCTGATCGTGGTTGGCCTTAGATAACCGACACCACAGAAAGCAAAACTGTGACTAAGGGGGTATTATAAGATCCCCAGTTATTTTGAAAGCACATTACAGTTTGAAAAACACCACTACTTGGAGGCAAGAGTTATCTGTGCCAAAGTTAGCTTTGCACAAGTAAGCTTTTGTATCCCAGTTGCTTGGCAGTAAGTAGGTGCTCAGTAAGTATATGTTTTAACTTTTTATTTTGAAATAATTTTAGGCTTACAGAAAAGTCACAAAAATTGGGGCGCCTGGGTGGCTCAGTGGGTTAAGACTCTGCTTTCGGCTCAGGTCGTGATCCCAGGGTCCTGGGATCGAGCTCCGCATCGGGTTCTCTGCTCAGCAGAAAGCCTGCCTCCTCCTCTCTCTCTGCCTGCCTCTGCCTACTTGTGACCTCTGTCAAATAAATAAATAAAATCTTAAAAAGAAAAGAAAAGTCACAGAAAGAGTACTGGGGTCCCAAATATCCTTCCCCAGCTTCCTCTCATGTTAACAGCTCATAGCACCAAAGTGCATTACCAACTCAACACGGGTAAAGTTACTAAACCTTTTCACATTTCATCATTTCTCCCCTAATGTCTTCTTCCAGTCCGGGGGCCCCCTGTGGCATTTAGTCATGGAGTCTCCTTAGTCCCTTTTGATTCAGGACAGTTCATTCTGTCCCTTTCTTGCTAACGACTACTCTCGTAAAGAGTACCCCTCGGTTATGTTTTAGTCTGTCAACTTGAGTACGCCTGAAGCTTTCTTGTGGCTAGACCAAAGTTAGGCATTTTTGGCAAGAATACCACAGAAGTGATGCTGTACTGTTATCTCCTGTGGACATGTCTTATTCCTGGTGATGTTAACCTTGATCACTTGGTTAAGCTCATATTTGCCAGATTTCACCACTGTTTCTCTTCTGTGAATTTCCTACTATCCTTTTCTTTGTAATTAGTAAGTACCCGGGGCAGGGTGGAAGAGGGACTTTTTTTTTTTTTTTTTTTTGAGACTCTGCAAATATTCTGATTCTCCTCAGAGACTTCTTCCCGGCTAATTTTAGCATCCATCACTGACGAATCTTGCCTTCAAAAATTATTGCTGTTGAAATAAGTCAATCAGAGAAAGACAATTATCATATGATCTGCCTGATATGAGGAAGTTGAGAGGCAAAGTTGGGCATGGGGGCTTGAGGATAGGGAAGGAAAAAAAATGAAACAAGATGGGCTCGGGAGTGAGACAAACCATAAGAGACTCTTAATCTCACAAAACAAACTGAGGGTTGCCTGGGGAAAGGGGGGGGGGAAGGAAAGGGTGGTTGGGTTATGGACACTGGGGAAGGTATGTGCTATGGTGAGTGCTGTGAAGTGTGCAAGCCTGATGATTCACAGACCTGTATCCCTGGGGCTAATAATACATTATATGTTAATAAAAAATAAAAAATTAAAAAATTAAAAACATTATTGCTGTTGTGTTTGCTTGATGGTAGTTTTGTATTTCCCTCATTCAGTATTTATTAACTGGAATTCTTCTATAAAGAAGAGCTGCCACTTCTTTAGAGCTTCTTCCCCATTCTTCTGAAAAAAATCTATCTATCTCAGTAGGGACCCATGGTTATTTTATTCTATGGGTTATAATGCAGTATTACTATTATTGTTTTGTTTTTCAAATTGTTCCATCCACTGGGAGCTCCCACAAGTTGGCGTCTTGTCCTTTTGCCATGCCCCATCCTTTTCCAATCACTTTCCTATTTTTTGTCACCACACATGTTCCAGACCCATTTGGTCCTGTAAATTTTTTCGAATGACTGAATGGTAGAATGAAAAAGAAGGGGCCTCTATAGAAACCCAGCCCCTCTGTGACTCCCCAACTAGGAGCTCGATCCAATTTCATTTCCAGAGGGAAGGAAGAAGGGGGAGATGTTCCGATGACTCCCAGAATTACTCAGTTCCACTGCCCTATGAGGGTCAAGGAGAGCTGGAGAAACTTTTAACCTGAAGGCAGAAGAGAGTGGACGCTGGGTAACTGGTCTGCCTGAATATCCAGTGCTTGGACTCCACATCTAGAAGCTCGAGGCGGTGCCTAGGAGCACACTTGCTGGAGCCAGATGCCCGGCGCTAGTTCTGCTCCTTAGTGCTAAAACGTCCCGTACCTCAGTTTCCCTATCAGGAAATACAGGTAATAGTAACAGCACTTGCCATGATGTTGCGCAATGATTGAACGAGTGTAAGTGTTTAAATTGCTTAGAACAACCTGTGATACACGTAAACACTCAACAATCATTAGCCAGGGGTCTCACACGTGCAGCATTAACGCAACCTGCAGAATTCATTCTGCAATTCTGCTTACCTGAGTGTTGTAGCATGCATGCGGTGAGCGGGTTCCAAAAGGGAACCAAAGACAGAGTCACTGTTCTCCTGGAGCTTACAGTCTCCTGAAGTAAAAAGAGCCTAAGGCTAAAAAGACTGCTGTACTATTTAAGACGGTAGTGGGGTGGGGGTTGGGAGCAGCTGTTTTCACCATCCACCTCAACCCTTCACCCCTCCAGGGAAAAAGTATTCATTTCCTCTGAGAGCTAAGTCCTAGCCAATCAGGATACTGCACTGTCCCAGCGCCAGTGATTGGTTCAAACAAAGACACACGACCCAATCAGAACCAGGGAGCGTTTTGTGCTGGGGCTCCTATTGGTCAGAACCTCTGAACTAGTAGCTGAGGAGGGGCGGGGATGGCCTGAGAATAAGCCACCACTACTAAGGGCGGAGCAGGGAGTGGAGGAAACTGAGTCCTAATGGCGGCCTGAATCAAGAATGGGCCTGAAGTCAGCCCTATTCTGCACTTTTCAGTTACACAACCCAGTAAGTTCCCTCTTCACCACTCATCACTGAGAGCCTCGAGCTTACTTCAATCCCTCAGAAAGCTGACACCTCAGCAGGAAGCTGGACCCTGTTGGGAGCCTCTGCTCTCCCTGGGAGCATTGAGCTTCCTGTCGCCACCCCAAGGGTAAACCATCACGCACGCACTCACACCCTCACACGTCAACACTCCATCCCACTTCCTACCTCTGGCGCACTCCCCCTGCTTCCGAAGGACAGCCATCAGCCCATGCTCCCCCATTCTCCAGAGCTGGAGTCTCTCCCTCCGGCTCACCCCCCACCCCCAACACACACGCCTCTCAACCCTCATGTCCAAGCACCTCTTTCGGAGGCAAGTCTGGCTGAATCCCCAGGCCTCAGTCTTGCTTCTTGTGGTCCTGCCTCCTCCTCTCCAGCAGGACTGAGGGGCGCTGCCCAGTCCCTGATGGCCAGAGAAAGACCACCATGCTACCTCAGGAGTCACACTGCAGCTCGCAGCCTAGAAGACCCTCTTTTCATTAACTAATTTGTCTCCAGGGTCTTTTTTTTTTTTTTCTTTTTAAGATTTTATTTATTTGACAGAGAAAGAGACCAAAAGAGTAGGAACACAAGCAGGGGGAGTGGGAGAGGGCAAAGCTGGCTTCCTGCTGAGCCCGATGTGGGGCTCCATCCCAGGACCCTGGGATCATAACCTGACGGGAAGGCAGACACTTAATGACGGAGCCACCCAGGTGCCCCCTCCAGGGTCTTTCTCAAATCTGGGCCTGTGCAGCTGGCTCAAGGATGTCTGAGTTCTCCCACTTCCGTGTCCTGGTAGAAGCCATGTCCTAAGGGCAGACCAAAAGAACCCAAACTGCTACTTCCTTTGAGAAGATTTCCATTTCCAGAGTCTACGGAATTTACTGTCTCCACCACTACACTAACATTTCTTGTCCTGTCCTCTAACCCCTGGTGTGTTAGCTTTTCCTCAGTATACGATTTGCCTCTTTGACGGATTGCTATCTCAGCTCAGGCTACCATAACAAAATGTCCTAGACTGGGTGGCTTAAACAACGGAAATTTAGTCTCACGGTCTAGAGGCTGGGAAGTTCAAGATCAAGGGGGCCAGCAGATTTAGTGTCTGGTGAGAGGCTTCCTGCTTTGCTATGTTCTCACACGGCAGAGCTGGAGGGAGTGCTTGTCTCTTCCTCTTCTTATAAGGACACTAATCTCATCCTGGGCCCCAACCTTCATGATCTTCTCTAAATCTAACTTGCTCTCAAACTCTACCTCCAAGTACCATCACACTGGGGTTTAGGGCTTCTACATGTGGATTTGAGGGGGACACCAACATTCAGTCCACAGCTCGACTGTAAGCCTAGCACGGTGCTCTATGAACAGGGTGCTCTATGAATGAAAGAATTATTGAATGGATGGTGAAATGAGTGAATGAATGAATAAATCAATAGACTAACAAGGAGAGAAAGTAACACAACTGAAATGGAGTGGCAGAAGGATCCAAAAGCCCTGGAGGGGTGGGGCTTGGGCCCACGGAGGAGAGGAGCAGAGAAAGGACACAGGCAGGAGGATGGAGCAGATACGCCACAGCAGAATGACAGGAGAGAGACAGATGCCACCTGATCTCCCATTGTTTACATAAAAATCTGGAGCTTGGGCCTTTTACAGAGCTCATTTGCTAGCATTTTAAAACTTTTTTTTTTTTTTTTTAACGTAAGTGCCATTTGTCAAGGACATTGTGGGGGTTTTTTTGTTGTTGTTTTGTTTTTTGTGGTTTTTTTTGTTTTGTTTTTTGTTTTTTGGTTTTTTTTCTGGTGACTCTGCCGGCACTCAAACAAGGACATTGTGCATCTTGCTTTGACATGGCCAGTCTTGATGGCTGAGCTCTCTGTTCAGGCGTATTCCTCTCCCAGATGTGGGAAGGACAAGCTGGTCATATGGCCAGCACACCAGGTGCAGCCTCTGGGGAAGGGCCTGGGAGGTCCGATGGACTGGAGGATCCTCCTGAGATCCCCTTCGCTGAGGACTCCAAGTCCTCTCTGGGTTAGAGCCAAAGGGCTGCTGTCTGTCCCCCAAAGACTCCCCTTCTCTGCCCTCTGTCACCCACTCCCCATCCCTGGTTCCACACTGGCATTGCCTGTGCCTGTGCGGCCCCACAGGACCCAGAAGAGCTGCAGATGTCTGCGCAGATTTGCAGCTACGAATGAAAAGCCAGGTTTGTTTTGAATGGATTGTGGCTCTGGAGAGAAAGCCTGGGGATGCAAATCTGCCATGAGTGGGATGCAGATGGGAAGCAGATGTGGGATGTGGAAAGTCCCTGCTCCGGAGTCTAAGGCCCACCTTGGAGAACTTATCCCTTTCCCCGCACTGGGACCAATCCCGACAGTGGGAGCCCCAGCTCCCAACAGTCTGCTCAGCTGTGAGCCGTCTCTGTCTCCAACTGCATTCCCTTCTTGCCTTCCTATAGGATATGCCTGTTTGCCTGCCTCTCCTCTGTCTCCTTGAGCTTCTCTCTCTCTCTCTGTCTCCCAGTCTCTCTCTGTTTTTCTCACTCTGTCTCCATCTTCATGTCACCACTGTCTCTTGCTCTCAGATGGTCTCTGACTCCATGTCTGTCCTCTGTCTCTGTCTCTCACTCCTTCCGTCTTCCTGGCTGCTTCCCAAGGCCACTGGCCCTACCCTCCATGCTTGGATAAATCTTTCAATCAGCTTGAGCCCCTGGGGTGAGGGACAGGAAGAACAGGCTCAGGGCAGACACCCCAGTTCCATGAAAGAAGGCGATTTTAAGCCAGAGAGGCCTGGGCAGGCCAAGGCCAAGAATTTCTCACTTACCCGTAGGGCTGGGTATTTAGTCCGAGTTGGGGAGGGCAGGTGGCAACCAGCCTGGAGCTCCAGAGCCTGCAAGAGCAGCCCCATTGCAGCCCCTCAACGGCGTGAGGTCCCCTTCAGTGTGCCGGCTCTGTCTGCCTCCACACCCCAGGGGGAGGCAGACCAATAAGCGCCACGGGCACCATCTCCCCCGAGGACACGGGCCCAGGTGAAGGGCAGGCAGGACCATGGGGCTGTGATTTTTATCCCCCATGGCTCTCCTGAGAGCTGGGAGCAGCCCTTCCCTTTCAACCCCTGCGGGGCCTCAGTCTCCAAAGGCAAATGTGTTTTTTCTTTGGCGTGTGTACAATCTAAATACTTCATCCAATTGATATCGGCTCCACATTCAGTTGTCTGCTTTTCGCTTATGAATCTGTCCATGGCCCTCTGAGCTCCCAGGCAGGGCCTAAGGACCATTTGTGGCACATGCCCAGGGCCACTAGGGATCTTTAAGTTCATGGACAGACTGTGAACGCTCCATGACTTCTGGGGTTGTGGGGGCTCTTGAGGGACGCCGGGAAAGCCATCCCCAAGCAGCCTTCGGTCCTTCCCAGAAAACTGGAATGGTTTAGAGGGCATGTTCACAAATGCTTCCTGGCTGTGAAAGAGGATGCTGTCATTATACAGCTGGGGCCTGTCTCCCGGGCACTCTCCAAGCCTCCGCTCCCGGCTGCCTTCTCCTCCCAGCACCCAGGGGCGCCCCGTGGGCCCCGGCACTGGGCTGGCACTGAGTGGGCATCACCCCAGCCCTCCATCACCAGGTGTGTACTCCGCAGGCCTGCGGTGGCTGACGTCTCCGTTGGGAACCTACGCATCGAGCACCTGTTACGTGCTGACGCTGTGCGAGGCAGTGCGTGCAAGCCGTGAGCAAGCCACGTGGGGTGACTCCGCGCATGAAGGAAGCGAAGGGTGGTGAGACCGGGGGTGATGGTCAGGGAGCTCCTGGGAGAGCACGTGGCGGGGGGAGCCGGTCACAGCACCTGTCTCTGAGCTCCGGTTGCTTCACCCGTGACGTTGGGAGTGACGCCAGAGCTGTCCAGGATTCAATGACGTCATCGATGCCCGGGAACTAGAGACCATACGGCCTGTGCAGCTAAAGCAGATGGGAGCGGGTACAGCAGGTGCCATCGGGACTCCGCCCACGAATCTTCTGGTCTCCTACCACTTCAGGACATGTGCCAGCGGCTGTCTCCTACTGTTAGAACCTGCTTTAGCCACCTGCACAGAGGTCAGGGAAGTGCCTGTGAAATTAGGCCCTCGGCCCCCAAGGGCAGCCCCTAACGGACAGCTCAGGGTTGGGGCATGAACAGCTCCATCTCCCAAGCTCCCTGCATGTGGAGTCCCGCCCCCCTGTGCCTTTTGCTTGACAGCACATCCTTGTTTGGTTTCCTTCTCTTTTTCTAGCCCCACCTCCCCAACTTCCTGCACAGCTACTCTCTGGTCAAGCTTGGTTCTCGAAAGTTCCTAAGGAATCAGTGACAGTAGGCTCCTAACTCTGAGAACATCCTAACTCTGAGAAGATCTGTGCTCTCTGTATTTGAACACACAAAGGTCAGGGCCGTTGGAAGCTGGCAGGAGAGTCCCTGCCCTGTAGCTCTCAGTCCTCAACCCAAGAAACTGAGACAGTGGTTTGGGGACTGTCTGTGTCCACCCTCCACAGTCCCGTACAGGGTGCCAAAAGATGGCGTAAAATTCATATTTAATCATTGTTGTCTTTCTCTGGGAACTCCGGATGGTTACCCTGAAGTTAATCCTTTATTGTTCCTCTTTCCACATCTCATCAGAGGAGAGATGGCAGACCCACACAGGGCAGAGACACAGCACTGACAAGAGAACATCCTGACGCTGGTCCAGGTGACTTCTCTAGACTTTGTGATGTTTGTGCTATTTGCAAGCTTTTGTTATGATTTCTTTTTTCTTATTTCAAATAAATACCCTCCTTCGTACCTAATTTTGTATTATTTTTCTTAACAAGGGACCCCTAGTAGCTTCAGATGACAGAAAACCTCAATATAGTTTGACCATTTGATGAGTAAAAGAATTTTCTCAGATGGGCTTCTGAATCTGTATATTTCAGTCTTGTTTCTCCTCTCTTACCTGAGTCCTTCTCGTCCTGGATGTCATAACCATCAGGCCCCTGTACCTGTCACTGCATCAGCTGAATCCCCACAGTGGGCCACGGGAACATTCCAGAAAGCCACTTCTAACTACGTCAGCTGCTATTACATGGCGTTAAGTGTATTACACATAACCCAACTGAATGTTTTCCTGACATAACTAAATGACTATCTGACAGTAGACTCAACTGAATGCATTCCCAACTCAAATTCTTTTAGTCACTTCCCCTAATGCCACAGCTACCTCCCCCTACCTGACACGAAGGATGTGACAGGAGAAATCATGGCAGAGAGAGTAAAACTATTACAGTTTAAAAGTTCTTACCTTAGCAGACATAATGAGAGATATGATCTTGACAAATATATATATATGACCTTGGAAGCGGTCCTCATGCAAGCGAAGAGCCCCAAGTGGATACTTTCCTAGCTTCTCAGTATGCCTACCTCTGGCGGCTGGACTCACTGTGAGGCTCAGACACATCCTGCTTGAAGACCTGTGGGTTTTAGCCACATCCTCTGTGTGTGTGAGAGAGAAAGAGAGAGAGAGAGAGACGGTGGCTCACTATTGTTCTGGATTCTCCTTATCTTTGGTACCTTTCAACCCCAAGTCCACCAGGCAAAGCCAAGGAGGGACCGCAGGTGATGCTTGTGGTCATGGCTCAGGCTCCTCAAGCTTGGACTTCACAGCAGGAGACATCATATTCATAAGCCCAATTACTCTCCTTTTGAGTTTGCTTGGCTTAATTTACCCCTTTTCATCTTTAAACCAAAGTTTCTTTTGAAAAAAATTCCAGGCTTGCCTTTGCTGAATAAAGGGGCAAAGGCATTTAACAACAACCAGGCCAGTGGTGGGGGTCAGATCGCCCAAAGGGGAGACACGATGGGGATAGGAGCTTTGCCAATGCCGGAGCCCCGCGTGAGCCGGAGGAAGTGGGAAGGCCATGCCCCATTTCATAGGAGGTTCTCTGATTTTGCAAACATCTTTTACCGCTATTATATTTGAACTTCACACTCCCTCTGTAGGGTATGCTGTGGGTGTTAGAATCAGTATTTTCTAGTTAGGAGACATTAAGTAATTTATTCAAGAGTATTCAACTAAGAAGGGCCAAGGTCAGGATTGGAACTGAGATCTTCCAAATTCAAATCTACAATAAAGCCAAAGATAGCTGTGCCTATGGATTTGCCATCGTTAATAAGAATATGAGGGCTCCTGGGTGGCTCATTCGTTAAGTGTCTGCCTTCGGCTCAGGTCATGATCCTGGGGTCCTGGAATCGAGCCCTACATCAGGTTCCCTGCTTGATGGGAGGCCTACTTCTCCCTCTCCCACTTAACCTGTTTGTGTTCCCTCTCTTGCTGTCTATCTCTGTGTCAAAAAAAGAAATACAATCTTTAAAAAATACAAATCTTAAAAAAAAAAGATAGCCATTTTTTTAAGGTTTCACTTTTTCATAAATTCTATTTAATCCTCACCTGCTCTGATCTGAGCTGGGCCTGAAGGGCAAGGCAGTGGGAGGGACCGAGCTGGGCAGCCGTCCCCCTGGAGTGCCCACCATAAGCAAAGGCTCAAAGGTGGGCTGACCTGGGTTTGTTCATTTCATGCCTGTGACCCACTGTCCGCAGGGTTCTGGCCCAGTCAGGTGAGGGCCCTGTCACCTCTCACCAGCACACTCTTCTCTCCTATGGAAAGAGGACATGAAGGGGGTGCTGGGAAGCTCAGGTGGCCTTCAGCCTGTCGTTCCGCATATGGTGGCCTCTCTGCAGACAGAGGCCTGCCAGGGTGAGGTCTGTCACTGGGGCTCCCAAATCCCCAGCCAAGCGATGGGTTTGGTTCCCACCCCGCAGCTTTGAAGTTTAACGGTGCTCCTGGCAGCCCACAGGGCCTTGGCCAGCAGGAGCTGCCCTTCAACGCCTCTTCTCACCACCCCCCCACCCCTACCCCAGAGCCTGGAGCGCCCAGCAAGTCTCTAGGGAGCCTTCCCCAGCTGGTCCAAGAGGCAGGTGGAAAGTGTGAGCTCTGCCCAGAGAGGGCAGCAGAAGTCAAGAGGCACAGAACAGTGGGACCGGATGGAGAAGTGGGACCAGATGGCTCCCCCTGGCCCCAGAGTCTGAGGACCACACAGTCCATCTCGGGGTTGGAAGACAAGCAGCACACTAGCCGCTGTCTTCCCAGTGTTCTCTGGATTTGACTCTCCTGCCCCCATACTCCACCGCCTTCAAGCTTGTGGGAGATAAAGTGAGGGCCAGCTTGACACCTAGGAGCCTCCCTGGGTGGGCAACCTTGGGCAAGTTACTTCTCTGCCTCAGTTTCCTCATCTGGAACGTGGGAGTAGTACCTGTTTTTATCTTGTAAATTCGTGTGAAGATTAAATGAGTCATCACAGGCAGTTCTTTGAGCAGGGAGGGCACAACAGGTTTAGACGCTGGCTGTTATTATTCTAACAGTTCTGAGGTTACTCCCTAAGGCTCCCCAGTATTTTCCCTTGGGGAGTTTCTATCACTTGAAAATGGACCGTAAGGGGTGCCTGGGTGGTACAGTTGGTTAAGGGTCTGACTCTTGGTTTTGGCTTAGGTCAGGATCTCAGGGTCCTTGAGGCTGAGCCCCTGGTCAGACTCCCCACTCAGCACAGAGTCTGCTTAGGATTCTCTCTCCCTCTGCCCCTCCCCCATGCTTGCTCACGCTCTCTCTCTCTCTCTCTCTCTCTCTCAAATAAATAAATCTTTTTTTAAAAAATCAAATGGACTGGCATTTCGGGGCAAGCACTAGAGAAAGTTTGACTTTGTCAAGGTGAGAGGTTTGAGGCTGCTATGACTGCTGTCTCTGGCTTGTTTCCTTGCCTGCTACCTTCAGTGCCATGGCTAGCCTCAGCTGGAGAAGAATGTTTACTACCTCATTAGTACTTCCCGACTGTTCATTGCGGGTATTAATCACTTTGGTTACTCCCTCCGGGGTGACTCTGAGCTGCCTTTTGAAAAGCAGGCATGTGATGGCCTGAAGACGTCCCAGCTGGTCCTAGTTCCCTCCCTCCCCTGCTCCCTTTATCCAAAAAGTGAAACAACTTACTGGTTAGATTTTGGTGACATATATGTACATTAAAAAAAAATAGGGGTGTCTGGGTGGCTCAGTGGGTTAAGCCTTTGCCTTCGGCTCAGGTCATGATCCCAGAGTCCTGGGATTGAGCCCCACGTCGGGCTCTCTGCTCGGCTGGGAGCCTGCTTCCCTTCCTCTCTCTCTGCCTGCCTCTTTGCCTCCTTGTGATCTCTGTCTGCCAAATAAATAAATAAAGTCTTTTAAAAAATAAAAAATAGATCAGACTCTTCATCCTTCGGTGGCACCTGAAACAAAACCTTTAAAAGACTTTTCCCAGAGCCTTCCACCTCTACTTCTGCCCCATCCCACACCTGCAGACCTGCCCCTTGCCCTCACCCTCGCCACCGCTGTTTGGTACAGGAATTGGGGAGAAGGCAAGGGCCCAAATCTGAAGCAGATGTTTGGGACGATGAGTGAGGTTGGGGTGGAGACAATAGGAAGGATGTGGACCTTGCTAGAACTGCTTGTTGCTCTGACCCGCTGCCAAGGCTGAGAAAAATAGAGGGACTGTTCCTGGTTAAATACCCAGCTTTTATTCGTGCCAAACTTTCCCGGGCCTCAATCCTCAGAGTCTCTGGCTCCACTTCCAGAGTTCTCCATATCCTTGTGCCAACCACTATCTTGGCCCCTTTTTCCCACCGCGCCAAGCCCCTGAGCCCAGCCTGCGCCCTAAAAGCAGGACTGGAGCTGTGCTTTTTTAAATCCACGTATAGCTAAAGCACAATGGCATTTTTTGAGCCAAAACTTCAGATATGGCCTGAGAAAAAGAGTTTTAAAGCGCTGCTTCCAGGTATGAGAGGCTGTCTGGAAGCCATAAGTTGGATGCCAAAACAATACAGTTCTCAAGGTGTATGATCTCAAGGGATCCCAAGTCAGAACTGTTGAAACCAGAACCGCTGCGAAGGAGACGCACGGCTGCTGTACCCACACCCACCGCCAGACCTCCCCACCCACCTCCGGAGTCTGTCAGGATCCAACAACATGTCTCCCCTGACTAGGAGAGCAAGTGCCAGATCTATAGGAGAACACCCAAGTTTAGTTCTGGTGCTTTGAGTATTTGAGGAGACACAGGCCGGCATTATCATAAACAAAGTATCAGAGGAGAAATCCCTCTGGGAAAAGAAGACTGAAGGTTTTCCTAAAGGCCATGGCCTGACCCCAAGGGCCGTCCAGCTGTGATCCAGCTCAGAAGCTTGAGGGGATCAATGCTAGGACTTATTCAAACCCCAGAGGGTACTAGGCATCAGCTACAGCACACCACAAAGAGATGAGGAAGCACTTCAATTTCCTGGGTGTAATTAACATCAAGGGAAATTGGAGTGAAGCTCTGTGTTTCCACCCCTAATGGTCTCAGTCAACCAATTTCAGGGCTGTTCATGAAACTTATTTGCCTCTTCATGCCTCTGGATTCATTGGAAATGGAATTACTTTCTTTCCTCTGCCACCTCAGTATGAACCCTTCTGATGGCTGCTAGTGTTGGAGATTCCTCCCTCTCCCCATCCACTCAAGATATTAATTTCATTCACTGAGCTGCAGGCTACTGGCCAGTCTTCCCACTGCCAAAGTCAACACTTCAGGTCTGCTTCGTCTGGAAGAGGAGATTAAGGGGAGATTGGATCCTGAGATCGCAAAGTTCCTTTTCCCAGATTTTCCTAGGACCTGCTCAGGTGATGGCCTATTTATGGGACAATGGGGGTCTCCTGGTTTGGAATCCATCTTTCCAAAGGCCCTTGCTTCTCTGCAAATCAACAAGGAACATAAATTCCCTCCCTTTGTATATGTGTTAGGAGCTAGATGAATTTCACTGCAGCCGTTATTCCTGTAGTATGGAAAGTCTCCAAATGCATAAACAGAAATGCTCCCCCCACCCCAATTAAACAAGAATGAGAGAAACTATGGGGATGGATGGTGATGGGTTTGGGTGTTCAAGTCTTGGGGGAAGAAAATGAAGGAAACTGGATTTTTTATAGGTCTGTCTCCCCAGACAAGATGGTGAGCTGCTCAGAGACAGGGATCTCGTTCTGTCTCGTGTCCTTGGCTCGTAGCACAGTGCCTGCCTGATTCACAGGAAAAGTCTGCTAACGTGTGGACGTGCAAAGAACAAAAGGGAAAAGGGAGGCCACAAACCCAGTGATGGAACAGAAACGTCAGATGTTGGCATTTGTTTTTTGGGGGGTGGTGTGTCAGGGGGTATACATTTATAGGAAATGAAATGACAGTTTGGAGCAGGATGAGACACAGAACTTATGAGATCTAGCACAAAATGATGACACGCACACAGTCTTCCTCTTACACAATAACACAACATTTTGTTTTCAACAGAACATAAAAGCCATCAAAGACTTTCTAGTTGGCTTGCAAATACTCTGATATCCCTGACTCTGCTAATAGGCAAACAGAGGAATGTCCTGGCAATTTCTTTGAGTGGGAGTTCTGAGGAGAGAGGGAACATTGCTGGTCTGTAGGAGGGTGTGAGGATTCCAAAAGATTCCTTCATGTGCAAGATCCATAATGCAGGTGAAGTGCGGTTGTAGAAATGATGACCTCGTCCCAGAGAGGTACAGGACCCCCACCCTGGGGAAGATGCTGTGTTGATAATTCCAACAGAATCAGTCTTGTGTGAGGGGTAGGTCTCCCTTTAACTGGCATTCTTGAAAATGTCTGCTTCCTCAGTGAGATAACCACCAGGAATTTGGCCTTTACCAAACGGTGCTGTTTCATGTAAGGAAAGTTTAGAGAGAAAAGATTTATTTAAATGAAGCTTTTTCCTGCAGACTTAGTTACCAGAGATAAGCATCAGGGTATTGTGTGGCGTGTCTGACCTCATTCTAATGATTTCATTTGCGTGAGACCTATGGTTTTTCTACCAAAGTGGGGATATTAAAATTCCAGGATTTCCACCCCCCCTCGGTTATATCCTTAAGAGTTTCTTGTATTCTTTATGCAGGTTCATTTAAACTTGGAAGTCACTTCACGCAAACTCTTAGTTGGTATTCTGTGGAACTTTCTAGATGCAAAAGATTTTAAAGTCACACCAAATAGTTACCTTTCTTTCTCTTCCTTCCTTCCTTTTTTTTCTTTTTTCTTCCTTCCTTCCTTTTTCTTTCTTTCCTTTATTCCTTTTCTTCCTTTCTTTCTTTTTTAAACTGGGGTCCCCCATGCTCTACCAACTGAGCCAGCCAGGTGCCCCCCAAAATAGCTGTATTTCTTGGGGTAGGACCTTCTCCCCCTGTAAATCTCAAATCCTCAAGTGACTGACAGGTATAAGACAGAGGTATAAAGTGTTCATCTGCCACACAGGGTCACCAAACAATTGTAAGGCAGAGTCAGTGAGCTCTGGTGGCCCAACACCTGTTCCTTTGTCTAGGTTAATCTGCCCGAGACAAACCAGCAATGTGAAAAGAGTTTGGGTCTTGACATGAAACAGACCCATGTTCAAGTACAGCTCTGCCACTTGCTAAGGAAACTCCACAGTTATGAATCCTCTCTGAGTTTATTGTGATTTTGTGGAATGGAGAAAACAAGACCTTCCTTGCAGGGTCATTGTTAGTGTAAGAAAGATAGTATTTATTAAACTCCTAGCATAAGGGTGGAACTAAAAAAAAATGGCAGCTACTATCATGATTTGGTAACCAGATGAGCTAAGGAAGTCAAGGGTATTAGGTTGCTTATCATAGGGTTGCCTACGCCACATAAAATAGGTTTGAAATACAGTCCCCTTAAAGACCTCTTTTGGCTTTTAGAAGGTCATATGAAGGAAGGAGAGGAGGTCTCTTCTGACCTGGGGCCTTTTTCACAGAGGTAAGGGCTGGATGTCTTGAATACCCATTCTCTCTGGCCTGCTTGAACACGGCAAGCAGGGACAGGAGCCACCATTCCATACCCGCGACCCACTCTAGCATCCTCCAATGCCCCTAGATCCATGTTGCCTCCTGGCATGGAAATTGCCAGGGCCCTAAGCCGTGGTCAGTATGATAACACACATACTATATAGAGGAAAACCTTCCAAGAGCTTGAAGCTATTAGTCAATTTTCTTATTTAGTTAATTACATCATTTCACAGGTCACAAAACTAATACCGAAAGAAGACTATCCTGTGCAAAGTTGAACCACAGAGTTAAAAACAAAACAGAAACGTTCAGACTCATCAATCCATGGCTCTTTATCCTTTGAGGGCCCCATTCTGCCCACTTGATGCAAGCGTGTCTAGGAACATCTTCTTTTGAGAATGGGCTGAATGACAGATGCCTCTGCTTCAGGGGAGGCCATAGGCCCAGAGGCTCTGGAGTCTGAGACATAGCAGACAAGTTAGGACAGGCTACCTGGTCAAAAACGCAATGATGTTATCTCCTCACCTAGCTCCTTGACTAGTCCCAGACTTACTTCTTCCTAGAGTCATTCCTAAGAGATGAAGCCCTAAGATCTTGCTTGCTCAGAAAGCTGCCTGGTTCGCCAGCTAACCCTGGTCTAAAGGCATTCATGGTCGCTGAAGATTATACAGACCATGTTGGTCTGCTAATCGGGCAGCACCCAGAGGCTTCATCCTGGAGGCATTAACCATCCGTCGTTTCCCTGAAGAAAGGCTATAAAGGAAACTAGAAGGGGAGCCCCATAATGTTCTTGGAAAGTGATGGCTATCACGGTTCTGTGATGTGTTTGATCCCTGCTCCTAGACGTACTACCTTGTGTTGGAGAAGCTGCTGCAGCTGGCGGGCTCTGATAACTCGGACAAGTTTGCCAAAGTTACTTACGATGCCATATCCAAAACCTACAGCTATCGTTCCTCTGCCATCTGGAGAGGCTGTGTCCTCCACATCTCGTCAGGAATTCAGGGACCATCTTATAAAGACCACACCTGAGCCAGGTTCCTGCTCTGACTACCACAATGTGTTCTTATAGGAGCAGAATTCAGGCTAACTGAACTTGGGGTGGGGGGCGGAGAAGGACTCACAGCAAGGTACAGCTAGCTCTAGGCGGCACCGCTCTGTCGCTCACAAGCCACATCATCACAGCTCCCTGTGGGTTTCGAAATCCACCCCCTGCGCACTCCAAATCCAAACAACTAAGCTCTCAGGTAACTTTGGAATGGCATTCTGTTAGAGGCTGCACAGACTCAGTACCCTAAGTCAGAAATACTAGCCCATTTCACAAACTTCTGAGACAATTTTGCACAGGCTCCTTTTCCATAGGACACTTAATACGATACTTGAGAACCTGCTGCTGGGCACCAAAGAGAATCACGATCACATTAGACCAGTCCCCAAAACCTGTTCAGGGTATAAAAGAAAAGTATTCAAGTTAGAATAGCTGGGGGAATACTTTGTTGTCTTTGAATATGACTCATCAGGTTCAGCATCAAGAATCAGAACTAGAGGGGCACCTGGGTGGCTCAGTGGGTTAAGCCTCTGCCTTTGGCTCAGGTCACAATCCCAGGGTCCTGGGATCGAGCCCCGCATCAGGCTCTCTGCTCAGCAGGGAGCCTGCTTCCCTCTCTCTCTGCCTGCCTCTCTGCCTACTTGTGATCTCTGTCAAATAAATAAAATCTTAAAAAAAAAAAAAGAATCAGAACTAGAGCCTCCTGGCACAACAATCACCTCCAAGTTCTCTTTAGTCTAATTGTGATGTGTAGTAATTACTACAGAGAAATTAACCTTGGTAAGTATCTTATCAAGAGATCACACGGCCTCTTATTTTTCCCTTCCCCACTGTGAGTTTTAAGACAGATTGTTCCAAAAGGGAATTGACGCAACAAGGACCATAGAAATCAGGATAACAATTACTTCTTGAGGGGTGGGAGACTTGCTCTGCAATGCTGTAGTGTTTTATTTTTTGGTTTGAATGCCACCATCACATACATGTGTTTCCTTTATAATTATTAAGTTGTACATGCCTGTAGACCTTTTTTAAAAAAATCTGCATTACATCTCAAAATAAAAAGAAAAGGGACATTCGTTTTTAAGTGTAAGTATCACAAAACCTGGAGCTGTTCTGTTATACTTGAGGGTCTTTGTGAAGCACAAGTAAAGCCTCTGCTTCACGCCCCCTGCAAGAGAATCTTGGTTGTGCCCCTACAAGAGAAGTGTGGCAGGGTGGAGTCTGATGGCTCTATCTGCCGTGGGTCAGAGGTAACGACTCATGCCAGGCTGACTCTAGTATCTACAGTGTCCATTCAAGAACAATCCTACCACCGTCTTGAGTCTTAAGAATAACTTTATGACAGAGGGTGCTGGGGTGGCTCAGGCTGTTAAAGCATCATCCGATTTTTGATTCCGGCTCAGGTCACGATCTCAGGGTCCTGGGACTGAGCCCTGCCATCGGGCTCGATGCTCATCATGGAGTCTGCCCGTCCCTCTCCCTCTGCTCCTGCCTCTGCTCTCTCTTCTAAATAAATAAACAAATAACATTTTAAAAAAAGGAATAACTTTATAATAAGCTGAAATCAATGATGAATGTTCACAGCCACTCAAGGTCACAACAGCAGCAAGTATAAGAGACGTAAGACTGTTAATCTAAAAATATGAAGTTAGAAGGACAGAATTTTGGTTTTTTAAGGACATCTCATATCACCAAGGAGCTTGAGGAGGTGGGAGTAGAATGAATGGACTCTTTAAAAGAGTGGTGTTCAGACAAAGATTCCAATTCACCAGGTCTGGGATATGGGGCAAAAATCAGTATTTTAAAAACAATTCCAAAGGGTATTTTTTTTTTTAAATTTTCCAGATTGGGAACTAATGTGTCATGACACCATTGACTACTTTCCCAACAAAGCCAGGGTCCCTGCTACTCTTCCTTCCAGGCCCCAAATCAGAGGTCTGGTTTTCTCTCTCTGCCAAGCATAGCTTCAGCTGGAAGAGAATTGGTACCAATTCTTTGGGTACCAAATGGTACCACCCGTCACCCACAAATGTCTGAGGAGCAGTGATTTTGTCTGCCACGCCTAGCTTGCTTGGGAGGAAGAGGTATGGAAATAAATGTGATCGTATGCAAACCAGAGGCCTACATGTATCAGTTAGCAGTGGTGACATCTGGATAGCAGGTCAATGATTTCTCTTGGCCTCTTTTTAATTTCCAAATTTTCTATGCTGAGCTTCTTACGTCAAACAACAAATGAAGATTGAAAAGACTCAGGAGAGCAGACATCCTCTGCTCTTGCCAAACTGCTTTCTTCTTCCGGAGCTGAGCATAAGCCTGTCATCACACTGTGGCCCCGCCTGGCATCAGGGACAGCAATGAGGAAGGATGAAAGTGTGAGAAGCCCAGCGTGGGCCAGGGCTCTGCAGGTAGATTCTACCCTGAGCTCGTGGCTTTTGAAGGCATCACCTGGGGAAATGCAAAAACATTTCTAAATCTTTCTTTTCCTTCCCAGCCTCCAGTCTGGGCCCTAAACCACCACTTAAAGAAGTCACTTGCTCCTCAGTCCTTTCCAATATTGATTTATTTATTGTACAAAATATTTACACTGTCAATGCAGCAGTCTGGCCCCTTTGCCTGGCCTGACGGATTTGTAGCAGCGCGTGATCTCTAGAAAACATGCTGACGCTCTCCTTGGTGTTCCCTGGTGCTTGCTTGGTCTCCTTCCAAGACGCTACAAGGCCAGGCGTTTACCTGGCCCCCCAAGTACCTGGGCCCCCGGGGCATAAAGAAAAGAACTGGCCAAAATAAGAAACGTGAGATTCACAATTGCTCGAGAAGTAACAGGTGTTCCTCCTTCTCTCTGACAAGTACCTTTTCCGCAAACTGGCTGGGACCGAAGCAGGCTTAGAAGAAAAGGTAAAGGAAAAGGCCAAACTGAGCAAAGATGCTTTCGAACAGACTTAGGAGACAGAGTACACTGGAAGAATAGAAAACCACAACAGTACCGAAGGGTTTTTGTTCAGCGAAGCCCCTGGGGCTGGGGACCCCCACGGGGCTGCGAGCTGCCGCAGCTGGGCCACAGTGGCCCCGAGGATGCTCCGAAAAGTGCTACGACTAGAGCTGAAAATGACAGATCTCGACAAGAAAATCAATTCGAGCTCCAGCATCGGTCTCTAGAGGGCTGTTGGAGGGGAGAATGCAGAATCCAGAAGAGGGGCAACTGCCAAAAACAGCAGAACCAGCCCCTGTGCCCCCAGATGGAAACCCCTCTCAAGGCTCGAGGGGCAGCATCGTGTTTCCAGGGTGATGACAAAACCTGCCTGTATTCATCCGATGGGAAAACACTGGGGCAAGCAGCAGCACCTTGTCCTGGTCCCTGAGGACAGCAGTGACTGTGTGGCATGGAGGGCCCTGGCTGGGATGTCGAGGCCCTGATGCTGGATCCTGGACCCCAAGAATGAGTGACGTCAGCACCCACGCCAAGAAGGACAAATGACAACTGCGAAGGAGTGAGGTCAGGCCGTGATGGGAGCAGCTCAGGAGGGCTGGTTCCTCGTGATCCCTGGGAACAGGAGGGCTCAGACAGGCTTCCAGGAGGCCGAGGCATGGCCATAGGTCCCGCCTCACCTCTGGACTCTGCAGGCTTGCTGGTTTTGGCAGTAAAGATGGCTTGTAGTATTCTCAGAGTTGAATGCCCCGTTGAGAATGGTAGCTTGTAGCAAAGCCTTCTTAAAAACAGATATTTGGGAAGTTGATGAGATTTTGAGTCTTGAAACTGTCTGCATTCAAATGGTCATGAAAAAGGGTGGTGTGACTTCGCAAGGGCCTGCTGCGGGTTCTCGTCAATCACCATGTCACAGTGAATCTACGAGATCGTCCTCCCTCCACCAGGGCTCCTGCCGGCAACTCAGACACAGAAGGAAGTTAGTGGGAAGCTGGGTGTTTGTCGTCGGACACAGCTGCTCTCTGCATGTTCCCAGTCCCTGACCCCACGGACCTGTGACCGAGCACTTGACCATTGGTTCCTTTTTCCTTGCTTCAGTGCTGCCAGAGAATACCAAGCAAAGAGAGCCAGGGATTGTTAGCCTGCTATTCTTACTGCTCCCAAACCCTTGTTACAAAAATTTTCTTCCATAGAAAGCTAAAGAATCCCTAGCTCTTAGCAGGCTGCAGAAGTTCGAGGTAAGCGGCCAGGCCCAGCCACACCTCTGTGTACAGAACAAACTCAGGGACAAACATCAGTAGTCTTCAAGCCGGCCATAGGCCTAGACATGCCCTAAAGGAAAATCATTTTCAGCACTGGAAGCTATGCCCCAGCTATCTTTCACATTCTTGGGTCTGTTTTTCTCACTGGCTCAAACTCAAGAAAAAGCTTAGAGAGTTCTTTATGGATTAATGATCATTTCCAGAAATGCCTTCAGGGAAAAAGTTCCTTTTCCAGTTTTGACATCACAGAAAAAGATCCTTTTGTGCCATCAGTCCCCCCTCAGAGGTAGTCCAGTGCCACGGCCTGAGCCTGCTATGGTGCAGAGGGACAAAAATGAAGACTGTGCACGTGGGCCACTTGCCATCTGCGCTCCTCCCGGTTTCTGGTGAGAGAGGCGATCGCCCCGTGCCCAGGAGGGACTCACGTCCCCGCAGGGCAAGCAGTGAGGGCCGCAGAGGGACTGGTATGGGCCATGGGCACAGGAGCCTGAGGAAGGTGGACCTCAGCCTTCTAAGAAAGCTGAGCCCTTTGTTTAATCTCCCGCGGCTCCTGAAGCAGCTCCCGGTCCGGAGATCTTCTGAGAACCAACTGAAGTGACAGCAGCATGGTCCTCTCCTCAGGAGAGAGCAGCGTAGACTCCATATGGGCCCCTGCCATATGGGCCCCTGCCGAAGTGGCTTGGGGGCCGGGGCGTGGCGAAGTGGAGGGGGTGGGGATGCAGAGGGGGCGGCGAGGGAGCGACCCGGGGCCGGGGGGGAGGTGAGCAAGTCCTCCAGACACCGGGTAGCATGCAGCAGCTTCTGGCCGACGGAGAGGTGTTGGGGTCGGTGGTTCTCACGGTGTTACGCGCACCCAGGTGCTCCAGGAAGCACGGGGGCCAGGGGCACGTGGCCGGGGAGTGGTCAGAGCATGCCAAAGCCCTCGCAGCCCTCGCTGATGGCCAGCTGCAGCATCCTGTGAACCTCTTCATACGAGTCATACGTGGGGAGGCACAGCTGGTTGAAACTGGAAGAGCAAGGGGAGAAGCGATGAACTCACGCGCCAGAAACACTGGCCAGGGCTGGCTGAGCCTCCCCGTCCAGAGGGTGACCTGGGCAGCGTGGGACCTACCACGTGTGTGCAGTCGGGAGCGTGCTGTGGGTGGGAGCGGCAATAATCTGGAACGAGGGACAGAGGGCGGCAAAACCTCCGGGTGGCAGCTGAGAGGAGCCCGTTGTGAACTGTAGCAGCCGAGCCAACTCCTCCTGGGTCAGACTGGACACCACGGTCCAGAACCACCTCATGACCTGGCAGGGAGAGCACAAGGTGGGGTCACACTCAGTGTGCAACCTAGCACTGGACTCTGGGGGACGAGGAGGAGAGCCGGAAGTGGGGGACACAAGTAGCCACGGGAAGAGTCGACAACTCCAGGAATGCAGGGCGGCCTCTGACTGGTTGGTTCTGTTTCTTCACCTTTCTAATGTACCGCTCCTGTGGCAGCTGGAGCAGCCCTTAGGGACCAGGGCTCCCTTCTGTTTGGACAACCACCTGTCTTTTCCTTGTGGACCATTTTCTCCCCAAATGATGTGTGTGCCTATCTGACTCCTTGGCAATTTTCTTCTGAAAGTTTTTCCTGGCAAAGTGGCACAAATCCAGGCAAAAGAAGTTTAGCCCACTTACCTTTTCTCGGAAATGCCATGAGCCGCCAACAACCACTGCATGGGCTTTGAAGTCAGACACACTGATGTCCCCAGTCCCACACATCAGCAGCTGGAGAGGACAGTTGGGTGTTACTAGGACAGTCGGGGGACAAACACCCAATATAAGGTCAAAACTACTTATGTTAACATGCAAAACATGGAATAAAGGAAACACCAGGAAAAGCACCATAAAGTGATATCATAATGCCAGAACTCTGCTTTAGGAAAATCAACTGTAACAGGCCAATGGTTCCAACCAATGTGGTAAAAATTGCCCAGCTTCAAAAAAAAAAAAAACATGCAGATGCCCGTGCCCTTACCCCAGACCCACTGAATCAAAATCTCTAGGAATGGGTTAGAAACTTGTGTACTTTGAGAAAGTTTCCTGTTACCAGTGCGTACCTCTAACTAAGAACTACTGCTTTGATTGGGTGCCTGGGTGGCTCAGTCGGTTAAGTGTCCAATTCTTGATTTCGGCTCAGGTCATGACCCCAGGGTCTTAGGATCAGACCCCGTGTCAGGCTCTGTGCTCAGTGGGAAGTCTGCTTCTCTCTCTCTCTCTCTCTCCCCCACCGCCCCGTCCCCTTGCCCATGCACACTTTTTCTCTAAAATAAATAAATAATTCTTCAAAAAAAAAAAAACCCCAAACAAAAGAACTACTGCTGTAGATTATTTTGAACTGAAACAAAAGACAGAAAGAGAACCAAGTATTTACTGAGTCTGCTCTATACATGGCCTGGGAATACCAGGAAAAAAAGGCAGGCCCCTCCCCTTTGATGAAAATCCCCAGCTCCATTTCTGAATTTGTCAGATGGCCCTTCCTGTTTCCCAGCATCCATCCTTCTTTTGTGGCTTGAACTTTCACCAACTTCCCTTCAGCCCTGCCTCTACTTGATCAGATGAATTAAAAAAGTACACCAAAAAATGAGAAATGAATGCTATCAGAGGCCTGAACCTCTTGCTGATGTCCTAATTTGGTTCTGGATCCAGAATGTGACATAGCCGACTGCGAATGCTCGTTCAACAGCTCTAAAGAATGATATGTCCTCACCAAGAGACAAGAAAAGTCCAAATTAAGCCTGAGGAGCTTTGGCTCCTTCAAAAAGAACCATAAGCTAATGAGTAAGAGTGGGGTATGGAACAATTCTAAGAGACCGTGTCCATCCTTCTTCCTCACTTTAACAAATCATCACGAAGGTTATGCTTCATAATAAACCAAAATACACCAGTAGCTGTTCCTCAGCCCGGAAAATACCAGCACTAGGTGACAGGTCTAGTGGAAACGTGAGGCTGAGTAAGAGATGGAACATTCATTTTGCTTGAATTTCATGTCTGAAGGTACACATGTGAAGAAAATCACACAGGACTTTGATTCTTGTTCTTGAGGCTTGTTCCGTTAATAAGAATAAACACTGTATAAGACCATCTGAAATGACTGTTCTGTTTTCTTTTCTTTGAGGAAGAATCTCCTTAGAGGAGCCAGTCTGCAAAGCACACTTCTCATAAAGGCTGTGGCAAGTCGGAACCAGTAACTTGCCTCGTGCAACAGATCAATGACTTCCTGATTTTATTTTTTGCCCACAACTTCTATTTTGATAATCATAGAATGGTATTCACCATCCTAGGTCCATTTTGTAGTTGTTACAGGATCTGCGATAAGAATATATTGACAGTATAATGTCGTAGCCTGAAACTTTGAAATATATCACATCTTTTGGTTTGTCTCCTTCCCTGGAACAAAGCTCTATGAGGGCAGGGACTCTGACCTATTCATTACTGGCTCCCTGGTGCTTCAAACGTCCCTGTCTTATAAGAGATACTTGATAAATAGACCCCGAAAAAATAAATTCTATTATTCCCCTAAATCAACTTTAAATGTCACAGGATTTACATGGACTGTACACAATACCAATGTTCTTTACTCTTCAATGAGTATCAGTAATACTGGATGAATAAATGACTATTAATTATTACTCTTCAAAAATAATTAGTTATTTGGTTTCTAGTGCTCACATTCTAATGTTCTGAAAGCTGGAGAAAGGAGCAATGCATGGAAGAGTGACAAAAGAGAAACCAACTCCTGCACGAAGGACTTCCCACCGCATCTCACAACAGGAGGTGTAACGAGCTGGCTCCTTCGGGCACACTCACATACCTTGTCAAGAATGGGTTGGGGGTGGGGGAGGTCCTGTAATTGGAACCACTTACCTCAAGCTCATTTTCATCAAATATAGCCAAAAGGTTTTCAGGGACCAACTCATTCAGGCCTGAAACAAAGTGGCCGAGTTAAAGCCATACCCATACCACAGATACAGGGTTTTTTTCTCAAGGCCAAGAGTAGACGGGCTCTCACCTTTTAGGAAGTGTTCTACCTCCTCTTTCACTTGACTGGCCAGTCGATATTGGGCCAATAAATTTAAATAGAAGATTTTATTTGCATTTGTGACTGGGGTTTGAGCTCCACCTGTCATGAGTTCTACAACCTGAAAGAAAAGGCAAAGGACAGAGGGGGGGAAGCTGTGGATGGGAGACGATCTGATGACACCCGCCTGGTACGTCCTGTGAACCCAGCCTCACTCATGAGTTTCTGAAGCACATTCCCCCTCTCAACACATCTGGTTTTATACAGACACTAAGCTTCAGCCATCTTACCACTGTGGCCTAGTCCACTGGCTACCAGGGTATTGGAATGAGTCTTCTCTGACCAGGTCAAATTGTGGTGATGCAACAGGAGATGTCATGGTTCCTTGTCAGCAACATTCTAACAGCTCTAATGATCCAGAATTAAGCCCCTTGTGACCTTGTCTCTTAGACCCCTGCACCAACTTATCTGAGAATAAATAAGGCCAGGTAAGTAGTGAAGAAGTCTTTTTAGATTTCAGAAACTCTGGGCGCCTGGGTGGCTCAGCTGGTTAAGCATCTCCTTCAGCTCGGGTCTTGATTCTGGAGTCCTGGGATCGAGTCCTGCACGGGGCTGCCTGCTCAGCAGGGAGTCTGCTTCTCCCTCTGACCTTCCCCCTCTCATGCTCACTCTCTCTCATTCTCTCTCTCTCAAATAAATAAATAAAATCTTTATAAAAAAAGATTTCAGAAATTCTAAGATGGGAATCACTGTTCCTTTTATCTTCCCAATGTGTTCCCAGAGGCAATATGATTATCAATACCAATAGTATCAGTGCTCACAATTTTTTAGTCGTTGCTACTTTACTTTCAGTGGTAATAATACTGCAACTTTACAGTCATCATAATCATCTGATACTATATAACCCCAAAACAGAAACAGAACCAAATTTGCATCAGACATGTTTTGGGCCTCCCCAAATTTTCTTAATTTAAAAAAAATGTTTAAATTAAAATAGAAATGTTTTCGGCCAGTAATTTTCTAGTAAAAAAGCCAAAAAATATATAAGCACAGTGTTAAAATAGGAGTTAACTATATCATGACCATTGAAGTTGAGAAAAACAAAGTTCCGTCCCTTCCAAAGCTGCTTGTGCAGTGACACCTGATTTTCACTCAGTTCTTTTTATACTGGAAAGTAGAAATGGTGTGTCTTTTGTGCCATCATATAGGCCAAGATCATCACGTGTGGGATGCAACGTCCTGATATGGTTGTCACTAGCCTCACGTGAAAACTTCAGTTACTTGGTGAATAACCAGGCACATTTTGGGTGTTCAAAGGCAGCACAGAGAGACAACATTTCCATCGCTGCAGAAAGCTCCAGTAGGTAGCCCTGCTCTAGAGGAGACTGGGAACCATGAGACCCACGGGCTCTGGTTCTCTTTCTCACCTTCTCCAATTGGCCTGATTTGTTATATTTCTCTTCTGCAAAGACCAGCTCCATCTCACTCATGTCATTGTTGAGGATGAAGCAAACCTTAGATTTGTAGAATTCTGGGTCATCTGTTTCAAAATACTGAGAAGAGAGAAAGACAGAACAGAACATAACTACTCTTTCCCAGAAATGAAATCTGTAACTGTTTAGAAACACTTACCCCTTCAACCTTAAGAATAATGAGCTCAGAGTGGAGGGATTCCAAATTAACAGCCAGAGGCCTTGGTTAAAAAAAAAAAAAAAAAACATGTATACTAAGACTTTACCTTATAATGCATACGTAGTCCTATGATTTGGGCCAAAAAAGAGCGGGTGAAGCGAGCTCGGACCAGTTGCTTATAGGCTCCGCCTAGAGAGGACTCATAGAGACACTTGCCTACCAGCCGCCCTGCAAACTCATACATCTTCAAGCGTAGATGAGCAGGGCGATTAGGGTTGGGGTGGACCTGTCAAAGGAAGAGATTAAAAGGCTCTGGGCCATTTTTCTTCAAGCTTAGTTCACCAACTCTTATCACAAGGGAGCAAGAATTTCAGTGTTAGAATCAAAGAATCATCTAAATGGCATTAGCTATTTGGTAGCTACCATGAGTAATTCAGAGTGACTAGAAGATGGAGGGCAAAGAGGGACTTCGAGTAAGGGGTAAAATCTTACATTAAGTTTGTGGTCCCTGGCTGAGTATGGAAGTTAACCAGCGAATGATGTGATGCCTTCCCCCTAAACCAGAACTTATTTCAAACAAAGTCTATTTCTCCACTCTGGCTACCTCCACCTAGTCAAAGATCTAGTACGGAATTCAATGGCTTGAGGTATGGTCTGAGAAAGTAGCCTAATCATTCTAAGAAGATAGCCATCGCACTATGTTTTAGCCAAATACTCACCTATCTGCATTTTCTCTTATTTTACAGAAGAAATAATAAAAGGCAAAGAGGAGGGAGACGATCTAATTTGGGTTCACTTAGAACAAGACACAGGTTTCCAAATTCCCAGGACAGTTTCATGACCTCAAATCCTTCTGAGAGTTTCCAGTACAACACAACTAACATCTTCCGCCCACCCACAGGGGAAGTCACGGACTCACTAATGCTTGGTTGTTGTCACTGAATCTGGTGAAGAGCTGATTGGTGGTATCGAACAGTGCTTTGCAGATTAGTTCAAACCATTCCCGGCGAGGCCCTCCCCAGTCCAGAGCTGAAAAGTATAATAAAAATAAAACATGGGGGTACTTGGGTGGCCTCAGTTGGTTAAGCGTCCAACTCTTCATTTCGGTTCAGGTCATGATCTCAGGGTCATGAGATCGAGCTTTGAACTGGGCTCTGAGCTCAGCAGGGAGTCTGCTTGGGACGTTCTCTCTCTCTCTCCCTCCTTTCTCTGCCCTTCCCCCTGCTGGCACATGCATGCTCTCTCTCTAAATAAATCAATCTTTTAAAAAAAAAAAAAGAAAGCGACTCTAACCTACCACTTCTTACTGCTTGTGTTCATTCATTCATCGTTTGACACTCTCCAATTTCCTTCTGTTCCACTACATCGTGTCTCCCCAGTCCAAGCCACCTAAACTAAGGAGCCTTTTTTTAATCTTTTAAAAAAAAATCCCACCCCTTTCTGTAGGATTACAGGATTCAAGATATTCTACTCACTAGGTTAATGCCCCCCCAGTATGGAAACACAGGAGAACACAGGTCCCAGGAAATGGACATTTCTCTTCTACAAAGGTTACTTTCCCTTCCAGTACAGACTCTTAGAGCTTGCCGTCCCAGTCCATGTGTCTGTGCTCTACAAGCTCGAAATACCTAGAAACGCCACCTTTTGTGTTTCAATTCATGACTTCTTTTTCCTTGGGAAAAATAAGCTGGGGCAGGGGCAGGGGTGCGGGTAGGGGAGGGTATTTTTGTGATTTGTGGAGAATGGGTAAGGAGGAGGGGAGAGGTGGGGAAGAGAGTTAAAGAAAATCAACACGAACTTTTTAAACTGACCTTCTTCATCTTGAAAAACCACTTCAAAGTTCTTGCTCCAATCTGAGATGGAGAAATTCCGAGTGGCTTTCAGAGACTGAAAAGCAGGGAAGGGAAGGAAAGTGTCAAAAGACTGGCAGGCATCTCTTGGATGTGAAAGACAAAAACACAATAACATTGCCACTGTCCCTGTAAACCATTAGTACTTGGAGGAGACGCAGTATTCATAAACTTTAATCATATCATTTCATATTTTAAATACACGTATCTCCAGAAGAAATTTAAGATTTCAAAAAACAATTTAATTCATCTTTACACCATTGCTTTGTTGGGAAGTTGAAGTGGGTTTTTTTTTTAATGTTCATTTTATTAATGAAAAAACTCTTACATAAAGAAATAAAAGGAGTCAAATTAGTAAGCTGTCAGCAAGAGAACCAAGGAACCCTGGTTTTCAGTAAAGTGCAGCGTCCACTGGAACTTTCTATTCACAGGGCTGCGTTCAGACAGGGAGCCATGCCACACAGAGAATGTGGCTGAGAAAAGGGGTTTCCAGTCACACCTACCAGAGCCAAACATCACAAACACTTTCTGGACAGGGACCAAGCCTTCTCATTCTTGAGGAATGCAAGAACCAAGCCAGTGTCTGTGCAGTGGAGACAGACAGACATCAGGTGTTCCTTTTCCATCAGACCAGGGTGACAACAGAAATCATTTCCTATTAACCCAGCAAGAGCTCTTCTCTTCCAGGGATGCAAGAACAAGAATGCTCCTCTATGACAACTGCTTCTCCCTTCCCCACACAGAGGTTCCAAGAGACGGTGCAGGAACTAGTTTAATACAGACTGTAAAGCCAATGTGTCAACTAGTCTCTCTCCTCGATAACACGTCTTGAACAAATCCACCCCAAACTTAGTATAATCAGACACAGAGAAGAGCAGTCTTTAATAGATACGTTTAAAGAGAAATTTGGGGTTCATAAAAGATGACCTGGGGGATATAACCCAACACCGGAGAGGTTTCTAGTTGCAAAACCCTGACCACTGACGGTGGAAATGAAACTTTACCCACCGATTCCAGCAAGGTGTGTCTGCTGACCTTCAGGGTGACTTTGGAATGTGGTCTTTTCATATGTACCTGCCGAAGCTCTCGCTGGAAGAAGTTCACCTTGTCCTGAAAGGTCTCAGAGCCTCCTGAGGAGTGAAAAGATCCATCATGATGACAGCCTCATTACAAGACATCTGTGCAGTCTGCCCCACATCTTCAGACGCCCAGGGTGGCTGGGGCTCCTGCCTTTCCTGTCAGAACCCCTGTCCAATCTTACCTATATTCTTATGGAGGGAGCGGATGAAAGTGGCTGCTAGAATGTTCCTCTCCTTACAGCTGAGCTCCACAGGTGGTTGAATGCCATCATCTACCACCAGTGTGAGCAGCTTATGAACAGGGTCGGGGCCAAGGTATGAAAACTAATGAAGGAAAAAAAAAAAAAGAAGGCATTAACCTATAAAACCCTCAAATCCAGCAAAAACTTTCCATATCCCTAACCTTCGGTACCAACCCATAAACAAATTAAGTATGTCTCCTCTAAGCCAGTATTTCCTAGGAGTATATCACCTTGTTTTTCATGTCAAGTACTCTATGATCCGAAATACTTAAAATTATTTCGGTTACAGAGTTACTGGTTACTACTAGTTACTACTAGTTAGTTACTGGTTACTATAGTTACTACTAGTGGAGTCACTAACTCCACTAATTGGAGTTAGTGAGGATCATAGGCAATAGGACAGCTCTCCTAACATAAAACCGAAGGAGGATGAAGGTAGTAAAGATATGTAAGATAAAGGGGCACCTGAGTGGCTCAGTCGGTTAAATGTCTGTCTTGGCTCAGGTCATGATCCCAGGATCCTGGGATCGAGCCCCATGTTGGGTTCCCTCCTCAGTGGGGAGCCTGCTTCTCCTTCTGCCCCTCCCCCTGCTCATACTCTCTTTCTTTCTCTTTCTCTCTCCCATGCTCTCTCTTTCAAATAAATAAAATCTTTTTAAAAAAGATATATATAAGATACAAATGACTACCTGACGAGGTTGGACAGACTGGCTGGAGGAAAAGCAATTCACCTTCAGATTCCAAAAGCTCAGCGAAGTTAAAACAAATTTTTTTAATATATGAGAATGCTCATTCTGAAAGAGTTAACTTCAGCACACTGGAAAACCAAGCCTGGGCCAGAACTGCCAGCACCATCTCCATTAACTTAGTCTCAGTGGCAAAAGATAACTGTTGAAGAATTCTGACTTGCTACTAATTCCTATTTCTGTAGGCATGTGCCCTTCTAGAACTTCTATATTCTTCATGCCAGGTTGTGAGGAGAAAACAACCCTTTCTTTATTTAGCAATGAATCCTGTGTGCATGATAAGAACTTCCAGAAACACCAAAAGCCCTTCTAGGAAAAAAGAAAAGGCAGAAACATTCCAGGGTTGAAATCTACTCAGCATGAAGCAGATGTAAGGTTCAACTTACTTTTGTTCCTGGGCACACTCGGAAGGTATAAAGGCGCCAGGGAATGATTTTCAGGTAGAACTCCTTCACTGAAAATTGCTGGAGGACAAAAATACAGAAAAGGAAGTGAAAGAGAACTAGAAAGGGTCTATTTGGGTATTGTAATTAAAAAATCAGAGTCCCTACCTCCATTCCTCATAATCTTTTCCCTCTACGGACGAAGAGGATAATTTTTTAGTACTAACACCAAATCAGTAACATCAATTCTATCTTAAAATAGGCAAATCAGGGGCGCCTGGGTGGCTCAATGGGTTAAGCCTCTACCCTCAGCTCAGGTCATGATCCCAGGGTCCCGAGATCGAGCCCCACATCAGGCTCTCTGCTCAGTGGGGAGCCTGCTTCTCCCTCTCTCTCTGCCTGCCTCTCTGCCTACTTGTGATCTCTGTCAAATAAATAAATAAAATCTTCAAAAAAAATAGGCAAATCAAAAATGTTACTCTGACAAGGCAATTTCATACAGATACACTTCTTAATCTCAATACTCAAGTCTTACTACCATGTCCAAATGTCTGAGATCAGGGTTTCCCTTTGATCATTTTCACCTAGAAATGATCAAAATCTCCCTGTGTTCAGCTGGGTGCTACTCAGATCTCCTCAATGGACAGGGGATACCAGTGGCCTATACCCACTGCTTCACCCTACTAGAATGGAACCAAGGATCTGCCAGGGATGGGGAGCAGGTGGGGAACAGGGGTGCATGTGAAGGTGGTGGTGTGATTTTAAAACAAAAAACTTGGGCGCCTGGGTGGCTCAGAGCGTTAAGCCTCTGCCTTCAGCTCAGGTCATGATCTCAGGGTCCTGGGATCGAGTCCCACATCGGGCTCTCTGCTCAGCAGGGGCCTGCTTCCTCCTCTCTCTCTGCCGGCCTCTCTACCTGCTTGTGATCTCTGTCTGTCAAATAAATAAATAAAATCTTTAAAAAAAATAAAAATAAAAAAAAATAAAACAAAAAACTTCATAAAGGGTCTCTTTATACTGTTATAAAAAAAGAAAAAGAGAGCTTTAACTTTAATCTAAAAAAAACTGTTCTCTAAATGTACAGATCAGACTTTTTCTTGATTTAAAAAAAACCCAACTCTTCGTGAAGAAAATTTCCAACACATACTGAAGGAGAGAAAATGGTACAACGAACCCATCATCAGCCTTAACAGCTGTCGCTTCACGGTCAATGGTCAATCTCGCTTCATCTGTACCTCACCCTGGCCCTCATTCCCATTCCCCTAGTCCAGAGTAGGGCTAGATTTTTAAATGATAAAGGACACATAGAAAAGCTTGAAGTAGAACAAAATCAGAACTCTTGTTTTGGTTATGAGATGAAAGAGCTGTCACAGGATGTTTCAAGAGCTCTTTTTTCTGAGATCTGAATGACTAAGCAAAATACAAATGTTAAAAAGAAAATTCCTAACACAAAGTGCCTCTTAGCTCAGGGGCCTTGGGAAGCTCACCTCCGTGCCTCTGCCAAAATTTCTCTATTCTGATCTTGTTGCCTGATAGTGACATGCATTTACTGTGGTTTCACAAAGCACAGAATGAAAGATCAAGCTGTTTCAAAACAGCATAAGGGGCCAACAGTAACTTTTTTTACCAGTGAAAAATTTTTAATGGTCAAAAGCTGCTTTCTTTAAAATTCTAAGAGCCATGCCTTGAAAAATCTTCCCAGGAGCAAGCAAAGGGCAGAATGCGCCTGGTGCTCTAAAGCACCAAGGTACACAGAATCTCTGGACAGAGTTTCTACCTAGTCCAAGCCAAACAGGTGCAACAAAAGAGGGGGCACAGGGGCGCCTGGGGGGGGGGGCTCAGTCAGCTCAGGTCATGATCCCAGCGTCCTGGGATCAAGCCCCACATCGGGCTCTCTGCTCAGTGGGGAGGCTGCTTCTCCTTCTGCCTCTCACGTCTCTCTCTCGCTCCCTCTCTAAAATAAATAAATAAAATCTTAAAAAAAAAAAAAAAAAAAAAAAAAGAGGGGGCACAATCTTCTGCTCAACCTTAAGTAGCCTCTCTTGGTGTCCCAGAAACCTTACAAGTCAAGGATCTCACCCTGATTCTCACACTAATGCTTCGTGGTTTGTTTGTTTGTTTTTTTTAATCAATGGCCAGTTACATGCAGGTTTAGGGAGGAGGGTTTTGAGACAAGAACAGGAGGTCCAGGGCTGCCTGGGTGGCTCAGTCAATTAGGTATCTGCCTTCGGCTGGGGTCATGATCCCAGGGTCCTGGGATCCAGCCCTGCGTCGGGCTCCCTGTTCAGTGGGGAGCCTGCCTCTCCTTCTCCTTCTGCCTCCCTCTTGTGCCTTCTCTCTCATGCTCTCTCTCAAATAAATAAACTCTTAAAAAAAAAAAAAAGAACGGGAGGGCCAACCTTTGGTGACACATAGCAGTACACCTTCTTCGGTTTCTTCACCTTCTCGGGGGTCTGGCACTCAGAGGGTGAGTCCTCCTCCTCCTCCTCCACGGCTGTGGAAGGCCGGCGCTGGGAGGAGCTCGTGTGCATGGGCGGAAGGTGCCAGGATGTGCCGGTACAGTTGGTAGCGTTATAAAGATAAGCCTCAAAGTAAATGCTCACTCCTGAGGTGGACACATTGCGTTCAACAATATTCTTCTCATTCTCTGAAGTATAACAAGGAATAAGGTTTTAAAGTAGGACACGGGGGAGAAAAGAAATGACCTATCACTAGACCTTTAGTCCATAGGACTCTGAGCCAAGTTCGGCTCAAATAGCAAATGTGTGTGAGGCTGGGCAGGAGAATGCAGACGCACAAAGAACAAGTGGTCTGGGAACGGGGCTAAATCACAGCTTTTCTTTGAACTCACCACTTAGGACAATAATGTCAAATTCACCATTATTGATTGGCTGATTTTGGTATGAAATGCAGGCATGGAAGCAGCCGCGAGAATGCAGGGTAAGTCGCAAGGACACCTGGCAGGTCTGCCTGTTGGAGGTCACTGACTTCTCAAATGAGACACCAGTGCTCTCTTCTTCTTGAGGACCGAGCTGGAGGAGGGAAACAGAGCATCACTGAACATTGAGAATTTCCCCTACTGCATGGCAATTTACTCTTGACAGAGAACTTTCCTGTCTGTGAGCCGATCTAAGTCTCTTAATTATCACGAGATGGGCATTGTCAGATGACGGAAGGAGAGCACAGAAGTCAGGGCGGAGACGAGAGCAAGTGAATGAGAAAGAGTGAGAATGGCAGGGAAGGATCAAAGAGGAGGAAGGGAAGCTGCTTACCTCATGAATGGACACACTGTAATTGTGCTCGTCCCTCAAGGACGCGGAATTGTTGGTAGGGTTGTCGTACTCATCTCGGGGCACTATTTGAAGGGTGTGTGGCTGTCCGCAGGTCAACACCAGAGTAGAAAAATGGCACACTATTTTGGTCTTGGAAGGAACCACCATTCCTGGAACAGACAACGGAATCTAATCCTTAGAGGGGGACTTTTCTGACCACAAAGATCTTTTCAATCAGTGAGTCCCAGAGAACTGGGCCCCACCTAATTCCTAGGGGTAAACACCACCATTAAGAGGTCAAGAAAAAGAAAGAAAAAGAAACTCCAATGAACTGGGGGACTCATTTTCACAAATTTCCAACCACTGCGGTGCTACACAAAATGAGAAAAGGACTCAGAGGAAATAAAACTGAGAGTTCCATAGTGCCCACAGTCCCACTGGGAACCTACAAGTGAGGCAGGCCTCAGATATAAGTGCTTAAAAAAACCACAAAACAAAGAAACAAACAAACAAACAAAAACCCCTGAAATACTTGGGTGCAAATCCAAGGACAAAAGTACAAGACTCCTATGTTGAAAACTACAAAATGTGAATGAAAGAAATGAAGAGGTCTGAATAAAGTCAGCGGTTACCATGTTTATGAACTGGAAGATTCAGCATTGTAATGATGTCAATCCTCCCCAAATAATATACAGGTTTAACACCATTCTTGTGGAAATCTCAGTGAGAGTGTTGGTAGATATAGAAAATAGTGTTCTCTTTTGTATGGAAAGAGAAAGATTCTGCAGTAGCCAGAAACAACCCTGAAAAAGTTTACCCAATTTCAGGATTTACTGTATAGCCATAGTAATTCAGATTCTGTTATTGATGGAGGGACCCAGAGATCAATGGAATAGAACAGAGGACCCAGAAATAGACCCCTGCAAATATGCCTAACCAATCTTTTTTTTTTTTTTTTTAAGATTTTATTTATTTGACACACAGAGAGAGATAGAGAGAGAGGGAACACAGGCAGGGGGAGTGGGAAAGGCTGAAGCACGCTTCCCGCTGAGCAGGGAGCCCGATGCGGGGCTTAATCCCAGGACCCTGGGATCATGACCTGAGCTGAAGGTAGATGCTTAATGACTGAACCACTCAGGGGCCCCTGCCTAACCAATCTTTAACAAAAGCACAAAAAAAGGACAATGTAATAGGGGAAAGATGATCTTTTCAACAAATGGTGCTGAAATAACTAGACATCTGTAAGAAAAAAAAGAAGAAAAAAACCTTGACACTATACAAAAATGAACTAAAAATGGATCAAAGCCTTAAATAGGAAACGTAAAACTTCAAGGAAAAAAAAAAAAAACCAACAGGAGGAAATCTTTGAGATCTAGAACTAGTCAAAGAGTTCTCAGATACCTAAAGCATGATCCTTAGAAGAAAAAATTAATAAACTGACTTCATCAGAATTAACTTTTGCGGGGCGCCTGGGTGGCTCAGTGGGTTAAAGCCTCTGCTTTCGGCTCAGGTCATGATCCCAGGATCCTGGGATCGAGCCTCGCATCGGGCTCTCTGCTCAGCAGGGAGCCTGCTTTCCTTCCTCTCTCTCGGCCTGCCTCTCTACCTACCTGTGATCTCTGTCAAATTAAAAAAAAAAAAAAATTAAAAAAAAAAAAGAATTAACTTTTGCTTTGTGAAAGACTATGTGAAAGGGATAAAAAGAAAAGCTAAAGATTGAAAGAACAGGGGCGCTGGGTGACTCTGTCAGTTAAGCATCTGCCTCTGGCTTAGGTCTTGAAACCAGGGTCCTGGGATCATTCCCACACCTGGCTCCTTGCTCAGCAGGGAGCCTGCTTCTTCCTCTGCCTGAAGCTGCCCCTGCTTGTGCTCCCTCTCTGACAAATAAATAAAGAAAACCCTTAAAAAAAAATACTACCATATGACCCAGCCATTATGCTGCTGGGCATTTACACCAAAGAAATGACTGACAACATATATTCACACAGAAACCTGTGCATGAATTCTCATAGATTTATTCACAACAGCCCCAATCTGAAAACAACCCAGATGTCCTTCAACTGTGATGGTTAAACAAGCCAGGGTACATTCACATTATGGAATACTACTCAAAAATAAAAAGGAACCAACTACTGGTACACTCAACAACTTGGCTGAATCTCCAGGGAATTAGGCCAAGTGAAATATAATTCCATTTATTAAAGATTTTATTTATTTGAGAGAGAGCGAGAACACACAAGCAGGGTGGGGGGCTGCAGAAAAAGAGGGAGAAGCAGGCTCCCTGCTGAGCAGGGAGCCCGACACAGGTCTCGGGACTCAATCCCAGGACCCTGGGATCATGAACCGAGCCAAAGGCAGACACCTAAAAAACTGACCCACCCAGGCACCCAATATAATTCCATTTATGTAACATTCTTAAAATGACAAAATTATAGAAAGGGAGAAGAGAATCATGGGCTGCCACGGGTTAAGAAGTAGGTAGGTGGGGGAAGGAAATGTGTATAAAGGGGCAGCATAAGGATCCTTGTGGTGATGGAAATGCTTCCTACCGTGATTGCCTCAATGTCAATAGCCTGCCTGTGACACTGTACTGTAGTTTTGCAAGATCTCACAACCACTGGGGGAAACTGGGTCAAGGGTATACCAACTCCCTCTGTGTTATTTTTTTAAACTGCTGGAGTGGGCGCCTGGGTGGCTCAGTGGGTTAAGCCGCTGCCTTCAGCTCAGGTCATGATCTCAGGGTCCTGGGATCGAGTCCCGCATCGGGCTCCCTGCTCAGCAGGGAGCCTGTTTCCTCCTCTCTCTCTCTCTGCCTGCCTCTCTACCTACTTGTGATCTCTCTCTGTCAAATAAATAAATAAAATCTTTAAAAAAAAAATTTAAAAAAAAAAATAAATAAATAAACTGCTGGAGAATCTACAATTATCTCAAAGTGAAGAATTTAAATTTAATTTAAAAATAAAAGCCTGAGACATATTGTGAGGATATGAACTGTTCTCCACTGGTGGCAAGGAGGTGGGGTGAGGCTAATTCCTGCGGGAAGAAGTCTGTGAGCGAGTCACTGAGGGAAAGGAGGGGCTGCATGGAGGGGCGTGGCTTGGGAGCCACCTTGTCCACAGCCTTCCACTGTTATAAGAGAAAGAAAACTAAGGACCAGTCAAGCAAAGACCCACAAATCTTCTTAAGGTTCCTCTTCTTGTCATTTCACTCCAAAACGCTCCCAAAGGCTTCTCGTTTCTGTGGATACCAAGCTGGCCAGTACTTAATGACACCCCCTAAATGAAGCCAAGGTAGGGCACACAGAGCACACAGGATGGTCAACACCCTGACTACATCAGCTACGGGGTCAGAAGTCAGAGACTGCACCTTTAGGCTTCAAAGTCAGTGAGCATCTACGATCCGTGACGGGGTCAGAAGTCAGAGATTGCACCTTTAGGCTTCAAAGTCGGTGAGCATCTATGATCTGGCATAAAGAATACGAGTGGGGGCAAAAGAGAGAGGTCTCAATTCTTAGATATCAGCAGCTCGGGCACTCTGCCATGAGAAGGAAAACACATATGGGCAGTAAGGGCAGAGTTCCAGTCAAGGGCTTTTTACTTGAAAAGATTTCAAAAATCAGAAGAATTTACCTTTTGTCTATTCTGGCACCCTTACCCCTTAAGAATTTACTAGGCTGATGATCCAGCAATTCCACTCCTAGAGAAAGAAAACCATATGTCCACACGAGAACTTGGGCACAAATGCTCACAGCAGAAGTAGTCACAGCAGCCAGAAGTGAAAACAACCCAAACGTCCTTCAGCTGGTGAATGGTTAAATAAAAGGTGGTCTATCCACACAACAAAATGTCTTTTAGCAATAAAAAGGAAGGAAATGCTGATTCATGCTATAGCACTGAATAAACCTTCAAAGCATTATGCTAAGTCAAAGTGGCAGTCACAGAAGGTCATATATTTTATGACTACACTTATACAAAATGTCTGGAGTAGGCACATCTAGAGTGGATAAATGGTTACTTAGAGATGGGGAAGTTTGGGGGAAATGGGGAGTGACTGTTAACGGGTACCAGATTTCTTTTGGGGCTGATGAAAATGCTCTAAAAGTGACCCAAGTGCCAGTGGCACAACTCAGAATTTTATTTTATTATTATTTTTAAAGATTTTATTTATTTATTTGACAGACAGAGATCACAAGTAGGCAGAGAGGCAGGCAGAGAGAGAGGAGGAAGCAGGTTCCTTGCCGAGCAGAGAGCCCGATGCGGGGCTCGATCCCAGCACCCTGGGATCATGACCTGAAACGAAGGTAGAGGCTTTAATCCACTGAGCCACCCAGGCGCCCAACTCAGAACTTTAAAAACCATTTAACTGTATATTTCAATTGGAAGGGTGATATGGCCTGTGAATTAAATCTTAATAAAGGTGTATTTTTAAAAAGCGAGAAAGAAAAATACAGGAAGGAAGGGATGGAGAAAGGGAGGAAAGAGAGAACATACCAGGCTGAAAAATCTTATAGTAGGGACTGTAGGCCACGTTTAATCCACCAAGCTTCACCGAGATCTCATAACGCCCCGCCCTGCGCACAGTGAAGGCCACCTTGACCACGTTGGAACTGGGCTCCTGCAGGACTTCCTGGGTGACTGGAATTTCCACGGCCAGCTCGACATGAGAGATGTGAACTCTCAGTCCCACAGGCCGATGTGCCGGGAAAGGCTGTCCGTTCTTGTAGAATAACTGTGGTAGGGAGACGAGGGGGCGCCGATTAGTGAGCAGGTGGAGACAACTGTTCCCCGCCTGATTCGAGAGAGTGTGGGCAGGGAGGAGGCAGCTGGCAAATCCCAGCACCCACTGTTCCTACAGTCCTGCTCACAGACACAGAGAGAAACAGCACACCTCAGAGAAAACATTAAATCAGGAACAAATTCTTAACTTGTTCAGGAGACAGGGATAAAATACACTGCTGAATCCATTTCAGCTTGACATTTCTGAACCACAAATGCTGCCGCCTCTTACACCCGGCCCCTTATATTATATTATATTATATTATATTATATTATATTATATTATACTATATTATATTAATCACTGTGGACCACCCAGAAGTGAAGGTAAATCAGTGGGTACCACGGGCACTGAGTGACTAAAGCACCAGGCAGGGCTGGTGGGGGGGTGGAGCAGGCAGGTAAACTTTTCTATAAAGGGCCAGAGGGTAGATATTTTGGCTTCGTGGGTCACACACAGCCACTCAACTCAGCTGTGGTTAACTACTCAAGTATAAAAGCAGCCACAGGCAATACAGGAAGAGAGATGGGTGTGGCTATGTTCTAATAAAACCATATTTACAGACACAAGAGGTGGGCCTGATTTGGCCCCTCAGGCCATAGTCTGCCAACCCCCAGTCTGTAACACCTATTCTTTCTGGTGACATTTTTCTTCTTTTGAAAAAGTAACATTAAACTTTATACATCTTCAAAGTTAGGTACCTACTAAACCAAAATGATTGAGAAATTCATGACCCTTCCAATAGAAACAACTACTAAGTCCCTGGGAATGGCTGAAAAACAAGGAAACATGTTAACATTCCAGGCCAGCACTACCAACAGACTGAATGGGGCTCTGGAAAGCAAGTGATTCAGAAAACCCGATGGGTATGGAGACAGAAACATTCCCTTACATGCACTCGGAAGGCCATGCTGTGGCCCACCTCATAGGGGTCCTTCCAATCCCAGGAGACTTTGCAAGACCGGGGATCCAGGTAATTTCCCCGCACGTAGTCATAAATAGTCCGGTCCCCTCTGCGCTCACGGTCCTCATTCTGGAGGAAGCTGACTACGCGTGCGGCAAGCTCAAAGAGGAACTTAATTGTGAAGAAGAATGCAACCACAGACACTGTGATTCCACCTGTGTGAAAGAGAGAACACACATACCACCTGTCAGTTACACATTATAGCTCCTCACTGTAGAAAAGGCCAGTCACCTCTCAAAAATTAGAAGAAGTCAGGCTGAGAGAACAAGACTTCCAAAGAAACACTGTACTGGGTCACTACCTCTGAGGGTGAAGACAAGAACTTCTAGGATATCTCTCTATCATCTATCGATGTCTATCTATCTATTTAGAGTGTGTGCAAGCAGGCGGAGGGGCGAGGGAAAGGGAGAGAGAATCTCAAGCAGACCCCGTACTGAGCGCAGAGCCCAACCCAGGGCTTGATCCTCTGACCCTGAGTCGAAACCAAGAGTCAGATGCTTAAGTGACAGAGCCACCCTGGTGCCCCAAAGAGAGGAACTTCTATACCAGGGGTTGGAAATTATGGGCCAAATCCCATCCACTGCCTATTTTTGTAAATAAAGTTCTATTAGAACACTGGTCCATCTACTGACTTACATTTTGTCTAGGCTGCTTTTGCCTTAAACTGACAGAATTCAGTAGTTGAGATAGAGCCTGTCTGGCCTGGGAAGCCAAAATATTTACTCCTTGGCCTTTTACGGAAGAAGTCTGCCAACCCTGGCTCTATACCGTGGGATACATACAATGCCCACCTCCCACCTTCGTGCCCTCACAAGAGTCCTACAAAGGGTGTGAATTCTATTCCCTCCATTTCAAAGTCTCCCCCTCTCTAGTCCACTTGACAAAACCCCTCCCCGATCCTCATCTGCATTAGGGGTTCCCTCTTCTGGGCTCCCTCAAACTCCTGCACATTCACTTATTATAGCTCTTCTCCCCCTTGAACATCTCCCCATTCATGTTACGAACTTCTTGAAGGCAGATTTTTGCCTTATTCGACTTTGACTCGACCGGAAACAGCATCTGGCACGGGCCAGAATTACTCAATAAATATTTCCCAAATGAATGAATTCCACTGCCAGCTCTATGAAGGTACATGCTGGCACGAGGAGACTTATTTCTATTTTCAAGAGGAAAGGGGATAGACAAGGAGGCAAAACGGATGTAGCAACCCTAACAAAAAGATAAGAGAGAGCTCTTTCCATAACATACCAATAACGTAAAACATCAGGTCCCTTCAATGCCGACAGACAGCCGAGGATCACAGCTGCAGCTGCAAAAGAAAACCTGTTTAGTTTTTTTCTCCAGCTCCTCCTTACAGCCATCTCAGCGAGAGACAAAGAACATATGGCTTGAGTTGACTCGCTCGAGCCTTACTCTCCCAGTCCTCTCCCTCTCTCTAGCCTGACAGGTGCCCTATGACTAATTGCAGCAAAACAGTGACTGCATCCCTCCTTCTAAAGACTTCCAATCTATGACCACCCTAGGAATACCACAAACAGCCACTTGCTTTAGTGCTAATTACAAAATGCAATAACATGACTTTCATCTTCTTAAATCCAGGGCCCCAAGACAGTTTCCCTCCCCCATGCAAAGTAGTGCTAATTAACACAAGCAAAGAGGGTAATGGAATCACTTTCCCCTTCTATTTGCCTTCTGGAAGTAATTCATCTGAGTGGAAATAGTTATATCAAATGTAGATTTTTTAAAAGCAAGTATTATCATCATCATGTTGGCATTACATAATTAAAGTGAACCACAGGTCATCCCAATTATAAGCATTGGGAATGTAAGAGAAGGCATTTCTGCTGTTACCACTCAGATTAACAGATCCTGTGGAAGCAGCAGAAAGGCCAAGGACAGAAATAAAAGGATGAGACTGTATTTTTCCTAAGCGATACCTGGCAAGGTCAGAACAACTCAAACAGGGGCCAGAGTTTGAGGGGAAATTTTCACTGTTATTAACCTTGTGTCCAGAATAAGACTTCAATCATCATTACTTGTTTGAACCACCAAGGTATTACCGAGGAAAAATGCAATGTACAAAGACAATGGTATTTTATCACTGAGTTCTGACCTTAGCGTTGGCCATAAAAGCCCTCCATTCTACAGTGCTGTGAATTCATGTTTTTCAAGTCAATGTATATAAAGGTTATCAACACTAGCTCAACCCAGCACCTTTTATCAGCACTAGAATATTACTTAGAGACAAGACAGCTGAAAATTTCTAGGCTCAGGGCTGGGAGGGACCAAAACAAGTTTTGGGGTTTTGTTTTGTTTTCTTAAATAAGATATACTTTTATATCTAACTGTACTGGAAAAATTTAAGAGGGAGACAGAAAATGGCCTTTAATTCCTCTGATAGCAACAATATACCTAATGGAATCCAGACAGTTGGTTAATTTGACAATGGCCATTGACACGTTTCATAGAAATCCCTATTTAGACTGGCATCTAAGTCCTTCTAGAAAAGATATCCACAGAGGAAACATTAGCACAGTCAATATAGGCCGCTCCCAGATCTATTATAAAGGGACAATATAGAGACCCCAAATTTGGGATCACAAATACTGAGTCTCCTTCCCAAACAAGTATCTCGCCTGCTGGGACCTTATGCTGAAAGCTGTTCTCATCTCTAAAAAAGCATCTGTCTGCACTTTCCAGGATGCAGATGACTTCCTAGATGACTTGGTAGAACCCACGCTGGCAGTTTAACTGCCTGAAGTACTCCCTCAGTTGAACATCATCCAATCCCATTCTGGACATGGCAATCTGGTCCTTAGCAAAGTTCTAACACTCGGCAGAAAATAAGGTGCATGTGGCTGATGTTACAGGTCTTGGGGTCACAAGTCTCTTACTCCCTGGAAGAACAGGAGGCGGTGCCAGATTTATGGCACATTTCATGAGGGCCGGGAAAATTCCAATGCCCTATCTCTGACAACTACGACCTTTTCTGGGAGAGGCAGTGGACAAGCTGTAAGTCAAAGGCCTGCAGACCAGTTCCAACGCTGCAAGTACGTGACCTGTCCAGCTTCAGAATTCTCCTTGCTATAAAAAGGGCTGAGGTTTAGTCATTTCTGTGGCGCCGTCTCCTTTAATCTAATGCCCCACAACCACCAGGACTCTAAAATCAGTTATAGCAAAGAGGACAATACAGAGCATGAGGGCATGGATTCCCTGGGTTAAAACCCATTCTCTGCCGCTCAGTGTGACCATGGATAGGTTATTTCATCTCTCTGGGGACAGCCAGTTTACTTGTCTGTCAAATGGGGCCCATGTGCAGGTACCTCGCAGGGGTGTCTGTGAGGATGAAATGAGTTAACACATGTCAACAGCCTAGAATAGTGCCTGGCACTCAATGAACTGTCAGTGTGAGTTATTATGACACTTATTATCAGTAAAGGTAGCAGCACCACTACCCCTTTGTGTCGGAGCCAGTAGGAGACTCTGGGAACCTCTCTACTGGCCCACACTTTCTTCAATGGGAAATGTATCAGAATTACAAAAGGCATGGCTTCCCTTACTGCATTTTAAGTTTCTGCCTACATGGGAGTTCTTCATACTATTCTAATTTTATGACTAAAATTTTTTATGATGGAGAGTTCAAATTCATCCTAAAATAATTTGCCCGACAAATACTGGGGACCTACCTAATGTGCCAGGTGCCGGGGGGACATCCTAATCCTCCTGAAGGTGGAGTAATGAGCTCGACCTTGCTGAGTCTTTGTCCATTTGTTCCCCATTCACTTACTTCTCAGCCAAACTGTCACCACTGATCTAGAACACCCAGACTTCTTCCAGTAGGTCAAGTCTACATTTCTACTCCAATTCCCTTTATTATTAAAACTCAGCATACCTATTGCTACTTTTTCCCGAACAACTCTCATCTCTTCTCCTGGAAACGTCCTTGTGGCCAGGGAGTTAGCTCTGTCGATTACTAACCCCTGACCGGACCTTTACAAAGTATCCCAGTTCTCTAGAGTAGCTCTCAAAAACCTCCCCAACAGTATCTAATCATCTCTACACTGGTCACATTTTGAACTTGTCTTCCTTTTTTGTTTTCCTCCTGTCTTGTTCCTCTTGAATGTTGTCACAAACCTGATCTTTGTCACTCAGATCACTTTTATGCCAGATTTCACTTCCATTCTGTTAGCATTTTGCGTCCTCTTCCCGACCCCGGCATGGCTCTCTCTGTTGTCTCTGCTCCCATCCCCACCCACAGTGGTTTTCTTCACCCCGTCTCCCACAGGACCCTGTGTTCATCCTACGATCTACCCAACTCAAGTCCTTTCCACCTTCACATCTAAGTTCCGAAATGTGCCATCTCCATGCTTTGTAAAAAGTCACTTTCTCGGGGTGCCTGGGTGGCTCAGTGGGTTGAGCCGCTGCCTTCGGCTCAGGTCATGATCTCAGGGTCCTGGGATCGAGCCCTGCATCGGGCTCTCTGCTCAGCAGGGAGCCTGTTTCCCTCTCTCTCTCTGCCTGCCTCTCCATCTTTTGTGATTTCTCTCTGTCAAATAAATAAATAAAATCTTTAAAAAAAAAAAAAGTCACTTTCTCTGCCTAGACTACCCACTCCCCACTCACATCTCCATCCATGGGAAATCTCCGATCCGGAAAGTCTATGGAAAATCCTGTCTCCTCTCCCTGAATTCTTCCCTGGGCCTCAATTTAGAAATTCCATCTCCCTCTGAATTCCCACATAACTTTATTATTTATCTTATAAAACTTGTTCTCTTTCATTAGTTCCACATTTGTTTTATTTTCCATTTCAGAGTGGTAAATAACATTAGGCAAAGACTAGTCTTCAAAATTCCCCACAGCACCCAACATAACTGCATATAGTCATTGTAATAAACCTGAAGTATCTGAACAGATAAGAGTGCAATGTCTCTTCCTTCCTTCATCCAGAATGCCTAAGGATCAGGAATTTTCTAGATGGGACCTCTTTTCTGATACAGTTTTTAAACACTTCTCTAAATGGCAGTACATTCACTTGAGCCAGGGGTCATGAACTCTTCAGACCACAAGTTACCAGTTTACTGCAGTTCTGTAAGTCTGTACCAAATGCCTATAACCAGACACTGGTTCTCGTGCATGGTGTGGTATCTGATTTTATAGTTCTCTCTTCCTTATCTTGAGCATTTATTTTTCTATAACAGTTTCTATAGCACCCTCCACTTTCTGCTGCTCACTTCTTCTTCATAAAATTATTCTAGAACTCTTCCCGAGTCTCATTCAAGCACAAAGAAGCAGTATGTTAAGCCTCTGCCATACTAATTCACGCCATTTAGCTATACGAGTATTCTGTTTTCAAGTTCATCTCTTTAGTGACTTGCTCTTTTTTTTTTAAGATTTTATTGATTTATTTGACAGAGAGAGGGATCACAAGTAGGCAGAGAGGCAGGCAGAGAGAGAGGGGGAAGAAGGCTCCCTGCTGAGCAGAGAGCCCTATGAGGGGCTCCATCCCAGGACCCTGAGATCATGACCTGAGTCAAAGGCAGAGGCTTTAACCCACTGAGCCACCCAGGCGCCCTGGAACCCGCGTTCCTTTTTTTTTTTTTTTTTTTTAAAGACTTTATTTATTTATTTGACAGAGAGAGATCACAAGCAGGCAGAGCAGCAGGCGGGGTGGTGGGGAGGGGGGAGGTAAGCAGGCTCCCCACCGAGCAGAGAGCCCAATGTGGGGCTCGATCCCAGGACCCTGAGACCCTGACCTGAGCTGAAGGCAGAGGCTTAACCCACTGAGCCACCCAGGTGCCCCTAGTGACTTGCTCTAATACAATTGAGCAAACTGTGATTTGCTAAGCTAGCAGAATGGCAGTAGTAGTAAAGTAATACTCACTCCCTACCCTTATTGAGCCACTTACCATAGGGGAAGTGCTAAGTGCTTATATGTGTTAACCTAAGTAATTGTTTCCCTAACAACTTGGTAAAATAAATACCACTATTCTCATTTTACAGATTAAAAAACATACACACAAAAGCTAGGCTTGGAAAGTTAACTTGCTGAACACCTCCTGGCTGGCTAAGTGACAGAGCTGAGACTCAAGCCTAACTCTGTGCCTAACTCTGAAACCCAACATTCTAACTCTCATACAACACTAAATCATGACAAAGAATGGAGTCATAGTGATAGTGAGGTATTTGGGAAGAGGAAAGATGAAAAAAACAGGTAAAAGTATGAAAAACATTACTTAATCTTACTGCAAAGAGTCCCACCAGGAGGTTAAAATTAGAAAGATAAATGCTTATGACCCTTTTTGAAATCTTTTGAAATAAAAATAAAGCATGATAAAGGAAAATGGAATGCAGTACCAATTATCTAATGCAGAAATATCACTTGCTTACTAAAAGATCCCGGGCAAGTTGCTTAACACTACAGTGCTTTGGCTCACATTACCTACAAAAGGCGGGGTAGGGAGAACACTTGAAAGTGCCGGTCTCAAGGGAATGTTAGAAAGTTGACCAATATACATATTCTAAAACTCTCTGCTTTTTTAAGGAGTCTAAAGATTCGTAATTAGTTCATAATTTAAATTAACTTGTAAATTAAATAAATTATAACCCAGACATTAAGATCAGTTGTGAAAAAGTCATTTCCCAGAAACAGAGAATTGATTTCTTCATCCTCAGAGGGGCCCTAGAGGTGGAAAGAAGGGGGGATCCATTCTAACTGCGACTTCAACAGCTATCCCTTGTTGGAGAGGCTTAGGAACTGGTCACTGAGTTCATGTTCTGTATCCTAATAACAAGTGAATCTGAACTAGTCTATGGTCTTACCTTTAAACGAGGGCCCATGTTCTGAGAACCAAGTGGAACACACCTATGCACCGAAGCAGGCAACTTTTGGCACCATTCACCTTGTCCTCCAAACTCCACGGGAAAGAAAATTGCTGCAAGGTCAACGGAAAGCGTCTGTCCATCAGACATTCATTGAGGATGTGTCACAGAAGCTGAGGGTCAGTATTTCTGGAATGAACTGGATGAATTCCAGGGTGGAGAAATAGAGCCCCAAAAGTTATTATCCTGGACTTCTCTCTAGGGCAGGGTACGGTCGACCACCAAAGGATGCATCTGTTCTCTCGTCCTGGGATCCTATCAACAGAGAAAAAAAGGGTCAGTGGAAGAGCTGTTTATTTCTGAAAGAGAATGCCCAGAAAACAACAAAGAGGAGATAGATAGGGCGGGAAGAGAAAACTCTGGGGCCCGAAAAATAAACAAGGCCTGGTAAACCTGGACCAAGCTTTCCCAACTAAAATGCCACCAAAAAAGGCAAGTGGCAACCTCACTGCCTTAACTATGTCACTCCCGGAAAGGAAGCTCCAGCACTTTGGCTGATTCTAAGCCTTTAAGAGAAGCAACGAGGGCACAGATTTAAAGAGTGAGCCTTGGGATGCCTGGGTGGCTCCGTTGGTTAAGCGTCTGTCTGTCTTTGGCTCAGGTCATGTTCCCAGGGTCCAAGGATCCAGCACCGCATTGAGCCCAGTGTCAAGCCCCATGTCCAGCTCCCTGCTCCCTGGGGAGTCTAATTCTCCCTCCTTCTGCCTCTCCCCCTGCTTGAGTGCAAACACGTGCACGCGCTCTCTCCCACTCAAAGACATAAATAAAATCTTTAAAAAAGAATAAATAAAGGGTGAGCCTCATCACTACCACATGCCCAGTTCCAGTTTAATGGGGCTGGAGCACAGGGTCTGGGAATAGGGTGACGAAAAATGAGACCACAGGATAGGTGAGGCCACATTACAAAGGGCCTTATTATGCCACAGAAGCAATCAAGGTAATGCTCCGTTGGAAAGAGAAAACCACCAAAAAGCTTTAAAACCTAACCCATCTGCCCATGTACGCTGCTCCCTTTGCACCCATGTCTGCATTTCCAAGACACGGTGAAACAACATTGATTTCATTTTTTAAATAGTCACATTTACTGAGTGGGGGAAAAAAAGTCTGAATTCTCGAGATAAAGTCACTAAGTAGAGTCTAGTAAAGTCAGTGTGTAACTCAAAGACACTCATAAACTAAATGTAGCAGAAGGGGGTATTGGCAAAGCATACACAAACAGCCACCATAAAACAAATGAGGAGAGACCACTCATCGCTAAAACCAAACAAACAAACAATAACAACAACAAAAAAAACACAAAAACCAGAATCTCTTTCCCCATGATGGGAACTATGGTCAGTGCTTCATATATATTAACTCACAACCCCAGGACACAAATAAAATTATCCCTATTTTGCAGATGAGGAAATAGAGATAATTTCTCAAGAGAATACAAGGTAAGTAGTAGAGGTGAGTCAAATCCAGACAATCTGGACCCAGAATCCATGCTTTTTATTTTTCTTTTTAAGATTTTATTTATTTATTTGACAGAGATCATAAGGCAGAGAGGCAGGCAGAGAGAGAGGGGGAAGCAGGCTTCCTGCTGAGCAGAGAGCCCGATGCAGGGCTCGATCCCAGGACCCTGAGACCATGACCCCAGCCGAAGGCAGAGGCTTTAACCCACTGAGCCACCCAGGCGCCCACAAAATCCATGCTTTTTAATGCCTACCCTACGGCCTCCCTTCCCTGGGAAACCAAGAAAGAAAAGCCACAATGCTAGTAAGAACGGCAGAACGGAATAGGGAAGGCCAGAAGATCAAACAAGTTGGCAAACTTTTATAATTAAAAATAAACAAGTATATGTATTTATTTTAAAATATGGTGATAGAATGCCAAGTACATGAGCCAAAAGCTGGGTCGACTAGCAACTGCGACCAGCCTAAAGGATCCATAAACAAGATAAGAGTTATATATAAAACTATAGGAGCTCCATTAGAATGTTATCTCAGCCTTAAAAAATGACACCTTTTAAGGAATAATGAAAGAAATTTCTCACAAATAAAATGCTAAATCAAAGGCAAGCACGAAATTATTTACATAGCATAAGACCAATTTTTAAAATGTTACAGTACATACACACAACTAGATGGAACAACATAAAAATATTAATAGTCATCATCTCCTAGTGTTTGCAATTATACATAGTTTTTGTTCCCTACCTCTATCTTTCCATGTCTTCTAAATTCTTACTAATGTAAGAACATAGTCAAAGTTTCTATTTCTGGAGAACAAATAACTTTTGGGGACAGAACAGGCAAGTTATCCTTGTTTCTAACAAGGAAAGAGTATAAAAAACTAGCTAAAAATAAAAGAATGTACTGAAATTTTACTTCTATTCATTATGATCTTAGTGGGTCTCCAGCCCTGTAATCAGCCATTTGGTTATTAAATTAAGTAATTCCTAGTTCTTTTTTAAAACAGTGATTTATTAAAAAGATTTTATTTATTAGAGAAAGAGAGAGAGCGCGTGCACGGGGCAGAGGGAGAGGGAGAAGCAGACTCCCTGCTGAGCAGAGAGCCCAGTATGGGGCTCAATCCCAGGACCCTGGAATCATGACCTGAGCCAACGGAAGATGGTTATAACCAACTGAGCCACCCAGGTGCCCATAACTCCTAGTTCTAATATCGTTTTTACCGTACCCCACCATGAACTACCATGCCCGCCCCTGACAATGCTTCATTCAGTGTCTCTAGTAAGCCTGAAAATTCAACTCAAGCACCATTCCCCTTCCTGGTCCAACTCAGGCCCCTCTGACGATTGCCCCCATGCCACGCAGAACCAATCACTTGCTCCTCTGTGATACCCCTGTTCTGAAAATACCTCTATTATAGCATTTATGAGTCTGTATTGTAATTATTTATCTATACGGTGGTCTCTCCTAATGAATTCTGGGATCTCTGAGGACACTGACTGGGTCTTACTCATCTTTGTCTCCCAGCAGCTAGTATGTTGTTCAGCTTATCTCAGTCTATACTTTGACAAGTGCCCCCAAGAGATTACTATACATATTAAAGTCTGAGAAGCTTGATCTAGGCTCTAGGGCAGCCCCTCTGAGAAGCGACCCGATATTCTGTATCTCTAACAGGCTCGCAGGAAGTGTTGATGCTGCTGGTCTGTAGATCATGCTTTCGGGAGCAAAGGTCTGGAGCAGGAGTTGGCAAACGATAGCCTGCAGGCCAAATCCAGACAGTCGCCTGCTTTTTTTTTTTTTTTTTTTAAAGGGAGGAACACAGCCAAGTTCATTCGTTTACATATGGTCTATGACTGCTTTTGCACCACAAGAGCAAAGCCGAGTAGCTACAAGGACTTACGGTCTACAAAGCTTTCCTATCTGACCCTTGACAAAGGTTACCCCTCTCTAGCATAGAGGTCTCAGTCTTAGAGCTACTTTGTATAACTGTTTTGTATAAATGAACTCGTTTTTATAAATTAAAAAAAAAAAAGCATAAAATCATTTTCTTCCAGTTTTCCTGTCCCCTCTTAAGAAACGAGCTATAAAACTGGCAACATTATGCAAATATTTCTCCTTGCTAATTTCAACTGTTGTTTAAAATTTTTATGCCTCCCATACCCCAAAGTAGGAATTTTATACAGTCATTTCCCAAAGTACATGTTTCCTACAATTATGCTTGCATTTCATCAAAGCTGTAATTTCCTAAAACCAGGACCTCAGGGACCAATCCCATATCCAGGTTTCTAAAATTATTACAATACCTATTACTGACTCAGTATCTACTTTTAAAATGCTATTATAAAAAGCCATTAAAAAAAAAAAAAGGATGTGAAAGTTCACTGTGGAAATCTGGTGGAGAAAGAAAGTGGCAGTGGCAGCACACAGTCATCCAACCACAGTCCAAAGAGTCCCACAAAGAAGGACAAGATGAGAGAAAGATGTTGCCTTTGAATGATGGAGTCTTTAGGACTCTCTATATAGAAGCACCAACCCCAAGTCCAGGAAAATCAAGTTAAAAGAACCAAATCATTCCATTAACAAAAGGCCCACGGTTTAGAGGGATTGAAGGAGGTTCCAGAAATAAAGTGTACCATCAGACACTTTAGATTATGTTTTCCTTTGCTTAATTTCAGCCTTGGTTTATTCTCCCCCAAATCCCACCCTAAGAGACTGCCCCTCCCCCATCGAGTTTATTCTCTTGAGATATTTCTGCAGTTGTGTATTCCTGCTATCTCGGTTCAGCCAAGTTATACGGTTTTCATTTATATTCTTTCCTCATCAGTCAGCCCCTCCAGTCTCTTAATCATTCCTGTGGGTCTTCTGTGAACTCTCTCCAGCTGGTCCCCAGCGATCTGGTAATGAGGTGCCTCCAACTGACTGCAGCCTTCCAGGAATAGCCTTGTTAGAACAAAGATGAGCTCACCCTCCTCGGTTCCATGACATAATACTCCTGCGTAGACAAGCCCCCGCCCCCCCACATCACAGCAAGCTAGAACACTGCCATATTAGACTGGAACCCCATTCCGTGCCTCCCAGATTTGGGCCTTGGGGCAGGTCGATGTGCTGGAAGTCTGAGGATGAATGGCACAAGTTCCTGCAGCAACCTTTTACTAGAGGATGACTCGGGTGGGGAGAACAAGGTATTCTCACCTTAAAGCTCTCACAGGCAATACAACAGAATGCAAAATTTGCATGCATTTCTAAAGGCAAAATACGGGTATGTCCAAAATACGCAGATTCTTTTTTTTTTTAAAGATTTTATTTATTTATTTGACAGACAGAGATCACAAGTAGGCAGAGAGACAGGCAGAGAGAGGGGGGAAGCAGGCTCCCTGCTAAGCAGAGAGCCTGATGCGGGGCTCAATCCCAGGACCCTGGGATCATGACCTGAGCAGAAGGCAGAGGCTTTAATCCACTGAGCCACCCAGGTGCCCCTAAAATATGCGGATTCTTAGAGGCTCGGGGCTCTGCTCCCAGCCCCCAAGGGATTGCATGCCCACCATTCTCTACCACCAGAGGCACTTAAACTGAAGTTTGAAAAGCACTACAATCCCCACTCAACTTATGGTCTATTACCCCACTGCCGCCCATCCCATATACTTACATTTTAAATAAAATTCTTTTTGCTGCTATGTCCCCTTCCCCCAACCCTTGGATACCTGTATTTTCTCTTTGCCTAACATCATTTGCTGAAACAGTGTTTTAGCAAATTCACTGTAATTCACGGGCTGTAATCCACCAACATCCTCAGGTTCTTCTGTAAGGTTCATTCTTCATTCATGTCAGATTTCTTGAGCATTTGCTGTCTGCCAGACTATGTGCTAAATAGAACAAAAGCTAAGGTGGCAAGGATAAATGAGACAGGGTCTTTTCTTTTTTTTTTTTTTTAAGATTTTATTTATTTATTTGACAGAGAAACCACAAGTACACTGAGAGGCAGGCAGAGAGAGAGAGAGAGAAGGAAGCAGGCCCCCCGCCGAGCAGAGAGCCCGATGCGGGACTCGATCCCAGGACCCTGAGATCATGACCTGAGCCGAAGGCAGCGGCTTAACCCACTGAGCCACCCAGGCGCCCCGAGACAGGGTCTTTTCTTAACTCTGATGAACTCAGTCCGAAGTGGGAGTGTGGCAAGTAGCACAAGAACAGGAATAAACAGCATGTGGAGGGCAAAGGAAGGAGAAAGGTAGCTTTGCCTGAGAGTGAGGAAGTTCTGACAGGAGAGACAACAGAGCTATTACTTAAGACTGAGCAAGCATTTGCAAGGCAGAAAGAAAAGGACTAGTACCCCATGCAGGAGAAAAATAGCACAAGCCAAAGTTGAGTCAAGAAAAGGAGTGATGATGGGGCGCCTGGAGGGCTCAGTGGGTTAAAGCCTCTGCCTTTGGCTCAGGTCATGACCCCAGGGTCCTGGGATAGAGCCCCTCATAGGGCTCTCTGCTCAGCAGGGAGCCTGCTTCCTCCCCACCCCCCTCTGCTCTGCCTACTTGTGATCTGTCTGTCAAATAAATAAATAAATCTTTTTAAAAAAGCGGGGGAGAGGGAAGAAAAAGGTCAGCATTATGAAAGCTAAGCATTTAGAAAGACCACCTGGGGCCAAACCAGGGTGACTGATTCTCAGCACGCTACGGTGGAGGATTCAGGAGCATGAATCTTACTACTGAGTAATTTTGGACAAGCTGCTTCTCTTCTGTTGTTCAAATATAAAATGGAGGTGTAGGAAGAAGAGGGAGGAACTCAGCGGCTCTTGAGAGCAAGGCGTGACGTGTTAGGGAAAGGACTGGGTGAGGCTGGAAGTGGCCCCAGGTGACCAGGCAGGAGCATCTCAGCAGATACGGCTTGGATGTGCAAACCAGGCTGCCGGTTGCCAGCTGATGATGGTAGTTTGTGTCCAGCAAACCTGCAGCTCAACCTGCAGGAAGTCAGGAAGATGGCACCGGGTGTACCTGAGGGACTAACTGGTTTTCCAGAGAAATCCTATTTGGAAACAACCACAGCAACAATCCAAAATACCAAGTTATCTGGTTTTTTCTCGAGAATGATGATATCACAAATCTACCTTTTACTGAGAGCTCACTAGGTGCCCGCACCATTTGAAGTGCTTCCTGTATTATCTCACTTAACTCGCAGCAACCACATAAGAACCTATACTGTTATCCATGTTTTGTGGATTGGGACACATGAAACCCAGAGGGCTAAAATAACTTATCCACTATCACCCAACTGACAAATGAAGCAAATGAAGGAGCCAGGCAGCGTGATTCCAGAGCCTACCCTCTGAACCAGGAGCACTGACGTGTCAAGAACCCCAAGAAAGGAAAAAAAGATCCTTGGGATAGGAAGAATGAGAGTGCAACAAATACTTACCCTGGAAATTTAAAAGGAATATGACTTGATTTTAGAGTTGAAGCAATCACAACCAAAAAACCCAAGAGATGGTTTTTTTAACTAAGAAAGAAAGAGGATGACACATTTTAAAAGGAGAAAGAGGACCACAAATTTTAGAAGAGACTCTGAAGAGGACAAAAGATCAACAGCTGAGTCGAGACAAGAGGATGCTGGTCCAAAGGAGCAGGGAGGCAGTGGCCACAATGTTGGGGGGAGAGCAGGGGAAGCTAGAGTATGCATCGTTTCCCAGTTAGAAGGATTAGTGACCTGTGAGGTCAAAAAGATAAAAGAGAGCAAAAGCCAAGGACAAATCGGGATTTTGTACGCTTGGGAGCCTGGGTGAATGGTGGTGGTGAATTATGGAGGCAGAGCCAGTGTGTAGGGAAAAGATCTGAGTACAGAACTAAGTTTGAAGTGTCTATAAGATATCCAGGTAAATATATTGACAAGACAAATGGAAATGAGCATCTGAAGCTATGGAGATACCAGTAACCTGAAGGCAGTTAAAAGACAAGAAATGAAAAAGGACTGGCATGCAAAACAAGCAGACCAAGAAAAAGACCAATTATAGAACCCTGAAGGGATCAACCTTAAATGTACCCCCTACCCCAAAAAAAGGAGCTAGCAAAGAGTGAAAAGGAACAGAGAAGAGGGAAAAAAACATGTAAGTTGTTTACTTGAGGCAAAAGGTAGTATTTCTCGAAACTGGTGGTGGTCACAGTATTATAATGAGTAAATTGGTTATAAGACTCGGGCCAGAGGGGGAGCTCAAAATCAGCCTGCAGGTTTTTTTCCTTGATTATTCAGAACTCTCATTCTCTGATCAAGCACCTTCAAATAAATGTGTATCTTATTTCCACCTGTTCTCATTAATAATAAAAGTCTTAGCCTAAACTTGACCCAACTTGGTAACTAGTAAGCTCACTGCAACTCAATTCAGGAATCTGATTATTTCAAAATTACTTTAGTACCTGTAACAAATTCAGATCTGAATTAATCTGAATCTAGTTTCTAATTGCGTATAAGTCGCTGGCCAAAAAATAAATAAATAAATAAACAAACAAATAAATAAATAAAATCTTCCCCAAATCAGCTTTTTTGACATATAGCTTAGATACAGTAAAAGTCACTAACTTAAGTAAACAATTAGAGCTTTGACAATAGTAAACGGTTATGATATAAAACACAATCATGATACAGAACTTTCGTCATCCCAAGGTTTCCTCATGATCCCCTTGCGCAACTACTGATATGCTTCCTAGCACTTTGGTTTTGCCTGTTACAGATGCCAAACGGTATCATATACAAAATGTCGTCCTTTGTGTGTTGCGTTTCTCCACTTAGCACAACACACTTTAGACCCATACATGTCATTACATGTAGCGGTAGTTCATTCCTCTTTACTGCTGTGTAGTAGTCCATTATAATATAATTTCTTTACCCATTCACCAGTTGATGGACACTTGGTTCTATCCAGTTTGGGGCTATTATGATAAAGCTGCTATGAACATTCAAGCGTAAGTCTTGCATGGACACGTGTTTTTATTTCTGTTGGATAAAAAGCTAAGGGAGAGATTGCTGGATCATATCATAAGCACATATTTGACTTGTAAGAAACTGCGACACTGTTTTCCAGTGAACAGTGTATGAGAGCTCCAGTTGCCAACACTGGGTATTGTCAATCTTTTAAATGTTATCATTCTAGAACAATACAACCAGATGTAACAATTGTAAATATTTATGCACCCAACATGGGAGCACCCAAATACTTAAAGTAGTTAATAACAAACATAGAGGACGTAATCAGTAACAGTATAATAGTAGGGGACTTTAACACCCCACTTAACATCAGTGGACAGATCATCCAAAAGAAAATCAATAAGGAACAGTGGCTTTGAGTGCCACACTGGACCAGATAGATTCAACAGATATATTCAGAACAATCCATCCTAAAACAGTAGAACACATATCCTTTTTAAGGATACATATCCTTTCAAGTATACATGTCCTTTCAAGGACACATATCCTTTTCAAGGAACACGTGGAACATTCTCCAAAACAGATCACAAAACAAGTCTCTCAGGGGCGCCTGGGTGGCACAGTTGGCTAAGTGGCTGCCTTCAGCTCATGATCCCAGAGTCCTGGGACGCAGCCCCGCATCTGGCTCCCTGCTCAGCGGAGAGCATGCTTCTCCCTCTCCTTCTGCCGGCCACTCTGCCTACCTGTGCTAGCTCTCTGTAAAATAAATTAATAAAATCTTTAAAAAAAACAAACAAGTCCCTCAACAAATTCAAAAAGATCATACCATGCACCTTTTCTGACTGGAGAGCTATAAAACTAAAGGTCGACCACAAGAAAAAATCTGGAAAGAGCATGAATACATGGAAGTTAAATAATGCACTACTAAATTTTACCCATTCTAAAAGGTCTGGTCTCTCACTGTGGTTTTATTTGCATTCCCTAAGGACTAACAATTTAGAGTACGTTTTCATGTGCTTATTGGCTATTTCTGATGCATCTTTGGTATCTAAATCTTTTGCATTTTTAAAATCAAGCTGTTTGCGGGGCACCTGGGTGGCTCAGTCATTAAGCTCCTGCCTTCGGCTCAGGTCATGATCCCAGGGTTCTGGGATCAAGCCCCACATCGGGCTCCCTGCTTAGCGGGAAACCTGCTTCTCCCTCTCACACTCCTCCCGCTTGTGTTCCCTCTCTCACTGTGTCTTTCTCTGTCAAATAAATAAATAATATCTTTTTTTTTTAAACATCAAGCTGTTTGTCCTCTTACTTAGTTGTTAGAATTCTTTATATATTCTTCAAACAAGTCCTTTACTAGATATGCTTGACCAATATTTTTGGTTTGTTTTTAACATTTACTTAACAGTGTTATTTAAAGAATAAAAGTTTTTCCTTTGTGGACGCCTGGGAGGCTCAGCTGGTTAAGCCGCTGCCTTCGGCTCAGGTCATGATCCCAGGTTCCTCTGGGATCAAGTCCCACACTGGGCTCTTTGCTCAGCAGGGAGCCTGCTTCTTTCTCAGCCTCTGCCTGCTGCTCTGCCTGCTTGTGTTCTCCCCCTCTCTCTTGCTGACAATTAAATAAACAAAATCTTTAAAAAATGAAAATTAAAAAAAGTTTTTCCTTTGATGATATTCAACCTATCACTTTTTTCTTTTATAGTTTGTGTTTTTTACAGAGTAACTCAAGGACACAAAGATTTTCTTCTAGAAATTTCATCTATAAGTTTCACAAAAGAAAATCTCTTGTTAAAATTTTTAACAAGAGTACATATGAAAAGATGCTCAACATCACTCATCATCAGAGAAATTCAAATCCAAACCACAGTAGCACCTCATACCGGTCAGAATGGCTAATATCAAAAAGACAAGAAATAGCAAATGTTGGTGAGGATGTGGAGAAAAGGGAATCCTTGTGCACTGTCGGCGGGAATGCAAACTGGTGCAGCCACTGGGGGAAATGGTATGGAGGTTCCTCAAAAAATTAAAAATAAGGGCCTCTCAGTGGCACAGTTGATTAACCGACTCAGTTTTGGCTTGTGTTCAGGTTCATGAGATCGAGTCCCATGTAGGGCTCCGTGCTCAGCAGGGAGTCTGCTTCAGATTCTCTTTCCCTGTCCCTCTGCCCCTCCCACTCATGTTCTCTCTCTTTCTAAAATAAATTTTAAAAAAATTAAAAATAGAACCATGTGACCCAGTAATTCTCTTCTGGGTATTTACCTGCAGAAAATGGAAATGAATTTAAAAAGATATATGCACATTCAGGTTTATTGTGGCATTATTTACAATAGCCAAGACATGGAAGCAACCCAAATGTCTATCAGTAGATGAGTGGATAAAGAAGATATGGTGTGTGTGTACATACAAATATATGTATATGTATGTATGTGTATACACACACACACATATGTAATGAAATATCACTCAGCCATAAAAAAGAATGAAATCTTGTCATTCATGGCCACATGAACAGACCTGTAGAGGTATTATGCTAAGTGAAATAAGTCAGACAGAAAAAGACAAATACCATTTGATTTGATTTGATTTGATGTAGAAACTATAAAACAAAACGAACAGAAATAGACTCATAAATACGGAGAAAAGCTGATGGCTGCTGGAGGGGAGGGCTGTGAGGATGGATGAAATAGGTGACAGAAACGAAGAGGTACAGACTTCTAGTTACAAAATACATTCCGTTGCAGAGATGAAAAATATGCAAAGGGAATATAGTCAATAATACTGTAATAATTTTGTGTGGTAAAATATAGTAACTATACTCATCGTAGTAGGCATTTCATAACGTGTATAACTGCCCAATCTCTATGTTTTATCTAATACGTAGATAATGTTCTAGATAATGTTGTATGTCAACTATACTTAAATTAAAACTTTTTAAAATTTTATTTATTTATTTCAGAGAGAGAGAGATATCACAAGTAGGCAGAGAGGCAGGCAGAGAGAGGGGAAAGCGGGCTCCCTGCTGAGCAGAGAGCCCGATTCGGGGCTTGATCCTAGCACCCCGGCATCTGACCTGAGCCGAAGTTAGAGGCTTAACCCACTGAGCCACCCAGGCGCCTCTCCCCCCAAAATTTTTTAACAAGAGTTTTTGAAGCTCCTGCATGCCCTTTATCTCATTAACTACTGAGTTTTACTATTGCTTTGTTTCTTTTGAATTCAACTCCCTACATTACTAAGAAGTATTTCAGTTAGTCTGTTACAGAATTTGGAAAGATTTTTATCTTTTAACAGATTTCCCCCTACTCTTTAACCTAATAAATGGCATTTCGAAATGGGGCCGATGTTTTAGTCCCTCGGTTCTCCTCAAATTGACATAAACCCTCTGGACCCATGATGCCGGGTCTTAAAACAACAACAAAGTTCCAAAACCCAGAGCATGCACCTGCAGGTTAAGCCAAGGACAACAAACTACTTGCCCTTCTGGTTTTGAAGAAAAGCTTTTATTTTATTTTTGTTTAAGATTTTATTTATTTGAGAGAGAGCGAGAGAGAACATGAGCAGGAGGAAGAGGAAAAAGTGGGCTCCCCACTGAGTGGGGAGCCTGACGTAGGGCTCCATCCCAGGACTCTGGGATCATGACCTAAGCAGGAGGCCGACACCCAACCAACCCAGGCGCCCTGAGAAGAAGCTTTTATAAGATCAGTCTCACCTAAGAGAAGGCAGGAAACCATTATCTGATCATTCACTAGTTAAAAGAAAAGTTAGGCTTATAAAGGTTTAGCTGACAGTGACAAAAGTAATTCTCCATTTCTTAATTCAATCTGGATTCTCTCTGTTGCACCATTCTCTTTAAAACAAACAAGAGGGACACCTGGGTGGCTCAGTCAGTTAAGCGGTTGCCTTCAGTTCAGGTCATGATCCCAGTGTCCTGGGATTGAGTCCCACATCAGACTCCTTGCTCGGAAGGGAGCCTGCTTCTCCCTCTGCCTCTGCCTGCCACTCTGCCTGCCTGTGCGCTCTCGCTCTCTCTCTCTCTCTCTCTGACAAATAAATAAAAATAAAATCTTTTTTAAAAAAATAATAAAACAAACCAGAGTTTGTCAGACTTGAAATGAAGAGTGCATATGAAAGTGCAGTTCAGGTCCATCTGGCCCCTGGAATAGACTTTGCCATTCTCCGCACAGTTCAGAGTAAAGAGGAAAAGCGATTCAAAGCCAGTGTGCACAGAACAGAGAAACAAGGGTCAACTTAATCATTGCTCATTTTGTAACTTCCTGGGACGTCTGGAGAAAAACAAAATTAAAAAACTGGCCCATCTATGCCAGTCGCAGTGTTTCATCTTCGTCAAGAAAACAGCAGCTTCACTTTACAACTCTCTCCTAACGTGTTTTTTTTTTCCCCTTTCTATTTACCAAACGAAATCTGTTGTGCCTGATCCACAGAATTAGGACAGGCCCCTGTGTTCCCACCCCATGGCAGCTTTTATGCTTAGGTGACCCTGGGCCACCGAATCTTGGCTATAACAGGAAAATTTTAAAACAAATTCCCTGAATCTGACAAGCCGTCTCCCTCAATAAGTCTAGGAGGGTGTTATTTCATTAACTGTGCATGAAGTGGCAGGCAAACGGCCAGATCTACAGCCCAGTGGGATGAAACTGGAATCATCACACATGCGCTTAAAAGCTAACAAAACTTCTACCTATACGGTCATCTATTCTACCGTTATTTTTAAAGAAAATCGTTTATCCACATCAGGGGAAAAAAAGAGCAATCTTAAATGAGTATTTTATAGTTGTTCGTTTAAGATTCCAGGAAGAAAAATTCAATTAGCCACAGAAAGGGCAAACTGAGATGACTCGATTTGAAGGAGAAACTCAACACTTATGTAGTATTAAAACAAAACCTTTTTTGACCTAATAATCAATGTTACCAAACAAGGTCTATGATTTTCTTTGAATGCGTATTAAAAATCTATTAGATGCCCAACTTATGTTGGACCCTGAAGAGCCAAAATGAGTAAGATGATCCTGACCCCTTAGAAGAATACAGTTTAGCATAGAAGACACACAAGTAAACCACTGGGTGACGGTTCCATGTAGTAGAAGTCTATGAAGTGAGCACATGGTGTCAGTGGATCCCAGGAAGGGCCCCACAATCAGGATTAGCTCTTAGCATCTCAGGAAACTTCAGCCCACCCTCCTGGGAGCAAAGCCGACTCTCTCACTGAGTTACCAGTGTTTGGGGAATTAAGGAGGTACAAAACACTACCTACATAGTATTGTCTATTCTCAGGGTCAATGACTTCCTCTCTTCAGCAATGGTCACAGGGGATTACTGAACTCTATACACAGCAGAGAGAAAGCTCATCGGAGACTCCAATCTATTTATCAAAATTGCACATGGTCTAAATACAAGGCAGTATCCTGGTTTGGATCTTAAAACAGAAAAAGGCTTTTAGTGGAAAAACTTGTAAAACCCAAATAAAGTTGTAGTTCAGCTAATGGTATTGTACCAAAGTTAATTTCTTATTAGATGTGACAACATACCATGGTTATATACATATACATATATACACACACACACACACACACACACACACACACACACACACACACACACACACACACAAACACACACCATGATCAACCTAATGGTTAACATTAGGGGAAGAACTGGGTAAAAGATATACAGAAACTCTCTGTACTACCTTTGCAACTTTTCTATAAATCTAAAGCTACTCCAAATCCAAAATAAAATGTGATTTTTTAAAAATTACAACTTGTTCCTCTCTTTACATTCTCTTTGCCCCCGCTAGGATTCCGATCATGCCTCCCTAATCCCTACCCAACCGAGGTAATGCTTGGTTAAAACATTTTTTTCCATTCCTTTTCAATCTTTTCTATAAATCCTTTACACAGCCCAGCTGAGTTCCCGCCTTCACCAAGACATGAGAAACTAGATTATACCTAGGAGGTTTTGTTTTTTTTCTTCCTAATAGTTTTACCACATACACCAGGGGTATCCTTGGGAGTGGAGCCTCTCCAAGTGGACAAAAGAGGGGTTAAAATAATCTGAGCTGGATCTCTGGATAAGAGCAAGGGGACCCTGCAGAAAATGTATGTTGTATATCATTAGATTACCTTTACCTGATCTCTGGCCAAAAAGGATAATGAATAGAAAATACGAGGAACAGATGCTGACTACCCATATCTCAACACCAACAGACAAACTGCACTGAAATGATGCTGCAGCTAGAAGCTCCGAAAAATGTGGTGCAAATTCTTCAACTATTCAGGGTAAGAGAAATTCATACTGAACAAAAATTCATATTAAAATCATATGGTGTGGTGCTTTGGTAGCTCAGTCGGTTAAGTGTCCGACTTTTGATTTCAGCTCAGGTCATAATCTCAGTGTTGTAAGATCAAGACCTGTGTCCACGTGAGATGTGGAGCCTTCTTGAATTCTCTCTCCCTCTATCTCTGCCCTCCCCCAGTTAAAAAATATATATATGGTACTCTTCAATACAGGCTAAATGATGCAACATACTTTTACCAAGACTGTCTGGTTTCTGATAACTAAATGAATACTCATCTCTATTAAGCCATAACTTGTAGAAGAGGCTTCAAGAGTCCCTAAGGAGGGTGCCTGGGTGGCTCAGTGGGTTAAGCCGCTGCCTTCGGCTCAGGTCATGATCTCAGGGTCCTGGGATCGAGGCTCGCGTCGGGCTCTCTGCTCAGCAGGGAGCCTGCTTCCCTCTCTCTCTCTGCCTGCCTCTCCATCTACTTGTGATTTCTCTCTGTCAAACAAATAAATAAAATCTTTAAAAAAAAAAAAAAGAGTCCCTAAGGAAAACATCGTGGTGATAGAACACCCTATTAAGGTGTCAAGCATGTGTGTGTGTGTGTGTGTGCACACATGTACCCATGGACATACACACAAACTACAACAAGATTAAGCAATGTCAACAGTTTGAAAATTATTATATAAAAGAATATTATTAGTGAAGGCTAAACATTCATGAAGACTTCAAAGGAAAAGAAACCAAAGAAGGAGAAACTGAAATTTAAGACTAAGCTATTTAATGACTAAAGTCGTTTCAAAAGTAAAATGATATACTAGAATCCGTTGAACTCATTAAGTCTAATATGATATATAGTATGTTGGAATATATGTAAAATATTTATTACGCAACAGTACTCTAACCGGGACCACTTCCGTAGAGATGAACAGGTAGAGTAATTCCTATCAAAGAGTTCAATTTGGGGCGCCTGGGTGGCTCAGTGGGTTAGGCCGCTGCCTTTGGCTCAGGTCATGATCTCAGGGTCCTGGGATCGAGGCCCGCATCGGGCTCTCTGCTCAGCAGGGAGCCTGCTTCCCTCTCTCTCTCTCTCTCTGCCTGCCTCTCCATCTACTTGTGATTTCTCTCTGTCAAATAAATAAATAAAATCTTTGAAAAAGAAGAAAAAAAAAAAAAAAAAGAGTTCAATTTGCGTTCGTCTGTTGAACAACCTTACCATCATTGATCTGCTCACAAGTCTATCTCCAATACAGGCCTGAGATCTTAAAGAGTAACAAGCACACTGCCTAGGGTAAAATGGGCCCTTAATACACACCTTCCGAATGAGCGAATGTGCAGCGGTAATATACCTCCGAGGTATCCTTACAAGCCACTTGGTATCAACACTTAGGAGCAGAACATGCTGTATACCATCTTACATATTTAGGAGGCAGTCAAACTCACTGAAAAATAATTACTACCAACTAATGTTGGGGGAAAAAACTCATCACATGAGACATAAAAAGAAGTGTAAAAACTGTAACTTGAAAATGAAGAAAGTACCTGTGAATTCGTTTTCTTCCCTGGATCGCCACAAAAGTCAATCTACCTTTAACTTCCTAATATGGAAATACAAGAGTTTCAAAAGAATCTTTCGTTAGCCATAATTTTATATAAAAAATGTGTTATTAACTTAAATTGGTAAGGAAGACCAATTAGTGGATGGAATGAAGTCCAAGCCCAATTATGTGTTCAAAACTGTGGGTTGAATGCCTTAAAAAATTCTTTCTCTTCAACACTGCAGAAAAATACAAAACAACCCTCTTGACTGCTGAGAAGGACTAAAAGTATTTCTTTTTCTCACAAGTATGTAATCAAAAGCAATTACTTTCTGCTCCTACCCAACACAAAGCGATGCCATCTCCTCCCTCCCATCACCATCAAAACACGCTATGGAGCATCTCAGTACTTTAATCTTAGACTATAAGAATGTCAGATTGCAATAAAATTACAATCTGGCGAAAACATTTTTCTAAGTATGTTCTCATTCCCTGCGGTATTCCTATGCTAATTTAGGTCCCTCTCAAGTATTAATAAACAAGAAAATTCTCCGAACAGGTATTCTAAATTGTTTTTTTTTTAATTTACTATTGTTCATGGATTCCAAAATTCATGGTACTAACATTAGCAGGACAGTATCTTTCTGTCAATGGCAGAATTTAAATGTGAATTACTATTTAAATTATATGCAATTTTCCCTCTGACCCTACCTATAATACCGGCCAACAACCAAATGTTTAAAATAAACAACTAGTCACATTTACTTAAAAAGGTTATTGCTGAATCACCGAGAGGTTCTAATGCATCCAAAAAGCGGTAGCTCTCAGCTCTAGCCATGAATGCAGCTTGCAGACAAGCTGTCTCAGAAAGATTAGGAACTTCCAGTGACGGCAAATGGGGTAAAGCAGAAGGCACATACGTTATCTGTAGATGGTTCACTAAGAAAACTGTTTCAACATCAAAAACTCAGAGCCTACAAAATGCCTACAAGCCAAAAAGAAGAAGGAAGAAAAGTGCGTCTATATACAAGTCAACATGAGAAACCACCCTGTAATTGAGCTTTTCAAGAACTGTAAACCTCATAAGGTTCCTGGAGCTATTAACACATTCAAGTTCTAAAATAGAGCAACTATATTAAAATACAATTGGCATAAAATTCTAATGCTACCACATGTTGAAAGACACACAATAAATAATAATAGAAAACACTTCAATAGCGTTTTATCTGTGGTGGGCTCTGTTCTAGGGAGTTCACATTCTTATTCATTTACTCCTGATAACCTTCCTATAAGACAGGTTCTATTAAGATTATCTCCACTCTATGGATGAAGGAACTGAAGTACAGATAGATCAATTCACCCAATGCCATACAGCTAGTAAGAGGAAGAGCAGGAGTTTAATTCCATTGGTCAGGCTCCAAAGTTTACGTTAATCGATGCACCGTGTTTTATGAAACGGTCAGTTTTTTCTTTTTTTTAAACCTAATAACATTTTTGGATTTCAAACACTAGGATAGTTTTGTGCAATAAGAGATTACAGGCTTTGGAATCAAATCAAACCTGAACAAACCCTTGAACAAAGTCAAACCTCAGCTTCTGGTATGTAAAAGGCAGGCACTTAAGTTATGGTGAAGGTCAAAGTAGATAATGCAAGTGCCATGTATAGTATACAAGATAAGGGTTCTTAACCTTACGTTCACAGACATCAAGTGTCCACAGAAGGGCTTCAGAGTCTCTTTGTCTTACCAATTGTACGAAAAATGTTGTATGTGCCCCCCCCCCCTTTAAGAATCGTCTCGGGCTGTCCACAAACCTTCAAGGGATACCTGGATCTCTGAAAGGTTAAGAACCACCAAAGTACACAGCAGTTACTCAAAAAAATGGAAATTCTCTTTCCCTTCTTATTCTCAAAAACTGTCCCTTTTCTATTAAGGGTGACACAACAGGCTTCCCAATAAATGTCAATTATTTCCCCACCATTTTCCTGGCTTGGTAACTAATAACATATGTAAAGCTTATGTCCCAATTTCCTAGAGATGGTCTAAAGAAGGCCCTCAAACGATGATTCATCCCTCTCTGCACCGAGATGAAACCACAGTATTTACTTGAGAAAATCGTGAGACTCATCCACCTAGCTGCACGAAGCACCATGTCAGCGAGGAGAACCGAGTAGGTAATAGAACCTCCCACCTGCACCCTAGAGACCTGAACCCCAGCACTGAGAGATGAGGAAAATGTGTTTCCCTAAACTAGTGGAAAACCCTAAAGTCTGTTCCCCCATCCCTGTCCTGCCTCTCTGGAACTCTGGTGCAGGGAGGTCCTGGGGCAGTGTCCCGGGCTACAGTGGGACAGGAGAGAAACGTTACCCGAGCAGCGCGGTAGAGTCCCAGCTCTGCTGTCGGGGGCGGCGGCTGCAGCACCGCAGCAAGACTGGCCCAAGATCCTCCCCGCAGAGACCCCTGTACGGATCTCGGCTCCGGCTGGGAACCGGCTCCAAGCTTTTCCGTTTTCCAAAGCGGCTTCCGCTTCCGGGCTAGGCTTTGCAGGAAGCAACATTTGGATGACGCAAAAGTGTCGCGCGATGGTGATTCCGGAAGAAACAAGAGTACGACGTGAACATGGTGAGGGGAGGGTTGGTGAAGTTATTTTGTTAGACCACGTTTTGGGAGAGGTCGAGCCAGTCAGCCGTTAGCCAAATTTCCTCTGTATTGCTCTTAATTATTTTCATTCTGATTGTAGTTCTTAAACTGGCTCCTAAAGGTGCCTGCTATGCTGTAGCGAGTGGGGAGCGGAGGACCAGATTGGGGCACAGAGAATAAGAGATGGTGGGTATCTGAGGGAAGAAGGGAAGGGAATGGACAAAACAAGAGAAAGAACTCAAGAAGATACTATGTATTTCTAATTATTTTAACTCTAAAATTTCTGTTTCAAGGGGAAGCAAAAGAAAGCAAGGAAGTATGCGACTATGAAGCGAATGCTTAGTCTCCGAGATCAGAGGCTGTGAGTATCTGGAATAAATCTATTCCCGAAGATAAAAGAGTTAGGAGGACAGAAGTAGTAAGAGTTTTGTCTTTATTTTGTGTTTACGCTTACGTTTAAAGTTTTTGTTTCTTGGTTTTGTATAGCATAGGATAGTAGGCAAGTGTGTAACAGCCACTTAGATGCTGAGCGATTACACTGGGGAAGGGGGTGGGAATTGAACATTTCTGAAGTGTTCGCTCTCTTCCACCGTTTTTATGTATTTTATCTGTCATATCACATTTAAGCTCCCTTGAAGTTGGTAGGTTGGAATATCTTTGTGTTCTTGCCATTACCTTTCTTATAATCCCCAGTGGGGAAAAAATTTGTTAAGACTGTTGAAAAACGGTGAGGTCAGAGACCATGTTTGCCTTGTGTTCCCAGCATCTGTCACTTAAATATTTCTAAAAGAAAGAATGGGAAAACACCTAGATGTCTCTATTTTATAAATCTTACAAGAATCCAAACCACTGTGGGAGAGTGAAATGGTACTCCCTATTGTAAGCTTCCTTGCTTCAGTGAAGAATAGACAAAGTTATGAAATAAGAAGTGGTCTTGGGGCACCTGGCTGACTCAGTAGATCACGGGACTGTTGATCTAGGGTGGTGAGTGCAAGCCCCACCTTGGGCCTAGAGCTTACTTTAGAAAGGAAGGAAAGGAAAGAGAGAAGAGAAAGACTGGTCTTCATTGTGTTTAATAACCTTAGAACAAAGAAATGCTCTTCAGTTCCTAAATTGTATTCTCAGCCTTTAGTATGTATGTGTTATGTAATTTTTAGGGAATCTGCCTCTTTGATAATGTTTTATTTCCAGTTAAGTGTTAAATTTTGTGTACGTGTTTTTACGTTTTTGTCTTTTATAAGAGACATATAGGGGAACCTTTTTGCTCCCTACTATTGGAACATTGGAGTCTTCAGAAGATAAATGTTAGCCTGTTTCTCCACTGCACTGAAATGGATTTTGATCCTTGATATGAAGAGCTTCTGACAAAGAAATGATAGTATAACTAACATTTATTTACCCATTAACAATTTTTTTTAGATTTTATTTATTTATTTGTCAGAGAGAGAGCACAAGCAGGGGAGTGTCATGCAGTGGGAGAAGCAGACTCCCAACTAAGCAGGGAGCCTGCGATGTGGGACTTGATCCCAGGACTCTGAGATCATGACCTGAGCGGAAGACAGAAGCTCAACTGACTGAGCAGCCCTGGTGTCCCCCCTTTAACAAGTTTTATGGATTATTGGCTAGAGATTTTAAAATTTCATTATGTTTAACTGATTAGTTACTTTCAGCCTACTTCCCACTCAGTTCCACACAATTATTTATGCTTAGAAAGTGGGTGTGAGTATTAACATGAAGAAATCACAAAATAGGAATTTCCTTTGTAAGCAAAAAAAGAAGAAGAAGAAAGAAAGAAACTTTAAATGTTGAATGAGATTATAACTACAGTGAGTTTTTCCTTCTCTCTTGCATTTAATTTACTTTTTTTTTTCCTAGTAAAGAAAAGGATAGATTAAAACCTAAAAAAAAAGAAAAGAAAGATCCCAGTGCACTCAAGGAAAGAGAAGTGTGAGTAATCAAAAATTTTAAGTTTTCCTTTAAACCTAGAAACCTGACATTTTAGAACCATAGAAATCTTAGAAACCCAGGCTTTCCCTGAGCTGTTCTGTAAGCCATCTGTAAGTCTGGCACAACTATGCAAATGAAAGTGATATTGGTGAACGTGTATCCATTCTAGTAGTTGGAAGTTTTTGGATTTAATGGAGCAGTGAAATTTCCCCTAAAATCTTGGGGATTAGATCTAGAATTACTAATTTTTTTCCCTTTGCCATGATCTTTCAAAAGAAATATTATCATTGTTTAACACACCAGCATTGATGAAAGAATGTATCATCAAAAATAGTAAGGACAAAATTTCAAGGTCATTCTTCTTTAAAAAATACACTTAATTTTATGAAACACCATCATATTTTCTTTGTTATCTCATTTTGCCCTAAATTGGTAATTTATAATAATAAATTTATTAGAGTTTATTTCCAATAAATAAGGAAAAGGAGCTTAATTTATAGCCAACAGTTTAAAGCAGAGACTCCATTTGTATTGCTGATATCAAAGTATCAATGTAGACATTACTTTGTGTTTTGTGTCTTCTTCCTTCAGCCCCCAACATCCTTCCTGCTTATTCTTCCAATATAACACACAGCTGGGCCCACCTTACCACATCCTGGTTGATACCAACTTTATCAACTTTTCCATTAAAGCCAAACTTGACTTAGTACAGTCAATGATGGACTGTCTTTATGCCAAGTGTGAGTATCATAATTTTACATTTCATATCATTTATAAAGAATAATTATAATTATCCAAATACATGAAAAGAGGGGAGTGGGGTCTTAGTTATTTGGATTTCTGGTCATTTAATTTGCTCATTGTAGCAATGACCATTTACAGTGAGTTGAAACATAATGCAAACTTGACTGGAAATAATTAAACGTCACAGTCAGAACATACTTAGACTGCTTTGATGTTACGGACATCAATTTGGAACATGGAATGGGAATTTTTTGTTTTAGAATTTCGGATTTTAAAATTCTGGGTAAATGAAAATTTATTATGTTTTTCAGAATTCTTTTACATCAAGGAGGAAACATTCTCCATTCTGCTCCTTTGTGGAAAAGCTAAATAAGATATTTTGCCATTTGTGGTCACAGAACTAGAAGTGATGCTGTTTCATGACTCCTAAGTTTATTCAGTGTGGTATTTATTTGCACCACAAAGGACCAGAAGTAGGTTATTTATACCTAGATGTGAGTTTACCATTAGTAGCTTTCCCTTGTGTTTGGGTGTCCCCTCCCTCAACTAATCTTCCTTCACTACCATGAGTAAGAAAAAGAAGAAAATCCAGGCCATGTACAAGGAAATCACTTCCTCATAGTGAGATCTGTTCTTGCATTTTGTGAGGGATTTATATTTATATTTTTTAATATATTTACATTTGTATTTTTTTACCTTTTTTTAAAGGTACAAATGAAAACTAGACTTATACTTTGCCATAAAGAATAAATTGAAGGAAAAAATTTGCATGTGCTTTAATTTTTAAAGGATGCTATATAATGAACATTTATAGAGTGATAGTAACGTAAATGTTGTTTATTGATTGATTGAAAATAACAAGTTGGGAAGATGTGGTAAGAAATGTGATGAGTATGAGATCTAATTTCTTTAAATGCTTTAAAATTAATAAATACAAAAGTGCATAAATTTATTATATCAAGATATGAAGGTAACCACCAAATGAGAAAAACAGCTAATGAAGTAAAATAGTGGTCTCTGAGGATCCGAATTGGTGGGGTGGGAAAGGATTTTTTTCACACAGACTTTGCCATATTTCTTTTTAAGCTGTGGATGTGTAATACTTTAATTGGTTTAAGTTTGTTGGAATAATAAAGAAAAACAACCTGAGGGTTTTGAAGGGGTGGGGGGGAGGGGGGGAGGTTGGGGAGCCAGGTGGTGGGTATTAAGGAGGGCACATATTGCATGGAGCATTGGGTGAGGTGCAAAAACAATACTGTTACGCTGAAAAGATATTTTAAAAAATTAATTAATAAAAAAAAATAAAGAATAACCTGAAATGGGGACCCTACCTTCCAGTGAGAGTGGACTAGAGTGGCCTTGGATGAGGGAAGACAGTACATGTGGTAAACTTTAGTATTCCCATGGTGTTTTTTATGACTATAAATAAAGTGTGCTAGCTGCTTATCTAGAAATGCCGTGACCTACTTATAAATGAAATGGATGGAGGTTCAGGCATGGCCCTTTGAAGGCAAATTGTTTCCTTGACTCTATAGGTCCATCACTGTTATCTAAATGGTGACCATTTAGGAAAGCTCTCATCTGAGAGGAGTGCTTTCTCTGGATATGGATACCTTGGGAATATAGCTATAATGTGTACAGCTGAATGCTCTCACTGTGCCTTTTTTAGAAGCAAACTTATTGGGATACCTCAAACTGACTGGTGGCTCAGTCAGTTCAGCATCCGACTCTTGATTTTGGGTTAGGTCATGATCTCAGGGTTGTGGGATCGAACCCAGTATTGGGCTCTGTGCTGGACTTGGAACCTGCTTAAGATCCACCCTCTTCCTCTGCCTCTCCACCTGTCTCTGCCTCTCTTAAAAAAAAAAAAAAAAAAAAAAAAAAAAAAAAAACAGTAATAATAAAATAAAAACTTTTTAAGGAAAATACCAGTTTCTGCAGTCTTCTATATAACATAATACCTCAAAGGAAAGGAAGAAATATTCAAGTACGGTACAAATTCATTTACCTAGGAGATTCCTTGATTGTTTTTAAGCTGTAACTATTCAATTTATCTTCACTTGTCTGTATACCTGAAGGAAGACCTTTATCTTCCTTTTCCTTTGAAGATGCCCCTTTGGCCTTTTCACAGCTCCTGGTCCCATTCCTCCCTGATATCCAACAAGGGAGGATAGTTAGCTTTCTATCATCTTTCTTTTCTGCCCATGAGGGTTCTTCCCTGCTACCTTCCCTTCCTTGATAGTCCTCTTCCTGGGCCTACCTTCCTGCTCCACATGCAAGCCCTTGGTTGGTTTACTGCTACGTGGTTCTGAAATTGACCCTCTTAAGTTGCATATTGCCCTCTGACTCCATGACTGTTTGATCTTACTGATTTCGTACCTCCATTTTACAACTGTTTCTTCTTCTGGATATTGTACTTTAGTTTAGAATTTAACTTTGTCCACATTCAAAAATATTTCTGTACTTGTGGAAAAAAATCTAGCATAAAAACATTAAAGCCCCCTATAACGCCTTTCCTCAGGGAGGGACAGTTTTTATTTTTATTTTTTAGGTTTGTTTGTTTTTTTTTTTTTTTCTCAATAGGCTCCACACCCAGTGTGGAGCCCAGTGTGGGACCTGAGCTCATGGCCCTTAGATCAAGGCCTGAGCTGAAATCAAGGGTCAGATGCTTAACCAACTGAGCCATCTAGGTATCCCTTTAAAACATAATATAAAATCTCTGTGAATTATAAGTTAATTTTGTTTATTTTATTAATGAAAGTGGATCCTAGATTATTTACAATTTGTCTTTGTGCCTTTTTAAGCAACTTGGAGACATAAATTCACATACCATTTAAAGTGTATGATTCCATGGCTTTTAGCGTATTCAAAATAAATTTTAGAATATTTTACTACCCAGAAAGAAACTCTGAACCCTTTAACCATCATCCCCAGCCTTTCCTCTTTCCCTCCCTAGACAACCACTAACTTGCCATATGTCTCTATAGATTTACCTATTTTGGACATTTCATTAAAACGAGATCATAAAATATTTTGTCCTCTTACATTTAGCGTGTTTTCAAGACTAAATGTTAAAGCCTGTATCAATACATCATTTCTTTAGATTACCAAATAACATTCCATTGTATGGCTAGATAACTCAACCATTTTTTTCTTACTTTTACATTGAACAAATAACGAATACATTTTTTAAGGGGTATTTATTTATTAGAGAGAGAGCATGCGCACGCTCAAGTGGTGGGGAGAAGGCAGGGGAATAGGGAGAGGCAGACTCCTGCTGAACAGGGACCACCTCCAACCCAGTGCAGGGCTTGATCCCAGGACCTTGGGATCATGACCTGAGCGGAAGGCAGACACTCAACCAACTGAACCAGCCAGGTGCCCCTTGAACAAAATATATCTTGAACATTTTGCTGTGTCAGTATATATAGTGGATTTTATTCTTTTTTTTAAGTTTTCATAGTACTTATATAATTTTTAAAAATTAATATTCTATTTGATACTTGGATTACTTGCAGTCTTTACCTTACTATAAATAAGGCTGTAGTGGATATCACTGTAACTATGTCTCTGTTAGGGTGGAGTAGTTCTGTAGGATACATTTCTAGGAAATGGTATTGCAATTTCAAGGGGTATGTATATTTTCTTACTTTAACATATTGCAAAATTGCCCTAAAATAGTAATACATATTTTTATACTTACTAACTTAGAGTGAGAATACCTGTTTCCTCAATATTGGGTATTTTCCTTGTTTAATCTTTGCCACTCTAATAGGTAGAAAATAAAATCTTGTTTCAGTTTATAGCTCTTTAACTAGAAGTGAGATTGAGCACCCTTATGTTTGTTGACCATTGTATGTCTTCCTCTATGACCTGAATATTAACTGAAATGTAGCATGGTGGTTAAGAATCCAGTCTATAAACTGAGGGTTGCTGGAGGGGAGGGGGCATGGGAAGGATGGGGCGGCTGGGTGATGGACATTGGGGAGGGTAAGTGCTATGGTGAGTGCTGTGAAGTGTGTAAGACTGATGATTCACAGACCTGGACCCCTGGGGCAAATAATTCATTATATGTTAAGAAAATTAAAATTAAAAAAATAAATCTCAACACATAGGGAGAAAGAGGTAACTAGCGATGTGCTAGGATTAAGTATTGCTCTTAAGAAAAGAAAAAAAAGAATCCAGTCTATAGCCTGACAGTCTCTATTCAAGTCTTGGCTTCACCATTTGCTTCTACTTAACTTCTTTGTGCCTTAGGTTCCTGATCTGTAAAATGGGGATGATAATAATCACAATGCTACCTGATAGGAATTATTCAGAATAAGAAGTGAGATATCCTCCTAAAGTGCTTGGCCCAGTGGCTGGCAAATAGCACATAACATAACAAGCACATAACATAACAAGTTCTTTGTATATTAAAGAAATTTGCCCTTTGATGAAGGTGTAGAAGTACTTTTCCTAGTTTATTTTTATTTTAATATGACTTCCATCGCTGTCAAACAGAAGTTTTCTATTTTTATGGAATTGAATTTACATTTTCTGATTAATTGTTTGGTTTCTTTGGGCTCATATTTAAATTTTTTTCCATCTAGAATTTATTTTAATGTAGAAAGGATGACAGGGATCTAGCTTAATTTTTTCCCCCAGGCACATTCATGACACTTTATGAATCTGTAGTGTGGAACTGGGATGGTTCAGTTCTCTACTTTCCTCATCAATAGGGATTTTATTCACCTCTTGTTCTTCCTGTTCATTTCAGTGTGTTATTCTGCTGTCATTCGAGAAGCCTCATGGGTCTTTTCAAGACTCTGAATGGGATATAATTCAGAGAGAGTAAAACCAGTTTCTTTACAGGTTCTGTTATCAATATGTATTTTTTTCCTGGCAGGTATCCCTTGTATAACTGACTGTGTAATGGCTGAAATTGAGAAACTGGGGCAGAAGTATCGAGTGGCTCTAAGGTAGGAAGGAGCTGGTCTAGATTGGTGTACACAAGATTCTTGTGATCCTCCTTCATCTGTTTGCTGTCTGAAGATTTCTTGGATAATTACTACAAATAAAAACCATACAGAACTAGTTAACTATTCATGATCAAGAAAGCAAACATTTGGGGCGCCTGGGTGCCTCAGTCGATAAGCATCTGCCTTCGGCTCAGGTCATGATACCAGGGTCCTGGGATCGAGCCACATCAGACTCCCTGCTCGGTGGGAGGCCTGCTTCTCCCTCTCCCACTCCCCCAGCTTGTATTCCCTCTCTCACTCACTCTCTGTGTCAAATAAATAAATAAAATATTTTTTAAAAAGAAAGAAGGCAAACATTTGAAGGTTAAAGAATTTAAAGATTTTATTTGAGAGAGAGAAAGAGCATGAGCTGGGGTGCAGGGGTGCCGTGGGCAGAGGAAGAGAGAGAAGCAGGCTCCCCCTTGAGCAGGAAGCTGGTCACGCTGTGGGGGTCTATCCCAGGAGCCCCAAATCAGGACCTGAGCTGAAGTCAGACACTTAACTGATTGAGCCACCTAGGCGTCCCTAAGCTGCAGTTTTTTGAATGAAGTTAGGCCTATTGGTCTTGTAGGCCTCCTTTTAAGTTCCTCTGGATTTTCAGTTAGAAAGTGTCTTTTTATTAGCTATCTAGATATCTTTTAGAATCTCATACTTAAAGGAGTCACATTTTGAGTTTTGAGCTTACTCTAGAAAGTTCACTTGAATTAAAACTAGGGGTTCCCAAAGTATGGTCCATGGACCCCTAGAAGTCCCAGACACCTTTGCGCAGGGAGCCTAACAAAACTATTTTCATAATAATATGAAGACGTTGTCTCTTCACTGTGCTGACATTTGTACTGAGGGCAGAAGTACTGGTGCCTTAGTACCAGTCAAGATAGTGGACCCAAATAATGCTGGTAGACTTTGTATTCTTCACTGCCCCTCACTAGCAGTTCAGAACAACAAAAACAACACAGGGGTGCCTGGCTGGCTCAGTCGGTAGAGCATACAACTTTTGATCTCGGGATTATAAACTTGAGCCGTAAATTGGGTTCAGAGATTACTTAAAAAAATAAAATATTTAAAACAAAAACAACAAAAAAATCTCAGAGTCCCTTAAGAATATCCTTGATGAAGTAGTAAAATTTGTTGACTTTGTTAAATCTCAACCTTAGAGTAGACATCAGTTTTCCTTGTGATGAAGTGTAAAATACACCTAAAACACTTCTGCCACATCCCAAGAGTGAAGGTTGCCTCAGTGAAAAGCATTTGTGTGCTTGTTTGAGTTGTGAGCCAGACCAGCTGCTTTTTCATGGAATGTCATTTTTATGCGAAGAGTAACTGACAAACACTGATTTTTCAGACTAAATTTGCAGATAGATAGTTTCTCAAAAATTAATGCAGTTCATCTGTTACTTCAGGGAAAATCTTCACTGTATTAGCTGCCAATGATAAAATTCAAGCTTTGAAGTGAAAATTAGAGTTTTGAAAAATCACAAGCTTATCACATTCCCAATACTAAAAGACCTTTCTGTTGAGACCAGTGAAGATACTGAGTATGATTTTTTTTTTTTTGGTAATTTTGTAATGAAATATGTTAATACTTTGGAAGATTTGTATAATTCAATGAGTTGGCATTTTCCAAATGATCAGTGAATAATATTACAAAATCATGCATGGGTAAAACATTCAATCAAGGTCCAAGATGTACCAGTGAATTTGTGTGTCTCTGAGTGTGTCACCTTTTAAAGGTGTACATTATATGCTATAAAATTCACCAAGTTTAATGATATAATTTGATGGGTTGGGCAAATGTGTACAGTTATGGAACCACCCTTATAGTCATGAAATAGAACATTTCCAGCCTTCCAGAAGTGTGATTCCATTTACATGAAATTCCAGAAAAGACAAAACTGTGCTAATAGAATACTGTAGTTAGCTGAAGCTGAGCATGGGAAAAGTGGATTAACTGCAAAGGGACACAGGGAACCTTTTGTAGTGACAGAGATGTTTTATATCTCAGTTGTGGAGATAGGTGACATGGATATCTGAATTTGTCAAAACGCATCAAATTTTGCATGTGTTGTCAGTAAATTTTATTATATTTCATTTATATGTAATAAAGCTAGTTTTTTTTTTTTAAGGCAAAGAAAAATGGAAAAAAATAAAAATGGAAACCCAGTATATAAGAATGGTAGCACTGTTTAGCTGAAAGGGAAAGTGATAAATTATTAAAATATTATCTTTTGGAATGGAGAGGGGTGGGGGGTTGGATGAGCCTGGTGGTGGATATTGTGGAGGGCACGTATTGCATGGAGCACTGAGTGTGGTACATAAACAGTGAATGCTGGAACACTGAAAAGAAATAAAATAAAATAAAATGGAAAAAAAGTATATATATATATATAGGGGCACCTGGGTGACTCAGTGGGTTAGGCCTCTGCCTTCAGCTCATGTCATGGTCTCGGGGTCCTGGGATTGAGCCCTGCATCGGGCTCTCTGCTCAGCGGGGAACCTGCTTCTCCCTCTCTGTCTGCCTGCCTCTCTGCCTACTTGTGATCTCTCTGTCAAATAAATAAAATCTTTAAATATATATATATATATATATATATATATATAGTCACTATGGAAAGAAACAAAATTGGATTTCCCTCTTTCACAAAAATCATTTCCAGGTAGATTAAGTATCTAGACTTTTATAGAAAATACAGAGAATATTTTCATGATTTTGGAGTGGGCAGGGCTTTCTGAAGGAGTCCAAGCCATAATAGAAAACTAACTGATCTGATTATATTGCTGTTGAATACTGGGGCACCTGGGTGGCTCAGTCTGTTAAGCGTCTGCCTTGGGCTCAGGTCTTAGGGTCCTGGAATCGAGCCCTGCCTCGGGCTCTCTGCTTATTTGCAGGGAGGCTGCTTCTCCCTCTCTCTCTGCCCCTCCCTCTGCTTGTGGTCTCTCACACTCTCCGTCAAATAAATAAATAAAATCTTAAAGAAAGAGAGAAGTTGAATACTACTTTATAACAAAAGGTAGCACAAACAAAGCAAAACAGTAAGTCACAGATAGTGAGAAGATACTAGTAATGCATATAATCAACAAAGTGCTTAGTTTCAAAATATATAAAAAACTACAGATCTATGAGAAAAAGACAAAATCCTTAAATTCACAAGGAGATATCATTTCATATGCAGCCGATTGGCAAGAATTGAAAAGTCTGCTTAACAATGCCGTGGATAGTTGAGACTGGGGACCAGTGGGAATTCTCATATTTGACAGATACGGATGTAAAGTGGACAGTCACTTTGTTCTTTTTTTTTTTTTTTAAAGATTTTATTTATTTATTTGACAGAGAGAGATCACAAGTAGATGGAGAGGCAGGTAGAGAGAGAGAGAGAGGGAAGCAGGCTCCCCGCTGAGCAGAGAGCCCGATACGGGACTCGATCCCAGGACCCTGAGATCATGACCCGAGCCGAAGGCAGCGGCTTAACCCACTGAGCCATCCAGGTGCCCCTGGACAGTCACTTTGGAGAGCAGTTTGGCAATATCATTGCAGAAGGTTTTGTCTTCCCAGCCCTGTTTCACTCTCCTCTGCACAGACACTCTCTCCCAACCAGGAAGGGGTGCTTGCTCTTCCCTGAACACCAATGACCCAATTTATAGATGGTTGGTGCCCTGTTTCGTATGTGCCTGCCCATGGAATATTCTTCCATCTTTATTTCATTTAACATCCATGTAATTTTTTTTTTAAGTGTACCAAATTCACAGTGACTTAGCTCTGAACTACTGCAATGTGGAGCATTTTTCTTGCACTTGGTACCTATGTGCTGCCTTGTAGTTTTATTCAGTTTGTGACTCATCATTACGTAGTAGGAAGAACATGGTTCTGGGAATCACAAACTTGGGGTTTTTCTTTTTTCAAAATTGCATGAAAGTAACATGTTTGATTTGTTAAACATGTACATATGATAAAAAGTTGAAGTCCCCCTGCATATTCACACTTTGTCCATTCTTCCACCCTAATGGTGACAACTGAGAAGCGTTAATGTATTTTTTTTTTAGACCTTTTTTCTAAGCAAATGCAAGTGTAGATAAAGACAAGGAAAGAAATTTGTATTTTCTTTTTAAAAAAAAATTATTTATTTGACAGAGTGATCACAAGTAGGCAGAGAGGGGAGGGGGTCAGGGCGGGCGGGGGGGGGGGGGGAGCAGGCTCCCTGCTGAGCAGACATCCCAGTGTGATGCGGGGCTCCATCCCAGGATCCTGAGGTCATGACCTGAGCCGAAGGCAGAGGCTCAACCCACTGAGCCACCCAGGAGCCCCAGAAATTTGTATTTTCTTAATTGAATCATATATGTATATTGTTCAATGACTTTCTTTATGCAACGGTTTGAATTTTTTTGAGTTTATTCAACAAGCCTTCTGTGTTGGTACAGACAGCCCTACCTCATTTTTTTTAAACAGGGTGGGGCATCAGAATGTATTTAACTTTTTTTATGTTGCTGATGGATAATCAGATGATCTGCAGTTTTTCACTATTATAAAGTATTCTGTAGTGGGTCCTTGTGCCTATACTCTTGCAGATTTGTGTAAGACAGCTTCTGAAAGTGAAATGGCTAGGTTAGAATTGTTTGGTTTTGAATCCCAGCTTTTTCCACCTGTGTACTTTGAACAAATTAATTAATCTCTCTGAATCTGCTTCCTCATTTGTAAAATGGAAACATAATTAATTCAGAGTTCTCTGAAGATTACGTGACCTAAGGCACAGCAGCCTCTCCCTCAGTTGTCTTTCCAATCAGAAGATAGGGTGCAGGAGGCAAGGGGTGTCTTAGAGTCCCCACATAGATCAAGTTACTCTTATTTTACAGATCAAGAGTCAGAAAATTACCTGGTTGCCTGGCTGTTGTTGTTAATCCACTTTTGTAACCCTTTAGGATTGCCAAGGATCCAAGATTTGAACGATTACCATGCACACACAAAGGAACCTATGCAGATGACTGCTTAGTGCAGAGAGTAACTCAGGTATCACCAGTTTTTAAATGTTCACTTTGTGCTTCACAGGAAGCGTAGGTGTCCTCACTAACTTGAGGAAGTGGATTGGAAATGTATACTGTAACTGTAATGGGAAAATCACAGGCTTGGGGAGGAGACACAGGTTTCAAGTCTCAGCACCTGCATTTATTTGTATGTGATTTGGGGCCCTTACTGATTCTTTATTCCACAACTCATCCCTATAAAATACTTTGAGTGAGTGGACATATAATATCAGGTTTCACCTCCCTGAGTCAGAAATCATCCATTTCTGTTATTCCCCATGCAGGAATTTTGTTTCTTTCCACCATGCCTAAGCAAGAGTGTTTCTCAGTTACATCTGAGTGTCCCAGAATGCTGTCTTACAAATACCCTGGAGTAACTAGGTTTTTGATTCTTCTTGCTCTTCTGCAAGCAGGACAAGAACTTCTGCTATTGGTTGCCCTTCCTAGACCCTCCTCCCCTGGGGATAACCGTCTTCACCTGGTGACCACACTGCCTTCCCTTTAGCCACCCCATCCCATGGGTGGAGACAGCATTTACCTTAACTTCCCACAGTACAGCTGTCACCAGGCTACAACTCTTCAGAATTGATTGGGAGATTGGGGTATGATGGAAGTAAAATCTAATACAGCTGGCAGCTAAATGCTTTCACAACTGCTAGGCTCAGACTTGTCCTAGAGTTCCATTCTGATGATGTCCTGGCTGAGGAAGTGGCCTACCTCCACCACTAGGAGGTCTCAGAGTAGGCCCAAGCTCAGAGATTGCAGGAAAGACAAAAGCTGGGCCCTCCCATCTAAGACATTTACTCAGCCTTTGCATTGAGTCTTTTGGGGTATTACTCTAAATCAAGAAATTGCCTGCCCTAAATATGAAAGTACCTTCCACTTAGGTGACAAAAAACAATTTGCTGCTTTAAATAGTTTCTCTACCTTCACCCCCTCAAGAGTCTTAGAACTACATTTCCCCTGGGCAACTTGTTAAATGTTTTGTAAATATGAGCTCCTTGATCATAGTAGGTACTGAACAAATTGTTGTAACCTTTCCTTTGCTATTTACTGTGAAAATGAGTAATTCTCTAGATTAGCCAGTATACCATTATTCAGTGTCAAGTAGACTCAATGTGTGAACACTCATTGGCATCTTTTACAGCACAAGTGTTACATTGTGGCCACAGTTGACCGAGACCTTAAACGAAGAATCCGGAAGATTCCTGGAGTTCCCATCATGTACATTTCTAACCATAGGTGAGAACTGTCTCTTGGGGGAAGCGATTAAAAGTATAGACAGCTGATATCAATTTAATAGATAGCTGATATCAATTAAAAATGAGGTCAGGTTATAGGAAGATCTGAAAGCAATTGTTGTATCAAATGCATACATAGTTACATTTGAAAGAGTGAGACAAAGTAATAAGAACAAGGGCAAAAGATAAAACTAGGATTTGGGGATGAGGCAGACATTCCTATTGCTACAATAAGATTACCAGAAGAAATAGAGATGTGTAGCTTTAAATACAAAGCAGTAATTTGAATTACACTAATCTTTTTAGCCAGAAATACCTTTTTTTTTTTTTGAAAGCCTAGTATATGTGATCAGCACCTCATCTGGGAAATTAAAAGCTTATTAAAAAATAAAAACTGGTCTTTATCTTGCTTGGATGTTCCCATGTTAGTGCTCAGTCTCTTACTGTCTCGCTTTTCAACCTGGGAAGAACACAGTATTGTGGGAAGAATATGGGCTGGGAGGAGCTGGGCTTACCTGGACTTAGCGCCTGGCTCCTTTACTTGTTAACTTTCGATTTTGAAGAATAAAGATAATATATTAAAGTCAGCTTTTTGCTGAAAATCACTCATTACGCTATCCCTTTAAAATGTTCCCACTGACAGAAAAGATTCACAGTGGGGAGGTGAAAGTGTTGCAATCAGTAAAGGATGGGTTTTTAGGTGGGTTCTGGACCCATCTTTCTTACCAGTGTTAATTTTTTGTCCTGATTAGGTACAACATTGAGCGGATGCCAGATGATTATGGAGCCCCTCGGTTCTAATTCTTAAAAGTTAGAATTCCTCTGCCTTCCTTAACCAACTCTTTCTATTGCTGGTTCATATTAGCAACATGCTATAGCATGAATTATTCTTCTTACCCTTTTCCTGTTATGAGCTTAGTATAATTAAATACACTCACTTTTTGGTATTGTTTTGAAATTGATATTTTGTATCATTTTAAATATTGTTGCATTTTCTTATAAATCAGATGATTGCTCATATAATTTGGTGGTGGTTGTTTTATATCGATTTACTCAACATATATTTATTACGGTTATCTTTGGTACTTAATAAGATATGGTCCTTCCCTGAAAACTTTCGTATTATAATAGAGGAAAGAGAAACATGTATGTGAATAAATATAGTCATATAATGGCACCAAGTTAAAGGTATGAGCGGATAGACCCGGATATGAGAAAAGAATGATTTCTTTCTACTTGGTTGGAATGGGGAGGGAGGTAAGGCTAGAGGTAGTTATATTTGAGTTAATCTTTAAAAGTGAATAAGTGCTCACCCAGTATATGAACAAAGAAATGAGGCATAAGAAACATATGAACAAAAGTACGGAGACTTGGATGTTCCATGGAATGATTGCTTGGCCTGTGCAGACACTATCATACGGTTTTTCTAACTAGAACATGGGGAAAAGAGATCGATCCTGCATCTGAGACTCCAGGGGAGGGAGGTAGCTGAGAGGGGACCTTATATGACATGGTAAAGGGTTTGGACTTGATTGTGAAGTCAACAGGAACTTACTAAAATTTTAAGTAAGGTGAATAATAAGATCAGATTAGATATTTCAAATGATCACAAGGTAGTGTAAGAATAGAGAAATAAAACATTGAAGTAGAATTGAAAGTCCATAAACTGATATATTTATGACAAGTTGGTATATTATCAAGGTGGTATTTCAAATCTGGAACAAGGACATTTTATTGAAATGCCAAATAGTGTGGAGTAATTCTTAGTGGGGTTAGACTCCTGATTCCACCACTTACTATCTGTATGAATTGGGCACAGTATAACCATTTGGTGCCTTCCTTGCTACCTCTTTAAAATGTGTTGTCTAAGAAAAAATAAAATGTGTTGTCTAATCCTTAAAACAAGTCTGATAAGATGGGATGAAATCAAATAGTACGTGACAATTTAGTATTGCTCAGTAAATGTCGGTGATTATTATAGTGTCATAATGGCTAGTGGGCTATCCATTTGAGAAAAGTTTTTGTATTCCTACTTTATATCCTTCATGAGAATACATTTCAAGTGGGTCAAAGGTCTAAACTTTTTTTTTTTAAGCTATGGAAGTCTTAGGAAAAGCACAAAAAATGCCTATAATCTTTGTATAGAATTCTCAAGTAAGATGGAGAATTTAAAAGCCATAAAAGAAAAAAGATTAGTAGGTGTGACTATGTTAAAACTATATATTTCTGTGGAAGGCAGCCCTCCCAAATTAAGACAAGTGGCTGACCAAAAGATCTTCCAATATATTTAACAAGGTTGTGAAGAAATGAGTAGTCACACAGTGGTGAGAAGATTACAGATGGATATAACTGTTTTAGGTAGCAGTTTGGCAGGAACCCTTAAAATAAAAATTACAGATATCCAAGGAACCCAGTTATATTTTGGGGTCACTTATAGGTATACAGGTGGTTTTCTTTAATATACATGGTTAATGTGATAATAAGTGCATAAATGCAATATAAATGCATTTTATAGTATAAGTATATTTATACAGTATAAGTATAAGATAATAAGTGCATAAATGCAATATAAATGCATATTATAAAGAAACATTCACACATGGATACAAAGAAGCATCTTACCGCACCACCGTTTATAATAGAGAAAAACTGAGAAGAATGTAAAGTTCCATCAAAAGAATCTTAACTATGTTACATCTCTACATTTAACCCTTGAACAAAGCAAGGGTTGGGGGGCTGAGTCCCCATACAGTTGAAAATCCGAGTATAACTTTTGACTCCCCCAAAATTTAACTACTGATAGCCTACTCATGACTGGAAGCCTTAGTGGTAGCATTAACAGTTATTGCATATTTTGCATGTTATATGTATTATACCCTGTATTCTTACAATGACAAAAGCGAGAGAAAAGAAAAGGTTAAGAAAATCATAAGGAAGAGCAAATATGTTTCTAATACTGTATTCTTAAAAAATCCACGTATAGGGGCACCTGGGTGGCTCAGTGGGTTAAAGCCTCTGCCTTCGGCTCAGGTCATGATTCCAGGGTCCTGGGATCGAGCCCCACATCGGGCTCTCTGCTCTGCAGGGAACCTGCTTCCTCCTCTCTGTCTCTCTGCCTGCCTCTCTGCCTACTTGTGATCTCTGTCAAATAAATATATAAAATCTTTTAAAAAAAAATACACGTATAAGTGGACCCATGCAGTTCAAACCAATTTTGTTCAAGGGTCAGCTACACTGTGGAATGTCATGAGCATTTGAAAAGAATGAAGTAGATTTAAAAATGGGCAAAAGACTTGAATAGACGGTTCTCCGAACAAAATATACAGATGGCCAACAAGCACATAAAAGATGCTTAAGGGCACTAATCATTAGGGAAGGAAGTGCAAATCAGAATCACAATGAGGTATCACTGCATACCTATCCAGATGGCTACTATTTAGAATAAATAAATAATGAGTATATATACATGGATGAGGAGAAATTGGAACTTTTGTACACTGTAGGAAATATGAAATGGTACAGTCACTGGAGGAAACAATATGGCGGTTCCTGGAAGAATTAAAAATAGAATTACCATATGATCCGGCAGTTCCACTCCTGAATATGTACAAAAGAATCAACTCGGAATCTTAAAGAGATATTTGCGCATCTATGTTCACAGCAGCACTTCTAACAATAGCCAAGAGGTGGAAGCAATCCAAGTGTCCATTTACAGATGAATGAATAACGTCCATTAACAGATAAATAACCAAAATGTGGTATATACATACAATGGAATATTATGCAACCTTAAGAAGGAAGAAAATTCTGACACATCCTCCAACATGGATGACTCTTGAGGACGTTATGCTAAGTGAAAAAAGAGTCATCAAAAAATAGGGGTGCCTGGGTGTCTCAGTGGGTTAAACCTCTCTGCCTTTGGTTCAAGTCGTGATCCCGGGGTCCTAGGATCGAGCCCCACATCAGGCTCTCTACTCAGCAGGGAGCAGAGCATAAATAAAGCATAAATAAAGAAAAAAGATAATAAAAGAGCATAAATAAATAAAATCTAAAAAAAAAAAGATAAATACTGATTCCACTTACATGAAGTACCTAGGGTAACTGAATTCATAGAGACAAGGTAGAAAGGTGGGTCCCAGAGCTGGAGGGAGTGGGAAGTGGGGATTTTAATGGGGATGGAGCTTCAGTTTTCCAAGACAAAAAGAATTGTGGAGACTGGTTGTACAACATTGTAAATGTACTTAACTATATTGAACTATATACACTTAAAAATGGCTAAAATGGTAAATTTTATGTGTATTTTATCACAATTAATAAGAACTACATTGCTTACTTGACCTAATGTTAAGAAAAAGAAGCAACTCGTAGAACAATTAGGTGTGGTGTGATACCTGTTTCAATTTTTTTTAAACCACAAAATTATGTAACTGTTAATATGGTAATATACATACATGGATAGAAAAAGTTCTGAAAATAATTCTTTTCCTAGTCTCCTTTCTCTGCTAACAGTATTACTCTTAGAGAAATCCATTGTTATAGGATTGGATTGTGGCTCACTGCTACCCCAGCACGTATTATGGATGTTTCATCTTCCTGGTTAGACCAATCAGAATATTCTTTTTTTTTTTTAAGGTTTTGGGTTTTTTTTAAGATTTTATTTATTTATTTGACAGATGGAGATCACAAGTAGGCAGAGAGGCAGGCAGAGAGAGAGAAAGGAGGAAGCAGGCTCCCTGCGGGGCCCGATCCCAGGACTCTGGGATCATGACTTGCACCGAAGGCAGAGGCTTTAGCCCACTTGGTGCCCCAAGACAGAATACTCTTATATCCTTTGCCACTGCGATTACTTCAAACCTGGGAGATCAAACTCAAGCCAAATAGTCTTAACCAGCGCTTTTACTGGAGATCTGTTAGCTAATGTAAGCTTTGATCATATCTGCCAATACATTGGAAAAACCAACCTAGATTTTACTTCGATTGCATTGTCAAACTTAACTAGTGTAGGATATATGTCCCCTCAACCAACAGAGAGGAAAAATGGAAAAGGGAACTCAATCATTTAAAAAAAAAAAAAAACTCAAAAAAAAACCAAAACAGATTTTGTCAAAACCCAATGAACTGCATCATTGGAGATTTGCATATTTTGCTATCTGTAAATCGAAAAAGGGAAGAAGAAAAAAATACAGAAGAGGGGAGGGAAGAAGAAATAATGGTAAATAGAAAACATAAAGTAAGGTGGTAGAGAAAGTTTCAAATGCACAGTAGTTATGATGAATGTGAGTATGTAAGTTTTCTTACTTAAGGACAAGTACACGGGGTGACTGGGTGGTTTAGTCGGTTAAGCATCTGCCTTTGGCTCAGGTCATGATCCCAGAGTTCTGGGATCGAATCCCACATCCGGTGGGATGTGAAGTGGAGAGTTGGCTTCTCCCTCTGCCTCTGCCCCTCCCCCTGCTTGTGTGTTCTCTCTTTTTTTTTTTCTCTCTTTCTCTCTCCCTCTCTCCCTCTTTCAAATAAATAAAACCCTAAAAAAAAAAAAATACAGCCGCACAGGTTGGAAATTTTTTAAATCTTACGACTTTGTGATATTACAAAACATGCCTAAAACAGAATGACACAGAACAGTTGGAAATGATAGGAAATTACACTTAACTGCACAACCTAGTAATTCTACTTCCTCGGAAATCTACCCAAATGAAAACAATATTCACACAAAGACTTGTACACCAGTGTTTATGTTATCTTTATTCATAAATATAAAAACTGGAAGCAACCCAAGTATCTGTGGACAAGTAGATGGAGAAACTGTGGTACATTCACAGAAAGGAGTACTATTTAGCCATAAAAGGAATGAGCTGATACAGCAACATAGGCGAATGTTAAAATAATCAAGTTGAGCAAAAGAGGCCAGACACAAAATATATACTATATGATTCCATTTATATGAGATTCTAGAAAAGACTAATCTGTAGTGATGGTAAATCATTAATTGCCTGAGGTGGGGATGGCAGGTTGGCTGTATACAGATACAAAGGAATTTGGGGGGTTATGGAAGTGTTCTCTCTCCTTTTTTTTTTTAAGAATTTTGTTTATTTATTTGACATAGACACAGCAAGAGAGGGAACAAGGCAGGGGGAGTGGGAGAGGGAGAAGGAGGCTTCCCACCAAGAAGGGAGCCCGATGCGGGGCTTGATCCCTGGGATCATGACCTGAGCCGAAGGCAGATGCCACCCAGGCACCCCTGTGGAAGTGTTCTATATTTCTCTTGCTGTGATGGTTACTTGGATATATTGATTTGTCAAAATGCATTGGGCATTGACATGTACACAAAATGAGTGTGTTTTGCTGTGCATAGATTATAATTAAGTAAATTAAAAGATGGAAAAAGACATGCAAAAAATACTCTGCTTGAATATGCAATATGGAAAATGTAGAGGGTTTTTTAGTGGCATAATGTCAATTTCATGAACATTCCATGTACACTTGGAAAGGAGGTACAGTCTCCATTATCAGGATATTATCAGGGTAAAAGTTTTGCTATTTATCCATAAGATCTACTTGATGTTTAGATCTTCTATCTTCTTATTTTGACTCTTTTATCTGTCTCAAGCTGAGAGAAATGTATTAGAGTTTCCTAATATTGGTATGTTTTGTTTATTTCTCCTTGTACTTTTTAAAGTTTCCACTTGATGAAATTTGCTACTATGTTGTTTTGTGCATAGGTTCTCATAGCTGATATATTTCTTATGGATTGTAACCTTTAGCATTATAATGTATCCATTTTGTCTCATTTAATGCATTTGGGCCTGAATTCTATTTTTTCTGATACTGAGAATAGAATCTCTGCTTTCTCTTTCTTTTTTTGTTGTGCATTTGTCTTATATTCCTTTGGTAATCCTTTTATTTTTAGCTTTTTTTATGAATTCCTTGTCCCGAAACTGAGATGACCTTGCGTGGCTTATCTTGTAGACAGAATTGCTAGAAACCAGTATTTCTATGTGCTCTTTTTTTTCTTTCTTTTTCTCAATGAGAGTGTTCACGGCAGTTGTCATGTTCCTGTTCCAACAATTGTGTGTTTGGTATATGAGGGCAGATAATTTGCCCTCTTGGTGCATTGATCTTTAGATCAAAAAAAGCTACACCTGCTGATAATGATATTACTACATAGAGTACATAATGGTCTACTACATATACATGTGCTTTACCTGGATATCTTGGACTTTGAGCATGATGTCATGACTGGACAAGATTTTGAGGATGTCTCTGTCGGGGGAGGGGGTTGGCCTCTGGTAAGGAAAGTAAGGAAGCGAGCTCAACATTTGGTAACTTAAAAGGTGGAGTGTAGCATTGGTTTGTGCTGTTCAGCAAACATTTCCAACTCTGTTTTAGGGACCCAGGATAGGACTCCTCTTCCCCACCACCTTTGAAGTTAGATGTGGCAGCACGAGTGAAGATGACATACTCATTCCTAGGTGGACGCTTTCAAAGTTGTTGTATGATTAGCTTTGGCCCCTTTGTTTTTTTTCCTGACAGTCATAAAAACGAAGATGGAAACTTGCTTTGCCTGGATCCCAGCCTAATGATGGGAATAGTAGAATGAATGATAAATAAGCATTTGTTATTTTAAGCTATGAGATTTGGGTTGGCTTTTTTTTGTTTTTATTACTGTAGCATAACTTAGCCTGTATCAACTAATAAAGCACATGTTAAAAAGTCTGGGTCAGAAAATTAGACGAGAAAAATAAAAGGCATCCAAATAGGAAATGAAGTAAAGTTCTCTCTCTTCACAGATGATGTGATCTTATATGTAGAAAATCCTAAAGAAACCTTTTTTTTTTTAAAGATTTATTTATTTATTTATTTATTTGACAGAGGGAGAGAGATCACAAGTAGGCAGAGGCAGGCAGAGAGAGAGAGGGAAGCAGGCTGCCTGCTGAGCAGAGAGCCTGATGCAGGGCTCAAACCCAGGACCCTGAGACCATGACCTGAGGTGAAGGCAGAGGCTTAACCCACTGAGCCACCCAGGTGCCCCAAGAAACCATTTTTTATAAGTTTTTATTTTCATTCTGGTTAACATGCAGTGTAATACTAGTTTCAGGTGTACCAAAGAAACCACTTTTAAAACTGTTAGAACTAAAATGCTTTCAGCAAAGTTTGAGGACACAAAATCAACATGGAAAAATTAGGTGCATCTCAGTATACTAACAATGATCAATTAAAAAATTAAGAAAATCCAATATACTATAGCATCAAAAAGAATAAAATATTTAGGAATAAATGTAACTAAGGAGGGGAAAGATTTGTACACTGAAATTACAAAATGTTACTAAAAGAATCAGAAAAGATACAAAGAAATGAAAAGACATCCTGTGTTCTTGGATTGGAAGAATCAGTATAATGAAAATGTTCATATTACCCAAAGCGATCTACAGATTCAGTGCAATTTTTATCAAAATCCCAATGACATTTGTTTGCAGAAATAGGGAAAAAATGCTAAAACTCATATAGAATTCCAAGGGATCGCAAATAGCCAAAACAATCTTGAAAAAGAAGAACACACAAAAAAAGAGAGAGAGAGAAGAACGAAGTTGGAGACCTCACAATTCCTGGTTTCAAAACAAACTATAACCAAATCTCAATCAGGACAGTGTCCTACTGACATAAAAACAGATATAGGCCAATGGAACACAATAAAAGTCCCCAAAATAAACACTTGGTATATAATGCCAAATGATTTGTGACAAGGGTGCTAAGACTACACAATTGGGAAAGGAAAGTCTCTTCAACAGATGGTACTGGGAAAAAGTGGATATCCACATGCAAAAGAAGGAAAAATGACTACTACATCATAAAATAATTAATTTTTAAAAATTAGCTCAAAGTGGATCAAAGACCGAAATATAAGAGCTGAAACTAAAAGAACATGGGGGGAAAGTTGAGGACATTGGATTCAGCAGTGATTTCTTGGATATGACATCAAAAGCGCAGGCAACAAAACCCAAAAGAGACAAATGGAACCACATCAAATTTAAACAATTCCTTCTTTCAAAGGAAACGATCAACAGAGTAAACAGGCAAACCTTGGAATGGGAAGAAATATCTAGAAATCATACATCTGACAAGGGATTAAAATCTGGAATTGCAAGGAATTTGTACAACTCAACAACAAAAAAACAAATAACCCAATTTAAAATGAGCAAAAAGATCTGAATAGACTATTATCTGAAGAACGAACAAGCAAGAGAAAAGATGTTCAACATCACTAATGATTAGCGAGATGCAAATTAAAACTGCGGTGAGCTACCACCTCACATCCATGAGGATGGCTACTATCAAAAGAACAGAAAATAAGTGCTGGCAAGGGTGCAATTGGTATCCGATTAAATGGAACACTATCCCTATTGGTGGGAATGTAAAATGGGATAGCCTCTATGGAAAACAGTATAGTGGTTTCTCAAAAAATTGAAAAATAGAATTGTCATGTGATCTGGCACTCCCACGTCTGTGTATATATCCAATAGAATTCAAAGCAAGATCTCAAAGAGATACTTGCACACCCATGTCCATTACAGCATTATTCACAATAAGCAAGAGGTGGAAGCAACCCAAATATCCACTGATGGATGAATGGATAAAGAAAATGTGGTATAAGACAAACCATAAGTGACTCTTTTTTTTTTTTTTAAGATTTTATTTATTTATTTGACAGACAGAGATCACGAGTAGGCAGAGAGGCAGGCAGAGAGAGAGAGGAGGAAGCGGGCTCCTGCTGAGCAGAGAGCCCGATGCGGGACTCGATCCCAGGACCCTGAGATCATGACCTGAGCCGAAGGCAGCGGCTTAACCCACTGAGCCACCCAGGCGCCCCATAAGTGACTCTTAATCTCACAAAACAAACTGAGGGTTGCTGGGGGAAGGTGGGGGTCGGGAGAAGGGGGGTGGAGTTATGGACATTGGGGAGGGTATGTGCTATGGTGAGTACTGTGAAGTGTGTAAACCTGGCGATTCACAGACCTGTATCCCTGAGGATAAAAATGTATGTTTATAAAAAATAAAAAATTTTAAAAATTTTAAAAAAGTAAGAAAATGTGTTATATACACACAATGGACTATTACACAGATTTTAAAAAGAAGGAAATCCTGTTACATTCCTTTTTTTTAAGCGCTGTCTTTTTAATTTAATTTAATTAATTTATTTGACAGAGAGAGAGATCACAAGTAGGCAGAGAGAGAGAGTGGGGAGCAGGCTCCCTTCTGAGCAGAGAGCCTGATGCGGGGCTTGATCTCAGAACCCTGAGATCATGACCTGAGCCGAAGGCAGAGGCTTAACCACTGAGCCACCCAGGTGCCATGGAAATCCTGTTATATTCTGCAACATGGATAAATATCAAACATTATTCTAAGCAAAAAAGCCAGTCACAAAAGGACAAATACTATATAATTCCACTCATGAAGTGTTTAAATTAAGCTAAAATCAAGACAGAGAGTAGAAACATGGTTGCCAAGTGCAGAAGAGAGGTGGGTAAGGGGACATTAGTGTTTAGGGGATAGAGTTTGTCCTGCAAAATGAAAACGTTAGAGATCTATTACACAACAATGTAAATATACTTAACACGAGATGTACACCTAAAAATGATAAAAGATGGTAAAATTAATGTGATGTGGTTTTTAATACAATTAAAAAATAGATATAAGATCAAAGAAATACACAGTGAGAAATGAAAGTTTAACTATCAAAGGAAGTCCCATTCCCTTTAAGAACTGCTGCTTTGTTTGTGATAGGCCTGTGGACTTGAGCCCTGTTGGGTTTCAGATCTCAGTGTTTTGGGGACCCATCTGTGGTGTGGGAGCCCTTAAAATTTGGGGCACTAGATGCGTAGTGCAAACCCTTCAGCCCTCAGGAAGAAGCTGGGAGTTGGGGGCTCCCTCCCAAGTATTCGGTGCTATGCTGAGAATGAGCTTCACGATGACAGCATGGCTTAGTCCTTCCTACCTTTTGGGGGGTGAGTATTTCTCATTTGCCTGATGTATGGTAGTCTCTCAGCCAGTTTCTGAATTTCTCTTGGAGGCAAATTTGTATGTACATTCCGTGTGTCCAAAGGAAGAGCGAAGTTCAGGAGCCTCAGATGTCAGTGTGTTGGTCTTTCTCCATAAAAGGACATTTTTTAATTATAGAGAAATGCAAAGAAGTGCTCAAAAACGGATGGGGACTTGTGAAAAGATATATGAGCCAGCTTGGAAAGGCTCCTTCTGGCCAAATTTGAGACCGTTTAATCATCAAAATTAATAATGACAGGAATGGATTATCACATTGATTTTTAAACTATATTTGACATACAATGTGTAAATTTAAGGTCTATGACATGTTGATACATTACTGATTTTTATTTTCTATTTATTTTTAAAGATTTTATTTATTTATTTGTCAGAAAGAGAGAGAATGATAGCACAAGCAGGGGGAGTGGCAGGCAGAGGGAGAAGCAGGGTCCCCGCTGAGCAGAAAGCCCAATGTGGGACTCAATCCCAGGACCCCGGAATCATGACCTGAGCCAAAGGCAGATAATTAATGAACTGAGCCACTCAGATGTCCCCATACTGATTTTTTAAAAGATTTTACTTATTTATTTATTTGACAGACAAGAGATCACAAGCAGACAGAGAGGTAGGTGGGGGGGTGGGGGTGGGAAGCAGGCTCCCCACCGAGCAGAGAGCCCGATGTGGGGCTCAACCCCAGAACCCTGGGATCACGACCTGAGCCAAAGGCATACACTATGGAGTATTATGCTTCCATCAGAAAGGATGAATACCCAACTTTTGTAGCAACATGGACGGGACTGGAAGAGATTATGCTGAGTGAAATAAGTCAAGCAGAGAGAGTCAATTATCATATGGTTGCACTTATTTGTGGAGCATAACAAATAGCATGGAGGACATGGGGAGATAGAGAGGAGAAGGGAGTTGGGGGAAATTGGAAGGGGAGGTGAACCATGAGAGACTATGGACTCTGAAAAACAATCTGAGGGTTCTGAAGGGGCAGGGGGTGGGAGGTTGGGGGAACCAGGTGGTGGGTATTATAGATGGCACGGATTGCATGGAGCACTGGGTGTGGGACAAAAATAATGAATACTGTTATGCTGAAAATAAATAAAAAATAAATTTAACAAAAAAGGCAGAGGCTCTAACCCACTGAGCCACCCAGGCACCCCTCCCCCCAATACTGATTTTAAATAAAGAATCCATGAGTCCATAAGATACTAAGAATAAGCAAATAAAATGGGATAGGAGAGCTTTCATATATAGGAATATGACAACTATTAAGTGTAGAAGGAATGATTGGAATATAAAATCATTGTTTTATAATCACCATTGTAATACTGTTTCAGGCAGGAATCATCAGTGGATACTTCCACCAATGGGTGGAAGACTGTGGGGAACAAGATAGTTCCAGAACCTGAAAGTATCACCACACAGATTAGTTATATTCACCTTTGCAATAGAGAAATTTGGCAGTCACTGCCTATACCAAATGATCAAGCTGGATATTTCTATTAAGGGTTTTAACTGGCATAATGTATGTGATATATAGAAGAATACAGTACCCATGTAATATTTTTGTCCCCCAAATTAAGATTTTTTTCACCTGAATCATATTATGAAGAAACTATCAAACCCCAAATTGAGGGACAGTCTGCAAAAAAATTGTCTTAGATTCTTTTTATTTTTTAAGATTCATTTATTTATTTTAGAGAGAGAAAGAGAATCCTGAAGTGGACTTCCCGTTGAGTGCAGAGCCCAGTGCAGGGCTTGATCCCTGAGATCATGATCTGAGATCACGACCTGAATTGGCTTGGATTTTTAAAAATGTCAATAGCATGAGACAGAGGAGGGAAAAAAAAAAAAAAAAAGGCTGGTGAACTGAAGGACACTAACAAGGCATGACAACTAAATGCAAAGCGTTATCCTTTGTTATCCTTCAGACAAGACTCTGAATTTGAAGAAGAAGATGAAGAAGAAGAAGGAGGAGGAGGAGGAGGAGGAGGAGGAGGAGGAGGAGGAGAAGAAGAAAGGGACAGCTGGGTGGCTCAGTCATTTAAGCATCTGACTCTTTATTTCAGCTCAGATCTTGATCTCAGGCTCATGAGTTCAAGCCCTGTAACAAAACAAAACAGGGGTGCCTGGGTGGCTCAGTCGGTTGAGTGTCCAATTCTTGATTTTTGCTCAGGTCATGATCTCAGGGTCATGGGATCAAGACCTGCCTCAGGCTCTGTGCTCAGCAGTGAGTCTGCTGCTTCTTCTCCCTCTGTTCCTCCCCCCAACTTGCTCCCCCACTTTCTCTCAAATAAATAAAATCTTTAAACAAAAGCAAACAAAAAACCAAGAAGTCATAAAGGATATTGGGATGCTTAGGGAAATTTAAATACGGACTGATTGCTAGATAGCATAATTGTATTTATGTTAAATATCCTTAGCATGAACATTATATTGTAATTACATATAAGAATACCCTTGTTTGGGGTGCCTGGGTGGTTCAGTGGGTTAAGCCTCTGCCTTCGGCTCAGGTCAAGGTCTCAGGGTCCTGGGATTGAACCCCGCATTGGGCTCTCTGCTCAGCGGGGAGCCTGCTTCCTCCTCTCTCTCTGCCTGCCTCTCTGCCTACTTGTGATCTCTGTCTGTTAAATAAATAAATAAAATCTTAAAAAAAAAAAAGAATACCCTTGTTTTAGGAAATACATGCTGAATGTTTATGTATGAAGGGTTACAGTGTCTTCAAGTAACTGATAGTTTGGGGGAAGAGGGATAGATAGAAAGAAAGAGGGATGGATAGATACATACATACATAAATAGTTGAGAGATAAAGGACGAGGAAGAACGAATATGTGAGAAAATGCTAACAAACGGTGTGCCTAAATGAGGGGTAGAGGGTTGTTTATTTACTATTTGTACAACTTTTCTCTAGGTTTGGCATTTTTAAAAATAGAAAGTCGTGAAAAAATAATGTAAGAGAAACACACGGTAGAGTGAAAAGATAACTGAGGGTAGTGTCAAGGGATGGAATCTAGAACATGAAGACCAGCATTAACTTGGGACAGGAGAAGAGCCACTCAAAACTGGAGGATAGGAGGCTGGGGCGGCCGCCAGTAAAGACTAGTATGTAGGAGAGAGAGCAGAAGTTGAAGGAGTTTGTGCCTATTGGTCCCTGTAAAGTCGAAAGTGAGGCCATTTATTGAGGGACAAGGCTTGAGGTTGTGGTGAAGGATTGAGATAGCTACTGTACTGAGTGGGAGAGGTCGATGACATAAAACGATGGCAAAGTAATGATGAGAACCCAGAACCTGAACCCAGGACTGCAGAACCTGAATTAGTAGTAGTACTAATGGCATGCTGTGTGGTTTCTCCGTAACCACTCAGTAAAAGAAAGTTCAGTAAGCTCTATGGGAAATTTACAGGCCAAGTACCACAGTAGGACAGAGTTGAGGATGCATGCAAAAGAGGTCGAATTGACATAACATAGATTCAAGAACTGATAGGAAAAAAAGTGAAACCATTGAGAAGAGCAGTGAACTGGGGGGATAAGAATCAGTCAAGGGGCTGGGGCTCAAGAAGGTTGACTAACGTGTATAAAAATTTGGGGATTGAGAGGGCTATAGAAATAAAAGATTGAGATATGTGGGGCACCTGGGTGGCTCAGTGAGTTAAAGCCTCTGCCTTTGGCTCAGGGTCCTGGGATCGAGCCCCACGTCGGGCTCTCTGCTCAGCTTCCCCCTCTCTCTCTCTTTGCCTGCCTGTCTGCCTACTTGTGATCTCTGTCTGTCAAATAAACAAATAAATAAAATCTTTTTTAAAAAGATTGAGATATGTAATTAAAGTATCAGAGGTTGGGGGTACGTGGGTGGCTCAGTGGGTTGGGCCTCTACCTTCAGCTCAATTCGTGATCCCAGGGTCCTGGGATCGAGCCTGGCGTCAGGCTCTCTGCTCACCAGAGAGCCTACTTCCTCTGCTCTCTCTGCCTGCCTCTCTGCCTACTTGTGATCTCTGTCAAATAAATAAATAAAATCTTTTTTTAAAAGATTGAGATATGTAATTAAAGTATCAGAGGTTCCAGCAAAGATAAGGACTGATGTATGTTGCTGTACAGGTACCAATGGTGGATAAAGGTTTTGAGATTGACATGATGAAAAAATTTTGAGCCTAGGTTGTTCAGTGATTAATCCGTCTATGTGCTGAACAGAAGCCCTAGCATAAGTAGCACACATATAGGCCAATTCTAAGAGGTTCCTTCAATACAAATTGCCAAACTGGTCCTTCATGATCACAAACTTGATTCTGTTAATTGAGTCAAAATTATGCGCAAATTACCCACAAATATCCAATGGACAGATTGGCCAAGAGATCATGAGGTGTGCTGTTAAGAAAGTTTTGTCCTAAAGAAGTAGATCCTCTCTTTGGGGAATTTAGGTCCAAAGACATGAAGAGTTGAATAGTCAACTTTTATGAATAGAAGCCATACATAAAAGCAGTGGTGCATTTAATACCAGAGTACCACAATGTCAGATCCCGGGGTAGGAATTGATCAAGAACCTCTTAATGCTGAGGGAGTAACAGCTACATCTACTTTGGGTCCTAGGCACCACTGAGATCCTGAAACACATTCTCATCTCTGTAAGATCCACATATGCAGCCCTTCTGATAGTGCCTAGTAGAATTTCTGAGTTTCCATGGGCCCAGCTCTGTGTCTGAGATTCCTGTTACCATATGTATCCTTAGAATACATATCCAGATTTCAGTTATGGTTCTTTCAGTGCAAACAATAAGGAATTGAATCTTAAATAACAGGAATTTCAAAGGTAGTGTAGCTCTATGCACAGTACAATCAGTAGAAGCTCTACATCCCTCAATTCTGCACTTTGTCATCAAAGCCCCAAGTTAGCTGTAAACAGCAATTGGAGCAACAAGCTCATTGTTCACATCCATTGAAAAGAAAGAGGGCTTCTTTCCCAATTATGTAATAAAAATCCTTGTCTTTAGTATGATTGTACCAACTTTGGGCAGATGCCAACCCTTGGGTGGCCAAAGAAATGTCACGTGCTGATTAGGTTACTACAGAATCTCCCAATAAATGGCAAGAGGGAAGATATAATCATGATCAACTTAAACTAATTGGGACGTACTCTTGGAGCCAGAGATGGTCAGCTTTTTCTGAGTGACATGGGATATATATGGGGAGTTTTGAACACCTGAGCAAAACTGAAATTTTATTAAGGAAAAAGGAAGGAAATGGATGTTCTATGGGCATCTACCTCATTCTCAAATACTCGAGTGTTTGAGGTAGAGTTACACAAGTTGAAACTATGTTTTAGGGTATAGAACAAATGTCAACAGTTTTTCTCTAATTTTTCCTAAACCCACATTATTTTTTTAAATTTTATTTAGTTGAGAGAAAGAGGGAGGGAGAGGGAGAAGCAGACTATCTGCTGAGCAGAGAGCTCAATGTGGGACTCGATCCCAGCACCCCAAGATCAGGACCTGAGCTGAAAGCAGACACTTAACCGACTAAGCCACCCAGGCGCCCCCTCAACCCACTTTAGTAATATTTCTCCATTCTCCTTTAATTTTCCCACACTAAAGAATGTAATACTTTATGCATTTATGTTACATATTTCAATATGCCTTTGAATTATGACACATTGTATGATATAAATATTTGATATAAAGAGTATATTTAAGATATAAATAATATTACTAGGGGCTCCTGGGTAGCTCAGTCAATTAAGTCTGCCTCCAACTTAGGTCATGATCCCAGGGTCTTGGGATTGAGACCTGGGGTCAGGCTCACTGTTCAGCAGGGACTCTGCTTATCCCTCTCTCTGTCCCTCACCCTTGTTCCTGTGCATGTGAGCTCTCTCTCCAATAGATAAAATCTTTTAAAAAAAGAATATTACTAAAATAGACACCCTTGCACCCTATCCTAATTTAAGAAAAAGAATAGTACTCATAACTTTGAAACGTTCTATGTAATTCTCTCTGATTACATCCCCCCGCCTTCAATTCCACCCCACCTCTGAGGTAAACACGGTCCTGGATTTTATATTTTTTGTCCTTTTGATTTTCACTATAGTTTTACCCATCATTTGAATACCTTGACTATATATTTGTAAGGTGTATGTTTTTGAGCTCCCTATAAATGAAATCATATGTCGTATTTCTTAATGTGGTAACACAAAATTTACCATTTTAACCATCTTTAAGTGGACACTATAGTGGCATGAAGTGCATTCACATTGCTGTGACATCATCACCACCAACCAACGCCAGAATTTTTTTTTCATTTTCCCAAACTAAAACTCTGTCCCCATTAAACAACAACTCCCCACTCCTCTCTTCCCCCAGCCCCTATCAATCATGATTCTATTTTTGTCTCCATGAATTTTAGTACTCTAGGTACCTTATTTAAGTAGAACCATACAGTATATGTCCTTTTCTGGCTTATTTCACTTAGCATAATGTTCAAGATTCATCTATGTTGTTGTGTATCAGAATGTCCTTCTTTTAAGACTGAATAATATTCCACCGTATGAAACCACATTGGTTTTTCCATTCATCTGTCAAAGGACACTTGGGTTGTTTCCACCTTTTGGCTGTTGTGAATAATGCTTCTATGAACATGGGTCTACAAATATCCCATCAAGTCTCTGCTTTCAGTTCTTGGGGGCATATTCCTAATATATATAGTCTTTTTGTTGTTATGTTTCTAAGACTCATCCATGGTAATAGGTGGAGCTGTCATTCATTCACCTTAATTGCTGCATGATATTTCATTGTGTGAATATTAAACATTTTGTTTATCCATTCTCCTCTAGATGGTCATTGGAGTTTCCAATTTTTGCTGTTACCAACAGGGCTGCATTGTCTTATATGCCTCCTTGTACATATGTATAAAAGTATCTCTAGTCCCCAATATATACTTAAAAATGAAATTGTGTCATAAGGCACTGTATATCTTCAGTGATGATAGATATTGTCAAATTACACTTTCTGTACACCTTTGTACTCCCATCAACAGCATATGTAAGTTTCCATTGCTCCACAGCCTCATTAGAACTTGGTATTGTCAAGTTCAATACTTGAATGCAGATAGTGCCAGTTGTCCCTGGATACTCTTTTGTCTTCCCTTAATAATATATCTCATGAGTTTTATCTGTGTTGCCCAGGTGGAAACTTTATTTCCAAGCCTTCCTGAGGCTGGGGAAGGCCAACCAACTAAGGTGTAGCCAATAGAATGTCACTGAAAGTGACATGTATCTCTTCTGGGTCCTTACTTTAAAAGGTATACTTTTTAAAAAATTTTTAAATTAACATATAATGTATTATTTGCCCCAGGGGTAGGGATCTGTGAATCACCAGGTTTACACCCTTCACGGCACTCAGCATTGCACTTATCTTCCCCAGTGTCCATAACCCAACCACTCTCCCCCTACCTACTCTAGCCCCGGCAACCCTCCATTTGTTTTGTGAGATTAAGAGTCTCTCATGCTTTGTCTCCCTCCCGATCCCATCTTGTTTTATTTTTTCCTTCCCTAGCCCCCAAACCCTCCACTTTGCCTCTCAACTTCCTCATATCAGGGAGATCATATGATAATTGTCTTTCTCTGATTGACTTATTTCGCTCAGCTTAATACCCTCTAGTTCCATCCACGTCATCCCAAATGGCAAGATTTCATTTCTTCTGATGGTTGCATAGTATTCTATTGTATATGTATACCACCTCTTCTGTATCCATTCATCTGTTGATGGACATCTAGGTTCTTTCCATAGTTTGGCTATTGTGGACATCACTGCTATAAACATTTGGGTGCACGTGCCCCTTCGGGTCACTACGTTTGTATCTTTAGGGTAAATACCCAGTGGTGCGATTGCTGGGTCTTAGGGTAGCTCTATTTTCAACTTTTTGAGGAACCTTCATGCTGTTTTCCAGAGTGGCCGCAGCAGCTTGCATTCCCACCAACAGTGTAGGAGGGTTCCCCTTTCTCTGCATCCTCACCAGCATCTGTCATTTCCTGACTTGTTAATTTTAGCCATTCTGACTGGTGTGAGGTGGTATCTCATTGTGGTTTTGATTTGTATTTCCCTGATGCTAAGTGATATGAGCACTTTTTCATGTCTGTTGGCCATCTGGATGTCTTCTTTGCAGAAATGTCTGTTCATGTCCTCTGTCCATTTCTTTTTTTTTAATTTTTTTTAAAGATTTTATTTATTTATTTGATGAGAGAGCGAGAGACACAAGCAGGCAGAGCAGCAGAGGCAGAGGGAGAAGCAGGCTCCCCACTGAGCAGAGAGCGCAATGCGGGGCTTGATCCCAGCACTCTGGGACTATGACCTGAGCCAAAGGCAGTCGCTTAACCACCTGAGCCACCCAGGCGCCCCCTCTGTCCATTTCTTGATTGGATTATTTGTTCTTTGGGTGTTGAGTTTGGTAAGTTCTTTATAGATTTCAGATACTAGCCCTTTATCTGATAATGTTGTTTGCAAATATCTTCTCCCATTCTGTCCATTGTCTTTTGGTTTTGTTGACTGTTTCCTTTGCTTTGCAAAAGCTTTTGATCTTGATGAAGTCCCAATAGTTCATTTTTGCCCTTGTTTCCCTTGCCTTTGGTGATGTTTCTAGGAAGAAGTTGCTGCAGCTATGATCTCCTCAAGGATTTTGATGGATTCCTTTCTCACATTGAGATCTTTCATCCATTTGGAGTCTATTTTTGTGTGTGGTGTAAGGAAATGGTCCAGTTTCATTTTTCTGCATGTGGCTGTCCAATTTTTCCAACCCCATTTGCTGAAGAGGCTGTCTTTTTTCCATTGGACGTTCTTTCCTGCTTCATCAAAGATTAGCTGACCATAGAGTTGAGGGTCTATTTCTGGGCTCCCTCTTCTGTTCCACTGATGTATGTGTCTGTTTTTGTGCCTGAACCATACTATCTTGATGATGACAACTTCATAATAGAACTTGAAGTCTGGAATTGTGATGCCAAAAAGGTATGCTTTTTAAAAGGTGTGGTTCCCTAACCCATCTACTTGCTTGCAGGCTAGGTTCAGATTTGATGGCGGGAGCCAGAGTAGCCACTTTGAACCCAGAAATGGAAACTTTATATTGAAGAGGATAACTTCGGGATGATTACCTCTGAACTGTTTAATGAGTGAAAAAATGAACTTTCGTTTCAGCCACTATAGTGTTTCATTGTTATAGCAGCTTAGACTGCATCTTAATTAATACATTAGTTATTCAGTTTAAAGTCATTCCCAATTTCACCCTTGCTCAGAGGGCTTGCGTTTTTTCTCTCTCAAGATCTTTCTGGTGATGTTCTTTTTGCATTTGATCTATACTGCTAAACTCCTTTTTATGCTCCTGTCCTTACGCATATTAGCCTGACAACAGTGGCCCAGGGTAGTGGATGTTTGTTGTTGCTTATCCACATCCACTTTTCCTTCCTAACAGCACCTAGACTTTTTTGTTTTGTTTTGGTTTTGAACGTTACATTTTCCCCAGTTGTATGCAATTTCCCCACTGTTGCATTTTCCACAGTTGTCTGCAGGATTTAGATCAGAGTATCCAGCGCTTTTGCTATAGAAGATAAGGGGAACAGTGGAGACTCTTTCTTCTAGATCCTTTCTCTTACCAGCCCATATATCTGCAAGGGCACCAAGAGGCTAAAGGTTAAAGGAAAAAAAAGAGTCGAACTTTGTTTCTTACAGCATTCAGAATTTTGATGATAGAATAGCTCCTGCCTCAGCTTTGTACTACTTCTAGATCTAGTTAAATGACCTTCTTGTCTATTTTGTTTTTCCCACAGTATCTTTTCAACACATTAAAAAAAAAATTTCAGCTGTTGCTATGGATAACATCAAAAGAACTGTAATGGATACAACCATCCTTAAGTTCCAGGCTTTTCTAAACTGGGATCCATTGGAAATGGTTGGAAGGACTTGCTACATGTTAACTGGGATTACATATAAACACCTCTAGGCTTCTTTAAGACAAAATGAGAACAATAGAGGAGGAGAGTGTAATAGGGAGGAGAAGAAGCACTAACATGGCCAAGGTTATGTGTGATCAGTTTACTCGTAAGTTTAGACATTATCCATCTAAAATCCTGGTTAACTGCCTGCCTAAGGATGCAAAGGTCCAATAGTAGACAATCTGCCTCTAGATCCTGTTGCTTAGAACAATATGAGCTGCAAGAGCTAACAGAGATTTGTATTCCTCAAGATGGTATGTAAGCCATCAGCCAATCAGAATATGACCTCAGACCATTAACCAATCAAATGCCACCTCACCCAGCCCTCACCCCTAGCAACAGCAAGAATGAAACATAACAGGAAAGAAGTACAGCTGGGTTATAAACCTAGACCAGAGAAGTTGACTTTGACAGCACTGACAATTAAGAGCTAACCCCCTCTGGAGTCTCCCACACAAAACCTTCTGCATGATTTGTGCTTTAATTCAAACCTTAGCTCATTTTGAAGGAGTACTTTATATTTTTGTTGTTACTTTTTTCAAACTAGATTAATAAAATTCATCTCTAAAAACTTGGCCCGGGATTGGTCATATAATGTGAAGTCGCTGTCCCTAAGATGTTTTGAGATCTTCTTTTCAAGAATTTTCTGTCATGGATAGGGGTTCTGTATCCTAAAGATGGCTGTGAATTTTTGAAAACTGTGCAGGCTAGAAGTTTTGAGTGGCCAACTATATGTTAGTTCCCTGAGAGTAAGAATGTAGGGGACAGGATTTCCTATAGCATCTAAAACCATTCCCAGTTGGATCTTTATCTTGAAATAATAAGGGGAATGTGGAAGGGCCTGTTTAAACATAGGTGCTGTCTCCCAAGTAGGTGCTGAAAAACCCATGTTTGTTGAGGGGTGGAATAGAGGACAGGACAGCTAGAACCTACCAATGCCAGGTGGAAAAGAAAAAGACAAAGAGAAACCTTCTGCTTCCTTCCATCTAATCTCATCTTTCTCTATGACTTTCCTCCTTCCCACTTTTTTTTAGCTTTTAAAAAATTGTGAAGTACACCACACAAAGTGGAAAGCACAAAGGATAAACATACAGTTCAGTGAGTTTTAACAAAGCAAATGTTTGTGGAATTACTGTTTGGTTCAAGAAATAGAACATTGTTAGCATTTCAGAAACCCTACTTGTATCCCCTTCTAACCACTACCCTTTCTCTCCCCCCAAAGGCAACCACTAATCTCACTTTTAACATTATCAGATCAAGAAGCAGAACATTACCAGCAGCTGCCTTTTATGCACCCCTTTAAATCACTATCCCTTCACCCCAAGGGTAACTTCTATCCTGAATTCTAATGTTGCATATCAATTATGTTTGTTTTTGAATTATATATGTGAAAACATATAGTACATATTATTTTTTTTTTGCCTAGCTTCTTTTGTTCAACATTATGTTTGTGAGATTCACCTGAGTTGTATGTGGTTATAGTTTGTTCATTTTCATTGTTCTTGTATAAATGTATAAATGTACATTTATAAATGTGCTTTGTATAAATGTACCACAATTTCATTATACATTCTAGTGGAGGTGCACCTTTGCGTTGTTTTCCAGTTTTCAACCATTACAAATAGTGCTGCTATGAACATTCTTGTACATACCTTCTGTATACCATATACATGCATTTCTCCTCATTATATGCCTAGTGATGGGATTCCTGGGTCGTAGGCTCTGGGTCTGTTCTGCTTTAGTAAGTACTGACAAATAGTTTTTCAGAATTGTTGCCCTAAATTTACACTTCCACCATCAATGTATTAGAATTTCATTTGTTCCACTCTAGCTTGCAGCTGCATAACTCTTATCTTGGTTTTCAGCATCACATGGGCATGGTCTCTGTGTGTCTGTGTCTTCACATGACCACCTTTTTATAAGGACACTACTTGTATTGGATTGGCCCTACTACAATGTGATCTTACCTTAACTAATTACATCTGAACAATCTTATTTCCAGAGAAAGTCACATTCTGAGGTACCGGGGATTAGGACTTAAACATTTGAGGGGTGGGGTGGGACACAATTCAATCCATAACAGATGTGATGGTACTGAACATCTGTTGTTGATCCCAGTGGGAAAACTTCAACTTTTCACAATTCAGTGTGATGTTTTCTGTAGTTTTTAAAAACAAGTACTCTATAAGATTAAGATGTTCCCTTTAATTTCTGGTTTGCTAAAGTTTTTAAAAATTGTGACTGGATGTCGAAATTTGTCATATACTTTTTCTTCATCTAATGAGACAGTCATCTCATATTCTCCTTTAGGCTCTCACTATAGTAAGTTACATGTATTTTTAATATTTTTCAAAAGAACTTTGATAGAAATATTAAAATTCCAAGTAAGTGGGATTTATGAGTTGGACAATGTTCTGTTTCTCTTTTCTTTCTCTCTTCTCTTTTTGGGAAAAGAAGGGGCACAAGGGCAGGCAGGTATCTGACCTGGCCCTAATGTTCTGTTTCTTGATCAGGGTGCTAGTTACAACAGTGTGATTGGTTTGTGAAATTCACTAACCTGTACACTTATGATGTTTAACTTTATGTATATAAGCTATATGTCAACAAAAAATTAAGAGAAATTCAGCTAAATTCCTATGAGAATGAAAGCTCTTCTGAAAGATACTTAGATGCCCCAATTTCTACTCACATCAGCCTCCTAAGAGAGGTGAAGATCTGGGTTGCTAAGATGGAAGGAAGGTCAAATCTTTAAGTGGTTCACAATTGACACACTGACACACTTAATATGAGTTAGGTAGTTTTTTTTTTTTCCTCTCCCCAGAATTCAGTGTGTATCAGCCTTGTTTTTCAGTGATTCATTCAAGCCAAAGTTGAGTATTATGTTGACAGATTGGATTATTTTCTAGGTCACCCTCGCGGGACAACCTTTGAATCTGGTTTTTGCTATCTTTTCTTTTAGTTGAGATTTTTCAACATGAATTTTTATGCGTTGAGTTATTCTAAAAAATTCCATTCTTCACTTTTAGCAGACGTTATCTTTCATATACCTGTAGGGATTGGTGTAGTCTTACATTCTGTCTTCAAAATGTTTCTATTCTTCACAGTTTTGTTCCCAACTGGATTTTTTTGTTAGAATTGAATTAACTCTACTCATTTAATTTGAGAAGAACTGACATCTCTACAATTTTTCCCTTTTCATTCAGGATCATGGTAAGCCTCTCCATTATTTCAAGTCTAATTTATTCCCCTCGGATATGATTCTGTATGGTTCTGTAGTTTTCTTCATATAAATTATACATATTTCTTATTAGAGTTATTCCTACTTGTTTCATGTCTTTTTTGTTGTTGTTGAGATTGTTGCTATTGTGAATGGACCCCCCCCCCCTTTTTTTTTTCATTCAAAAATGAACCTTTGGAGCGATAGGATCTCTACCAACCCTTTCAGCGGTGAGACTCTATGGTTCCTTGGTTCTATGAGAATATTCTACTCGCACGTCCATTATCCGAACCTGAAGGAAGATGGCAACCGAGAGTCACTAAGCAAAGGGTCGCTCTATCTCGCCTTTGTTCTCCTCTCGGTGGCTACTGCGCAGGCGTAGTCGCTCCAGTGCCGTCCCCGCCTTCCCGGTCGCGGGCCCAGCTCGGTAGCGCCGGCGCACTGGCGCGCTCCGTTTACACGCTCCGGGGCCTGTAGGCGCCGCGAGTTCCGGCTGTCGCCGTCGCCGCCGCAGCTCCTGGAGGTCGGTTGCGACGAGTAACGGCGCCGGGACGAGCCCTGCGCCGCCTTCTCCGATATGTACCCGAATTGGGGCCGGTATGGCGGGAGCAGCCACTATCCGCCGCCGCCGGTCCCGCCGCCGCCACCGCCGGTGGCGCTTCCTGAGGCCTCGCCGGGGCCCGGGTACTCGAGCTCGACGACTCCCGCGGCCCCCTCCTCCTCGGGCTTCATGAGCTTCCGCGAGCAGCACCTGGCGCAGCTCCAGCAGCTGCAGCAGATGCACCAGAAGCAAATGCAGTGCGTGCTCCAGCCCCATCACCTTCCTCCGCCCCCCCTACCGCCCCCGCCGGTGATGCCGGGGGGCGGCTACGGGGACTGGCAGCCACCGCCGCCACCGATGCCCCCGCCGCCTGGGCCGGCCCTCAGCTATCAGAAGCAGCAGCAGTACAAACACCAGATGCTCCACCACCAACGAGATGGGTCTCCTGGTTTGGTTCCCATGGAGCTGGATTCCCCCCCTGAATCTCCCCCTGTGCCGCCGGGATCTTATATGCCCCCTTCTCAGTCTTACATGCCCCCACCTCAGCCGCCACCCTCGTACTACCCCCCGGCCTCGTCTCAGCCCTACCTACCTCCCGCTCAGCCGTCCCCTTCTCAGTCCCCACCTTCCCAATCCTACCTGGCGCCCACCCCTTCTTATTCTTCCTCTTCCTCCTCCTCGCAATCCTATTTGAGCCATTCCCAGTCCTACTTGCCCTCCTCTCAGGCATCTCCTTCCCGCCCCTCCCAGGGCCATTCTAAATCCCAGCTACTAGCTCCACCACCACCGTCCGCCCCTTCTGGGAATAAGACAACTGTCCAGCAAGAGCCTTTGGAGAGTGGGGCCAAGAACAAGAGTGCTGAACAGCAAGCTGCCCCAGAGCCAGATCCCTCCACAATGACTCCACAGGTAAGAAAGCATCTGCCTGAGCAGCATCTTTCACCTAGAGGGCCCTAAGTGAGCAGGCCTCAGGGCTTTAACCTGTGCTTAGGCTAATTCCAACACAATGAATAGCTAATTTACACTCCAAAGGATTCCTTAAGCGTCAAGTCTGACATCTCTGCTTTTCAAGTAGCTAAATGTGGATTATTAAAAGAACAGGGTTTGAGGATGTTTCTGAAAACCACAGAGTAGTGGGGTGGCTGAAGAATTACTTCTCAGACCTATCCTTTGGTTCCCTTTGACCCACCTCCTAGATTTTATTGCTTTTATAAAGCACTTTCTTTTAAAATTGTATTTTAACCTCAAATTTCCATTTGAGAGGCAGTATAAAAAAGAAGTTTCCCAAAGGCTGTTACTTGAAATGTATACAAACCTTATGACTAGTTAGCTTTTTAAAAAAGTTATTCAGGGGCCACTGGTATAGCTGTCAGCTTTGTGAATTCCAAATGTTAGCAAATGAGGAATGGAAATCTTATTCTTACCAGGAGTATCTAATTATGTGTATACATGGGTATGCGATACATAAGAAGTCTCTTCGCCTTTGACCATTTGGGAGTCTCTTGGTTATTTTAAGGAATGGACCCATTCGTCCTTTTCCCAAATCACTTAAAGCAAGCTTTAAGACATACCCATTTTGCTGCAATGCATTGTTACCATTCACTCCAGAGTAACTGCCTTGGAATTTGGCCAAGGTGAAGAAAAGTTACTGATATATCTTCCTCCATGAGAGAGTCATTTCTATAAACTTCTGTTTTAAGTGATGCTTGCTACAGAGCAGTCACAGATGGACAGGATAGCAGTAACAAATGAATTTCTCCCTTAAGAAAGAAGATAGAACTAAAGTGGAGTAAATAACTTGTTAATGATTTCTTACAATAGACACTTCTAGCAATTACTAATCTACCTTAGATTTCCTAATGAAAAGAGAGTCTTAGTCTGCAAGCTCAGATTTACATATAAAAGATTTCCAGAAGATAGGGATGTGGTGCTTTAATGGTTTTCCATTAGAAATTAAGAACACAAGTTGTTTTAAGTAAGCAAGATGTTGTGCTTGACACATCAGGAGAAGACACTTGTGATATTGGAGTAAAATAGGAGAATAAGAGATTCTTTGGGCTTACCCCATCCCATTAGGTTATTTTCCCCAGATTCCTCTGTTCTAGAGAAGAAATTTCTGTCCCCATTCCCAACCCATTCTGAAATTCCCATTGTTTTTGTTGTCAAAACACTATCGGAGTTAGTCCATGCAAAAGTACAACATCCATTTTCTCCTCTCTACTAGACTTTTTCTGGCCTTCTGAGAGACAAATGAATTGTTTTTGGAGGGTGGGGAGGAGGAATCAGACCCGTCTTTAATACAAATATATGAGCATTGGTTTGCTGGTTTGGCTTTTCTGCCTTTACACCCTTGTCTGTATTGAACTTCTTTCAGTGCTTTGCGTATTCATTGCCTGCAATTCTTTGGTGAGAGCCAGAAAAAAAGAGTGGAAGATGAGGCTTGAGAAGTGTAGGGGGAAGACCAAGAAGGGCCTCGTAAGCTTGTTTAGGTTTTCTTACCTCTGTCTAGAAATCACCCCAAGTTTCTCAACCCTCTCTCCCTGCCTTAATTGTATTATTTTCAAGGTACATCTCAAATATCAGGGTCTCTGTGAAGCCATCCCTGACTCACCCATCTGGTTGGTTGGTTTTCAGATTTTAAGTCCCTTGCAGACAGGGACCATCTCACTCATCTTTTTATCCTCTGTAGCACCTAGGACAGTGCCTTGCAAACTGTAGACTCTGCATGGAGATTTGTTGAATAAGCTACAAGAGTTGTCATGTTCTAGACTTAGGATACTTTGGCTTATTAGATTACACAGGTTTTCTTCATGCCAGTACTGATCTCTGACAAAGAACCCTTCTGCAAATTTATTATTCTTTGGTTCGTATTTTATTTTTGGAATATGTCATTAGAAATTTTGATGGCGAAAGATTATAAACACACCCAAAAGTAGAGAAAATGATATGGTTTCTTCTTTAAACCCATCATTCAGATTCAAAAACTGTCAAGATTTTATCATGTTTACTTGACCTGTGCCTTTTTTTTATTGCTGCTGAAATATTTTAAAGCAAATCTTAGATGTCATGTCATGTCATCTCTACATTCTTAGTCATCTTTTTAAAAAATGGACCTTTTTGGAGCGCCTGGGTGGCTCAGCTGTTAAGTGGTTGCCTTTGGCTCAGGTCATGATCCCAGGGTCCTGGGATCAAGCCCCACATCGGGCTCCCTGCTCAGTGGGAAGCCTTCTTCTCCCTCTCTCACTCCTTCTGCTTGTGTTCCCTCTCTTGCTGTGTCTCTTTCTGTCAAATAAATAAATAAAATCTTTTTTTTTTTAATGGACTTTTCCTTAGGTAAATACATTATAACACCTACAAAATGTAACAACAGTTTCTTTGTATCATCTAATACCTGACCCATTCAGACTTCCCCTATTGTCTCATCATACTAATTTAAAAAAATTCCTTGGTATCATCCATGTTAAAATTCCCCAGTGAACTCAGTCATGCTTTAATGGTTTATTCAGATCAGAATCCAATACAGACATTGTGAAGTAGGATCATTCTTTGTCATGGAAGGCAGTCCTGTGCATTGTAAGATGTTTAGCAGCACCTCTGTCCTGTAACTACTAGATGTTGGTAGCAGCCTACAGTGGGAAATGAAAATGTTTCCAGACATTGCCAAATATCCCTTGGGGGTTAAAATCACCCTCAGTTAAGAACGCCTCATCTAGATTAGTCTCCTATTCTCTTTCTATCCCATGCCATTGAACCTGATGAGAAATCTGTCTCACTTGTTCTGCAGAATGTCCCACATTCTGGATTTGCCTGCTTTCTCTTGGTTTCTTATCATTTGACTTGTCCCACTCCCTTTCACGTTTCTGGTAAACTCTGAAGGCTTAGATTTAAGTTCACATTTCTTTTGGCAAGTGTACTTCATGAGGGTGGTGCTGTGTACTTCATTTGCATCTCATGAAGAGACACACAGTGCTTGGTTGTCCCACTATTATTGGAACCAAGATTGATCAGGGGTTAATAGTCTAGTCCCTCCATTGTCCTGTCAGTTTTGCCTCTAATGTTCCATCTGGTGATTCATCCGCTGATAGTCTTTGCCTGAGTAAATTAGTTCTTCACTGAAAGTTATTACATGGTGATTTTTTCTTGCCCTTTCTTCTACATTTACTATATGGAATTCTGTAAAGAAAAACTTTCATGAACTAGAACTATTTTATTGGAAATACAGTTGGTATAGGAAAGGTAGGATAAGTGCTTAATAGTCTTCCATTTAATGTCTAGTTTTCAGGATAAAGCATTGTTGATTTAATGCAATGTGTATTTTTGAAGAATTAATTTTTCTATGTGTTTAAGGGACTGGTTAGGTAGAGTGCATACTAGCCTTTTTTTCATAACTTGTGACTTTTTTAATCCTTTTATTCTCAAAATTTAAGCTGTTGACTTGGATTAGAATTTTAGTCACTTATTTTTTTTTTTTTTTAAAGATTTTATTTATTTATTTGACAGAGACACACAGTGAGAGAGGGAACACTAGCAGGGGGAGTTGGAGAGGGAAAAGCAGGCTTCCTGCTGAGCAGGGAGCCCAATGTGGGGCTCGATCCCAGAACTCTGGGATCATAACCTGAGCTGAAGGCAGCCGCTTAACGGATGAGCCACCCAGGTGCTCCAGTCATTTATTTAATATTCATGTATTTATTGAGTAGCAGTTATGTGCCAAGTGCTGTGCTTAGTTTAGTACCAGAGATTAAATAGTGAAGAAAGTAAGACATGGCATTTGCCCTCAATGACTTGTCCCAATGGGAAGAACAAGACATTTAATAAGTAATTAAGAGGAGTACAAGGTGCTGTGGGATTATAAAATACACATTATCACTAGCCTGTTCCATGAGGAATGGGAAAAGGTAGGGGTTTTTTGTTTTGTTTTGTTTTCTGGTTTTTTTTTTTTTAAAGATTTTATTTATTTATTTGACAGACAGATCACAAGTACGCAGAGAGGCAGGCAGAGAGAGAGAGAGAGAGAGAGAGAGAGGGAAGCAGGCTTCCTGCGGAGCAGAGAGCCCGATGCGGGGCTCGATCCCAGGACCCTGAGATCATGACCTGAGCTGAAGGCAGCAGCCCAAACCACTGAGCCACCCAGGCGCCCCTTGTTTTCTGGTTTTAAGCTCACCATTATATTTGCAGTGTCTTGCTCAGGGTCTAGCATGTATTAGGTGAGAAACAAATCTTTTTTAAGTGATTGAATATGGTTGAGAGCTATAACCTAATTGAAGAGGCCTCCCTTTGAAGTGATATTTAAGTGAAACTTGAAGAACAAGTAGGAATTAACCAGATAGCATTCAAAGTAAGGCTTACTGAAAGCCCAGGGTAAGGGTGGTAGACAGAAACCAGGTCGGGAGGGCCTATGAGGACTTTCAGGCAGTAGGAAGCCATTGAAGGATTTTGTATAGTTGAATATGACAGATGGGCATTTTTGAAAGCTCATTGTGTTTGCTGTCTGGAGAGTGAAACTGAGAAGAGCAAGGGTGACTTAGAGACAATACTTAATAAAATAATCCAGGCAAGAGATAATAGAGTCTTGGACTTGGATGGTCATACTGGAGATGGAGAGGAGTGGAAAGACTGGAGAAATATTTGTGCGCTAGAATCTAATTGGAGATTGAGTAGTAGTGGAGAGGGAGGTGTCAAGGAGGATTCCTGAGTTTCTGGAGTCCTGCCAGGTAGATAGTGGTCCCATTTACTAATAAAATAGGAAAACCCGGAAGAGGAGGAAGAACAGGTCTGGGAATGATGTGAAAGGGTGAGTGTAGTTTTAGACCTACTGAGTTTGAGGTCCGTGAGCCACATGATTCCAAAGGAGATGTTCAATTGAAAGTTAGGTACAGGTCTGGAGTCCAGAAGTGAGATCCTGAGACATGAAAGAGTTGTGAGTCATCAGCATAAAAATGGTATTTGGGGCACAGAAATAGAGGAGGTCTCCTGAGGAGTGTGTGTAGAGTAAGGATAGAGTTTAAAGGACTTTGAGCCTAGTCCTGCAGAATCTCGGTATCCACGGAAACCAACAGAAGAAAGACCAAACGGGTAGGTGGAAAGTCAGGACAGTGCAGTCCCACAGAAGTACAAAGAAGACTGTTTCTAGGAAGAGGGAGTGGTCAGCTGTGTCACTACCACTGAGAGGTCAAGCAAGATAAAGACTGTGAGTTATCTTTTGCATTTACTGACATGTAGATTATTGTTGACCTTGGCAGGAGCAGTTTCATAGTGACTGAAGCCATATTGCATTGATTTGAGGAGTGATGGAAGGTGAGGAAATGGGGATGGTGAGTATAGACAACTCTTTCAAGAAGTTTGACTGAAGGAGAGAGAGAGAGAATGAGGGCAGGAGCTGGAGGAAGAGGTGAAGTAAAGGCGCCTTCTTTTTTAGTTCTAATTTTTTTTAGATGGGACTAAGATTATCTGGTGACCTTAATTCCTGGAGTGGAATGTGAACCTCAAAAGTATTAAAAATAAATATGTTTTAAATAAGACTAAAAAATGGAAAACCATTATTTTGCCAGATTTCTCCCCACCCCTTGCTTTAGGATGTAGGACATAGTACATTTAGTGTTACAGGCATTGATAATAACCTGGATAGGAAAGGCAACCTTCTGAAATTATCTCTAAAACATCTCTCTCTCTCTCTTTCTCTTTCCCTCTCTGTCTCTTCCCTTCCTGCCCCACCTCACACATTCTCTGCTTTATATTTCCCTGGAAAATCATTTAGTACCTAGTTCATTACTGTACTGGTAGCAAGTGGTTAGTAAATGCTTGCTGAATAAATTAGCTTCCTTTTGATAATGATATTTTTGACAAATAATTCTTACATCCTTTTGAACTCTCTTCGTTCAATCTCTTTTTGAATGTGACATATGCAGTGATTTTCCTCTATCTGTGAACTAGCATCCCATGTAAGATTGAGTTGTCTGATACGATGGGACAGTCAGAAAAAGTGGCTACTAGTTTGGCTTTGGCTTCATTAGTAAGTCCAAGCAGGTTTTATTTCTTTCTAAAATAGAGATAAGTCACTTTTCTCTTGGGGTCACTGAGGACATGTCTGAATGATGCTCATCTGTAGAGCTTTAAAAATATGCTGAAGCCAGGTCCTAGGACTGACTTAGATCTAGTTACTCTGCTTCTTGGGTTCATATGAAATAGAAATTGACCTACAGTGCTACTGTCAGCAAATCAACAAGTATTCGAGCTCCTAGTAAGGTTCTTAACCTTAGACTAGGTCTTAGACAAAGATGGGAAGCATTGACAGGTCATTGACAGTTAGATCAATTCTTGATCAAGAATCTAGATCTGTACAGTCTTCCATGTCTGTAGCCATTGGCTTCTGGTTTATGAAAGATGGTTTGCATCTTTGTATCTTTTAGTGATGCTTTCAAAGCAACTAAAAACAATGGAAACTTTTAACTTTTACTTGAAAGAGACTAAGTTTATTAATTTTTTTAAGCTGAAAGATAAGCCTGTTGCTTTTTTCATAAAAGAGTGGAAGACATTGAAAATGTTTTAATGGTACATTATTGTCAACTATCATGGTCAGTGTGCTTTTTTTTTTTTAATGTTCAATAGGAAAAATAATTATATTTCTGGAGCTGATGATTATGTACATGGTAATTAAAAACATAATAGTAGCTCATTCATGACCCAGACTTCAAGATGTAGGTAGTGAGATGGAATTTATTCCTCTCAATAGTTTGAAGCAAGTTTCAGGTCATAGAAATGAGTGGAAACGAAGTCTTCAGTTGATCAATAACCCTTTAGTGACATTCTCCTGTGCTCTAGCACTATGCTTAAGCACCAGGTAGGATATAAGAAAAGCATGAGACAGCTCTCTCCCAAGAAAATTACATTCTGTGAGTGAAAAAACAGATAATAAAACATTATGTTCAGTGAGAAAAGAGTATATATTGTATATTTTTTATCCATTTTGCTTGCATGTGGGGAAACTGGACAGGATGTACAACAAAATATTAGCAATATAGAAAATCCTGGTTATCCAAAGATAGTGAATCCCAGTGAATCTAAGCAAAACGAATCCACTCAACACAGGTACCCAAAGTTTATGTAAAAAGTAAAAAATTTGATTTGGGACACAATCTTAAAAAACAAAGCCCCAAATCATAAGGGATAGCTGAGTCTTAGAATGAACAAAGAATAGTGTTGATTTGGTTTCTGTACTATAATTTTTAGTTATAATACCAACACAGTTAATATGGCAGCATTACATGTTGTCTTTATTTTGGTTTTGGATATATTAAAAAAGAAAGTAGAGATGTATCAGTTTTCCTAGGGGCTGTTTTCAGACTTTGATATTCATATTCTCTTTTGCAATTCCTATTATAAAAAATGTTTTGGTTGTTAACTGACAGGACTTCTGCTAGATCCTCAGCTGTCAGCAATGGGTTCCAAAGTTCTCCAACATCACTTTCATAAAATCCTACATCTTTATAATTGTAGTAGAAATACATGCTGTTGTTAATTATGGAAGTATAAAGGGTAGTACATGTGTGAATATTTTAGTGTTATGACAACTCTTTTCTGTATGCAACCTTGTAACCATAGGGAATTATATAATAAGTACTGGGAAAATGAAGATCCTGTAGTTAGGTCTGAGTGGTGAGATTTTTTAATTGATTGTAATTAATTAGTTATTGCTTATTTGTACAGTCTATTCTCCTTATTTTGAGGTATTTGTGTTCCATAAAGTTGCCAAGAACATTGAATTAGTGAATACTAAACCATTGCTCCCAGGGGGAAATACAGGGTTAGGTTCCTGTGAGCCTTTGGTGTCATTTTAATCAACCAGTTAATACATAACCTTGTTTTACATGTGTTCCTGTTTAATGACACCTTATTTAATATACTTTGTTGATTCATTAACATTGAACTCACAGCCAACAGCATAACACATGTCTGAATGAAATTTATCTAACACACAGGTTTTCTGTGTGAAGCACGTCACAGCTTCCTTGCACTTAGGAACACCAGACTGCATACCACACTATGCTTGCAGTCATTTTAAACAGCAAAGTCACCAACAAAAAGCACAGAAATCTGAAAAATGTGGTCCTAAATAGACCATGAAAAGGACACTTATTTACAGTATGAGAGCGAAACAAAAAGGCAGAGCATGGCCTTGTTCTGCCACAGCAGGAAATGTGCAAGTCTGGCAACTCAGAATTTTCAGTGCTCTATTACGCATGTCCACAAATGACACCAGAGTTTCCCAAGTATTGATTTTGGAGTTAGAAATAAACTTTAGCAAGTAGGCATATTTGCAAATATAGATTCCATAAATAATGAGGATCAGCTGTATTTTCTAATTATTTCTGCATTAGATTTGTTACTGTTGTAACGTTTTTCAAGTGGACGCACAAAACAAGCTTCCAGAAAGTTAAATTACAGTATAATTTGGAGAACAAAGCTGAGTCTTTTAAAATAAATAGTATTCTAAAACACAGTATATTCTCATTTATGTGTATATAGCGGGCATACAGCAGGTGTTCAAAAGAGGGACGAGCACTGGAGGAAAGAGAAGGCAAAGAAGAGACAGAACTATTTGGTTGTGTTCATTAATGATGAGACTCCTTGGATAAATCCGCACCAGCCAATGGCAGGTTAAAAATAAGCAGCTGTGAATACTGAAAGGATTTCCTCTGAGCATTTATCAAAAAGACTGCTCTCACTTCCAAAAGTATGTGTGTTAAAAGAGTAGAGAAGTATGTTGAATTAATATATATGGTGTAACTTGAATGTATATACTTGGGGGAGGAATTGAAAGATCATGTTTACTTATTTGCCTTTCTCAGTCCAGCTTTGCCTTTTCTTACATACAGACATGTGACCACAAATACAAACGCAGGTCTCTGTCAACACCAAGTTGCAAATATATAGGATTTTCAACTAAAATTTTTAAAAATGCCCTCTGTTGTAGGAACAGCAGCAGTATTGGTATCGGCAGCACCTGCTTAGTTTGCAGCAGAGGACAAAAGTGCACTTGCCAGGACACAAAAAAGGTCCCGTCATAGCAAAGGATGCCCCTGAGCCGGTAAAAGAAGAAGTTACAGTACCTGCCGCCAGTCAAGCACCAGAACCCTCTTCGTCCGATGAGCCCCCATTGCCACCACCTAATGAGGAGGTACCGCCTCCTCTCCCACCTGAGGAACCCCAGGTAACCATAAAATTAATTATTTGCTGTTTAAGAAATTGTTTAGCTTTTTCCTGATTCTTTTGTATATACTTTTGTCAAATGAATATATGTTTTTCTGTGTGTGTATTTTTTTTTTTTTAAACATGCAAAATTCCGATATGGGAAAATTGGATAAATGCCTGATTGGGTTTAGAAAAGGCATTTTTCTGATGGTTGAAGTGAGTGAAGAATTAGACACTCTTCTGTACTGAGGCTCTCTAAGCCCTAAAAGGATGCCCGGGAGCCGTCTGTCACACTGGCAGCCAGGGCAGCCGTTAGGAGCTGCGGTGTCTGTTGTTCAGCTGCCCCAGCGGCAGGGGAGGCGCTGTCCCTTGCGGATGGTGGGGACTCTGCACAAGTTGGTTAGCCATTCCGTGCTGCAGTTTCCTCATCTGCAAAATGGGTATAACAGTGGCTATCTTACAGAGCTGTTGAAGCATTCAGTGTGATCATCCTTGTCACTGAACATAACACACGGAAAGTTCTCACTTTGGTCCGAAGATATTTGTTCTCCCAAGAGCCTGTGTGGAAACTTTACTGAGCTGTAATGATGACATTGTAATCTCTTAGTTGAAAGTGGCTAATGTGAAAAAGAAAAAGGTCTCTCTCTCTCTCTTTTTTTTTTTTATTTGACAGAGATCACAAGTAGGCAGAGAAGCAGGCAGAGAGAGAGAGGGGGAAGCAGGCTCCCCACTGAGCAGAGAGCCTGATGCAGGGCTTGATCCCAGAATCCTGGGATCATGACCCGAGCCCAAGGCAGAGGCTTAACCCACTGAGCCACCCAGGTGCCCCAAAGGTTTCTTATGGAGTGCAAAGGACATAGCTATAAAGCAACTGTTTTGGGGAAATGGTTGCCCTGTTCAGGAACAGTGAGATGATTATTACAGTGAGGACTATGGGATTCATAAAGTCCTTTATATAAGAACTCGTGAGCAACAGTGTAAGCAGAGCCAGGGATTTTATCTAAACACAAAATAACTTTTCTCAGTCAGCCAGAGTTGTAAAGATTCTGAACTGTGTAATACAATACTTAATAAAATATTTGGGTCTTTTGTTAATTTGGTTGCTGTTTTGTTACTTATATAAAAGTGTATTTTCTCTTTTATCTTTTAGTCTGAAGACCCGGAAGAGGACGCTAGGTTAAAACAGCTGCAGGCCGCAGCCGCGCACTGGCAGCAGCACCAGCAGCATCGAGTTGGCTTCCAGTATCAGGGAATAATGCAGAAGCACACTCAGTTACAGCAGATCCTCCAGCAGTACCAGCAGATTATCCAGCAGCCGCCACATATGCAGGCAAGTGCCACCTCAGCTCGCACGTGGGAAGTTGCCCCAAGTCATGGAGGAGTTGTTATTCTTGAAAGAGATCTAAATGTGAAGGAGAGAAATTAAATTTGATCTTTCCATGGGGGTTCCAAGTAGTTACCTGTCACATCACCGGGGATTTGGGAAGTACAGCTTTATAGAAATGCCCTTGGGATGGGGCAGGTGTAGTGCAGACTTCTGGTCATGTCAACCCAGGCAGGTGTTAAAGGACCGTTGCTAAGGATTTTAAGAACCAGAGATTCTTATCATGTAGTTTCAAGTTGCCTACAAATCACTTCAGTGACAGACAAGCAAAAATCCACCAAAAAGATCATAGCAATCACCACAGAAACCTAGAAACAGAGCAAAAGATAACTGCTCTTTTTATGTCCAGAAGACACAAACTTGTGTCTGTATGTCTATAGTAATAAATCATTTTTAAAATTCTTAAAGTGATCCATGGTAGTACGAAAAACTTGAAAACAAATATTACTGAGATAGGTATTTGCTTTAGTGTTTAGTTGGTTTCTCCAGCTCTATGATAACTTAGGGAAATGAGTCAAAGGAAGAAAGAATGATCGTCATTAAGGAGATGTAACAAGTTTATCCTTACTAGTCTCCCAAAGTCTTTAGCATTTTAATTAAGACTACAGATGCCCTTGATTCGTTAATATTTTAACTTTAGGGTCAGTTCTCTTACAGGAATGTCTTGAAATAATTGTCACCCTTTGTTCGTAGACCATGTCTGTAGACGTGCAGCTGCGGCATTATGAGATGCAGCAGCAACAGTTTCAACATCTCTACCAAGAATGGGAGCGGGAGTTTCAGCTGTGGGAGGAGCAGCTCCATTCTTATCCTCATAAAGATCAGCTTCAGGAGTATGAGAAGCAGTGGAAAACATGGCAGGGACATATGAAAGCGACTCAGACCTATCTCCAGGAGAAAGTCAATTCCTTTCAGAACATGAAGAACCAGTATATGGGGAACATGTCAATGCCACCTCCTTTCGTTCCGTATTCTCAGATGCCTCCACCTCTACCGACAATGCCCCCTCCGGTATTGCCTCCATCATTGCCACCACCAGTGATGCCCCCTGCCCTGCCTGCTTCGGTGCCACCGCCTGGCATGCCCCCACCTGTGATGCCACCTTCTCTACCAACCTCTGTGCCCCCACCTGGGATGCCTCCATCTCTCTCTTCTGCAGGGCCACCGCCCGTTCTTCCCCCACCGTCCCTCTCCTCTGCAGGGCCACCGCCCGTTCTTCCCCCACCGTCCCTCTCCTCAACAGCCCCTCCACCTGTCCTGCCCCTCCCACCATTGTCTTTAGCCACACCTCCTCCAGGATTACCTCCCCCCGGGGTTCCACAAGGGATGCCTCCTCAGTTAGGATCAGCCCCAGTCCCACCAGCCTCCACTTCTCAGAGTTCACAGGTTCCAGAGAAACCTAGACCAGCACTGCTTCCCACTCCTGTGTCTTTTGGTTCAGGCCCGCCCTCAGCCTACCACCCTCCATTGCAATCAGCTGTTAGCCCATCAGAACAAATGAATTCTAAAGCTCCTCTGAGCAAGTCTACTCTGCCATATAGTTCATTCTCATCTGAGCAAGGACTTGGGGAGTCTTCAGCTGCTCCATCTCAGCCAATCACTGGAGTCAAGGATATGCCAGTGAGGTCAGGTGGACTGCTTCCAGATCCTCCTAGAAGCAGTTACTTGGAAGGCCCAAGAGGCCCAAGGTAGGTCTGCTTTTGTTTGGTTGGTTGGTTTGGTTTGGCTTTTTTGTTGATTTAGGCTGAGTAGGCCTTGATGGTATAAAAACTTTATTTATACGATTTTTATATTCTTTTTGTACTTTTATGTACATTCCTGGTTTACAGTTAATAATGTTAGTGTTGTTCACTTCTTAGATGTGACATAATAAAATCTAGAAGTAGTAACATGCCCCCATTTCTTTGATGTCACTGCTTTTATCCTACATGTAGAGATCATAGTCCAGAATGAATGTCCCGTTTTAGGGTAGTGCCTCTCAATTTCTTGATGACTTTTTAGCTTCAGAAGTAGTATTTATTAAGTTTATCTTTTTTTTTTCTTAATTTCACAATTAACTGAATCAGTAAATTCTCTTTGTTAGATAATATGCCTGCTGTTGGCGATAAAGATGAATAAGCCAATATTCTAATGAAATGGGCAACAAAATTTAGAATAAGAGTAAATAGGACTTTCATCCATTTGTTTAGCAAATATTGATTCCTGCTCTGTGCTTATAGCAATGAGTATAACAGAGCGGACAAAATCCCCGCCCCCATGGAGCTTATTTCCTGTATATCTCCCTCAATTTGGGAGATGTTTTCCTTTTGTCTGAACCACATTTTTATTTAGAAAAGCACACAGAAATTTACTAGTAGTCTTAAATTTTTTTGTTTTTGTTTTTTGTTTGTTTTTGCTTTGCATTTTAAAAGGTGTTAAATTCATTTTTCAAGTTTGTAAAAATATATTCCCCCCTGCAGGTTGACCTAAATGTTAATTTTTCTGTAGAGAAACCTTACCAATCACATTTTTTTTCCCAATTGGAAATTGTGATAGAAATACGTACTCCTTATACTAAATTTAGATGGTACAAAAAAATAATCTAAAAAGTGAAATTCACCTAATTCCACAATCTAGAGATAATAATTAAAAAAATATATGCCATCAAAAACGGGATCATACTGAGCATTTTGTCTTGTAAACTTTTTCTACTCATCAGTACATTGGTTAGTTTTCCATCTCAGTGTCAGTGTTATCTATATTATTTTAATTTAACCTGAATTTTGACTTTTGGAAACAAAATATATCTTTTATTTGTTCCCCAAATTTATAACTCTTAAAACAACATGGCACAAAACTCCACCATCGAATAAGGTGTTGACAGTTCTCTAGAAAACTTATTATTTCTTGCACTGACCCTAAATGTGTTGCTGTAACCTCTACCTGTTGATTCTAGATCTGCCTCTGTGGTTAACACATAATTAACATGAATTCCTCTGGGTGCCAGAAGCCTTGCCAGAGGCTTTACGTGCATTATATTATCTCGTAGAGTCTTCTCAGCAGCCTGTGAACAAGGCAGGTTCATACCCTGTGTTTACCCTTTAGAGACTGGGCTTGAGAGGTTTGAGTAACTTGCTCAGCATCATATAACTGGGAGAGTAGAGCCTGAGTCCACACCCAGTGGGAGCAGAGTCCAGGGGGCTCCCAGAGCAAAAGCACTAGTTAACTGCTGTATTTAATGCCATGATTCAGTGATATTCAGACTGTCAGTGATTACAAGTACATTTTGTAGTCTTGATTTACTTGGTATGTGTAACTTTTTTATTAGAATTCCCACTTATCTCTTAGATTAAGCATTGCCTTTTGGATCTGGTGATGAATTTGCTGTCAAAAAAGTACATTATTCTTAACACCTTAAGAAACAGAGATTTCCTGCTTCCTTTTTTCCCTATCATATTAATGTTTTCTGTCTTTTGCCCACCAAATCTTGTTGTAAATTTAGGACCTATTTTAGGTTTTCTTCTTACCATAAGGTACAGCTAATAATTTCACTTCTAGGCAGATCTTAGCAATTATGTAGCACAATATCCCGTTCATAGCAGTTGATATTTATGTTGCATTTTAGGTTGTCTTCCTGGGTCTTGCACATATTATCTTATTATTTCTCTCTGATCTCATGAAGTAAACATACAAGGGAAGTTAAGATTTGGAGAGATTCTAAATAAATTGCCCCAGATGATGTTGCTAGTAAATGATTGAGGTGGAATTAGAATCCAAGGCCTTCTGATCCCCCCCCCCAACCTTTTTTAAAGATTTATTTATTTATTTATTTAGAGGGAGAGAGAATGAGCCTATGCCTGTGGTGTGGGGTTGTGTATAGAAGGAGAGGGAGGGAGGGTCCCAAGCAGACTCTGTACTGAGCGTGGAGTCCAGTGTGGGGCTCAGCCTCACGACCCTGAGATCATAACCTGAGCCGAAACCAAGAGTCAGACACTCAACCAACTGTACCACCCAGGTGCCCCGATCCACTTTTGAGTTCATTTTATTTCCTGTGGCAAGTAGTTGATGGCCTCTTCTTAAACATTGGCACTGTGATAAGGAATACCAGCATAATAAGGTATTGACAATTTTCTGGAAAGTTGTGCCTAAATGTGTTGCTGTCACTTCTGCCTGTTGACTCTAGATCTGGCTCTGTGGTACAACAGATAATTATCCTATCCCCGTCTCTAGCATGTCCCTGTGGTTCTTTAAACACCGCCCTCCTGTCTCTCCCAGTGGGCCTTACCTGCTCTTCTCTGCCACCGCAGAAACTCCGATTCTTCTTTTCTTTTCACACTAACATTGTGTCTGGCCTCCTCCTGCTACGTTGCTCCTTGTCTCGAGGAGGGCCTTGAATTTGCCAGTCTCCTTCAGAATGAGCACTTACTTCAGATGCAGGGAACCGAAGAGCCTGTTACCAGCTTTGTTATAAATAACGTACTTGTGTAGCTGAACAAAACATCTGTTTGGCTTCCCTGGTCTTTATCACATTAGCCATTACGAGGGCAAGCCTCTCTCATCCCGAACTTGGATAGTTGTTTTTGTTTTGTTTTTCTCTTTTTCTAAGACTTTATTTTACATTTCATCTAGTTAGGTTTGGGCCAACTTTCTGGTCTGCTGCAATCTTAATAAATGTTGATTATATTGCTTTTAGATGTTCCTCTCCAGCTTTTTCACGTGCAACTTTGATAAGGATGGCTTTTTGGTTTTTGAATTGGATCCTGCTCACATTATCTACCCTGTTTCTAAAACCTTTCTCCAATCTAGCTTATGTCATTTCCATTTCTCTTATCCTTCTAGTTCTTTTGCTCACTTAGCTTATATCGCATTTAATCTGTGACTATTGCCTAGGCATGGTTCTTTTTCCTCCTGTGTACCTAGGTTAAAAAAAGAAAAAATCAGTGGGAAGGTGGTAAGTGAATGAAAGAGACTGAGGTAGGAACAATCCACACTGTCAAGGAAACCTGTGATAGCTGGGTAGAGAAACAAGAATGGAGAACTCAGATAACTAACTTACCAATAACACACTATCAAAATAAAGTAATGTAAATTAATTTGAGTTTTTGCAAAATCCAGATTTACGCTGCTTTCTAAAAACTGTGAAGGTTTCCAAGAAGTCCAGTGGTAGAACTGCGTCATGTGTAAATTCCATACTGGAGCATCTGGGGCAGCTGTTTTGAAGTTGTGTGTATGTATGTGTATCATTTGATTCATCAGGTCTTCTAGAAGACTACCACTGCTCTAAAACTGTTAGGTCAGTGGATGTTGGTTTCCCAGAACCCTTTATTTTTCAGTCATAAAATTTATTTATTAAAGGGTAACATACAGAGATATGCACAATCCTGAGTGCATAACTTAGTGAATTTTCACAAAGTAAACACAACTTGTGTTATCACTACTGGGATAAAGACATGAAGATAACTAGTGTCTTGAGTAGTATCCTCATGCCCCTTCCCGTTTTCCTTCGCCCCAAAGATAACCACTAGACCAACTTTTTATATCACACATTAGTTTTGCCCATTTTTGAAGTTTTATAAATGGAATTCTACTGTGTGTACTCTTTTTGAGTCTGGCCTCTTTCATTTGACATTATGTTATTGTGAGATTCATCCCTGGTGTGTTCATTCCCTTTTCTCTACAGTATTTTGTTTTGTGACTATACCACAATCTGTTTATCTAGTCTAATAGTGATGATCATTTAAGCTTTTGGTTATTACAAAAAGCACTGCTTTGTGTCTTTTGGTGCTATATGTGTCCCTTTAGGGGTGTGTGTGTGTGTGTGTGTATTTTGTTTAGAAATGTACCAGCGATTGGAATTGCTTCATTAGGGGGTAGGTATGGTTCTGCTTGGATAGATATTGTCAAACAGTTTTCTGAAATGATTGTGTCCATGTACATTCTCACCAGCGGGTTTTTTGCATCCTCATCAACACTTGGTATTGTTAAATTTTTAAATCTTAGCAATCTTGGTGGACATCTAGTGGTGTTGTGGCATGGCTTTAATTTGTATTTCCCTGATTACAAATGAGGTTAACTTGTCTTTCCATTTGATTATTGTTAAGTTGAATTTCCTCTCATGAAATGCTGATTGAGGTCTTTTCCCAGTTTTTCTATTGGGTTATGTATTTTTCTTACTGATTTGTAGGGATTCCTTATGTATGCTAGATATCACCCTGTGTCTAGATTGTCTCAACTGTTTCTCACTCTATAGCCCTTTGTCTTTCTCATCCTCACTGTACTGAAAAAGTGTCATATTGATCCAGCGGACCCTCTTAACATTTTAAAGGAATTTTACAAATAACTTACAGAAGTAACAATAAAGGGATAGTGAAAAACAATTTATAGGAATTTTTATAAATATTTTACAAGTGCAGAGCTCTGCCTCAAGTAAATTTTGTCACATAAACATAAACATAAAAGATGAAATAATCCTGTCACACATTCTCCTGGCAAAGCAAAACGGTCCAGGTTCTTGGCACAGAGTATTATGTGATGATATCCTTCCAGTTTAATGACTAAGCGGATGACAGTACATTTCCTTTCTGTCCTTAGAAATCTATTGTTCACTCATCGAATCTTGAGTTTGAGAATATTAATCTAGGGTACTGTCATCTAAGGACTTAACAGTTGGAGATTTCACTTTTATGATCGGTTTCACAGCTTTATTAGAGCCTAGAGTGCTTCTGTCTCTGTGTTTATTTTTTTATTTTGACACAGCTTCCTCTCTCACTTTTCTTTGCCATGCTAGTCAGGAAATGAAAATTTCTAAATTCTCAATTGTGTTCAATGAGCCTAAAAGTAGGGTGTAATATTTTGGGCAATACAGAGTGGGGTGAGGTGACAGCTGTTTTCACCTTTGCTTCATCTTTTAGGCAAATCCATCATTCCTTCATTACCTTTGTATTTTAATCTTCTTTGGCATAGTTGGGGATAATTGATAAGTAATGATGAGTGAGTAATGAATTCTAGGATAAGGAAATTGCGGAATATTTAAGATATAGAAAAAAGTCACTTAGGATCCCATAGTATGTCTTAAATTTATGGAAGGCTGTAATGGATCCATAATGGACCCAATTGCATGATAATGTAAGTTTTATTCTCTTTTTTAAGAGGTAAATTTTCTCTTTGTTCTCGGGAAAGCCTATAAGAAAAAAGTCATGAAATAGCAATCCTCATAATAGAACTGTTTATTTTTTAAGAGTTTATTTCAATTCCAGTTAGCATACAGTGTAATGTGTGTTTCAGGTATTACAATAAGGTGATCCAACACTTCCATGCAACTCCCGGTATGCATCATAGCAACTGCACTTTCTAATTCCCGTCCTCTGTTTATCCCATCCTCACCCCTGCCCACCTCTTCTCTGGTAACATCAGGTTTTTCTCTAGAGTTAGAGTCTGTTTCTTGTGAGGGGGGCACCTGGCTGGCTCAGCCGGTAGAGCTTGGGACTCTTGATCTCAAGGTTGAGTTCAAGCCCCGTGTTGGGAGTAGAGCCTACTTTAAAAAAGAAAATCTTTCTTGGTTTGTCTATTTTTTTTTTCCCTTTACTCATTTGTTTTGTTTCTTAAATTCCACATGTGAGTGAAATCATCTGGTGATCATGTCTCTGACATTTTGCTTAGCATAATGCTTTCTAGCTCCATCCACATTGTTGCAAATGGCAAGATTTCATTCTTTTTTATGGCTGACTAATATTCCATTACACATACACATGTATATGTATATATACAAACACACACCCCACACACACATCTTTATCCATTCATCAGTGGATGGGCACTTGGGCTGTTTCCATGATTTGGCTATTGTAGAAAATTCTTCTGTATACATTGGGGTGCATGTATCCTTTTGAATTAGTACTTGTGTATTCTTGGTGTAAATATCTAGTAGTGCAATTGATGGATCAAAGGGTAGTTCTCTTTTTAACTTTTTGAGAAGCATCCATACTGTTTTCTATAGTGGCTATACCAGCTGGCATTCCCAGCAATGGTGTAAGAGGGTTCCCATTTCTCTACATCCTCACCAACAGATTTTTTTTCTTGTGTTGTTGATTTTAGCCATTCTCATAGGTGTGAGTATACTAGACTGTCTAAAAACAAAACAAAACAATTCTAAAATTAGGATTCAGTGAACCCAGAGGAACCTCAAAGGTTAATGGTGTCTTTTGATTAATAGACATTATTGATTTTAATTTAATAGTCTAATTTGTTGATCTTTTCCTTCATGGTTGGTGCTTTTTTGTGTCCCACTTTAAGAAATCTTTGTTTACCGCAAAGCCATAAATACATTATCCTATTTTATCTTCTGTTTTTTATTGTTTTACCTTTTATTTTTGGGTCAGCAGTCTATATAGAATTGATTGTTCGTTAATGTGTGGTATGAGGTAGGGGTCATGGTTTATTTTTTTTCATATGGCTGTGTAGTTGACCCCAGTGCCATTTATTGAAAAAGTCATCTTTTCCTTATTATGTTGGTAGTAAGTCCATCACGAGTCAAATGACTATATATGGGAATTTATTTCTGGACTCTATTTGTCCATCCTTGCACCAGTATCCTGTTTTAATTACTGTAGTTTTGTTAATAAATCTTGATATCTCTTAGTATAAGTCCTCCAATTCTGTGTCTCTAGATCAGAGGTTGGCAAACTTTCTCTGTGAAGGGCCAGATGGTAAATATTTTTAGGCTTTGTAGACCGTGTTTGGTTTCTGTCAAATATTTTTCTTTCTTCCTTTTATTTTTCACCTTTAAAAATGTAAAAAAAAATCATTCTTAACTGTATTTGCCCCATGGGCCTTAGTTTACTGACCTCCAGTCTAGATTGACTTGTCTATTCTTGGTCCTCTCTCTTTCCCATATAATGCTTAGAATCAGCTTGTCAGTTTTCAGAAACCTGCTGGAATTTTGATGAAAATTGCATAGAATCTCTTGACCATTTTGCACAAGACTTGCCATCTTTGTAATATCTCAGCTTCTGATCTGTCACACATACTTTTTGATTGGTTTTCAGGTTAGAATTGTGGACCTCTTCTGTTCTGTATCTGTCTTATTAGGATTAGTAAGGGATTATAAACACTATAATTTTACTCTTTGCTTTCATTTATTATGGTTGTTCCTGTTTTTAGAGATTACTCTTGGGGGGAATTTTGATTTTAGGATCTTGGTTGTACATATTAGAAAATAACTGAAAAATTATCTCACATGAAAATTAAAAGGACAGGAATTTGGTTCCAGAATTGAGTATTTTGTAATTCCCATGGTCAGCTGATTTCATTATGTTTTTGTAACTGTTGTGACAATAAGGTGTTATCTTGTTTAAGGGTATATGTATTTCTGCATACCTCTTAAGTTTTTATACCAACATTTGGAGTCTATTTTTTTATGTCAAATCTTTTATAAGTTTTATAAATACCTCTAATGGTTTCATACCTAGTTTGGGGGTTTTTATTTTTTAGAAGTTTATGGAATGCCTAACTGTACAAAAATTTTCTGAATATTTAAATACCAAATATTTGTTTTTCTTTTCATCTAATCAATGGGCAATGCATGTGTTTTGATGTGATTGTATTCAGTGAATATATACTATGTTTGTACTTTATTTCAAATGTTTTTATATTTTAAAAAGGTCATAGCATTTCATTGTATTGATGTAAACATGACATTTTTGTGCATACTTTAAAATTGAATATCTCTTAATATATTTCTTCTAAAGGCTTAAGAATTCTTTACTTTTATAAATACAAAAGGTTTTGATAGTCTTACATTTTGTTACATCCTCAAGCTTTAAAAATTTGAAAGTGCAGTGCTGATAAATAATTGCCATTTACGTGTAGTGTTGAAAGTATATTTCAGTTGCTTTAACATTTTCTTACTCCCCAAATAAAAATAAAATGATGACCCTTCGCTGTTGATCAGCAATTTAATCTGAAAGCAAAGCGCCCTCCCCTTTAAGGAAACTGCATACTGTATGTGCGGGCATGACGCTTATAGTAATGAGTTCCTTAACTTTTACAGCCTTGCCACTGTGTTCTTTTCTTCCTTATCTGCACATCCTTTAGTGCCTCTGGCTTCGTTTTTTCTTTCCTCTGGCTTTGACACTTGCTCTTCTCTTTGTCTGGAATCCCTTTCCTGTCAGTTTTGCTTCACTACTTCCTATTTTTCCTGCCCTAGGGGCAGGGAGCTCTAATTATGTGTTGAGATCCTTCAGTGAGTCAGACCATGGGGATCCCCCAATGAACAAGGCCAACATGTCCCATTTGATCAAATTGTGTTCTAATTGTTGGTTTACTTGCCTCACTCATCCCGTGGACTGTGAACTCGAGTTATGTATCTGTTTATTTATTTCTAGAGCTGACAGGTCCTGACAGATGTTCAATCAGTCTTACTTATGCCAGAATGTCTCGGTTATGGACAAAATTCTGTAGGCGTTCACAGTTTGGGTAGGAAGGCAGTTCATTTGTATTCAGATTTGTTGATAAAACTGGGAAACAAATGCACAAGGGTTCTTACTCTTGTACCTTGTGGAGGATAGTCTTACTTAACACTTAAGTGAACTAGTGATTATTGAATTGAATACAAAGCCGATGGCTTTACACAATTTTAATGATCTCAGGTGTTTTTCCAGGCACTTTGAATTAATAAATGTAACTTCAAGAAAAGGAACTAAACCATCACAATCCGTGAAACAGTATCATAAATAGGTAAATAAGTAAATAAGTGACCTCCATCCTAAGCGTTGCGGTGTATCCTTTGACAAGTCTCTGGTCAGCTCCTTTTCCTTTGCCCGACAGTAACGATGCCAGGCCTTCACCACTTTTCAGAGACCATCTGCACTAGTGCTGCTTTCTTTGTTTCCACAAACATTTTTATTTTGCTTTGTATCTTTATTTTAGCTTCCTGCCTCCTAGAGAAAATCAAGGCTTTCAGGCCCAGTGAAACTCACTTCCTGCCCTTCTGTTTACCTTATCTTATTATCCTCATCTTTCTTCTTCTTCTAGCCTCAGAGTAAGTCCTTCTTCCTCATGGTTAGGGGTAATCTCTTTGTGCCACTTAAATTCATTTTACATTTTTATCCAAGTGGTACATACCTACAGTTTGGAAAAATCAGGCAAAGCAGCTAGCCTAGATTCTAATGACATCTTTTAATTCTTTAGCTGTTTCTTCTGGTAATTACCTTCCTGTCACTAAATAATATGTTCCGGCTTTCTTGACTTACACATTTTAGATGTTATATATTTGCTTCCAGGTCTGATAAGGATTTAATTCTTACACTACTCCAACGCCATCTGTCTAATACATTTATATCACTGCTGTTAGATAAGTAAACCAGGTTTGCTAGAGGTAAGCAGTGTGTTATAATTATATTTTCTTTAGTGTAATGACTTTTGTAGAATTTCCAATTGTCTTCTTGAAAAATATTTAAAATAATTCTCCAACCCTAGTCTCAAAAGCACCAGCTTTTTTTTTTCCTGAGGAGATCGCTCTCCCAAATTTATTCATCATCTTGCTTTTCACCTGGGCGGGTTGGGTGGTTGGTTGCTCAAAAGATCTGCCGTATGGCTGTTACTTCAGCATTTCCCTTGACTATCCTCCTGGATTGGATTCACTCTCTACTGAATCTCATGGCTTCCTGTTTGTGGTTTAGTGCCTCTTTTTCCCCAGAGTGCATGCCCAAGTTGCTTACTGAGAGATTGTGTTGGAGGTAGGTACATTTTCTGAGTCTTGTGTGTGTGTTAATACTTTTATTCTAACCTCACACTTGATTAATCATTTGGATATAGAATTTGAAGTTGAGCATTTAAAATTTTTTGATGTAGTTAAACTAAAAAAATTAGTTCACCCATTTCCCCCTTACCCCACACCTGCCTCTGGCAACCACGAGCCTGTTCTCTGTATCTAGGAGCTTGGTTTTTTCCTACTGATTTATTTATTTTTACATTCCACATGTAAGAGAGCTCATACAGTATTTGTCTGACTTACTTCACTTAGCATATTGCCCTCAAGGTTTATCCATACTGTCACAAATGGCAAGATTTCATTCTTTTTCATGGTTGAGTAATATTCAGTTCAGTATTCACTTTCTTTATCCATTCTTCCATCGATGGACGCTGAGGTGGTTTCCATATTTCCGCTATTGTGAATAATGCTGCAGTGAACATGAGGATGCATGTATCTTTTCAAGTTAGTTTTTTGTTTTCTTCACATACAGATACCCAGAAGTGGAATTGATGTATCATATGGTAGTTTTACTTTTGATTTTTCGAGGAACCTTCATACTGATTTCCTTGTGGCAGCACCATTTACATTCCCACTAACCGTGTACAAGAGTTCTTTTTTTTCCATATCCTTGCCAACACTTGTTATTTCTAGTCTTTTTGAAAATAGCCATTCTAACAGGTGTAGGGTAATATCTCATTGTGGTTTTGTTTTTGTTTTTGTTTTAATTTATTTATTTGACAGAGATCACAAGTACAGAGGCAGGCAGAGAGAGAGGGGGGAAGCAGGCTCCCCGCTGAGAAGAGAACCTGATGTGGGGCTCCATCCCAGGACCCTGGGATCATGACCTGAGCCGAAGGCAGAGGCTTAACCCACTGAGCCACCCAGGTGCCCCTCTCATTGTGGTTTTGATTTGCACTTCCTTAATGCAGGAAGGATGCATACAAAAGATGTAGATTATCTTTTCATGTACCTACTGGCCATCTGTATACCTTCTTTGGAAGAATATCAGTTCAGATCTTCTGCCCATTTTTTAATCAGATTGTTTGTATTTTTGCCAGAGTTGTATGAGTTCTTTATTTTGGATGTTAGCCCCTTATCAGATATAATATTTGCAAGTATTTTCTCCCAATCAATGGGTTGTCTTTCTGTTTTTTGTTGATGGTATTCATTTTGTTTGTCTGTTTCTTAAGGTTTTTTAAAAAATCTGTTTGACAGAAAAAGAGACAGCAAGAGAGGGAACACAAGCAGGGGGAGTGGGAGAGGGAGAATGTAAGCTTTGCACTGAGCAGGGAGCTCGATGTGGGGCTCAATCCCAAGACCCTGGGATCATGACCTGAGCCGAAGGCCATAGATGCTTATCTGAGTGAGCCACCCAGGTGCCCTCATTGATGGTTTTCTTTGCTGTACAGAAGCTTTGTAGTTTATTGTGGTTCCACTTGTTATTTTTGCTTTTTGCTTTTGATGTCAGATTCAAAAAATCATTGCCAGGACCTACGCCAAGGAGCTTACCTGTTGTTTTTTTCTAGGAGTTCTTTGGTTTGGGGTCTTACTTTCAAGTCTTTAATCCATTTTGAGTTAGTTTTTGTATATAGTATAATATAGCACCATAGTTGCGTTCTCTCGTATGTGGCTGTTCGATGATTTTCCCAGGATGATTTATTGAAGAGACTGTCCTTTCTCCATTGTATATTCGTGGCTCCTCTGTCATAAAGTAATTGACCATATATGTGCAGGTTTATTTTGGGCCTCTCTCTTCTGTTCCATTGATCTGTGTGTGTCTGTTTTTATGCCAGTACCAAACTGTTTAATACCATTTAAGTATTGAAGTTGAACGTAATTATTCCTCAAGGTTTTAGGAACATCATTCTGTTTTCTTCTGTCACTTAGTGTAGATGCTGTACTGTTGTGATTCTTGTCCTTTTTATTTTTTTTAATTAAAAAATCTTTTTAAAATTCTTGTCCTTTTTAGATGACTTCTCCCTATTGCCAGAAACTACCCCCCTCCCCAGTATTCTAAAAGTTCATAGTTTGTTTTGTTTTGTTTTACTAATTATACTTGGTATTTAGTGAGCTAGGGTATTTCTGTCTGCATATGAGAGTCCCTTAACTCTTAAATTTTTATGCTATTCATTAATTTTTTTTTCTTTTATGTTTTTCTCTTTCTGGAACTCCTTGTTTGTAGACTTTTGGACCTGCTAGATTGATTTTGTCTCTTTTCTCTTTCATTTGGTTGTACTTTGAGATACTACTAACCCTTTTATTGCTTTTTGTTTGGATAATTTTTTAAAAAAATTTCTGTAGTTCTTTTGATTTTGATCCTTTTTTATATACAGCAAATTGATTTATAGCTACAGTATCTTTAAGAATCTCTCTGAGGATATTATTTGGGTTTTGGTTTTTTTTTTTAAAGTTCTCTTGTGTTTTTTGCATTATCTCTGTTTTCTCCAGATTTAGGACCTTGTTTACCTTTGGTCTCTTCCTTTTGTTTTAGAGACATTCCTCAAATATCTAGATATTAAAATAAATATCCATTTATATTTAAGAATGGGGGACACAGACAAGCTAATTGGAAACTCTGTGTGCATATGGGGGGCTTACCAACTATTCTTGCTCTCACTCAGTAAATTCAGGCTTTGTTTTAGGTGGTAGGGCAAAGAACTGTCTGCTAAAGTTAGAGGGCCCTCAGATTCAAAACTTTAGGGACTTTCAGCCTAAAGAAAGTCTGGTTGATGGTTCCGAATATAGATTTTAATTTACATATTTTAGCACTCAAGTCTTATTTCTGTCCTTCATGGTATCTGAGAATGTTGACTCTCTAGGGTTCTGTGAGCAAACCAGCCCCATTTTTATTTTATGTCCTTCTACTACCATCATTCTAAACTGCAGCTTCTCCTTGCTCCATTTGTTACCATTCATGTTTGCTCTTTGTCTTCCAGAATGTAAAAACAAAATTCTCATCTGCTGTTGGTCTCCTTTCTGTTTATAATGGATTCATGTATATCACAATTCCTTGTGATAACTCTGTGTGGTGTCAGTTTGGCTAGTCTGTAGTACCCTTCCCAGAGTTCCCTTATATGTTTTTGATTTGGGTGGGTCACAAGGGAGATTTTTGCATCTGATATAAAATATTTATCCCTGGACGACTGAAGAAAGATTCTTACCTATTTCCCAGAAGAGGATATAAAGTCCCTTTTTTGTCCTTGGAGAAATCTTCATTCTTCTAGCTGGTTCACACTCTCTCTTTGACACTCTGTAATTTAAACTCTTGAAATATAAAATTAACTATTATTTATACATCTTATGTTAGATGATAAGGAAGAAAAATCAACCAACAATATTTGACTAATAATATGTATATATTTAAACATACCAAATTAAGGAAGAAATACTCAGAACTATTACAGTTCTTTCTGCAACTGGTCATGTAACAATAGTTGGTATTTGTAACTTCCTTCTTCCACTACCCATTTTATAGTCCCTTTGCTCTCAGCATGCACCTCAGGTGGTCCTGTTTTTTTGCCTGGTGGAGTGACCCAGACCTTCATTCCTGAAGGGTCTGGGCTATTGACAAGCCTATCTGAATTGAGTTACTGTAATTTTTAATTGACTTTAATCACAGAACACGGAAGTGCTAAGAGGTGTTCTAGAGGCTCTCCATTGCAGACATAGTCTCCCTTACCCTCAGTAGTGCAGTAGTAACCCAATTTCTCCTTGCAGCTCAGGGCCAAGTCACCCCCAGCCAGTACAGTAAGTCCCTTCTTTGCCTTTGATCAGAACCCAAAGTAGCCAGGTGGCAGTCTCAAGTTGAGTTTAATGGAGTTATTGTTGTGTCCCCTGATGAGAGCATTCCTCCCTTTGATACTAAAAGACTTCTAGACCAGCAAAACCTGATGGCTATTCCTGATAGGGATAGGAGATAAATGTTTTATCCGAAACTGAAATTTTTATTTTTCACTGATTTCCCAAGCAAATAAGAGAAAAACTCTATCTCATTAAAAGCATGAAAGGTATCACTATCGGTTGATGCCTAAGCCAGAAACCTTGGAATCATCCTAAATTCTTTTGTTATCATTTTAGTCTCACCTGTTAGAAAATCCGATCCATTTTACCTTCCTTCACATCTCTCACTTTTATCTCCTCTACATCCTCATGTCAGTCACTGCCATGGAACAGGCTTCACTTTCATTTACCCAAATTGTAGAAACAATCTACAAAAAACTTTTCCCACCTATCCATCTGCTACTTTTCTGCTAGGGCAGAAAAGATTGCTAGGGCAATCTTTTAAAAATCCGACCGTCTGTTGTTGGCTCTAAGTCTCATTAAGTAATTCCCAGCTTCTTACCCAGCTGAATTAATTCATCTATGGTAACAAACCCACAGTCACATGCTTTAATAAATTAGAGGTTTATTCTTTCGCAGCACTTATGTGACGGCTGTCCAATGTTAAGAGTCCAGGTTCCTTCTAATTTGTTACTTTTCATCCCTTTGTGTATTGCCCTTATCTGCATGGTCCAAGATGCTTCCCCACCTTGTCAGAGCCAGCATGAAAAAGGAAATATTGAAGAGGAAGATGTGCCCTTCCTCTTATAACCCAGGAAGGTATAACCAGAAGAATGCGCCAGTCATTTTTCACTCTCAGCCCATTGGCCAGAACATGGCTACAAGTTCTAGCCGCAGGAGAATTTGGGAGAGTCAGTCTTTAGTTTGGTTAGCTTTGTGTCCAACTAAAAACGAAGAGACTTAGTTACTGAAGGAAAAGGGGGAATGACTACTGGAGGAGCACCAGTAGTCTCTGCACAAGGCATACAAGGCCTCCTGGAGGTTGATTCTTGCCTACTCTTTACCTTGTCTCTTCGTTCCCTCCCTTTGCATTCCTTTCCCGGCTGTCACCTACTCTGGCTCCTCTTTGCTGCCGCCATGCTGAACTGTTTGCAGACATGCCATGCTGTTGTGTGTTTCTCTGCCTTTACTCACAGTGCTTCCTTAACCTTTGATGCCCTCACCACCCATTTCCCTTATTTCCAATACACTCTGTTAGCCTGGCCTCAGAGAATTTGTCTTTCCAGACTTAATGTCAGCATCATCTATTGTATAAAGCCTTTATTGCATAGCAGCCCATAGCCCCTTAGTCTGGTAGAAATGACCATCCCCTCCTCTGTTGCCTTTGTTAAATGCATTGTACCTCTGGGCACTTATTTACACTTAGATTCTCTTTCTCTTCAATTGTAAACCCTTTGAAGGCAACAGATGACATTTTATTTGTATATCCCTTGGATGTACTATAGTGCTTGGCAGGGGATGTGCACTGAAAATTTACAGAATGAGCAAGTAGGTCCATAACAGATTTTTAGGGCCCTGTCCAGACTTTAAAATGTCAGGGTGCACTCCTAAAATACAGCTGGCTACTGTCTTTTTGAATTTTTGTCAGTCCAGATGATATTAGTTCCAACAATATTTATAATCATCCCTTATTATAATAGTAATCGTTTCCTATTTAGTTTTTGGCTGTATTTTAATTTTAAAAGTATGCTCAGAATTAGCTGTGGCATTTTTTTCCCATTAAAAGTGAGTGGACTTTTCCATCTATTAAGTCACAATGTTTATATTTGCTTTTTAACAATTTAGTGTATCAGTGACTTGCTGCGGGAGATGTTTTGAAGTGAATTATAATAATACTGACGTGAATTCCAAAGCCTGTCCTGAGACCTTCTGAGCACTGCCACTTTAGCATACTGACTCTAGGTAGATGCCTCAGGATTTATATGATGACTGAAAGAGTCATTTTTATAAACAGATTCTAAGGCACGATTGCCTTAAATATTCTTACATGGAGAATATTTTTTTTCTGCTTTACTGTCTTGAGTAATATCTTTTGTTTTACTTGTAGATTTGATGGTCCTCGAAGATTTGAGGATTTAGGGTCAAGGTGTGAAGGACCGAGACCCAAAGGGCCTCGTTTTGAAGGAAATCGCCCCGATGGGCCAAGACCCAGATATGAAGGTCACCCACCAGAGGGCACTAAAAGCAAATGGGGAATGATTCCCCGGGGGCCAGCATCTCAGTTTTATATTACCCCCAATACGTCCCTCAGTCCTCGACAAAGTGGACCACAGTGGAAAGGCCCCAAGCCAGCTTTTGGACAGCAGCATCAGCAGCAACCTAAGTCACAAGCAGAACCTCTTTCAGGAAACAAAGAACAATTAGCAGACACCAATAGTAACCAGCAGAAGAATTTTAAAATGCAGTCAGCTACATTTTCCATTGCTGCAGATGTAAAGGACACCAAGGCGGCTCAGTCAAATGAGAATCTAAGCGACTCTCAACAAGAGCCACCTAAAAGCGAAGTCTCGGAAGGGCCCATAGAGCCTTCTGATTGGGACCAGAATTCTCAAAGTATGGAGACTCAAATGGACAAAGCCCAAGCTGTTACTCAGCCTGTATCCCTTGCAAATAAACCTCTACCTTCTCAATCTGCTTTTCCCTCAAAACCAGGGGGGATGGAGGGAGGAGCAGCAGTGACAACGTCATCGTCATTAACTGCAGATAATGATTTTAAACCTTTGGGTATCGGTCTGCCCCATTCAGAAAACAGCCAAGAGAAGGGGCTGCCTCGGCCAGATAACAGAGATAATAGGTTAGAAGGCAATCGAGGCAGCAGCTCATCTTACAGAGGTCCTGGGCAAAGCAGGATGGAAGACACACGGGAAAAAGGACTAGTAAATAGAGGTCGAGGCCAGGCACTCAGCCGTGGCCCAGGGTTGATCAAGCAAGAAGACTTTCGTGATAAGATGATGGGTAGAAGAGAAGACAGTCGAGAGAAGATGAATAGAGGAGAAGGCAGCCGAGACAGAGGGTTGATGAGGCCAGGAGGCAGTCGAGAGAAAGTGCCAGGTGGTCTGCAAGGCAGCCAGGACAGGGGTAGAGCTGGCAGCCGAGAAAGGGGACTACCTCGAAGGGCTGGCAGTCAGGAGAGAGGACCACCTCGAAGGGCTGGGAGTAGGGAGAGAGTACCACCACGAAGAGCCGGGAGTAGGGAGAGGGGACCACCTCGAGGGCCAGGCAGTAGGGAAAGGGGACTGGGAAGACCAGATTTTGTTCGTGACAGAGGTCCATTTAGACCAGAACCAGGAGATGGTGGGGAAAAAATGTATCCATATCACCGAGATGAGCCTCCTAGGGCTCCATGGAACCATGGAGAAGAGAGAGGGCACGAAGAGTTCCCATTAGATGGTAGAAATGCTCCAATGGAACGAGAAAGACTTGATGATTGGGATAGAGAAAGATACTGGAGAGAATGTGAACGTGACTATCAAGAAGAAACACTAGATCCATATAACAGAGAGGACAGGTTCTCAGCACCACCATCTCGGTCTCATGATGGAGATAGACGAGGCCCTTGGTGGGATGATTGGGAGAGAGATCAGGATATGGATGAGGACTACAACAGGGAAATGGACAGGGACTTGGACAGGGATGTGGATCGGATTGGAAGACCCATGGATATGTATGATAGAAATTTGGATAATGAGTGGGACAGAGATTATGGGAGACCACTGGATGAACAAGAATCACAGTTTCGTGAACGGGATATTCCATCTCTTCCACCTTTACCACCCCTCCCACCTCTTCCACCTTTGGATAGATATCGGGATGATAGATGGAGAGAAGAAAGAAATCGAGACCATGGGTATGATCGAGATTTTCGTGATAGGGGTGAGTTGAGGATCCGAGAGTATCCAGAAAGAGGAGATACATGGCGGGAAAAGAGAGATTATATCCCTGACAGAATGGACTGGGAAAGAGAACGGTTGTCAGACAGATGGTACCCATCTGATGTGGATAGACATTCCCCCATGGCGGAACATATGCCCTCCTCACATCATTCTTCTGAAATGATGGGGTCGGATACAAACTTAGACTCTGACCAAGGCCTTGGAGGGGTAATGGTTCTCAGTCAGAGGCAGCACGAAATCATTTTGAAAGCTGCACAAGAACTGAAAATGCTTCGGTAAGTTGACTACTTAAGATCATTTCTTTTAGTCAAAACCACATGCAGACTGCTCTTTTAAAGTGATGTGATATATTTGAATGGAATAATTTTGCTTCAAGTTCTTATCTTGTAATTTTAATTTGTAACCTGGCCGTTCAGTGCTGTTTTAGGGTTAGGATATGTATTTAGGAACTGTGTTAATTGTAAGCTTATGTCCTGAAATGTGAAAATTTGGTAGCCACTCTTGGCTTTTATAGATGTGTTGCGGACATACCGTATACTTGTGCATGTTTCAAGTGTCAAACTTCAACTTTCCAGTGCTCTGGACTTTACAGAGCTCATATGTAATACCTTCCCCCACCCCTCCCAGGAGGCATTTTGTTCTTTGGTATTAGATCTTATAGACTTCATATTCGCTAATCTTTGATAAAACTTTGGAAAGTGCTGTAAGGTTTTTCTCTGCTGAAGCCAAGAATGGTTTACCTGAAAGTGTCCTCAGATTTGTCTAACCATTGATACTTTCTTTCTGGGGTGTTTTATCTTTCCTTATAACTAGAAGCAGATATCTCTACTTGAGGATGTTACTTGTTTCTGCATAATCAAATATTTTCTTTGTGAAGTGGAGACTAGAACTTGGATTTCTTGATTTACAATCACCTATGTATAGGGATCTATGTAATGCTTCCCAGGTAGTTGCAATAAAAATAAATAAAATAAAAAAGCTAACATTGCATGCTTACTATGTGCCTGGAACTGTATTGAATACTTTGTATATATTCATTTAATCTTTAAACCAACTGTATTGTGAGAGGAGAATTTAGGAGTCATTGATAGATTGTAAACCTTTGAGTAATTTCATAGGAATTAACAGTGTTTTGAGAAAATAAAGTAATGGTTAGGTTTTGATATATTCCAGTGTATTATGTTTCCTTCATTTTTCAATTCTGGTCTACATTTGTGGATTATACCAGTTGAAATTATAACTGCAGCTTTATGACTGGAAAAGTGTAATGAGGAAAAGTACCTGTAGATCCAGATGAAAGATCTGGTACCTTGGGCAGCACAGGAGATTTCTGTCTATAGAAGATACTCTCTGAGAGATTGGACGCTTCCAGATGACTCATGAAGAAGGTGTGAAAACATGCTAGAGAACATTTAGTTGCTACACTGTTCAGTTTTAAGTTACAGACACCTTTAATTTAACCCCCACTGTGTGTGGGGCACTGTGCTAATAATTTAGTATATATTATCTCAGTCCTCCTGTCTTAAATCCTTTTATCTCAAAGGCCTGCAGAGATAAGTAGACGCATCCGCATCCATATCCTCGCTTCACAGATGACACTAAAGCTCAGAGAGGTTAAGTCCACTTGGCTAATCAGTGGCAAACCCAGAATTTGAATGCAGTCTGTCCAGCTCTAAAATCTGTTTTGTTCATGGAGAACACCAAGCTGATTGGTGTTAGCAAGCTGCCAAGGTTTCTTTCCTTTTCTTTTTAAAATTTCCTTGTCATCCATTATTGCTTTATATGGAAATGCTGGATAAAAGGTGCTTCTTCTTCACCATCTTTTTTTTTATAAAGCTCTTTCTAGGCAACATAAACATAATTAAAATATATGAAGGTGATGGGTAAGAATTGTCATAGTTGAATACATGTAAGCTATGTTGTATTGGTGTACAGTCATAATATGATTTATATGAGGCAAAAAATAAACGATATTGACCCTTATTTTGTGTCTATTTGAGTCACTACACCCAATGTAGGGTAAAAGGTCTGAAGAGGTTATAGTAGATGTTACACCTGATTAAAGTAAGCATTTTAAGGAAAAGTTAAAACAAAAAAAAAGAATTTGACCAGAGATTTGAAGAAAAGCATAAAGAGTTACAAAATTACTCTTTAGGAGTATGAAGTGTCATTTTTAAAGGTATAGACTGACATTTGTTCTCACTGTACACAGCAGGGCCTGTAACTAAAATACCCACAAGAACCACACAGGTAACTAAAATGAATAAAAGTGGGCCAGTATAACTGGGGTATGGTGAGGAATGTGGCAGACTGCTTCATGTAAAGTGGACAGCCACTACTCCACAGTCAGTTCATTGTTGACATGAAGGAACGTAGGCCCATTGTTACCAAATCCCTTTAAAATGTGAATTTATATGTGAAATATCTTGCTTTGTAAATAATGGCAGCTAATTCAGATTTTAAAAACTGATGTGAAAGCCAAATTAAAACAAAAAAATGTCTAGGCCATATTTGGCCACCATTTTGCAACTTCTAGTCTAGAGTCTTGAACAAAAAATATAGCGAGAGAACTTTTTGTTCAATGAAAGAAACACATGACAAGTAGATAATATTTTAGAATAGACTCATGAGGCAGATTGTAGAGTCTGCCCTTGAAGATCCTTGAATACTTTGTAGTCATTTATAGGTTGTAGATGACAGGTCAGTTAGTTGTATAAAGGCAAGAGAGTGTTACCCTGCAGGTGCTCTGTGGGCACTGTAGAGGGTTTTAGAGCAAGGTTTTTAGGTCTCTTTTTTGTTCTGTGATAACAATTGTAGTCACTTAGGAATGGAGTAAACATGCCTTAATGGACCATGGCAATTTTATTTGTTCACAGGGAGCAGAAAGAACAGCTTCAGAAGATGAAGGACTTTGGGTCGGAGCCACAGATGCCTGACCATCTGCCGCCCCAGGACGCGAGGTTGCAGAACGCATCTTCAAGGCCTGGAATGTACCCGGTATGGGAAAATATGTGCTCAGGAAATGAAGGTGTTCCTGCTTTGTTTGTTTCTATGTTGTTTGATTTTCTTCTGTTGTAGTGAGTATAAAATTTCCTCTAGATAAAATGTAAATTGGGGGAAAATAAAAATCTAATGGTAATTGACCTTTGAAAATCTTTTAAGTGTGGTCAGAAGTGTGACAAGTGCATCTTTTCCCTAGGTTTTGTTAAGTACACCAAGCATGCCTGAGCTACATGGCTTCATGATCACAAAACTGTAGAATTTTCCTAATAATCTCTTTTGTTCAAAAAGTCCTGTTTTTCATCTGGGCAGTTGCAGGGGCTCCCCGTGAACCTTGTTCCTGTGAGCCTCCTGGTCTCCCCACCTCCTTGGGCTACTGGTTCCTCAGCTATGGAAGGGATCAAACATCATGCCCCAGTTCAGGCGGTAAAGTTCTGTTAAAGACTTGTTTGATCAAGTTCTCCCTTTGTTTTCCATTCATTTTTGTTGTTTGTTGTTTTTACCTTTACGCCAGTGATGGGCTTTTAAAAATGTTGTCATGCAAATAACTTTATAACAATACAATGAGAGAAAAAAACTCAAACCATTTCATGAGATTAACTCTTCATTTTTCAGTGTTCCCTTTCATCCTGGTCTAACAAATAAAACTCATACATAGTTGTTAACACCAACGGCCACCATGATTTCACCTCTCCGTGTCTCCTGTCCCGACCTGTGTGTGCATCCATCAGCTTCGGGATGTGTGTCCTTTCGCTCAGCGTATTCAAATCGGAGCTCATTATCATTCTCCACTAAATTTGTTCTTTCTCCTCACCATCACCCAGTCGCGCAATCTGGAAACCTGAAAGTCAGCCTTAACTCTTTCCTTTGTCCTGCCCTTTCATCTTCAGTCATTCTGTTGACTGATTTTACTACCTTTTTAATATTAGTCAGATGCATTGTCCTGCACTTCCCCACAACCTCAGTCCTAGCCTTCGTCAGCTCTTGCCTAGATTATTCCAGAAACATCCTCGTTCATCTCCCCATCTCATTCCCCTCTGATCCATTCTCCATTCTGCTGCTAGAGTAATTATTTTACTGTATTTTTGAATCAAATTTTGAAGTATAGTTTACATGTCATAAGTCATTTTAAGCCTACGTAGGCTTGAGTTTTGACAGATACAAAGAAGAACAGAATTTCTATTACCCCCCCAAAGTTCTCGAGTGCCATTCTCTACCCCTCTGCTTCACTTCAGACAGCACTGATAGGACTTCTAGCCAGATGGACATGCAGAAACATAAACCTCACTATTCCCCCATGGCTTTCAGGATAAAATCTAGAACACTTTATGTTCTTCCTGAACTGGCCTGACCTCTGCTTACCATTACTTACCATCACTCTCCTACACTCTGCTTTTCTTCCACATGGAGCTTCTTACGACTCTGCAAGTGTGCCAGGCTCTTACCTCTCCATCCCTTTGCACATGTGTGTTGTTTTCTAAAGCCAGAGTTTCTTTTCTTTCTCTTCTTATCCCCTTCTCCACCTCGTTCATTCTTGTTCATTTTTTAGAGCTCAGCTCTGTATCTTTTCCATTTGTGTAAGATGGTTGCCTTCACATGTACCCCTGTAACATCTTGTACAAGCCTCTGTCATAGCCATTATCCTATTGTAGTTTGTCTGTTAACCTTGCTAGTCTTTCCTTTTAAACAGAGCTCATGGGGTGCCTAGGTGGCTCACTCGGTTGTGTCTGCTTAACGGCTCAGGTCGTGATCTCAGGGTCCTGGGATTGAGCCCCACTTTGGGTTCCCTGCTCAGAGGGGAGTCTGCTTCTCCCTCTGCCCCTCCCCCTGCTTGCTTGTGCACATTCTCTCTCTCAAATAAATAAAATCTTAAAAAATAAGAAGAATCATCTTAAATTCCCAAAGTGGGATACTTCAGTTACAGAATAAGGACATTTTTAATGATTCCTGGAATACAGCCAATAGCTTTTAAAAATAGTTGTATAACATGTATACTAGATCCTTGCAAGTGTCAGCTACTTAATATTTTTAGTAGATTTAATAGTTTTAATAAGATATTTTAATATGCATTTTTGATAATTAGTGAATGTGAGGTTTTTTCCCATATTATATTTCTTCTTGTAAAAATTCTGTTTTGTTCTTTACCCATTTATCTCTTTGACTCTTGAGGTTTTTCTTAGCAATTTATTTTATTTTATTTTATTTTATTTTATTTTTTTTTTTTTTTAAAGATTTTATTTATTTATTTGACAGAGAGAAATCACAAGTAGATGGAGAGGCAGGCAGAGAGAGAGAGAGAGAGGGAAGCAGGCTGTCTGCTGAGCCGAGAGCCCGATGCGGGACTCGATCCCAGGACCCTGAGATCATGACCTGAGCCGAAGGCAGCGGCTTAACCCACTGAGCCACCCAGGCGCCCATCAATTTATTTTATTATTAATGTAGTTATTCTTTCTTATGTAAATACTGTAGGGATGTTTTGTTTTTTGTTTTTTACAAATGTATATATTGCTTTCACTGTGTAGTGTGAAGAAAACATTTTCTATTTTATTTATAGACATGGTCCCAAGAGTTCTTAAGATATGTGAAACAGGATTGGATAGCTCCAGACACAATAGTTTTTGTCTTATATTGGCATTTTCTTCAAGTTTAAAATGCCATAATTGAATGTTTACCCTTAGATAGTAACCCTTTGTCTTTAACTGTAGCCTGTAGTGATCTCTAGTTAAACAACATTTCTTGTGTATTGGCCAAATCCATTTGTTACTCAAAAAGTTTGTTTTTTGAAGTACAACCCATCCATGAGTAAATATGTAAGTAATATGTGTTGTTGGATGGTCTCTATAAGGTCTAAAATAGCTGTCCGTGAAGAACAAACCAACCAGAAACAATGAACTAAGAGAAAAGTGTAGTGAGCATTTGAATCAAGCTTGCGAAGATTAAAATAAAATTTGACAACTGGGGTTCAGTACTAAGTAGATAGGACCTGTCAAGAGGTTCCACTGTCTCTTTAATACACATTTCTGTTGACATTTGGTGATTGCTTTGGGAAAACCATTGTAAACATTGCACGCTACAGTGGCACTCCCTCTTGGGGAGGTTACCAAATGTCCCACTAACTTTCTTTGTTTTTGGTGTTTCCTGGTGTTAATGTTGTATGTTGGTACCAATCTTGCCACAAACTACTCTTGTCAACCAGACAACTGAATAGAAATGAGGAGGCTAGCTAGAGTTTATTTCTGTCTCTGGAAATTCACTCTTTTTGTAGCAAGAGGTCGCCAGAGTGAGAAAGATAGTTTATAGCAGAGGTTCTTAGCCAAGGGGTCAACGTCAGAATTATTCACAGAGGTTTTGTTTTTAACTAATACTGGGCTTATCCGCTGTGGAAATTCAGTAAGTGTGGGGTGGGCCTGGGACATTTATATTTAAATAACTAAGTCCCTAACTTTTCAGAAAGGAGAAAAAGAGGGTGGTACATTGCGGGGAGGGGATGATAATGTTGAGGACAAGGTTTGTTTGTTTGTTTGCTTTTTAATTATGTTCAGTTAGCTACTGTATAGTACATAATTAGTCCTTGATGCAGTGTTCAGCGATTCATTAGTTAACGCCCAGTGCTTTTAAAGTGGGTATTTTTTTTAAAGATTATTTATTTATTTATTTGATAGAGATCACAAGTAGGCACAGAGGCAGGCAGAGAGAGAGAGAGGGGAGGAAGCAGGCTCCCCACTGAGCAGAGAGCCCGATGTGGTACTCGATCCCAGGACCCTGGGATCCTGACCTGAGCAGAAGGCAGAGGCTTTAACCCACTGAGCCACCCAGGCGCCCCTGAAATGGATATTTTATTTATTTATACTTAAACCTATAAACCAACCAGTCAACTGGTACTATTATCATAATACATTAAAATACAAAACATCTTTCCACAAATACTAGAATAATGAACAAATTAGGAGTTATAGTAAAACAACACAAGGGGCAGAGGAAACCCATGAAGCACATTATAGCTTAACACTTCACTGTAACAACTGAGGTTATTAACAACTAAAGCCTCACAATGTCAGAAAATACAAATAATCCTTCATCACACACCTTTGTATTTTTTTTTTAAGATTTTATTTATTTATTTGACAGAGAGAGATCACAAACAGGTAGAGAGGCAGGCAGAGAAAGAGGAAGAAGCAGGCTCCCCGCTGAGCAGAGAGCCCAATGCGGGGCTCAATCCCAGGACCCTGAGATTATGACCCGAGCCGAAGGCAGAGGCTTAACCCACTGAGCCACCCAAGCGCCCCACACCTTTGTGTTTTTAATTCCAATTCTTGAGATTAGATTTTAGAGCCTAAAGATATCCAAATTATCACTGCATCTAGTTATCTATAGCCAGAAGCATGCTATGTTGTGCATAGCAGCCAATGCTACTGAAACCTCTTTGATTAGACTCCATTTGTACCCCCTCAGTTGACACAGCATAGTGAGAAACAGAATATCAAGGCAGAGATGCAGGACCCTAAAAGACAGATCCTAGGAGATGAGCCCAAATTGAGATTGAATAATATACTCATCGTCACTCATCTTCAGGCTGTACGTTTAGAGTCATTTGAGAATAAATCCATTCTTTGCTGGGTGCTAAGTTACTTAGCTGTTTGCTGTATTACTCTATGGCTTCCCCAGCCATTTCTAAGATAGACTCCACATCACTGACCAGAGTTGACTAGAACTGGATCTGGAGCTGCAGGGATTCTTCTCCACAGTTGTGGAGCTGGTTGTTCCAGGAATCGTTGTTCCAGGCCTGGGGACACCAGGTCTGACTGTTGCAGGAATGGTTGCTCCCTATGGAAAGGTTCTGGAAGTGTTCATCAGTTATCCCTGGTGACAGGAAGAGAAGCCTGGGTGTTCTGTATTTGCTGATCTGTCCTGAGTCATGCCGTTGCTATTTGGCCAATTGTGTTTCTGGCACCTCTTACATTTCATTCTCTGTTTCTGGGACCATGTCTTAACGTGCTTGTAGCTAATGTTCGGAATTGGGAAGTCCTTGGATCTGCTGGGAGACTGAGGTATTTCTGTCTCTGAAGTTCGCATTGAGTATATGTAGTTGGGTCTGAGAGAACAGGGTTCTGATCTTCCGTTTCTTGGCCAAGGCCATATCTTCCTTCTTCGCTGTTCTCACCTCTATAGAAGTGGGTAGTAGTTTTACTCTGGGACTGGTGGAAGAATCGGGCTGTCCTGAACAAACAGATCCACGGAGGGAGGAAGAGGAGAGATGGTCTCCATGTGGGGTGTCTCAACAGATGACATTTGCAAGGACGCATGATTTTCTTCAGGCCTGTAAATCTCAGGCATTGGAGAAGAGTCCCTAGAATTGGGTGCTTCAGAGCAAGGCAGACATTGGGGCTGAGCTGGATCCATACTCCTGTTACTGAGTTGAGGGTAGAGGGAAGAAAAAACTAAGAGTGAGATTGTTTGTTTTAAGATTTTATTTATTTTATTATTAGAGAGACAGAGAGAGAGAGAGAGAAGGCAGAGGGGCAGAGGGAGAGGGAGAGAATCTCAGTCTCTGCTTACTCAGAGCTTGCCATGGGACTTGATGCTACAACCCAAGATCACTATCTGAGCTGAAATCAAGAGGGTTCGCCCAACAGACTGAGCCACCTTGGCATCCAAAGAGTGAGATTGTAAGAAAGGCCCTGGGTTTGTGTATCTAGGTGGGAGAGCTTAGAGAAGTAGGAAGATCTCCAGATGTAAGAATATCAGACAGGATGAGGTGGGTCACCACTGCAATAGCGAGAGCCAGCCAGCCCAGTCTAGCAAAAGGTCGAAGACCGTTGTTTTTCTTTTTCCTAAATAACCTAATTGAGGTACTTACATAACAAAGAATCTACCCATTTTCAGTGTGTGACTCAGTGATTTTTAATAAATTTTTCCAAGCTGAACAATCATCACCATAACCCAGTTGTAGAACATGGTCATTACCCCAGTAAGATTCCCTTTTGCCAGTTTGCAGTTAATCCTCATTCCTGCCCCAGGTTCCAGGCAACAATTAATCTACTTTTTGACTCTCTAGATTTGTCTTTCTGGGCATGTCATTTAAATGGAATCCATACAATATGTGGTCTTTCAAGTCTCTTAAGTAGCCTCATGTTTTCAAAGTTCATCCATGTTGTAGCGTGAATCATCACTTCATTTCGTTTTATTGCCAAGAATATTCTGTTGTATGGATATACCATGTTTTGTTTATCCATTCACCAGCTGATAGACCTTTGGTTACTGAATAATGCTGCTATCAATACTTGTGCAAGTCCCTTAGTGGATATGCTTCTCTTGGATAGACACCTGGGAATGGAATTGCTGAGTGTATGGTAAATTTATGTTTAACCTTTTGAGCAACTATTGAGCCATTTACCAAAGTGGTTGCACCATTTTACATTCCCGTTGGCAATCTAAGAGCGTTGTTGTTTCTCTGCATTCTTGGCATCATTTGCTATTGTCTGTTTCATTAACTACAGCCATTCTGCTGGGTATGAGAGGGTATCTCATTATGGTTTAATTTGTATTTCCCTGATGACTAATGATGTTAAGGATCTTTTCAAGTGCTTATTCTGGTATCTTCTTTGGAGAAATGTCCAAATTTTTTGCCTATATATTTTTTTCTATTGTTTGTCTTATTAAGTTATAAAAATTTTTCGTATTCTAAATACAAGTCCTTTATCAGATACGTGATTTGCATATTTTTCTCCGATGGTATATTTTAAAACACAAAAAGTTTTTAATTTTGAGTGACTCCGGTTTATCAACTTTTTCTTTTATGGATGGAGAATCGGATTTTAATTTCTACTGATGTGTGAAAACATGGTGGTCTGCTTATGCACTAAAGCATTTACTCTGTTCTCCAGCCTCCGGGGTCCTATAGACCACCCCCTCCTATGGGTAAACCACCAGGTTCGATTATAAGGCCTTCTGCTCCACCAGTAAGATCATCTGTTCCTGTGACCAGGCCGCCTATCCCAATACCACCACCACCGCCACCGCCTCCTCCACCTCCACCTCCTCCTCCAGTAATAAAGCCACAGACTTCAGCTGTGGAACAGGAACGCTGGGATGAAGATTCTTTCTATGGTCTCTGGGATACAAATGATGAACAAGGACTGAATTCAGAATTTAAACCAGAAACTGGAACAATTCCACCTGCTCCGGTATTACCACCTCCACATGTTCACCCTTCTATCCCCCCTCCTGGCCCATTGCCTATGGGTATGCCACCAATGTCCAAGCCACCGCCAGTGCAGCAGACTGTTGATTATGGCCATGGCCGAGGTAAGTGATGGTGACAGGTCTGTATTTGAGATTCTTAAGAAGTTGTTAGCTTCACCTTTGTCTTCTTTAACCTTCATTCTTACAGTGTTTTTTCCCTGATTTGGTTCACCAGATATGTCCACTAATAAAGTTGAGCAGATACCCTATGGAGAAAGAATAACTTTGCGCCCAGATCCACTACCTGAAAGATCAACTTTTGAGACAGGTAGGAGTCAGAGAGATCAGTAGTTTTTTCTTTATTAACATATAATGTGTTATTTGTTTCAGGGGTACAGGTCTGTGACTCATCAGTCGTGCACAATACACAGTGCTCACCACAACACATATCCTCCCCAGTGTCCCATCACCTTGCCACCCCATCCCTCCTGCCACCCCCCTCCTCCAGTGAGCCTCAGTTTGTTTCCTGTGATTAAGAGTCTCTTATGGTTTGTCTCTCTCTCTGGTTTTATCTGGTTTCATTTTTTTCCTCTTCCTATGATCCTCTGCCTTGTTTCTCAAATTCCATGTATCAGTGAGATCGTATGATAATTGTCTTTCTCTGATCGACTTATCTCGGTTAGCATAGTGCCCTCTAGTTCTGTCCACATTGTTGCAAATGGGAGGACTTCATTTTTTGATGGCTCCATAATATTCCATTGTATATATATATACCACATCTTCTTTATGCAGTCATCTGTCAGTGGACCTCTGGGCTCTTTCCATAGTTTGGCTGTTGTGGACATTGCTGTTATAAACATTGGGGTACAGGTGCCCCTTCGGATCACTACATTTGTATCTTTGGGGTAAATACCGAGTAGTGCAATTGCTGGGTCATAAAGTCATTCTCTTTTCATTTTTTTGAGGAACCTCCATACTGTTTTCCAGAGTGGCTGCACCAGCTTGCATTCCCACCAGAAGTGTAGGAGGGTTTCCCTTTCTCCAAATCCTCAAAAACATCTGTTGTTTCCTGACTTGTTAATTTTAGCCATTCTGACTGGTGTGAGGTGGTTTGAGAGATCAGTATTCTTAAATCAAAATTCCTAATTACATGTGATTTTCCTTTTGGTAAATTATCTGAGTCTCCCTTCCATATAGTTAAAAGATTCATAAGTTGAATTTAGAATCATAATTTATACCAGTTCTATAGTTAAATTTGCACCTTTCCGCTTTTATTTCAGAAAAGGGGATGTAGCTCTTACCGTGTACTAATTGTTTTCATAGAGCACACAGGCCAACGTGACCGTTATGATAGAGACAGAGACCGTGAGCCTTATTTTGATCGTCAGAGTAATGTCATGGCAGATCATCGAGATTTCAAAAGGGATCGGGAGACACACAGAGACCGAGACCGAGATCGGGGTGTGATTGACTATGACCGGGATCGATTTGATAGAGAACGCCGACCTCGAGATGATAGGTATGTTATGAAAAATATCTTTTTGCCAGGTGTACAAATTATCATAGACTTAAGTTCAGCAAAAGTCATTGTATCTAAAGGAAATTCAGTAAATGATGTGTTCTTCTTGTACATACGTATCTATAATTTGGAAAGGTATGAGCAGTTCCAGACTATGTACGTAGTCTGTTTAAACTTGGTGAGCTTGAATTCCAGAGAATTGAATGGGAGATGGAGATAGCTAGTAAGGCAAAGAAATAATATTGTTAGTAAAGGTGTAGTCATTACCTAAGTAGTAGGCAAACAGTGTATTTTTGCAATTCATGAGCTCTTTAGATGTGTATATGCAAGGCAGATCTAAATGGAAAAGCAAAATAAAAATGAAAATGTTGACTGTATAGTAGCTATACATGGAGAAAATTGGGCAGATAGTAAATATTGCATTGTAAGACAGAGACCTCCAATTTTTTTTTTTATTTTCTAAAGCACTTCCTGTTGCATCTTACAGGACTCAGTCATATCGAGACAAAAAAGACCATTCCTCATCCAGAAGAGGGGGATTTGATAGGCCATCCTATGACCGGAAGTCTGACCGACCAGCCTACGAAGGTCCATCCATGTTTGGAGGTATGTTTGGAGGATGTTGAGAATGCAAATCAGTGGAGATGTTTCTGTATCCAAATCAGCTATGGATATAAACTTTCAGAGTAAAATGTACTCACAGATTTTTCAGAGATGGCAACATTATTATCAAAAGTAGCAGTGTAGAGGCGCCTGGGTGGCAGAGTGGCTTAAAGCCTCTGCCATCGGCTCAGGTCATGATCTCAGGGTCCTGGGATCGAGTCCCGCATCGGGCTCTCTTTTTGCTAAATTTAATGCAAACAAAGATGATTTCAGTATTTTTCAGACATTCTGTTTGCCTGAAATCGTACCTGAATCTTTTTATTTTCTTGATTTTAATAGATTTATGTTTCTTTAGACTTTCTCTCATTAAGGTTAAAAATGGCCCCCCAAAAATCATGAATAATATTACCTTAGCATGAGTGAAGAGAGTTAAAATTTAAAATAATGACCACATAAATAGTAATTTTGTTCAACTGCTGGAATCCTAGGAGAACGAAGAACTTACCCAGAGGAGCGAATGCCCCTGCCAGCTCCTTCACTAAGCCACCAGCCACCTCCAGCTCCACGGGTTGAGAAGAAACCTGAATCTAAGAACGTGGATGATATTTTGAAACCCCCTGGCCGAGAAAGCCGACCTGAGCGAGTGAGTCCTATGTAGTTGAGTTTTTTGTCAATCAGAGGCTGATAGGAGATCTTTTTAATATCCTGAGTAGAGGAGTGCCTGGGTGGCTCAGTGGGTTAAAACAGCTCGGGTCATCATCCTGGAGGCCTGGGATTGAGCCCCCACATCTGGCTGTCTGCATGGCAGGGAGCCTGCTTCCCCTTCTCTCTCTCTCTCTCTGCCTGCTTCTCTGCCTACTTGTGATCTCTGTCTGTCAAATAAATAAATAAAATCTAAAAAAAAAAAATTAAAAAATATCCTGAGTTAGAATTTCTCGATTTTTCTGTGACAGGGTAATACCAGAGTCAAGGCATCTTACTATCTCCAAGTCATTATATAATCTCAAAGTGCTTACCCTATAGAATTTAGGAAATTAGAGATTAATTGCGTGGCAGAAAAACATGTTGAAAACTTCAGAAAACAGTTCATAAGAGGTCCATTCATTGCTCTGTTATTTTGAAGAGGGGGAAAGTGGATTTGGTTTTATGGCATGTGAAACAAAAAGAGGGAGAATTAGGAGACTTGATTTGCTTGGGCTTGTTTTCCTGGTGACCTCCAAATGTGTATATTTTTTTTTCCAGTTAGTTAACAGTGTTGTATTAGTTTCAGGTGTACAATATAGTGATTCAGCACGTCCATACGTCACCTGGTGCTTATCAGGACAAGGGCACTCCTTAATCCCCACCCCTGTTTAACCCATCTGCTCACCCCTCTCCCCTCTAGTAACCATCAGTTTGTCCTCTTAAGAGTCTGTATCTTGATTTGTTTCTCTCTCTCTCCCTCTTTTTTCCCCTTTGCTCATTTGTTTCTTAAATTCTACATGTGAGTAAAATGATACGGTATTTGTCTTTCTCTGACTGACTTAATTTCACTTAGCATTGTGCTCTTTCCGTCCATGTCATTGCACATGGCAAGATTTCTTCTTTTTATGCCTAGATAATATTCTATTATATTTACACCACATCTTCTTTGTCCAGATGGATATTTGGGCTGCTTCTATATCTTGACTATTGTAAATAATGCTGCTGTAAAGACAGGAGTGCATGTAGGCCTTTGAATTAGTGTTTTTGTATTCTTTGGGTAAATAACCCAGTAGTGCCGTTGCCAGATCAGGGGGTAGTTGTATTTTTAACTTTGGAGGAACCTCCATGCTGTTTTCCACAGCGCTGCACCAGTTTGCGTCCCCACCAACAGTGCACAAGGGCTCCTTTTTCTCCACATCCTCGCCAACACCTGCTATGTCGTATGTTGTTGATTTTAGCCATTCTGACAGGTGTCAAATGTATACATTCTTAAATTTATATTGCAAAATAGTTAGATTCTATTTCAGTAAACTGATACTAGAGATTTCCATCAGATGTTTTGACTACATAAATCATTGTCATAAAATCTATTTCATCTATTTTTAGTATAGCTATCCTAGCTTTCCTGTGGTTGCTTATTTGCATGATTTATCTTTTCCATCCTTTTATTTTCAGGCTATTTGTCTTTGAATCTGAAGTAGGTCTCTATTAGACAGCACAGCATATAGTTGGATCACATTTTTTAATGCGGTCTAACAACTTCTGTCTTTTAATTTGATTGTTTAAGCCACTCACATTTTAATATTGTTAATTGATATAGTTAGTTTAATTCCATTCTGGGGTTTCCAGTTGTATAGAAATACAACTGACTTTTATATATTGATCTTATTTTATATATTGATCCTGCAACATTGCTAAACTCCATTTATTCTAACTAATTTTTAGTGGATTCCCTAGGATTTTCTATATATGAGATCATGTCATCTGCAAATAGCTAGGGTTTTACTTCTTCCTTTCCAATCCAAATGCCTTTTAATTTTTTTCTTTTCTTGCTTACCTCCAGTACAGTATTGAATAGATGTGATAAGAGTAGACATCCTTATTTACTCTTGATCTTAGAGAGAAAGCTTTCAGTATTTCACCATGAAGTGTGATGTGAGCTGTGGGTTTTGAGTAGATGCCATTTATTAGGTTGAAGAGATTCCCTTCCATTCCTAGTGTGTGGAATGTTTTTATCATGAAATGATGTTGGATTTTGTTGAATGCTTTTCCTGCATCAAATGAGATTTTTGTGATTTTTTCCTGCATCAAATGAGATTTTTGTGATTTTTATTTTTTAATGTGTGTGATTTTATTCTTTTCTATGTGATTTTTGGGGAGTTGTTTTTTGTTTGTTTGTTTTCTCTATTGATAATGATGTATTGATTACAGTGATTGGTTTTTGGATGTTAATTTGCATCCCTGGGATAAATCCCATTTAGTCATGGTGTATAATTCTTTTTACATGTTGCTGGACTCCCTTTGCCAGTATTTCATTGGGGATTTTTGCATCCGTATTCATAAGAGATAATCTATAGTTTTCTTGTGATGTTTGGTTTTAGAGTATCTGCTTGATTTGAATTGCTGGCCTTATAAAATGAGTAGAGAGTTGTTCCTTCCTCTTCTATTTTTTGGAAGAGCTTGTAAAGAGTTCTTTAAATATTTGTTGGAATTTAGTGATGAAATTATGTGGACCTTTGAGTTTTTCTTTACAGGTAGTTTTCTTTTTCTTTCTTTCTTTCTTTTTTTTTTATTGTGTTATGTTAGTCACCATACAGTACATCAGCAGGTAGTTTTCAATTACTAATTTAATCTCTTCACTTGTCATTGGCATATTCAGATTGTCTATTTTTTCTTGAGTCATTTTCAGTTGTTTGTGTCTTTCGAGGGATTCGCCCATTTCACCTAAGGTGTCTGATTTGTTTATATACAACCGTTGGTAGTATTCCTTTAAACAATTTTTTATTTCTGTAAAGTTGCCAGTTGTATTTCATCCTTCATTTCTGATTCTATTAATTTGAGTCTTTTCTCTTTTTTCTTAGTCCGTCTAGCTAAAGGTTTGTCAATTTTGTTGATCTTTTCAAGAACCAGCTTTTGGTTCTATTGATTTTTCTTTATTGTTTTTCAGTTGTCTATTTTATTGACTTCTGCTCTAATATTATTTCCTTCTTTCTACTTGCTTCAGGTTTGGTTTGTTTTTCTTTTTCCAATGTCTGAAGGTGAAGGTTAGGTTATCAATCTGAGATCTTTCTTCTTCATATAGGTGTTTATGGCTATAAACTTCCTTTTGAGCACTGCTGTAGCTGCGTCCCATAAGTTTTGGTATTTTTATTTATCTCAAAGTATTTTCTGTTGTTTAAATTCCTTCCTTGACCCATTGGTTATTTGGGAGTGTGGTGTTTAATTTTCACATACTTGTGAATTTTTCAATATTTTCTAATTTCATTCCATTATGGTCAGAGACATACTTTATATTATTTCTGTCCTTTCAAATGTATTAAGGTTTGTTTCATGGTCTATCATATGCTGTATCCTGGAGAACGGTATGTCACTTAACTATAAGACATCATTTAAAAAAAATCTTCTCTGAGTGATTTTTTTTTTGGTTTTTCATTATGTTTCAGATTGTTGTTATAATGAGAGGATTGCCTGGCAGTGGAAAGACACATGTTGCAAAACTTATTCGAGTGAGTATGGGAAAGCCAAAAAATCCGTTGCTTTTGTTCCTTCTTGTATGATATTGATACTGGTATTTCCTATTTGATTCATTCTTATTGGCCCATGTGGGAGATACTGTCCCATAAACATTTTGTTCCACTTAAATAAATATTTTTGCCTTTGCTTGATTTGAAACCACCAGAAGATTGCATGTTATGTAGCTATGAGAAGGAACTTTGGTTTGAGCATTCATTAATTTATTCTTTGGATTCTCTTTAACTCTCTTGACTACATGATTCTTAGGATAAAGAGGTAGAATTTGGAGGACCCGCACCTAGAGTTCTAAGCTTAGATGATTACTTCATCACAGAAGTGGAAAAAGAAGAAAAAGACCCAGATTCTGGAAAGAAAGTGAAAAAGAAGGTATGGCATATTCCTCTCAGACTGTGCTCTGATTCATTAATAATATTGAGAGGAAAACGTGTTCAGAGAGTAATTGTGTCTTTTTTGAACACAAACGTTAGTACTTAGGTGTTAAGGAAAGACTACAAAGTTATCTCTATCCAGAGGCTAACCAGGGAAGAGGTTTAGGATGGTTCTTTGTTTTTGCTAACTCCGTATCTCTTGTGGGATGTCTTATTAGGTCATGGAATATGAATACGAAGCTGAGATGGAGGAAACCTACCGCACCAGCATGTTCAAAACTTTCAAAAAGACTCTGGATGACGGCTTTTTCCCCTTTATCATCCTGGATGCCATCAATGACAGAGTTAGACATTTTGACCAGTTTTGGAGTGCAGCAAAAACCAAGGGTTTTGAGGTAAAACAGCTTTAGAGTACTTTATATTATCATGTAAATGTTACATTTGTTTGCTTAATCACTGTTCATTCTTTCTTAGGTATATTTGGCTGAAATGAGTGCAGATAACCAGACTTGTGGCAAGAGAAATATTCATGGAAGAAAACTTAAAGAAATAAATAAGGTGATTTTTGGAAACAGAAAGTGTTGTATTCTCAGCTTCATTTTGTCTGTATGATCAATGTTGTCTGGAAGTTCTTGTTTATCCTCTTTACTTTCAGAAAATCTTTTCTACCTTCTTTAGCAAATGATTCTTACCTTGTATCTAAGTGAAAAAGGTGTGGCGTTCTTCCAGGAACTGGCCTGTTAGACTTCACAGTATTAGTTAAATTTGTCTTAAATGCGCAGTTGGTCTTTCTTTGAGTAGTTTCCCCAGATGACTTGACTTCCTGAATCTTTCAATAGATGGCTGACCACTGGGAAACTGCACCTCGTCATATGATGCGTCTGGACATTCGTTCTCTGCTGCAAGATGCTGCTATTGAGGAGGTGAGTGTTCTCTGCCATGAAAGCAGCACAGAAGGGACCTTTTTTGGCAGCTTTTTTATCTGGGAAAAATTTTAAACTACAGAAAAGTTGCATGAATCGTGTAAGAACACCTATACAGCTTTCACTGAGATTTCTGATAATATTTTGCCACATTTTTCTTTATATAGATATATATGTTCTTTTTTTTTTTTCATTTAAATTCAATTAATTAACATACAGTGTATTATTAGTTTCAGAGGTAGAGGTCAGTGATTCATCAGTCTTATATAACACTCAGTGCTCATTCCATCAAGTGCTCTCCCTAATGCCCATCACCCAGGTACCCCACTCCCCTCAGCAACCCTCAGCTTGTTTCCTGTGATTAAGAGTCTCTGATTAATCACAGGGAACTCTGATTAAGACTCTCTAATTTCATCTTGTTTTATTTTTCCCTGCTTCCCCTATGCTTCTCTGTTTTGTTTCTTAAATTCCACATATGAGTCATATGATAATTGTCTTTCTCTGATTGACTTATTTCACTAAGCATAATACCCTCTCACTCCATCCATGTTGTTGCAAATGGCAAGATTTCATTCCTTTTGACTGAGTAATGTTCCGTTGTTTATATTATACCACATCTTCTTTATCCATTCATCTGTCAGTGGACATCTGGGCTCTTTCCATAGTTTGGCTCTTTCAGGACATTGCTGCTATAAATATTGGGGTGCAGGTGCCCCTTTGGATCACTACATTTGTGTCTTTGGGGTAAATACCTAATAGGGCAGTGGCTGGATCACAGGGTAATTCTATTTTCAACTTTTTGAGGAACTCCATATTGTTTTCCAGAGTGGCTGCACCAGTTTGGGGAAGTTTGCATTCCCACCAACAGTTTAAGAGGGTTTTCTCCACATCGTTGCCAACATCTGTGTTTCCTGACTTGTTAATTTTAGCCATTCTGACTGGTGTGAGGTCCTATCTCATTGTGGTTTTGATTTGTATTGCCCTGATGCCGAGTGATGTGGAGCATTTTTTCAGGTGCCTGTTGGCCATCTGGATGTCATCTTTGCAGAAATGTCTGTTCATGTCTTCTGCCCATTTCTTGACTGGATTATTTGTTCTTTGGGTGTTGAGTTTGGTAAATTATAGATCTTGGATACTAGTCCTTTATCTGATAAGACATTTGCAAATATCTTCTCCCATTCTGTCGGTTGTCTTTTGGTTCTGTTGACTGTTTCCTTTTGCTGTGCAAAAGCTTTTTATCTCAATGAAATCCCAATACTTCATTTTTGGCTTTGTTTCTCTTGCCTTTGGAGGCATGTCTAGCAAGAAGTTGCTCTGGCTGAGGTCAGAGAAGTTGCTGCCTGTGTTCTCTAGGATTTTGATGGCTATGACATACATATATATGTCTTCTTATTCCTACTGTTGTTATCACTGTGATTGTAGAACTGTTTGAGAGTTAAGTTGTAAACCTCATAACCCTTAGCCCCTCACCCCTAATACAGTATTTCAGTATGTATCTCCCAAGAAGAAGGGCATTCTCCTACAAAACTAGAAGTCCCAATTATCAAATTCAGGAAATTTAACATTGATAAAGTATTACATTAAGTAGTACAAATTTCCTGAATTAAATTTCCTGAATTATCTCATGTAATGTACATATTTACATTTCATTAAACGTTCCCATAATGTGTTTTATAGCAATTTTTAAAAATCCAGGAGACCATCCTTTAATATTAAAAAAATACTTTCTCAGCCATGTCATTGTCTGGAAAGACAAGGAATTTTTGAAGAGCATAGGCCAGTTGTTTTGTAGACTACCCCTCAATTTGGGTTTGTCTGGTTGTTTTCACATGATCCGTTTTAAGTTAAACATTACCAGGAATGCTATGGTGGAATTTACTTTGGTGGAAGTAAATCTTTATCATGAAAAGGAGAGATTTTTCTCTTAATCAGTTGTGTACTTCTGTTTGGTTTGAGCTCATGTGAATGAGAGTTTTCTATACTTAATGTTGTCATTGTGTTTTTATGTGTTTTTACCTCCCAGTGCCATTCGTCTACCAATTTCCTCTGGTTTCTGCCCCAGCCATTCCAGTACATTCTCAGCAAAGATTTACATGAAAATAGATAATTCTCACTTCTGTTGCCTAATCCTGCAGCCACATATGACTTAGTTGACCATGTCCACCTTCTTGATAACATTTTTCTTTTGGCTCCTGCGAGTCTACTTTCTCCTGGTTTTCCTCATGCGTCTCTGGCCATTCCTTTCAGTCTCCTTTGATGGCTTTTCTTCCTACTCAGTCCTAAATGTTGGAGTTCTTTAGGGCTCTATCTTAGGATCTTATCATTCTGTACATTTGATATAGATAGCTTGGATTGCCACATATGTGCCCTTAATATTAAATTGTGAGGAACCAAATTAATTTTATCAGTATCTTAACACTGGTTATATCTTAGTAGAGGGATTATGGGTGATTTTTATAATTCTACCATTATTTTCCAAATTCCTTACCAAAAACACGTTACTTTAGTACATCTCAAGTTCAGCCTGTCCACTATGTAATTCATCCAAACCTGTTCTTCTTGTGGTATTCTTTTTCTTAGTGATTAGACCCACCAATCACTTGGTAGCTGAAACCTTGACTCAACTCTTGTCTTTTGCTCTTTATTCTGTGTTATACAAACTTTCAGCCTTATCCCTCCAGCATGTAGTCAGTCTACAAGTTTTGTCAGTTTTACCTTATAAATACTTCTCTAATCCATCTGCTCTCTATTTGCATCACTACCATTCTGGGCCAAGCTACTATCATCTTATTTTTCACAATACCCTTTCTTACATTTTGAAATTTGAATCATACACATGTTTTACTGGATTGGAGAAATACTTGCTAGAGGTTTTGAAGAGAAATCTTGGTAATCACAGGCATTCAAAACAGGTAATCATCAACTTAGCATATATTATTATATTCAACTTAATAGGAAATTATAAAGATGGATATCCTGGGAAAATGAAAGGCAGGACTGTCATTCTCTCTTTTTATAAGTTCTGTTTCAAACTGTAGGGTTTTAAAATTAGGATGTAACAGTGATTCTGTGCTGCCCTGCTTTGGGCACCTTTGCTGTTTCAGATCTCACTGAGGGACTCAACATTTTCCTAAATGTTAACTCATCTTTTTTTTTTTTTTTTTTTAATTATTATTGGGGTGGTGTAGGTAGAGATGGAGGATTTTGATGCAAATATCGAAGAACAGAAGGAAGAAAAGAAAGATGCAGAGGAAGAGGAAAGCGAACTGGTAGGAGACAGACCAACCACTTTGAACAAAGTGTCTCTATTAAAATTTTTAAGGGTTTAATCTCAGATCTATGGTCAGATTCCTACTGTTGATTTATACCTTAATGGTAGAAATTTCTATAATCATCTTCAAGGAGACTTCTGGTACTTTTTCTTTTTCCCCTGATCAGAAGAACCCTCTACTGTATTGTTACATGAAAATTTTAAGAATGCTAAGAAACTTACCCTGTACTCACTCATCTACTTGTGGGTGGCTTTAGGGAAGTCTACTTTTTAAAAAAATCAATTACATATGAAAGGGCATTCTTACATTCCAGCAGATATGTGGTACAGCCTATCCAACGTATGCATAATTGTCTCTTCTTTGCTACGAGATTTCAAAATTGAGCTTCTGTCAACTGAGGCAGAAGAACTTCTAGAATGAGAAGGCAGAGGGTTGCCACTGACTGCTGAATTTGTTCTTCTGCATTTTATCCTTTTCAGTGATGGGGAAAATGATTTGAGTGTGTAGGCAATGCATTTTATTGAGGCTTATTAGAGGCTTCCGTAGTGTGAGTTCAAAGTTCCCGTGTACCTACTGTAAATGCTTTTGATCACACCTCTGTAGAGATGTTTGCCTTACCCTGTCATTGAAAAATATGCGACCTGTAGAATTATGTTACTTTTCAGTGTTTGCTAATGAGGCACAGAGATTAGCAATGTCTTGAAACAGTGTTGGCTTTTTTAATTCAAAATATTATTTGGTTTATTTATTACATCAGCCCTTGCTAAAGCTGCTTCTCATACTCTTCTGGAAATGTACAAAGTGAGAACCCTGATTCTTACCCCTAGAGAATATAGACTCTCTAAGGAGTGGTCCCATCAATCCCATATGTGATACAGAGGACTTTGAAAAGAAAATGTGTGTGCATAGAGATGGTGTCAACCTCTACATTCCTAGATTTCATATGCGGATTAAAAAATAAGCTTTAAAGTTAATTGCATTTGAGTCTCAGTATGTTTTTTCTTTAAACAAAATATTTTTCTTAATTAGGTTGGTTTTTTGACATATATGATCTAAAACTTAGGCAGGAAGTTCATTTATTAAAGGCCCACGCTGTTGTGGAATATGGCTAATGACCTGTGGCTACTTGCAGCGTGTGTCCTAGAAGGTGATCATGTGATAAATCTATAATGCTAGCTTTCTGAAGCTCCGTCTTCCTTTTGTGGAGATTTCAGTTCAGGATATGGTTCGTAACATCTGACTTGTCTAAGTGTAGGTCAAAGCTCAAAACTTTTAATTGAATGTACTATTTATTTTGAAAAGTGAAACACGCTGTAATACTCTATTATTACATCAAAAAACATGGCAAGGAAGTCTTAGAACTCTACCCTGCTGGACTATCTCTTTTATTTCCAAGTGGCCTAACATTTCAACCAGTGAGACGATGATACAATTTTAAGGAAGAACAGGGCGGTTCCAGCAGGAGGAAATTAATATGCTCATTTTGCATATCTTTATATTCTAAAACTTCTCTTAACCCATTCAAAAATGCCAAATCCAGATCTTCTGCTATTGGGTTCTATTCCAAAAGTAAAAGATTCTTGGAGAATTTTAACCAAAGGGTTAAGAGCAAGTCTCGTGTCATTTGGACCATTTTAGTGGAATTCTCAATAAACTTTGCATTTTCTGCTTTGTACTAATCACTGCAACTGGGCAAAATCCAACCTTTTCTTGGTTAAGAGAATCCTTTTGGGGGATCACTGGTATATTTTTCCTTCTTTAGTACTTCAGTGAACCTAGTAGATATGATTCACAATCTATAAATATGTTATTCTAGTGATGCTTAAGGTTTTCAGGTGATTGCTGAGATATGACTTGTACAGATCGCATCAGTACTTTTAGCGCCAATCACATCAGCATAGCTTTGTCTTGGTTTGTTCTAGAAATGCATTTGGGGAAGATGGTATGATTTATAATCTGAAGTACTACCTAATAAGTGAAACTGAATTATTAGTCGGGCTTAAAGACTAAAGTACTTAAAGAAGTACCATACCTGTAGGTGTCCTGGAAGAACTATAATGCTCTAGTACTCAGACACAGCAGCTGTTGTCATGAAGTGTCAGCATCCTTTCCAGCCTACCTTTGTGTCAGTCTGCTCCATGAACTTGAATATTCCCAAGAGTAGAGATACTAATTCTTAAAAGAAGATGCTGACACCTGTGATGATTCTGTTCTATTTAATAAGCCCTAATACTAAAGTTCTGTATGTTAGGATCTAATAGAGAACAGAGTCCAAGTAAAGGAAAAGAGGAATCACAACCGTACACTTGCTAGGTGAATAAGCAGAAAGGATTACTATATAGTAAATTAGGTATATTGGGAAATTTGAAAATCTTACAGGACATTGTTTGAAATAAACCACCCAGGGTTTTTTTTGTTTGTTTGTTTGTTGGGTTTTTTTTACTAAATAAAATATAAATACCTGTGGGGATTTCTGGTTTTCTGTATATTAGGAAAATGTCATTTTAAAAGACATTGAAAATAATAATCTAGGTTCCAACCATGAAAAAGAAATGCTCTCACGTTGATTCAGTAAAAACCAGCCTTTGTAAAATCTAACCGGTAAATGGGTTGAGTCATTTTTAAATGAAGTTGGAACTTTGTAGTTGTGTTCAGTGATACCATGTTTTCTTCTTTCAAGTACTGAAACTTTTACACTGTGATATAAAGTAGCTGTCTCGAAGAACACTCTTTGTACCATCACTTGAGAACCACAGTTGTATTTAGAAAATAAGCTAGCTAGTTATTATAAATGCTCTGCTACTCTGAGTGGTATTAATACTAGCGCAGTAACGACCGTACGTTCTCACCATATTTGCTGTCCAGCTGTTGTTCGGACTACAACTGTGTGTCCCGAACTGTAGCTGCCTCAAAGCGCCTTCATGATACTATTTTGAAGTGACTACTCTGAAATCTGGGCAGTGAAGTTGGGTGAATTGAGTAATTCAGTTTCTTCAGAGATAATGAGACTGTGTGTTCCCTAAGGATATATATATATATATATATACATACATATATATATAAAACTAGTGAGTGGAAACTGAATCCGTTCCCAGTTTTAATGCTTTTCCAGTTCAACAGTGATATGCATGTATGTGTCTCTTTCTAACCCTTCGAGCTTCTCTCTGTGTGCGATTTAGGGTTACATTCCGAAAAGCAAATGGGAGATGGACACATCTGAGGCCAAGCTAGGTGGGTATCTCCTTTTTCCTGTTTTTATATGTGATACCTGATGGTAATGGTCATAGATCTTTCTGCTGTAAGAAGAACAAACTTCCCCAAATTTCTGCTTTAAACCAAGATTTTTGGCCTACCTTACATCCTCAGTTTTGCTAGCTTTCAGTTTAATTAGTTTCATCTTGTGACAGTGAAAAAAGAAGTGTATTTAGAAGAATCGCCTTCACTGTCACTTCAAGATTTTAGAGTAAGGGGAAGTATGAATTTAGCAATAAAATACTGTCACTTCTAAAATCCGTTCTGTTATATTAATCAGAAATGTTAGCGCTGATGAGATTTCTGCTTTTTTAAAAGAGTATTTAACTGCAGTCCAAAGCTGAACCTGATGATGAATACTTTGGGAAATAATAGTAGTAATAATAATAAATATTGAAGTTTAAACATTCCTTAAAAGGCAGTTATTTTCCTTGTATAATAAATAGAGTTTCTGGGTGGGGGGAGGTAGATATGTAATTCAGGTTTTTGAGGAACCTACTTTATAAGATTCTTACCTTCAACTTGTTTTTAGTGGCAGATTACAAGGTAAACTGGTTAAAATTACTGTCTAAATCAAAAGTTGGAGTTGCTTAATGTGAGGTTGTCTGTCAAATAGAAAATCAAGCATATCCAGTGGATTTTCTTCCAATATTTCATGGTAATAACTGCAAAACATTTTTTCTTTTCTTTTTTTTCCACTTCACTTAAAGAGAATCATTTATCACGTTGATTAAGATGTATTAATAAATAATCTTAAAAAATGAGATAAGGGCTTTCTGGAAGATTGACCTTTCTAATGTATGAAGTGTAACTGTCAGTCTCTGCGTTTCTCTTCTAGTATCATGGTGTTACTCCAAAACTGAAGTAACCATCTAAATATCTTAAGTTCATAGAACAAATCTGAGTCATTTAGCTGCTTCACTGTTTGGGATACATTGTGTTTCTGATGTAAGAGGAGTGCATTTTACACAAGTTGCATAAGTTTCTGCCTTTTATTTTGCCCAACTGATCATGTTAGCAATTGATGTTCACTAGGTCCTATGTAAAAGGTAGTTCCGTAAACTTTAGTATTACTCTGTTATTGGGATAGGCGCTTTGATATAAAGTCCAGGATTTTTTTTTTTTAATGTGTGACAGGTGAAAATTATGTGTGCGTACTGACATATTCTTAAACTAGTCTTCCCTCTTTGGGAAATCTTTGTCAGTGATGTCTTCCTCTAAACTTTTAAAGCATTTATAAATATTTAAGTGCAATTAAATATGTAGGAAAATAATAATCACAAACTACTTTCTAAATAATAATGCTTTAGATTTGCTTATTTTGATATTAAATTAAGTCTGTTTGAAGTTCTGCACTGTACTTTGAGAATAACCTATAAGACTGCAAGATCATTTCCTTCTTCTGGTTCTCTAAATAGCAATTACCTTTTGGGGCAAAAAGATCATAAATAAAGAGACAAGAGGATTGTAAAAGTGATCAATATTTTAACTAAGCATATAATATTCAGAGGCATTGTGTAATATATGATCTATAATAATGCTTTTTTAAACTTGAGCCAGTCCATTTTCTATTCTTCTTTCTAATTTCTAAAGAGAAAGGTTATTGGAATTTAGCTGTGATGAATATTCAAGAAAATATGATATTAAACTTGGTATTGATTTTGGAAAAAATCCTGGCCTGTCTACCATTTGCTTCTCAGAAAATACATTTTATACAAATTCAGTTCATCTTAAAGAAAGACTGTTAGGCAGTTAATTCCAGAAATAGATTTGTTAAATAGACATTTCAGTTAAAGGCACTGCAGGTCCAATAAGAATTCAGAACATAAATCCACCATGTTTGCTGCTGCTGCTGTTTTAGTAAGAGTGACAGTGATGTTTTATGTAATGACTCACATCTTGTACCACTCTGTTACCTTAAGAGCCAATCTCCCCGTGGAGGAAGGCAGATTGAGTGTGAGCATTCTTGAAAGTGCTGGCTTCTTTGAGATTGGTCCATGTAGCCAAATGAAACAAAGATTCTTCCCTAAAACATGAGGCTTTTCATCTGGGAATTAACCTATTTATGGTGCCTTCTTTAGCATAACAAACTCAATAGACTGATTACCAGGTCCAATTAATTTTTGTGAGTACTCTACCAACATTCTTGAATTACTTCGGGTAACATGATCATGCGAGATGGAAACATACTAAGCTTCATCGGTGTCACACACTGAGCCAGAAGAGCTGCATCTGTATCGGGGGAGTTTTGATTCACAAATGAGTCTGCCAATGAGAAAGGACTCGTTCACCTTTCGTGCAGCTGGTTCATTCTCATTACGGATTCTTGATCTTTATTCATTAGGTACAGCATGCAGTTCAGCTGATGTTTAAGTGTTAAATCAGGAGTGGCGTAATTTTAGAAAGATTCAGAACCGGCCTGAAATGCATCTGGCACGGGTGTGGTGGAGTCGTAACGACTGCCTGTGGCCCGCTCCAGTTGCCCCTGACTGGCTCCTTCTCAGCTGGGGCACAGGCACCCTCATACAAGGGTGGGTATTACGTGCCACCTCAGATGCTCGGATTCGGCACTGAAGCTACTTATATTCCGACGATACAGCTTTGGTTTCTCCAACTGTGAGAAACCAAGAGAAGGTCTGAGAGTGTTATCCTATTATAGGTTTCTCCATACCAAGTACTTTTGCTTTCCTCATCTGTCATTTGTCGCTGCTTATCGGTTATTGTGTATTAGCCTTCTACGTGTCAGGCAGATTCATCTGTTCACAGTTGGAATGCACTTATTCATACAGGCACATAACCCTCGTATGTTTACCATGAATGAATTTTCAGAAACACCATTTATATTTAGAAAATGCATAGATGTATTTACAAAAATTTTCTGTCGTGCTATATAATATATACTGTTCTGAAGATGTGGGAAAATTCTGTGACCTGCCAAGTTGGATGTTTAGACCTTCATCTTCATCTTAAAACTTCATCTTTTGAAATTCAGACCTCTGAAAGTCATTAGTATGGGTGTATGGGACACCAGCCGTCTTCTGTAATTAACACCCCAGATTCCTCTTCCCTCACCTTATGCCATACATCTGTGTGTTTGGGTTTCCAGGATGCCATGTGGAAGAGGTATGAACCTTTCTTCATCCCCAAGAAGGAAGCTTTAAACATGCTGTGCACAATGAAATTTCCAATTAAACATTACAAACAAAGGTGTTCAGACTAGAAGTACATGCTCTTCTGATCTTCCATGTTGCAAATATGGGACTCCTGGTCTGTAACTCCTGTCACTTACCCGGTGTCTGAGGAAACGTTCTTGCAGTTTTCACCCTTGCCCTTCTGCATTGCTGCCTTGGCCATGCTCTATTCTTGGAATTCAGATATGAATTTTTTTTTTCTTTTAAAGTATGTTAATGTCAAAGTTAATCTTAAGTTTGGAAATCGTCTGAGGTTTATTTATTAAGTGTGTTAGAGCTTCCTACTCTTCTAGTAATACTGTATACTGTTGAACTAGAACAGTTTTATTGTTTGTGGGACTTCATTGGTTTTCTAATACCATAATCTGTGTCCCTGAGCAGTCAAGGGATCACTTTAAGAATTTGTATTCTACGGCCTGTCATACCCGTGAAGATAGAGCCATTTGGTACAGCATGTGATTTACAGAAGAGATCAGGAAACCGTTTCTGTTGAACTCATTCATGTTAAAGTTTTTCCAAAGTGATATGATAAAAAATTTATTGAGTTTTGTAAAGTGTTATAGTTTGCTTGCAGATTTTTCAGAATACTGCTTTTATGGGGGAGGGTTTTAGGAAATAAAAGCTTTGCCAAGTATGCGAAATCTTACTGGTTTTTTAAGCCTGTATGGTGTGGTACAGTTAGTTGTGTGTGAATCTTTTACATTTGAAGCACAATCTCACCCTCTTTTCCTGCCACTGCTTCCATTGTATTTTCCTTTTCATATCAAGTTCTCTCCAACTTGGTGCCTAACAAATTTTTTTATCATATATACACTCTGCACCCTTTATGGAGTTTAATGAAGGATGGTTACTGTGTATTTCTGACGTTTTTCGGTTTTCTTTTATTGACTTTCTTAATAATAGTATGTGTATGTAATCACAGATTATTCAAGAGTTTAGTACTTCAATGTAGCTGAAAATATAAATAACTCGTAATACTTCACATAGGGAATTCAAAATCAGTGTTAACAACCAATTAAAAATGACTACACATTTTCATTGCGTGTACTTGAACACACCTAAACTCATGTCTCAGAATTTCTGAATCCTCTATCTCTCTTCTTTTAATTGGTTACAGTTTGGGGCCCTTGGGAAACCTAGCCCTCTCAGATTGAGGATTCAGAAAGAAAATTTAGATCTGGTCACTTTGGCGGACTAACTCTTAGCCTCAGAATGGTCAGTAGCACTTCACAGCATAACCAAAGAATGTGGTGATTCGTACAATCAGCTTACTCAGAAACAATAACTCATGGGGAATCCTTGATCACTGGTCAAAATCCCAAGGAACTATTAATCGAAAACCTTTTTAAACATTAGCTTGGCTCATTAAGTTGTTGGTACTACCTACTTTTCATAAGACACGGTATCACACATGATTACAGATCAAATGGGTGGTGTTAATATTGCGTTAAAGGAAAAAAAAAAAGAGTAGAAGAAATAGCTTTTAGAAAAACCCGTCTCCGCATTTTCCTTCAGAACACAAGAGCTGAAGTGTGATTTGGTGGGGTGGGAGGCCAGGAGACAAGTGACTTTTCTTGCCCTGCCCGTGTTTGTTACTTAAACCAACTTTGTAATGTAATGCCTGCCAGTGAGAACACCAGATAAACAATGGAATTTGCCCAGAACTGTTACCTCGGCCAAGAAGATAGTTTGGATCTGCAAGCGATGCTGCTCTCAAAAATGTGGCCCTGCCCTCTGACAGTGTTCCAGACTTCTTTTCCTTTGTTTATGTGTTGTGTGCAAACTCACACTCCTCCTTAATGCTGCGGCTCTGTGTTTGTCCCTCAGACAAGTTGGATGGCTTGAGAACTGGTACTAAAAGGAAACGTGACTGGGAGGCAATTGCCAGCAGAATGGAGGATTATCTTCAGCTCCCTGATGATTATGACACTCGTGCTTCTGAACCTGGGAAGAAGAGGGTAAGAGACTTTGTCAATAATTGCCATTAGGTGAAGGGCCCCTTTAGGCAGCTGGTTCTAGAAGGTTATAGGCAGATAAGAATATGAATACTGTTTTTTAGAGTGATTTAATTGATACTATATCATATTACAGATCAAAAGAAGGAGTCAGACCTTACAAATTATCAGGTTAAAATGCACAGGTAACTTTAAAAATGGGGAACAGAATCTCATGGCCAGCACATTGTCAATCTTAACGGAATTTGAAGTGGCCACTTGTGCTGTTTTGTCCTGGGGCACAATAGCCAGGTGCAGAGGAGAGTGTTGAAGAGAATCTGTGGAGTTCTTTTTTTTTTTTTTTCTTTTAAGATTTATTTATTTATGTGAGAGAAAGTGAGTACAGGGGAGGGAGGGGCAGAGGAAAGAGAGAGGATCTCAAGAAGACTCCCTGCTGAGCACAGCGGGGGGGGGGGGGGGGGGCTCCCGTGACCACGGCTTGATCCCACGACCATCAGGTCATAACCTGAGCTGACATCAGGAGTGAGATGCTTAATCATCTGAGCCGCCCAGGTGCCCCAAGAATCTGTAGGATTTCCTAGTGGGTTAGATATAGAGGGTCCAGGAGTGGTTGGAAGCAAAGGTGAATCTTCAGGGTTCTGGCCATAAGCACGCCATGTGTGTGGTGCCATTTACTGAGTCAGAGAAAACCAGGGGAGTCCAGTTTGAGACTAAAAAACGAGGTCAGTGCGGGACCATTTAAGTTAGAAATGATAGTTAGACCCAGGACCTCAAAATTTAGAAATTCACGTGGAGGTGAATGTTTCAAGAAGTAGAGAGTCATTAATTCTTAAATGATACAGAGAAGGCAAGTAAATTGGGAACAGAGAAATGGCTATTAGATTTGGCAACATGGAGATCACTGATTGATCAGTAATCAGTCAAGTTTTCTTAGAGAGTTAAAGGGCACCAAGCCCTTTAGGGCTTTTAACTTTAACTCTCTTCTTTAGCAGACTAAAGAAGTACTAGGATATGAACTGTAGAACAGCAGATAGAGACACCTTTTTGATGAAGTTTGCTATGAAAAGGAGCAGAGAAATGTAACCAAAACATCATACAGACATTAAATTTAGGAAAAGTGACCTTTGTGTATATCTTTTAAAACAAAATTAACAAAGTAAAAAATCATATTATATATGATCTGGATAAGCCTTTTCTAGCTAATATGTCTTGGTCTTCCTATTTTAAGTATATACAGACTACCATTCTTTTTAAATAGCTTCCTAATATTTGGTTGTACAGTTATCGGGTCCCTTACTGGTGGATACTTAGCTGTTTTCACAGTATTGTTAATGTAAATACTATGGGGAAAGTTGTGGTGCATATGTTTTTGGCATCATTTTGAAAGTATATCCCTAGGGTAGATAGCACTAAAGCTGCAATCTTCTGTCAGTTTGACAAATACTGTGAGCTCTCTTTCCAAAAAGATTACATCTGTTCATACACCCACATGTAAGTAAATGCCTGTTTTTCCACACTTACACTGAAGGTGCTATTATCATACTTTTAAACTTTTGACAATTTGATAGGTAAGACAAAAATGGCATCTGCATTTCCTTAATTAAGATGACGTTGTGTGTCATTTCTTTATCTTTACACATCGTTTCTTTTTTATGGATTTCTGCAGTACTTTTAATATTGAAAGAGTATTTATTGTAAGAGAATAAAAATGCCAGTAACACTTCATTATATTGGATAACATTACAAAGAACTCCAGTTTTCCAGGCTCTTTTAAATAGTTCAGATGGCCCCTAGGCCCACCCGTGTCCATGTAACTGGAAAGGAGGGAAAACAGAGATTAGGGGCCTACTGTGGGCCTCACTCCATCCAGGCACTACCTGTGTTGATTCCTCCTATTCCAGTTTTAAAGTTGGAGCAATAGAATTAGAAATAGCTCAGGGCGCCTGGGTGGCTCAGTCCGTTAAGCGTCTGCCTTTGGCTCAGGTCAGGATCCCAGGCGCCTGGGATCAAGTCCTGCATCAGGCTCCTTGCTCAACAGGGAGCTTGCTTCTCTCTCTGTCAGCTTCTATCTCTGCTTGTGTTCTCTCTCTCTCTGACAAATAAATGAATTTAAAAAAATTTAAAAACTCCCTTTGGAGGGAAAAAAAAAGAATTAGAAATAGCCCCTCCTTGGGAATAATAATTTGGTATAGTTGAGTTAACAATGAATAATCTCAAATGATAAATATTTTCTCTGGTTTATTTTTAGTCAAATAACTATTACTCTATGGAGTATGTGATCCCATGTAATTTACTGTGTAAGCTGGGTGAACAAAGAGAATTAGGCTGTGCATATCCTAGTTGGTTTTTTTTTTTAAGTTTTTATTTTAATTCCAGTTAGTTAACATACCATGTTATACTAGTTGTAGAAGTGTACAATGTAGTAATTCAGTACTTCCATTCAGCAGCTGGTGCTCACCATGACAAGTGCACTCCTTAATCCCCATGGACTATTTCACCCCTTCCCCCCCACCCCCCATCACCTCCCCTCTGGTAATCCTCAGTTTGTCCTTTATACTTGAGAGTCTGTTTCTTTTTTTCTTTTTTTCTTTCTTTTAAGATTTTATTTATTTATTTATTTATTTGAGAGAGAGAGAAAGAGCATAAGTAGGGTGGGGGCAGAGAAAGAGGGAGAGAATCTCAAGCAGACTCTGCACTGAGCGTAGAGCCCAAAGCAGGGCTTGATCTCAGGACCCATTAGATCATGACCCAAACCCAAACCAAGGGTCGGGTACTCAACTGACTGAGCCACCCAGGTGCTCTAAGAGTCTTTTTTTCAATTTTTCTCTCTCTCTCTTTTTCCCCTTTGATCATTTGTTTCTTAAATTCCACATATGAGTAAAACCATATAATATCTGTCTTTCTCTGACTTACTTATTTCGCTTAGCATTAGCATACACACCCCCCCCCATATCTTTATCCACTCCTTAATCAGTGGACACTTAGGCTGCTTGCATAATTTGGTTATTGTAAATAATGCTGTTGTAAACATAGAAGTACATGTATCCCTTTGAATTAGTGTTTTTATATTCTTTGGATAAATACCCAGTAGTGCAATTGCTAGATTATAGGGTAGTTGTATTTTTAACTTTGGAGGAACCTCCATACTGTTTTTCACAGTGGCTGCGCCAGCTTGCGTCCCCACCAATAGTGTGTAAGTGTTCCTTTTTCTCCACATCCTTGCCAACACCTGTTGTTTCTTGTGCTGTTGATTTTAGCCATTCTGACGGGTTTGAGGTGATATCTCATTATAGTTTTTTTTTTTAAGATTTTATTTATTTATTTGAGAGAGAGACAGTGAGAGAGAGCATGAGAGTTGAGAAGGTCAGAGGGAGAAGCAGACTCCCCGTGGGGAGCTGGGAGCCTGATGCGGGACTTGATCCTAGGACTCCAAGATCGTGACCTGAGCCGAAGGCAGTTGCTTAACTAACTGAGCCACCCAGGCGCCCTCACTATAGTTTTGATTTGCATTTCCCTTGATGATAAGTGATGATGAGCATCTTTCATGTGTCTGTTGGCCATCTTGTGTGTCTTTAGAGAAATGTCTGTTCATATCTTCTGCCCATGTTTTAATTGGATTATTTGGTTTTTGGTTCTTGAGTTTTATCAGTTTATCAGTTTTATCAGTATGTGGATACTAACCCATTATTGGATATGTCATTTGCAAATATCTTCTTCCATTCCATAAGTTGTCTTTTAGTTTTGTTGATTGTTTCCTTTGCTGTGCAGAAACTTTTTGTTTTAAAGTAGTCCCAGTAGTTTATTTTTGCTTTTGTTTCCCTTGCCTTAGAAGACCAGGAAGAGGTTACTATAGCCCGTGTCATAGAAGTTACTGTGTGTGTTCTCTTTTAGGATTTTTGTGGTTTCTAGTCTCACATTTAGATCTTTAATTCATTTTGAATTTATTTTTGTGTATGAAACATGGTCCAGTTTCTTTCTTTTACATGGTGCTATCCAGTTTTTCCAACACCATTTGTTGAGGAGACTTTCCCGTTAGATATTCTTTCCTGCTTTGTTGAAGATTAGTTGACCATATTAATGGTCAACTTATGTTGACCGTTATAAATGGTAGGTAGGTAGGTAGATTCATTTCTGGGTTTTCTGTTCTGTTCATTGATATGTGTGTCTGTTTTTGTGCCAGTACCATACGGTTTCAATTACTGCAGCTTTAATTTAACTTGAAGTCCAGAATTGTGATGCCTCCAGCTTTGCTTTGCTTTTTCAAGATTGCTTTGGCTATTTGGGATCTTTTGTGGTTCCATACACATTTTAGAATTGTTGTTCTAGTTCTGAGAAAAATGTTGTTGTGATATTGATAGGGATTGCATTAAATGTGTAGATTGCTTAGGATAGAGTATAGACATTTTAACAAGATTTGTTCTTTTAATCCATTAGAATGGGATGTCTTCCCATTTCTTTGTGTCAGCTTCAGTTTCTTTCATCAGTGTTTTATAGTTTTCAGAGTACGGGTCTTTCACTTCTTTGGCTAGGTTTATTCCTGGGTATCTTTTCGGTGCAGTTGTAAATGGGATTGTTTTCTTAATTTCTTTTGCTGCAGTTTCATTATTGGTTTATAGAAGTGTAAAAGATTTCTGCACATTGATTTTTGTATCCTGTGACTTTGCTAAATTCGTGTAGCAGTTTTTCGGTGGAGTCTTTCAGATTTTCTTTATGTAGTATCATGTCTACAAATAGGGAAAGTTTTACTGCTTACTTACTGACTTAGATGCCTTTTTTTCCTTTTTGTTGTCTGATTGCTGTGCCTAGGACTTCTAGAACTATGTTGAGTAAAAGTAGTGAGAGTGAATATCCTTGTTTTGTTTCTGTCCTCTCCGTTTTTTCCCATTAAGGATGATACGGGCTGTGGTTTTTTTCATATATGGCCTTTGTTATGTTGAGTTGTGTTCCCTCTAAACCTAATTTGTTGAGGGTTTCTATCATAGATGGATGTTGTACTTTGTCAAATGCTTTTTCTCCATCTGTTGAAATGATCATGTGGTTCTTTTCCTTTATCTTATTGATGTGACATTGATTGATGTGCAAATGTGAATTACCCTGGAAACCCAGGAATAAATCCCACTTGATTGTGGTGAATGATTTTTTCTAATGTGTTGCTGGATTCAGTTTGCTAGTATTTTGTTGAGAATTTTACATCTACATTCATCAGGGATATTGGGCTATAGATCTCTTTTTTAGTGGTGTCTTTCTCTGGTTTTGTTAAGAGAATAATGCTGCCTCATAGGATGAATATGGAAGTTTTCCTTTTCTGTTTTTTGGAATAGTTTGAGAAGAATAGCTATTAACTCTTTCTTTAAGTGTTTGGTAGAATTTGCCCGTGAAGCCATCTGGTCCTGGACTTTTGTTTGTTGGCAGTTTTTTTATTCCTGATTCCATTTCTTTGCTGGTTATCAGTCTGTTCAATTTTTCTATTTCTTACTGTTTCAGTTTTGGTAGTTTGTTTGTTTCTAGGAATTTATCTACTTCCTCTAGGTTGTCTGGGTTTGTTGGCATATAGTTTTTCATAATACTCACGTATAATTGTTTGTATTTCTGTTGTGTTGGTTTTTTTTTCTCCTCTCTCATTTGTGATTTTGAGTCCTTTCTCTTTTTTACTTGGTAAGGCTGGCTGGAGGTTTATCGATTTAATTGATACTGATTGATATTGAACTAGTTCCTGGTTTCATTGGTCTGTTCTATTGTTTTTTTAGTTTCTGTATCACTTATTTCTCTTCTCATGTTTATTATTTCCTTTCTTCTTCTGGTTTTACATTTTGTTTGTTCTTTTTTTCCTAGCTCCTTTAGGTGTCAGGTTAAGTTGAGATTTTTCTTCTTGAGGTATGCCTATAATATTTTATACTTCTCTCTTAGAACCGCTTCTGCTGCATCCCAGAGGTTTTGGTCTGTTGTATTTTCATTTTCATTAGTTTCCATGTACTTTTTTTTTTCTTCTTTTATTTCCTATTTGACCCATTCATTCACAGTAGCACATTATTTAACCTCCACATATCTGTGCTCTTTCCAGATTTTTTCCTGTGGTTGACTTTTAGTTTCATAGCATTGTGGTCAGAAAAGATGAATGGTATGACTTTCATCTTGAATTTGTTGAGGCTTGTTTTGTGGGCTAAATATGTGGTCTCTTCTGGAGAATGTTCCATATGTACTTGAAAAGAATGTGTTCTGCTGTTCTAGGCTGGAATGTTCTGAATATGTCTGTTAAATCCATCTGTTCCAAAGTGTCATTCAAAGCCACTGTTTCTTTGTTGATTTTCTGTTTAGATGATCTATTGATAAGAGGGGTGTTAAAGTCCCCTACTATTACTGTATTATTGATTAGTTCCTTTAGTGTTATTAACTGTTTTATGTATTTAGGTGTTCCCTTGTTGGGTGTGTAAATATTTACAGTTGTTATATCTTCTTGTTGGATTGTCTCTTTCGTTGTTATTATTAGGTCCTTCTTTATCTCTTGTTTCAGTCGTTGGGTTTTTTGTTTTTTGTTTTTAAAGATTTTATTTATTTATTTGACAGAGATCACAAGTAGGCAGAGAGGCAGGCAGAGAGAGAGAGAGAGGAGGAAGCAGGCTCCCTGCTAAGCGGAGAGCCCGATGTGGGCCTCGATCCCAGGACCCTGGGATCTTGACCTGAGCAGAAGGCAGAGTCTTTAACCCACTGAGCCACCCAGGTGCCCCTACAATCTTTGTTTTAAAGTATTTTGTCCAATGTAAGTATTGCTACTCTGGCTTTCTTTTGACATCCATTTGCAGGATAGATATTTCTCTATCCCCTCATTTTCAATCTGCAGGTATCTTTAGGTCTAAAATGAGTCTCTTATAGGCGGCATATAGATGGGTCTCATTTTTTTTTTATCTATCCCATCACCATATGTCTTTTGATTGGAGCATTTAGTCCATTTACATTCAGTATAATTATTGACAAATATGTTTTCATTGTCATTTTATTATGTTTTATGGTTGTTTCTGAAGGTATTCTCTGATCCTTTCTTGTCTTTCTCTCATGGTTTGCTGATTTTCTTTAGTGATGTATTTGATTTCATTCTCCTCATTCTTTGCATATTTATTAGTGGTTTTTGATATATGGTTATCTTTAGGTTTGCTTATAACCTCTTCTGCATGTAGCAGTCTATATAGTCATTTAAGTTTGAACTTATTCTTTTTGCCTTTCCTCCCCACATTTTAAGTATATGTTGTAATATTATACATCTTTTTATTTTGTGAGTTCCTTGACTGGTTTTTTTAAAGATTTTATTTATTTATTTACTTGAGAGAGAGAGAGAGAATGAGAGCGAGAACATGAGCAGGGAAGGGGCAGAGAGAGCAGCAGACCCCCTGCTGAGCAAGGAGCCCAATGCGGGACTTGATCCTGGGACTCCAGGATCATGAGCTGAGCTGAAGGCAGTTGCTCAACCAACTGAGCTACCCAGGCGCCCCACCTTGACTGATTTTTTAACAGAAATATTCATTTTTATTGCTTTTGTGTTTCCTACCTTTATACTGTCACTTTTGCTCTCCTTTCCAGTCAGAGTCCCCTTTAATATTTCTTGTAGGGCTGGATTACTGATCATGAACTCCCTTGTTTTTTGTTTGTCTCTATCTCTCTTTTCTGAATGATAGCCTTACTAAATAGTGTATTCTCTGCAGCAGATTTTCCCCATTTAGCACTTTGAATATATCATGCCACTGTCTTCTGGCTTGGAAGTTATCTGCTGAAAAATCTCCTGCTAACCTTATGAGTTTTCCCTTGTAAGTTACTGCCTTCTTTTGTCTTGTTCCTTTTAAGACTTTTTCTTTATTATTATATTTTGCCAGTTTAATTACAATATGTCTTAGTGTGGATCTGCTTTTGTTGATTTTGGTGGGAGTTCTTTCTTCAAATAAATTTTCTGTCCCCTCTTGTCTCTCTCCGTCTTCTGAGACTCCTATAATAAGAATGTTATTACATTTGATAGAGTCACTGAGTGCCCTAAGACTACTCTCATTTTGCATAATTGTTTTTGTCTCCTTTGTTCAGCCCGATTACTTTCCATTACTCAGTCTCCTTAGACCACTAATTCCTTCTTCCGCTTCTTCCATCCTGCTGTTCATTCCCTCAAGCATGTTTCTCATTTCATTTATTGTACTCTTTATTTCTGCTGTGCTATTCCTTCTCTCTCTCTGCTAAGGGTCTCACTGATGTCCTCCACTCTTTTCTCAGATCCAGTGAGTATCTTTATGATCATTAGTTCAAATTCTTTATTAGGCATGTTACTTATATCTGTTTTGCTTAGATTTCTGGCCCTGTCCTTGTTCTCTACTTTAGGATAAATTTCTGTTTTCTCATTTTGTCTAACTCTCTGTGCCTCTTTCTCTGTATTAGGAAAGTCAGCTACAGCTCTCATTCTTGAGGGTAATGGCCTTATGAAGAAGAGGTCCTGTGGTGCCCTGCACTGTGTCCCCTATTCCCCAAGGCCTGGCACTTCCGGGAGTATATGCTTCTGGGAGTATATGCTGCATATGGTCTGCTCTTTTGTCCTAGCCATTTTATCCTTCAGGCTAGTTATCTGCAGAGGCTCTTTGCCAGTTGTGGGCAGTGTTAGGTCCCTGGCCTGAATGTAGTACGTTTTAACTAGGTGTGCTGTGGTCAGTTTGTGAAATGAGACCTTTTGCCCCCACTGCCAGAACTAAAGCTCTGCAAAACTCCTGCCTCTGGAGATGGCAGAGTGAGCAAGACTTTGGTTCAGTATTGGGGAGAGGGTTTCTGCTTGCTGGTACTGAGGCAGGCCCACCAGAGTTTGTGCATGCACAGAGTGGGGAGGGGTCTCGGGTTGGGGAGGGGTCTCGGGTTAGGCAAGTTAGGTAGTGAGTATCAAGTGTTGGGTGTCAGTGCTGTGCTGGTTCCCACAGGTAGTCCTGCGCTTGTGCTTCCGGGGCAGGGGAGGGAAATGGTGCTGGCCAGTTCCTTGTTTCCAGAGGAGTCTCTCTCTGTGAATGCTCTCTCTGGGATGTGCTCCAAGATGAGCAAATGACCTTCACACTGTATGCCACAGGCACTCTTCAGATTGCTGTTACCATGCTGCACGCTTGCCTGCCTTCTCTCCAAGAGCAGGGCAATGCCCTCAGGGCGTCTTCCAGCCAAGCCTGCTGATTTTTGAAACTCCATAACCAGAAGTCATGAAATTCAGCCCCTCTTGCTTTCCAAGACAATTAGATGGGGATTTGTTTTCCCCTGCACTCCGCATTGTGTTAGTATGTCTCTCCCCCTTCTCCCTGACCACTGCTCCCTCCCCACCACAGCAGCGGACATCCATTTCTCTCCCAAACCGCCTCTTCACACTTTCTACCTTCTTCATTGTGGCCTCTCCTCTACCTTTAGTTGTGTGGTTTGTTCTGCCAGTCTTCAGCTTGATTTCTGGTGTATCTAGGATGACTCTTCCCCAAAGATTTTATTTATTTATTTGACAGACAAGAGATCACAAGTAGGCAGAGAGGCAGGCAGCGAGAGAGGAGGAAGCAGGCTCCCTGCTGAGCAGAGAGCCCAATGATGTGGGGCTCGATCCCAGAATCCTGGGATCAGGACCCTGGGATCATGACCTGACTCAAAGGCAGAGGCTTTAACCCACTGAGCCACCCAGGCGCCCCTATTTAGGATGATTTGTTAGTTATCTAGTGTATTTGTGGGTCAGGGTGAGCCTAGGGTGGTCCTACTTTGCTGCCATCTTCTTAACTCCCACATCCTAGTTCTTTGAAGTGGCTTATCTGTGACCCCTCCCCTGCCTCATATCCTCATCTCAAAGAGTTTGTAACTCTAAAACCAGTCACCAAATCAACACCAGACCACAAGGAGCTCCAGCGGGTAGCAACTAATGCAGAATTCATAACTTATTCCTTTTCTGGCATCTCTTGCTTGCTTTATAATTGAGGTGTTTTTTTTTTTTTTTTTTTTTTTTATGAATACCAGGCAGGCTGCTAGGATTAATGTCTACTGTAACAAGAAGTTAGTTTTATAGGGTTAATCATAACTAGAATTTTATGAAAATGCTTTATTTTTAAAATATAATTTATATTTTAAAAATTTTGGTTGCTTAGTTGGGCATAAAATGGTAGCTCCAGTGGACTTTGTGTTTCTTTGATGAATGGAAGGTGAACCGTTCCCTCGTTTGCAGGACTCACACATTTTAGAAATATTTTTAGTGATAGTGGCTGAAACGTATATACCTCAAACCTTTGAGTGTTAGTCAAGACTTTTCTGTATTGTACATTTTTTAATGGTTAAGATAAATGGCAAAAAAAAAAAAAAAAGAAAGATGGTAAATCTCAGTTAAAGTACCTCTGGGAAGATTAAGAGAGGCACTGACATTTAAGAAACCATTTCAAGTTGAAAGCATTGTTCTGCTCCGATAGTTAGTGTTTTGGTAATCATTCATTCATTCTACAGTGTTGAGTGTGTGTCAGATCTGCAAATGAGGCCTCTTAGAGCAGACCTCCAGTGGAGGAGTCCAAGATGCAAATAAATAATGTTAGTATAGCACCAGTGTATATTAAAGATACGCACAAAATACAGTAGTTTCCAAAATATTTTATTTATTTATTTTTTAAAGAATTTATTTAAGGGGGCACCTGGGTGGCTCAGCCATTAAGCATCTGCCTTCAACTTGGGTCACAATCCCAGGGCCCTGGGATGGAGCTCTGTATCAGGCTCCCTGCTTGGTGAAAAGCCTGCTTCTCCCTCTCCAACTCCCACTGCTTGTGTTCCCTCTCTGGCTGTTTCTGTCCGTCAAATACATAAATAAAATCTTTTTTTTAAAAAAAAAAGATTTTTTTAATGTATTTGACAGAGAGAGAGTGGGCACAAGCAGGGATGTGGTAGGCAAAGGGAGAGGGAGAAGACGGCTCCTTGAGGAACAAAAAACCCGATTCGAGGCTTGATCCCAGGACCCTGGAATTATGACCTGAGCCAAAAGCAGATGCTTAACCGACTGAGCACCCCAAAATATTTTAATTTCAACTTAAAATTGTGGGCATTGGTTCTAAAACATATTGCTTATTTAAAAAATAATTACATACTTTTTATTCTAATCCTATGTTCTTTATTTTATCTGAGTTTTAAAGACTTAATTTAAGCTACAGACTTAAAAGTTAGTTCTTAGTTTATTTAGGGTAAGATGGACCAGTGTGTACTCTGTACCAAAGATGTACTGTGGACTACTGTGGACTATTTACCATTTCTTTCTTTGGTGGCCACAGTCTGTCCATTCTTTTTTTTTTTTTTTTTAATTATTTATTTATTTATTTATTTATTTGACACAGAGAGAGAGATCACAAGTAGGCAGGCAGAGAGAGAGGGGGAAGCAGGCTTCCTGCTGAGCAGAGAGCCCGATGCGGGATCAGGACCTGAGCTGAAGGCAGAGGGTAAACCCACTGAGCCACTCAGGCACCCCCAGTCTGTCCATTCTTCATTCCCCTTAACCATAATCATTTTTGCTAAAATGTGTCCCCTTGACCCCAAGGGCAACTGAGAGAGTGTATGAATCTGTCAAAATAAATACAGTTAGCATAAATCCATAGCAGAAAGCCCAGAGAGCTCTGTATACAAAAAGCCCACATTATTTAGGCTTATTTACTTATTTATTCTACTAAAGGCCATGAAGGAAATTTTAGGTTTTTTACCCACTAAAAATCTGCTTTAAAAAGAGTTGGGCTTGGGGCGCCTGAGTGGTTCAGTTGCTTAAGTGTCTGTCTTTCGCTCAGGTCATGATCTCAGGGTCCTGGGATCAACCCTTGCATCAGGCTCCCTGATCAATGGGGAGAGCCTGCTTCCCCATCTCCCTCTGCCGCTCTGTCCCTGCCCCTGCTTATATTCCCTCTCTCTGTCGAATATACATAAAATCTTTAAAGAAAAAAATTTTTTTTAATTGTGTTACCAATTTTCCCCATTCCTATTACTACTTATCTTCTCTTTGACCAAGTGGTTGCTGTTTGGAGAAGCCTAGTCATTTCATTTTGGTAATAGGGAAGGTCAGTGCACCTGTAAGAGCAGTTGCATTTCTGTGTCCAGTATGAAGAGCATGGAGTATGCATGCTCTGGTTTTCTTGTCACAGATAATAAATCACAAGCTAAATTTAAAGTACAATCTTATGGGGCCCCTGGGTGGCTCAGTTGTTAAGCAGCTGCCTTCGGCTCAGGTCATGATCCCAGGGTCCTGGGATCGAGCCCCACATCAGGCTCCCTGCTTGGCGGGAAGCCTGCTTCTCCCTCTCCCACTCCCTCTGCTTGTGTTCCTTCTCTCGCTGTGTCTCTGTCAAATAAATAAATAAAAAATAAAATACAATCTTAGGGGTGCCTGGGTGGTGCAGTCAGTTAAGTGTCCAACTCTTGGTTTCAGCTCAGGTCATGATGTCAGGGTTGTGAGATCAAGCCCCATGGCAGGCTCCAAGCTCAGTGCAGAGTCTGCTTGAAATTCTCCCGCCCTCTCCCTGCCCCTCCCACTTGTGTGCTTATGTTCTCTTCTTCTCTCTCAAATAAATCTTTTTAAAAAATACAATCTCTGCATGAGGCTTCTGGGTGGCTCAGTTCTTGGGCATCTGCCTTCAGTTCAGGTCATGATCCCAGGGTCCTGGGATCTAGCCCTGTGTCAGGCTCCCCACTGAGAGCCCACTTTTCCTTCTCTCTCTGTCTGATGCTCCTGCTACTCGTGCTCACTCTTTCTGTTAAATAAATAAACAAAATCTTTAAAAATATGTATACAATCTCTGCAGACTTTGGTGCTATGTCCACAGTTTCATAGTTTCTCAAGTATTTCAGCTTATGCAGAATATATCTACTTATTTTTTAATTGTTTATATAAGAATCTATATTTGATATGTTACTGAAATTGAAAATGTATTTGCTTATATTCTAAAAATATCAGAATACCAACCAAGGGAAATATCCCTGATCTATATGTATTTGTAGTTAAAATCTACGTATTTCCATAAATGCTAACAGTTGAGTCCATCTCTTCATCTCTTTATCTCATGAATGAAAATAGTAACAGCTCCCTTTTTCTAAGTTTAGATTTCAAGAAATATTTGTTGTGTAGAGATAAATAAAAGTCCACTGATCTAGGGTATTTTTAGTCTCTTAGGGAAGACAGGTCTATAAATAGATCATTGCAATATAGTGTGAAAGTTCAAAAGTGAACATGTCAAAATCCAGAAGTAGCTCTAAGGAAGCAATGATTGATTAATTATTTGATTGGCAAAGAACAAGAAAGATAAAGCAGGGGTAGCTGACTAGACTTACGGCAGGTGGACAGGGAGGGTTAGGGCATTTCAGGAAGGAGACGAGTATATGCACAATTACAGAGATGGGAAATGGCTCCAGGTGCTCTGAGAGCTAGAAGTAATTTCATACTGCTTATATAAAAGGCTGTAGGCACTGCCCAGAAACACCACTGAGGAGTAGACAGGGCCAAATCCAGAGGGACCTGTGTGCTTAGATTTTATTTTTTAGGCAGGGGAAAGATTTAAAGCAGGTGAGAGTCATAACCGTGTGTATTTTGGGATCACTCTGGCAGAATGGGTTGGAGGGACTGAGCATGTAAGGTAGGAAGACTAGGCAGAGGGAAAAGTAAGATCAGCGAACCAGAAAGGAGAGAGACAGAGGAAAGGTAGGCGCCAGGACTGAGCTGAAAGCTGAACTGTTCAGGAGCTAGAAGGGTTAGCACTTGGTAACTGGACCAGAGTTTGCTTTCTTTAACTTACATGGCTTTTTCTGCTTCTCCCCAGTTAATTCCTAATGTTTTTATCTCTTGGTTTCAGATTAGTTACCCTATCCCTTAGACTATCCAGAGAGTGAAGAAACTCTTTCCATATTTATTTTCCCTAAAGCCCAGCCTAACGCTGTGTTCTTTCTAGGTGAGATGGGCGGACCTGGAAGAAAAGAAGGACGCAGATAGGAAAAGGGCCATAGGTTTTGTGGTCGGACAGACTGACTGGGAGAAGATCACAGATGAAAGTGGTCACCTGGCTGAGAAAGCCCTCAATCGAACCAAATATATATGATACTTAGTTTTTGAACGGAGTCATTGTTCCTCTAAGGTAAGATTGCACAATCGTATAAATAGCCTACTGGGTGGTTGTTTTGAAGGGTTTGAGATAAAGGAGACAGCATGCTTTGCTAAAAATGCTTCCCGAAAGTTTATTATTTTCTGGTTCTTAAAAAGGTAAGTATGTGCTTCTTGCCAACATTTATAGTGCACGGTGTTGGAAAAGGGGGCAATTTTCTGCAACCTGGCTCCCTTAATACAAGAGTTGAGAAAAGCTTGGATTCTATAGATTTGAGGAGTGGAATGATGCGATACTGGAGTCTACTGGATTTTCTGCCTGCTGTTCCGTGGCATGACAGCCTTTTCTTTTCTTTCCAGGTGGTTCGCTTTGAGGTGATCTGAAGCCACGACCTCATGGAGCTTCGTTGTGTGTCACCTTGCCTTCCACGTTTCGATTTTTGTTTTGTTTCTACCACTTTAGTTTTTTAAAGTTCTCCAGTGTCCCCAAGAGGTATTAGAATCTTGCTGTACCCAAGCAAGACATTAATTTTTCTTTTTAACTATTTTGGGGAGGGAGGGAGTGATAGCTTAACTGCTGAAGCCAGGTGGAGGGTCTGCTGGAGGATTCCAACAGAAAACATTTCCTCCGCTGTACAATGTCACAGACTATCTCTATCATCATTGCTTTGTGGCTGTTTTTGTTTTTTACTGTATGTAACTGGTAGCTGATTGTACTAGGATTAAAAACAATAAACTTTCACGATAAAGCCGATGAGATTCATGGGCTATACAGCATGGGCCCCTTTCTCTTGTTTTCTTAACTTTATTTTTTACTGCTCTTTTAATATGGTGTGTTCTAATTACGTGCTAGCCGAACATCCAAAACCTCTTTCCCATTGAATGTTATATAGCTTAGTGACTCCATAGCACATACTGTAAGCACAAGGAGGGCTCTCAGTGATCTTTGTTTGATGGCTGATTTCATTCTCCATCTTTGCGTCTTGAAGACTTGAAGAGATGACTGCCGGTACCCTGTCCTCCTTTTCTTCCAAGTGCCGGTTCCCTGGAGTACATCAGTTACAGCTTGATGTTTCATTGTTTTATTTTTTGGATCCTCTTGTTGTTCCTCCTTCTTTCCACTTTGTTCCTTCATGCTGTGTTTACTTTGATTTTTCCCTCATCTGGATTTGATTCCTGGTGGGCAGAACTGATGAACTCCATAGAACTTCGGAACTTGTTGCCTTATCCTTAAACTTGAATCGTTGATGTTTTCATCAAGATTGCAGGGGAGGACGAGTACGGAGACACGCAGCCCTCTGGCAGGCAGCCTCTAAGCCTGTCAGGTTTTCAGGTTCTTGCCAGATAGCTCGTTATTGGAAAGCATGGACTTCTGCACAGAGTTTCCTCTCTTGTGGATACTATGAGGTGGAACCTAGAAATTCACAGACCTAACACCCAAATATCATTCCAATTTAAAAACAAAAAACAAACAAACAAACAAAGAAAAACCTCTTTTACCTTTCCCATTCTGCAAAGAAAGAAACCTCATTTTCTAACATGAGAGAAGACAGGAGTTTTTTTCCTCAAACACCGTTTCCACTTTGTAATCCAACTCAGCAAGTTGTAAATTTGTTCACAAAAGGCTCGAATATTTTGTAATATTCACTTTTGGGCTATGGACAAAAACCTTTTAATTTTATGACCTACATTAAGTACCGTGTGACCAGAAATGATATTTATTAGCATTCAGATAGTATGTATCACTTTGGGTTCAAGAATGTGAAATTATAGTACTGAAGACTAATTTAATGGGAATCCTGAAAACTTTCTGTTCTTCTCTCTCCTCTGAAGTTCTGAATGTTCTACATGTAAGAGGCTTTGAGATCATTAACAAGTCAATGTTGAATGTATAATTTGCTATATTGGATAACTTCCACTGTCTGTAGTATTGAACAGGCTACTCTGGTTGCTTATTGGCCCACAGTGCACTTCTGTGGACCCATCTTTCTCAGCCGCCTTTATGATGTTGAGTGAAGGTACATGACAAGATAGCCCATAGAATTAGTTTGTACAGTAGACTCACTTGAATCTACCAAATGTCTTTTCTTACCAAAAAATGTATTTCCAGAATATGTTTTCTAGTTCAGAAGACAATGGAAGCATATATATGTTCTTATAGAGGATTGTTTTACTTTAGTTTTCTTAACCTTTTTGTGTTCTAACAGTATTCAGAATTCCAATGAAATAAGAAGTGGTAATCACTCATGAATCACTTTAAATCTGCCATATTTTGCCTTACAGCCGTGGCTTTGTGTCTGCGATCTTACACTAAAGAGGATAGGGAAGTGCGAACAGAGTCAGAAATGGCCTCTGCTGGCTTTTGGAAGATACAGATTAACAACAGGGGACGAACATAGAATGTTGGCTACTTTAGAAAGTTGGTCTAACAAATAACCTCAATGAAAGAAGATTAATGAAAAAAAGATTGGGCCCCCAAAAGAAAATAATGAAGACTGTCAGCTGATACTTGACTTTGTTAGTCTAATGGCACTGTTAAAAAAATTCTTGAATTTGCATTATCTCACTAGATGGAGAATAGAATCAAAAGCCCAAGAATAGCTTGGAGAAATTTGGTGTTTGTAGAAAATGCCTTGATAACACAAATATACTTAAAATACCTCGTGGAATACAGAGAACCAAACTTGGGTTCCGTTTATTTGCTCGCATTTTACAGTTGTCTTATTAACATTGTTTTCCTTATCATCTCAGAAAACTGTGTTCTGTGTTTTAAGTTTTTTATTTTATTTTAATCATACTAAGTTTATTTAAAATCCTGTGTTGTGTCTTAATACAAAATAATCTGGTGTTGGGCAAAGTTCCTGGTATCTTTAATGTTTCACATCTTTTTAAACTAACTGTGAAAAATCTCACTTTAGTGATTCAGCTGTGCTTGATGAGATGCAGAGATTTTTCCTATTTAGAAATAATTTTATTTAGGGTTAAGTTGGCTTATTCAGAATACATCGTGACTGATTACGGGATCAAAAGCCATCAGTTATACACAGTAGTCTGTTGACACTTATTTGATTCACATAATTTTCAAGAAGTTATGTTTGATTTTAGATATCAGTGATTAATTCAGAAGCTTATTGACAGAGACAAAAATCTTAAATTTTCTGGTTGAATTTCTTTCCTTTGTGAAAGAATTCTGGTGGTTGCTTGGACAAACCGAGTATTAAATTTTGAATTGGATTGACTGAAAATTTCAACCTAGGTTTTCCTACTTTGGTGGTACCTCAGCTTTTATGTTAAGTATTTTATCCTGCTGACTGCAAATTGTAGGTACTTTGGTAATATTGGTGTCCGGATCCTGGCTCACAGGTAGGTAGGACTGTGAAAGTAACAAGCCGTCAGTTACCAGGAAATTGTATGGCTCTTTCAGATACAGTTTAGAGCGATCAAAATGGAGATGAATTGTACTAAGCCACAGAAGAATGATTCCTCCTTGTTAGTATTGACAGACCCTGGTACACGTTCTAGTTCCTCTCTCAGAAGTTATGTGACCTTAAGCGAATCATTTAACCTATCTGAGGTTCCATTTCCTCATCTATGAAGTGCACATAACAAAACTTGCCCAGCAAAGGTTGCTGTGAGTAGTCAATTGAGAGGACGCTTGTAAGCTGCTTGGCCCAGTACCAAGCACAGAGTGGAAGGTAAAAAACTGGTAGCTTATCATCATCGTCGTTACTGCTTGTTATTACTTCTTGGTTTGTTCCCTTTTTTGCTTTTGAAATCAAAAATTTTCACTTGGCTTGAAGATAGTAATCACCTTTTATAGCCAGCTACTGTAAACCAAGCTATGCCATATGAAATAGTGCATGGGGGAGGGGGCGGAGGGGTGGAAGAGTAATAATTCAGAAGCATTTTCAGGTAAGCGGTGAAACTGACCTTCAGAACCAGTATGGCCGCTTAAGACGCTTTGGTACAAAGGCTAAGTACTAAGTAGTAACAGGAAGCAGTGGCCAGTCCACAGGTGTGTACAAAGGTGAAAGCACTGAAGCAGGGATTTGCTTTTTCATAAATTGAAGGGGAAAAAAAAAAAGTAATTTTGTGATACATTCATCTGGTATAAAATTCAGAAGGTTCCAGGACATATATATTAGTCTTCCTTCCTTCGTAACCCTGAGCCTTCCACATCCCATCAATAGAGGTAACCAGTGTTGCCTGTTTCTTTTGCTTCCTTTCAGAAAGGTTTTGTGGATAAGCATTAAATATTAATATTTTTGGGTTTTGTTTACTCAAACGGTAGAGTGCTGCACAAACCACCTTATTTTGTTTCTTCTTTTCAATAGTGTGTCTTGGTGGTCATTCAGATGTTGTGTGTGGAACATCCCCATTCTCATTCCCTCCTCTTCCTCTCTTCTACCCCATCTGTCCTCTCCTCTTTCCTTCTTCCCTCTCGCACCCTCCCTCCTTCCTTAATTTCCCGAAGGTACCTTTGTATTGTAAGGAGCTTTACTTAAAATTTGTAAGCAATTGCTCATTTATATTTCTGTTCTTTTCATGGCATGGAATGTATGTTCTGCAGGTGTACCTCCGTGCAGTTTCATCACGTGTGTAGGTTTGTGTATCCATATGCCATATGAAATAGTGCATCTATTCCCCGTCTTCCTCATACCCCCCCATCTCCCGGGACAACCATTAATCTGTTCTCCCATTCTGTAGTTGTAACATTTAAAGAATGTTATATAAATGAAATCATTTAAGATGGAACCTTTGGCCTTTTTTCACATGGCATAATTCTCTTGGCATTCATTCAAGCTGTAGCAGTTGCCTGTTTGCACTTTGTTCCTTCGTATTGCTCAGTAGCATTCCATCCCTTTTTCCTTTAACAGCTGCAGACGACTCTATGTCCTTAACATGTGATTTAACATAGCAGGTTTCTGTTGACGGATATCCATGCTCTCTTTTGCTCTTATAAAGTTTGAATTTCATATCTCATCATCGCTCTGCCACTTCCTATGCTTGCCTGATTTCTAGAAATGAAGGAACAGTATCAATGGCATCCTTTACGTAGACATCCTCACAGGGTGACAGGCACTGAAGAGCCAGCATAGCACAGGGGGGGAACTATCAGAAGGGAGGCCGTAGTGAAATGACAAAGGCCGATCTTATTTCCTGGAAAATCCTGCGTGATAGGATTCTGACAAAGAATCATGATGCATCTTAGAGGGCCAGAGAGACTGATGAGTCCCTGGTTCACACATGACTGAAAGTTAAATCCTCAGGCCACTGTCCCCTGTACCCGGATATTTGTGCACCTCAGTGACACAAATATGGGGATCCCGTTCTCAGGCTCCATTGGTTTCACATTAAACCACAGTCCACCAGCCTCCTCTTGAGCGGGACTGAGCTTCTGGAGTTATTCACAGCCCTCTGCCTGCCAGCAGGACCTTGCATCTGTGATCCTATGAAGAGCTTATAGATTTAATGGTTTATTGTATAGGGAAGGACTTGACTTTGAGTCTTCTACTTAAGAAGCTTGCACTTTCTACCAAATATGCACATTCTTGTTTTTGACAACATTGATCTAGATCGCAGATCCTTCTCCTATATTTCAAGAATTGAAGCAGTCTCTTCCACCATACTTGGAATCCTTCTGACACCTATTAGGTCTGATGGTGAGTTCTAATTCTTAGGTATGTCTCGTGTTTATTTCTTTTACAGCATCTAGCTAGCTCGGTGCGCAGCTCAAGTAGCTCTTGAGTGAATAGAGGAGCTGGCCGCCATGAGCGTGGCAGTAATCACACGCTTATTCAGTTGGACAGGTAACGAAGGATTGAGTCAGAGGGTGGAGACTGGCAAACTGGAGAACAAGGTAGGTCTGGCTAAAGGGGAGGCATCGCCTCGTCAGCCATAGTGGACTGTGGCCATATAGGGATGTGGGTCCTTGTTGCCAAGTTTTCTGGGTTTTCAAGAAAAGTGTAAAATCTGAGTTTTTATGTGAAATCAGTGTTTGTGCACTAAGAATTTATTTTGGTTTTGGTTTGGTTGGTTGGGTTTGTTTTTTGTTTTTTTTTTTTGCAAATGCTTTGGCCTGAGTAGTTTGCCTGCCGTTTCCGACTTGAAGGCTGCCAGTTTGAAACTCTTGATATTTTGAGAAGAGGTTGGAAAGACCTTAGGGCTCATTCCTGTCAAATCCCTTCATTTCAGAGAGGAAGTTTCTGAGGCCAAAAGAGACAAATTACTTACTCAAAGTCTACAGTTGTTTGGTGGCCAAACAAGGCTAGAACTTGGGTTTCCTGGTCCCTGACTTGGCACTTCCTTTTTCCTTAACTATGATACCTTCTTTCTGAAGCCTTCATAAGTTCTAGGGTGGTGACCATTCCAGTATTGTGTGTGCTGTCTGTGTGTGCACAAGTGCATGTTTCCTAATGTCTGTGGACCTGGAAGTCCATTCTGATGTAAATACATGATTCAGTTGGTTACCTCTGAAACCATCTTCCTTGAACTCCCACAGTATAACTGTACACTTGGGGTCTCATTTATTGCTTACTAGGTTGTTTGATACCTCTTTTTTAATTGTAGAAGTTTAAAAATTTGACGAGTACTGAATTATTATGTAAGAACAGAGGAGAGGAAATCACATTTTACGGTTTTCTGTAATTTGTAATTCCTTAGGTTCTGTAACTAGCCTATTTGCTCTACCTCCAGGGACAAGCATCTTAACCTCTTTGACTTGGAAGTTCCCTATTACCCATCTTGTTAAGGACAACTCCATCAGCATGGCAGTCAACTCTGTCAGTAACATGATCCCAATGACTTTGCCAGCTTTCTCTTCCACTCTGCTTACCACATGTGCACACACTACAGGCACACGCTGTGATTTACGGTACCTTCAGCTTTCCCTCAGATTTCCTGTTTCCTTTAGGAATTGTGTGTGAAGGCCCAGCTCACATGCTCCATTCTCCCTGAAGCTGTGCTCTCCCTGACCCTCTTGTTTTGCTCCCTCCTTCCAGCTCTCACAGGATTTTGCTTGATTTGTCCTATGGTCACTTTTATTTCTTTTTTGGATGTGGCTTTCATGTATTTAATTTTTTAAAAAACATTTTATTTATTTATTTGACAGAGAGATCACAAGTAGGTACAGAGGCAGGCAGAGAGAGAGAGGAGGAGGAACCAGGCTCCCCACTGAGCAGAAAGCCTTATGTGGGACTCCATCCCAGGACCCTGAGACCATGACCTGAGCCAAAGGCAGAGGCTTAACCCACTGAGTCACTCAGGTGCCCCACATGTATTTTTTTTTTTTAAGTAGATTTAATATGCACAGTTTCAGGTGTAGAATATAATGATGCTACCGTTTGGTACATTTCTGATGCTCACCATAGTAAGTGTGGTCACCATCTGTCACTAAACAACATTATTACCATCTTACTGTTGATGAGAATGCAAATTGGTGCAGCCACTGTGGGAAAAGAGTGTTGAAGTACCTCAAAAAATTAAAAATATAATTATCAAATGAGCCAGTAATTCTACTACTGGGTAGTTAACGCCTTCCCCCAAAAGGAAAGATGTATGCGCCCCTGTGTTTACTGTAGCGTTATTTACATTAGCCAGGATATGGAAGCAGCCCAACTGTCCATCCATAGATCTGTGATCTCTTAATTTATCTATCTAGTAGAATAACTTATAAGCCTGTCTTGTCTTTCTGCCCCATCCTTTCCCATTTCCAAATGCAAACTCGTGGAGGGCTAGAACTATATTTTTGCTCTTCTTCCATCCGTAGAATCCCTAATATGCAATACCTGTTATGTACAGCTGGTGCTCAACCATATTCAGAACTGATGCATGGATTTAAATATAAAGTTAGTTCAGATGGGTCAATATATGTGTAACTCATAGAATTCTTGAGTTTGCTTTTTCACTGCCTCTGTATCTTCCAGTTGGTGGCATTTCCATAAGTATTACATAAACCATGCATCATAAGTTCAAATGCCTGCTATAGACAGGAAGACGTAATGAGAGAATTGGCCAGTAGTTTCATAACGGCATGTTCTGTTCTTTCATCAGGAACAGACTTTGCAAACTAGACATGTAGGAATACTCTTCATTCTCACGGGAAGATGTCCTCTTTCCAATTTTTCCCAAAACATTCTACACTATGTATCTTTACTTTTCCCACACTGGGTAGAGGTAAAAGTCCAAGTGTTCATTTTCTTCTTAACTCGACTGTGAGAAAATCAGCAGTGGAAGCAGAGTGATAATGGCAGCTGGCTCTCAGCCTGGGAAGACAGTAGGGCTTGGTAGGGACTGAGAGGATGCAGAGTGCTTGCCCCAGCCCAGTGAGACTGCTCTTCTCCAGCCTGTGGTTGCTGTGAGGCAAGGTAGACCATGTAACCAGATGAAGATAAAAGCGGAAAGCTGGATTTTTATGAGATAAGGTTTTTTCAAAATACTCTGAGGGACAATAGAGTAGTGGCAAAGCAAGTCAGCTGGAGGCCACATATTGCCTACAGGCCACCATTTGGGGACTTCTGACATGATTCATAAAAGATGTCTGAAAGGCAGTTACTGTACAGATGTCCCTAAGAGAGGAAACATCAGGTTATATTACATAGATTACATAGATTGTATGTAAATATTTTGATCAGTACCTTGTGACTGATATTTTGGAGTAAATAATTCTGTTTTCACTGAGCCAGATAGCAATATCAACATAATACACTGATGTTGAATTTGCAGTAGGTTATTTTTTGTCCATTGCTTGTTGTCACATGGATGCATGTCTGTTTGCCTCCTCCTTGGGTGACATCCTTTCCATGCCTCCATTCATCAAGATGGCAGGTAAGCACCTGTGTATGCACAAGTAAATAGTGTGCACACACTTATCCTAGAGAAAGAAGACAGCAAGAATTCCCTCTGGTTAAGCAGAGTGGCTGAACAGCCAGACCCAGCTGTGAATTTGACCAGAATGTCCTTATAACTCTTCATTGCTTTCTACTCTTTCTACTGGGGAAAGAGGATGTATGTCATTAAAGCACCTGTCCATGTCAAGGTGGGTATACTTTTGCTATGTTTGATTTCTTAAAGTATGTCTTGAGGCATTAACTTTTTCAAATTTATTCAAGCCATAAAGTACAAATTCATTCGTTCTCATAATTAAAAAAAAATACTACAAATTCTAAAACCCCCACTGAGCAACAGACATTTTAAAATCTTGGAGGTAATAACTGTTATAATTTTTTTGTGTGGCTTTCCAAATCTTTTTCTGTGCATATATATATATATATATATATATATATATACACACACACACACCTGTAAGAATATGGTTTTATTGTTTTTTTTTTACATGAGTGATATTTTTACATGTCTGAAGACCCCTTTTGTCTGTGTGTATACATATGCACACACATATATATAAGTATACATGTGTGTATGTGTGTATTACATGATATCTATATAACGTAGATTATTTCTCTTATTTGTAACAGTTTTTCACTGTCATGACAATATTAGATTGAACATTCTTGTAAATGCCCTTTTGGGGCATAGTTTCGAATTTTCCAGGGAAATACAGAAGAATTTAAATATTGGGCCATAGGGAAACAGTTCCTCCTTTTATGTCCTAATAATTATCTGTACATGTGCTTAAGAAAGAGTCCTAACTTAATGGCTGGGATATCAAAAATTATTTTCTTGGTACTTTAAAATCCAGTTTTTTTATGCTGCTCTCATTTGAATTCAATCTTTTGAATAAATTTGGAATTAATAAGTATAAGTAAAATATGTTCGAGGTAGTAGTCGTACATAGATCAAGACTATTAAGCTTTTGGGAATAGGTGCTATGTTTCAATGGTAGGGAAATTAAATTTTCAACTGAGATTATCTCCCTTAATCATGAAGTTCTTTTTTTCAACTCCTTCTTCTCTCCCTTTGGAATTATGACAACTGGATCCACAGGTGCTATGAAAATATTTTCTCACATCACACATCTTGTTTAACACTAGTTTGAATAATCCTGGAAAATAAAAGTTTTGATACCCTATAAAAGAAGAAGTATTAGTTTGGTCAAATCTGGAATACCCATTTTACATGAGGAGATCTAGTTAAATTTTTTTTAGGTATTAAAAGAACATTTTTGGGGTGCCTGGCTGGCTCAGTCAGAGGAGCATGCCATTCGATCTCAGGCCATGAGTTTGAGCTCCATATTGGGTGTAGAGATTACTTAAATAATAAATTAAAAAAAAAACATTCTTTAAACAAATAACTAATATCAGAAATGAAAGAGGGGATACCACTAAAGAGCCCATAGACATTAAAAGGATAGCAAAGGAATACTATGGACAACTCTGCCCACAGATTTGATCAACCAGATGAAATCAACCAGTTACATGAAAGACACAATCTGCCAAAACTGTAAAAGGAAAAAGACAATTGGAATAGGTCTGTATCTATTAAAGAAATCAAATCAATACTTACACACCTTCAAAAACAAAAAGCACCTGGCCTAGATGGGTTTACTGGGATTTCTATCAAACATTTGGGGAAGAAATTATACCAACCTCCTATGATCTATTTCAGAAGATAAAAGCAGATAAAATATTCCCTAATTCATACTATGAGGCCAGCATTATCCTGATATCAAAACCAATTACAAGAAAAGAAAACTGTAGACTACAGATTTCTCATGAACACATATGTGAAAACCTCTAACAAAAAAAAAATAGTAGCAAATTGAATCCAACAATGTGTAAAAAGAATCATGCACCACAGCCAAGTGGGATGGTATGCAAGATATGGTTCAACATTCAAAACTTAGTTGCTGATGTCCATCACAACAGGCTACAGAAGAAAAATCACAACACATAAACATATAAAAGAAACACTACACAAAATCCATTCATGATTTTTAAAAAAAAAACCTTCAATAAAATAGGAATAGAGGGAAACTTCCTTACCTTGATAAAGAGTAACCACAAAAAAACCTACAGCTAACATATTTCATCATATTTAATGGTGAGAAAATTGACACTTTCCTACCAAGATCAGGAACAAGGCAAAGAAGTCCCTTCTCTCCACTGCTTTTCAAAATTATATTGGAAGTCCTGGATAATGCAACAAGACAAGTAAAGGAAAGAAAAGATAAACAGATTGGAATGGAAGAAATAAAGCCACCTTTGTTTGCAGAAGACACTATCATTTATGTAGAAAATCCAAAAGAATCAACAAACTCCTGGAACTAATACGTATAGCAAGGTTATAGGATACAAGGTTAATGTATAAAAGTCAATTGCTTTCCTATGTACCTGGCAATAAACAAATGAAACTTCAAATTTAAAATAATACCATTTATATTAGCAACCCCAACAACAAACTACTAAGGTATAAATCTAACAAGTTGTGTACAATTTACAAAATTCTGTTGAAAGAAATTGAAGAACTAAACCAATGCAGAGATAATCCATGTTCATGGATAGGAAGACTAATATTGTCAAGATGTCAGTAATTCCCAAATTTGTCTATAGATTGACTGCAATCCCAGTAAAAATCCCAGCAAGTTTTTTTGTGGATATTGACAAACTGATTCTAAAGTTCATATGGAGAGGCAAGAAGATCCAGGATAGCCAACACAATATTGAAGAGGAACAAAATTGAAGAACTGATGTTACCTGACTTCATGACTTACTATAGAGCTATGGAAATCAAGACAAAAACAGACAAAATAGACAATAGGCAGAAATAAAGGGACCAGAAATGAGATCCTAATGTAGACTCACATAAATATAATCAACTGATCTTTGATGAAGGAGCAAAGACAATATAATGGAGCAGAGAGAGTACTTTTGTTGAAGATAGGTTGATTGATTGATTTGAGAGAGCACACAGGCAGAAGAAGGAGCAGAGGGAGAGGAAGAAGCTTAACCAGTTGAGCCACCCAGGCGCCTGCAAAGATAGTATTTTCAACAAATGGTGCGGGAACAACTGGACATCAGTATACAAATATGTTGAATCTAAATACAGACCTTACACCCTTCACAAAAATCAACTCAAAATGGATCATAGGACTAAATGTAAAACATAAAACAATAAAGCTCTTAGAAGATAACATAGGAGTAAACCTAAATGATTTTGAGTTTGGTGATGACTTTTTTGATTACCAAAGACAACCCATGAAAGAAAGAATTGATAGGTTGGACTTGATTCAAATTGAAATTTTGCTCTATGATAGACACTGTCAAGAGAAAAGGCCCCAGACTAGGAGAAAATATTTGCAAAATACGTATCTGATAAAAGACTATTATCCAAAATGTATAAATGTATAAAGAACACTCAAGAATAGGAAAACAACGCAACCTAAAATTGGGTCAAAGATTTTAACAGGTAGGTCATCAAAAAGATATACAGTTGGCAAGTAAGCATATGAAAAGATGCTTCATATTATATGTCTCCAGAGAAATGCAAATGAAAACAACAAGGTATCAACACATACCATTAGAATGGCTAAAATCTAGATCATTGATGAAACCAAATGCTGGTGAAGATGTATAGCAACAGGAACTCTTATTCATTGCTGATGAGAATGCAACCTGAATACTTCCACTTTGGAAGACAGTTTGGCAATTTATTTGAAAAATAAATATATTCTTACCATATAATCCAGAAGTTACACTCCTGTGGCCACACAATAACCCGAACATGGATGTTTATAGCAGCCCTAAATTTAAATATTTATTGCCCAAATCTGGAAGTAACCAAGATGTCCTTCAGTAGGTAAAAGAATCAGTATACTGTGGTACATCAAAACGATGGAATATTACTCAACACCAAAAAGAAATGAGCCTTCAAACCATCAAAAGACATGGAGGAAACTTAAATGCATATTGGTAAATGAAAGAAGCAGCACACACTACGCATTATATAATCCCAACTATATAAGAAAGTGGAAAATGTCAACGTTCTGGAAAAGGCAATACTATGAGGATAGTAGAGATTGGTGCTTGTTAGGGGTTAGTGATAAGGGAGGAGTTTTAGGGCAGTGAAACTAGTCTGTATGATACTGTATGGTGGATATATGTCATTTGCACTTGTTCAAACTCAGAACGTACAACACCAAGAGTGTACCCTAATGAAGACGATAGACTTTGAGTGATGCTGACGTATCAATGTACTTTCATCAGTTGTGACAAATACACCACTCTGGTGGGGATGTTAATACTGAAGGAGCCTGTGCTTATACGGAGGCAGGTAATATATGGAAATCTATGTATCTTCTGCTTGATTTTTCTATGAACCCAACATAACTCAGTCTGGGTTTTTTTTTTTTAAGGATATACTTTGAGGATGTTCTGTTTTTGATAAGAGCCTTGTGCTTTCACTAGATGTGAATCTGAGTGTGTCGATAGGGACTCTGCAAGATCTGGAAAGCATTCCTAAAGTTTGTCAGGGAAGCATATTGACCATGGTGGCCTTAAACCAAGGGTTGTTAAGGTTCTAGTTGAATAATTGGTTAGATTCCATAAGCACTTGAACATAAGAGTACTCTCTATGCATGTGTGTTTGGAAGAATGGCGAAATATAAATAGTGCTCCATGTAAAAATTTGTATGGTAGAGCAATTAGTTATAAAACTTTACATCTAGGAATTACATGGGGAATCTATTAAAACTCCCAAGGCTCAAGCTACATGTTAACATGTTAACTACATGTTACATGTAGTTACATGTAGTTACATGTAACATGCAGTTAACAGTTAAGAGTCATAATATGTAGTCATAACAGTTAAGAGTCTAGAGATGGGACTCAGGCATCAGTAATTTAAAAAATGTTTTTTGAGTTTTTTTTAAGATTTTATTATTTGAGAGAGTGAGTGAGAGAGTGAGCACAAGTCAGGTTGTGGGGAGCAGCAGGCAGAGGGAGAGGGAGAAGCAGCTCCCCACTGAGCAGGGAATCTGATGCAGGGCTTGATCCCAGGACTCTGGGATCATGAGCTGAGCCAAAGGCAGATGCTTAACTGACTGAACAACCCAGGTATGCTCCCTTAAGTTTTTTCTTTTTAAAAGATTTTATTTATTTGAGGGAGAGAGAGCATGAGTGGGTGGAGGAGCAGAGGGAGAGGCAGAAGCAGACTCCTTGCTGAGCAGGGAGTCCGATGCAGGGCTCCATCTCAGGACCCTGAGATTATTACCCAAACCAAAGTCAGACACTTAAGCAAATGAGCCATCCGGGCATCCCTTAAAGATTATTTTTTTTTAGTAATATCTATACCAAATGGGGGGCTTGAACTCATGATCCTGAGATCAAGAGTCACATGATCTGATTGAGACATCCAGTCCCCCCCAAAATTGGTAATTTTTATTTTTTTAATGTAAGTTAGCCCTAAATATTTTATTATTTTTTGAAGATTTATTTATTTATTAGAGAGCACAGGCAGGTGGAACCAGCAGGCAGAGGGAGAAGGAGAAGCAGGCTCTCTGATGAGTGGAAAGCCTAATGCGGGGCTTGATCCCAGGGTCCCAGGATCATGGCCTAAGCCAAAGGCAGATGCTTAACTGACTGAGCCACCCAGGCACCCCCACATTGGTAATTTTTAAAGCCCACCAGGTAGTTCCAGTGTGCAGTCAAGTTTGAGAACCAGAGGGCTATAGGAGATGTTTACTTTTATTCCCTCTCCATCTAAAGATAAGTTCAGCTATCATAACTTCCAAAGGCCCTGGTGTGTTAGTACTTTGTAGGTGTGGAAGATGTTGGAGTTATTGGAAGGATACTTGTTAATAACAATAACAATTAATGAAACTCTAAGTGCAAAATAAAATCCATATAGCCTGAAAGTTAATGCAGTTCCCAAAGATGCTTTAGACAAGAAACAGTCTAGGCAGATGGAGAATCTGGCTTCCTGGGAGCAAATAAAGCCAAGATTTAAAATGTCTTAATGTGAAACACATATGTGCCCCTGGGTCTAAAAACAAGCCACAACCTTTCCAGTTGTGGTGCAGTTTCCTAACAATAGAAGTGAGTTGTGGTATGATGTTATTTAAACTGGAAAGTTTAGGGAAGACTGATTTGTAGAGATCATAGATAGGAGAAGACAAGTGCTGTGGGTAGGCAGGTATGACTCTTCTGATTCTGAGGAGAGCAGAATTAGCTGATAGTTCTGATTATCTGCGTACACAGAGCAAAACCAAATAAACCCTAACAAAATGAAAACTAATATTTAATCAAGAAGCTAGAATGTACTTTATTAAATTAACCTGCTTTGGTATTTAAGATAATTGTTATTTGTAGTTTTAAATGTCCTTATAAAAGCACTCATTTATGGTGGCATGGACTTTTATTTGCTTCTTACATCAGTCCTTCAAAAGAATTCTATCAAAGTTTCTAATTCTATATGGGGGTGTGTGTGTGTGTGTGTGTTTTAACTTTGTATTTTGAAAAAATTACAGATTCATAGGAAGTTGCAAAAAATGTGCAGGGAAGTTCTCATGCATCCTTCACCAAGTCTGCACCTATATCTCAAAACTAAGAAACTGACATTGGACTACTCCACAGAGGTTATTCAGATTTTTACAGCTTTAAAAGTGTGTGTGTGTGTATGTGTGTGTGTGTGTGTGTGTGTTTCTGTGCAGTGTTATACCGCATGGCTTCATGTAACACCACTGTGGTCAAGATACTGTGCTCCATGTGGGGTTTGAAGACTATCAAGGGGTGTGGAATGAGTCACTTTGCTTGTAGTCCCATCACCAGCCTGAGTTCAGGACTTCGTATTTTGGGGGACTGCTGCTTTGTGGATGTAGGTACCTTAGTTTTTGCAACAGAAAGTGACTTTTCTCTTTTTATGTGATCATCATGAAAGATGTATTTTTCAAGGGCTGTGTTTTAAGGAGGTAAATCACGGTCACTTTATGCAAAGGAAATGAAAAATTTGTACCCCCAAATGTAAACATCTGTTATTGGTCTTTACTTTGGGAGCAAATCCACCAGTTCTGGCACAACAGCAATGGACTGAATGCTAGAAAATTCCTTCTCTGCCAAGCTTTAGAGCATTTGAGACTTGCTCAATAAATGGTGCACATGTGTAGTTCCTCAAACAGAAGATTGAGGGAAACCCCTGATGTGTTTGAAGTGAACAGGTATGATTCTGTAATAAGGAAATGGAAACAGTCAATACCATCTTCTAAGCACTGTCAGTATTGCCTCACTTAGGTTTTGTTGGTAAATGCCGTCTCCAGAGTTTAAGGATACATAATCCTACCATTTACGTGGCATGAGGATCTTAATTGTCTTTGCACCTAGTATATCAAAACCAAGGTGTTTAGGAATATATATTCCTTGTCATTAAACCTTTTGTTCCCAGGATTTGCTGATAAATCTACAGTCTAGCAAAACTGCTTATAGGTATGCTTTGTTCCAATACCTGCACCCCAGTCTTTCTTGGAAACCCATTTCTAACTCTATTTTTAGCCAGAGTTCTATAGGAGAGAAGAGATCCGGACTTGATTGGTTGGAAAATTCCGGCTGGTCCAGTAAGCTCAGCTCTGATGAAGTAATGGGGTATGCGATGAGAAAGTGTCTAAACATCAAGATAATCATCTTGAGCAAAAGCAGCTTTGGGGTAAAGAATACATGCCACCAGGCATAACTGTGGGTTTTTTGTAGGGATTTAATATAGTAAGAGTTCAGCAAAGCATCAAATTGGTAATCCCAATGTCTCATAACACTGGATTTGAAAAAGTCAATTTATGTAGGAACAGAGTGGCCAAAAAACATCAAGAGTCTTAAATATTCTGAAAAAGATCATCACCAACCCACATCCATGAAAAAGCAGAGGAGGGAGATCAACATTAATGACTATAAGATGGAAAAAAAAAAAAAACCCATACACACACATACACCCAGAAAAGGGACCAGATTATTTGTAATACAAAAGCAAGCTGGGGCGCCTGGGTGGCTCAGTGGGTTAGAGCCTCTGCCTTCGGCTGGGGTCATGATCCCAGGATCTTAGGATTGAGCCCCGCATTGGGCTCTCTGCTCAGCATGGAGCCTGCTTCCCCCTCTCTCTCTGCCTGCCTCTCTGCCTACTTGTGATCTCTCTCTGTCAAATAAATAAATAAAATTCTTTAAAACAAAACAAAACAAAAAAGCAAGCTTACCTTTATGGAAATGTGGTCCTGAGCATGGATTTTAAACATTAGGAGAGGGAAAGTATGGTTGTGTCTGTATAGGATCCCCCTACATACCCATCCAACTTTCTAAGGCGAACAGCTGCAAAGATGTTTTGAACAACCATCCAGGAGTTAATCAAGAAAATGTTCAAGCCATACAGCCTATTCAATGGACAGTTGTTAAAGATGGCAAGTTGAATAATTTTATAAATACCTCGTTAGTCACTACACTTATGGTTAAGAGGGTGTCCGACTACAGTGTATCAGCCTGTAAAAGACAAGCCTTTAGTAACCAACCAGCAAATAGCGACAGTAGTTACGTCATGTGCCAAGTAGACACATCAATACAGGACTGTTGTAAAGAGGAGATGAGGAAGGTATATGGACTTTATAGCACAAGGCTTTTTTAGCTGGATTTTCTTTCCCTCTCAGAAAATGTTAACATCTCTGGACACCTAGGTGGCTCAGTGGGTTAAAGCCTCGGCCTTCGGCTCAGGTCATGATCCCAGGGTCCTAGGATCAAGTCCCGTATCAGGCTCTCTGCTCAGCAGGGAGCCTGCTTCCTCCTCTCTCTCTGCCTGCCTCTCTGACTACTTGTGATCTCTGTCAAATAATTAAATTAAATCTTTAAAAAAGAGAGAGAAAGAAAGAAAATGTTAACATCTCAGTTTAAAGCTTAGTTTTATGCTGTCACCACAGTATATGTGCATTTTATTGCATGGTTGTAATAAAAACAAAATTCAGAATACATCTTATATCCATAACGTCACACATCAGTGCCGTACTTTTTTTTTTTAAGATTTTATTTATTTATTTGACAGAGACCACAAGTAGGAAGAGTGGCAGGCAGAGAGAGAGGAGGAAGCAGCCTCCCTGCTGAGCAGAGAGCCCGATGCGGGGCTCGATGCGGGGCTTGATCCCAGGACCCTAAGATTATGACCTGAGCCGAAGGCAGAGGCTTTAACCCACTGAGCCACTGAGGCGCCCCATCAGTGCCGTTCTTAAGCTAAGAACTCTTTTTCCACTGTAAAGCTGTGCAAATTCCTGACTCTGCTAGCAGTTCAGGGCTGCTAAGTAATAATATATCTAACAACATGCTGTGCACTGGGAATGGGCTGAGAAATTCACGCACATTTTACCTAAACCTTTGAACATCACTGTGAGGTAGGAGCTATTTTATTATAGCTCTTTTACAGGGTGGGGAAAGCTGAGTAACTTGCAGAGATCCACAGCTGGTAGGTGCTGGAGCTCGATGAAACCAGGCTCCAGGACTCATGCACTGACCTGCAGAACTCTTCTTAAGAAAGGTATTGATGGAGAGGAAAGCGAAGAAGTTGGGGGTGACAGATCAGATCCCGGAGGAGAAGGTGGGGAAAAGGTTAGGGTAGAGACAGCGTTCTTTACCAAAGCTCAATTTCCAGGCCAGAAGTGGTTATCAAGGAATAAGAGTCTGAGCCACAGAAGTCAGTAAATGGAGGGGGAGGGGGTTCAAAGGGAAGACTAGGACCCGATGTGTGTGTGTGAGGGGTGACTAGAGAATTTGGAAGTAACAAAACAAGTCTGTGAGCATGAAAGGGTAAGATGGTGAGATACCAAACAGCGCGGAAGACTCTTGGTAAAGGAGGAGGCAGATTCCTTGGAGAGCGGGTAGATGTGTGAGCTGGTGAGACTTGGGGTAGATGTTCTCTTACTGTTTTCATTATGTCTACCTGCCCTCAACGTTTCCTCAGACAGTCCCTTCTTCTTCTGGAGGCTAACATCTGGGGCTTAGGGGTTGTTGTTGTCTTGTTGTCTTATTTTATATGACTGAGCATTCAACTCCTGCATACTTAGATTTCTATAGTCTGGAAGAGTTCCTTCTTGGTCTATAGGAATTGTGTACCCCTGAAAAATATTCCTCATGAGTTATCTTTTTCCACAGGTGAGCATTTAATACATAATTTTCAATTGTAAGTACCATGATCGACCTCTGAGATACAGTATGTATTATTAATACTCTGAAATAGGTAACCAGAGCTCATTCTTTACAGTGTGTGTCATATATACTTAAATCTGGCCAAGAGTATGTTTATACTTTCATGAGTATTATATTTGCTATATTTTCACAAGCTTATGTTCTCCCCCAAAGCATCAAGCACAGAAGCAATTGTTAAGAATTGTAGAGCACTCCTCTAATTTAAATGTGCATAATTTAAACATCAGCCTGATAGAACTGTAACTTATTTTAGCCAACCTGTTCTTTATCTCTGCCCTACCCTTCACGCTTTCATTATTGTTTTTTATTCTCTCAGTCCTGAGAAAATGATCTTGCATTATATGCCAATGCCTCATAGAGTGTGTATAAAAAAATCAAAGGTTTTTTTAAATTTCCATTTTGCTTTGAACGCAGGTATCATGAAACTTTGTATCTATTTTACAGTGCAAAGAGCCAAAACTATAAAGAAAAGAGCTAGAATCAAAGATTATGAAAATCTAGAATATATAGGACTTCAAGAAACTCATAATTTTACAAGGGTTTTTAGAAGAAATATTTTCTAAAGATACATATAAAGTTATGCTATAGAAGTCCTGTTTTAAATTATTTTTTCTGATGATTCTGTATTTTGTTACTAAAAACAAAGGGTTTTTTTAGAGTGGACCCGTGGGCTTCTATAAAGGGCTAGGGCTGAGGTACAAAACCCTATTAAAGGGGGCTTTGTTCCTTCTGCCCTGGGTGCCTTGCCCTTCCTTGGATAGAAAGGAAAAACTTCAGGCAGGCTCCATCCATGTGCCCAGGAAGTCCCTTTGTCCTCCTCACTGTGCAAATCTGGTTTGGAGCTGTGTATACTGTATGAAGCCATGTTTGAAATAAGATTCCTAGTGATCATTTTCCTGCGTGGAATGCCAAGTAACTACTGCTTTTAGTCACTAATTGAGCATTAACTCCCTCATAGTGCCATCGTCATAAACAGGTCCTACTGTCTACCATTAAAGGATTAGACAATTGTGCAGTGTTTGACCAGACTTTGAAAATGTCTGATTTGGGAGAGAATAGTGCCCACATATACCTTAATGGAAAGGATGGCCAGATCTTCGGCAATGTTATTGACAGCTAAAAGAACTTAATAACCAGCTCAGAATGTGTTCCCAACAGAGAAAGAGATATACTTGGTAGAAACAAAAATATAAAAAATTAGAATTCTTCTGTTGGCAGAGTATGTGTATTTATACATTCTTCTGTGTTTAGGTCAGTGGGTAGAGAGCGCTTCCTGGAAGGACCGTAGGACACAAATGTTTTCAATTTGAGCTTGTACGTTTCATCTAATTGGTCCCTGGGACCAGGTTCACTGCCCTGGAGTGGCTTGGCTTAATCTTTCAAACACCCTAACGAATTTCAGGTTTGGGACAGAAATGTTCCAGAAATGGCTGCCCCCTATCAGACAATCATGTGAACTTGGAATTGTTTCCCATGAATATCTTCAGGAACTATGTAATTCCATTCTGGGTAGTGGGTCCGTCTGCCATCTCCAACCGTTGGTAACTGCCCTTGCTTGGGTTACTCAGTGCTTGCCTGCTTTTAAAACTTAGATTCGGAGACTGCTTCCTTTTTTGAAAGGAATATTATGGGAGAAAATATGGCAAAGGTAATCTGAGTGCAACTGGATGTATCAAAGAATATTTACAAATAACCTTAAAGCAACCTGAAAAGATTGGTTTGGGCTGAATCCACCTGTTTTAGTTTCCCTCCAAGCTGTTTGAAGTAAGAGAAAATTCAAAAGAAAGTCAATTTTCATACCTTTTTATATTGATACATCTAGCAATAGTTTAGGGATTTTATTGGCTCTGATCCAGCCACCCCAAAAAAAGTCAGGGAAGTTGAATAGAGAAACTTGTTTTGTGTAGACGGGGAAGAAGTAAGCTAATGAAATCACAGTCATCCCTTAGAAGGGCAGGCGCTGAGCTCTGTGTGGGCCCACCCCAGGTTGCACACCTTTGCAGTGCTTACAAGACTTGACCCTCACTAGTGGTGAAGACAGGTGCAGTGTCTCAGCTTTGCACAGGTCTTGCCTAGACACTCGGAATCAGTCACACTTTGTGTTGGGCCAGTAGGGGGGGAAATGTTGATTTCATGAATCCTTCATCCGAAAGATTGACCATAGTTTCCGTATGGAGTGGGAGCATTTCTGTTTCTATGAGCCATGCTCTATTCCTCCCAGTTATGCCTTTCATTGTCTGTGGGACTCTGCACAGGCTGTGCAAGGGTCCCGTCTGGACCTCAGTTCCCTCCTTCCTAACTAAGGCAGGGCGGGCCAGATGATCTCCTAAGGCCTCTACCAGCTCCCAGGTCTGACGTTCAGTTTCTTCTGCATGTAAGAGGTTGGGGCATCAACTGCTTTGGTCTTCTAGCACCTACTTGGGTTGTCCCGCTGATAAACTCACAGCCAATGAAAGAATGAACAGCAAAGCTCAAGTCCAGCAGAAAGTTTGCTTTCTGCATGCTGGCACAATCAGCGGAAGTCCTGGCATTCCTGAGTAGTAGGCAAGGAGTGTCAGATGACGGTGCCCCGTTAGTGCTGGATGCTTCCTGGGGACAGTGGCCTGTTTGAGATCACAAAAAGCAGCATGAGGTGGTCCTGCATATAGTCCGGCATCAGAAGGGCTCGGGTTCCTCCAGACTCTTGACCATCCCCGCCGACCCAAGCACCCGAGCCTTATACTTCCGCAAGCTGCCTCACAGCTCTCCAACTTGGGTTCGGTTATCTTTCAGATGAAGATATTATCTCCTTTTCCAACTAGAAAGCTTAAAGATAATGTCTTTGCATGTGTCTAGCCAACAGACAGAGCTCAATAAATAGGTAACTAGAACCGGGAATGTGTGAAAACAAAACACACACACACGAGATAACTTCATCTGAAAGCCAAGGGGGAGAAAACTAACACCTGTGTAGTGAGTGACCGTTCACAGAGTCCTTGAGGTCAGAATATCTTTTCGTCCTCACGACCTGGCTTTGCAGATGCAGAATGCTGGCAAGTGCCCAAGGTCCCAACACCCGGAAACAATGAAGTGGAGATTTCAGTTCCAATTGCAAACTGCTGTGTCCCTTTTATAATATGCTACCAGCACACCATTACGTTTGGTTGATATATTTTATAGCTAGGTTTAAGACTCTGAGGATTCTGAAAAAGGAAATAAATGATCAGAAGTGGTCATTGTTACCTGTGGGGGGTTCTCCTTATGCTCCCTTTTTTTCCTATGACTACAACTATACTGACTGTCATTTAAGACAAGTCTAGGAAACCTTGGCCAGTTGCTCCTAACTTTGTGGGATCTTAATTCCGAAACAGCTCCTGGGGATAGTTGGAAGATTTGAATATCTCTGGGATGTCACTGTCCAGTTTCGAAATAATTTTATAAATGGGTTTCTTCCAGGAAGGATCTGAGTCTTTCCCCGCGGAGACAGCCCTGAAGAACTCCTGTAACGTCAAGCTGGCAACTTCCAAGAAGCAATCTGGGACCTGCATTCCCAGAGAGACCCACAAGAAAGAAAAGACATGAGGCCGAGGAGACCCAGTGCCATGCAGACCTCGATGCTGCCTGCTCCTTGGGTAGTGGGCTGATAAGAGCATCTCTGCTCTCCTGCCTCTCGATTTCTGCAGCCCTAAGAATCCCCTGCTCTCTCTCATCAAATACAAACCTTAAAATAATTGTACCCATGGGACACCCCTAGGAGAGAGTCTATTAGGGACACTCCCTTTGTAGGAGGAGCTGATTCTACGAATGGTGGTGATTTTAGTAAGTGGGAAACTCTTGACTCCAATTGAAATTAAATTTGTGGTTCAAAGGTTTTTAATATGCTTTCCCTTAGTGCCTAATGAGGAAAGGCTTCCCCCCCCAAGTTTACAGCTGTTGTACCTCATCCCACCATCTTTTGGGACTGGATCCAAAAGACTTGGAATCATTCCTGCTTCCAAAGCCAAGCACGAGGCTGAAGGGGGACTCAAGAACGTGTTCCAGGACCTCACGCAGACGGGCACCATAAATGATGGGGAGCCCCACAGTCCTCCAAATTCCGCCTGGCCCAGGACTTGCCGCCACTGTGGGCCAAATGCACACTGTGTGCCCCACCCACATGCCCTTTCCCCCACGAGCCTCAGAAAGGAAGCTTCGGTTTCCAAACATATCCTGACAGACATCTGGTAGCTGCCGATAGTTCTTCCCTTTCTCAGAGGTATCCGAATCAAGTGAGAAAGGCGGGGAGAGGGAAGTGTAGTCAGCGACCTCCAGAACGGGCGGCCAGCCCAGCCGAGCTGTCAGCTGCCCACAGGACATACGTGTCTGCATTAGAGGTTCTCACCCACGACATCTAGGCCACCCGCTCACCCTCGACTGATGCTTTGCCTCTAAGGTGCCACCAGTGTGCCTTCACAGAGATCCCCAGAGAACCGAGAAGCTTGACTACTGTCTATTTCAGTATTTCCAGAAAGAAAGGATCTGAGGTGACTTGCCATGAAAGGCCCACAGATAAAATTGTCCAAGTGAGAATAAAGAACCAAATGATGAAACGAACAGAAATTGTAAAGAAAACGGGGGCCAAGTCTAGGCACTACCACAGCCGGGCATTTAGTTGTGGGCCTCCTGGCACTAAGGGGAAAAATGTCAACAAGCTGTGGTATTTTCATTGCAGAGTGTTAGATCTAAAATGGCCCAACATCTGGTCAACTTCTGTTTTACTTTCAGAACGAAGACCGCCTGTATATTCATCTTGTGATAGCCACCCACTGCCTCAGAGAAGATGTTGAGTCTCGTCTTTGTGGGTGATACAAACATTGGCCCCAGGCCACCCCAGCTTCAGCAACTTAAGGACAGACACAGAAGGGGATCTTTCCTAAAACTCAATCACGAAAGGAAGGCACTCATCAGACCTCATGGGATCCAAGTACATGGTCTTACCTCAAAATCGTTTCCCTTGTTATAGTGCATATTGAGAGCTCGAAAAAGCTCTGAGTCACGGAGTACCACCAGCATCTTGGGATTTGTGACACCATCTGTAGTCGCTTGCCGGGCAAATTTCTCCATCTGGATGTAATAAAACTCCCGAAAGTTGCTGAACCACTTGATCATCTGGGAGGTTATGCAGCGGTTGAACTGTACAAACAACAGGGTCCATCAGGTCTTTTGCCAAAAAATATCACGTTTGCTGTGAGGTGCTCAGAGTCAGAACTGTCCACTTCCGGTTCAACACAGGGCTTAGTGAGGATGGCTTCAACCACCATTCAAAAGGGCTTTCTTTTTTTAGGGGGGCGCGGGGCAGAGAGAGAGAGAGAAAATCTTAGGCAGGCTCCATGCCTAGTGCAGAGCCCAACCCCAGGTTCAGTCTCACAACCCTGAGTTCATGACCTGAGCTGAAATCAAGAGTCGAATGCTTAACTCATTGAGCTACCCAGGCACCCCCAAAAGGGCTTTTTAAAAAAAAATTATTTTTTATTAACATATGATGTGTTATTAGCCCCAGGGCTACAGGTCTGTGCAAAAGGGCTTTCTTTAAAAAAGAAGCCACAGTGTTTTCCTAGTCTATTCACTTGTACAGAGAAAAATCTCAATTAGCTATAATGTCTCTTAGAAAATATTGTTTTGATATACTGGATTTATGCCTTTTTTTTTTTAAACCATGAAAAGCTTTCCATGGTATCTAGTGTAACTTTGGGAGAGTCTGGGGTCAAGGCCAGATGCTTCTGCTGCACCTGGGCAGACTACATGGCAGCCCCAGAGCCTTCTGGCAGGTCAAGGGTGAAAGGAAGGGATAAGGGTATAGAGCAGAGAGCCGTTCATTGCCGCCCTGGAGTTGCAGAATGAACTGAAATCAGAGTGTGGTGCAGGGGCCGGCTGAGCAACTGAATATGAGGGAAAGATCTGGAAAACACAAAGATGTAGATACAAAGTATTACCCGCCCTATCCCAACACCCAGGGTAGAGGAGGCCCTCAGAAACTTGACGGGAACAGGCAAGGTCTGGTTCAAACCATCAGAGCTTTCTCTCCCTTATTGTCATGCTTGATCTCTGTGCACCTTCCGTTTTGAAATCCAGCACTTTGGATATAAACGTGACAGTGCCTAACTCTATATATTTTCTTTCTCCTGGTCTGCCCAACAGAGACAAAACACGAGGCCAAAGATGCCATTCCCTTCTCTCCCCAAGTGTTTCTGGGTAGATCTACAGCTCGAAATCTTAAAATTCAGATACCCAACCTTTGTGGTCCAAGGTTATTCATGCAGATTCTCAGCCCCAGCACTGGAAATTGTACTGATTCCAGCAGCAACACGAAGGGGACCTGAGGGGCACGTATGATGACCTAGGACTTGCCTCCCACTGGCCAAAACCCACTGCCTCTTGGGAGTTTTGCGACGCTTTCAGAAGTGAGGAATGACTTTACCTGGACATCGGGGAAGTAAGCCTTCAAGAGGTTGGAGCTGGGGTAGCGTGTGAAGAAAAACATCAGTTTGGCCTTCTTCAAGTGACCAGGATTTAGGCCCTCCTGGATTTATCTCAGCGTCAAGGAAAATAACATCAGTTTATAAATAATTGTATCACTTTATCCAAATAATGAATTGTCCTGTTCCTTATGGTTTCTATTTTATTTTTTCTAGCTGAATGGTGTATTAGTTCCATTTTTCTGTCTCTAGCAAATCTGATCAGATAAGCTTTTTCTTAGGGTACCTGGCTGGCTCAGTCAGTAGAATATGTGGCTCTTGATCTTGGGGTCTTGAGTTCAAGACCCACATTGGGCCTAGAGCTTACTGGAAACAACAACAACAACAACAACGTTTTCCAGATGATTAATGCCATATGTGTACAGTAAATTTTCAGAATTAAACAAAAATTTTATGTGCAAAATTCTATGGCCTATATAACATCAAATACAGCTTGTCATACTTTGTGCGTGTCTACTTTCAGAATAGAATGGGAAGAGATGGCAAGTCTGTCCCAGATTTCAAAACCCCATGTAGAGATTTCTTTCCCCTTCTCTGCCTCAGTTTCCCCATCTGTAAAAGGAGGTGAGCTAACTAGATGGTCCCCATTCTGCTCTCATAGCTCCCTTGGCAGCATTTAAGCCAACAAGCACCAAACCAGCTTAAGTGCAAGATCCCAGTTTGCTTCGGCTCAGGAAGCTTGAACTTCTCAGCTGCACCTGTTCCCCATGTGCCTGGCAGAGCTCTCCCTCACGCCGCCCAGCTCAGCTCGGACACCCCTCCTCTGTGAAATACTTCCCTGCTGAATTAGGCCTTCCTTACCGTGGGCTACCAAGGCTTTTTGTACAAACCTCTGTTGTAGCAATGGCCTGACTGGAAATTTTGTTGCATGTGTGTCTCCCCATTTAGACTGTGAGCTCCTTGAGGGCAAGGGCCTTATCCTTTCCTCTTTGTATTCCACGTGGCTAGCCTGGTGCTAGGAACATAGTAGGTGCTCAATAAATGATTGTTGGCTGAAAGAATGAATGAGTGATTAGATGGTCAACCTGAACCCGTTATACTCCAACCCATACCTCACTCCGAGAACATATCTCTAACAAGAGCAGGGAGCTGTGGTGTGACAGCCTAATGCCAGCGTGGGAGGGAAATAAAGATTCTTGCATAAGAACTCGTAGCATTTCCGGGGACAGGCCTGGGGCTGGGTGAGAAGCATTACACAGAGTCACGTTGGAGCTCAGGTCAGAGAGCTGTACCTTTAGGACAATTAAGACTTCTCAGTAGGGAGATACCAGTTTAGCCAAAGGAGACCAATGAATTACAGCCGCAGCTGGCCATGGCTCCCAGGCGGCTGCCCAGAGAACCCCTGCCTGGGCCTCCTTGGACCCACTTCTTATTGTTCCTAAAGGTTCACAAATGCTGTGGAAAGAAGGCTGGATTTAGGAGTCCGAAGACCCAGTTTCAGACACCTATTAGGGGCAAGCCCCTTACCTTCTCCGGGGGTCATTTCTAAAATGTAAGCGTAGGAGTAAAAGTGTGTGCCGGGCAGTCAGATCCGGGGTGTGACTCCTGGCTCCGCAGGTGTCTGTCTTGGGACTTTCTGCAGATTAGTTTGCTTCTCTGTCCCAGCCTCTCGATCTCGAGCGGAGGCTTGAAGATGGTGGGGTCACACCAGCCCACAGCCCCCTCTCCGAAACGCTGGGCCAAATGGGCTTCAGATTTCAGAATCTGTTCCCGAGTAATGGCCACACGGTGCATCTGTCATAGGTCAGCAGAGGGCCAGGGCGGGGTCCGTGGTAGCAGTGCGAACCCCAATACAGATTTCCACAGCAAAGTGGGATAGTCGATCGACAGCCTCCAGTCAGGGCAGGTCAGGCTTTGCCGCCGAAAACGTCTCCATCAGCCTTAGGGGGAAGACATCACCGGGATTTTCAGGGCTCTCGAGTCTCAGAATTGAGGCTAAAAGGTGGTGGACAGGTCCCTGCGAACTGCCGCTTCCCTGCCGGCCACGGGGAAGGCGCGCTGCGCGGAGGTGCTGCCCCCTGCCGTCTGGTCACGGCGCCGGCTCTGCCTGTTGCGTCGGGCGGGGTGCGACCGTGAACGTTCTTTTACGCTTCAAAGTAGCTGTCGCCGCCCAGAAGAACACATCGCTGATGCTGGAGTGTGGGCAACCGGAATGAGGGACCAGCTGGGGAACCAGAATGCCGCCTGGGGGCCCCAAACCATTCCATGCACCCAGGACCCGTGGGTGGGCCCCCAAACCTCCCAAAGCGGAGCCCAGTCTTCATTTTACGGGACAGGGCTAGGCACACAGTAGGCGCCCGAGAAGTATCAGCATCTGCCCTGCCAAGGGAAGAACCTCTGGGGTTGGGTCCCTTAGGTTCTTCCACCATGGCACTAATTTTAACCAAGTGGCCTCTTACAGAAGGCCCAGACAGGTGGGCCTTGCCACACAGGGCGATTTCCTGACGATCTCTCTCTACACCTCCAAGAAGCTTTCCTGCTGCCTGAGAGGCAGTAGTGGCCGGCGAGGTGTTCCTGCGTTGGTTTTAGAGCCGCTCGCTGCCTGCCGGCCTGCGAGGGGCGAGGTGGTGCCCAAGCTTTAGGCGTGTTTCCAACACCTGCGACCAGAAGAGGGCGCTCGTGGTATTTAGAACACAAGAGCCCGCCGCCCCGTGGCTCTGAGCGGGTCCCCACCCCGTCCTGTCGCCCTTCATACTGCTGCCCAGGTTGCTCACACCTGCGTATGCAGCTCCACGGACGCACTGACCTCTGGAGACTCAATTATAGGCCGCCCGTGAGAAGGAGCGGTGTGAGCTGCGCTCGCTAAAAAAGCAACATCCTAACTAATGTTGTCAGGAGCTGTAGCGCTGCAAGGACGCCTGCTGGAAGACGATCTTCCCTCACGTGCGTTTGAGGCTGCAGACCTTCTCATCTTAGAGCTTCACAGAGGACATCAGCATGCTAAAGGCTCTGAGAAGTCCCGCAGTCAAACTACCCAGTAATAGAAATAACCAGTATTTAACAACCAGTGTTTAAATAACCAGTAGCAATAATCTAGTATTTATCTAAGCTGCTTTTCCCCTAACTTAACAACCATTAATATCCTGAGGGAGGGTTCCTCTGGGCAGCACTTTAAGAGAGTGGGGTCTACCTGAGGATTGCAGTAAGATCCAGATCCCTACAGACCTGCCCGGGCCCCTCAACCTTCCCCATGCCCCCGCCACCCCACCAGATGCCCAGCCCCCAAGTTCTAGTCCTCTCACTTGCCGCTTAGAAGCTGTTCCTTAGACTAAAGGCTTCTTACCCCTCCCAGCTGCCTCTTGGGTCTAGTCCCTCAGGAAACTGTCCCCTATTCCATCTGCCTCAGAAGTTTCGGGTCCCTCATGTCTTCCCCATGAATTATCTGGGCAATGCAGGCTTTTTTTTTTTTTTTTTTTTGCCTGTGGAGCCAAGAGATTGGGAAGCCGGGCGTCAGACGAGGTCATTCCTTCGACCCTCTCTGCCTAGGCGTACAGGCTGCTGACAACCAAATTATGGTGTTTTTCCTTCCGCTGGGTATTTATCCTATTTTGGAAGGCCTTCTGAGTTTACAAACAAATGAAACTCTTTCAGACTCAAAGGAAAGAGTCAATAATGGTAGGATCCAGTATGTCACACAAGAAGGCAGATGACCTTTCCCAGCATCCTTAAATGCCAGAAGGTCGCCCCCTTCTTGTCAGAACCTGGTAACTGAGCCACAGGGAAGGAGAGCCTGGAAGCAAGCATTAAGGAGGCCCCCGGGAAAGCAAAGCTATTTAATGCCACGGAGTTATTTGTCCCCACCTCCCCTCACCTTCCAGGCTTCCTGTTTCTCTAGTAAAGGATATGTGGACTGAAGGAAAAGGCAGCACATCGGGGACAGCCTGCAGGCCGCCCTGTTCCATCTTCACCGAGGGAAGAACGGGCAGTCTTTCCAGACGGGGGGAAGCGAAGGGCAAGGCGTAGTGCTGCTGGCTCAGCACCGATGGCCGCAGTTTGAGCACTCCGCACGGTCGCAGGCCGGACTCTAAGGAGCGATGACTTTGGGGAGTTGAGTCGTGGGGAAGACTGCTGCTCCAGTGACCACTGGGTCTGGGATCCAGCAGCTGGCCAAGAGTCTGATTTTCCTGGATGTGGGAAGGCGCAGTCAAAGGACAGTTTGCTGGGGGACCCTGATAGGGTATGGGGATCATCCTCAGAGAGACAGGGTACCTGGGAGGGTCCAGAGACTTGGCCAGTGAGAGGTTTTGCAACAGGACCCCGGTCTGTGACTGGGCCCTCCTGGGCAAGGTGGCCAGAGGAAATAGGTCTTTACAGGCACCTCTCTCAGGAGGTGAGGGCTCACTTCTCCCCTCTGGCACAAGCCCCTGGAAGCTTCTGTCCAACTGAGTCAGGTGGCCTGGTGGATCCAACAGTACCTTTTGTAATACTGAGTCCACAGCTTGGGACACTGCCCCAGTCAGTTCTTTCCTCAGAATCTCCAGCAATGCCTGTGCTCCACAGGGAAGGAACCTGGGCTCCTCAGACTGGTGTTCCGCCTCAGAGACTCTGTGTTTTTCCTCCTCAGGGTGGTCCCCATGGGAACCCTGGTAGTGGTCACTGTCCAGAGCCCGGGACCTACGTCCATAACCCTTCCTCTGCTGTGCCCTCAGAGGGCCCTTGTCCGTCTCAGAGCCCCCTGGGTCCTGGGCTGTGTCCCTGGGCTCAGCAGCCCGCAGGATGTGCTTTTGTAAATGTTTTAGCTGTTGCTTCAGCTGATGGAGCTGTTCTCTTACCCGAGGGCCCCCTTTCCGGCTGCCGTGGTCCCCGGCAGGGCCTGGCTTCAGGGGGCCTTGCTGCATGGGAAGGCTCTGCTTCCTCTTCCGCTCCTGGGCCTTCCCTGGGCAGCAGGCACCGTCCCTGGCTCGGGCCTTGCTGGGCGCCGGAGCCGGAGTGTGAGGAGAGAGGCACATGCCTTGGACGATGGTCTCCACCCTCGCCCTCTTTGCTTGGATGTTCTCATCCCCAAACCAGTCAGGGTCGATGAAGCTGGAGCTGGGGCCGGGGCTCCAGGCAAAGGGGGCATCTCTGCCCTTCTCTGGGGGGGCTGGGCTTCTCTCACCATCCATACAGGGCTCTGGCAGGCAGGAGCAAGCCTGGGACAGAGGAGGAAGCAAGCCAGAGTTTGGATCCAGATCCTGGCTAAACAGACACTTGCTCAGAGCCGTGGCTCCCTGAGGGAGTCCCTTCTCCGAATGTCCTCAGCGGGAAGGATACCCAGAGTGAGCCTGGGGTGGGGGGTGTCCCTCCTCTGCACTCAGAAGGATGAGAAGCAGCTGTCAAGGACGCAGACTCCGTGATGCCAGAGCTTACAAACCTGAGCCGACTCTGGAATGAGAGACGGGAAGAAAAAAACAGCATAGGTGATTCTGAGTGGTGCTTTTCAAACCCGAAGGTGGTTAAGCACCTAGAGAGGTTGTTACAGTGTGGACGCGGCTTCAGCAGGGCTCGGGTGGGGCAGATTCTGTATTTTTGACCAGTTCCTGGGTGATGCTGCGCTGCTGGGATCCTACTATAAGAACATTCCTGGGGCGCATTTACGACGATGTGGATGGAACTAGAGGGTATCATGCTTAGCGAAATAAGTCAATCAGAGAAAGACAACTACCATATGATCTCCCTGATATGAGGAAGTGGAGATGCAACATAGGGGGTTTGGGGGGTAGGAGAAGAATGAATGAAACAAGATGGGATTGGGAGGGAGACAAACCATAAGTGACTCTTAATCTCACAAAACAAACTGAGGGTTGCTGGGGCAAGGGGGGTTGGGAGAAGGGGGGTGGGGTTATGGACATCCGGAGGGTATGTGCTATGGTGAGAGCTGTGAAGTGTGTAAACCTGGAGATTCACAGACCTGTACCCCTGGGGATAAAAATACATTATATGTTTATTAAAAAAAAAAAAAAAAAGAACATTCCTGGGGCGCCTGGGTGGCTCAGTCAGTTGAGCATCTGCCTTCAGCTTGGGTCATGGTCCCAGGGTCCTGGGATTGACCCCTGCATAGTGCTCCCTGCTCAGCTGGGAGCCTGCTTTCCCCTCTCCCTCTGTCTGCTGCTCCCCCTGCTTATGCTCTCTCCCTCTTTCTGTCAAATAAATAAATCTTAAAAAAAAAAAAAAAAAAGGAACATTCCTAAGAGTGATCCTTCAGGGAGAAATTCTCTTGCTAGGGCATAACAATAGAATAATAATAATAACAATAATAATAATAAGTGTAATAGCAGCAGCTAACTGGACCACTGGCATTGTGCCAAGAACTTTACATCCATTACCCGATTTAATTCTCATAACTCCCTGAGCGTGTTGTCATTCTCACTTAAGAGATAAGGAAACAGGCTCAGAGAAGTTAAGTAATCCTCCTATGGTCATACCACAAGTAAGTGGCAGGCTGGAGTCAAAACAAGGTTTATCTGATTCAGAGTAACTTTCTCAGTGTCTATACCACAAGCCCCCCGCACCCAACCCGGCACCTGTTTAAAATAGCAAATTCAGGAATCCCCACCTGCGCTGCACCATCAGAATCCCTCTATGGGACAGGGAACCTGCATCTGAAACCTGTAAATCCAAGTTTGAGAACCAGCTGTCCTGCTCCCAGAAGAATCAGATTCTGCCTTCATTGTTCATAACGACTGTTTATTAAGCCCCTCCTACGCGCTGGGCCTTTGTCCAAGCACTTAGAGAGACAGTGGTGAACCAGCAGAATCCTGCTCTCGTGAGGCTGGCTGTCCCTCAGGAGAAGGGAATGAACACGTCTGTTTCCAGGTTGTGATACCTGCTAAGAAGGAAAAGTGCAATAAGGGCCTGTAAGTTGGGATGTGGGTGTGGGAAGAAGCAGGGAGCTATTTTAGGAAAGCCTGCCTAAAGCTATTTTTCCCCCCACAAAGTATCGAAATACACTGTACTTGAATCAGGAGGCTTCAGATAGCAAGTTTAAGGCACTTCAAGTTTACCGAACATTTGTCCACGCCACCTCATTGTACCTGGTGCCAAACTTGAATGTCAGTGTCATTCACCCATTTTACAGATGAGGAAACTGAGGCTCAGTGAGGCTGAGATTGGCTTTTAGCCACTAAGATTCTAAATCCTTTGACACAACCACACTCTAGCTGCCACCCTGGAGATGGAAAGACCTATATAAGGGGCTGACTTTGGGGTTCCTTAGCACAGTCGGTTAATTGTCTGACTCTTGGTTTCGGCTCAAGTCCCAATCTCAGGATTGTGAGATGGAGACCCGGGTCCGGCTCTCCTGAAGACTCTCTCTCCCTCTCCCTCTGACCTTGCCCTCTGTTCTCTCTCTCTCAAATCAATAGATAAATCTCTAAAAAGAGAAAAAGAGACTGACTTCTCTGTTGGTCAAGCGGATGCTTCCTTTCCTATAAGAGGTAAATGAATTTCTTTCCTCCAGAAATTTCCACTCTCCTTTGCTTCGCTTGCACAAATGCTGGTAGGAGAGAGACCGCTTGTTTCCTTACTACTCTCAATCTGAAGCTTACTTGGAGTTCTTTGCTGCGGGTAAAGTTGGCTTTTCAGGAGCCTCTGGGTTCTTGTATGGACGTGGCCACAGCCTCCATCTGGAGCTGCCGGGAGACCAGATTCCTGGACAAGCTCTCCGTGAGCCATGCTGCTCCGGGTACCAGGGTGGAAGGTGGGAGGTGGTGACAGCTGCCCAGCCGTCATGGGGAAAATGCTGCTGAAAGTGAGGTTCTTGGGTCAGAATCATTAGAAGGCTTTTGCTTTGAGTAAGACATTTGTAAATTACTAAAATAAAATAGATCATTTGCCAAGTTAATGTACATTTGAAAATATATCGCTAAATTCTTTTCAACAGCTTGGATGATTTACCACCTCTTGAAGAGAAACACGTTTGTTAACTTCCTGTGATCATTTGACAATGAATATATATTATTTGTATAATATGAAAAAGCGATTTTTACATCAGCTCTTTCTTACCATCTGCTAGGCATACCTGGGTCATCCATTAACACGCATTGCCTGCTTTCTAACTAATAATGATCCCTGAACTGGCAGAATTGATATTTTAACCAAGAGAGACTTGCAGTAATACACAAACTATATATATTTTCAGTTAAGTACCTTCCAAAAAGAAAAGGAGATTGGTTATGATTATTCTAACTGTTGAATGAACATCTCCTGCTTAAATTCAACATTCTCAACCCCAAACTCCACAGCTGCCCCTCAGTCTCACCTCGCACACTACCGATCTTGTTTAAGCTGGAAGCAGGCGTGTCTCCTTGGCTCCTCCCTGACTTCTCATCCTCAACACTGATTTTGGTTACCACGCCTGATCATTTATGGCAAAAAAAAAAAAAAAAATTGCTCTGGACTACATTCCACCTTGCTTTTCCCATTATACTTTCTTGACTCAGGGTCTCAGGCTTTTCACCTAGACAATTCCAATACCTCGTGACTGGTCATCCATCCTCTAGCCTGTCCTCCCTGTGGTGTTTCTACATTCATTCATTGATCCATTCATTCAACAAACATGGATCGAGTGTTGACCACCAAATCCTCTGTCCGCGTGGAGCTAACATTCATGCAAAGAGAGCCAGATGTCATGACATACTAAGTATGGAAGGCCATTGTACTAGGGCCTTGTTGGCCACTGTGAAGACATCAGCCTTTATTCTGACATAAATGAGGACCCGCTGGACGGTTATAAGTACTATGGCCTGACTCAGTTTGAAAGGGTCATTCTTTCCTCGATGAAGAATAGGCTCGGGGTGGGGAGCAAGGGTTGAAACAGCCTAGGATGCTTTCCACCTCTAGGCATCTAGGCAGTGACCTAGAAGGTAATGATAGAGAGGAGGTGTCTCGGGCCAGGACGGTAGTAATGCAAGCGGGAAGTTACATCAGATCCTGGGTATATGTTGAATGTGGAGCCCATGAAATTTGCTAACAGATTGGAATTTGCTAACAAATTTGGAGCACAAAGAGAAATAAAGTATCACCAACAATGACCCCAAAGCATTTGGCCTGAGCGACTCGAAGGACCAAATTGCACGAGCTGTATCAGGAGGACTCTAGAGAAGAGGGTTTGGGGAGGAGTTTCAGGAGCTCTGCTTTGCACGTGTTGAGTTTGAGATAATTATGAGACATCTAAATGAAGATGTTGAGAAAGCAGTTGGATAAGTAAGCCTGGGGACCCAGTGAACAGATCTGGGCTAAAAATACAAGGTTGATGGTTGTCAACAGGCAGGTGTATGAGCTCACCAAGGAATGGATGAACACAGCGGGGAGGAGGGCGCCAAGGTCCGAGTCCTGGGACACAGCAACATAAAGAGGCTGGGGTAGAAGGGGAACGAGTCGAGGGTGAGTTAGGAAGAAATCTAGGGCTGTGGGAGTTCCTGAAAGCCAAGCAAAGGAAGTGTTTCTAGGAGCAGGGAGTGCTCAAGTCACATAAGGATTGTTAGTAACACAGAGGAGTCCTAGAGCCTGATCAGAGAAGTTTTGGTGATGTGCAGGGAGAAAAAAGCCCCCATCACAGTGGATTTAAGGCAAAAGACAAGAGAAGGAATTGGTGACATTAACTCTGACAACTCTTTCAAGGAGCTCTGCGGAGAGGAGAGAAATGGGACCGTGGCTGGAAGGAGAAATGGGGTCAAGAGAGGGGATCTCAAGATAGAAGAAACGCCAGCATTTGTGTAGACTAACGGTGATGCCGTAGAAAGAGAGTCTGTTAATGTGGGCCAGAGGGGGAGAATTTCTGGAACCCGTCCTTGCGTAGGAAGATGGGGCCAGATGTGATGCCAGGGGAGAGATCGATTTTAGAGAAGCAAAACCCTGGTTCCCCCATGGTAGTGCGGGAAGGCGGTGGACGTGGACAGGAGCCGCCAGGTGGGTGGCTGCGCTGGTGGGAGCCGGTGGGAATTCCCTTTTGATTATCCCTCTTCCATCAGCAACTTTGGCATCAACATTAATTTTCTAAAACACGGGCCTGCTTATGGCCCTCCCCAGAATCAGTCTTTGCTAGCGGCCTGTTGAATCGAAGAGAGGTCTCAGTTCCTCCTCAGCCACTGTCCTTGAAACATGCCCCGTTGCAAGCATTGCCACTGAGCTGTCCTGGGCTCTGTGCTCCCTGAGCATGCCGAGCTCCTTCACCAGTCCAGGTCTTGACACTTACTGTCCCATCTGCCTGGAAGGCCCCACTCTCACTTTTCTACCTGACGAACATCTACTCCTTTTCCAAAATCCAAATGAAATGTCACCTCCTCCCTGAAGTACTCAATGTCTCCTCTCCTTTATTTTTTTTAATTTTTTTAAAGGTTTTATCTATTTCTTTGAGAAAGAGAGAGCACAGAGGGAGAGTGGGAAGGAGAAGCAGACTCCCCACAAGCAAGGAGCCTGATGCAATGTGAGGCTCCTTTCCAAGACCCCGAGATCACGACCTGAGCTGGAGGCAGACACCCAACTGACTGAGCCACCCGGGCGCTCTGTCTCTTCACCTTCAGACTGTGACCCCAGCTAGTGCCTGGCTTCCAACGGTCGCCAAGTCGATGTTTGCTGACGCAGCTGCATAAATTGTTCCGTGTGTACCTCATGTAGACTGATTTTTGTGTCTTCATTAGACATACATTATTTCAGATCTTTCTAGCATCTACAGGGAACAAAGCCAAGACAGAGACAGATAGACAGATAGATAGGGCATAAAGCCACCAGCTTGGCCAAATCTCCTTTGTGGTTTATCTAAGGCTTTGTTCTTTGAGGTTCCATGTAGTCTGTGTGCCCCAGAAGGCAGAACTATGGGGGTAAGAGAAGAACTCGTGTGCTCAATGAAGCAACAGCCAGCGGGAATGTCTTGAGGCCAGAAACTAGAAATCCAGCCGGACCCCGCTGTGGTTAGATGCCCAGAGATGATGACGTCCAACTCGGACAATCATGGAAACTCTGCATCTGGGCAGCTGAGAAACAGGAAGCCTGTGTGCTGGGTCCGCATGCTACCCAGAGCCCTTTACCTGGGTGTGGCATGAAGCAGCAATGTTTTCTATTTAAAAATTAACCAGCAGCGCACTCACATTCACTGACAACAGAGCCATTGCCACAACCCTTTAAAAATAGCTTTACTGCGTTTCTTAGATGATGAAAGCAATTAAGGGTCGTTTTGCTTGCCAAATATAGAAATGTACTAAGAGAAAAAGAAAGGCACCTATAAAGCTTCCTCCTAGGAAAAAAAAGTCACAGTTAACATTTTGGTATTTGTCATTTTTTTCCATACTTTTTTTCTCTGTGTACAGATAAACTTACATGATTTCTCCTAATCACATAAATTTTTTTAAATGAAATTATAAATACATAGTCCTATGGCTTCTCTTTTTTTGTCTTTTACGTCCATGAGTATCAATCTACAACACTTGTGAAATCTGAAGGCATTCCATTGTAAGTATATATCATATTTAATAAATTCCCTTTTGATCAGACAGATTTTTTTCTTATATTGTCGCTAGTCCAGCAACACAGATAATAGAGTATGAACCACAGAGTCAGACTGCTTCGATTTAAATCTCTAGAGCTGCTTACTAGACTGGTAGCCTCTCTGTACCTCAGCTTTCTCATCAGCAGCGTGGAAATACCCATTAATACCTACCGTTACCATAGGGTTGTTGTAAAGATCCAGTTTTTGGACCAGTTCCTGGCATATAGTAAATTACTGATAAATGTTAACTATCATTCTCATGAATAATATTGGAATGAACAGTCTTGTCTAGATCTCTGGGAACTTAGACTGCTTTTTCCTTAGAATCTATTTCTAGAAGTTGAAATTCAGGGTCAAAGACTAGGCATGTATAAGACTCTTACACTCATTGCTCAGCTGCCCTCCAGAAATGTACCAACTGATTGGTAGTGGAGATGAGGGTCTACAGGAGAACTTTCCATTTCTACTCTGTATATTTCTGTATTAACAGAATTTTTTAATTAACATATAATGTATTATTTGCCTCTGGGGGTACAAGTCTATGAATCGTCAGGCTTACACATTTCATAGCACTCACCACAGCACATACCCTCCCCAATGTCCATTTCCCAGCCACCCTATCCCTACCCCCAACCCCCAGCAATCCTCAGTTTGTTTCATGAGATTAAGAGTCTCTTATGGTTTGTCTCCCTCCCCATCCCATCTTGTTTCATGTTTCCCTCCCTTCCCCGCCATGACCCCCTGCCCGGCCTCTCAAAATCCTCATATCAGAGAGATCATATGATAATTTTCTTTCTCTGATGGACTGATTTATAAGGATGTATTCATTGCATTGTTTGTGTGTATACTTCTAAATAGCCAATTTTCTTTCTTACCAACATCTCTATAAAACAACACATATCCCTGCAGCCCCTTACCCTCATTGACACTGGGTATTGTCAGTCCTTTAAATCTTTGCCAATACGATGGGTGAAAGTATCATCTCACCCTTTATACCTCTGATTCTCAGCAAGCTGGCTCATTTTTCTCATATTTGGGAGTAAGTATTTTGGGGAAATATTTCTATATATATTACAAAACTTAGACATTTTTATACCACTTGAGTCAATGGTCCTTTGTCTAAGAAATAAAATCAAGAAAATGATGCCAGACACACAGATTTACATAAAAAACAATCATCCCGCAATTAAAGAGTAGATAGGGGTTGAATATAAATACGGTACTATGTGATGCTATATTATGTATCCATTTTTTTAAAAATCATGTTTAGAAAGAGTTTATAGAACATTATTTTATAATAAGTAGAGAGTGAGAAAATCACTTATTAAAAATACAAAGGAGGAGAGATGAGAAAGAAATACATTAAAATGTTAGCAATGTTGTTCACAAGTGATGGAACCATGGATAGTTCTTTTTCTCTATTTCTTCTTTTTACTTTCCTGTGTTTTCAATGGGCACATTTTCACATTATAATTTTTAAAAAGCAACCTTTGCCCTTGATATTAAAACAACTTGCATTTGTGGGGAAGGCTATGCATGTGTGGGGAAAAGGGATGTATGGAAAAATCTGAGTTTGGCTATGAACCTAAAACTCCTCTAAAAATTAAAGTTTACTAAAAAAACAAACAAACAAACAAAGCTTGGATTTTCTCATTGGCTCTTTCCTGGATATACATTCATTCCTGGGCACCAGACGTAAAAAGCTCCACTAAAGAAGCAAATTTAGCTACAAACATGAGCACAGAACACAGGGCTCATGAGATAAGTGCAAAGTTATGTAGGATTTTATAGCTAGAAAGTGTAAAATGAGAGAAAGGTGGAATTTCAAGTAAATAATAGGGCTAAGAAAGAAACCGGTGTCTGAAATGTTAGAGACCATGGGCCCTGGCTGAAAAGACAGTCAGGATCGGTGGAATTTTCAACTATGCAGATCACCTCCTAGCACGGGAACCCTTCTCCCTGCAAGTCTATGCCTTTCCAAGAAACCTTCCTTGATATCTGCTCATGGGGGCAAAGGGAAAGGGCAGCTCACAGCCTGTGTCTCCCTTTCTGTGCTGTGCCCACATTTAGGGAACAGCAAACACCTCTGATACACTCCAGCAGGACCATCAGAGAGCCAGTCAGTGAATCAAGGTGGGCTATGGGGCATCACGCAAAGCCCAAAAGATGCAATTCATTCTCATTGCTGCCTTTGATGCTTGATCCAGATTTATGCAAGATGATTGGATCCCAGTGGGACCAGTCTTGCTCCTACCCACGCACGATACGGCTGGTGAAATATGGACGAAAATGCCTTAGCCTGAAACAGCCTCTCCCATGCACACGGCACAGGATCGAAGGGTCCATCACAAGCAATTCATGTTAGTGATCGCTCATGGTGTACGAGTACAGCGTTCCCGAGCAGCCTCTCATCCGGGTACTCACCAGGTTTAACGAACTGCCTGGCACAGCTCAAGGTCATACAACATACTTACATTTTACTAAGGTGTTTTCATATACAACCTCATCTCTGTTTCACTTCTGGGGGGGGGTCCCTGCATCCTCCCCATGTGGCTATGGGTGAGGAATGACCCCATCCATCTCTGGTCCAATCCTGGGTATAGGAGGTCAGTTTGACAACCCAGTCCACAGACAGAATAAATACCACCAAGTCAGAAACCCTCCTGGTTGGTGTCATTGGTGCCTGTGAGGGTGATCCCCTGCGTGCTGGACTTGGGCCAGACTCCCTACTGGCTCCCACGTGATCTTACATAGGTTAACTTTGCCTCTCTCCTTTCTTAGTTTCTTTGTCTGTAAAAAAGGATTGGACTGATGACAGCGTTGTTTCTTAGAGTTGTGGGGGCGGCTCTCTCTAGTGCAGGACCATAGGCACTCCTTAATTTGCAATTTCCTTTTCCTCTAGGGGAGGCTTGGGAGGCCCTACAGCCCCGGAGCTTTATTTCGCCCTGGAGGGGACTTGGGGATCATCTGGGACAGTGCCTGGTTTCCTGACTTTTAGATTTCAACCGTTAATAAAATGAAAACAAACAAAAAACTGGACCAGCCTGAGTCCAAAATGTCCTAAAGGTCTTGACACTTTATTTGCAGGTGAAACTCCCCCAAAATAGGTATGCAAAAGATTACAATCCACTATCATTTTTATTTCATAAAAGAAAAGAATCTTAACTACTCTGGGGTTTTTTTTGTTTGTTTGTTTGTTTTGATTTTTAAAGAAAAGGAAAGGAAAGAAAGGAGGAAGGGCGTGTATCCAAATTAATTTAGATTGGTAAAAACCCCTACATGGTCTTTTCTGAAAACCAATGAAAACATCACAGACCAGTGTGAGGGAACCTCGGTTCTTCATGCCCTGCCCTTGCTTCAAGGATAAGGTCACCGAAGCCTGGTGAAGTGACATGCCCAAGGTCACAAAGGGGCTGCACTGTCTCCTCGCTATCTAGCACAACCCTGGTGGACGTGAGATCCTTTCCTGTGGCCGTGACTGGTGCCCTGGGCTGGGAGTCAGGAGGTCTGGGCTCTACTCCAGCTATTTGCCCTCAAGACACACTTTCTGCTTTTCTAAAATGGAGATGGCATCGTCCCCTCACTGAAGACTGGTGTGAGAACGTGATGAAAGAAGAGTTTAGAAAGTGCTCCGGAGAGGCAGCTACGGCAGAGTGAAGTGTTCAGAGCAAAAAGTGCTGCCGTCTGTGATGTGCTTGATAATACTTCGGCCAATAAAAAACAGATGAAGCAAATACTGCACCAACCTCGATGACATGTAGGGGTGGGCCTTGCGATGTTAGCCTCTCCACCTGTCTGCATTCTTGAACATTTTTATAATAAACATTCCATCATTTAAAAAAAAAAAAAAGTGCTCATTCAAGGTCAATACAAGCGATGGTGTTACTCACAGAGAAGACGCCCTCAGGGAGATCCAAGTCCTGGGCTCTGCACAGATGGGGTCTGCTATCCCAGAAGATGGAGCAGCCCACTCTTCACCAGCCTTGGGCACAAAGAAGCATAGTCAGGAAGTGATTTTGGCTTCCTCCCCAGGCAGGCCCAGTGCCTGTGGCTGAGTGAGGGAAACCTCCGGCCCGCCCCTTCTCAGTGCAAGGCACCATCTGACAGACCCAGCCCTGCCGGCGGCAGAGGGGACAGTGGGGGCTGACTCGTCCAGCCAACCGGTGTGGGGGGGCTTATGAATATGCAGATAGAGGCCAGAGCTGGTTGGCTGCCACTCCTCCCCCCCATCTCCCACCCCTGCCCCAACTCAGATGCCCAGGGAAAGCCTGCTGAGAGAAGACCTTCCTGAAATGCCATCTCTTCTTGCCTAAGGACCTATGGAGTCCCTTCAAAATGTAGGGACTGAATTACGGGACTCCTCCCATGGTACTCGCCTCCGGGGGGAGCTCCTGAACTCTTCTTCCAAATTCCCCGACCAGGCTGCTCCAAAGTGAATCCTTTTCTCCTTGGGCCTCAAGCATCCTGAGGATACCAAAACCAGCTCAGCGCGGGAATATGGCATCTCGGCTGTTCAGGAAGGAGGGGCTGTGTGGCTTTCCCCTCTAGCAGACGTCTAAATACTACTGGGGAGGCTCTTTGCTGGGACCAGAACCTGCCTGTCTGGCAGAGCTGGGGAGAACTCATCCGCCAAGTCCACCTACCCCCGCAAACATCACTTGAATTTTGCCATCTTCTCGTCCTTCAGTTTGGAAAGTGGAGTGTATGTTGTGATACACAGCAGTGAAAATCAATGCACCACAGCTCAGCTCAGCATGGGTAAACCCTCAAAACAGGACACTGATTGAAAGAAGTTAAATGAGAGAATGATACTGACACTGTGATTCCATTTATATTACATTTAAAAATGGGCCCAACAACGTCTAGATTTTTACGGAGTATATTCATCCATCCATCATCTTTAATTACAACTGAATGGAGAAATGGACAGATAGATGGAATCTAGGTATCATGAGTAATACAAAATGAATACAGGATATAGTCTCTATTTTAAGGAGTCTGGAGACAGAAACATAGGCAACTGCCCAGCCATTTACCATCTGGTCAATTACATTAAAAAATACATAAACAAGGATATGGGCATATAGTTCAGACCACACATATGAATATGGGGGACTTCAGGTAAAAAATGCTGTATTATCTAAGGCGTGCTGCCCACTCTGTTTTCATTAACTGAGCCATTTATCCTTTTCTAGAAACAACATTTTTTTCTTACATAATTTGAAAGTAAATACATCTTTTCCTCCATTTAAAAAAATAGGTAAAACAAGTCTATAGTTTAGGACACACGTGTATAAAAGCTACAGTGAAAGGGAGGGACTGGTTACCGTATAGTTGGTCCTAGCAGAGGTTAACTCTAAGAAGACTAGCAAGGAGGACCACATAGGGCTTTTCCATTTTAAGCTGGATGGTGAGTATGGGTATTCTTTTTACTATTTTTCTTTAAATCATATACGTATATTTATATACCCTTCTGAACATATATATATATATATATATATATGATTTTATTTATTTACTTGAGAGAGAGCACAGAGGGAGAGGAGGCAGTAGACTCCTTGCTGAGCAGGTAGCCTGCCATTGGCTCAGTTCCAGGACCCTGGGATCATAATCTGAGCCAAAGGCAGATGCTCAACCCCTTGAGCCATCCAGCACCCATGAATATATATTATATAACAAAAAATTTTTTTTTAAAAAACCTTCTCTCCTTGTCTTTTTTTTTCTTTTTTCAAGATTTAATTTATTTGACAGACAGAGATAACAAGTAGACAAAAAAAAAAGAGAGAGGCAGGCCCCCTGCCAAACAGAGAGCCCAATGTGGGGCCCAATCCCAGGACCCTGGGATCATGACCCGAGTCGAAGGCAGAGGTCCTAACCCACTGAGCCACACAGGCGCCCCACAAAAAATGTTTTTGTTTTTTTTTTAATTCCCTTTTGACGGGGCATCTGGGTGGCTCAGTTGGTTAAGAGCCTGCCTTCACATCAGGGAAATACAAATCAAAACCACAATGAGATATCACCTCATACCAGTCAGAATGGCTAAAATTGAAAAGTCAGGAAATGATAGATGCTGGCGAGGATGTGGAGAAAGGGGAACCCTCCTACACTGCTCGTGGGAATGCAAGCTGGTGCAGCCACTCTGGAAAACAGCATGGAGGTTCCTCAAAAAGTTGAAAATAGAGCTACCCTACAACCCAGCAATCGCACTACTGGGTATTTACCCCAAAGATAGAGATGTAGTGATCCGAAGGGACACGTGCACCCAAAGGTTTCTAGCAGCAATGTCCACAATAGCGAAACTATGGAAAGAATCTAGATGTCCATCAACAGATGAATGGATAAAGAAGATGTGGTATGTATATACAATGGAATACTATGCAGCCATCAAAAGAAATGAAATCTTGCCATTTGCAACAATGTGAATGGAACTAGAGGGTATTATGCTGAGCGAAATAAGTCAATCAGAGAAAGACAATTATCATATGATCTCCCTGATATGAGGAAGTTGAGAGGCAAAGTGGGGGGTTTGGGGGATAGGAAAGGAATAAATGAAACAAAATGGGCTCACGAGGGAGACAAACCATGAGAGACTCTTAATCTCACAAAACTGAGGGTTGCTGGGGTTAAGGGGGTAGGGGGAGGGGGTGGGGTTATGGACATTGGGGAGGAGGGTATGTGCTATGGTGAGTGCTGTGAAGTGTGTAAACCTGGCGATTCACAGACATGTACCCCTGGGGCTAATAATACATTATATATTAATAAAAAAATAAAAAAGAAAATAAGAAAAAGAGTCTGCCTTCAGCTCGAGTCATGATTCTCTCGGAAGCCCTAAGTCCGGCTACCTGCTCAGTGGGAAGTCTGCCCCTCCCTCTCTCCCTCCCACCTTGTGCGCATGCACTCGCTTGTTTTTTCTCTCAAATAAATATACAGAATCTTTTAAAAAATAAAGGAAAATAAAATTCCCTTTTGAAATTAAAAGTAAAATATATGATCTGGTAATCACACTACTGGGTATTTACCCAAAGAATATGAAAACTCAAATTCAAAAGGATATATGCACGTCTATGCTTATTGCAGAATTATTTACAAGATCCAAATTATGGAAGCAGCCTAAGTGTCCCTGACAGATGAATGGATAGAGAAGATGTGGTATAGATAGATATAGATACAGACACGCATATATGCTGGAATCTTACTCAGACATAAAAGAGAGTGAAACTTTGACATTTGCAACAACTTGGGTGCTAAGTAGAATAAGCCAGTCAGAGAAAGATAAATACTATATTATTTCACTCACGCATGGAATTGAAGAAACAAAACAAACAAAGGAGGGAAGAGTGACAAATCAAAAAACAGACTCTTAGCTACAGAGAACACACTGATGGTTACCCGAGGGGAGTTAAGGTTTGGGTGAGACAGGTGAAGGGGATTAAGGAGTGCATTTATCTTGATGAGCACTGAGTTATATGTGGAATTGTTGAATCATTGTATTTGACCTGAAACTAACGGTAACACTGTATGTTAACTATATTGGAATTGGAAAATATTTTTAAAATGTGAAATAAATTCCCTTTGAGCCATAAACACAAGTTTGCGAACTTATATACATAAGTCCTGTAGCAATGGATGGTGCTGTGTCCTAGGAACCTCTAAATAAAGAAGACGGTGAGAGCTCATTGGGTTGCACCTTGGACTCCACGGAAGCTCATATGTGTCTCAAGGAAATCAATTTCAACCTTTATCCTCTGAAAGAGACTTCTCATGCTACTGTGCGAGTGTGTATGCATCTAAAATCGTAACATCTGAGATTAACTTGGGTGATCACCGAAATTCCAGAAGAAATGCTTTGTCACATCTTCCAGGCCCGAGCATCTAAACTTTGGATAATCTCTAAAATTAATCACTTAAAGGGCGCCTGGGTGGCTCAGTGGGTTAAGCCGCTGCCTTCGGCTCAGGTCATGATCTCGGGGTCCTGGGATCGAGTCCCGCATCGGGCTCTCTGCTCGGCAGGGAGCCTGCTTCCCTCTCTCTCTCTCTCTGCCTGCCTCTCTCTCCATCTATTTGTGATCTCTCTCTGTCAAATAAATAAATAAAATCTTTAAAAAAATAAATAAATAAAATAAAATAAAATTAATCACTTAAAGAGGAAAAAATGAAGTAGCTGTCTAGAAATATTAACAGCAAACCCTTCAAGGGATTCCTGTTTTGGAAACTCTTCAGCTGCATAGAACGGTATTGTAAGCATGAAGTCTTTAGTCATTCCACTTGTATTTCTTGAGTACCTATGGAGTACCAGGCACTGTGTTCTCGGCAGGGGATTCAGGAAAATAGCCATCGTCTCATTCCTTCTTTTGCTCTGCCCAGGAGAGAAGACAGACAAAAAGCACATAATAATGCAAAGGAGAGAAACATGCTGTGTAATATTTTGGAAGCACAGAAAAGGTATCAGTTAACTCTGACAGAGGGCATTAGGGAGGGATTCAAAAGACTTAAGGTTGATTAGCAGTGCCTAGGCAAATGGGAGGTGAGCTCGGCCCACACAAAAATGGGAAGAAGTGAAATAGCACATGGGAGCGATTGCCAGTAGTGTGGTAGGACTAAAACTCAGCACCTGTGAAAATCAGGGGGTGGATCACCCCCGCCCAAGGCCAGGTTACCAGGTGCCGTTCAAATCGAGGAGTTTGGACTTCATCCTACTGATAGGGAGAAGCAGTTGAAAGAGGTCAAGCATGAGAGTGGCAGATTAGGTTTGTGTTTCAAAGGATCTTGGACACGGATATGGAGGATTGCTTGGAGAAAGTGGTTATAGAGGCCCAGGTCCCTTTAGGAAGCTTTTAAAATAGTCCAGGTGAAGGATGCTAAGGATGTGATCAGGGGTTGCAGCTGGGCAAGACAGTTTTCTCTATTTCTAGTTAGGGCTTCTGCCCATCCCTTCAGAATTCCAGTGGAAGTACTTACAGAGTTTGGATGAGTGAAGGCACCATAAAGGTGCCTGAGGATGAGGTAAGATGACTCAGCTTAAGAAACCAACATGGTGGGGCACCTGTGTGGCTCAGTGGGTTAAAGCCCCTGCCTTCAGCTCAAATCATGATCTCAGGGTCCTGGGATCGTCGCCCCACATCGGGCTTCTGCTCAGCAGGGAGCCTGCTTCCCCCCTCTCTGTCCCTGCCTGCCTCTCTGCCTACTTCTGATCTCTGTCTGTCAAATAAATAAATAAAGTCCTTAAAAAAAAAAAAAAAAAAAAAGAGCAGGCACCAGCAGCCCATTCATTCTCTCTCTCTCTCTTTTTTTTTTTTTTAAGATTTTATTTATTCATTTGAAGGGGAAAGAGAGCACAGGAGAGGCAGAGGGAGAGGAAGAAGCAGACTCCCCCCCTGAGCTGGGAGCCCACCGTGGGGCTCAATTCCAGGACCCCAAGATCATGACTGGAGCTGAAGGCAGACGCTTAACCATCTGAGCCACCCAGGTGCCCCCATTCATTCAGTCACTCTTAATTCCACCAAAGCTTATAGGAAAACTTTTCTATTAGGAAGGTGAGCTATAGGGGCATGTGGCTGGCTCAGCTGGTAGAGGATGCAACTCCTGATCTTGGGGTCATGGGTTCCAGCCCCACCTTGGGCACAGAGATTACTTAAAAATAAAATCTTAAAAAAAAAAAAAAAAGGAAGGTGAGCTATAAAGGTGAATATCCAGGGGCCTGGGCATTCAAGGGGAGGGAAAACTAAAAAAGAGGGAGGGGAAGCTATGTGCTTCCACTTTGAAGATACCAGGCAGAATGATTACACACCTACCTACCTATGCCAATCTCTCTTCTAAGTACTGTACATACAGCCATGAACAAGACAGACAAGGTCCCTAAGTTAGCCGTTTATATTCTAGAGTGACTAATAAACGGCCTTCAAAATGCATAGGATGTATGGGAAACAATTAGCTTGGTTGGAGAGAGTGTGAGTAGCACTAGGGAAGATCAGATATAAGTAAGGCTACTTAGCGATCGTCTGATAAAAGGGCAATGGGAACCCCTCAGAGCTTCCTTTAGGCTGTTTCTTTATTCTGGAGTTAGAGAGGCAGGGAAGTGACTTTTGTTTTGTTTTGTTTTATGTAATTGTGGAACCTGAGGCTCAGGGAAGCAATGTCATCTGCCCCACGCCACCCACGTGTAAGATCAAGCAGGCATGTCTGCCAAGATCCGAGTTCAAAGCCCGTGCCAGCCTTCCTCACTTTTAGGCGCGGTGTCCCGGGGTCCCAGAAAGAGACCGGCGCCAAGCTCAGGGCCAGCTCTGCAGAAAGGTGTTGGGGTGGGTGGAATCAGCATCTCCGGATGGTCGTAGGTGAGTGAGGCCGGCCGGCAGGCAGTGCGGCGGGCTCCGACAGCGCCCCGCCGCTGTGGGCTCTCTGGCGCAGACCGGTGTGCAGAGGCGCCGGCCGCTTCGCGCGGCCTGTCTGTTCTCTCCCCCCTCCCTCCCCCGGCGTCAGTGGTTCGCTCCGAACATCCCTCCCCGCGCGGCGGGTGCCGCGGCCCGCCCCGCTTCCGGTTGGTGCCGGGCCCTATATCCGGTGTCCGCCCGCCCTCGGCTCCGCCGCCGCCGCCGCGATGCTGTCCCGGTCTCGCTGCGTGTCCCGGGCGTTCAGCCGCTCGCTCTCTGCCTTCCAGAAGGTATTGTCCGGTGGGGCCGGAGCACCGGCGGATGAGAAACTCGCCGGCGGGCAGAGGGGCAGCCCGGGGAGCAGGAGGGCGGCGCGCCGGTCAAGCCGGGCACCAAGGGCACCGGGACGCGGAGGCCGCGGGCTGAGCGGCCCGGGGCCGCCGTTGCTCTCGGGGTCGTCTTGCAGAGCCCAGCGGCCCCCCGCCTTCCCGAGGCAGCCGGTGCCCAGTCCCCTGCTGGGCCCCACCCTCGGCGCCCGGACGGAGGAGCCGCCCAGAGCCGCGCCCGTCCGGACACGAGACTCCGAGTTTGGGAGGCGGCGCCGCCGAGTCCCCCGGCGGGATCGGGGCCCGCCCCCATTCTCCCGTTAGTGGACGTCAGCCCCGATGGGAAGTTGAGGTAGTTTGGCAGGCCCAGGGTGCCGACTGGGACTGAGAGCCCTGGCTGTTGTCTTTGCCTCTTGGAGTCACGAGATTCACCTGTCACTAGCACCTCGGCCGCTTTGAGTCTCTCTTAAAAAGCTGTTTCTTCCCTCCTTTCATCATGGGTGACGTCGATAATGTCTTCTTTCTCAACAGGGGAACTGCCCTCTAGGGAGACGTTCCCTGCCTGGTAAGTTGTGCCCTTGCCGTCACCTAACATGCCCTCCTCCTGGGCAGAGCAGTATTTGAAACCGGGGTGCCTTCGTTTCTCCACACGATGTGGAGCGAAACAAAGTGCTATTTAATAACAGCTGTCACTTACTCATTTGGCACATAGTTACCGAGTTTCTGCTGCCTGTCAGGTACTGTGCTAGGCGCTCAGGAGGGATGCAGCAGTTAACAATTCTTCCCTTCCTGGCGCTTAAGGTCTAGCGGGAATGTGTAACTTGCTAAGCAGATGAGGGATCATGAATTTTGATTAAGTGCTGAGAAGGAAATAAATGAAGGTGGACAGAAGGGCCCTCTTTCGTAGGGGACGTTAAAGCTGCAACCCAGAGGTTGTGACAGAGGCGAGTTCAGTGAAGAGCAGGAAAAGGAAAAGGAATAGCATCTACAGAGTCCCTGAAGAAGGGAAGAGCTTGACGGTGTTTTGAAACTGGAAAAAAAGGATTTAGCCAGAAAATTTTGGTTAAAGGAAGAAATGGCATGAGAGAGGAGATGGTGTAGAGACTGTTGGAAGCAGTTTAGTTTTTATCCCAATTTTTTGTATGCCTGACATAAATATTCGTTGGATGAGTCGATCGTATTGTGAGCTTTCTGTGGGCCAAGTATGGTTCTGAGTGCTTTCTGCATTTTGCAGTTTATCATCAAGAAACAATAAGAGAGGTGTTCACAGACCTGTACCCCTGAAACATATAATGCATTATATGTTTAAAGAAAAAGGAAAAAAAAAGGTATTTTCTGTTTTACAAACGCATGCCCCAAGGCTAATAAAGGGTAAGTGCTTTGACCAAGGTCACTCAGCCACCTATTGGTCAAGCCAGCTCTACCTGACTCCTCAACTTAAGCTCTTAACCCACCATGTTGTCATTTACACTCAACAGATCCTTTGAGTTCTTCCTATGTGCCAGGCACTGTGCTAGGTGACAGAGAAACAGTTGGTCTCTACCCTCCAGGATCAAAAGGGCTAGCTGGAGAGCTAGCAAAGGGACATTTATGCACACATAAGGCTACAATTACACTGTGGTGACTGTGAGCAAGGAGTGCAGCATATAATGAAAGGGTGGGATGTAGCCCATCTTGGGAGGGTCAAGAGTGTGGTGAGAATGTCAGTAAAGGCCTGCCTGAAAAAGTGATATTTAAGCCAAGTCTTTAAGAATACGTAGCAGTTGGCCAAGAGAACAATATTCCAGGCAAAGGGAATTGCTTGTGCAAAGGTTGTCAGGCAGGAAGGGACTTGACCTGTCATAGAAATGGAAAGGAAGTCTGGCTGGCTGGAAAGATAGGGAGGGCTGGACAGTACAGGAATGTGTCAAGTTCTTGGACTTTATTCTAAGAGTCATGAGAACATAGGCACCTAGCAGAGTGTAAGTTCATGGTGGACTCTGAATAATAAATATTCCTTTAAACTAGGAATCCTAAAAGTAAACATTTTCTCCATTTATAGACTGGTAGGACAGTGGAAAGAACCTTGTACTTGGGGTTTGCATTGTGGCTGAGGGCTTCACCTTGGGCTAGTCCCCTAAACCTCCAGAGGCCCTACTTATATAAAAAGTGGGAATAATAGCAGATGGTCGTTCTACTTTAGGGAGTTGTGAGACGTGAAAATCAAAATGAGGTCATTATGTGAAAGCTTTTTATAAACCCTAAAGCAACTATACAAATGAGACTTGCCGTAGGATGAACTCTAAATTGGACTCAGGGTTCCAAAACTCAGGATGGGCTGCTGGCTGTTCTAGCTCAAAGATACGCTCTGCTTGGGATTTATACTGCAGAGGCACGGACTACTGGACATGGTGATTTCCTTGACTCTGAAACCCTGGAGATTTGGGGAAGAAGGAGGCAAAAGGGAGAGCTTTTTCTCCTCTCTTGTTTCCTGAGCCCATCATTCATTTAGAAAGAGTTGTTAATCTGAAAAAAAAAAGAAGACCCCTGAAAGAATGTTTCAGGTGAGGTGGCAGCCCTTGTTGTGATTAGTTGTCAGTGGGGAGAATGCCATTATCTGTCATAACGACATTTGGTGGGGCAGACAGGGGCTTCCACCTTGCTGAGTTTGACCAGAGCGCACGACCTCAGAGCTCACGGGAGCGCAATAAACTGAAAGGAGGAACAGTGATTTGCTCAGTAGTGGGGCAGACTGGAGACCCTGGGCTGAGAGTAGCCCCGTCTTTGCTTCTAAGGTGTATGCAGTGAGACTTCCAGCTCAGTGCATTTTAAGTAACCAGGGAAACAGTAACCCAGACCAGACTTGCCCACTGCTTCTCAGATTAGGCTCTGTGTAACAGGATAAGCCATGATAGGTCTTTCTCTAGCTTCAATTTTGTTTGAACACTCGGGGGAGTAGGGAGGTTTTATTATGAAAACATGTAGGGATAATGATAGGTTATGAATTTTAAGATAAGCCCTTAGAATCCCCCCCCTTTTTTTTTTCAAAACACATACCCACTCTCAATCCCACATACCTGTTGCTCTCTGCCATTAAGAAGCAGGACTCTGTGTGATAAGGATTATATTGTTGCCTACTTTTGATCTTGCTCTATGTCAGAGTTAGGGGGTGAACAGATTTTTTTCCTATTCCCAGCAGGTATCCTGTATAAGAGTTGTTGGTTACGAGTTGTTTTGTTTCTTGCAGGGGTCTCCTTATGTCAGGGACCAGGTTACCCTGACAGCAGGAAGATTGTGTAAGTATCACTGGGGAGCACAGATGTGTGGCCACCGGGTATTTAAGACACCAGTTCTAAATTTGACCACCTGGTTTCTTCACTGGCTTCCGGGCCTAGATAATCAAGGTGCTTATGTTGAGTCTGTAGGCCCAACCTTCCGGGCCTAGATAATCAAGGTGCTTATGTTGAGTCTGTAGGCCTAACCATGATTTATGACATGTGATGTACCTTGAGCTTCAGCCCCATGTCAGGTGGAGTGTGCTTCTCCTCAGGTGTTTAGATTGTAATGAAAGTGAAGTTGGAACTCTCTTTATGGGAATAGATACAGAAGGTTGCTCTTAAGTATTCTGCTTGGATACAGGTGCAGCTGAAGGGCTGGAGGTTTAACATTTACTGTGGAGATTTAGAGCATCCTCTTGGTAGCATAGTTACTCATTTTTAGAAACAGTAAAAACAAAAGACAGAGTCAGTTGAGTCCTGGGACTTTGACTACATCAGAGGGAATGCTATTATTGCGTAACAGGGTTTGGAGAAAGGCCACCTGTGTGTGTTTCAGATTAACTTCTGCTTATGAGTGTTGCTTAATGCTCCTTTGCATTCCAAGTATTTTCAGGGTAGCGGTAAAAGGATGCTTTCTAGTTATCTGTTAAACAGCCATCAAGCTGGGTTCTGCAGAGGGGGTACCCTCAAAATGAAGGGTCACCAGTTTAGTTCTTTCACTGTGCATCACGATGGGATTTACCTTTCAATTAAGAAAATGATGCACTCAGTACTAGAAACATGAATTTCTGAGTTAGCTTTTGGAGGGCAATTAGCATTCATGAGTCTTGAACTGTGTGTATTTTTTGATCCAGCAATTCCATTTCTAAGAATCGTTACAGAAGAACTCCTGGTATACCCAGATTTCTCTCAAAATGGCCAAATACAGCAGGATTGGTTAAGCTATGTCATGTTAACATGTTGACACTATGATAAGTGGGGAAACATGGGTTATAAAATAATTCTGTTTTTTACTATACAGTATAATCATGGGTTTTTTGCTGTTTCAAAATATTCTATAAGTGAACATCTGATACTTTTGTAACTTAAAGGTTATTTAGAGCAGGGCGCCTGGGTGGCTCAGTGAAGGCAGAGGTTGAAGCCTCTGCCTTCAGCTCAGGTCATCATCTCAGGGTCCTGGAATCGAGCCCCGCATCGGGCTCTCTGCTCAGCAGGGAACCTGCTTCCTCTTCTTTCTGCCTGCCTCTCTGCCTACTTGTGATCTCTGTCTGTGAAATGAATAAATAAAATCGATTTTTTAAATGTTAAAAAAATTATTTAGAGCAATTTAAAATGTGCTACTCAGCTACTCAGCTGCAATTAAAGGAAAATTGGAACAACTACAAATTTTGATGCAATAAACACAACAAATAAGTGTTTAAAAGTAAATTACTTTTGGGCGCCTGGGTGGCTCAGTTGGTTAAGCAACTGCCTTGGGCTCAGGTCATAATCCTGGAGTCCTGGGATCAAGTCCTGCACTGGGCTCCCAGCTCCATGGGGGGTCTGCTTCTCTCTGACCTTCTCCACACTCATACTCTCTCTCATTGCCTCTCTCTCAAATAAATAAATAAAACATTTTTTAAAAAAGTAAATTACTCTTTTTTAAAGATTTTTATCAGAGAGAGCACAGGCGAGGTGAGGGGCAGGAGTATGAGATGGACAAGCAAACCCCACTGAACACAGAACCTGACACGGGGCTGGATCCCAGGATCCCGAGCTTATGACCTGAGTCAAAGTCAGAGCTTAACCTACTGAGCCACCAAGGTGCCCCAGTAAATTATTTGTTTAAAAAAAAAAAAACACCCCACTAAACTTTGTGGGGTGAGATCACTCTGATCTAATAAAGTACCCACTTTATTTTTAAAAAACTCTTTATTATAAAACATTTTGTTTTTTTATGATTCAAAAGTAAAATGAGACTTTACCCCTGTCTTGCAGTGCCCCCCAAGTTCCTCCTCTTAGAGTCATCCAGAGCTCCAGGTTCTTGAGTGTCCTTACAGAGGAGTCTCTGCAATCGCAAACTACCCATGAGTTCTTGTCCATGAACACTTAACACATGGTTATAAACTTTTTGCAGATCACCTTGTGTTTTGTGCTTTAAAAAAAAAAATAGCATATTTTCCCTTGATTTTTAAAAATAGATCTTATAGTTATTTTGACATTACAAAAGTACAAATAACAAGTGACAACTTAAATCTGTTTTACTTCAGTATTACAAAGGTGCTTGTTATAGAATATTCAGAATCCTAAAGTGTAGAAAGTGAAAGTCCCCATTGGTCCAGATCACGCTCCCCAAATGTGTATGTATATAACAGATAACCATGGGTACTGTATATATCTACATTTCCCACTCTCCAGAGTTAACCACTGTTAATGGTTTGTGTATACAAAGTAGTATCATTCTCTAGTTACATTATTTGAAGTTAGTGTCCTATCAGAAAATATCTTGGTCTTTTGAAGTTCCTCTTGAATGAGTCCAGAATGGACCAATGATTGTCTCCTAGCCAGAGAACCAACTAGGAGATAGGGTTTTTTTGGTGCTTCTACCCTCTCCCAACCCCTGGGCCATAATATCTCGTTTTAATTCTGAGTTAACTGTCTCCTCTTGCTGCCTTATCTGATCTCCGTTTGTAATCCTGCAGACAGAAACCTCATTGTTTGTGGCACAGTGGCAGGCACTGCGAGGGCACCCAGTTTATTTTCCTTGGATTTTGTCTAGGAAAAAACTTAATCGGGAGACTAATCCCTTACAGTGGATGTGCAAAGGATGCTTATCTTTTTCTTCACTGAACCAAATGAAAGTCTGTATTTTGTGGGAACTGACATTTCACTGAGCACAGGGTTCTGGACTCAACCCAAGGCATTTACTACGTAGGGTACCCTTGTCGTCCAGGCTCTGCTGTAGACCTGTTGAGTCAGTCTCTGGGGATGGGGCCTGGACATGAATGTTTTAAAAAGTCCCTCCAGGTGACACTCATGGGCACCCTTGGCTGAGAATCACTGATTTAAAGAGAAAGTGGTCTATGTGTGGGGTTCTAGACTAGCTTGCCAGTGGCTCACCTGCTAAAGGAGTTTACTTTTTTTATGTTTTTTTCTGCAGTATTAACAACAGTAGTGTCTTCAGTGTTCGCTTCTTCAGAACTACAGCTGTGTGCAGTAAGTACCTGCCTTCAGTTTCCTGCCTTCATGGGAATGGTGTTTTAATGGCAAGAGCAACAACTGACAAGAGTTTAATTAAAAAGGAAAAATACGGACTACATGTGACTTCCTCTTTTGCTTTTTTCCCAGAGGATGATGTAATTACAGTCAAAACTCCAGCATTTGCTGAATCTGTCACAGAGGGAGACGTCAGGTGGGAGAAAGGTAAGATTTCAGGGCCTACTTCTTAAGTTGAAGTATTTGATAAAGTTGTCATCACTGACCTCCCCATCTCCCTGCCGCAATAAATTGGGTTCCTCCCTTTTCTACACGACATGTAATTTTTCCTGGCCCTGTAGGGAAGGGGTCTTATAACAACTATCTAAAGGGATTTTGTAGCTACTAGGGTCCCCTGGCCCCCCCACCCCACCTTAACAGGTAGCCTTTGTCTTTTCAGCCGTTGGAGACACTGTTGCAGAAGATGAAGTGGTTTGTGAGATTGAAACTGACAAGGTAGGCTTGTCCTATATTAGTGTAATTTTTTGTGGTCTCCCTTTGGTTTTTTAACCTAATTTTTAAAAAGGGGACTTAACTGTTAAAGATAATTTTTAACTTGCTCTAACCTCAGTTGTAAAAGTGTTGGAATAGCTCATTAAAAAGAAAAAGCTTGGGGCACCTGGGTGGCTCAGTGGGTTAAAGCCTCTGCTTTCTGCTCAGGTCATGATCCCAGGGTCCTGGGATGGAGCCCCACATGGGGCTCTCTGCCCAGCAGGGAGCCTGCTTCCATTCCTGTCTCTCTGCCTGCCTCTCTGCCTACTTGTGATCTCTGTCTGTCAAATAAATAAATAAAATCTTTTAAAAAGAAAAAAAAAAAAGAAAAATCTTTAAAATTTTAATTTAAAAAAAATAAAAAATAAAATTTTAATTTTAGATTGTTCTTAGTATATGTATTATGTACTTCAGTAGCATTAATTTTGTAGTGTGTGTTTGCATGTGTCCATATGTGTGTGTGAACTGCTTCAATTGGGTTTTTGCGTCTCACTTGGAAATACATTATCTGAACATTGCTTTTAAGGTTTCTGAGGAAAGACAAACGGTGAATATTCATGATAGCATTGACTCCTTATTACTCTGAGATCGTGGCCTTGGTGTTTCCATAAGCAGAGTCTAGTATATCTGTGTTGTGACTGTTGTGACTCATATTTGAGATTCTAGACAATTTTCTAATGCTGAGTAAAAATTTGGACTCTTTCTCCCTCGGTCCTTGTTTTCCAGACATCTGTGCAGGTTCCATCACCAGCAAATGGCGTGATTGAAGCTCTTTTGGTACCTGATGGGGGAAAAGTAGAAGGAGGCACTCCTCTTTTCACACTCAGGAAAACTGGCGGTAAAGAAGTTCTCCTGGTTGTCAAGGTCTCCAGTGTTCCCCCTTGGAATTGGGGCTGAGCATAATCTACTAATTCCATGATAACTCCAAGACTGTTTGGCTTTCCGGTTGCTGTTAGTTGAGGGACTAAGACAGGTGATATTTGTGTACTGGGTACTTTTAAGCGGTAAATTCTAAAAGAAGATGGTATTTAAAAAACAAAACCTCGTAGTAACTGTTATTTCCACATATATTTCTTATGCTGGACCTTTTCTTAAAAGTATAATAGAAGATTTTAAAGTTGGTGATTTTTTTTTTTTTTCTTTCTTCCCTCCCCTCCTCAGCCCTGGCATCAGAATCAGATGGGAGCTCTAAAAATAACATGCAGGGCACCCGGGCGGCTCCATTGTTATGTGACCAGCTCTTGATTTCTACTCAGGTCCTGATTCCAAGGTCCTGAGATCAAGCCCTGCCCTGGACATGGAGCCTGTTTAAGATTCTCTCTGTACCCCACCCCCCACTAACCCCCCGCACGTGCATCTCTCTCTCAAAAAAAAAAACAAAAAACGAAAACCCACAAATGCCTAGACCCTATAGCCCAAGGATTCTGACATATTAAATCTGGGTTATCATCCTGGTTATTAAAGTTGTTTTGTTTTGTTTTTTTAAATGCTCTCTCGGTGATACTGATACACAGGGCTGAGAGCCACTATTCTTGTTTTGTTGTGTTTTTTTTTAGGTTTTATTTGTTCATTTGAGAGAGACACAGAGTATAGTCAGGGGAAAGGGCAGAGGGAAAGGGAGAAGCAGACTGCCCGCTGAGCAGGGAGCCCCACATGGGGCTTCCTCCCCAGACCTGGCAGACACTCAACTGACTAAGCTACCCAAGTGCCCCAAGAGCCACTATTCTAAAAGGAGAAGAAGTAGTATTTCATGGTGTCTGTTCTGGAGAATTCAATGTTTTAGTGTTTGTTTGTTTGTTTCACATCTATTCTCATTTCTGAGGGAGGTTGCTCTTTCTCTTGGGAGGAAGTGGGAAATAAGGAAATGAATTTGTATGGCACCTTACAGTCATTCTGAGAGATTAGAAAAGAAAATAACTGTTTTTCTGATTCTTGGTTAAATGCTGTAACTACTAAATTCTGTTTTTCTTTCTTTATCAAAATAGTTGAGAGAGAGAGTAGATTGCATCCTTGAGATTAATCAGGGTAAGACCAAAAGCCCAGAATGGAAATAGTGTGCAGTAGAAGGCTAGGGAATAAGATCAATGCTTTCATCTTCTGTTCATTCCTTTAAAAGAATGTTCTTGTAATTTAAATACGAAACCAGGTATGTACAGATGGATAAAGTAAAAACATCTAATTTAAAGTCGTGGTTTATGAGCATTATGCTAGATGAAGTGCTTTGAACTCCTAAGTCTGAGTGAGCCTTTGATTATTTAAACTTTTATTTTTTAATAGTTAAGAGCATTTTTCCATACGTGATGTTAAAATGGAAGACAAGGCTGTCTGTACTCACATTGCTAGAAATGTGTTGCTTTCATGTATGTGTATCAACATCTTCAGTTGCATAGAAGTTTACATTGCCATGGGCTTAATAGGTGCTTTGAAAGTACTTGCTAGACTTGATCACCAGTCGGTGCTTGTGAATCAGGAAGGCAGCTGAATGGAGGCAGTTATGTAATGTAGGACCTCTAGGAGGCCCGGGGAGTGCAAGGATAGTGCCTTCTATCATTGTGTGCATTTCATAGTGCCTTGTATATAGCCAGTTAGCATTTGTCAGGTGATTGGAGATCGAGCTTTTGCTGCTAACCTTGCTAAGTATCTGTGATTTGGTAGCTTTTTGTTCCAGACAGTGCCAATGGCCTCTGTTTTTCTTCTTTTCCAGCTGCTCCTGCGAAGGCCAAGCCAGCCGAAGCTCCTGCTGCCGCAGCCCCCAAAGCAGAGCCTCCAGCATCGGCAGCTCCTCCTCCCCCCGCAGCATCCATACCCACTCAGATGCCACCAATGCCCTCGCCCTCACAGCCTCTAGCTAGCAAACCCGGTATGCCTCCACCTCCTGCATGTCTCCGTGTGGGAGAAGAACATCTCCTCCAGTGCCATGTTCCCTCACTGGGCGGAATCGGAGACTAATCACAGCTCCGAACAAGCTCCATTGGCTGCTTTGTAGAAGGAACTCTAGACTATATCTGAAGACGGGTTTGGAGCCCAGCTTTCTGTTTACAGCTCTGTGACTTAGGCTAGTTACGTTACTTCTCGGCAGATTGTTCATCTGTGAAATAGGAATGGTACTAGTACACCTCACAGTATCTTTTTTTTTTTTTTTTTTTTTTTAAAGATTTTATTTATTTATTTGACAGAGAGAAATTACAAGTACAATGAGAGGCAGGCAGAGAGAGAGAGAGAAGGAAGCAGGCTCCCTGCTGAGCAGAGAGCCTGATGTGGGACTCGATCCCAGGACCCTGAGATCAGGACCTGAGCCGAAGGCAGCGGCTTAACCCACTGAGCCACCCAGGCGCCCCCACCTCACAGTATCTTAAGGATTAAGTGACTGTTCGGTCTGAAAGCACTGGCACTTAGTAAATGTTTCTCTGATTTCCTTTTTTCTTTGTTTCTTTTCTTTTCTTTCTTTTTTTTTTTTTTTTTGGTGCAAAAAGATGATTTTAGTAAAGCAAAGGGATGGGACCTGTGGGCTGAGAGAGCTGCTCTGTGTCTGATTTTGCTGATGGAGCTGCACCTTCTCTTCATTTTCAGTGTCTGCAGTGAAACCCATGGCTGCCCCTCCAGTAGCTGAGCCAGGAGCTGGCAAGGGTCTGCGTTCGGAACATCGGGTAAGCCTTTGGGGACCACTTCCAGGAAGAGACCGAGGGGACGGTGTTGAGATTAGTGAAGTGTGGCATTGTGGTGTCCCCTTTGAATTGCTGGCAGCTCATGGCAACCAAGTTTAGGAAGTGGCTTGTTCGTAGTCCTCTACTTGTCATATGAGAGGCCTAGAACCTGAAGTCTTCAGAACACCTGTCCAGTGGCTTTTCCCATGGGTGCTGTGCTCCCACTGGCCTGCCTTGGCTGATTGAGCTGTCCGCAGGGGGTGGGAGCTTAGTAGTGTGCCCCTCCATCGCACAGTAACACACACTGCTGGAAATGGTCTTCCTGAGCCCTGTTCCTATCTTCCGGGGACATGTCACTGAGGGCTCCATGGTAGCAGTAGCTGATAGGGGCACCTGTAAAACCTCAAGGAAGTATATGGTCAAGAGTGTGGGTTCCTCTGCCTAAGAAGACCTCCTAAAAATACTACAGCCTCAAAGTTTGTTGCTGGTGAGTTTCCATTGCACAAATAGCTGTTCTCATGCAAGTCTTTATCACCAGAAATCTGTAGTGCTTCTTGAGCTGACTAGCCCTACGCCACACTATTCCTTTTCAAAAATTGATTCTGATTTTTAAATCAAACCATTTCCTGAATTTCCATTCTTGGTCAAACTCAGGCACCTCTGAGCGAGTAGTTTTTGTCTGGCTTTCCTTGTCCTTGCTCAGAGGCGCCAAGGCCACCACGGGAAAGAGAGCCTGGAGCTCTTGTTGTACTTAGGTTCCTAGTCCTTGACACATCGGTCCTTGCAAGCTGAGAGCCCCCTTGGACTGAGTGGGGGGCTTGATCTGGAGATCCCGGACCGTCAATCCTCGTCCTGCTTCCAGGAGAAAATGAACAGGATGCGGCAGCGCATCGCCCAGCGTCTGAAGGAGGCCCAGAACACGTGTGCCATGCTGACGACTTTCAACGAGATCGACATGAGGTGAGAGCTCTGCGTCTCTTACTCCCCGCGCCTTTTTTCTTGAACACTTGAACTTGCCCCAGCCCCTACCTAGTTCTGATTCCAAAACTAACAGCAAGAAGAGGTACTTCTTTGCACTGCTTGTTGATTAAAACCCAGTGACCCATTGGGTTCATTCTCTAATTGCCTGCCTCTGTGACTTAAAAAACTTAGCCATTTATACCTGAATCTTGTGATGTCTGATAAATGAGACTGGTAGTGGTGGTAAACTCTGATGCCTAGTGTCGAGTTGTCAAGTAGAGATGGCGCAATGGGGCCTACCCTTGGGATGGAGAACCCCATGACCTCAAACTAAGAGCCAGAGCCCAGTACCCTGCTGCTTTCTCACAGTGACTGCTCCTGATTTGTGTTCCTTAGCCACTCAGATCTGGGGGGTGAATAAGCAGCAGCTTGTCGTAGCTTTCGCCTTTCACAGCTGTGATAATGAAATGGAAAGCAAGTTGTGTTTTTCAGTAAGAACCCCAGGGTGGATAACCAAAGGGGCAGATTTAGAATACCTGTTTCTAGGGTAGGCTGACTGTCGACTCACCCATTTTCTTCACGGTTTGGTGTGTACAAGTGCCAGCACTGTGGGGAAGAGAATGTAGTTAAATTTGGCTCGCGCGTCGGAGCGTGTACTGTATACAGGATGCTACACTGTCTTTGAGGGGAGTGCAGAGATAAGTGAAAAGAACATCACCCATCTGGAGCTCACCCTCTGAATGGCTACTCACAGAGTAAGGGGCATTTGGGTGGTTCATTCGGTTGAATGACTCTTGATTTTGGCTGAGGTCAGAATCTCAGGGTTCGTTCGGCCTGTGTCGGGCTCAGTGGGGAGTCTACTTGGGATTCTCTCTCTCCCTCTCCAGCTCCCCCCCGCACTCTCTCTCTCTAAAATCTTTTTTAAAAAACAGATGAAGTAAAATCTAGAAAAAGAAGTTTTAGAAGGGTACAAAGTATGAAGTGGAGAAAATGAGATCATTTGTTTTGGAGATGAGGAGCAGAAGTGGGGAGGGGAAGTTTCTGCTATGCTTCGTGGAGGAAAGTGAGTTTTTTTTTTTTTTAAGATTTTTTTTTTTTTAAGATTTTTTTATTCACTTATTTGACAGCACAAGTAGGCAGAGAGGTGGGCAAAGAGAGACAAGGAAGCAGGCTCCACGCTGAGCAGAGAGCCCAATGGGGGGCTCGATCCCAGGACCCTGGGATCATGACCTGAGCTGAAGGCAGAGGCTTTAACCCACTGAGCCACCCAGACGCCCCGAAAGAGGTTTTTAATAGACCTTAAGATGGGTTAGCATTCTGACACAAGTAGCATTGTGGGGAAGGGTCACTCCAGACGATGTTAATAATATGGAGCTGACCCAGGAAAGTCAGGACACATCTGGGAGCTCTCTGCTGTGAGGAGTATGTGGGAAAGAACGGGAATAAAGTTGGATCCGTACTTCAGAATGTTTTGAATGCCAGTAATGAGTTTCTACCTAATTTGGGAGGTAAATCATGAAGTCTTCAGGTCATCCCTTTGCTGCTTTTTCTCAGTGTTTAGTCTGCTCACCTATTTCTCATTAGGGAAATTTGTTTTCTTTTGGAAGGGATCGGAAAAGCCTAGAGAAGGGAGTGCTTTACGGACAGTGTGCTGTGGCATCGTTCACAGAGTAGGTTTCTGCGGCCTGGCTCACTGGCCGTCATCCACGTTGTTGCGAAGCTTCCTAAAAAGACTGGGTGTCTAAAGGTTTCTGTCCTTGCTGTGTGTAGGGCGTAGGGAAGGACCTCGGCTAATGAATCACAAAGGCTGCAGCTTATGTTTCAGTGCATTAGGGCCAAATTGTACACAAATTGAATTGGGCTTTGAAATTCTACCTAATTCCTTAAGACAAAACATGTAAATATTGTGGCCTTGGAAGATGCAGTTGGCCCAACAGCTTTGATCGGAAGGTAAGTGCAGTAGCAGGATCTTGTTTCAGCAGCTAATCAAGGTGTCACTTAACGGTGGCCTGGGGTCTCACTGCAGTCGGTAATGTGGTTTACATCGAGTGCCCTTGGGTCTTGTGCTGATTGGCTACCCATAAGGGGCCTTCCTGAGACCTCCTCCTCTGCCCTGTTGTCCCAGGCCTTGCCTCCAAGGGCAGAGCTCTGAAATAGAAACTACTTAATGACCAGACAATAGCATTTGGGCAGGTTTGAGAGCAGAGATGTTTATCACATCTCTTTCCCTCTTCTGCAGCTCTTGTGTCTTGGGAACCAGTAATGTCTTTAGGGTGGTAATCCTAGCGCTAAATAAGGTTAGACTCAGGAAAACAAACATTTAAACCTAATCAGTGCACCCCCCCCCCTGAAAACTTCCTTTTTCAAAGGCAAACAGTCTGAGGGGGAGTTAAAGTTATACCGTCTTCTCTTTCATGCTAATGTCGAATTAGGCCATTATGGGGAGAAAGGGAAAACGGAGCATTTGGGCCTGAGATAAAGTTAAATTCAATTTCCATCACAGAATGGTATTCTGATAAATACTGAGGTTTCTGCAGCAAAATGATGGGAAAGCCATCTCCTACTAACTGCAGTACGTATGTGGCACATCTGTGGAAAACCAGTCCTAAATGAACAAAGGCTGTTGACATCGCAGAGGCTTCCCAGAAGGCCCAGCTGCGTGTACTTTAAAAGCTCAGGTCCACACATGTCCACTTCCTAAATACCAAGGGAACCACATCCAGTAAACTGATACGAAGGGCAAGGGCTGTGTCTTTCTTATCTTGATGCCCAGCCTTGGCCGTGATTGTGTGGCGGGTGTTAGCACCTGTTGGAAGGAGCAAGTATATGGAATTGCTGACTCCGCGGAAATAGGAGGGAGTCTGTTGACTTTGCCGTGAGCCTAAAAGAACGCTGGTTCCGAATGTGGTCTGTACCTGACCGCGTGGAGCCCGAAACACCTGGGGAGTTTTGTCAGGTTTTTGTTTTCATTCCTTAGGAAATAGGAAGAATGTCACAAGGAAGCCCTGACCAAGTTTGCTGGGGGTTTTGGGCAGTTCTGACAAGAAATACAAAGAATATTGTTTATCTTGTAGGCCTTGTTTATACTGAAAATAATTTTTCCTCAGAGTAGAGAGCTCCGCTTTAGGGAAGCTGGAAATCACTTTCTCGTCCAGGTCAGGGTGTTAGTGTGCTGCGCGAGCTCTTGTTCACGTTCCTGGTCACGGAGTTCTGTGACTTCTGGAACACGAGGGAGCCCTGGAGGGGCTCAGCCTACCCTAAAGACTGACTGGACCCAATTCCTTTGATTCCAGGTTTTGTAAAGAAGCGAGGTTATGGTATTGACCTCTCCTGGACTATTTCAAAACTTGAACTTAGGTAGATGGTCCAGAGTAAGGGAAAAATGCTTACCCAATTGTGTACATGGAGTCAGAAACTGGTATGCAAAGCAAAATAAAGGCTTTGTGGTCACTTGTTTTGTAATGTGTTTTTATAGTAACATCCAGGAGATGAGGGCTCGGCACAAAGATGCTTTTCTGAAGAAACATAACCTCAAACTAGGCTTCATGTCAGCATTCGTGAAGGCCTCAGCCTTTGCCTTGCAGGAGCAGCCTGTGGTCAACGCAGGTGAGTTTGTGGTGGCCGGACCCGAAGAGGTCCGGGGGGGTGTGTGCTCCCACACACACAGAGACCAAGGCTTTATTTCATACCCGTGAAAACATGAGTGTTTTTGTGTCTTTGTTCAGGTATTTCTTGATTCCCTTCCTGAAATGGTGCCATGATTATTTTTTCCCCACTAGCGGGACAGAATAGTTTCTCGTCCAGTTCCTAGCTGGGCAGCTGCTCTGCCGGCAAGCACTCCTGAGCCAGCCCAGCTCTCAGGGCTTCTCCTGTTCTGTCTAGCACCTGCCTTCCCATGGGCCCCGGGATCTTGGGGCCTGACTTCCCCATTTGGCATAGGCTCCAGGGCGACCTTTGATTTCTGGTTGATGGACCTCAGTTGGGAGACCTTGGGCTTGGCCCTCTTTCACGGACTGGGTGCTCATTTTCCTTACTTTTTGCTCACCTGCGTCATTGAAATGTTGACCTTACAAGCCGTTCTCTTTCCTATTGAGACACTTCTCTGTTCCCTGGAAGGTTGGAGAGGGGACAGTGGCACTTTTGTAATCCTGAGCAGTGCCAGGGTCCCTAAAGATCTAGAAATAGAAGCTCTAGTCCCTTTCATTGAGTGGTGCGCTCTGGGTAGGTAGAGGGCTGTCTTTGCTTTGCCCAGATGTGTACCTCTTTGTTTCTCCGTTTTTCTCGTGCTTCCTGACTGGCTCTCCATCCCTTTCTTCTGCCTGCCTGTACAGGTAGGCATTTTGGAGTTATTTTGGCCTCTTTCTCACTAATATGCTTTACCTCAGTGGGTTATCTAACAATACAAGAGTCTTTCTGTGGACAAGATTGCCAAGCTTGTATTTTGTCCTGAGCGCCAGACCTAGACTTCCTGCTGCTGGTTTGCTGGCTTACACTACCCTGCTTCTCCGGAGTCTCCGAGAACGAGACTTCCCTCACCTCTTGTGGAGAGGAGGCCTCGGAATGGGCAGTGCTACCCCTCCTCCCTTTGCTAACCTGCCTTTTTGGGAGCACTTTTCAAACCTAGCCATTCTTCGTTAAGGGAGGGTTTGGGCGAGCTAGTTAAAGGGAACCCCATTTGTACCTGTCCTGTGTGAGGCGGTGTCCTGAGCCTTTCTGTGAGAAATGGGTGCTCCTGTGCTCGGCCTCCGTCAGGGTCTTTGGGAGATGCTAGGATTGGTTGGCCTGGGCATAAGAGGAGCGTGCCACGGGTGATGCGTCGCTTTTCCTGCCGGCCGCTCAGCACGCACTATACCAGACACCGGGGGTTTTTACTCTGTTGACGCAAGTATTTCCGCGTTCGCCCAGGCTTGGGGCGTTACACGTAATGTGTGTTTTCTTTCAACAGTGATTGACGACACAACCAAAGAGGTGGTGTACAGGGATTACATTGACATCAGTGTCGCGGTGGCCACCCCACGGGTACGTTGGGGAAGGAGGTGGGGAGCTCTGGTCTTAGACTCTCCCTTTGCATGAAAAAGCAGACCCCTGGGGAGAGAGCATTTCTGCAATCCTGTCTTTTTCAGAAGGGTGTTAATAAAGAGTAACTTGCTTTTGGCCCACCTATCTTAATGTCAGACCTAAATATTTTAGACTCTGTTAATCACATTGTCATTAAGATACTCAGTGGGGTGGGGAGAGCATCTGCTGGAATCAAGGGACTTACAAGGGTACTGTTCATCTGAACTGAAAACAGCTTCTCACTCTCATCAGGGTCTGGTGGTTCCTGTCATCAGGAACGTGGAATCTATGAATTACGCAGATATTGAGCGAACCATCAGTGAACTGGGAGAGAAGGTAAAGTGGAAAGCAGCGTGTGTGTCAGCTGCCGGCAGGTCGGGGAGCGGGGCGGGGGCGGCCAGGGAAAGCTGGGTTCACCAGGGGTCAGTGCTCAGGGAACCAGAGCCTCTCTGTGCTGGGCAAGGTGTGCAGAGCCTGAGACTGGCAGTCACCCCCAGGAGCCAAAGTCTACCTATCTGGCAGTGCTCAGTCATGGAAGTCACGTGCTCTTATCACAGAAGACCTTATCAGAGAAGGCCTGCTGGGGAAAGCAAAGGTCCTCAAGGCATCGTGCCTGTCCTCGGGTGTGGAGGCCTGGCCACAGGTGTCTCAGCTGAACAGTAGCTAGAAGTTGGACTGTTGATCTCAGACAGGAGCCTTCTGGGCTTCTGTAAGTGAAGAAAGCTGAGTTTTACTTATATTTCAGTGATTCAATCTCCATTCTTAGGCGCGAAAGAATGAACTTGCCATTGAAGACATGGATGGTGGTACTTTCACCATTAGCAATGGAGGTGTTTTCGGCTCGCTCTTTGGAACACCCATCATCAACCCCCCCCAGTCGGCCATCCTGGGCATGCACGCCATCGTTGATAGGCCAGTGGCTGTGGGAGGCAAGGTAGGAACCGTCACTGCTAATGTCCTAGGAGCTAGATGATGAGGAGAGGGAAAGCTAACTAATAATTATGACAATCCACTGTAATTTCAGACATAAGTTGCATCTCTTAGTTTCTGCTTAATAGCTAAGGCACTGATCTTCATGTGGTGTGTGGTTCTGCATCATTTGGGACCTTCTTAGAAAGAAAAACTCTTGGACCCTTACCCAGACCTGATGAAGCAGAAGCTGCAGGTGATTCTGATACAAGTTAAAGTGGGAGACCATGGAGTTGAGGTGACTTGCTCCTTCTTCAGGAGGGGTCCTCAAGCTCCATTCTCAAGGTGCTATTGGGAGTAGGGACACAGTTGGAAACAAGGTCCTTGCCCCTGGGAAACAGGACAGCAGTGAAGATCTCTGAGCTCCCAGGTTGTATGAAGGTTTAGGTGTTCCCTTGGGAGTTTGGGCAATGAAGTCTTCAGCTGGCCCTAGAAGATATGTTGGTAGGAAATTATTTTCTTGGACTCCTGTGTTTTGAACCTTTTTGGGTCTAGGGCTTGTGAATCCAAAAATCCTAGGTCTTCTCCTTTGAAAATGCTCACACACCTAACTTTGCATACTATTTCAGAGAATTTGAGGATCTCCAGTTACTTTTAAAAATTCTAACCCTAAAGAAGAAACTTCAGTCTGCAGAATTGAAGGGAAAACTTTTCCTTTAGACAGCAGATGAATGAAAAGGCAGAGAATGTTTTTGCTTCTTTTAAGATCTATTTGAGAGCGCATGCACACGAGCATGTGCCCGAGTCTGGGGTCGGGGGTCCACTGAATGTGGAGCCTGATTCTCTGGAACTCAATCCCAGGACCCTGAGATCACGACCTGAGCCGAAATAAAGAGTTGGACACTTAACCGACTCAGCACCCAGGTGCCCAGGAATGCTTTTAAAAGGCATTTGTGAAGAGACTTATTTTCTTGGTTAAGCTTTCTTGAGTGGGAGAACTTTGCACTAAGGGTAAGCCTTGGTCTTTGAAAATAGAAGGCTCCAGAAGCAACATTAGTAGGAAAAGCTCTGAAATTGGAAACTTTTCTGTGGGCTGTGCTTTCTCATCTCTGCACTTCCAGTGGGGCTTTCTCTGCTGCAGACAGACCTGTCGACTTCTCTCCTAGGTGGAGGTGCGGCCCATGATGTACGTGGCACTGACCTACGATCATCGGCTGATTGACGGCAGAGAGGCGGTAACTTTTCTTCGCAAAATCAAAGCAGCGGTAGAGGATCCCAGAGTCCTCCTACTGGACCTTTAGGAGGAAGCCACGTACCCTACACACCAACGATGCAGGAACTGAACACCAGTCTTCTCCCTGTCCCCTCATGGGTCCCAGGCTAGCCTGGTGCCAGGCACATGTTGTTGGCCTCCAGCAGGAAACCAGGGCACTACGTAACCAGCAGCCACAGGTCTTTGCTTGGTGTTCTGCCAGGCTCTCCCCTCTCTGCACCCTTCTCTTACATTCGAGTATCTTCTTGAGGCTTAAGGGAGGGAGAGCCTTAGTGGATGCTCATTAATATTCCTGCCTTTCTCCCATTCGTCTTTCGCAGAGATGATTTTGCTTCTCCCCTGGGCCAGTATTCTATAGGGAAACCACTGGGGACCATGTGATCAAGTTTGTATCTTAAAAGTCTGTTCTCCAGAGCCGCCTCGGAGGGTGTGGTGTCTCCCAAGCTCACAGCAGCCTCTGGCCTGGCTGTGCACGTTCTCACATGAGCCCACCTGTGTGGAGGTATTGGCCACAGACCAAGAGGTGCTGCTTGCTGCTTAAATGACACGTTCATTCTCTGCTGCCATGGACTTCAGGATGCCTCTTCTACCTCGTCCAGGAAGCACAGGCCAGGGGATCTGGGGAGGAGCGGGGTAGGTAGTCTGGGGGAGGGGGCCAGAGTCCCCTCCCTGAGGTGGCATGTTGTAACAAGACAGGAGCAGAGCCCACCCTCTCCGTCAGGCTCCGTTTCGGCACAGAAACACACAGCCGTGGTTGTCCCAGCCTTTGCGGGTTGCTTGGAACCATTCTAGCACACTGCTGTCAGAGCAGATTCTAGCACGTCATGGCAGTGGGACAGGGCCTGGTCACAAGGGCTGGCACCTGGTGAGATTGGGGTAAGGGGGCTTCCTGTGGACTGGCTCAGATTGATTTGAGCTTTTACTTGCCATTGGCATCAGCACTTGGACTGAAGGGGCAGCTCTGTTTCTCTGTGCATCGTGGCCCTTGGGGGAGCGGGGTCTCGGGGAGGACGGACTGTGGTGGAAACCAGCCCCAAGATGCTACCACATAGCGGGGAGAACGGGCAGTGTCGCTCAAGGTAGTGTTGCCCCTTGGGTCTGGACCCAATCATTGGAATTGCTTGGAGCAAGTTTAAATACACACATCTTGTCCTGAAAGCTGCTGGGCTTCATTGCTTCGTATCCAGCTGCATCCAGGCCTCAGGCTGCTGCCCCTGACACCGGGAGCCACTGACTTAGTGCACGTGCCCGTTTGGATCTTGAGCAGAGAAGCAAGGCCTGGAGGGTGGGGTGGGGGGAAGGGTCGGGAGCCGATACTGAGTGCCTGCAGCATCTACTCTGTCTTCACTATTCAGAACTTGTACCTAAAATATTTAAAGAAATTGATTTTAAATGCAAATTAAAGGGCAAATGTTCTCAAAAGGTTCCTGCTTCTGCGTTCCTTTTAGTTCCCACGGTGCACAGCCCCAGCACTGTGACTGTCCCGAGCCTTGGAAGCCGCAGCATGTCCCCAGGGTTAGTCCATGAGATGCCAGGCTTCTGGTTACTGTTGTGCTAATCTGACAGCAGGTGGAACCCTAGCTGTCCCGTCCCTGTGCCAGGAACGTGCCTGGCTTCCTTCCGGTGAGCCCCTCTGGCCCAACAGGCCGCACTCTTGGAGAGACTTCACAGTGGCTTCGCAAAGGTGTGAACCAGATGTCAAGAGACAGGCATTTTGTGGGGGCTCGCAGCATTTCTGGGATGGACTGAAGAGGTAGGCGCAACTGCGACAAGTCTGCATTTTGGACTTGATGGCCACATACACCAGGGTGCTCGCGGTCAGTGAGCACAGATGACTAGGTCACCTGGGAGCAGTGTCTGGGAATGTAAGCAGTCAGGGTTGGGAGCTAACCTAGCCGGACTGCGGGGGACAGACATATGGCGTCTGAGCTTAAGCAACGTCCCCACCTGCTGGGCCTGCAGTGATGCCAGTGATGTCTAGGTGGGCAGTCATGGGAACGAAGTGGCCTCAGGACAGAACCAGAGTTAATAGGTTGTGGGGGGGAGAGGGAGAAACGGGTTCAACAAAAGGCAGAACTTTAGTATTAATCTGTCCTGGGCTTGGTGCTAGACGCTTTCTCTATTGTAAACTTACAAAGGAGGTATTATTAACCTCATTTTGTCAAAACGAGGTAGACTGTAAGCCCCATAAGGGCTGCGACACCAGTATTCCGTATTCAGGGCCCAGCAAGGTATCAGGTGTGCAAGTGTGTGTTGCACGGATGAGGCCCAAAAGTTCAGAAGCAACTCACACTTCATGTGGCGGTGGTTGGAAGCAGTCCGGGCTGATAGCATAGCAAAAGCACAGACTTAACAGGCTCCCCCGGCTCTGACCAGCCCTACCCTAATGTCTTTAATGGAAGCCACCACCCATCTTTGGGCTCACTGTGAGGAGGATTAGACTTAACTGTCCTGTCCCCCCCTCCCCGCCCCCCAGGTACCATGCCCCCCTTGTAAGACTTTCCCACAGATTCTAGGGCCCCCTGTTTGCCATCCCTTCCTCTCAGCTCAAAGCTGTGCAGGGCACAGGCTGGCATGCCCTTCACCATCACCCCCGCTTCGTACCCTCTAGGGGACCCCAAGCTCATGACTATCATGGAGCTTCTCTGAGGGAGCCTTCCACTCTCCTTCCAGCAGGGCTGCTCTGGTCGCATTCAGGAGGCAAGAACACCATAGGCAATGGCAGGCTTTATTAGGGGACGGGGTGGGGAGGTATGGGCAAGCCCCATGGAAAGCACACGCAGTCTGTTTCCCCCAGCCTGCCCTTTGCAGGAGTGGTCCCTACCCCTAGTTAGAGTCGGACCTTCACAGCCAGACTGAGGAAGTGTCTGGCGCCCCCTGGTGGTGATGGTGAGACACTGGAAGGAAGAGGTTGGGGGCAGAGGTCTGCTGAAATTTCCTTAGGTGCCACACCCCCGTGACAGGGTGAGCCCCCAGGGGAATCAGAGGGCCCCCACACCTAGGAGGGGACTTTCTTTGAGGTAACTACTTACCCCGGTTCCTCAGGGACCAGAAATATTTTTGGTTCTGGCTAAAAGCTTAGGCAATCATTCCATGTGTTTTGTGAAGTCACAGTGGACGATGAATTGAATGGACCCTCAAGACGAAAATGCAAAATGGTAAATAGGACAAATGCCTGAGAGGGGAATTGTAATGGGTACAAAGTGTGGTAGCGGCTCCAGCCTGGAGGCCCATGGGGCAGGCTCCCCTCTCCACTCTGGTGGGCTAGCTGGGGAAGGGAGCCCTTTACTCTGTTTTCAAAATGACGAAGGGGCACTAAGTGACTCCCTCTCCCCTTCCTTATCCTGATTTCCCTCTCCTGCCTGCCTTTGTTTTCCCATCGGAAAGCACGAAGGTAGGGGGCATGGTCAGGGTGGGGAGTGGATCGTCCTGTCCCCCCGCCTCGCCTCCTGCCCCCTGCAGCCGCCTCCCCGCTTTCCCAGCCCCCCAACCCGTGCAGGCAGAGCCTGGGAGTGGGAAGAGGCCCCCTAGGTGCACGGCTAACATGAGCAGGCTGGCCGGCCCTGGTCTGGGTCCGCTGAGCCAGTGGACCCGTATCCTCAGATGAGTCTCCAGAGATGTCCCACATGGGGCACAGGGCAGCTGCTGAGTCACGAGAGCTTGCAGTCCACTCAGCAGGCGGCCAGGAGCTCAGAGCTCAGGCTGGGGAAGGCACCTGTAACCCGGCAGGTCTGCGGTCAAGGGACAGAGAGCTGTTGGCTGGTGGGTGGAGAGCAGATGGGCGGAGGGGTCCGAGCTGCCCAGCCGGCTGAGCTCTCCTTGTCCCTCCCCCTCAGCAGTGACCAGAAAGGGTCTCCAGAGCTGGCTGGAGGTCGCCCAGGCCCTTCTGGGCAGTGGTGATGGTTACGACAACGCCCAAGAGTGGTGCTGAGCGGTGGCGGGGGGCAGCTGCCCTGCCTTCTTCGCCCAAGGGTCACTGATGAGATGGGCCTGCTCTGGGCGACAGGCAGAGGGGAGAGAAAATCCAGACTAGTCCAGCAGCTTCCATGACCCACTCTGGCCCCTCTTACCCCCCCAGTTTGCTCCACTGGGTACTGCTGAAAAAGGGGTGCGCCTTGAGCTTGTCTACACCGCCACCTCCGGCACCCAGGCGTCGGGCAGGATCGAACTGCAGCAGCTGTGGAAAAAGCCCAGTGGGCTTGACGGGCCTTCCCAGCCCCTTCGCTGAGGCCTGGGCTGATGTGGGGCGGGAGGCGGGGTGGGGGTCCTAGCCACCACTCCCGGCCCACGAAACCCCAGTGTTGTTGGGATAGCAGCATGGGCAGATTTGTTGTCCCCACTCCCCCCTGCAGCCGCATCAGACACAGCCCAGGGCTGTGCCCTCCCGGCTCCTGCCTTCCACCCTAGAGGCTGCTGCCTCTAGGCCAGCGTAGCTCACCTCGGTCAGGAGGGAGGCCGCGGGGCGGCTGAGCCATTCAGGCAGCTGAAGCTGTGTGTGGGGCTGGATTCCTGAGGGGTGGCTCTGCGACAGGGCCTGGGAGAGACAGGGACGGGGGTCAACCCCAGCAACGTCTGTCCGTGCCAGCGGCAGCCAGGCTTTACTCCCCTTGAGTCACGGCCCATGGGGACGAGGAGGAGGGAGGTGTCCTGCTCTGGAGTTACTTCCTGCCACGTGGCAGAAGATGCCTGACATCTCTTGTCCGTAATTTCCACCACAACCCTCAAAATAAGTTCTAGGACCTTCACTTTAAAGTCAAGAAGCAGGCTCAGGGAGGTAAAGGGATTTATGCCGACTTCAGGGTTTGAACCCAGGGCTCCCTGGCTCCAAGCCTGCCAGATGCATCCATCTTGGGTTGCATTCAGGGCAGGCATCTGTCAGGAACAATACCGGAACTTGTCTCCTTATGGAAAGAAAATCTCCACAGCAGGCCATGGAGTTCCACTGTCAGGGCCAAGGCAGGAGCTCCCTGTGCTCCAGAACCCTGCAGTCCTGGAGCACGGAGAGGACTCTCGGGGGTCAGGCAGAGCTGCAAGATGCAACCAGGAGCCCTGGGCTAGAGAGGCGGTGGGAGGCGGAGGGGAGAGAACCCCAGCCTTGGTGCTCTCAGAGACTCTTTAGCAGACACACTTCATCCACTCCCGCCATTTCCTGCTCAGCTGTAGTCTGGCCTTGCCTTTGCTGCTTGGCCTAACCAGCCCCCGTGTGATGCTGTGCTCACGGAGAAGCACAGAGGCAGAGCCCGCTGTCCTTCGGCCAAAACTGGACCTTATAGCCCAGACGGGCATGGGTGGGGAGAATGACGCCGTGGCCTTCCAGGGATGAAGGGTTGTGTCCAATCCCAGCCTCCCTCCAGAACACCCAGGTGTTCTCCGGAAACCCTCCCTGACTATCCTAACTCAACTCTCATTTACCTAAGTTGACGACTGTCCCACTAGCTCTAGCTGCTAGGGTGGCAGGTGCGCCCAATGTGCCCGTGACCTGGGCGGGAGCGGCTTCCCAGGGCTCTCAGGGCCTGTGGGGGCAGCTATGGGGGACGGGGAGGGGGAACAGCCAGGTCTTGGAAAACCAGGTACCCTCAGCCCTGACCCTGGCTGGCTGGACAAAACTGAGCCCATCCTGCAGTCGGGGACACCCCCCCAGAGCCCCACCCCCGGCCCAGCTACTCACGGTTCCCGTCAGCATTTCATAGAGCAGAGACCCGAAGCTCCACCAGTCACAGGCTTCCGTCAGCTCAGAAATGCCCCCCACCTCTGTGGCAATAAGAACACACGTGTCCCAGCCTCACCCAAGAGGGCTGGTCTCTCTACCCCTCCTCCCCAGACACGGCCCCTTCCCTCTGCCGGCTCCGCCCCACGGCTCCACCCACAGAGGCAGCCCCTCCTCCCCTCTTGCCTGGGGCGCTGTAGAGATTGTCCACGGCCTCCCTGCAGTAGTGGGGCTCCACCTCGGACCACTGGCCAAAATACGTGAGCCGGATGTGACCTTCTCAGCCAGCGTGCGTAGGGAGGACAAAAGGGAAGAAAACTTGTGTTTAGTCGTCCTGGAGCAGGTGGCATGGGGAAGGGGGACTCCAGGGCTTCCCCCGACAGGCTCCAAGCAGGAGCCAGTGGCTGCGCTGGGCAGAGCCTCCCTAGGTCCCCTAAGGCCCAGGGACAACCATATTCCTAGGAGCCGCTGCCCGGGACTCAGGCTCAACCTTGGCCGACTAGACTCGGCGGGGTCCCGTATGAAGAGGCCGGGGAGCGGCAGGGGAAGCAGACGGCCTCAGAGGTCCCTGGGACTTTGAGGACCTCTCCTCCTCAGTCTGGGGGCGGGGTGAGGACAACCTGATCCCTCCTCCTCCTTGGCCTGGGCGCCTACCTGCCTGGTCCAAGAGCAGGTTCCGGGGGTTGAGGTCTCGGCACAGCACCCCCTGCTGGTGCAGCGCCTCCAGGGCCAGCAGGGTCTCCGCCGCCCACTGCGCCACCTGCTCCTCCTTCACTCTCCAGGCGCCCCCGCCTGACCCTGGGCGGGCCCTAGCCGCTACGGGGCGGCTCGGACTCCTGCCTCGGCCACAGGCCCCCAGCACCCGGACGGCCCCCTGATGAACCCAAGGGAGCCCCCAAGAGGGCCTCACGTCCGAGCTCTGGCCAGGTCGCCGCCTGGCTTGGAGGTGCAGGCGGCCACTTGGGGCCTTCGGAAAGTCCGAGGGGCGGGAAGTATGGGTCCTGGCGGAGGGGTCGCCTTCAGCCTCGCTCTGGGGCATGACGGGCGGGGCCTCCCTGGCTGGGGGAAGTCTCCGGGAAGTCCGTGGAGGCTCCAGAAGGATTCTGTCCTGCAGGCGGGTGGGTTCCCGGGGGAGCAGTGCTGGGGTCTGGAGGCCGAGGGGTGGGGTGAGTGGAGCCTTCATCCTCTCTGGGCTGGAGCCAGATCTGCCCCCAGACTGTTGGGGCTGCTCCTGGGACAGCAGGTGCGACCAGAGAGTGCCTCCTGGGCCGTGTAGAGGAGCAGGGAGCATGGGGACAGGGGAGAAGAAGAGCATGGACCCCAGGTCCCCAACTCCTGCCTCCCCACTATCCACCGTGGTCCTCACCTGTGCCCCTCCCTCACCAGCCCGGAATGCCCTCTGTTCTCCCTCTGGCTCACCCAGAGGGGACCCGGCGTCACACGTTGGCACAAAACTGGCGCATAACCCCAAGGGAATTGTGAATTATTATTCCTACCCTTGGTTTGTGTGGTAGGTTCACCCGTGCTCAAAATATTATAATTTCTTTTTACTTTTTAGGGAGAACAGTAGGATGAAATTTAACCAAGTAAAACAGGCCAGGCATGGCCCTGCAGTGACTCTATGTCATGGCCCAAGGATATGTGCCTCATTTTAAAAAAACAAAACAAAACAAAACCACTGTGCTAGGGGTGATGGGTTCCACGGCCCCACTGCTGTCCTCACTACCTAGGAACCACCGTCCTGTGTGGCCACTCCAGAGAATGGGCGTCGACTGGAAAAATGAAAAGAGCCCAAACTGGAGGAAATGGTGACACAGGGGACATCTGCGTCAACGCCCTCTCCCAGCCCAGGACATGAAATTCCTCCTCAAGATGTCGCCTGCCCCAGCCGGGTCCCGCCGTCCTCCCCCAGGAAACCGGGTCCGCTGCCCGGCGCCGTGCCTCTAGCGCGTTACCCCCTCCTCGTGCTAGGCGTTTCCCGGGGATGAATGAGGCCATGCCCCAGCGCCGAGGTCCCCTCACCTGGCACGTGCTCCAGCTGCAGGAAGATGGAGTCCTCACTCACGAAGTAGCGGAGCAGCTTGGTCATGTAGGGGACACCGTGCGGGATGATGGTCAGTCGCTCCCGGTTCGCCACAGGACACCTGGACAGGCTCTGGGGAGAGGGCAGGCGGGTCAGCGCGGCCCAGACCAGATGGAGCCCTGCGAGGGGTCGTCCTAGCCTGGCTTTAGGGGCGAACAGATGATGGAAGTTAGAAGCCACCCCGGGGAGCAACCGCCTCCCTCCGGTTCCTGACCCGGGCCTCACCCCTGCTCCCACCATGGAATCCAGGCCCTCCACCCTCCGAAACAAGGAAGAGACAGTACGTGTGTCTGTCTGGGAGGCAGGGGACATGCTCAGCTTTTAGATTTGGAGAGAGCCTGGTCTCCAGATACTGGTTCTGGGCAGGAGGCTCCTCAGAGGGGTAGGCGTTTCCAAGAGCGGTGAGAAGCCCCGGGGGAATGCAGGATGGCAGGGGACTGAGTGGCACCTGCCTTTACCACGAAGGTCCCTCCGGTCACTGGGTCCTGGACCAGCTGCACCTGCCAAGGTCCAGGAGGCACCAGTCAAGGCACAGGCTAGTTCCTGGGGCTCCAGGGCCCAAGCCCCAGTCCCCCATTTCCTCCACCGAGGCCAACTCACTCCCAGGCAGGGAGGAGGGCAGGCTGCAGTGGGGTGGAGTGTGCTCCTGGCCCCCCACTGAGCTGACGTCAACCCTGCCCTGCTCACCCCCCTTCATTAGACCTGCGGCATTAGCTCTGGTGCCAGCCCTCCGGTCAGGCTGGGAGCCCGATCACAGGGTCTAACTTCCTGTCTCCCCACTCGGCTAGGAGCAATGTGAGAGCAGTGACTCCCCTGTCCAGCTCCGTATTCCCAGAGTCCTGCACGAAGCAGGGAGACCCCTCACCCGGGTGTGGTGCATCGTCCCTCCTGCTGGGTTTGAGGGTGTCCTGACTGGGCGGGACCTCAGAGCCAGTCACCTGTTCTGATCTCTGACAGGTGAAGCATCTAAGGCTCTGAGAGTGTGGCCCAAGGTCACTCATGGGCTGGGCTGTGCCTGGGCACACACAGGCTTGGCACGCTCATTTGGGCCCCTGCCCCTGCCTGCTCCTCCTCTTTTTTAAAATAATCTTTCTCTCTGGAGGCGTCTTTGGAGAACAGCCCCCTTCTGTTGCTTTTGGTCCGAGGCAGCAATATGCCAATGGCTGGGTCGGAGCCTTGTCTGGAGTTGGACCCTTGACCCGTCTCTGTGGTGGGCAGGGGTGGACCCCAGCCACAGGAGGGAGCAGGAGCATGCTGGGACAGGAAGGATGAAGATCTGGCTGGGGGAGGGGCATGTGGGGGCAAGCCCAGCACCCTGATGGCGTGCCTCCTTGGCTGGCTGCCTGCCCTGGAGGCACCCCCCCTTGGTGGCAGATGGGCCCCCCATTCCCCCGAAGCCAGGCCACTGGGCAGTCACAAAGGCTGCATCCTAGGCTTGGGGTGGGAAAGGAGCACTGCGTTTAAAACCTGGGCAAGTGAATTGATTTTCTCATCTACCAAACAGGAATTATAAATGCACACCTTCCCTCATTACTGGTTTGTTGAAGCCATACATAGAAAGGCCCTTTGTGGGGCGCCTGGGTGGCTCAGTGGGTTAAGCCGCTGCCTTCGGCTCAGGTCATGATCTCAGGGTCCTCAGATCGAGCCCCGCATCAGGCTCTCTGCTCCGCAGGGAGCCTAATTCCCTCTCTCTCTCTGCCTGCCTCTCTGCCTAATTGTGATCTCTCTCTGCCAAATAAATAAGTAAAATCTTAAAAAAAAAAAAAAAAAGAAAGGCCCTTTGTCAACCCACAGAATGGGAGAAGATACTTGCAAATGACACTACAAAGGGCTGATACCTAAGATCTATGAAGAACTCCTCAAACTCAACACACACAAAACAGATAATCACTTTGAAAAATGGGCAGAAGACACAAACAGACACTTCTCCAAAGAAGACATACAAATGGCTATCAGACACATGAAACAATGTTCATCATCATTAGCCATCAGGGAGATTCAAATCAAAACCACACTGAGATACCACCTTACACCAGTCAGACTAGCAAAGATTAACAAGGCAGGAAACAATGTGTGTTGGAGAGGATGTGGAGAAAGGGGAACCCTCCTACACTGTTGGTGGGAACACAAGTTGGTGCAGCCACTTCAGAAAACAATGTGATGATTCCTCAAGATATTAAAAATAGAGCTTCCCTATGACCCGGCAATTGCACTACTGGGTATTTACCCCAAAGATACAGATGCAGTGAAAAGAAGGGCCATCTGTACCCCAATGTTCATAGCAGCAATGGCCACAATCACCAAACTGTGGAAAGAGCCAAGATGCCCTTCAACACACGAATGGATAAAGAAGATGTGGTCCATATATACAATGGAGTATTACGCAGCCATCAGAAAGGATGAATACCCAACTTTTGTATCAACATGGATGGGACTGGAGGAGATTATGCTAAGAGAAATAAGTCAAGCAGAGAAAGTCAATTACCATATGGTTTCACTTGCTTGTGGAGCATAAGGAATAACACAGAGGACATTAGGAGAAGGAAAGGAAAAATGAACTGGGGGAATGAGAGAGGCAGACGAACCATGAGAGACTGTGGACTCCGAGAAACAAACTGAGGGTTCTGGAGGGGAGGGGGGTGGGGGGATGGGTGAGTCAGGTGGTGAGTATTAAGGAGGGCACGGATGGCACGGAGCACTGGGTGTGGTGCATAAACAATGAATCCTGAAACACTGCATCAAGAACTAATGATGTACTGTATGGGGACTAACAACACAATTAAAAAAAAAACAAAAGGCCCCTTGTGGGCACCTGGGTGGCTCAACCAGTTAAGTGTCTGCCTTCAGCTCAGGTCATGATCCCAGGGTCCTGGGGTTGAGTCCCTCGTCAGGCTCCCCCTGCTTCTCCCTCTCCCTCAGCCTGCTACACCCCCTGCTTATGTTCTCTCTCATTCACTTTCTGTCAAATAAATAAATAAAATCTTTAAAAAAAAAAAAAAAGTCCCTTTGTTCCTATAAAGGCCAGGAGAAGGCCAGTTACCACATTGGCCAAACTGCCTCAAAATGGGGTCATGGCCGTCCCTCCCTTAGGTCAGTAGGGGGAACCTCTTCCAGCAGACAAGTCTAACGGTGGCCTGCCCCTGCCTTGCCACATGCCCTCCCTCAATAATCTGTAGTGACTGTTCCTAACATTGTCGTAGGGAAGCCCCATGCTGGTAACAGAGCACTTACCCTGCACTAAATGCTTAATATAAATTACTTAATTTTAGCCCCACAGCCCTACAAGTTGTCATTAGTGACCCATTTTATTGATGAAGTTCAGGTTCAGAGAGATTATGTTACCTACAGTCCCACTGCTAAAAAGGAGGTAGAGGCAGGATCTGAATGCAGACAGGGCTGATCCCAGAGCCCTGGAGACCTAACTACAAGGGGGGCACAGCCGGGTGACCATGGCACCTGCCCTCCCCTCCGGGCCTCAACGCGCTCCCCAGTCAGTGTCCTTCCTGAGGCAGCAGTGACGCCTGCCTTCTGACCACTAGAGGGCTCTCCTCTAACAGCCAGAGATGGAACCCAGCCTGGTCCCAGCTCCTTGACCAAATTTGGGCAACGTTTGAAAAAGCAAGAAAGAAAATTCTGGGGTCATTTAGGAGAATCGAGTTTCCCACAAATACTGACACTCTGGATAATTCCCCGCTATCGCTTGCCAAATGGGATTCCCTACCACCTTGTCCTGGCCAAGGTCCTCTCAGAGAGAGTCCAAAAAACCAGCGGTGAAGGCTGGGGAAACCAGATTTAAAACTTGATCAGTATACCGGAACAAGTATGTTTAATTATATATATATACACACAAATATACATATGTATACATATATATATATATATTTTTTAAAGATTTTTATTTATTTGACAGACAAAGATCACAAGTAGGCAGAGAGAGAAAGAGGAGGAAGCAGGCTCCCCGCCGAGCAGAGAGCCCGATGCGGGTCTCAATCCAAGGACCCCGAGATCACGACCTGAGCTGAAGACAGAGGCCTCAACCCACTGAGCCACCCAGGCTCCCCATATATATATATATTTTTTTAAATACACACGCGCATGCGTACACACAGACCCCTATCTATTTAGAAAGAATTAGACTGGGTGGCTCAGTGGGTTAAGCCTCTGTCTTCGGCTCAGGTCATGATCCCAGGGTGCTGGGATCGAGCCCCGCATCGGGCTCTCTGCTCAACAGGAAGCCCACTTCCTCCTCTCTCTCTACCTGCCTCTCTGCCTACTTGTGATCTCTCTGTCCAATAAATAAATAAAAATCTTAAAAAAAAAAAAAAAAAGAATTAGACCAAAACATTAATAGCACTTATCTTAGAGCTAGGTAGGATGGTGTGGAATATATATACTGTTTTAAATTCCTCCCTCTTTCGTATATGAAAAGTGGAGGGGCATTTTCCCCTTCAAGTAAGCAAACAAAAAAATCCTTCTCTTTTGCTCAGTGCTATGGGGGACAGAGCACTAGCTATTCACTTTATCGTATGAACCTCCATTTCATTCTCTATAATATAGACCGTTATTAAAATGCAGCATTGCCCAAGGGCACCTGGGGGGGCTCAGTGAGTTGAGCATCTGCCTTCGGCTCAGGTCATAACCATGGGGTCCTGGAATCGAGCCCCGCATTGGGTTTCCTGCTCAGTGGGGAGCCTGCTTAGGTCCCTCCTCCCATCCCTGCGTGGGCGCACGCTCTCTCTCAAATAAATAAATCAATCTTGAAAAAAATAAAATGCAGCACTGTCCAATAGAGCATGAAAGAAACAGGATCTGCACAGTCCAACAGAGAAACCACGAACTGTACGAAAAGCTATCAAGCCCTTGAAACGTGGTTGGTGTGAATGAGAAGCAGAATATTCAATTTTAACTAATTTTCACTTCAATAGTCTTATGTGGCTAATGACTAGTGGACCGGGCTGCACAGTCTAGTGCTCTCTCCCTGGAGCAACTGGAGGGTTTAATGCAACAGTTTTGCAAATGAGAATGTGCCTTACTCATGTCAGATGAGTGTTGCTTTTTGGAAGGTAGAAGGTAGTTCTGGGCACCCCTTTTTCACCTTTTCATAAAGGGATTTTCTTTTTTTAAGATACCCACTGAGATCTTGGGACGCGGAACAATGAAAACTTCAGTGAAACACAGCAACCCTTTCTTTGAAAATGCCCAAAGTATCATAATCCCAGGAGGGCTCTCTCTCATGGAGCAACCAAGTCCAGAAGTTCCAGACAGATTCTCTGACTCCAAGGCCTACAGGAGCCTGGGACGGGTACCAAGGGGGAAGGGCAGGGACAGGAGCAAACCCGAGGACCGGTGTCCCATTAAAACCAGCAGCGCGCCTCCCCCCCGGCCCCCCCGCTCGACCCCTTGCTGCCACTCGAGAATGTGAGCCAGCATTTCCAGATCTTCCAATTTTGCAGGAGAAGCAGGCTATCTGGACTTCTATGTGAAACCTGCCAATTTTCAAATGTTGGTAAGGAATGATAATTTTTAAAAAACACCCCTGTGTTTGAGCCAAAATAACAAGAAGTGACTTGGATGGCCTTTTTCTTCCCCATGCCTGGGTTCTACATGAGGCTCAGCAAACACGTGGTGATATCTCTCAGGCCCCCCATGCTCCCTGAGAGCAAACCCCTGGGTATTCTAGCCAGGGACCTATCCAGTCCTGCCCCACCCCCCCTCACAGTTCCCAGCAACCCCCTCCCCCTGCTAGCACCTCCTTAGCCCCTAGGCATCCCTCTCCAGCCAGTTCACCTAACAACTGGGCATGGGTGAGGGGGGAACTCCAGGCTTCCTGAGCAGGCCCTTGGCCCCGCCCTGCACCCACCCCTCCACCCCCCCCTCCCCAGGGGCTGCTGGCCTGTGCTGCCCCCTCCTGCCAGGATCTGCCCCTGCAGCACATTCAGGCCTGGCTGCAAGGATCTGGGCCCCGGAGGGACCCTAACTTCTCTCCTAATTTGGGGACCGTGGTGTTCCTGACTTGGAAATGCCCCTGGAAAGGGAAGCAGGACCTCGGGAGGAGGTGTGCTGGGTGCCCCAGAAAGGGTAAGGGTAAGGAAAGAAAGACAATCTTAAAACAGAATGGTTGGGCTTGGCCTTAATGTGTGCTTTCCATACGCACAGGCCTCGGAATATTGGATTCTGAAAATGCTTTGCATATGCGTGTCCCGGGGTCAGACAGATTCGGGAAATTCTATCACAGGCCTCCTTCTCGGAAACGCACGGTATACATTTGCATCCCCAAACCTAGGCAAACTCCGATTATTAAAAAAACAAAGTCGGGTCACTGTAACTCCCTGTAACCCACACCGGTTGGACCTGGAAGCCCCCTGTCCACACCACCTATCGGTTCAGCAGGATCCCACGTGAGGAAAAGGTGGCGGCTGTCTCCTCCTGGCGGGTCTGCGGGAGCCACTGTGTTTGGCCAGGGCCCGCACAGCCCAGTGAGTGCCGTTGGAGGGAAGGCAGATGGAAGCCGGCCGGCCCTTGGCTGACAGACTGGGGCCCGTTCCAGACACCCAGGGAAGCAGCTGGAGCGCGGCTGGGGGACGGGAAGCCTGCACGCCTCCCCGCCCGCCCCTGTCGCTAGCATTTAGAACCATCAAACACGTATCAAATGTTTCAGCGTGTGCCAGGCCTTTCCCAAAAATTATTTCATTTTAGTTCCCACATGCCCCCTTGCGGGGGAGGACTCTTACCCGGCTTACAGATGAGGAAACCAACCGGGAGGTGAAGGGGTTTGCTGCAGCCACACTGGGCATGCAGCAGGCGGCCTCTATGGGCTCCCAGGCCCAGCAAAATCCCCCAAGGCGTGTTTAAATTACAGACTGCCTGGGCTCAGCCCTGGAAATTCTGACTCAACAGGCCCCGGGTGGGGCCCAGACATCTCTTTTTAGGAAGCTCCCCCAGGTGATGCCGATGAACAGCCAGTCTGCGAACCCCACAGCAACTGAGTAGCAACTATTCAGGTGTGGCCTGGGTTGGGGCAGAGGGCAACAGAGTACTAGCTCAGATCTCATCTGACCCAACTGTCTGGCCTTCTGGTTCTCCTGCTCTGACGAGTGTCCCACGTTCAGGTTGGAATGTCGGCCCCTATCCCCCTGCCTGCCCCACAGGAGGGAAAAGGGCCTCAGGCGGGGTCAGGATGAGGGTGGGCGGGGGAAGGGCAGGGGATGGGCAGAACTGCTGAGGCCCGTCTGGGTGCCGGGACCCTCTGCAGGACAGGCCTTAGGAGAGGAGTGTAAAATTCCACCACAGGAACTCCTCAGCCATACTCGGGGAGCGGGGGACGGGCGGGGGCTCTCCAGCAGGCCTGCAGCCCTGGGGTGCACAGGGAGAGTGGGTGGGGGCCTGTGGAGAAGCAGAAGGGGAGTGAGCGGGGCAGTATGTGCTGGCGGGGGGGCCCTGGGCACTGCCTTGCTGGTTTCTGTCTTGAATCTCTGAGGGAGTGGCTCCCTGAGCTCCAGGCCATGGAAAAGGGGCTGTTGCCTCTTCTGCTTCCCTTTTCCTCTCCAGGACCTGACTGATGTGTGCTGGGGGGAGAGGAGGGTGGGGAGCCCTGGACACAGCTGCTCTCCTCCCCTGGGCCCCGCTGACCCCTTGCCAGCCCCTTCTCCCCACCCACCACCCCGTCTGCCTACCCCGTCTCCTTCAGCACCAAAAGCGGGGCCGTCAGCTTACTCACCTTCTCGATGACCCCGACCACCCTGCAGCCCCTCAGCTGCTCCAGGGCAGAGCTCAGTGTGCGGATGGGCCGGAGCCTCAGCGTGCTGAAGCCCTGCAGAGGTGGGAGACAGACCCCAGACTCAGGGCCCAGCCTTCCTCAGGCACCGCTTCCACGCCAGGCCCTCCTCCAGCTGTCAGGACAGTAGGAGGCACGAGGGGGCAGACCTGAGGTCCCTGGAGCCCAGGCCTCATAGGGAGGGAGAAGCTGGCCCTGACTGGCAACGGGCCCACCCTGGCCCCGGGTGACCACACCGCCCTCTACACTCACCCCCGCCCCCCACCAACCCCGCTCCAAGACCCAGGGAGTCCTCAGCCTTCAGATCCCGTCTTAAAAGCCCCACCCAAAGGAGGCAGCCACTCCCAGGGGTGGGGAAATAACCCGGGCCCATGTGGGTCTCAGGCAACATGGCATGTGGCCCAGGCACCTGCTTTGGGGGAAAGCAGCCTAATAAGATGCAGAAGAGAAAACACAATTCCAACACTGTGGTGCATTTCTCGAAAAACCCCGAGTGTAAGTGGACCCACGTGGTTCAAACCCATTCAAGGGTCAGCTGTGCTCCCTGAGGCCGTTCAAACTTCACCAGACCGAGGAAACTTCGAGTGTGTACACATGGAGCTTGTGTACGAGCCATGCGTGAGAGTCTGGAGGGGTGTGTGTGTGTGTGTGTGCGCGCCCTCTGTGGGGGTGAGACTGGCCGGGAGATGATTCACTAAGTGTCTGAAAATGAAGGAACTAGCTGGGTGTGGGAGATTGGGGGAGCCAGCGGGATAGCAGGGGGACAGCCCTGTCCCTGCACGCAGCCCAAGATAGGAGGTGACAGCCTTCTGGCCTGTGGGGAGGCGGAGCTCAGCTCTCTCCCCACAGAGCCGCCAGGCCTTTGGGGAGCGGGTCTCCTCACCGTGCCAGGGCTGGCTCCCCCACCCAGGGTCTTCTGCAGGTGGCAGGTGAAGATCTCCTCGGCCCGCCGCAGGTACTTGGTAATTTTCAGCTTCACAGCCTCACATCGCTCCTTGTTGGGGTCGACTGTGGGTTAAGGGGGTCACCAGGATCCACCCTAGCCCCGGAGGGCTGGGGTTCCCACTCCCGCCGCCTGCCCTCTGCTCTCCAGCAGAGAGGGTGCCTGCTTCCGAGGCTGGTCTGCAGACCATGCCCCGACTCTGCGCCCCAGCCCTCCTCTGGGTGGGAGACACACCCTAGGGGAAGGAGCAGAGTGGGGATTTCCGTGTCCATTTACAGAGAAGGAGACAGAAGCTCCCAGAAAACACCCCTCTGCCGTCTCTGACACCCAGTGTGAAACGGCCGGAGTGGGGCCTGGGACTGGAAGAGGAACGAATTCACTGGGCAGTCCGAAGCCCCGGAGGTGGGGGGCTCTGTGGCAGGGGGGTGGGACCCGTGAAGCAGGGCCTGACTTCTACTGACACCTACCCCCGACCCCCACTGCCCTTAGGGGCACCTGGCCTCAGGACCAGCCTCTCCCCTGGAGAGACAGTGCCTCACTTTGCCCTGTACAGGCTGCACTCTCTTTCTTGGGAGCCCCAATGGTTCAAACCTCAGCTCTGCCAATGAGAGCTATGGAAACTGAAGCAAGTAATTTAACTGCCTGGTGCCTCAGTTTTCACATCTGGAAAATAGGAATAAAAGTAATTCCTCTATACGACAATCGACAACGCATAGAGTTACTCCCATTACTGGGAGGGAGGCCCTTAGACCAGGGTCTGGCATATAGGAACCGCTCGCACAGGCCAGCTATTAGTACCGTTCTTCCCAGAGGCCCTGCTCACTCAGCACAGACGAACGGAGGACAGGCTGAGCCCCAAGCCAACCCTTCTGCAGTGGCTCCCGCCCCTGGCTGGTCTGGCCCTCACCATGCACGCCGCGCAGCAGCACGTCCACGCCATTCTGGTAGTGGTTGAAGGCGGCCTCGTAGTCCTCACTGACATCACGTTCCAAGGCCAACCGGATCTGCGTGGCGGCGTCCACCAGGTAGTCACGCTTGGTCATGTCAGGGGCCCCAGGAGCCACCAGGTTGCGAATCTGCTCCAGGTACACGCGGGCCTGAGACCGAGCTCGAGAGCAAGGCTCAGGCTCCAGGCCAGGTCCCGGAGGGCACTCGCAGGCCACCAGGCTCATGGTTGCAGCCCTGTGCAGGTGACCTGAAATTTAAACAGACGCCCCAGGGAGGCCACGGCTGGGAACAACACCCCCATCTGTACCCTACTTTCCTCCGCTGGATGGGAGACTAATGTTCACCTCCAGGGGCTGGAGGGATCGAGCTGGTGCAGGGAACATCCCTTTACTGGGCACACCTTTTGTAAATGGTGATAATAGAATAAAAACATGCTCAGGGCTCCTCCTTTCAATTCAAATTCAGATCAACAGGTATTTCGTGAGCACTGGAGAGAGCTGAGGATATCTGTGATTCAGAACGTCCTTCCTGGGTTCTCACAGACAGACTGGTGTCTCGCACATAGTAAACATATGTTGACCACATGCCAAGGCTGTTCCTCACACTGTTCCCTCCATCCTGCCTGTTCTCCTGGTCATACTCCTCCTACAGGAATCTTATTATCCTTCAGGGTTCAGCTCAGTGGCACCTCCCTCTGAACAGGAGAGTTGCCCTGCTTTATTTCTATTTCCTTTGGTGCCGAGGTCAGCAAGTGAGGACCCCACCCCAGAGAGCCTGGCAGAGCATTAGGCACAAGGCCTGGCCTTAAACCTGTGGGCAGATAAACTGATGGAGGGACAGATTCTGGATGGAGGACAGGGCCAACCCTGCCCCAGGGAGGCAGCGGCACTATCCTCTTGGCTGGCTGAGTAAACCAGGAGGCCCCATGGCCTCCAAGGACCTGACAGCAGCTGCTCCCCAAGCAGTGTGACACAAGTGGCCAAAAGGAGAAGAGCAGTGGCTTCAGGAAAGGAAGGGACTCTGAGAGCGGCCAGCAGAGCTGCCTCCCCCACCCCAACCCAGCCTCAGTGGCACCTGTGCTCTCTAGGGCCCCACTGAGAAAGGCAGGGCCTGAACTTCCAAGACTAGGCCACCTCTGGCTCTGCGGAGAAAGGGACTCGATAGAGCAGGATGGGGTATGGGGCGGGGAGGGAAACCCGTATCTGCAAGCGGGGAGCTGAACCCTGTCCAGGATGCGGCCAGGGGATGGAGGGAGAGATGCCGCACCCTTCTTGCTCCGCCCAGCCCTCCCCCCACCCCGGGGACCAGCAGCTCTGAGGCCTGTGTAGGGGTGGGGTGGGCGTGGGGGTGCCAAGGCTGAGGGGCTGGGCTGCCCGAGTCAGGCCCCCTGGCCACCCCGCGGGGCTGGCTGTCGCGGGACAGGGCTGCCGGGCGGCGCCTGGACACGGGAAGCGGAGCGCCCAGCCCGCGAGTCCCGGCACGCAAGGTGCGCCACCCCGCGCGGGCGAGACCGAGGAAAGCGTGCTGGGCGCGTGAGAGGAGGGACGCCCTTGCCAGGAGGACCGGGCCCGGAGGAGGGGCCGGGCAAACCCCGTACCTGCCCGAGCCAGGAGCTCGGTCCGCGCGGCCGGACCTACCCCTGCCGCCACTGCCCCTTCACTCGTGCGGGAGACCGTGCGGCACCCGCGCCGCCTTGCGCCCTGCGGCCGGGTGCGGGGGTCTGGCCGGGTGCGGCCTGCCCATTGGCTGCGGATGAGCTCATCCCCCGGCGTTAGAATAAACCGCCAATCAGCACCCGGCTCCGCTTCTGCGGCTCTTAAAGCCCCAGCATCCGCGAAGCCGCACCTGGGAGAGGGAGTGGGGTGGGCGAGAGGGGGTTGGTATCCGTAATGACCGGGAGAGCCTGCTTCAGAAATCTAAGCCAACTAGGGGAGCAGGGATGGTTCAGTCGGGGGAGCTGGGACTCTTGGTTTCAGCTCAGGTCATGCTCTCTTGGTCCTGATCGAGCTCTGGGAGGGCCCTACGCTCAGCGAAGAGTCTGCTTGAGATTCTCTCTCTCCCTCTCCCCCTCCCCATTCTCTCTGTCTCTCTCTCAAAATAAATAAATTTTAAAAAGAAAGAAAGAAAGAAATCTAGGCCGACTCGAAAACATGCATGCCGCTTCTGGGACTTTTCTCATTATTTCATCCTCTCATTCAACTATTTAATACTTTTGTACTGAGACATGACTATGCAGGAGGAAGGAGATGCTGAGACCCAGCGCTGGAACAGACAGCCTCTGCTCACGTCTTCAGGGGTTTACAGTCTAGGGAGGGATCTAGGGATTAAAGAACCACAGAATACAGTTGATATTTCCTTCCAGTTGGGATCAGATCTGTGTGAGAGGAGCACCACAGGGCCTATGAGACTCACAACAAGGGGAATGACCTGGTCTGGGGGGTCAGAAGGCTTTCCAGAGGAAGTGATAACCGAAGTGGGCATACAACCCTTACTAGCACCCCAGTGCTGCACTCCTGCTGTCCTTAGTGCACTGTGTCTTCCCTGGATACATTAACATAATCCCCTTTCCTAAAACCCAATGCCTCCTCCACTATCGTCACTCCCAGCCAGAGACACACTTCCTTCTTCCCTTGAAAACACGGGAGCTCTCTTCTTCTGTTTGCTATCTGCCTGCCAGCCAGGTCTGCACCCACACAATGCCTGCCCACCTCTTCCCACAGATGACCTGTCTGTGACCCATCAAAGGCCAGACTTCCACTTGGGATCCGCCCTATCCCATCACCTGCTCAAGAAAACTTCTCCAGCAATTCTCCCCTCTCTGTTCTGCATCATTACTTTTTGACTCCCACTGGATTGTTCTCGTCTGATACAAGCATAATGCCGATTCTCCCATTTTAAAAGCAGAGCAGGAAAACAAAACAAAACAAAACCACTCTTGGCTTCCCTTCTCCCACTATCTACCACCCTAGGTTTGTAGCAAAGCTCCTTGAAAGAGAGGTCTTTGCTCACCGTCTCCAGTTTCTCTTCTCCTCTTCTTGAACCTGCTCTGATGAGGCTTTCTTCTTCAGCATTCCTCTGAAATTGTTCTTGGTCCAGGCACTGGGGTGGCTCAGTCACTTAAGTGGCTGACTCTTGATTTGGGCTCCCGCCATGATCTCAGGGTCATGAGATTGAGCCTTGTGTGGGGCTCCAAGTGGGGCTCCACGCCAGTCATGGAGTCTGCTTAAAATTCTCTCCCTCTGCCCTCCCCCATCCCGCCACTTACTCTCTCTCTCAAAAAAAAGGGGGGGGGGATGCCTGTGCCTGGGTGGCTCAGTCTGTTGAGCACTAGACTCTTGGTTTCAGCTCAGGTCATGATCTCATGGGTTGTAGGATTGAGCCCCACATCAGGCTCCACATTCAGGGGGGAGTTGGCTTGAGATTCTCTCCCTTTCCCTCTGCCCCTCCCCTGCTCTCACACATGCACACTCTTTCTCTCTCCCAGATAAAATAAATAAATAAAATCTTTTACAAAATGAAATTGCTCTTGGTTAAGTTACCAATGACCTCCTGGTTGCCAAACCCAATGGTCATTTCTTGGTCCTCTCTTTCCTCTCAGAAGCATCCAACCCAGGTGATCATGCCTTTCTCTCCAGGCTTCTGGACTCCATACTCTCATGGTTGCCCCCTGTCTCACTGGCAGCCCCTTCTTCATCTCCTTTGATGTTTCCTCTCCTCCTCTCCAGTTTCTGAATGTTAGAGTGGCCCAGGGTTCGGCCCTTGGTGTTTTTCTTCCCTCTATCCTTCCTCTCTTTTTTTTTTTTTTTTTAAAGATTTTATTTATTTGTCATAGAAAGAGAAGCGAGAGCAAGCACAGGCAGACAGAGTGGAAGGCAGAGTCAGAGGGAGAAGCAGGCTCCCTGCGGAGCAAGGAGCCCGATGTGGGATTCGATCCCAGGACGCTGGGATCATGACCTGAGCCAAAGGCAGCTGCTTAACCAACTGAGCCACCCAGGCGTCCCTATCCTTCCTCTCTTAATGAAGATTGCATGTAATCTTGTGATTTTAAACAGCATATTCTATATGCTGATGGTTCTGTATATCTATTTACAGATATCTTCTATCTTCTGTATCTCTTAGCCTTCCCCTGTCTACCAGACTTAAATACTTAATAGCCTAATAAAACATCTCTAATTCAACAAGTCCAGAACTAAAGGTTTAAAACACAGCCTACAGAATTGGAGAAAACATTTGTAAATCACTTATCTGATAAGGGTCTAACATCCAGAACATAACAAGAACTCGTACTATTCAATAAAATGACAAATAACCCAATTTAGAATAGGCAAAGAATTTGAGTAAACACTTCTTCAGAGAAGATATACAAATGGCCAATAAGCCCTTGAGAAGATACTCAGTATGGTTAGTCATTAGGGGAATACAAATTAAATAAATACAAATTAAAACCACAATGCAATATGACTTCACATCCACTAGGATGGCTATGATAAAAAAAGATAGACAATAGCAAGTGTTGGCAAGGACCTGGGGAAGTTGGAACTATGACCCATTGCTGGTCAGAGTGTAAAATGGTGCAGCTTCTTTGGAAAGCAATTTGAAAGTTCTTCACAAAGGGTTACCATATGACCAAGCAATCCACTAGTGGCTTTCTCTAAACTCCAGAAAACTGGGGCGCCTGGGTGGTTTAGTGGGTTAAGCCTCTGCCTTCGGCTCAGGTCATAGTCTCAGGGTCCTGGGATCAAGCCCTCATCGGGCTCTCTGCTCAGTGGGGAGCCTGCTTCCCCCTCTCTCTCTGCCTGCCTCCCTGCCTACTTGTGGTCTCTGTCTGTCAAATAAATAAATAAAATCTTTAAAAAAAAATAAGCTCCAGAAAACTAAATACATATGTCCACATAAAAACTTACACATGAATGTTTATAATGACATTATTCATAATAGTTAGAAAGTGGAAATAATATAAACATCCATCAATGATGAATAGATAAATAAAATTAGCATATCCATATAATGGAATGTTATTTGACCATAAAAATAATGAAGTACAGGGCGCCTGGGTGGCTCAGTGGGTTAAGCCTCTGCCTTCAGCTCAAGGCATGATCCCAGGGCCCAGGGATGGAGCCCCGCATTGGGGGGGGGGTCTCTGCTCAGCAGGGAGCCTGCTTCCCCCTCTCTCTCTCTGCCTTCTTAGGATCTCTGTCTGTCTGTCTGTCTCTCTCTCAAATAAATGAATAAATAAATCTTTAAAAAAATAATGAAGTACAGATGGGTGGGTGAACGTTGAAAACATTATGCTGAGTAAAAGAAAGTAGACACAAAAGACCGCATATTGTAGGAGTTCATTTATATAAAATTTCTAGAACAGGCAAGTCCATAGGGACAGAAAATAGATTTCAGGGACAAGGGAATGGGGGAGTGGCTAAAGAATAAAGGTTCCTTTTCCAGTTCAACAAATGTTCTGGAATTAGTGTGATGGTTGCAACACTTGTAAATATACTAAGAACCACCAAATTCACATTTTTAAAAAAATTATTTATTTATTAATTATTTTTTTTAATTTTTTATTTTTTATAAACATATCTTTTTATCCCCAGGGGTACAGGTCTGTGAATCGCCAGGTTTACACACTTCACAGCACTCACCAAAGCACATACCCTCCCCAATGTCCATAACCCCACCCCCCTTCTCCCAACCCCCCTCTCCCCAGCAACCCTCAGTTTGTTTTGTGAGATTAAGAGTCACTTATGGTTTGTCTCCCTCCCGATCCCATCTTGTTTCATTGATTCTTCTCCTACTCACTTAAGCCCCCATGTTGCATCACCACTTCCTCATATCAGGGAGATCATATGATAGTTGTCTTTCTCTGCTTGACTTATTTCGCTAAGCATGATACGCTCTAGTTCCATCCATGTTGTCGCAAATGGCAAGATTTCATTTCTTTTGATGGCTGCATAGTATTCCATTGTGTATACACATTTTTGAAAAAGATTTTATTCATTTGTTACAGAGAGAGAGAATGTGAGCACAAAAAAGGGCAGCGGCAGGCAGAGGGAGAAGCAGGCTCCCTGCTGAGCAAGGAGCCTGATGTGGGACTTGATCCCAGGACCCTGGGTTCACAACCAGAGCTGAAGGCCGCCGCTTAACCGACTGAGCCACCCAAGTGTCCCGTAAATTCACATTTTAAAGAGGTGAATGATATGTGGATTATATCTCAATTTAAAAATTATCAGAATGAAAAAGAAAAACACTGAATTCTTGATCCTTCCTGACCTGAAACTCCATCTAAAGCCTCTTCCAGCTCCACCCTTCCAAATGCTCAGGCCAAAAATGTTGGAGCCTTCCTAGCTTCTCCTATTTTCGCACACCCTATATCCAGTCCATTAGAATATCATACAGGTTTGCCCTGCAAAATATATCCAGACTCTGAGCACTTCTCTCCGCTTCCACTTCTTACCTCCTCCTCGGCTGGTGTGACTTTGGGACAGGCCCCTTCCTCACATACCTGATTTACTGTTGGGAGATTTCCCCTGGCTTCCTGTTTCTACCTTCGCCACCCTTGAGGCGGTTCTCAACACTGTGTCAGGGGATCCTTTCAAAGCACAAGTCAGATCTTGTCCCTCTTCCGCTCCAAAGTCTGCCAGGGCCCCCATCCCTCTACTGTGACCTCCAAGGCTCTCATGGTCACCCTTCTCCATTATTTCTGCAGCTCCATCTCCTTCCGGCCTCACTGACTCAACACCAGCCGCTCGAGCTTCCTTGTTGCTTCTGGAACATACCTGACAGCTCCCACTCCAGAGCCTTTGCCTTGCAGCTACCCTCTGCCTGGAATACTCTGGAATACTCTTGGCCCTCTGCCTGGTCAACCCCAGCCTTGCTTCAAGTTATTGCCCTGCTGTCACTCTCTTGAGAGACCCACTCTGATTACACACTCCCAGCACCCCGTCTCCCTTACCCTGCCCTGCTTCTTTCCCACTGTACTCAACCCCAGTAGCATATAATGTCATTTACTCTATGTTTATCTTCTTTCTCTATTTTTATTTTCTTTCTCTATGTTTATTTTCTTTCCTTGCCTCCAGGTAAGATCCACATGATTAGGGCCTTTATCTGCTTTGTTCACTGACTTACCCCAAGCAGCTAGAACTGCACTATGGACATAGTCTTTTTTTTTTTTTTTTTAAGATTTTTATTTATTTATTTGACAGACAGAGATCACAAGTAGGCAGAGAGGCAGGCAGAGAGAGAGAGAAGGAAGCAGGCTTCCTGCTGAGCAGAGAGCCCGATGCGGGGCTCAATCCCAGGGCTTGATCCCAGGACCCTGGGATCATGACCTGAGCCAAAGGCAGAGGCTTTATTTAACACACTGAGCCACCCAGGCACCCCTGGACATAGTCTTGCTCCATAAATATTTGCTGAATGAATGAATGAACTCCGAAGGATGAGAAAGAATTAATCAAGAAAAGTGCAGGGAGTGTTCTGGGCAGAGAAATGGTGTGCATAAATGTCTTCACAAATTAAGTGAGAAAAATAACATTTGCACATCAAACAAATGGCCTGGCATAAAACCATTTGATAAAATTCAATTCTCATTCATGATAAGAGCAAACCCCTTCCTTCCATAACAACTCTAAACAAACTTACAAACCTACTTCTTAACTTGATAAGGGGTTATCTGCCAGAAACTCAGGGCAAACAGCATGTGTAATGGGAGAGCATTGGAAGGTTTCCCACGGTCCAGACATCCTTCTGGCATATGGTAGGATCACACTTCTCTGCTCCTTTGGAAGGGGCTCGGCCAAGGGACTTGCTCTGAAATGTTAATGGACAGAACAAGAGTGACCGGGGTGAAGCTTCAAACAGTGCGTAATTCATGCCAGCCCTTCCCTCCCACCTCGGTGATCATGAAAGCACGGGTCCGTGGAGGTATGAGGACTCCATCAGGCTGAGTCTCTGAGAAACAAGGAACGTCTCCCTGCCCCATGACTTGTGTTGCACGAGAGGTGTGAGTGAGAAGTGAATTTGAACAAGAAACAGAATTATTGTGTAAAGCCACAGGATTTGGGATTGTTTGTTATCGCAGCCTACCCGGACCTATTTGGAATGGTACACCCAATGCAGTCAGAAGTGAATCAATGCCTCTGCTCTTCGAAAATATACTGGAGGTTACAACTGATGCAATAAGAAACCAACAACAAACAAGAGGTTTAATGACTGGGAAGGAAGAGGCCAAAGTGCCCGTTATTGGTGGTGAGGTGATTATCTACCTGGAAAACCCAGAGCAAAAATTGATGAGTCCAGCAGAATGGTTGGAGGCCAGATCAATATTTACAAATCAAGAGCTTTTCCATATATCAACAATAACAATTTGAAAATTTAAAAACAACTTTTAAATCCCATTCACTGTAGTAGCAAAAACTGTGAAATATTTATGAATGAACTAATTAGAAATAGATAAGACCTTCATGGTGAAAACAATAAAATTGTAATTGAAAGACACAAAAAAGACCCAAATAAATGGAGAGATGTGTTGTGTTTTGTGATAGGATGACTACCCTTGTAAAAATGTCGGTTCTCCCCTCCCCCAATTAATTTAAAACTCCAATGTGATTCCAGGCAAAATCCCAAAAGGACTTCTTAGAACTTGAGCAGATGCTTCTAAAATTCCTATGTTTATTCATTCTCAACACAAAACCTTGTGGAGGGCTTACTATGGGTCCAACTCTATCCTAGGTACTGAGGATACAGAGGTGAATGAAACAAACAAAAAAGCCCTTCATTCCTATGAGAGAAAACCAATGATAAAACATAGAGGTATAGGTACATAATATCTCATGGTGATTATACACAGTATTTATAAATGGGCAACAATAACCCCTTGAAAAAGAACAAATAGTAAGGGTTAGGGGGTCGACTTACCAGATCAAAAGATATATCACAAAGCTGCAATTGTAAGAACAGTGATGGGTACACATCAATAGAGGATAAGAATAGAATAGAACCCAAAACCAAACTCATGCATCTAGGGGGATTTGACTTAGGATAAAGAACCCATTTCACACCAGTAGGACAAGATGGATTCTTCATGAGAGGGATTGGCACAATTAAATTAACTTGTGGGAAAAGATTAATTCCTACTCATAAATAAAAAAATAAATCCAAGTTTAAAATTCTAGATGAAAAAGAACCAGAACAACCTCAAATTTTTAGAAGAAAGCATCGAGGAATATCAGCACGATTTTTGGGTAGAAAGTGCCTTTTAAATATTCCTGGTGGGGAGGAGTATGTGACTACACAATTTGGAGGTTGGTTTTGACCATTTGAAGTAGAAATACACCCAATCTATGACCTATCAGTTCTACTTTTAGATATTTAATCCAGGAAAACACTTGCCCACATACATAAAGATGTATATGGAGATTCATGGCAGCATTGCTTACCATATCAAAAAATTGGGGAAAAATTTCAAATTCAATATATTTTGGACCATCAATATAGAAATGAATTAATGAAATGTGGCATTTCATATATTGAATTATTATTACTCAGCATTTTAAGAAAGACTTATTTAGGGGCACCTGAGTGGCTCAGTAGTTGAGCATCTGCCGTCGGCTCCGGGCATGATCCAGGGTCCTGGGATCCAGCCCCACTTCGGGCTCCCTGCTCAGTGGGAAGCCTGCTTCTCCCTCTCCTACTCCCCCTGCTTGCGTTCTCTCTCTCTCGCTATCTCTCTCCCTGTCAAATAAATAAATATTTTTAAAAACATTTATTCATTTTAGAGAGAGAGAGAGAATGCATGAGGAGAAGCAGAGGGAAAGGGAAAGAATCTCAGGCAGACTCCTTGCTGAGCGTGGAGCCCAGTGTAGGGCTTGGTCTCATGACCCTGAGACCATGACCTGAGCCGAAATCAAGAGCTTGATGCTTAACCAACTGAGCCCACCCAGGCAGCCCTAGTATTCAGCATTTTAGAAGAATGAACCAGAGGGCACCTGGGTGGCTCAGTGGGTTAAAGCCTCTGCCTTCGGCTCAGGTCATGATCCCAGGGTCCTGGGATCAAGCCCCATGTTGGGCTCTCTGCTCAGCAGGGAGCCTCCTTCCCCTACTCTCTCTGCCTACGTGTGATCTCTCTCTCTGTGTCAAATAAATAAATAAAATCTTAAAAAAAAAAAAAAGAATGAACCAGAACTAAGTCTGTGCGTATGATCATGCAAGATCTCAAAACACATTGTTGAGTAAAAACAATTCCTAAATGCTACCTACAATGCGATGTCTTTTGCATTTATATTTGTTAAATACACACACAAAACAATATTAAATACTACCACTATATTATAGTGTGTTAGGATTCTCCAGAGAAGAAGAACCAATAGGATAGATAGATGGGTAGGTAAGTAAATAGATAGATGACTTATTATAAGAAATTGATTCATGCAATTATGGAGGCTGAGAAGACACACGACCTACCATCTATAAGCTAGAAATCTAGAAAAGTCTGGGGACATAGCTCCAGTCTGAATCTAAAGGCCTGAGAACCAGGAGATCTGATAGTAAAAGTTCCTGTCCAAGTCCAAAGCTTGAGAATCAGGAGCACCAGCGGTTTGAGTCCCAGGCCAAGGGTAGAAGATGAACGTCCCAGCTCGGTGAGGCAGAGAGTGAATTCTCCCTTCCTCCACTCATTTGTTCTATTCAGGCATGATGCTGGCCCACACTATGGAGGGTCACCTGCTTTACGGAGTCCACCAATTCAAATGCTAATCTCATCTGGAAAAGATTTCTTCTCTTTCCTTCCTTCCCCGCCCCCTTTCTTTCTTTCTTTTAAGATTTATCTATTTATTTCAGAGAGAGAGAGAGAGAGAGAGAGTTGTGTGTGGAGGGCAGGAGCAAAGGGATAGAAAGTCTCAAGCAAACTCTGTGCTGAGCACAGAGCCCAACATGGGGCTCGATCCCACGACCCTGAGATCATGACCTGAGCCAAAATCAAGAGTCAGATGCCCAACCGACTGCACCCCCCAGGTGCCCTAACATTATTATTTCTCCAGAAATAATGTTTAACCAAATGTCTGGGCACCACATGACCCAGCAAACTTGACACATAAAAGTAACGACCACAGATAGTAATAGCTAACATCCACTCGGCATGTACTGTGAGCCTGGCACTCATCCTAACCACCTAACACAGAACATCTTACATGAATCTTAAAACAACACTACTCAAAAAAAACAAAACAAAACACACTTTGTTACTATTATTTATCCTTTACACTTTTTTCACTTTACAGATGAAAAAACTGAGGCAGGTTTAATTAAGTAATTCAATAATTCAGTAAGTGATTAAGTAATTTGCTTAAGCTTACACAGGTAGGAAGCAGGAGCACTAGGAAGCAAATCTTGGCAGTTTGGTTCCAGAGCCTGAGCCCTGGCCCCCTGTTCTCCCGGGAGGCAAGGGACTGATGGGGGCAGGGAGCAGGTGGACATTATAATACCTTTAATGTTCTGTTTTTAGGGGTGTCTGAGTGGCTCCCCAGGTTAAGCCTGAGCCTCTATCTTCGGCTCAGGTCATGATCTCAGGGTCCTGGGATGGAACCCTGCATCGCGCTCTCTGTTCAGCAGGGAGCCTGCGTCCCTCTCTCTCTCTCTCTCTGCCTGCCTCTCTGCCTACTTGTGATCTCTCTGTCAAATAAATAAATAAAATATTTTTAAAAAAAATTCTGTTTTTAGGGGACAAAGGTAATTGGTATATTATTTGTGATGTTAAGATTAATATTTAAATATGATATATTGAATACATAACCATGAAATTACAGAATTAATTTTCAAGATATAGTGTTCAGTGCTACAAGGAAGTAGACGGTGCTTCATAGCCTCTAATGGTGGAATAGGACCCAGCTGATGGGCAGGCGTGTTTGGGAGACTTTCCTGAGGAAGTGCCTTTGAGCTGAGCTATGGCTGATGCATTTATTAGTCAGCAACGTTGGGTGGGGGGGGTGGGGGGGGGAGGGATTTCCTGGCAGAGGAAACAACATGAGCAAAGGCCCTGAGGGGGCACCACAAATTCCAGAAACTGGAAAAAGACAAACGTGTTGGACCTTAGAGACGAGTCTAACGTGGGATGAAGCTAGAGGTGGGCAGAGCTCAGATCTCATGGAAGCTTCCAGGCCGAGGGAAAGGGCTGGGAGCTTAATTCTAAGCCCAGCGTGTGCTGTTGAGTTAGATACGAACCGGAAACGCTGACTGACACCCTGGAAATCCCTGGAGTCACTTTCTCAGGGCTGAGCTATGGAAGTGAGCAGAAATGCCAAGATAGAGAGCGAAAGCGTAGACCACTGTCAACGCACGTGGCCATGAAGCCCAAGACGGGCATCGAGAGGCACTTGCAAGGAGAACGTGCAGTCGAAGGACGGACTTGATTTTTTTTTTTTTTTTTTTGACGGACTTGATTTTTGCTGCTGTTTTTAGTTTTAGGTTGAGAACGACTTCTATACACAAAGACAAACCCCCAAGGATGTTCACTGTAGCACAGTTTAATAGGACAACAAAAAAGAGAACACAAAAATCTAGTAATAGATCAGTTAATTAAATTATGGGCAGTACAATTCAGCCCTTAAAAAATCATATTGTTGGGGGCGCCTGGGTGGCTCAGTCAGTTAAGCGGCTGCCTTCGGCTCAGGTCATGATCTCAGGCTCCTGGGATCGAGCCCCGCATCGGGCTCCCTGCTCAGTGGAGAGCCTGCATCTCTCTGTTCCTCTCCCTGCCGCTCTGCCTACTCATGCTCTCTATCTCTCTGTCAAATAAATAAACAAAATCTTTAAAAAAAAAAATCATATTGTTGGAGAATATCTATAGTTATGGGGAAATGTCTGTAATATATTAAGTTTAAAAAGCAAGTTATAAGATAATGAGTATATTACCATTTCATTTATTTATTTATCTGAAAGAGAGAGTAAGAGAGAGAGAGAGAGAGAGAGAGGAGCAGGGGAAGGGGCAGAGGGAGAGGGAGAAGCAGATTCCCCACTGAGCAAGGAGCCTGACTTGGGCTGGATCCTGGGACTCTGGGATCATCATGACCTGAGCTGAAGGCAGGTGCTTAACTGACTGAGCCACCCAGGATCCCCACAATCTCATTTTGATATCAAAAATTAAGTCTATGTAGCGAGATGATTCCTTTATCACTTTCTTTCTCCCTGCCTTCATGTCTGCTGGTAGAAAAAGGGGTCTTTGGGCCCTCCAGCAACACAATACAAATTATGCCAAAGGAAGCGATCCTCTTTGTCAAAAGAGAGGTTTATTTCTCTTGTGGATGCTCCCTGCAGGCCCAGCATGGGGCTGGGCTGCTGGAGGAGGGCTGTGGGATGAGAAGGAAGGGGCTTCTGGCCCCCGCTTAGACCAACTTCATCTCAAAGCTGAAAAAAAAAAATGTATTCCTCCTTCTCTGGATTTTGGAAGAATTTCATTTCATTGAAGTTCTTCATTTCAATCTGTGCTAGATCACAAGAAACACTTCGGCGGGCTTAAGTGTGGAAAGAAGACGTCACTAGTCAGTATCTGAAATGAGAGGCCGAATTTACTCGTGGAACCAAGGGAGAGCTGCGTGTCAAGCCACGTGTCTGAGGCTAACCTCCGCGAGGCGTGGGGAAGGGCGGAGTTCAGGGGTGGGTCGGCTTTCAGAGGGCTGACCTTGGCCCTGGAAGCCTGGAACATGGAGGGAGCCCGTCGCTGACTGGTTATTTTCACGGTGTGCTATTACGAAGCACACGGGTTAGGGAACACGGTTACTGGAACAAGTGGTGGAATAAACCAGGTTTATAACTGGTTGCTTGTTACAGCCACAGAACAATTAGTCTTTGCCCAAGAGGGCATTTTATTTACATTTTATTCCCAGGGGAAAGGGGCGGGGTAGAGGGTGGCAGATGGCAGGGAAGTCTACACCTACACAAAGACGCAGAGCCTTGGTTGCTGGAGCTGATCTTGACTGGCTGGGACTGGATTCTCACGGATCCCAAAGGCACCTGCAGTCTCCTGGATTTGGACTTGGAACTTGGCTCTGAGAGAGGAATCCGCAGGCCCCGTATGCTCCCCACGGCTGCTGAAAGTTGTATTTCCAGCCAGCCTGGGGACAGCTCCAGGATGCACCCCCAGGTTCAGACTCGGCCCTCCCTTCGGGTGATGGCTTCCATGACCGCACGTGGCTGGCCCTGGGTCCACACCCTGGGTCCACGCGGGAATCAGATCCTGGGAGGCCTCAGCTTCTGCCTTTCCTGCCTGCCTGGCCTCGAGGCAGCCGTGGCCAGCTGTCAACTCCCCTGACCCTCCAGAGACGCCGCCGCTGAAATCCTCTGGGCAGATTTCTTGCCCTCTCCGTACTTCCTTCCAGCTTGTTTGGTAAGTGAGAAGACTTCACAGGCTTCGGAAGAGGACTGTGGCAGAGACTGCTTGGAAAGGGATAAAGAGCTCAACGAGGGGAGGATATCACCATTACAGTCTAAACCCCAGACCCCAGCCGGGCGGCAGGCGGTCACAGGGCTGTAAACAGCTCTCGCTGTGTGAGCACAGAGGCTCCCGTTACCGTGTTGCCCACATGGGTGGCCTGGCTGACGGCAGGGCGGGGGCCCTAGAGGGGACAGGAGAGGGGAAACACTTGCATGGGGGTCGGGGAGTCCAACCGAGGTCAGGGCCGGTTCTCCAGAGTGCCTCCATGAGAGACCAGTAGGGTGGCGGGACCCTGTCCCCATCACCCAGGTGATACCCTCTCGGTGGGAGGAACAGGGAGGGGGCCACCTCCTCCCTGCCTGACCTTCCTGCCTGGTGTTCTCTATGGTAACGAAGTTATACCTCAGGGACTAGAAACACACCATCTTTTTGGCCTGGAGCCCCGTGGCCTCTGAGGTGGGGCCCGCAGACGGCTAGCAGGGGCCAGGCCCTCATCTGCCTCAGTCGCAGCCAATGTCACGGGGAGGGGGAATGCTCCAGGCTTCCCTCAGGAAAGGGAAGGGTCCGTTTTCTCTGGGAAAACAGCTGCTGGGCTCTGGTGCTGACAGACAGCCATCTTTCCCCACCAAGGCTCCGTCCTACCGCTGCCCTGTCTGGAGCCTTGATTTCCCACCAGAGTTTGTGGAGGGGCCTATTCTGTCGACCCGCCCGACCCGCCTCGCAGATGTCTGGCCTGCTTCTCGGGCTTGGAGCAGACACGGCTCTCCTCCCCTTTCCCTCTCCTTCATCTCACTCACTGATAAATTTTCAAATTCTGGCTCACTTCGCTTTCAGGGCTTTGGACAAGCCTGGGCCTCAGGTTTGTGTGGAAATAGATTTTTTGCAAATTTTCCTTCAGCCCTGAATTCCAAAATTGTGTCACTCTCCTGATGAAAAAAAACCTCAGTGCTTCCCACTGCCTAGCAAAACCCTAATTCCCTACGATAGCATCCAGGGCCCCGGGCTACCTTCTGGCCTTCTCTATGACTCTTCCGTTTCACATACCTTAAGCATCAGCCAAACCGCACCACTCGAAAATCCCAAAGCACGACGGGTCCTTTGTTAACGGGTTGCCTCCCAGTAGACGCCTTCCCCAGTCATCTCCCCGCACTGGCTTGCCTTTCCTCAAGTAGCTCAAGCGCCACTGGCTTTGAGAAGCTGGCCCTGGCATCTCAGATTTCTCTAGTAGCCCTTCACCTGCATTTGCTCAAGCCACGTGGCCTTCTTTCCTTCTATTATAATCACCTGCTCATATCTGATTCCTTTGACCAACTTTGTAAGATCAGAAACAAGGTCTTACCCCCTCTCTGTGCAACCCTGGTTGAGTCTGGTATTCCACTGGGCTTGGTCTCCGCTGGGTGTCTCTGAGCGAGCCTCTCTCAAAGAACATTACGGTCTTCAACAGGAGGGACACTCTTACAAACACTTGCCTCACTTCCTGAATGACCCGAAGCCTCAAGAGCTCTAGGACAAAACCCTAAGCTCTTTTCTAGATCTAGTCCCCGGGGCCTTTTACTCCCTTCCCCAGCTTCCCTGAATGCTCTCTCCTAGTTCTTAGGTAGATCAGCTTAGCCTCTCCAGCCTAGACCTCTCTCCTTAGCCTTCTTCTGCCTCACAGACTGGAGTTTTCTTTATTAAGCGGGAAAGTGGGAAGGCTTTCATGTGGTGATAAAGTTGTCCCCTCACACGTGTATCTACTACAAAATGCCTGCTTCTAGGAGCCTCAGAGAGTGCTCCTGAGTGGAGGAATCATCGAAACAACTAGCTCGCATGCATAATTAAAGCCAAACTTACTTCTCTTGCTTCCCAGTATCTCCTAGGCCAAGCCGAAGTAATCGGTTGCCTGGATTTGCTACAGTCTTCGAAGTGGCCCTTGTACCTCTAGGCTGGCGTCCCTAGAGTCTCTAGATCTTTCAAAAATGTACTTAATATCACTTCACTCCCCTGCTTGCAATCCTCCAATGGTTTCCCTCCACGTTATAACCGAATTCCTGCCCCTCACGCTGTCTTGTAAAGCCCTTCGTGACCCCATGACCCGGCCCCCCCCCCTCCCCCTGACATCCCATCCTGTGCCCTTTCCCCCTTTCTCGTCATGCTGCCGTGGCCTGGAATTCCTCCCGTGCCGTGACACTGCCGTGTCCTCTGGCTGAGTGCTTTTCCTCATGATCTTGACAGGACCAACTTCTTCCTGTCCTTTAAAACTTCCCCATACATGTCACTTCCTCTGAGGCCCCCCCATGGCCTCCTGGTCTGGAGCACCTTCCTCCAAACACCATCTCATCTCCTTTCCTTATTTTCCATATATTCCATTCAGCCTCTGTTGCTGCACGACAAACTGGCCCCACACGATTTATTATTAATGAATCTCACAGTTCTGTGGGCCAGAAGCCCAACAGGGCATGACAGGTAGGAGCTCCTCTGCTCTATGGGGTTTGAGGCCTCAGCTGAGGTGAGGGGGGAGGGGAGGGGAGGCTGGGAGCTGGAAAAGCTGGAGGCCGGCTAAGTGCACTCACTCTTGCTCACACAGGCTCTCTCTCTCCACCTTTCTGTGGCAGCTTGGGCTTCCTTCCAGCATGGTGGCCTCACGATAACGGACCTCCTTATGTGGCAGCTCCATCTCCCAAGAGACCAAGCAGAAACTGCCAGCCCTCTCAGAAGGAACCATTTTGGGTCTCTTCCGACTTACGGAGAAGACCCAGGTCAACTCACATTCAGAGGGAGGGAACAGAGGCCTGGCCTCTCAAGGAATATAATGTCAAAGAATTCAAGGCCATCTCTAAATGTGCCAGAGCCACATTTTGGTAAAAAGACATTTTCTTATTAATTTCTTTGTTTACACGGGAAACTTGCTTGTTGAGCAAAAAGTGGGTTTAAAACAAACTCGTTTTTTTTCTGTCATCAAGGTTTCTAGATGAACCGTGTTCATTGTCCTTTTCCTGTCTCTTAATGGCATTTTGGGGAGACTTTCTAAAGTTCCTGTCACTTTAACTTAGGAAAAGTCCAGCACCATCTAGGCTGGTCTGTCCAACCGAAGACCCACCCCTTTGCCTGGACTGGGCTGGATTGGGCCCAAGGGAGCAGGGTGGGCACAGTCTCCCCTTGTACGTCGCTTTGTGTTTGCTATGGCTCCCTTCTGCTCCTTCGCACAGGGTCGAGAAGGAGTGGCCGGGGGAAAGGACTACTTAGCTGTGGCCATGTCTTCTCTGGCTGTGAAGGCAGCTGGTCGGATGGGCCTCTGGAGGCCAGCTCCATTGTGGGGCCACAGTGGGGCTCCTGTGGGGCAACAGGCCCCCACAGCACTGTTCCCCGCCCAACTCTAGGTCCGCCAGCCCCACTCAGCGGTTGCTCCAACCCTCCACCCGGAGCCCACCGCCTCCTCACAGGTTTCCCTCTTGGGAGAGGGGGGGGCTGCCTAGGGCTGTCCACCTTCCCACCCCACACACCCTGACTCCAGGGAAGCTCCCGCTGGCTGCGCCTCTCTCCGTTCCGTCCTGCTTCAGCTCTCCACTCCCCACAGCTGCAGTCCAGCTAGCACATGGGCTCATCGGCACAGCACATCCAGCCCCGGCGAGAGGAGGGGAAGGGCCAGCGAACCTCGCCTCTCCCCCTCTCCCTTCCCCCTCTCTCCCCCTCTCCCTTCCCCCTCCCGGGGCTCTGCTTGTAAAGACCGTGAAGACTGAGGAAGGGGGTGGGGGGCGGTGTCTGCGGCTCGTAAACACCAGTCATCTCGTGACAAATCCTGTAGGCAGAGGTGTCCCACCCCAAATTATTTCCCTCTGTTTCAGAGTGTGAGATGCTCAAGACCCTTTTCCTTAGCCCTGAGTCCAGTCATCAGTCTGAGCAATGGAAAAGTCCACCCAGTATCCGGCAACATATGGTCATGGTCTGTCTCTCTCCTCAAATCTAAGATCCGTGGGAATGGGGCTTTGCGTGCTCGATTCCCCCACTGAGTCCGTGGTGCTGGGACGGTGTCAGGTGCAGTGACTTTGGCTCCGCAAAGGAAGAGGGCCCTCTGAGACCTAAAGGACACCCAACACAGTCAAATGTCAAATGGGCCAGTCAGTTCCCTCCTTGCTCATTCCTGCCATGAGGCTCCCAGCCACCCATGCCGATTTTCACTTCGGGCCTCCGGAAGCTTCTCTGGTCTCGGTTTAGCATCCTAGAGGGGTTGTTGGCCTGGGAGGGGAGGCTGATGTCCAAGTGAGTGGGAGCCTGGGAGGCTGAGGGCCTTGGACACGCTACAGGGGCTGGGCTGGGGGTCTCTGGAGCCAAGCCAGAGGCCTGACCAAGGGAAGGGGCGCTCTTCTCAGCTTTTGGTCTGTGAAAGTCAGTGGCTCAGGATGGCTGCCGCTGCATCATGGAGAAGTAGGAGAGAAGTGCATTCTCCTGCAAATGTGTCCCCCGAGGCCGGCCCACACCTCCTCTGCGACCACGCCAGAAGCACATTCTGACCAGAGCGTCCTCTGTCTGGGGGGCCCGGGCCTCCGTGAACACACTGCCAAGGGCAGCTGCCTCAGCAGGGCTTCTCCACCCCACCCTGTCCCACCCCACGGCGCCCCATCAGCCCTGGCTTCCCTCCAGAGCCCGAGGCCAGCCCCTGCCCCCTGCGTCCCTGCGGGTTTGTCCTGAGCAGCCTCAGATGACAGAAGTGGGGTGTCCCCCCGACCCCCACCACTCAGACAACATAAACCCACGTGTGTGCCTGGCAGGTCACAGGCAGGTGGGATGGTTTGGACTGAGAAAAGAGAACTTTCTCTCATGTCGTGCCAAGGGGTTCAGGAGGAAGGCAGAGGAAGATGGGAGGTGAGAAGAAATCGGGCATCTGCAGATCCCCGCATTCAGCAGCCTGAGCAGGCTGGGGGACGGCAGCTGGGACATCTCCTCCAAAGGCTGGGAGAAGCCCTGGTGCCCCGCTTCTTTCAGGGCCCCGGGGGCCAGGCACTGGAGTTGAATGTGGCTGGGGACCCGGGGGGAGGGGAAGAGGAATGTGCTCTTGAATTTGAGGTTGTTCAGGGTGGCTGGAACCAGGGGCTCCCACTTTGAGGCCAAGACTACATCTTGGGAACACCTCAGCACGGGAGAAGCGGACCCCAGGTCCTGCGGGAGTGGCTGGGGCCACTGGGGGTGGGGGTGGGGGTGGCCCTGAGCCCATCATCCCTCTTCCTGTCCCACTTCCGCGTTCTGCTGCTGTGGTCCCCGGCTCCACAGACACACACCCCTGGAAAAGCTGTTTCCAGACTAGAATACTTTATTCAAGAGAATCTGGCTTGGCAGTCACACAGCAGCCACTCAGGGGCAGCTGGCTCCATGGCCAGCCGAGGGCCCCCTCTTTGCCTATGTCCCTGAGAGGGGCATGGGGGGGACGCCTTGACAGTAAAGAACAACATCCCAGCACGAGCAGTGACAAGATGTAAGGAGAGACCTAGGGGACAAGCCACGGCAGAGGCCCCCAGGCCATGGCCTGTCTCCGGAGCTGCTGCTGCTCCGGCCGCTGCCTGCCTCCCCCCAGAAGTCGGGGCTGCTTGTCCACGCGGAGCCCCGGGCCGGGCCCTGCCGCCATCCCCGCTCTCTTTCCCGCTCCAAGGAAGCCCGCTGGGGCCTGGCCGGCCCCTCACCGGGCCTCAGGTCTTGTTTCTTCTCCAGCTGCAGCACACGTGGCTCCGGGGCCGCCTTCTTTCTCTCACGTTCTGTTTAAGGCACTGAATTCCTGAGGGTCCTGTCCCTCCCTGCCCCTCATCGCGGAGGGAGCAAGTCATTCAGCAGGGATACAACTGGCTAATAAATAGAGGCGTCAGCAGGGAGGGGACTGAGTGTGGCCGTAATAATAAATACAGGAGCCGGGCGGAGGCGACTCTCCTCCGAGGGGCCGGTTACCTCCGGGGAACAGTATGGCCGCACCTGCCAGAGACCAAACACAGAAAGGGGGTATCAGCACCCAAGGAGGGTGGGGGGCCCTCCTACGGGAGGGGGGCAAACCTGGAGGAAAAGCTTGGACAGAGCACAGGGAGACTGCAGCTTTCCTGGGTCTCTGCTCGCACCCGGGGCCGGGAAGCTGGGAGTTACTTTGCACCAAGCACTTAGCCCGGTGCCCAGCCCGGTGCAAAGCACTTTTTCATTGCCCTTTAACAACTTCCTGTGAGGAAGGCCCCGTTGCCACTTTCCTTTCGAAGACAAAACAAAACAAAAATGAAAACAGAAACAAAAATCTGCAAACTAACTTAAGGCTCAGAGAGGTTAAGAAACTTGCTGGAAGTCACACAGCACTCAGTGACAGAGCCAACTCTGAACCCAGTCTGGCTCCACACAATAATGCATCTGGTTATTCTCGGACAGCAGTCCCCTAGCAGGGGGACAGGCAACCCCAGATGTGCACGGAGGTTGTCTGAGGGATGTGTGAGTACTGATGGTACTCAGAGACTGGGTTTTCAGCCTGCTCATATCCTCTGCCTGAAAGCCATCTGCATGAGAAGTACCCGAGGTCTGCTTTCCCATGGCCTTGCCCACAACTGTCCTGCTCCCTCTGGAAGGGAAAGGAGCATCTTGTCCCTTCCTAAACCGGGTCAGTCCTTTGCCCCAGGGTAAAAGTACTGGGGTGGGGACGGTGAATAAAAAGACAACTTGACATATTGAGGTGAGTGTTAGGAAAGGAGAAAGGGCCTACAACCGGGCCACCAGGCCTTTTGCAAGTCAAGTGGTTTCCGTCTTCCTCTTTCAACAAAATTGAAGAACGGTTTAACCGGATTGTCAGCTACTACGTCAAGAGGAGTGATTTTTGTGAGATCACCTTGAGGCTTTGGCAAATAACTTGGAAGGAGTTCAAATGACTGCGTGACATCTAGTCCCATTTATTTCTGTGAGCATGGTTTCTCAACCTTTCCATCTATTAAAAAATGAGAATGGAATTAATGCTGAATCCTGTCTCGGTCTGGCAGGAGGTAACATGCATTAATGGATTCATTAACTAATTAAAAAGAGGTAGCCACTGCCATCTCACTGAGATGCACTCCTGGTAACATTGATGATACTTCTGGGTTTTGCATTTATTAAAATAATGATGTATTTGTGCTGTTTTGATCAAGTGGTACTACTAATAATTATTGCAATGATTTATTCCAGGGCAGAGCTTAATTTAGAGTTTTCTGTTCATAGGAAAATGAAAATCATCTCGATGTATATACCATTGTCATGGCCGATAAATAAGACAAGGCGATACGTCAAGGACTTTGAACATTCAAGCATATTAAGTTAGGCCACTCTGGGGGGGAAGTGGAAGGGATATACAAGGCCAAGGGGAAAAGAAGCAATGTAAACACACGACCACTAAAGCAGAGTGTTCACATCTCATTTTTAAAGTGAAATGATGGGCAGGGGCGCCTGGGTGGCTCAGCTGGTTAAGCATCTGCCTTTGGCTCAGATCATGATCCCAGGGTTGTGGGATCGAGTCCCAAGCCCCACATCGGGCTCCTCGCCCAGCAGGGAGCCTGCTTCTCCCTCTCCCTCTGCGGTTCCCCACGCTTGTGTGCTCTATCAAGTAAATAAATAAAATCTTTTTGTGAAAAAAAGTGAATGATGGTGAATATCAGGATAGCTTATCCTGTGGGGTAACCTGGAGGACATATAATGACTTTGCTAAAATACTAACATCTATAACACACCAGAAACGATACCCTTTGCAACTATTTATAATTTTGGTGAAAAAGTTCAATGTCAACTTAAAAATAAGTGAAGGAGTACATGAGTTTTTAAAATTCCTTCAGGAGGGGCACCTGGGTGGCTCAGTGGGTTAAAGCCTCTGCCTTCAGCTCAGGTCATGATCCCAGGGTCCTGGGATCGAGCCCCGCATCAGGCTCTCTGCTCAGCCGGGAGCCTGCTCCCACCTCTCTCTCTCTCTGTCTGCCTCTCTACCTACTTGTGATCTCTGCCTGTTAAATAAATAAATAAATAATCTTTAAAAAAAAAAAAAATTCCTTCAGGAGATTCCCCAAATGAGGTGTTGCTCTGCTGTCCCGGAAGACAGAGCAATGAGACACTGTTGGTCCAGGGCTCTCTCGCTGTTGGTCCGTGGGATTGGGGGAACCCCACATTGTCTACACTGCCAGCTTCTCCTTCCAGTCCATGCCTGGGCCCAAGGAACAAATGGGGGCCACACACTTTCAGGGGACCAACCTCCCCAGAATCCCTGTCTTGATGGAATGGGGTGGAAGTCTTGGAGGGGAGGGCTCATGGGGGTAGAACATGGGTCAGCTCCAGTTCCATGGTATGAATGATTTCCTGGAGTCTGGCACCGGGAAGAAGCAGGCTCTAGCAGAACCACCATGTGAATTTCTGTGCAGGTATTTTACTATTACTATATTTTTACTATTTTACTATTTACTCTCACAGATTTGGGTCCCCCCAACCCCCACTCTAATCCTCTCCCAGCCACATGCAGGCCTGGGCTGCAGCCTGGGCCTCCAGGTGTGAAGCCAAGATGGGCAGGTAACGCTGAGAGGGAAAGAGGAAGCTAGTGGCCCCTCAAGGTCCCCTGCTTGGGTGGGAAGCAGAGGGCTGGCAAGAACACGAGCCTGGGAGCTGATGGGGGGTTGCACCTCCCCAGTGCCGCTAGGCTCCCCTCCTTCTAAACAGAGAGACAAACAGGGCTCAGAGCGATGACATGACTTGCTCAGGGCCATGAGGAGACGCGGGGCTAAGCCGGATCGAGGACCGAGGTCCCCTGATGCTTCCTGGGCCCTAGGTTCTCTAGGAGATGCTGGCTCCCTGTTCTGCCGCAAGACTGCCCTGGGCCTTGCTTTTCCCCTTCCCAACCGCTGATCCCTGCTGGCAGGGCTGGGGCTCCCCTTTGGCCAGGCCTCCTTGCCATCCCTGCTCCCCGCCTCCGCACACTCACAGGTGGCAGTCTGTGGGTCTCTGCTTCTCTCTCTTCCTCTTCCCCCTGCCCTTGGGTCTCCTCCTGCAATAAGCCAAAAGCGTCAAGACCAAGTGGCTGAGGGGGGCCCCCATGCTAGGACAGGGACTGGCAGGCCCAAGAATAGCCCAGAGCCCTGGCCAGGCCACTTACCTTTCTGGCTTCATCTTCTCCCACAGAGGCCTAGGAAAACAGACAGAGACCAGGGGAGAGTCAGGAAACCAAGAAGTGGGGCTCCCCGCCACCCCCACATCTCTCAGACCTCCAGAGCCTGGGTCCTGCAGTTAGTACTGGCGCCACTAGGGGGCAGGATGAGCCGGCAAGAGAGGGATGGGCAGAGGCCTCTGGGCTTCAGCTTCCACTCTAGGCTCTTGTGACCCCAGGAAGAGAGATAGGAATCTCCTCCTCGGGCCCCTTTCCACACCCTTCTGCACTCCTCAGCCTCTTGGTATCAAGCTGTGGACTTGTGAGTTTGTTCTCTGCTGACTTTCTCTGTTCACTTCCTTCCCTTGTACCTGCCCTTCCTCCCAGAGTGCATTGTGGGAGTTTCTGCAAGGACAGTGAATGAGTGGCAGGGCCCTGGACCGGAGGATGGCTGCCCCCAGCTGAGGCTCTGCCTGTCAGGGCACAACTGCCACCCCCACCCTGGGGACACATGCCACAGCAGGCAACAGCAGGGGGGAGTGCGGGAGGCGGTGGAATGGAGGAGGGGAGCCCGAGCCCCACAGTCACCAGGCATGGTCTGGCTCAGCCTGGCGGGGCTGTGGCTGGTGGCCCAGAAGTGAGAAGAAAGGTGTCCCTGTTGCCCAGACCTCTGGAAGGGGACAGGGCCTCAGTCTCCCCTGGGAACAGGGGTGGGGATGTGGGCAGGGTGGTAACCGTCCACTTTGGCGCCACAGAATGCTGCCCTAGGCCAGCTACCTCCCCTGGGAGCCAGCGCTGGGCCCTGCCTGGGCCAGTCGGGGCCTCTTGGACAGCCTGGTCATGTCTCTGCCATCTTGGGCCCATAAGAGACACTCTTGGGGCCTCAGTCTCCCCAGTCTGCCTGCCCCCAAAAAGTAGCTGTGAGGGCAAAGGTGACATAGAAGGTAAAGGTCACCGGTGGCACTGTGCCCAGGAGGGTTCACTACTGAACTATTGTTATGTGGCTAAGCCCTGGCCAGGACGGAAGGGAGGAAACGGACTGAAGCAGGGCCTCCAACAGAAGTACAGAGAAGAGGGCCTGGAGCCTGGGCTTGGGTCCAAAAGGGGTGGCCAGAACCCTGGGCAGTAGGCAGGGCAAGCCCAGGGCAGTGCTGGGGCTCCTGAAGAATGTGGTCATGGACGAGCGGGGTAGCACGAGAAAGGGCAAGCTCAGGTGTTAGACAGGCGGGGGTTCACTCACTAGTTGTGGTAAATAATGTAACTGTTCCAAGCCTCAGTTTCCTCCTCATAAAAGGGGACAACAACAGTACCCACTACCTCCCAGGGTTGTCACGAGAGGAGGGACCTTGTCTGCCTTGCTCACTACTGTATCCCAAGCATCTAGGACAGTGCCTGGCATACAGTAGGCAGTCAGTAAATGTTTGCTGAATAACTGAGAAAACATTCAAGGGCCTAGTGTGGGGCGAGGCACAGAAGAGGTGCACACGAGAAATGGTGGTCCCCCCATCTCCTGGCCCCCAGACAGGGCTCAGGACCTCTAGTCTGGCGCCTCCATCCACGGCTCAGGGGTACCAGGAGAGTACCAGGTTGCAGCCCGTCTCTCTCCTCCCGAGCCTGGTGGAAGTGCCGGGCCTGCTGCTCCTGGTCACTCGTGTCAAGGTGCCCTGGGCAAAGGCAGCAAGACCGGTGCTGGGCAGAGTGTCCGCCAGGTGGAGGCATGACTTTAAAGAAAGCCCATGACTCCTACTTTCTGCTGCCTTTCTCCTGCAGAGCTCATCCCCCTCTGCCCCTCAGTCCAGTGTCCCCTTCCCCAGCGAACCAGCCGGACCCTGGACAATGTCTAGACCAGCAATGTCCTCGCCCCACGCTTCTCTTCCAGGGCTGTGGCAGCTCCCTCCCCTCTCAGAAAGCAGGACAGTGTGCCCCCTGCCCCTGCACGTCTAGGAGGGACCCAGGCTTCCGCTGCCCCCACGGTGTCTCAGGCAGCTGTGCTCCACGGATGGGACCCCTTCCCCAGGCCAACCAGGCCGATGAGAGGGATAAAAGGGGGATAAAAAGCTGCCACTGGCCCCCGACTTCCTTGGTCTCCTTCAGCCACGAGGAAGATGCAGGGAGGCTGGGCAGCCACTTAGCTGAGGCCGGCGAGTACGAAGGGCCTGTCCCAGCCGCTCCCGAGGACCTACCTGCACTCGCAGCGGATGTGCTGAGAGAATGTCAGCTCCACGTAGGAGGGCCGGGTCTTAGCGCGGATCTTCAGGACCTTCGGGGAGAGAAGGGTTGGATGCGTGGATTGGGGGGTGACTGTGGGCTTGCAATATCCTCTCCACCCTCTCCTCGCGAGGAGGGCCAGACTCCTTGCTTCCCACCAGCCTTTGCGTGACGTACTCTCGTTCTGCTCTGAGTGGGGGGCAAACAGCCCCGCACCTGTGTGTGGGTCGAGGAAGGCCCTGGTCCTCCTCAGCCTTGTCTCAAGGGACTGAATGTTGAGGTAACAGAAGTTGCATTTATGAGGCACCTTGCACAGGGCTGGGCCTCACTAGCAAGTGCTCCATAAACCAGTGTGTGTGTGTGTGTGCGTGTGCGTGTGCGTGTGTGTGTGTGTGTGTGTACATGAGCATAAAGCTCAGAGTGCCAAATGCTCCCGGTGTGCACAGGGACTTCCTGAATCTGAACACACTTCTCTTCCAAGTGCAACCAGATACCCTTAGATCTTGGGGTAGGAGAAAGCTTGAGGCCCAGAGCGCTGGTAATGGAGGAAGCGAGTGGGCTCCAAGCTGGCCCAGGGGTGGGTGGGGAGAGCTGGGGCCTGGGAGTCAGTTCCAGTTCCCATGACTACAACCACGACCCTCTCTCCTCCCTCCCGGGCACCTACCTGCATGGTGACATTGACGGTCTCTATGGGCACACAGTGCAGGTTCTCGTCGCCGCAGCAGCCTGTGCAGCGCATCAGGGAGACGCAGGACGGGCTGAAGATGTACTCCACCTCGCTGGGGTACTCCGACACAATGTCCACCAGCTTCTCCAGTGCCCGGCAGTAGCTGCGGCCCCACACTTCCTGGAAGGGCACCACTACGAGGAGACACACACGACCGGACGGGTCAGGCCCAGCCCCCTTCCCTGCTCCCGGGCCCTGCAGGCTCTTCCAGGTTCAGCCTACGCTCCCTCCTCCAGGAAGCCCCCAGCCTCTGCGAGCTCCCTGGGCTCTGAACCCCTGACATGAGGCCTCTGGGGTGATGGCTGGACCCGCAGCCCAGCTGCCAGACAGAAATCCTAGTGCGATGGGAGTTTCTCAGTGTCTGGGCTCTCCGCTCTGTTCTCAACGCAGGCACGCACATCGGCTTCGGTGCCCTTGGAGCTTGGAGGAGCGTATCTTGGCAGTTTCTCATGTCCTCTGGGTCTTTCTCAGGCCCAGTCAAGTGCTTTCTCGATCATGGGGAATTTGCAGAAAGCAGTCTGTTCTGCATGACTGGCTTGTAGAGCCCCACAGAGAGGGTTAGCCTTCCCCTTAGTCCTTATTTCCCGCCCCGCCCTGAGCCAGCTCCTCCACCTGGCAGCCAAGGCCACGGCCAGCAATGTGCCCAGAACCCACTCTCGGCAACCATCAGACCAGCCCTCACACCATGGCCGGCTTCGTCACTGTAACTCCCATCTTGGGGGATATGCTCCACGTCCCCTTTGCGTTTCTAATCAAATAAAGCCCACCACCCAAGCTCCTCTCTGAAGCCTTCTCCAGCTTCTCCAGTCTGACCAGATGCTCCTCCTTGGGGCAGAATTTGGCCGCTAGGCCTTGCCCTGTCTCGACCACTAGTAGATCTTATCTCCTTCACAACCAAGTCGAGGCTCTGTGAGGACAGGAAACACCTGGGAAACACAGGCTGAGTAATGACTGATTGGTTAGATGATGGTTCACTGAGAATTATCAGGGACATCTCCGACCCCTTCCGGGTCCTGGTGGGGTCATGACAAGGAGCCTGTGTGGGCTGATCTAGAATCTCTCAAAAGATGCTGCTCCTTCGGGGAAAGGCCTGGGGCCTGGTCCCTAAAAGAGGCTCAGAGGAAGTGAGCAGCTAGGGCTAGGAGACCTGGCTTCTAGTCCTGGCCCTGTCCAGGCTGTGTGACCTTGGGGAGGTCACTTAACCTTTCTGAGTGTATCAGTTTCCTCCCCCGGGAGAAAACACAGGGTTGGGGCTAGATGGTTGCTAAGGTCTCCCTCAGCTCTGGCAGACCATTTGGGAGTCAGTGCGTCCAACCCAGCCCAGCCTTGAGACTGTGGGCAGAGAGACCTCTCCCACTCTGGGTCATCCTGCCCTATACCTAACAGTTATCCATAGCTGAGTGGGGAGGCTAGGACAGCTGGATCCCCTGGGGACCCCGCAGCCTCTGCCCTAGAGCTGTGGCCTCTCCCAACAGCCCCTCACTTCTTCCCTGTGGCCTTTCCTTGGAGGCAGAAGGGGCCAAAGTCCATTCCACTGAGCCTGTGGGGCCTGGTCTCGGGGTAATCTCAGAGGAAAAATAAACTTCAGCCTGAGCAGAGGCCTTCTGGAAAGGGCCGCAAGCTGGGGGAAAATACCCAAGAGGCCGTGTGTCCCTGCGGAGCTGGCCAAGGCGGCCACAGAGGCAATAAGCCATGCTTATCTGGGTGTCTGCCGCTGCACTCCGCACTGTCTGCTTAGGGGTCCTAGAGGCTGGGCCTGGGGACAGGCAGGGGACCAGATGCCTCCCCTGATCCCACCTCTCCAGGCCACAGGAATACTCTCCTGGGACCCAAGGGGGAAACAAGCCCCTCTCCCTGTGAGCAGCCATCGTGCCCCAGGGAAGCTGGCCTGTGCAATGTGAGGCCAGAGGACCGCCCCCCTCGTGGAACTCCGTGAGCACCTGTTTAGTCTGAAACCCATAAGCGCTCCATAACTCTGAGCGTTTAACCTCCGCCACGGACAACGTCAATAACAGCAGAGGAACAGCCAGCTGCTGAAGCGCCAGAGACAGCCCAGGCTCCTGTTCTGGGACCAGCCATGGTGGGGGGCGGGGGGGGGGGACAGCAGCAGAGAAGACGCGACTCAACCCCCTCCCATTCTCCACACGGACCCCCACCCGGCTGGGCGGACAGGCCCACGGCCAGGTTAAGTAGAGCTGCCTGGGTTTGAGGCAGAAGGGCTCTCCTTCCCTCACCCCACACCCCGCCATGCCCCAGAGCCCCGAAATCTGCCCCTTTCTGGGCCACATGGCCAGAGTGTGTGGGAAGAAGGAGGGCGTGAGGGCTAAGCAGGAGGTGGGCTGGGCCCAGTTTACCTGGCAGCCACCAGGAAAGAGTCTTGGAGGCCACTGTCTGGGAGACAGTGGGAGAATCAGAGGGGGGTGTGTGAGGGGCTGGCTCCAGGAGCATGGGGACTGTGCCCAGTTGGGGGCTGAGCCCCTCAGGAGAGAATCTTGCTCAGCGGCTCCTGAGAGCCCTTCCTCTGGCCCCAGACCTGCTCCGGAGGCAGAGGGGTAAGAGGAACTGGAGGCCATGGCTCCTTCAGGCACCTGACCGGGGCTGGACAGTCTCATGGGGCTGCTGCAGGACCTCAGACATACCGAAACCTCTCGCCAGCTCCAGGGGGCCTGGGACTATGCACGCTGACTTCGCCACATACACTGAATAGCGTCTGAGGCTTTAGGAGACCCCGAGGGCTTCTCTGAGCCTCAGGTTCCTCAAAATGTGGAGACTGTGAATGCCTTCCCAGTTCACAGCCTGTGGGCGGGCAGAATCACAGGAAATGCCCAATCCTAGTACCGCGAAGAGTAAGAGTAAAAATCAACGTTCACGGCTGCAAAGTACAGAACATGCTGTCTCTTGTCTGTGTTAGCAAGAGGGGATGGTATTTTCAGATTGTGGCGACTGGACTCCAAAACTCACGGTACTGCTGCTGACCACAGTACAGCCTCTCTGACTGCTGGGGATGACAGGTGAGCTGCCCTAACAAACTGACACGTCTGAGCCTCCTCACCCCTGTCCCTGGGAGATATGTACTCCTGTGTCTCCTCCACGGAGTCAGAGAAGCCCACAGTCTTAGAAAAAGAACCCTGGATATCATGTAATCTAATGTTCCCATTTTACAGATGAGGAAACCCTGGCTTAGACTTCTTCTGTAATTGTTGCCTGAAATACGCTAAAAAGCATCAAAGGGGCCACGGGGTGGAGAGGGCTGCTGGGCCCCTCCCCAAATCCCAAGAGCACGACACTGTGCCAGTCCCAGGGAAACACAGGAGGGCAGGGAGAGGGAGAGAGTGTCCATGAAGTTCAGGGCTGCTACCTCCCCTACTTTCTCAGTGCCTGAGGGGCCCAGAAGCACAGCCAGGCCCACGAGAGGATGGCCACCAGGCGGGCTGTGCAGCAGAGGGAGGGTGTGCCCACCCTCGGAGGCTATCAAGAGTGTGCGTGCACACGCCCCTACACGCTCCCTCTCCCACAGCACGATAGGAAGCCTCGGTAATGGTGTGTGGCTTTGCTGCATGTCCCGGAGGGGCGGGGAGGGAGGGGCGAGGCAGGGGGCCTGGCACGCGACTCCTGTCTTCTGCACGTATGTCTCTTTGGCAAACGACACACCCTTTGAAGATTCCCTCTTGATGCAACCCAGGGTGGGGAGTGGAGGGGCCTGGGAGGGCACAGCTCATGTTCTGTCTGTTTGTAATCAATGGAAAGGTCTGGTCAGATCCCCACAGCCCCACCAGGGCTGGGCCTCTAGGAAGGTCTCCTCACGCCTCCCTAGTCCTCTTGATTGCTGGCCGCCGCAACCAGCTCCTGGACCCCTAGTGCGGCCCCCGGCTCTCCCTGCCTGTGCTGCCCTCTGAGACCCTGCCTGCCTCCTTACATCGTATTGGGAAGGGGCTCCGAGCCAACCGGACGAACCCCGGGTATAGGGGCCCCAGCCTCACTCTCTGTGTGCGGGGTGATCCTGGCCCAGGAGTGCACCTCGCTAGGCCTCTAGGTCCCCAAAGAAGGATCTCTCAGGTCCTGCCAACTTTGTCAGCCAGGATGTCAGCCGGCTTGCAGACTCTCCCGAACTTCCTATCAGCCCGTGCCCATCCTTGATGCCGATCCCTTCTTATCCCCTGCAGAGGACGGGGCGGAGCGGTCTCGGTGAGCACGTGCACGCCCAGCCCAGTGTGCTTACCTTCCACCTCCGATGAGCCATTCCCAGCAGACAAGGCCCACTGCTGTGGACAGAAAGGGTCAAAGATGAGGGGGTCCACCTCGGGCCCCTACACTCCGTGGCCGAGTTGGCAAGAGCGTAGGGGCCCCACTGAGCTCCTTGTCACCCGCTGCACACACTCTGCCCTGTCTCAGAGCTGCCCCTTTCCGAAAGCAACTAAAACTTCACTGGACCCTGGATGGATCCCACCCCTCTCTCTGGCCTCCATTTCCTCGACTGGAAAGGGTGGGAGGCTAGAGGATTTGGGAGACCCTTTGCCTTCTGGGCCTCAAAGATCTTGCAGTCCTTCGGGGTCTCCCTTCTCCCCAGCCCCAGGCCAGCCCTGCTGGGCCCTATGCAGCAGCCTTGGCTGGGCGCCAGAGCCCGGGGTTGGGGGGGGGGCGGGGGAAGGTGATCAGCTGGTGGGAGCTGAGGGGCTGGAGCGGGTGGCGCCATGAGCTGGTGATGCCGGTAAGGTTACACCTCTGGCCAGCCCCGCCGCGCAGACAGGCAGTGGAAGGCAGTGAGGCTCTTCCGCCCCACAGGGCTGCCCAGCCCACCCGCTCCTCGGTTGGAGCTGGAGACTCCTGGGGCAGCAGGACAGTGCAGTGGGAAGGGATCTCATTGGCTTTGTCAGGATTTCACTGCCCAAGCTGGCTCCCAGCCAGACTCACCCGGCTCCTGGGAAAAGGGCCCTGATCACTTCCCCAGGCCCTGCACGCAGGAACTCCAACTGCCCACCCAGGAAAGAGGGCACAGCAGGACCTCTTGTCTCACCCCCAGCCCACCCAGGAGCCCTGGGTTCACCCAGAGCCCTGGTGGGGGCAGGGCCCGGCCTCCCCACCAATGGCCTCTTCAGCTGGCTTCCCCTCCACCAGGCCAGGTCAGAGGTCCTGGGGGCGTCTGCCTGGTCATGGGGCCTCGACCCTGACCACAAGGCCAGGGACCCGCCTGGGATTAGTGGAAAGATGCTTTTAGCAAAGCCACCAGGGCTCCAGGGGCCAGAGAGGAAACCTCCCTCCCTCCCTGTGGCTTCCCTGCCCCCACCAAGACAGACCCTGGAGCTGGAGTCTGGGACAGCCCAGCCTGACTGAGGTCTCCTCCCAGAAGACGTGGTCCAGCCTGGCTCCTGGGAAGAGTGTGGGCATCCCTGGAGGTGCCACTCCCCCGAGTGGGTCTGTGATTTCACAACCCCTGCCCCAAGGGCTGCTGGGGGCTGGGAAGATTGGGGGGACAGGCTGGGGTTGGGATAGGTCTTACCTGGGGGGGCACAGCGGGCAGTGCCAGCCCAGCCAGGAGCTGCAGGAAGCAAGTGAACAGCCTCATGGCAGGCATCTTCTCAGACGTCCCAAGCCAGGAGGTTCCAAGGGAAAACCACCATGCTCGGCCCCCTGGGGGAGCCCCCGGCACAGGAGGAGAGGACCTCACTGCTGCCCCGAGGTCCCCGCAGGTGGCCCGAGCATCCTCTGGAAGCCCCAGGAGCCTGGAGCCCGCAGGTAGGGCTGGGGCCGGGGCACCTGATGCGGAGCGCCCGGCGGGGCGGGGCGGTGTGGGGCAGGCGGGTCCCTGGGGAGGGCCCGTCGGGCGCCCAGCGCGACCCCAGGGCCTCTCTTGGCTGGCCAGTGGAGACGCAGTCTCCTCGCACACTGCGGCTCCCTTCTGGGACTGCGGCCCGTTGGCGACCGGGTTTCAAGAGCCGTGAGTGGGGCGGGGCCGTAGACCCGCCCCGCCCACCGTCGACGAGGCCTGGGAGCGGCCGAGCGCCTCGCGGGGCTGGGGTGGCGGCGGCGGGACGGCGGCACGGACCCGAGCGCTCTCGGCCTGCGGCGGGAAGGGACGCCCCCCTCCGCCCAGCCGCGGCAGCTCTCGCCCCGCCGCCGCCACCAGTCCAGCCCGCAGCTGCCCCCGGGGCCGCTCGGAGCCTGGTGCCCCGCGGGGCTCCCGTGACCTAGAGCGAGGGCGCTCCCGCTCCTCTAGGCCGGCGTGGGTGCGGGCAGCCAGGTGGTGCAGCCCAATGTTCGCCACGAGGCTCCAGACTTTACCGGTCTGGAAGAAACCGCAGTTCCGGATCCCTAGGAGGGCAGCCGTTTGGTCTGGCCCTTTAGGGTGCCACCTGTGCCATCCCCACAGGAATCAGGGGTGAAAAGATTAGTAAACCCATTTTATAGATGAAGAAACCGAGGTTCCCAGAGTGCCCCTGCCCGTATATGCTGAACATACATATGCACTCTTGAGAAGTGTGTGCGTGTGCCTTTGTGTTTTTCAGGAACTGACAGAGACAACACACAAGTATGGGACGCCAGAGCTGTCTCTCCACCCCAGGCACCATGCTTCTGGTCAAGCACTCAGACAGCAGGGCACCCGCATAGTGGGCACCTGGCTGAGGATCTAGCACTATTCCCTCCTGTGGGAAGCAGTTTTCTCAGGCTGCCACATGTGGTTTGGAGAGTGGCCTAGTGCAGCATTTCCTCCCTGTCCCAGGAGAAGGAGGAAATGCTCTAACTGGGCAGGGGTCTGCCTCTAGGAGTCTGTGTATGTCCCATGTGTATGGGCATTCGTGTGTGACTCTGGAGGTCCACATGTGCCAGGAGTCTCTGTGCTATAGACGTGTGTGTGTGTGTGTGTCTGCTGTATGTTCAAGCAAGGCTTGTGTGTGGATCTGGCCACATATCTCTGTATGTTTGTGTGATTATGTGTGTGTGGGTCTGTCTGCTGTATCTCGAGGTGTGTTTGCAAGTGTGCCTGAATGTGCATTTGAGTGGGATTGCGAATTTGTAGGCCTGTCTGTGTCTTTGTATGCCCGTCTGTGTCTTTGTGTGTGTGTTTTTCCATGTGGGTGAGCATTTGGACTGGTTTCCCTGTTAAGACTGTGCATCTCTGGGCGTTCCGTGTGCCCTCCCACGGTCCTTGAGCACACGTCAGCCCCACTGCCCTGCACGCACAGTCCCCTGGCTGCAAGAACCCTGCAGGAGTCAGGGATTGGCCTGGGCCTGGGGCTGGTGGGTGCTGTGGGAGACGGGGGCGGAGGGGAGACAAGGAGCTCAGAGGCAGCCCCTACCTCTCACATTCCAGCCGGGACCAAAGAGGCCAGGCCAGCCGCAGCTCTCACCCCAGTGACCTGCCTGCCCACCCACGCGGGCCTGCCAGAGACACTGCCTCCCTGCCTGGCCAAGCCCGGAGGTCCGAGAGCCAGGGGCCAGTCTTCCGCCAGCTAAGCGGGGGCTGCAAAGAACCTTCCGACAGGCTCCCACATGCTAGGGCTCGTGGAGCAGACAGACTCCTCCCTGGGCCCGGGTCATGGTGGAGGGTGGTCTAGGCATCGCTGTGGATGTGGATGGGGGTGAGTAGATGTGTGTTTGTGCACATCTGGATCGTGTATGTTTGCCCGTAACATCTGTGTATGTGTAGGACATGTGTTTAGGCATGTCTTTTTTTTGGATTTGGATCTGTGTATGTGGGCACAGGTGTGTGTTGTGCGTGAGTGTGTGTATATCTGTGTTGTATCTGCCGGTCTGTAACTGAAGGTTTTGAGCACTTCCGTACTGGGCATGTTTGCCCGTGACTGTGTGTCGAGGCGTGCATATGCTGTTTTTGCGTGTGTGTGTGTGTGTTTTTTTTTTTAAAGATTTTATTTATTTATTTGAGAGAGAGACAGTGAGAGAGAACATGAGCGAGGAGAAGGTCAGAGGGAGAAGCAGACTCCCCATGGAGCTGGGAGCCCGATGCGGGACTCGATCCCGGGACTCCGGGATCATGACCTGAGCCGAAGGCAGTCGTCCAACCAACTGAGCCACCCAGGCGCCCTGCGTGTGTGTTTGTATTCACTCATGCTTTCATCCGTCACAAACTGTTTCAGCCCTACTGTGCCTCAGGCACCGCCCGGGGGCCGGGATTGCGTTGCAGAGGTTCCCTCAAAGTTTCCGTCCATCCGCGGGGAGCTGCAACAGACGGCTGAGGCGTCTCCTCTCTTTCTACGCTCCTGAGTGAGCTCCATACCCTGCCGATGTCTGCGGTTCCCACAAATGGGCTTGTTCTGTCACTAACCTGGGACCATATGCTTCTAAACCTGGCTTCTTAGGTAGTGAGATGAATTAGCTAGGGTAGGCAAGGGGCCGCAAGCAATGAGACCCAGCATTTCCATGCGGTTGATAGAAGTCTGCCCTTGCTCACATCCGGTCCTCTGCTCTCCTGAGCTACAAACCCAGTCCTTACTGGCTTGTATAACCTAAAGTAACTTCCTCTACTTGTCAGAGCCATCCAGAGTGGCACGAATAGCACTCCTCTCATTGATAGCCTGACTTCTGATTCAACTTTTTTTTTTATTATTCAAGTTTTGATTCTTTTTAGACATACAAAAGCACCCCAGTTACAGAGCAGGGTCCTTGCCATCATGGACATGAGACCCATGAGATAGAAAAATAGAAAAATAAAGAATTGTATGCTTCTGCTAATTGCAGGGAGCAAACCGTTGGAGGGATTTGTGTGTGTGTGCACCGTCCTCTGCCTCCTACCCCGCACAGTCTCACCATCACCATCCAGGCGATCGGGTAACAGCTGTCATCAGGGGCTTCTGAGTAGATCCACTAGCAAAGTCAATGCTGGATATTCCACATCGAACTGTTTACCGTCACAGTCATTGGTGGGGGTTGCAGGGAGAAAAATGACATTTAGTGAGCACTTATTATGGGCCAAGCCATGTGCCTGGAGCCTGTGTCACTTCAACGTGGCTGAATTCCATCACAACCTTGGGAGATGGTTTTAATTGCGCCCATTTTGAAGATGAGAAGATGGAGGGGCAGGGAGTTTAAGTAATTTGCCCATAGTCACTTAGCTACTAAAGAAGCGACAAGGTGAAGGTCAGCCTAGGTCTTTCTCCAAGCTCTTTCCGGTAAGCATGAGCTCTCTCTGCCAACCAGATTGCAAATACCTTGATGGTAGGTCCATGTCTGGAATCTTTTCTGAGTCTTCCCCTTGCTAGAGCTGAGCGGGTGCCTGACAGACTCTGAGAGGTTGATGTGTGGGAGGGAGAAGCCCTCATCCCAGGCCTGGAGCTGACCCTGTCCCAGGGAGTTGGACAAATATAGGTCAACACAAGGGTGTAGGCCATGGAAACACTGTTTGGGCCATGACAATAGTCACCCTGAGCAGCTGTGGGGTCTAGTCCCAGATGCTGGACAGGCAGGCCAGCCCCTTCCTCCCAAGGCTGCCCCAAAACACCTGGCTTCCCACACCCTGCATTAGTCATGGTTTTAGCCTAAAACACCTGCCTCAACTCATCCCAGTTTCTTGCCTTTCAGCTTCCTGACTCATTTTCCCGTTTTGGTCCAGCCTCCTCATGGTCTTGACCCTCTGAACTATTTCCCAACTGTGACCTTTTCCTATTTCTGGGATGACAATTCAGCATCTGCCTCTGAAGCAGTGTCTCAGGTAACACTGGGTAAGCACGATCCCTCGGATCCTGTCCCTGAGCCCCAGACCTGGGGATGGCCAGAGATGGGTGAAAAGTAGAGTATCCGAGGACTAGAATCTGTCCTTTCCTGGCTGGCGGGGACAGCAGCAGTGGGCAGCTGGGACGGAGGGCCTTTCCACTTTATGAGCTGGAGCCACCAACTAGCCAAAGCCACCAGCAGGAAGCTGCTTGGTTGGCCTTCTCTGCCTTCTCCTCCTCTCCTCGGGCCGGGAGCTCCTGTGGGCCCACCCCATGAGCCCCTTCCCTTCTCTCCATGCACTTCTCCAGGCAGGCTGTGATGGCCTTGCTGGCGACCACCACTGGGTGAGATGCCCCTTATCCAAGTTTCCCCAGCACCTTGAATTGCTTCTCCATCATAGCACCTGGCCGTCGGCTCATCACTGCCCAGCTACTTGTCCGCCTTCCCTCAGACTGGAGATTCAGTTCACCCTCAGATCACCAGCACCTTGTCCAGTGTCTGGCACACCATAAGGGCGAAGTGTTTGTTGAGCGAGACCAATCTTCCGAACACTCGCTGCTCTTCCCACAGAGAAAATGTCCCAAGTTTGCCCCTTCCTTACCCAATTGTCCTTCAGTCTTCAAAGGTGGTCCTCCTAGACCCCATGCTCAGGACAACTTGGGTGGGCCTCTCCGGTAGAGGTCAGTGTAGGAGGACGAACTCCCATTACCATGTAATCACACCCTGAGTTGGTCACCACAGTCCCACCAGCCCCCAGGGGACAAGACTCATGCTTCTGGCCAGAGATCAGAACCCAGTGGGGGGCCTGGGGTGGGGTCAGGCTGGAAAGGAGACAAAAGCAGAGTCCACGGGTGACCAACGGGTTCCCAGGCAGGAAACAAGATGGCACCCGCCACGAGGGCTGAGAACAAGGGAAGCCAGGCAAGGTGCCCGCCGCCTTGTCCCAGGCCTTCAGGGAGACGCGTCGTCACCAAAGGATCGGAAACCTGTACTTTGGGAACTTGGCAGCCAGGGCTGGGTTTTTCGTGTTTTCTGTAATTATTTCCCTTTTGTTCTCCCTTAGTATTTAGTAAAGCCCTTTGTGAAAATGCCAGCTGGTCTCAGCTGTGCTAAGAGGATGACAAAGGGGTCCTCTGTGCGTGCTCGGCCCTCCACTTTAATGGAGGGACCTCACTTAGTGGTGACAGCAGAGTCAAGGACCACCAAGGGCAAAGGGAGGCTCTGGGGCCCCAGCCAGCACCTCGTGTTCAGCAGCTTTTCTGATGCTGAGCCTCCAGCCCGGTCCCAGACTGGGCTTTACTGAAACCAGAGGGGCCGGAGGGCTAGCCAGCCAGCCACAGCTGCTTTGAGGGAGGGCATTTGTTCAGATCCCGGTGGTGTCCAAAGCTCTCGAGAAATCCAGAGGCGGGGCACCTGCTGTGCTCCAGCTACCCAAGGAGGGGTGGGCAGTCCCTCCCCAGCTGGGGCCACTTGGCAAGCTGATGTCGAGGAATCAGGTGCACGAGCCGGTGCCAGAGCGGCCTCCCTTTCTTGCCCTCCCAGCTCAGGAGCCTTGTTAAGCCTTGGTCCCCTGCCTGCATGCTGCCCTCCAGGATGGACCTCAGCTGGTCCCTTCCCAACTGCGGGGACCCCCCTGCACCGTTATCTCCCAGGACTGTGCCCTGTTTCTCCTCCTGCCCCTCCTTTTTTCCCCATTGCTTCTCTCAGCTGCCCTGGTGAGAGGGGGCCTGGGAGACCTTCCTCCTCAGGAACAATCGCCTCTTTCTCTCTGTTGTGTAAGTGATACACGAGGAGAGGAAGTTATTTGTAACTAATCGGCTGTGATGTGGAACGGAGCTCAGGGAGCTGACAGCTCCGGGCTGTCCCGCCCTCTGCGACAGCTGGGTGGTTGGGGATGGCAGGTCACCCTTTCCCTCCCCCACCCCACTGGGGACGTCAGAGGGATGATGGCGAGTGGGAACACCGCCTGCGCAACAGGCTCCGCTGTGACACACAGAGTAGATGGGAATCTCGCAATACCTTCGAGGGAAGTATTGTTTTTTCCATGTTTCAGATGAGGAAGCACAGGCCAAGCGAGGTGACTTCCCTCGGCCTCGCAGCAGGAGGGAGCGGGATGGCCCAGGATCTGCTGGGGCCATACAAGGAGGCAGTGTTGCACGCAGGGATTAAGAGTCTGCTTCTTCCTAGCTACGTGACCTTAGGCAAGTCTTTTCAGCTTTCCAACCCCCAACTGAGGGGCTGATTGCGTGATTTAAATGAGAAAGTGGCGGTCATCACATAGCCCAGTGCCCTGTACACAGTAATAATAACTTCAGTCACTGTGACCATTTCTCGCTGGAAGGAGAAAGAGATGGGTCAGATTACCCTCACCAAGTTGCAAGCTGCAAGCCACTTCATCGTGATCACCACGGATAACAGGAGAGCCATTCGGGAGGAGGCGAGGCTTCTAGATTTTTCTGCCCTCCAAGGGGTAGAGCTAACCTCAGGGACGTCCTTCTCTGTGGAGTGGGAATCCAGCGAGAGAGTGGGAGAGAAGAGCATCTCCGCAAGCACTGGGCCCCTGCTCTGTGTCACTTACATAAGGAGACAGAGATGCTCCTTGTTCATGGATCGTCACAGATGATTATGAGTTCGAAACAGAAAAGCCAGAATCAAGGTGCGAAGTGCTATGGGAGCGCGAAGAGTGGGGACCGTGACGCTGGCATGTGTGGATGGGGGCGGAGAATCAAACAAATGTTGGACCTCCCTGGCCTGGGAATCCTGGGCATCCTTTCCCCCAGGGAAGGCAGTCACCCCCGAAACTGGAAGATTCTGTGAAAGGGGAAGGGAGATGGACCCTAGAACCAGAGCCCGGGGCTTCTTGGGGAAGAAGGTCGTCATGCCCCAGCCATGTCTTTAAGGTGGCACTGTGACAAAAATCTTCTGCAGGGACTCCCCCAAAGGAAAAAAAAATTGCTTTCCAGGTCGTCACTGAAGGACTTCTCTGAGCACTTGTGGGGAGGTCGAGGAAAACAGCAACCAAAACACCCGTCCGCACCCCTTGATCTTATGACACTGTGTCCAAAGACTGCAGAGTTTAGGGAAGCAGCCCATCGCTCAACATCCCGGAGCTGGCAGGGTGCAAAGGGCCTGGAGTCTTTGCTTGGTGCTCACCCCGATGCAGAGAGCCCTGGAGAGGGCGCTTCTGTTTCTTTCAGGAATGACACTGTCTCTGTTGTGGGTCAGAAGGCTAGGGGAGACAGTCCAGACTAAACATCTCATAACTGGAACAGCGTGGATGTGGACGAGGGTCCCTAGGAGGGTTTAGATCTGTTCCATTTTAATGTCATCTCTGGGTGTGTTAGCCACTGGTCAAGTTGTCATTCTGTAGTTTGCAGGGTCGGGGGAGGGGTGAATCACCAGGACTCAAGCTAGTGATGGGGGAGGGGCATCTTCTGTGGATTCTCTGTGCACTCAACCCTACTCCGTGCCAACCCCTGGGCTCAGTTCTGGGGACACCAAGATGGTGGCCCTCGAGGAGCTGGTCCAGCAGGACATGCCTGAAAGCCCTCGAGAGGATAGGCCATCGGAGTGTCTGTCTTTGGCTCATGATCCTCAGGGTCCTGGGATGGAGCCCCTCATTGGGCTCCCTGCTCAGCAGGGAGCCTGCTTCTCCCTCTCCCCCTGCTTGGGTTCCCTGTCATGCTTTATCCCTGTCAAATAAATAAATAAAATCTTAAAAAAAAAAAAAAAAAAGACTTTGCATAGAGAAGGTGATGCTTATGCAGTGTCTTACAGGATGAATGGAGGCTTATCGGGAATCAAAGGCCAAAGGATCATTATAGTCAAGGGGAGCAGCTTGGTGAAGTAGGGATTATTTGAGGGACACTGAAGAATCTGGTGGGGTTCAACTGTGTGCAGGGAGGGGAAGGACTGTGTCTGGAGCTGAGCAAGATGGTCAAGGGGAGGCTGAGGTCAGACTGTGAGGTGCGTTGAAGGCAGTGCTGAGAGTTCAGAGTTTATTCCAAGGGCTCTGGGGAGCCACTGCAGGTTCTTGAGCAGCAGAATGAAATGGCCAGATATGTATTTTGTAGAAGCAGCTCATGGCAGGTGGGGGGTTTGGCCTGGGGGCCAGAAGACCAGATCTGTCCTTGTCATGGACTTGAGTGGTCTGAATCAGGTAGTGGCTGTGGGAGGCAGTGGGACGGGCCAATGGTCTCCAGGTAGAAGTTCATTTTCCAGCCTTCTTTAGAGCTGCCTATGGCCTGATGACTAAGTTTTGGCCAAATTTTGCTCCCCAGGGCTTCTTAGGGCACTGGAAATAAGTGGAAGCATTGGGCTTGACCTCTGGGAAGTCTTTTTAAAGAGAGAAGCCTTTCTGTCTGCCAAGTTTTTGCCCAGAATTCCAATATGATGGCAGGAGCTGGTGCAGTCCTCTTAGACCAGGAAGAGGAGTTGGAAGGACACTGGATCCCTAAAAATATTCAGGGTCACCATACAAGCCCTGGCTTGCTTATATTCAGAATGATTTTATGTGAAAAGTAAATAAATTTCTATCGCACTTAAATCACAGTTATTTCGGAGTTTTCTGTTAACATATGTGCTGTTCCCATTTTGCCTTATAAAGGTGAAAAAATGAGTTCCACAGTCCTACATGGGTTTTATTTTAAAAAAAAGGATGCATTCTTCCATGGCTTATCCTGGGGAATGAATCATATCACTGCTTCCTGGGGAGAATCGGGGCTCCCCCATTACCCCACAGTTCAAAGCAGGAACGGGGAGGCCACTGTTAAAGATACAGATGTTGGGGCCCAGCTGAGCTGGACCTGCCCCCGCAGCCTCATCCCTCCCTACTCAGTGCTCATCTTTCCCTAGAGAGCACAGGAAGGAAACTGGGTTGGGGGCAAGGGGTGCAGAGGGGAGCCAGATTAGTTCCTCTTATGGTTGGATTCCCAGGGGTAGAGGAGACAGAATGTCTAGCGGAGGCTTCAGCAGACAGACTGTGGACCTCCGGCTGGCCCTTCAGGCCCCAGGCTCTTCTCTGAGTCAAAGAACACTTGGCTGCTTCTCCAAAGATCCTCCTCTGCCTCCAGCTCCCCTCATCTTGGAGAAGAACAGGGGCCTTGAGTCTATAGTCCCAGAGGCCCTCAGGGGCAGCACTGGCTCCTGCCTTGGGTAAAATGGAAGGAGTGGGAGCAGGGGGGCAGTTGGGCTGCAAGGGACATCTGCAGCTGCACTCTCCGACTTTCCAGCTCTAGCCTTAGGTCAGGAAAGCTCTGGGGAGTTGATTTCTCCCCAAGCACTAATCAAAGGCTCCAGATGACCTCAAATACCTTGAATCACTTCCCTATGTTTCTGCCAGGAACCTGCGGGGTTTCCCAGGAACCCACACTTACTGAGCACTTACTTACGATGTGGCAGGTCGCACGTGCACAAGTCTGACCTCATCCGGTCCTCACAACAGCCCTGAGAGCTGGCATCGGCCCCGTTTTAGCCGAGGAGAATGAAGCCACAAACAGATGAAGTAACTTGTCTCAGGTCACCCAGCCAATGAGTGGCTGAGCTGGACCAGGAACACTAGTCACGTGACTCCGAAGCCCAGCTTTCTGTGCTGCATGTTGCTGGGGTGTCCTGGGGGCTTGGGGGGTAGGGTGGGGAGCTGCCTCTGCCTAAAGTCACAGAGGGCAGTTTCCAGCTTGTGCCAAACCTAGATTAGGTTGTGAAGGAGGGGTACGCTCTGGGGTGTCCTGATCTTCCCAGCTCCCCTGAGATACCCCCCGCCCCCCCCCCACCGCCCGCTCTTCTCCGGCCGCGTCTTCACTTTTCAGTGACACGGATTTGTGATTCGACCACTAATATTAATAATCCTTTATGGAGATTTGATGATTCCAAACCCCTTGCGTATACTTAGCGTGCTGAAAACACCCCTGTCAGGCAGTCCAGTGAGGAGATGGATGGGAGTCATCTAGGGCCACACAGCTGGCAAGAGACCTAGACCAAACTCAGTTTCCCGGCCCTGACCTCTCACCTCAGGCCCTTCAGACACTTTTTGAATGACACCTACACTGTCCCAGGCCCTGTGCTGGGTGCTGGGGCCCAAGACACATTCTTGGCCACAGAGACTCTCAAAACCAGCAGTACTAGGAAGAAAAGCTTACGCATCATCACCCCAAAGACCCAGAGCTGGTGTAAGTAGAAGTGGGGGAGGGGGTCCGTCAGAAGGACCCCCTCCCCCTCTCCCCAGGGACCACAAATCTCCCATGACATTATACCACATCCATGATGCTTGCCATATCCCAATGTCGCCTACACTGCGATGTATCTAGCGGTGTATACTGATTCATTTGAACTTTAAAAAACTAGTCTTAAAGGAAATTTAATCCAGTACCTTGGGAAGGTAACTGTAAAAATCAACTAAATTCTAGGTGGATGTTGCTGGGACAGGGGAGCCCAAGGCTGAGGCCTGCTCTCCTTTTGTAAAAAGGAAACACAGCAAGTGTTTATGAGGTTATTAGAGACACATTGGGCCCCTACCTGGGGCTTTCTCCTAGACTCATCAGAAGGAGGGAAAAAGGATTGGAAGAGGGACAATTTTCTTCCTCCATAATTTCCATGTTATTAAAGACTAGCCAAAATTATCTCAAACATGCCCCAAATCATCTTAAAGTATGTCCATACTTTAAGAACCAGTGGCACAGGGAAACAAACATTCTAGTGCCTGTGGTCAAGGCAGGTCTGATGTCTGCAGAATGGACCTCACAGGGGCCATATGGAAGGGTCATGTCATCTTCTCTTCCAAAAGAACAACAGGATAGCTGGGCTCTCAGCTTAGGTATATCCTTTTACAACTTACAAAGCAAACTTTTTTTTAAGTATACGAGGCTCACAGCCTTCGGAGGCCTACAAGACCCCATGTAACTTTCCTCTTTATTTTGACTGAGAAAGCTCGGTAGAGGTCACAGGGCCTACCCAAGCTCATCCAGCAGGTTACTCCACAAAATACTGAGCAGGTCCCTAATGGTTCTTTCTACAGCACCCCTATCCTCAGGTAGGTGAATGTAGCATCCACTTTGTGCAAAAAACCTGTTCCCTGCTGACGGAAACCCAGACCCTTGGAGGCTGGTCCTGGAAGAAGAGCTTCTGGAGAAGCCATCTTGGGAGTCTGATCTCGACTCTTGACACTGTGTTGACCTTCCCTTAGGGGAATCTTTCTTCCTGACGCCCACTGCTCCCAACCTGTCCATTCCACTCCGATGAAGGAAGTTCAGAGGGGATACGCACACTGAGGGAATAGGGAGGGGTCACTATGAGAGCCTGAGATGTCTGTGTTCCAGTGTCCAAGTCCTGGTGGCCTCGGTTCCCAGCCTGTGCCTGCCTCCCCATGGGTGGTTCCTCTCCCAGCCCACTACCTGGGGTCCCTCTAACTTTGCCCCCTCTTCATGGTCCAGGTCCAAAGAACCCCACTCCTACGTTGCCTGGCCAGGCCTTTCCAGTCCAGGGCGGGGTCTTGCACCAAGGGAAACATTGTTCGTAACTGATCTCAGCAGTGTTTCCCCTTCTAGTGAGACCCACCTCTCATATTTGGGATGTGGCCTAGCAGTATATTTATATATACTAAAACATACTAAAATATACTTTGTATATTAAAACATACTTTGTTTTAATTAGACAATATAAATCCATTGTAGAAAATATGAATTAGCATAAAGAATAAAGTAAAAGTCACCCAATCTCGTCAGCCAGAGAAAATCCCTATTAATATTTTGTTGTGTGTTTTTTCTATATGAGAATACTTTTTCTTATAAAAGGCATCTTACTGTCTTGTAGCATGCTTTTCTCCATTTTTGTCATATTTTGGTAATGCTTTTTCACATCAGTACTGAAAATTCTATGGGACCAGCAGCACTGGCATTGCCTGGGAGCTTGATAGAAATGCAGGATTTTAGGTCTGATACTGGACCTGTTGAATCAAAATCTTTATTCTAACAAGATTCCCAGGTAATTCTTGAACATCTTAAAGTTTAAGAGTGCTGTTTGGTGTCTTTTTTTTTTTTTTTTTAATTTTAGAGAGAGAAAACACATGACCGGGGCGGGGGGGGCAGAGGGAAAATCTCGAGCAGACACAATGGGGCGTGGAGCCTGACTCCAGGCTGGATCCCAGGACCCTGAGATCATGATCTGAGCCAAAACCAAGAGTCGGCCGCTTAACCAACTGAGCCAGCCAGGTGCCTCTGGTGTCATTTTTTAATGATCGTACTCACAAGGGATACTTGCAGCTGTCTGGCTAAGAAAGCTCGTGGAGAGGTCACAGGGCCTCCGCAAGCGCATCTAGCAGGCTTCTCCCACTGATCTAGGGAGAGATGTTGCCACTGAGGACCGCAGAGAGGGTGGCCTGAGTCCAGTCCCGGTGTAGGATCCTGCACAGAGAAGATGCTCACGTTGTTGCCTGCCTGAGAACACAGTCGGCCTGGGCCCAGTTCAGGCCCAGTCTGGCTTCTTTGTGGGCCCCAGCCGCGTGCTGTGTCCAGACTCCAGAGCAAGTCCCAGCCATGTCCCCGCCTCCTGGCCTACTGGGGCCTGGGTGCTGGCTGCCGCCCAGGATGGTGGAGTCAGGTTCCAGCCGGGCACTCCATGGTTCTCCCAGCAGGCCGGCTGGCCGGCCAGATGTGCTGGGGAGAGCCGGTCGTGAGAACAATTCCGGGAAGTGACCCTGCCCGGTAGCCGAGCTCCTGCCCCAGCAAGCATTGTGAGCCGCCCACTGGCCACAGTCGCTAAAGCTGCTGACGGTGGCCGCAGGAAGCCGAGCTCACTCAGCCCGGCTGCAGGGCTGCACGTGGCTGTGTTTGCGCCCCCCTCCACCCAGCCTTCCTCCCAGGCGCAGCCTGGCCCGCCAGCAGCTGGGGGAAGCAGTGCGCGGGGAGGAAACAGGGGGGACCACCCCCACATCCCCTGCAAGGCTGCACCTGTGCTCCACTGGCCCTGCCACCTGCCGCCGGCCTGGGCACAGAGCCTGCCTGGGAGCCTCGGTGGCAGAGCGAGGCATGGGGCTGGGACCCGGGGAGGGTGCTGGCCTGGGGCAGGCAAGCTAGGAGGGTGACGCCGTTGACAACTTCTGAATGCACCACTCCCTCCCCACCGACACTGGGGTGTACGAACTATTGTCTTCCTCTGCCAGAAAAGGAAATCAAAGCTCAGAAAATAAGAGTAATAAGAGCTTAACCTAGCATTTGCTTATTAGGTGCTAGGAACTCTGCTGCACATGTTGCCCATGTTTTAACTTCTTTATGTCTCACAAGAATAGCAGGTATAACAGCTGGCCCGTTTTCTCTGATGAAACCCGGACTCAGAGAGGTGAAGGCACTTACTGTAGAGCACACAGCCTCTAAGAGGCAGACCCACATGTCTGACTGCAAAACCAAACCCTTAACTCTTAACTTAACTCACCCTTAACAGCCGACAACCGGTCCCCACAGGAGTACCCACACTGTTCCTGGTGTGGCACTAGTCAGCAGGAGTCCCAGTCCCTCAGCCTCTGTCTCACCATCCCTTCTGTGTCTCCATCCATGCCCCCCCCCGCAGGTGTCCTTGGAGACGCTCAGTAGCTGTGTCCTCTGGCTGTTCTCTATCCTGCCCTGACTCTGGGTTTCTCTGGCTCTTCTCTCTGGTAGGCAAACGGGACAAAGAGGGAATTCGCATGGAATGTGGCAAACAAATTGTGGCACCCAGTTGCCATGGGCTACCGAAGAGTGTCTCCCGGCTGGGAGATGAATGGGTAGAGAATAAAGCAGGCGGGAAGGGAGAGAGGAGCCAGTTCGGGGGCTGGGGGCCAGGGGAGCTGGTATCTGGAGGATGACGGGGTGAACGAGGCAGAGCGCCGTGGCCCTGGGCCCCCCTGTGCTCTTTGGCTTTGGAAGTGGTGGTAGCAGCCCCAGGCCTCACTGAGGGCAGCTACTGCTGCTGTTGGGAGCCTTGGGTTGCCAAGGATGGGAGGGCAGGAGGAAGGGGGTTGTTCTCAGAGTGAGGGTCTCTTCATAAGCCTGTTGACAAGCTTTCAAGTGTGCAAGATGGGATTCTGGGTTCTCAACAGATTCACTTCTACCCTGAGTGGGGCTCAAAGCCAGGCCTCTCTGGGCCTTTGGCAATCAGGGTGGAATCCAACCATCAGCTGTCATGGCAACCTGTATCTCTAGAACTGCACAGAAAGGCCTAGAGTCTGCAGCCCAGGGGACCAGAGGCTCATTAGTACGTGGCAATGGGCAAGCCCATGGGTGTGCCGGGGGGGAACCCTGTGGGGTTGGGCCCAGAAAGGGGTCTGATTTGGCCCAGCCGCCTCCTTCTAATCCTGGCCTCTTCCCGGCAGTGTCTCTAGGGTCTGGCCTAACTAAGTTGGGCTTCGGCCAAGCTGGCTGGCCTCCAGGTGGATTTGGGACAGACAGCTGGGATGTGGTGTTTCCCGCTCTGAAGAGACAGAGGCTGGAGATGGGGCCGTGATGGGGCTGGAGTCTGGAGCGCTGGGCCCCTCAGCGACAGAGCTCAGCAGGATGATGGGGTCAAGGGTGGGTGGAGGCTGGATGGACTGTCCTTAGTGAGGTTTCCCAGCAAGGGGATATGTCAAAGGATTAGGACCAGGTGGTCCCCATGCCTCTACCCCTTCTTTATCCGGGGGTCTCTGGAACCTGAGCAGGTCCCTCTGGAAGGTCAGCCAGCTGGCTCTGAAACTCCCTTCTCTATCCTCACCCTACAGCTCGGACTTTTTCAGAATAGTTTCCCTCCTCCCTGGGGTCAGGTCAGCCTGCCCTAGGGTAACATCTGACACTGCTCACTTGCCTCTTTCTGCACATCCTGGTAGACCTGGCCACAGCTGCCTGCACTCCCGACTCTGGTATAGACACTGTGTTCAGCTCCTTAAGACGACCTTTGTTTGGATCTGCAGGGCATACGGGAATAGTAACACAGCCTTTCCCCAGCAGTCCTAGCTGCCAGGTTCAGCTTTGGTCCTTTTCTCTGTCCTCCTCTAGACAATTCCTGTCCATCCTCTGGGCCCATGTCGGATGAAAAGCTCCGGCTCCTCCCCATCTGTTCAGGCAGAATCACTCATTTCCTGCTCTGTGCTTCATTAGCACAGAGCACTGAGTGAAGAAAGCTTCCCAAAGAGGAAAAAAAAGCTTCTGGTCTTGACAGTCTCCTGCTCAAAGATTTTCCATGGCTCCCCACTGTGAAAAAGCCTTTTGCCCTTTTGGGCCTCATCAATCCCCTAACCTGTGCCAGAGAACCCTCCACTCTAGTCAAGTGGTCCCTTAGCCTTCTTCAAACTTGGTCTGAACCTTCCCTCCCCCCCCACCCACTCCTCTGCTCAGGCTATCCCCTCTTCCTAGAACACACACCATCACACTCACATACTGAAATCCTACCTACTTTTGCATTTTGTGGCTCTGGGAGGCTGGTGGCTCTCGGAAGAGCATAAGAGAAACTGCCCTTGGGGGGCCTAGGGTTCCTCTTCCACCCCCTCCCTGATCTCGAGAGCCAATCGCTTTTGATCAACTTGCATCATATATTTCATAATTTGAACCAAGCTGCAGCCGACAACCACCCATTAATGTCCCGTGTAAGTGCAAATGAGTGTGTTCGTGGGAAGATATGAGCAAACATGCGCACAGGAAGGGTGCAGGGTGTGTTTGGAAATGCATAGGAATGAATGAGCCTCTCCATATGTGAGAGCAGGTGTGTCATGCCTGTGCGAACATGGATGTGCACATGAGCCCATGTGCCAAAGCATGTGTGCACATGGAAACCTACAGGGTACTTGTGTGTGCTGAAGGTGTGTGCTAGCATGTGCCAGCAAATCCATATGTGCATGTGGATGTATATGTCCCGGGACACCTTCTTCTGCCCAGCCCAGGGGTCCCGGGAAGGCCAAGGCCAGTCAGCCCGCTTCCCACAAACCTCCCAACCTCCAGGGGCATGAGGACGGGCTGTACAGTGCACTCTAACTTTTGCAGAGATAAAAGCCTCACTCCTGTGAGGCTGCTGGGCTGTGCTGCTGAGTAGCTGTGAGTGTCAGGGATCTGGCCCTGTGGGGACCTGGCCCCTGCCCCCCACTGAGCTGGTAACCAAGACTAGGAGGGCTCAGGAGGGGTCCAGCAAGAGAGAATGGCTCTACCCCAGTCCTCAGGCGACAAGACTTTACGCTAGGCCTCTGAGGTGCTGCCTATGCTGGGCCATGACAGTGGGGACAGTGACAGGGCCACAGTACCCAGAGCATGCCAGGTCTCTGGTCCTCCTTCCTCTGGGGACCAAACTTTGAAAAAACAAAGCACCCAGTTAATGCTGAGGGAGAGTCCATTATGTGAACTCGCTCTACGTGGAAAAAGGATTTATCGGTTTAAAGTGCAGCATCGGAGCTTAGGCTAGACCTAGGGACGGAGCGTTCTCCTTGACAAAGGCAACAAAATCTGTGCCTTCAAAGATCCCAACAACAGGATCGGTGTCCACCCACAGGACTGGTGGAGGGGGTCAGAGATGGGAGACTGGCCGGCGTGACCTTTAGAAGCGCCCCCTCCCACTGTCCTGGCTCTGTCCTCTGCAGCTCTGAAGGGGCCCAGAGGGGGGTGCGGGGAGAGAACTAGTCAGACGCACTTCCGAGCGCGGCTCCCCAGATCCTTCCCTCCTCCGGAACCTCCTTATCCCTCATTTCCTGCTTCTCTCCTCTCCCCTCCAAGTGGCTGCCCCAGCCTTGGCCTCAAAGTGGCTTCCTCACTCCCTCCCCGCTGCTCCAGAATTCTCTCAGCAGACCACCCCCAAAGGCCCAGCCCAATCCTGCCTGGTCCCTGGAGTACAGCCCTGGGCCTCCCACCCAGAGGAGAGGCTCTCAGAGAGGCTCAAACTGGGAGGGGCGCTGGGGTGGAGGCAGGGAGACAGCAGGCCCGGTGGGCAAGAGCCCTCACCTGGGTGGTCCTCAGGGAGCTAAGGCCAACCGGATGTGAGAGTGTACCCTGGCGTGGGGTCAGCAGGAGCCCTTGGTGCTGGAGGTCCTCCTATTTGAAGGACTTTGGGTTCCCTACCTTGCCTTTCCTGGTGGCTTCCTCTGGCTCCCCAAGGAGTGGCCATGGGAAAGGATATGCAGAGGTGCTCAGGGAGGATGGGGAGGGCGAAGGCCCCCCCACACCCTGGGCTCCCCTCCTCCTCCTGGAGCGCCTATGCCTTCCCTGGGAGGTCTGACCCAGGCGAGCCCAGGGACGAGAAGAGGAGGTCATTAATCACCGTTATTTATTATTTCTTATGTAACCGGTGTTATGAAACATGGGACCTGGTACCAGGCACAACCAGGAATATGTGCGAGATGGCCCCTACGAGTAAGAGCTTCCTATGGGGTGACCAGGTAGGCTTAGGAACCACAGGGCCACCTGCAGTGGGGACAGTGACACGGCCTGGAAGGAGGGGTGCAGGCTGACCGGGCTCTGGCCCTGTTGGGCTGCCTGCTCTCTCAGGGAGCCCTTAGGTAAGAAGGGAGCTGAGTTTGGGGCCCCCTGAACCACAACAGGCCTAGATCAGCTCTGGCTCCGGGGTGGCCTGGGTCACAGCTGGAGTTGTCAACATACTGACCCAGGAGGAGATAACATCCAAAGGGCTTACAGTCCCAGTCAGACAAGGAGGGGGATGTCGCCGGAAAAGATCCCTGGCCCCTAGAGGGATCAAACTAAATGGGGCTTTAATAGGTCTCTTCCAGCTCCGATTTCATGGGTAATTGGAAGCAGGTCTTGAGCTGAGCGGAGTGGGCTGGCTCTAGTGGCCTGCAGGCCTGGGGACGGAGGAGACGCAGGGGGATGCCGTCTCTCCGTGCCACTCCACACACCCCACTGCGGCCTCACTGGGGCTTTGGACTCCCTTTACACTGCTTTGGAAGCGCGGTTCTTTTAACTCCTTCAGGGCAAGAGAATGGATAAGCGGGGAGGGAGGACCTGAGAGGCTCAGAGAGGAAAAGAGAAGCATGTCCTGAGCTCGGTATGTACTCGGTCTTCATTCATTCATTCCCCCACTCCACAAATCTACATTAACTTTTTTTTTTAAAGATATTTACTTATTTATTTGACAGAGAGAGATCACAAGTAGGCAGAGAGGCAGGCAGAGAGAGAGAGGAGGAAGCAGGCTTCCTGCCAAGCAGAGAGCCCGATGTGGGGCTCGATCCCAGGACTCTGGGACCATGACCTGAGCTGAAGGCAGAGGCTTTAACCCACTGAGCCACCAGGTGCCCCAAATCTACATTAACATTTAAAACTGGCTTCAACCCTTTAAGATAGAGCCCTTGCATGTTTTTTTCTTTTTTTCATTGCAAAAGAAGCACACACATGCTGAAATAAGATTCAAGCAATATCAAAGCGTATTAAGTACAAGTGAAAATTCTCCGCCACACTGCTACTTGGTCCTTTCCTCCCTACTCCCAAACTCTGGGGTACCTTCTGTCTACAGCTTATTTGATCTCCTTCAAGCCCATCTTCAGCATGTTCTGTATTATATCCTGCTGTTTTGATTCAACAATGCATCATTAATATCCTGCCAAGGCAGTAAGTCGAGTGTGGATATTCCTCACTCCCATTTTGAAGATGAGGAAAACTGAGGTTCAGAAAGGTTTAGTGGCTGTCCCAGACAGCACAGCCTGGCCTTGTTCTCACTCTGCCAGAAATCTCAGCTTCTTCCCTGCGGAGGGTGGATATGATAAGAGTAGAAAGGCTGGAAACCCCCTGAGGGAGGGTTGGACTGGGAGAGAGGGACTAGAAGTGAGAAGGAAGCAGTGGGCTAGGAGTGGGCGCTAGGTCTGCATGGGTGCAGTGGCACTCTTCCTTCAGTGTCCCCCAGGGTCCCTCTGTGTCCTCTGTGGCTCTGGGGCCCTAGATGCCGGGGCTGGGCAGGGCTGGTTAGCTGGTGATGGAGGGATTTTCAAACCCAACCTGTCAAGAGGGGAGGAAGGACTGCATTTCCGCCCCTAATGTACCTGGGACACATACATTCCTATCCTGGCCTCCAGGGGCATTTCCTGCCTAATACCATTGGTAGGTGCTGGCCACCGCCTCCCCCCGCTTATGCTGACGAGGCGGCCCTGTTCCCTCTCCAGGACTACCATCCTATGTTTCCCTGTGGCCACCAGCTACCTGGCCTCTAGTGTGTCCACCAGTGTGGGGAGGGAGGCACCCCTTACCCCAGCCCAGACCCTGAGCAGCCAGGACCACCTCCTACTCTCAGAGAGCTGAGGGCACCCCCTCGGAAGGTGACTGAGGGGACAGGCAGGTGGGAGGCCAGCCCAGCCTGTGCCTCAGCCTGGAATATAAACAAGACCAGCTCTGAAAAGGTCACGACCCAGAAAGCCTCCCCACCAGACCCCTAGCCTTCCTCCTCCCTGCCTGGGACCTCCAAAGGAGGGAATCTGGGAAGCTAAGAGAACACAAAGGATGGGCAAGGAAGAAAACATCCAGCGTTCCTTCTGGGCAGACACAGATGCTCACACCCAGGCACACGCACACACCCTCACGTGCGTGCGCACACACTCATGCCGAAAGGGGGACCTTGGCCAAAGTGTGGCACAGCTGCCCGTCAGAGATGGTTTAGGGAATGCTGTCCTTAGAGGCAGAGGAATGGACCAGATGGCCTTGGGAGACCTCTCCACTCCCAAGACTGTCTGGAAAGATGTTCCCACAAGGACCACCCTTGGAGGGGATCACAGAGATTCTCCCGCGAGGCAGTCAGGCCCATTGGGGAAAACGGGTCCACCTGCTGACCCACTCATGTTGCCAATATCCTCAGCAAACCCACTCCATGCCAGCCCCTAGCTGAGCCTAGGAGAACAGACGGCTCCTGCAAGACTCCAGTGTACCAGGCACCACCAGGCAAATGGGAAAGAGGGTCCGTAACTAGCAAGAGAGGAGCCCTTCCCTTCACACAGGCGTGGCTGGCCAGTCGGAGGGGCTGCAGACTGGTTCTCAGAGGAGCTCAGGTGGCACCCAGGACGAAGCCCCTCTGCCTCCCCTCCAGCTGCTGCCTGGCTTAGAAGAAGGCTGGGGAAGGCCGAAGTCTCCTTTCTGCCCCCGATCCCCCCACCCCCCCAGTTCTGGCCCTGGCTAGCTGCAGAAAGGAAATCATTAAGGAGGAGTGTCAATTCACCAACTAATTGGATCAGCACAAGCGGCTGCAGCACACGCCGTTCCCTCCCCGGCTCCTCCACAGCCTGGTGGCCGGGCTGGCAGGCCCGACCCAGCCCGGCTGTGGCTGCGAGGCCCGTCACAGCAGCCTAATCACCCGGTGGCCGGCGGCAGCGGCGTTAACAACTGTCTGCCCACCAGGCTCCTTCCTGGGGCTTGGCGGACGGGCTGACCCCTTGCAGCTCTCCTCTCGGAGGAGCGTGAGCGGGAAACTGGATCCCAGCAACAACCCGGTGGCTGCCGTCCAGGGTAACGCCTGGCTCCTCGCGCTGCCTGCTGGCCTCCTGAGTGTTCGCCCGGCTCCTCCAGCCATGTGGCCGCCGAGGGTCTGCAAGGACTGCCCGGGGATTGAGCATCCCCTGAGCACGGAGGCCACCGTTCCCTCCCTGCTGCCAGTGCTGCTCACGGGCTGAGCAGGGGAGGCGGTGCTCCTTGCCAGCCAGAGCAAATTAGGTGCCTGGACGTTGAGGTCTGCTTGGCATTTCCTGTGTTGGCTTTGGCCGATGAGGCCAGGCCAGTGGGCCGCCCTCTTGCCCCAGCCCAGTCCAACAGGCACGTCCCAGACTCTGCGGCCCACAGACTTCTGTGCTCCACAGGGAATCCTGTTCCGGAAAAAAAAGATCACCCCTCCCGGCCTGGATTCCCACTGAGCTGCCTTCCTTTGCCTTGTAGGGTGCTCTGACACCAGAGGCCTGGCCAGTCCCCAACCTGGCTCATCTCGATGCATGTTCCTCCAGCTTGGGCATGGAGCCCATAGGATTTGTAGATCTCTGAGCCTCCCAGTGCTTCCTGGACATGGCGAACCCACTCTGCGTGCAGGCCCCCACGGCTGAGGTTCCATAGGGGGTACTGATCTCCCCTGATCTCCTCTTCCCATCTGTCTATGGAAAAATTTCCCGAGCCCAAGGTCTGTCCTTTGCCTGGACCCCTGAGAGCCTTGAGCAAGGAGGTTGCTCTGGACATCGGCACCCTGGGTCCAGCTTGGGATCCCATGGGAGGTCCCGTGCTCAACCCCAGAAGCGTGGGCTTCACCTGCAGGCTTCAGCATTGCTGGCTCCTGTTCCTCAGTCCATGTTTTCTTTGGCTTGGGTCTCTAGGACACCAGATTGTCCAAAACAAGACGACTTCGTGATCCTTATTTTCCCAAAGAGCAAATTCTGTAACACAATCAGGCTCTTTGTGTGTAGTGCAGTCCCTGGCCACCCCCTCCCTGGTCGCCCCCTTCCTGCCCCAGCCAGGTCCCCTTGGGGCATGAAGCACTCCTCATTCCCAGTGGCCAGGGGTCTCTGGCCTAGAATTTGGCAAGGCCCAGCAGAGAGAGCAGAGCCAAACCCCGCCCCACAGACCATCCACCACTGATCTACAGCTCTTTCCTCTCTCCTCCCCAGCCTTGGGGTGCCAGCAGAGCCCCTAGGAGGAGAAGCAGAAAACCAAATAGCCTTGAGTTAGAGAGGCCTGAGTACAAATCCCAGCTCTACTACACACAGATGTGTACCTTGACCAAGGCACCAAATGGCTGGGGACCTCAGCTGCCTCGTCAGTAAAATGGTGACAGCAGAGGAACCTACAGCATAGGCTTTGTGAGAGGAACCTAGCCTCACTAGAGCCTTTGGGCCTAACATACAGTAAGCCCTCCATAAACAGCTCCCATTTCTATAGCTGTCTATCTGTATGGAGTTGGCCCAGCAGTCACTAGAGTCCCAGAGTTGCCCTGGGCCAACCCTAGGCCACACCTAGAAAAGAGACTCTGCACCCCTTACCCTGCTAGCTGCTGCTTTGCTCCCAGGCTGGTTCTGCACTGCCATCTCCCTGAGGAGGCTGAAGGCCCAGAATGGCTCTCTTCTGGGCCACTCTGCTCCATGGCCATCAAGATCTTGCCACCTCAACCAGACAGGCCAACCTGCCAGGGCAGTCTCAGAAGGCACCGGAAGCTGGCTGGGTACCCTGAAGCCCCATCTGTGGAAGTCTTCACCTTTTTCCAGGAAAAGAGAAGGCGGCGCACAGGCATCTGGCTCCTCAGTGCCAGGGCCATGAGTGCTCAGAAAACTGCCAGATGTGTGGTGAAGGAAGGAAAAGGCTCTGGATTTCCCGCATTGTTTGTGGGAAAAGCAATACGCATAACTTTCCTGGCAAGTGTGGGGTGATAGTTATCAAGAAGACTGAGGAATGCTTATTACCTTGATGAGCAATTCCATTTCCGGTACTCGCCCTTGAGAACTAATCTGAAATGCCAGAAGGCAGGCAGGGCTGCAAGGAGGGCCCATAAAAATGTCTGCAGAGATGTTCTCGGTTTTGTTTATAAGAACAAGCAAACAATAAAACAAACTTCAGCAACCAATGGCAGAAGGCAGGTTAAGTCTATTACGCTATATCCATGCACATAAGGAATTAGAGAGTAAGCACTACAGATTATGTTTAGGGAAAATTTTTTTTTTTTTTTAAAGATTTTATTTATTTATTTGACAGAGAGAAATTACAAGTACACTGAGAGGCGGGCAGAGAGAGAGAGAGAAGGAAGCAGGCTCCCTGCTGAGCAGAGAGCCCGATGCGGGACTCGATCCCAGGACCCTGAGATCATGACCTGAGCTGAAGGCAGCGGCTTAACCCACTGAGCCACCCAGGCGCCCTGTTTAGGGAAAATTTTTAATGACATAGTAACACTTGAGTAAAAAAAGGATATCGAACTGCTGACAAAGTATAATCTTAATTATGTGAAAAAATGTTATGCGTACATAAACAAAATGTGATCTATATATTCACACACATATACACATGTATCTATACACACAGAAAATGGTGTATCAGTCTCCATTAAAAAGGAATGGATTCTGATTCTGACACGTGCCACCACACGGGCAAATCCTGAAGACATTATGCTAAGTGAAATATATCAGAAAAGTACAACGATTGTATGGTTCCACTTACCTGAGGTGCCTAGAAAAGTCAAAGTCATAGAGACAGGAGGTAGAAGGGTGCTTGCTGGCTGGCGCCTGGGAAGAATGGACAGTTATTTTTTAATGGGCACAACGTTTCGGTTTGGGAAGATAAAAAGTTCTGGAGATGGCGATGGTTGCACAAGAATGTGAATGTCTTGACGCTAGTGAACGGTACACTTAAAAATGATTAACATGGTAAATTTTATGTTATGTACCTTTTATCACAATAAAAGAAGAGGTCATAGGGAAATACATCAAATGTTCTTATAATGGGTATTTTTTTTTTTTTCTTATAATGGGTATTTTTAAGTGAAGGGATTATGCATGACCTTTATTCTTTTTAGTTTCCAACGTTTGCCCCTAGTAAATGAGATATTTTGTTTTGTTTGTTGTTTGTTTTAAGGAAGCTTGCTTCAGCATCTCCCAGATGTGCGGGGGTGGGGTGGGGGAGAGGTTCAGTCCAGCTGCAGCTGGAAACGAGGGGAGAAGCCCAGCCTGCTGGGGAGGGCTGGCTCAGAGAAGCCTTGGGGTCTCCCCAAGCTCTCATTCTCCTCCTGGCTGGCCTCTCTCTCTCTGCCGCCCTCCCATCCCCCCATCCCTGCCCAGCCCCATGCTCCAGCCATGCCTAGGGGCCTCCCTGCAGACACAGCAGTCACTAGCCTGAAGGGGCTGTCCCGGCTCTAGTGGGAATGCGGGCTCGGGGCTTTCTCAGACAGTCAGTACCCATGCCGCCTTCCCACTGCCGCTCCGCCCCAGCCCAGCTGCAAAAACAACAGCCCATACCCCAAGCCCTGTTATTGCAGCCCAGAGTGGAGCCTCAGTGTGCAGCGGAAGGAGTGGGAATGAGGCCTGTCAGTCCTAAACAGATCTAGGGGCAGGGGGACTCTCAGGAGGTTGGAGGGTCCCTTCCTGCTCCCTGGGGAAACCTGGCTCCCAGGTGTGTGGGGAAGAAGCTTGAGAAGGCCTGGGGACTGGGATACTGAAAGCCAACTTTGACAGTGGCCTCCCGGGCTCCCTGGAGACTGCAGGGTGGGGGGAAGTGTAGGGGAGGAAGTCAAGCCACTTGGGAACCCGCTGAACCAAGCTGAGCCAAGCCGTGGGCAGGAGGCGGCACCACCGTGGCTCCCAGGCAGGCCCAGGCCAAGGCTTTCCCACGGGGTGCAACTGGCCACTGGGCTCTACGGAGCCATCCACTCCAGGCTAGGGCCTGTAAACCCTGGGAGTTTTCCATGCGGTCTTCCCTTCAGGGCACAAGGGCCAGCAGGCAGATCCAGAACCCAGCAGGGTTCTTCCTTGTCCAGCCCCCAGCACCGGTAGGTGTGTGCTGGGCCTTGCAGGAGGCTGGGGTACAGCTCTCAGAGGACTGCTACTCAGCTTTCTCAGCACCCACTCCAGTCTCATCCACTGGCTCCTTACTCATGTAGCAGAGCAGGGTCACAGAGCTTACAGCCCCAAGAGCCCGAAGGCCTCGGAGACTGTTGGAAGTCTGGCCCCTGTTTGACCCCCAAAGGCCACTCCTGCCACTCTAACAGGAAGGGTGTGGATGGTGTGGCATTAGGAGGCACTGGGAGGTCTCTGGAGACAGACAAACCTGGCTAGAACCTAGGCTCTGCCCCACTAGTGGTATGACTGGGCATGTCCCTGCACCCCTCTAAGCCTTGGCTTCTTCTACTGTTGAGTCTTGGAAGGTTCAGAGGTAGTGTATGCAGTCTGTGGCACATGTGAGAGCTTAATAAGGGGAAGACACTGTAATTCTTAACACACAAGCCCCAAGGCATGAAATTAGCTGAGACGGGAATAGAACTTTCTGATCTCAACGGTCAACTTAGTTCTTCCGACCCATGGCATTCGGCACACTTGTGAAGTTCCCCCACCTCTTCTGTTTCCACTTTGGTTAGGAACCAGTTAATCAAACTATCCTCTGAGGCTAGATAATGACTGTTTTTAAAGATGTTGCGGGTCACAGACATCAAACCAAGGCTAGAAGTCATTTCAGGGAAGGAGGGGAGCCAGATGGGAGAGGGTAAGCCTCTGGCCTCTAGAAGCCACCAGAGCCTCTGTCTGCAGGTTAGTCAGTATCACTGTGTACCAAGGGGGGCAGGAAGCTATTCTGGTGGAGGGCCCAGGCTTCCTGACTGGGAAGCAGCCATGTGCAAGGTCTGTTGCTGTTCTCAAATGCTCTCAGGTAGTTGCAATAACTCATTCATTCTTGGAAGAGAGGAGTTCTAGAAATAAGAGCTGGTGTAATTTTTATCTGGATTATCTGGTCTTTAAAATACAACCAGACTGAAATACAAATCAAAACCACAATGAGATACCATCTCACACTGGTGAGAATGGCTAAAACGAACAACTCAGGAAGCAACAGATGTTGGTGAAGATGCAGAGCAAGGGGAACCCTCTTACACCGTTGTTGGGAATGCAAACTCCCCAAGCTGGTGCAGCCACTCTGGAAAAACAGTACGGAGGTTCCTCAAAAAGCTAAAAATAGAATGACTCTATGACCCAGCAATTGCACTACTAGGTATTTATCCAAAGGATACAAAAATGCTGATTCGAAGGGGCACCTGCACCCCAAAGTTTATAGCAACAATGTCCATAATAACCAAACTATGGAGAGAGAGAACCAGATAGATGTCCATCGACAGATGAATGCATAAAGACGACGTGGAACGAACACACACACACACACACACACACACGAATATTAGCCATCAAAAAGAATGAAATCTTGCCATTTGCAACAACATGGATGGAACTAGAGGGTATTATGCTAAGTGAAATAAGTCGGTCAAGGAGAGACAAATACCTTATGATTTCACTCACATGCGGAATTTAAGAAATAAAACAGATAAACATAGGGGAAGGAAAGGAAAAATAAAACAAACCATAAGGGACTCCTAACTCTAGGAAACAAACTGAGGGTTGCTGGAGGGGAGGTGGGCGGGGAGAAGGGGAATTGGGTGATGGGTGTTTAGGAGGGCACTTGATGTAACGAGCACTGGGTGTTACATGCAACTCATGAATCACTAAATTCTACCCCTGAAACTAATAAAACACTATATGATAACTATGTTGAATTTAAATAAAATTTTTAAAAAATATAGCCAGACCTTTATTAAGTACATTAGAATAAACTTCTATGGAGACTTTTAAAAAATTCCCCAGATTAGGTAATGGGTATCGAGACCTACTACTTTAAAGATCACTAGTAACAGGGACATCTGGGTGGCTCAGTCGGTTAAGCGTCTGCCTTTAGCTCAGGTCACGATGCCAGGGTCCTGGGGTCAACCTCTGCATCGGGCTCCCGGCTCAGTGGGGAGCCTGCTTTCTCCTTCTGTCTCCTGTTCCCCCTACTTGTGCACACGCTCTCTAATAAGTAAATAAACAAATAAAATCTTAAAGATCAGTAGTAGTACAGTACAGTAGTAGTACAGTAGTATCTGAGGTCACTACCATTTATCAAATGTCCCTGTTACTATCCTTCCCACTGACAGACAAGATCACCCAGCTTGGGAAGGGCAGACCTATGATCTGAAATGAGGTTCATCTGACTTCCAAGCCCAGACTTTTAAACAGCGTAACACAGTATGAGAGGATAACTGACTCGTGTGCCTTACTCTCCACATTTTTTTTTTTTTTCAGAATCACAGATTATTTGTTTTGTCTACCTATGTACTTGGTATTATTCTCACTTATGATGAAGCTATCAATTGTGGTATAACTGATCTCTTGATCAGAACCAGCTCACTTCTTAGAGCTCTTTAGAGAACAAAACAGATAAGGAATATGAAAGTCTTTAAGTAAAAGGCAAAATCCTCTACGTTTAAAGGATGATGCTGTTTTATTATTGAGTTTCCCTTAGTACAGGGGTTCTTTTCCAATGTGCAATATGGTGCTTGGTATGAAAAGATGCTCAACAAATATTTGTTATATACTGTACACGTGGATCTATGAAGACCAACTGTTAACAGGCAGTCCTAATAACAATAGGGCTTTGTTTTTCTTTTTCCTAATCACATGCCTTGGTACCATTACTTGTGTCTGTCAGAATTTTCCTCCAAATTCCTAGCAACGACCAGGTCACGTGGCAGGGAATCTCAAGAACAGAGCCAGATATCACTAAAATATAAATCTACATTTAGACCAAGATCAGCTTCTAGTCTGGCAGAATCAATCAAATAATGGCTGAGAAGAGGGTTGGGCTCTCTGGAGGACAAAAGAGAAACTTGGTTAAGCCCCTAGCAACTGAAAAAGGTAAGCCAAAGGATGGCTCTACCTTCAAGCCTGGCTAGTTCTACAAGCCTACATAAGTTCAAGTCTTCAGCTCATTTGCCCTTTCTCTCTCACTCCAGGACTTGTCTCTGTTCACTTCTACTTCTTCTGGAGCAGTTGCCTGACTTTCTTCTACAGATACGCTTCTTCCATGAAACAGGAAAGCCAGCCACCAATAGTCCCAAGCCAACCTCCTTACACCAGATGATCTAAAGGCAAGAAACCTGCTTTCTTCTGGGTCCGTATAGCAAATCACAGGGAAGGACTGAATGACTTAATACAAACAGTATGGAATTGGGGTGACTGTCCAGACCCGGGGGGTGTGCCATCCCTGTGGCTAGGAGGCCCTGAGATTGACAGTTCCACCTGAATGACATGAGGAGGGACAGTTCCCAGAGGAAAGGGGGTGCAGAGCAGACAAAAACAACAGGTGTCCATGACAATAGCACTTGTTCTCAGGTTGCGTAGAGACATGACTTATCCACCAAAACAATCAGAGAAGGATAAAAACAGTAGTGCATTCACATGCCGCAGTGTTGAGTCAAAGCCTTTCAGGAAAAGGAAGTGATCTGATGGCATAAAGGAGATTCTTTGGAACAGAAGGAGAAAGACACAAATATTTTGGTCAGCCTCCCTCCTCACAGTTGAAAATTATCATCGTAATCACCCTATCTCCAAATTAAGTTCAGAAACTGTAACAAATTTGCAGGCAATTAGCCAGACTGTTGGAAATTCGGACACTGGGAAAATCTGAACGAGCTGGTCAACATAATTGTACTCCTGGTTAAGAGAAGAGGCCTGATGGAAAGATTTATTTTTCTTACAAATAACTTTTTTCTGGGTCTAAATGCGATGTGTCTATTGCTGAAATTTTGGGAAATACAGAACGCAAACGAACATAAAAATCGCTCTTGTGTTTGTTAGGATTGGGTGTGACTGCAAATAATGGAAATCTCAAGATAACAGTGGCTCAAAGAAGACAGAAGTTTATTTTGCTTGCAGCTACATGAAGTTGAAAAGTCCAGGCTCGTATGACAGTTTTGCCTCCAGGGGCCTTAGGGTGCCCGGGCTCCTTCTAGCCCACTACTCTGCCATCCCTGCAGCGTGGCCTGAATCCAGAGCAGAAAGGCAGCCAGAAAGAGAAAGGGATGAGGAGGCCAAAGGAACATGCCAGTTATCTTCCTGGGAAGTTTCTCAGAAATGGCAACACAACACTGTGCACTATCCCAATGGTAAGAACATAGTCATGTGGCCACACCTAACTGCTTGGGAGACTAAGAAATGCAGTCTTTATTTTGGGTGCCTATTTGACAAGCTAAAACTCTACTACTATAGAAGAATGGCTTATGAGGCAATTATGGGTCTCTGATAAACTGGTAATCATACTATCCAGAGAGAGTCACTGCTAACATCTTGGTGTGTCATTTATACACAAAGATATCCACACACACAAACACACACTATATGGGTGTGTGGGGGGTGGTATGTGTGTGAATATGTATTTACGTACAAAGCATAAAAATAACGTCTATTTTTTTTTTTAAAGATTTTATTTGTTTTGTCAGAGAGAGAGAGAGAGAGAGAGCGAGAGCGAGAGCGAGCACAGGCAGACAGAGCGGCAGGCAGAGTCAGAGGGAGAAGCAGGCTCCCCGCGGAGCAAGGAGCCCGATGTGGGACTCGATCCCAGGACGCCGGGATCATGACCTGAGCCGAAGGCAGCTGCTTAACCAACTGAGCCACCCAGGTGCCCCATAACGTCTATTTTTAAATGAAATTGAAATCATAGCAAATATACTATTTTTGCATCTTGCTTTTTTGAAAAATTGCACTTTAAACTGTCTCTTTTATTATCTATTTTAACAGAATCGTTTAACAATTAACGTAATGTAACGCATTCCATTAATTTGTTTTTTCTTTTTTTTTTTTTAAAGATTTTATTTATTTATTTGACAGACAGAGATCACAAGTAGGCAGCGAGGCAGGCAGAGAGAGAGGGGGGGAAGCAGGCTCCCTGCCGAGCAGAGAGCCCAACCCTGAGATAATGACCTGAGCTGAAGGCAGAGGCTTAACCCATTGAGCCACCCAGGCACGCTTTTTTTTTTTCTTTTAAAGATTTTATTTTTAACCAATCCCTACACCCAACATAGGGCTCAAGCTTACAACCCCGAGATCATGAGTCGCACGCTCTACCAACTGAGCCAGCCTAGCGTCCCTATAATTTTCTCTTAAATAGAAGCTTTTAGTTTATAAAACCTGGTTTATGAAGTTTTCGTCTATTTATTTCAAAATAATTGCAGAGTCACAGGAGGTTGAAAGGAATGTATACCAAAGTCCCACGTAGTCTTCCGTCCTCTACAACGTTTACAACCATGGTACTGTATCAAAACCAAAACACTGACATTGATATGGTCCGTAGGTTTAAATTTCACGACTTACACATGCACTCGTGTCTGTAGCTCTATGAAATTTTATCACATGAAGGCTTGCGTAATCATCCCTACAACATCCACAGACTCAACTGTACTAACCTTTGTGTTATTCTTTCATAGCTACTGCCATCTCGTGCCCCCCACCCAATCCTAACCCCTGGCAATACTAACCCATTCTTTTTTTTTTTTTTTTTAAGATTTTATTTATTTATTCGACAGACAGAGATCACAAGTAGGCAGAGAGGCAGGCAGAGAAAGAGAGGGGGAAGCAGGTTCCCCGCTGAGCAGAGAGCCCAATGCAGGGCTTGATCCCAGGACCTTGGGATCATGACCTGAGCCAAAGGCAGAGGCTTAACCCACTGAGCCACCCAGGCACCCCTACTAATCCATTCTTTATTTCTCTTTATATGTTACTCCATGAATGATACATAAATGGAATTATGCAGAAAATATATGTTTGAGATTGGCTTTTCTCATGCAGGGTAAGTTCCTTGAGGTGCACTGAAGTTGTTGCAGGTATCAACAGTTAGTTCCTTTTTATTGCTGAGCCATATCCCAGGCTATGGGATGTGCCACAGTTTGTTTAAACGTCAACCAATGGAAGGATATTTGGGAAGTTTCCAGTTTTTGGCTATTATGAATAAAACGGCTGTTTGGACACAAATACTCATTTCTCTGGGATGAATGGCCAGGAGTGCAATTGCTGGATTGTATTATAAATCCATTTTCAGTTTTGAAAGGAACTGCCAAACTAATTTCCAGAGTGACTGCATGCAACCTACTTTTTAAACTTAACAATATGTTGTCAAAAATTCTTATCATTATTTCCTATGTTTTTAAATATTCTTCTTTTTTTTTTTTTAAAGATTTTATTTATTCATTTGACACAGAGAGATCACAAGTAGGCAGAGAGGCAGGCAGAGAGAGAGAGAGGAAGAAGCAGGCTCCCCGCGGAGCAGAGAACCCGATGCGGGACTCGATCCCAGGACCCTGAGATCATGACCTGAGCCGAAGGCAGTGGCTTAACCCACTGAGCCACCCAGGCGCCCCTTAAATATTCTTCTAAAACATGGATGGCAGTACATGATTTCCAAACCAATTTCCTAATTTTGAATACTTAGGAACATTTCTGATTTTTATGTTCTAAATAATAAAGTGAAAAATGTGATTGTGAATAAATCTCTGTGCCTATTTCTGATTATTTCCTTAGGATAAATTTCTAGACTTACACATACTGGTTTAAAGAGTATGAATGAACATTTTAAAGTCCTTTTTAAAAAAGATTTTGTTTATTTATTTGACAGAATGAGAGATAGCACAAGCAGGCAGAGTGGCAGGCAGAGGGAGAGAGAGAAGCAGACTCCCCACCAAGCAAGGAGCTCGATGTGGGACTTGATCCCAGAACTCCGGGATTACAACCTGAGCCAAAGGCAGTGGCTTAACCAACTGAGCCACCCAGGTGCCCCCATTTTAAAGTCTTTTGCTACATTTAAAAAAAATTGTCCTACTGAGGGGCACCTGGGTGGCTCAGTGGGTTAAAGCCTCTGCCTTCGGCTCAGGTCATGTTCCCAGGGTCCTGGGATCGAGCCCCGAATCGGGCTCTCTGCTCAGCAAGGAGCCTGCTTCCCCCTCTCTCTGCCTGCCTCTCTGCCTACTTGTGCTCTGTCAAATAAATAAATAAAATCTTTAAAAAAAAAATTGTCCTACTGAAAGGTGTTTCAATTTAAAATCCCACAGCAATATATGAGAATTGGGCAAAGTTTCTAAAACTACTAATACTGCAACACAAATTGCAAATGATTGGTATCTTTAATATATATAAAGATCTTATGTATCAACCAGAAGATTAAATACCCAATATCAAGATGCTTTGGGCTCCAGAAAGTGACAGAAAACTCAAAATTCAAAATTTTATCAATAGAGAAATGTACCACTTTATATAATAAGAAGTCCAAAAGTAGGGCAACTTCTGTATTTGTTGATTTTACACAACTTCAATAAAAGGCACCACAGTACACAGACCAACAGTGCAGACACTGAAGCTACATTGTTAGATTAATATCCCAACTCTTCCACTTACTGACTGTGTATCATTAAGCAAATCATTTATCCTATTTATGCCTCAGGTTCCTATTTTGAAAACAATGACAATAGTAGTATCTATTTCATAAGATTGCTGTAAGAATGAAAAGAGTTTATATACATAAAATATCCATTAAATGTTGATATCACTAAGAGCCTAGATTCTATTTTTCTGTTCTGCCATCTTTGGCATGTTAACTTTATCCTCAATCTTGAGACATCATGGTCACAAGATAGCTGCAGTAATTCTAGGAATCATATCTCAGACAATCAGAGATAGAAGAGACAAAGTAATTTTCTCTGTTACTTAAGAACAAAGAAACTTTTCCAAATAGATCTCCCTCCATATCCTGCTGGCTAGAAAATGGGTTACGTAACACCAACCTGTTAAAAAAAAATTTTTTTTTTAAGGAGAATGGAATTGCCATGATGGGCTTTGACAAATCAGGATTTACTCATAAGCTAAAACCACTTTCCCTGTGGGTAGACACCAAACAAAATCAGTTCTTTTAACAGGGAAGAAGAAAGAAATGGGTATCAGGTGGCCAACCAGAATGTCTGTCATGTATCATGTTAGAAAAAAATGGGCAAACCACATGCACCAGCAATTCATAACAGAAGAAATGCAAAGGCAAATAAACATGAAAAAGAAATGACCTTGATTAATGAGCAAAGAAATGCAAATTAAAAGGAGTTTCTGTATTTTCTCTATAAATTTGGCAAGGATGAAAAAGAATGATAATCATCTACAATGGTAATAAATATACAAAGTGCCTAGGAATAAATCTTACACAAGAGGTGCCAAACCTACATAGAGAAAACTATGAAATTTTATCAAACAAACTTAAAAAAGACCTAAACAAATGGAGATATATATCAAGTCCATGGATAGGAACACTCAGTATCCTTAAGATGTTAATTCTCTTCAAGTTAATTTAGAGATTTAGAATAATTCCAAGCAAAATCTTTAGGTTTTTGTTTTTTGGGTTTTTTTGAGGAATAGACAAATTATTTCTAAAATATATATAAAAGAGCAAAGGCCCAAATCTAGTTAAGACCTTCTTAAAGAAACAGATATGGAAAGGGAATTTTTCTTACCAGGTAGCAAGGCTTTTTATAAAATAAGACAATAGTAAAACAGATAATGTGATATTGGGTAAGGGATAGGCAAATTTAGCAATGGAACAAAGTAGTCCCCAAACAGACTCACACATTATAGACACTTGGCGTATTACAGTGGTAGCATTAAAAATCAATGAAGGGTGCCTGGGTGGCTCAGTCAGTTAAGTGTCTGCCTTCAACTCAGGTCATGATCCCAGGATCCTGGGATTTAGTCCCACATCAGGCTTCCCACTCAGCAGGGAGTCTGCTCCTCCCTCTCTCAGTTGGTGCTCTCTCTCTGGCTCACTCTCTCAAATAAATAAATAAGACCCTTAAAAAAAATCAATGGAAAAAGAAAAGAAAACTGGATTCCCACCTTTCACTCTACACAGAAAATAACACAAAATTACTTGTAAATTTGAGTTTTTAAATTATTTAGAAGAAAAAGGAGTTAATCTTTAAGCCTTTCTATTAGGGAAGTGTTTTTTAAATAAAACACGAAAAGCATTAACTATACATGACAAGGTTGAGATGTCAAAGATGTCAAAGACATCTCGAAATGAGTAAAATGACAAGCCATGAACTGAGAGAAGATATTTATAGAACAAATAACTGAAAAAGTTTAGTGTTCAGAATATATAAGGAATTCCTACAAGTCTATTTTAAAAATAATTTTTTTAAAAGTAGGCAAGGGATGCCTGGGTGGCTCAGTTGGTTAAGCAGCTGCCTTCGGCTCAGGTCATGATCGCAGCGTCCTGGGATCGAGTCCCACATCGGGCTCCTTGCTCCACGGGGAGCCTGCTTCTCCCTCTGACTCTGCCTTCCATTCTGTCTGCCTGTGCTCGCTCTCGCTCGCTCTCTCTCTGACAAATAAAAATAAAATAAAATAAAATAAAATAAAATAAAATAAAATAAAATAAAAGTAGGCAAGACACACACACAGGTATTTCACAAACAAGAAAAGAAACACATGGCCAATAAACATATGAAAAAATTAACAGCCTCATCAGTAATCAGGAAAACAAATTAAGATCATAATGATACAACCTTTTATATCTATCTGATTTCCCCCCAAATAAAATAACCGATAATACCAAGTGTTGGTAATGAGGTAGATCAGTTGGAACTCTAAGTCCTACTGGAGACAGCATTAATTAATTTCATCACTTTGGAAGACAAGCACTATTTGTAAAGCAGAATATTCATATAGAAAATGTCCTAGCTGTTCCACCTGTAGGTATGCCAAAATATACAAAAGAATATGTACAGTTTATACTCTCCTAACCCCCCAAAAGACTGGAAACAACCGAAATATCTGTTGAAGGAAAATGAATACATAAATTGTGGTATGGTCACATGATGGAAAATTATGCAGCAGTGCTAGTGAGAGGACCACAGATAGATGTAACAACACGGATGAATTTTAGGAATGTCATATCAAGTGAAAAAAGCAAGTTATAGAAATTACATTATAACGTCATTTGCAAAAAATGCCCTAAAACCAAGCAGAACAAAACACTAATTTTAGGGATTATAAATATATAATACATTTTTTTATAAAACAAAGCAAAATCAATCAAAATTCAGTGGTTATCCTTGGGTATTCAAGAAGACAAGGAAATGGGTTGGACAAACACACACATCAATGAGATGGTTTTGGAAGTATTTCAAGGGTTTTTTTGCATATATATATATTTTTACATTTTGGTAAAATACAAAGAACATAAAATTTACTATTTTAACCCAAAGTGTGCAGTTCAGTGGCATTAACATACGTCCATCATTCCCCATCCATCTCTAGAATTGTTTTTATCTTGTAAAACCAAAATTCTGTACCCATTAAATAACTTATGCCTCCCTCCAGCCCCTGAAAACCACCATTCTACTTTTCATGTCTATGTATTTGAGAATCTTGGTTTTTAAGTTGGGATGGGTTCATGTATGTTCATTTTGTTGTTATGTTTCATAACTTTTATATATACATATATAAAAAATATACACACAAACATGCATTCTTTTGTATGTTTAAAATAGTACATACCTTATTTTGTAATGGCTTGATGCCTGGAAAAGTAAAGAATATCCAAAATTGGCCAGAACACGGTAAGTGCTAGCAAGCATGTAAATTGGTATGATTTTTAGGACAATTTAAACTTAATACAAACAAAATTGACAAATATTATTATAAGTTTTGGCAAGTATGGTGTTTTCAATTTTGGTTTCCAATTATTCATTGCTAGTATACAGAAATAAGATTGATTTTTGCATGTTGACCTTATATCCTTGCTATATTCACTTATTAGTTCTAGGAGGTTTTTTGTCATTGTTGTTCATTCTTCAGAATTTTTTGTGTGGACAATGTCTTCTGTGAATAGGGAGTTTTCTTTTTTTTTCTAGTCTGTATGTTGTTAAAATTTTTTTTCTTATCTTACTGCATTGGCTAGGACTTTGAGTATAATGTTAAATGGGAGTGGTGAGAGTAGATAGACATCCTTGTCTTATTCCTGTTCTTAGAAGGCAGTCTTTCACCATAAAGTATGATGTTAAGTGCAGGCTCTTGTAGATGCTGTTTACTAAGTTAAAGAAGTTCCTTTCTGTTGCTGTTTACTAAGTTAAAGAAGTTCCTTTCTGTTGCTGTTTACTACGTTAAAGAAGTTCCTTTCTGTTGCTAGTTTTCTGAGAGTTTTGCTTTTTTTTTTAAATTCAATGGCTGTTGAATTTTGTCAAATGCTTCTTGCATCAATAGATATGATCATGTGGTTTCATTTTTTATATTATTACTACCGCTTGTTAAATTGATTAATTTTCAAATATTAAAAGAGCTTTGCATTCCAGGTTTGAACTCTATTTGGTAATGATGTCTTAATCTTTTTTATATTTTGCTTGATTTGTTAATTTATTACAGATTTTGCATCTGTGTTTGTGAGGGATACTAGTCTGTAGTTTTCTTATACTAGCTTTATCTCTGATTTTGGTATTGATGTATCTTTTTGGTGGTCAATTTGTCAATTGTAACAAATGTCTTAAAAATGTGTGTGTCCTGGGGTGCCTGGGTGGCTCAGTGGGTTAAGCCTCTGCCTTCAGCTCAGGTCATGATCTCGGAGTTCTGGGATCCAGCCCCACATTGGGTTCTCTGCTCAGCGGGGAGACTGCTCTCCCCTCTCTCTCTCTGCCTGCCTCTCTGCCCACTTGTGATCTCTGTCTGTCAAATAAATAACTAAAATATTAAAAAAAAAATGTATGTGTCCAAAGAGTCTAGGAACTTAAAGAAACAGGGATTCTCCTTATAAACAGACTTTGGATTCAGACAGATAGAGATTTAAATACGAACGCATCCCCTTACCAACTGCTTAAATTTTGTGCCTGTTTTCTAACCTGTAAAATGAGGATAAGACCTACCTCATAAATTGCAATAGATGAGATAATTCACACACAGTGCTCAAGACCTAGTGAACTTTAAGTCAGCAGTAGCTCTTGGTATTATGTTATGCTCCCAGCCTCTGCAGTCTGTCCAAATGGAAGGACATCGTCTTTGCTCCCATGTGAGCTCCCCCTGTGAATCTCCTTACTGGGGAGTATTCGGTCTCCTCATCCCTGATTCCTGTCTTACATTAGGTGTGCGAGGCGTTGGGACTGCAAAGGCAAAAAAGGTACGGTCCCCGCCCTCGGGGAGCCGAAGCTATTAGGAACACAGAGGTGCAAACGAACCAGGTCCATGGAGTATAAGAGCATTATGATGGCGCGTCTGCCCAAGGTGCAGCGGGTCCTGGACCCGCACTCTGAGCGTCTATCAGGAGTGCGGGTGTTCGCTTGGGGACCAGACCCACGTTGGCAACTTGTGCAGCGCAGCCTCGGGTCTTGGGGGGTAGGGAGGGGCCCGAGACTGGCTGTTTCCATAGCAACGAGACTAGCCTCTCTCACGGTCCCCCACCGCTCACCTCTGTTCAGCGTCAGTAGAGCCACGAAAGGCCACTTCCGGTCCTCCAGCCTCGATGACTCGCGGTCACTCTGCGGTAACTAAGTAACTCGAACTCCTAGCTTCTGATTGGCTCGGCAGATGGAGGCGGCGGGACGTGACGCCGAGGGGCGTGGCCTGCGACCCCACCGACTGGCGTTTTCCTTGCGGAGCGGAAAGCGACTTCATTTGCCCCGGAAGTGCAAGGGTTGGGGTCGTACAGGTGTGGATTCCGCCGGCGAGGCGGCTCTTTTCAAGATGCCGGGAGCCGCGGTTAGGGGCTCTGAGTTGTACGAGAGCATCGAGAGCTTCGTGGAGGCCCTGAAGCGGGACGGCGGGAGGCGCAGCTCCGAGGACATGGCTCGGGAGACCCTGGGGCTGCTGCGCCGGATCATCACGGACCACCGGTGGAGCAACGCAGGTAAGGCAGGTCTAGGTCTGTCGCGTTCCTCTACGGCGTATCTGACCCCGGTTCTCAAGCGGAGAGTCGCCCGGGCCTCATCGCGCTGGTGCCCTCTCTCTGTCTCCTTCGGTCTGCAGGGGAGCTGATGGAACTGATCCGCCGAGAAGGCCGGAGGATGACGGCTGCGCAGCCCTCAGAGACCACGGTGGGCAACATGGTGCGGAGGGTGCTCAGGATCATCCGGGAGGAGTATGGCAGGTCAGGATGTGGGCCTTTCTGCACAACCCCTCTCCCTGCTTGAAGCCTTTGGTGGAGCTGAGCAGCTCCTGTTACTTAAATGACTGCGTCTCCGCCCACCTCCTTGTTTGGCTCTTGTTGCCTCCCTAGACTCCATGGACGCAGCGATGAGAGCGATCAGCAGGAGTCCTTGCACAAACTCTTGACATCCGAAGGCCTGAGCGAGGATTTCAGCTCCCCTTATGCCCAACTCCAGTCCAACATCATTGAGGCAATTAATGAGCTTCTTGTGGAACTCGGTAAGAGTCCTGATCCCTGATGGACAGGACAGGTTACAGGCAGATGAGGGAAGAGAAGACCCGGGAAGTTGTTAATCGCAGAGAGAGGAGATAACCAGTCTGTGGTTCTCCGAGCTTTGTCTTCCATACCGATTAAGAGAAAGGGTTGGAACAGGTGGCAGGGCTAAAATAGCCCTCTCTGCCTTTCCTTACAGACCAGCCCTTTGTAGACTGCAGGTCCACTGCTGCTGGGACTGTTAGGACAGAGCTTTATTTGCATTTTAAAGATGAACTCCCTAAAACCACAGATGACAGACTCTTCTTCCCTGAATTACCTCCTGAATTTTTATATGCACAGATGCACCACTGCCATTCCCATTGTCATTATGACCCAGGAGACCTGCGTAGATTCATTGCAGTCAGAGTTCCCCAAGGGAGGAAGAAGCTGGGTCTGTGTGTCTGGCCCTGCTACTTCCAAATTCCTCCCCTGTTCTTCTTCTGTGGCTTCCTTTTCAGGTGGGCATGTTGTGGCTACCTTTTAGAGGAGTTCTTTTAGTTCTTTTTACAGTTTCCCAAATTGGACCACTTTTTACCTGAATTTATTGTGTTCAAAATGGATTTTAAGGAGCTGGTGTCATTGGGGAAGGGTTGACTGAGAACTCGGGAAGTAGAAGGTCGCAGAGGAGCGGGACTTTTGAGAAAAGGTGACCTTCACATGAAGTCCCTTCACTCTGTGATACCATGTCTGCTACATGGGCCGTCTGTGAGAAGGGCACCTGTCTCTTTCCATGTTTTATCACGTTTGTCTTGTGTTGTGGCACGGCAGTTTCACATTTCCCTTGCCAAACCGACTGTTCTTGCAGAAGGGACTACAGAGAATATTGCCGCCCAGGCTCTGGAGCACATCCACTCCAATGAGGTGATCATGACCATTGGCTTCTCCCGGACAGTAGAAGCCTTCCTCAAAGAGGCTGCCCGGAAGAGGAAATTCCATGTCATTGTGGCAGAATGTGCTCCTTTCTGTCAGGTAGGGGGACTGCTGCAGCTGCTAAGAAAAATGAAAAAGGAGGAGGAACTAAAGAAGTGATAGATGGGCTTCCATGCCACCTTTGAATTGATAAGTAAGACATTGAGAAGACAAAGGAAAGCATGAAGGGAATTTTCAAGTTGCTCATCCTTGTCAACATTCTTAAACATTGGCTTAGGAAGGTTAGGGGAAATGCTGGGTCAAAGAAAAGAAACGCATTGGTTTCTCTTAGGAATCAAAAGAGTAAATTATCTTGGAGATGACTGATGCTTGGGCTGACCTCACTCAGTCTCTACATAAATAATAGGTCTCTAGAAAGGAAATATGTAAGGATGCAGGAGGTCGTAAAATAATGAGCCAGGAGCTATCCTGTCAGTGCTCCCTAATTACCCAAGCAAGCGGTATTTCCAGTTTTGTGGCTGCCCTAGTGCTCCTGTGGAAAATTCAACATTTATTGGCTTCTCCTGGGCTTCTCTGCAGCATGCCAGAGAATACCTACCATGAGGAGAAAAAGAAATGAACTGTTGGCAGTTATGTGTTGGCTGTGCCCAGTATTTGGAATTCTCCAGATCCAGTTCCACTGGAGGTGCCTTCCACTCTCTCTCACCTTCTCTGGAACATCAGGCCTTTCTCTCCTGTTGCAGGGTCATGAAATGGCAGTCAATTTGTCCAAAGCAGGTATCGAGACAACTGTCATGACTGATGCTGCAATTTTTGCTGTTATGTCAAGAGTCAACAAGGTGGGTGTATTTGGAGTTATGTTGAATTCATGAAGATTATACTTCCAAAATACTGATTTTTTTTTTCTCCTTCCTATAATATCCATGAGAAGAGAAGAAAGCTTCTAGTGCCTTTTGAAAGTACATACTTGGGCCTTTTTAATATATTAACTGGATTTCTTTTCCCTTTACCTGTATCATTGTCCCTCACTTAGAATAGCTTCTTTTTGTTTTTGTTTTAAAGGCTTTATTTTTGGGGCACCTGGGTGGCTCATTCACGGCCTGCCTTGGGCTCAGGTCATGATTCCAGGGTCCTGGGATTGAGCCCCACATCGGGCTCCCTGCTCCGCAGGAAGCCTGCTTCTCTTTCTCGTACTTCCCCGGCTTGTGTTCCCTCTCTCTTGGTCTGTCTCTCCCTCCCTCCCTCTCTCTCTCTTTGTCAAATAAATAAATAAATAAATACATAAAATCTCTTTAAATAAATAAATAAATAAATAAATAAATAAATAAAATTTTATTTTTTAAAGCAATCTCTACACCCAACATGGGGCTCGGACTCACTGAGATCAAGAGTTATATGCTCTACTGACTGAGCCAGCCAGCTGCCCCAAAAAGTTTCGTTTTCGTGAAAGCATTGAAGAGAATGAAATAGGTCTAAGCTAAGTGTGGCAGCTGCTAGGCATTGGGTAGAGGGTTCCTGCCTTCTGCTCAGAGAGCTTGACAGTAGTGGATTATGACTAGTAAGGCTCTTAGCTTCTCAGGAGTTGTGGCATATAGATTCCAGAAAAGGCAGGGCTAAGAGCGAGCGATAGTGCAGCTACCTATCACATACAATATTCATTCTTTCTTTGGGAAGCCACTCTTTTTTGTTTGTTTAAAGATTTTATTTATTTATTTGACAGATCACAAGCAGGCAGAGAGGCAGGCCGGGTGGGGGGTGTGGAGCAGGCTCCCTGCTGAACTGAGAACCAGATGCAGGGCTTGATCCCAGGACCCTGGGGTTATAACCTGAGCCAAAGGCAGAGGCTTACTGCACTGAACCACCCAGGTGCCCTGGAAAGCCACTCTTGAGCTAGAACATGTGGTCCTTACCCTAGAATCCCTTTTCCTTGACTAGTGTGTGACCCTCACGATGTCAAAAGACTGAGGCCTGGGCATTTAGCCTCTGGTGCCCAATGGTCCAGTTAAGGGTCTATCCCTAAGATGACTCACATTTTGCTTCCTGTTCCAAAGGTGATCATTGGCACAAAGACAATCCTGGCCAACGGTGCCCTGAGAGCTGTGACAGGAACTCACACTCTAGCACTGGCAGCAAAACACCATTCCACCCCACTCATCGTGTGTGCTCCCATGTTCAAGCTTTCTCCACAGGTATGTTTGTCTGTCCGTAGCCAACAGAGAAGGCGCCAAAGGGTAGGCTTGAACTCTGGGCCTTCAACCTACTCACTCTGGGGCTTCTCTTTAGCTGCCTTTACTCAATGGATTAGACCCCTTAGAGGCTGGAAAAAGCCACAGAAGTCTTGAACGAGGAAAAAATACTGAGAGTTATAACTTGTCAACTTTGAGAAATCAAAATTTTAAGGTCAGGATGGGACGTTGTTAGGGAAGGCCCTTTGTTGACATTGCCACCATCACCGATCACGCTGATCATTTCTGAAAATGCCAAACAAGTTGAAACTCAGAACACGGAATCGGTTTTGTCATCGTTGGAGGGACTGTCCTCTGTAGCCTGAATATAAGCAGTATTACCAAGAGAAGAGCCATTTCATTAGTGATAGAAGCTGTTTGCTCTGAAATACTAATATATTTGCAGGTCTCTTTTTTAAATTGAGGTGAAATTCACATACAATTAACCATTTTTAAATGTACAGCTCAGGGATATTTACTACATTCACAGCACTGTGCAACTACCACTGTCTGGTTTAAAACGTCCTCATCTCAGCAAAACACCCCATACCCATTACGTACATCATTTCAGAAAAACACCCCGTACCCAGTGATTCCTATTCTGCTTTCTGTCTCTGGCTTTGCCTGTTTGGGATATTTCATATAAAAGAAGTCATAGAACATGTGCCTTTTGTTTCTGACTTCTTTCCCTTAGCATGATGTTTTCAAGGTTCCTAGCTATAGCACAGCACTTTCTGTGGCTGAGTAATACTCTGTTGGGGGACATAACGCAATTTATTTATCTGTTCACCTGTTGGTGGGCAGTTGGGTTGTTCAACCTTTTGGCTTTTGTAAATAATGCTGCTGTAAGCATTGGTGTACAAGTCTCTGTGTGAACATACCTTTTTTTATTTCCCTTGGGTATATACTTAAAAGTGGAATTTGCTAGATCGATCTCGCTCCTTTTTTTTTTTTAAATTTTTTTCTTGTCTAGTTCCCTAATGAAGAAGATTCCTTTCATAAGTTTGTGGCTCCTGAAGAAGTCCTGCCTTTCACAGAAGGTACAGAAGGGTGTGTTTGTGTGTTTGTGTGTGTGTGTGTGTGTGTGTGTGTGTGTACACGCACACACGTGTGCACATGTATAAGTTTTGGTCTTTTGCTTTTGTTAGTCAGGGGATTAAATGCTGCCAGGTTGTGCTTTTTATCATAATTCTTGTGGGGACTTCTCTTTAGCATCTTTGAGTGCAGGGGGGACCTCATCTAGTCCGTGTTCATTTTGTTCTGACACTCCTGTATTTGACTGTTGGGGCCGTGGTGGTTGGATCATCCAGCATCGATGCGGTGTGGCTTTGCACATTGCTTGACACACGTGCAGCAACCCTGTGGGAAAATGTACTCATTCTCATTTGCTGTAGGGACTCATTTTGGTGGCATGGCTCCCAAAGGAAGCGTGGTCTAAAAGGCTCCTACTCTAAAACTTACCTATAACCTGGGTGCCTTTATGCATTGGGGTCCCTTTGACTTCTGAAGGCAGCAGCTGTGCTCCATGAGCCTGCCACCTCCTCGACATGAAATGGCCTTAAGCGCCCTTAAACCATACCTGGGGTGCTAATTCTTAGAAGTGGAACAACTTCATCCATTTATTTACAGCTTTTCAAGGATTACTTGTATCTTTTGAGTACCCACTATGTATCCAGCACTAATTTAGGTACTAAGGATATAACAAAGAACAACACAGATCGGCCCTGCTCCCACAGAGCTCACATTCAGTTGCAGCAGACAGACAAGAATATGTCGGGTCATGGGCTATTTTGGGAAGAAAACAAATAGGCTGATGTGACGGGAAGTGGTAGGAGACTACCTTAGTGGGGGAGGGGTCTAAATGAGAGGCCCTTTCAGCTGGGTCTGGAATGAATGGAGCCCACCATGTAAAGATCAAGAAGAGTCTCCCAGGTGTTGATGCAAAAGTCCTGAGCTGGGTCCAGGCTTAGCCAGTTGGAACAAGATGTTCATGTAGCTGGAGAGCAATGAGCACGAGGGAGAGTGGAATGAATTCTGATTAGTGTAGTTGCAATGGGGGAGGGGCCAGATCTTGAAGGCTACTCTCCCAAGATGGAATTTTATTCTAAGGGCTGTGGAAAGGCGTTGGAGAGTTTGAAGCAGGAGTGTCATGGTGTGAAGCCATCTCTTCTGGTGTGTACTTTGCAGAGTTTCCTTTTCTTGGGGTAGCACATATGCGTGTGCTGTTGAGCCTAGAATCTGTGTGCTCATTCATGAGAGCAGGATCCTTGATTTTATCTTTAGCATATGTGATTGCCTTTCAGGGGACATTCTGGAGAAGGTCAGCGTTCACTGCCCTGTGTTTGACTACGTTCCCCCAGAGCTCATTACCCTCTTTATCTCCAACATTGGTGGGAATGCACCTTCCTACATCTATCGCCTGATGAGTGAACTCTACCATCCTGATGATCATGTTCTATGACCACCACCCATCCTAAGCAGAAGCTGCTGAGCCAAATACAGAATGGAGAGGGACTTCAGTGTGACTGCTGAAAACATCGTCCTTGTATTGGGGAGTGACCTGGAGTCAATCTGAAAAAACTTAATACTATTTCTTGCCCTTTTAGTCATCCCAGAACAGGATGCACATTCAAGACTATCTCTTGCCTTTCTGATCTTAACAGGAGCAGCAGGGCTTGACCTATAAATTTTGGAATCTCTTGGGGCTTCTGGCGGGCTCATTTGGTAGAGCATGTGACTCTTGATCTTGGGATTGTGAGTTTGAGCCCCACGTTGGGCATAGAGTTTACTTAAAATTTTTTTTGGTGGGGGAACCTCTTAACCTCCTAGTGACCTGGTGAGTCTAGAATTTAAGTTTCAGGAACTTAAACTTTCTGGTTCGGTGGGGTGTTAAACGTAACACTGAAGACCTTGGTGGGATACAGGTTTTTGCTCAGAAATGGCTACCACACCTTTTCCTGGGCTGTGCCAATAAAAGCTTCTTGAAGATTCCTGAGTTAGTTTATTTATTGTTCTGCTCTGATTGAACAGCCTGAAGCAGGAGCGGCAGAGCCCTTTTTGTGCTTTCAGAGGGCTGTAGTTAGAGGGAACTGGCTAAAACAGAACGCAAAAGTATTTACAGTTTCCTTCCTAATTCACTGGGAGTGGTCCCAAACAACTTGTTAGTAATGTAAGACAGTGGTTCCAAAACCTTTTTGATCATCAGAATCATCTGGGAGCTTAAAAAAAATGTACCATCTTGGGTTCTAACCCAGACCCATTTTATCTGATATTTGGAATGGCACCTGGGAATCTGCTTAAAGCAAGTGAGACATACTGTGGAACATTATGTATACATTGCAGTAGAGATTTCAAAAGGGTGGCTTAAAGACGATTTGTCTTGTTCATTCTGTATTTAATTTGAATTAGTTACCAATATTTAAAAATGCAAAAAAAAAAAAAAAGAAGAAGAAGAAAAATGTGGAGGTTGCACATTAAACAAATTCAGATTTCTTGCTTCCCTTGAAAACAAGCTTTGGCAATTCTGGGCCCAGTTTCCAAAGTGGTAGCAGCTGGCTGTAGCTGGGCTGCTTCTGACTCCATTAAAATGGAAAACCCTTTTCTGCAGTCCCTTCCATTTAACTCATTTACATTACCTGCCTAACCCCTGTAGGCATTTGCTTTGTGAACCTTGTGTTAAAAAGAATGGGACCGGGGTGCCTGGGTGGCTCAGTGGGTTAAAGCCTCTGCGTTGGGCTCAGGTCAGGATCTAAGGTCCTGGGATTGAGCCCCGCATTCGGCTCTCTGCTCAACAGGGAGCCTGCTCCCTTCCCCCCGCCGCCTGCCTCTCTGCAGTAAAGTAAATAAGTAAAATTTTTATTTAAAAAAAAAAAATGGGACAGATTTGTAAGGACGTCCATTTAATACTGTTAATTAAAAATAAGCTAGGAAAAAGTCAAGCTGCAGAGCCGTATGCATAATATGACTTACTTCATTAAAACAAAACTGTGTACATGCAGTAGGATAAAAGTCTGAAAGAAGGGGCTCATGGGTATCTCAGTTGAGCATCCAACTCTTGGTTTAGGTTCAGGTTGCGATCTCTGGGTCCTGGGATTGAGCCCAGCATCAGGCTTCCTGCTCAGCAGGGAGTCTGCTTCTCTCTCTCTGCCCCTCCCCACAGCTTGCTCTCCCTCTCAAATAAGTAAAATCTTTTTTTTTTTAAAAAGGGAAAAAGTCTCCCCAGGTGATCCAGAGGATCTGCCATGTTTGGGAACCACTGGTCCAGAGCAGAGGTCTAAGGCAGACAAGTGTGCTGAGGAACCCCGGGATGCTGGTCACAGGCCAGCTTCCTGTCTCCTGCGGCATCCTTTGTGGGGTGGAGGGAGGGAACACCCCAAGGGATTTTAACAGGTGATTTGATAACCACACTTTGGTAAAGAATGGCCAGAGGTAGGCTATGAGGGAAAGGTCTCTACTGATGGACCTTAACTTGAGGTATATCTTTGCCTGAAGGCCTCTGTCTTCCCTGAAAGAGGGTAAAAGCGAGATGGAAGAGGGTCAGTCTGAAAGACAGATCTAAAGGCTCTATGACTCAGAAGAGCCTGACTCACTCAGGCCTCAGTCTGTCAATTATTTCTTAAAGCATCTAAGACCCCGCGCTTTCTCAGTGAAGTGGCTTGTAGCTACCAATTATGAGCAATTGTCTCCTCTGAAGGCACCAATCCTAACAGCAATTCACTTGGGTACAACTGTGTGGTCTGGAGTAAAAGAAACAGTGAGTCAAGGAACTTAAATCTGTTTCTGGCTCCAAAAATGCTTTATGATACTTGTCCTTTGTGCATCTTAGTCTCTGGATCTAAAATTAGCACCCACATTCTTCCCAGGCATAAGTGAGATGGATGAAGGTTACAAGGGTAGAGACTGTCTCGTTTTGGTCAACTCTTAAAGTTCCTGGGACAGAAGAATACACCAATGTGTATTCTTTAAGCTCTTTAGGACCTCAATTAAGCAAATCCCACAAAGCTATTTATAGGCCTCATTTTTCTATTTCCTTCTGTCCCTTTTCCTGTTTGAGGAAGAGTAAATATTGGAACCCGAGAGCCTGATCTGAACAGGGAGAGACAGGGGTTCTGTGTTAACTTCCTACCTATAGGCCTTTGTGTCTGCCTCCGGCCCCTGCTTTTGCAGGCAGAACCCGGAAACTAAGGTCAAAAACTTGTAGCTTTAGCTTGAAGAGAATTAATAGAAAGAGGACTCCATGGATGTAAAAGTCCTCCTGAATACGCTAAATAAACCAAGTTAGAGAGTTACTCAATACAGTTTGTAAAGACACTTTTCCCACGGTTTATATCTTCCAGTTTGGGCGGAGGGCAGGAAAGGCACAATTCTTGGAACTCAAATAAGGAACAGAAATTCCTAATTTAGTCTCAGAAGAGAAGTCTTTGAAAAATACTCCACCAAGGAAAACTTCAGCGTAAAATGATACCTCAAAGAAATACATGCTAGTACCCGTAGGATCATACGTTTCACAGATGTGCTTTGAAACCATTTCTCAAAGCAATCCGTCGTATCAGTCTTCGGGGTAATGAAGGCTGCCAGTCCTGCGGTTCCGTCATCGAGCTACGTGACTCTAACACCAAATATGTAGAACTCAGCACATCAGAACCGTTTTGACATAAAGATAGTACCAGATAGTGACGTAATTACTATAAAGGCCCCATACTACCCACCTGTGCTCGCAAAACTCCTTCTGCAGGCACGCACCTCTTTTGGACACAAAGGAGCTATTCTGAAATGTGGTTTGGAAGTGTTTTATATCTGGCCTACTTTGCTTTGAATTATTCTTTCACTCACCAAACAGCTGTTCCAGGTTATTGTGCAATGGCTAAGCAATTATTAATAAAGAGCTTATAGTCTAAGCTTTAGTCTTCTGCACGACACTCACACAACGGACCGCCGCCTTTGAGCCTAACCACACAACTGTGATTGCCTGATGTTTATATTAAATACTGAGCTGAAGAGAAGGAGCCTTTCAGGAGTGTTTTTTCAGGCCTGTTACATTTAGAATAAAGACCTATCTTGAGAAGGGGGAAGCTACTTGAAAACTTGACAAGATTCCTAAAATTCATAAATTATATATAAAATTCTGTGGTTTACTATAAAAGAGGCACGACAAAGTACCATGAATAGAGGCGACACTAACAGCAGTAGCGAACTCCGACTCGGACCATCTTTTTTTTTTTCTTTTGGGGGTGGGGAGGTGGATAGGCGACCACCACTGCATACTCCCTGCTTTTGCAGTAAATAAGATTAAGTTGTTTAGTCGGGCAAGTTGTAAGAGTAAAGTTGGACCAAATCTAGCTTCTTCACACTGCTGCTGGAGTCACGCTAGTTTGCAGGCTCCACAGACGCTCAAATCCCCTGGACCGGGATCAGGTTTATCTAGACTTTCGGTTCCCCAAACTTCCTTCTCTTGAGTCCACCTTGCTGCTGTCTTCCTGTCGATATGAGAAAGGGAGAAAGGGCATGATAGCTAACGGCAAACATAGTGAGTGGTCAGTTCGCTAACCTGCTTGTGTAAAGGTTTCCTGGAATGGGCTGGCACTTCAGGTCGAGGACTGGAAGAGTCCGGCTCTTTGTGCCAGAAACTGCTCTTCCCGCTTCATTTGGATATGCCGACGGATATGCCACGGCGGGCTCCCTCTTGAGGCTTCAGCCCAGCACGGTTGTCAGTGCTCTCTAGGAACTGATGGGCTGCATCTGTTCTCACCATGCATGGTTTCCTCAGCCCCCTACACATCTCTAGAACTCGGTCTTGGGCCCCCCTCCTGCTCTGCCCCTGTTTCAGCTGCCTTGTTTTTTTGTTTTTTCTTTTTTTTCACTGTTAGGTTCAGATCCCATCTGTTCATATGTGATTGCTAGAACATCCCCATTCTCAATTGCTCATGGAATTCTGGATCCCCAGTTAGGTTCTGGATCTTTCCCTAGCCTTCTCTCCAGGCTCTCCCCTCCCTTCTAGCCTACACTCTAAGTTTTGCCATAAGCTTTTCCTATACTACCTCTTTCTACCTTAATTTCTGACAGAACCATTATCTCCTCTTATCCCAGTAAAAGTGACATAGCTGGAACTCAGTGACCCCTAAGCCTGGAGGAAGTTACCGTGTTCAATCATCAGTTTCCTTGTCCTCTCTCTGACTAAGCTTTCTGCAGGCATGTACCCTTATTGCTCAATATAACTGTGATGAATGTTCCCAAAAAAGGAACCCTGGAGGGTGACTTCATTGCACATGGCATCTGTCAAGTTTTACTCTGAAGTTAATGAAGTCTCCACCAGCCAGACTCTAATAAAGTTGAAATTGACAAACTGGTTATGTCCCTCACAAATTAGAAATAAATGGGCAGCATGGGTTAACAATGGGAAAGAGTGTGCCATGTGAAGCCACATAGATCTGGGTCTGAATTCTGACTCTCTTAAAAGAGGAAACTTCTCTGAGGCTTAGCAGTCTCACTGTAAGAGAGACACTAGCTTGCTAACAGAACTGTTATAAAGACTAGAAATAATGTACACAAAGTTGGATATATAGTAGGCCTTAATAAATGGTAACATTTATTTTTGTTAGTGGAGCCAGAAAACTTGTTTACCATTCTCAGCTTTACTACTTACTACCTGTGTGATCTTAAATAAATCACTTAATGTATTTCAGCTTTCATAAAGTGAGAAGCATAACACCATCTCATCTCATGGGTTGCCAAGAAACTCAAATAACGTCTGCAAAAATTATTTTATAAATCTTAAAGCACCATGAAGGTGATAATGATTACTATCATGTGTTAGAAAATTAAATATATCTATGCTCTATGCAGGTAAGTTAAAAACAGAACAGGGGCACCTGGGTGGCTCAGTCATTAAGCATCTGCCTTCAGCTCAGGTCACGATCCCAGGGTTCTGGGACTGAGACCTGCATCGGGCTCCATGCTTGGCAGGAAGCCTGCTTCTCCCTCTCCCACTCCCCCTGCTAGTGTTCCCTCTCTCAGTATATCTCTCCGTCAAATAAATAAATAAAAATTAAAAGAAAAAGAAAGAACAAAATCCTAAAAGGCAACAAAAGTAATGTGAGATATTTTTGGCTAACAGATTGGTTTTATGCTGATGTATGCAACTGAGTTTATAAATTATTAAAATAGGGTAATTATCTCTTCCATTACTTGAGTAGGCTAGCCAGGAAGACTAGTTACATAATTTATGGATAACTTTTTCTAATCCTCTGCTATTCTGAAAAAATAAAAACAAAAACATGTGGTTTGGGATTATAGCAAAACATTTTGAAACTGTACACCATCATCCTAATATAAGGGGTATCATAATACTTACTTTAATACCACACATTGGTCTAACCTAAAAAAGTTTTTAAACTCCCAGGACAGCTGGCCTCTGTATAGCTCTGGAGAGTGGAGGCTGAGGTCCCAAGGCCACAGCACCCCACTGGGCCTGGAGGCAGAGTCCCTGAGAGCCTTGCAAATCCCCTGAAAACACCCTCCTTTCTAAGGTCATGCCTCCCAGTCTATGAAACCGTTTATATGTATTTAGAAGAATAAAGACCATTTTTAGACAGTGGTGCCTATTCTTCAGGGTTCCGATTACGTAATTCTACAAGGATCCCCTTGAAAACCAGTGAAGGCTTTTCCTGAACCTTCTCTGAGACACACACTAATGAATGCAATACTTCATTGCTCCTGTAAGATTCACTGCAGGGCTACTGGTGAACAAACTTTTCTTCCATGAGCACAAATTTGTTTCCTGTATTAAAAAAGAGAAAAATCATTCCACTGATACAAAGGCCAATTTAAGCAAGCTGCAAAATACAAAAGTGGAAATTCTCACTGCAACGTCTTTCTCATTGTACAGTATCCCAGTCGCAATAAACACTGCCAGCTGGTTTTGTGCTTTTCTTTTTGTCCTTCTATAAAGCTTTAGTCTACTGAATCTTATTAACCAGAAATCAAACCTTTTAAAAAGGTAGAGGAAATACAGCTTAAGGGTGGCATAACAAGCATTTGTGCAAAGATCAGTTCTGGTCCCAAGTGAAATTATGAGGTCATTAGATAGGCATACTGTAATAAAACTGAGATAGGACTTGAAAGGGACCAAAAGAACCACTGTCTCCTGAAAAAATGCAGAGAACATCCCTGGTTAGGTTGAAAGAATGAATGCTGCATTTTGATATGGAAATTGCTTTCACATAAAGAGAGATATTTTTAAAATGCCCACAAAAAAAAACAAGTTCATAGTACTCTCACCATTTTACCAATTGGGATATGGACAGTATCAGACTCTGAATGAGATTTTAAAGAGGCAATAAGACAAAAAACCAGGACGGGACTTCAGATTTTCTCTACTCTATCCTTGTCCTTGTTTCTCTCTACTAATAGTTTTTAATCCCTAAAATAATCTAACTATAGGCCTGATGGAAGACTGCAGGGGATGTTTTTATTGAGTGTAGAGAAGCTCTTTAAGTCTGAGATGTAGAATGTAAAGCCAGCAGCAGCAGGAAGTGAAGAAGATTGGGAGGCAGGGGGGGACCAATGGAGCGTGGCTATGGGCTGTGTAGGAAGGCAGACTGGATCCTGGGGAGTTCAACATCAGGCAAATCACATCAATGCCAACTGTGAGGCTGGAAAAAATTGCAAAACAGAACCAAGCCACTTCCACAACCCTCCCAAAAAAAACCCCACAAATGAACCAATTAATCATTAAATTTTATCTTTAAATAAGTTATAAAAAGTAGATATTATAGGGCAACCTCCTGTGTCCAGGTCTACAGGGACACAGCCTTTAGCTTTAGCTGGAGGGCTCATCTGCTCAAGACTGGGCCATCATGTTGCCTGGGGGCACCGGCCGACTCCGGCCTCTGCTGGTACCTGCAGCTCATGCTCTCTGCTCAGGGGCATAGAGTTAGCGTCCCTTTGGTTCCTTATAGATAAGTAGTTCTGTTCTCACGGTGGCTCACAAGGAGGCATGGATGCCTCCAGGCTTTGCCTTGCATCATCACATCTTTCTGCTTTTCCAAAGCGGTACCAGGCCTGGGCCATTTTGCGAAGTTTAGCAAGATTGGGTTTAATCTGTGGGAAGAAACAGAATAATTCCCATATGTATCACAAAAAGCCAAGGAGCATATAAAAATTTCCTAATCATGGTTATTCCAGTCTGTTTAGATTTCTAATTTCTGGATTCAGAAAAGAGGAGAGATTTCCTTAGGATAAGTGGGACTACAAACTCTAACTAGATTCTCATCTCTTCAGGAATGAGGACAAAACCTTTTTTCATTGTCATGTGAAACAGTAAGTTTAATGGAGTAAAGTCTACTGGATGTATCAGAAAACAAAAGTACCGGAAAACTCCATGTAAGGAAGACTCTCTAGCCCTTACAAGAGAGGCAAGCAAAAGAAGAGATTTTGGAAAGCAGCAACGTGGACATTCCTATTATGCTCTCATGTTCTGTTTCATTTAAGATTATAGTGAGAACAGAAAATGTTCTTTAATTTAAACCACTCTGGGGCTTTATTGCATTACCCACATCATTGTTCCCGGGTTGTTGAGTAATCAAGGCCAAATCATAATGTGAAAATCTCCTAAGCTTGGTTTCCTGCCTAATGATCCCCAAGTCATAACTCTAGAGATCCTCAGAGATGGCTACCATTTCCAGCAAGGGCCCCACTTACAGCACATACCATCAACCAAGTGGCTGTTTATAGACTGTATTTACTAGCAGGGGATTTGCTGTGTTTCTATCAACTTTCTGGAGCCCCACAGCAAACTTCTACATTTTTTCAAACCGAGAGCCAGGAGACAACAGATGTTCAGGCTATGTTAGTCTGAACATGTGTGAAGCTTATACAATACAAAGGCATCATGTGTGTAATCTGACAGTGTAGCCTAGGCTCCGTGTCGAATTTGAAGTAGAAGATGAAATGGTGAGATTGTATATAAATAAACTTTCAATGCATACTTTATAAAATTCTGGTATTTTGGAAAGGATTAAGGTAGATTACATTTGGCTAATAGGAGCTAGACTGGAAAGAGAAGATAAACTTTGCTCCCCGCTCTCCTATCGGTCATCACTGTACCTGTCTTTCCTGTTCCAAGTGCTCTATGTCAGCCAGCGGCAGCATAGAAGGCCTCCCATGAGCACACTGGAATGGCAGCTGGCACCGGGACAGGCCTTCAATAAGGCGACTGCTCTCCTCTGGGCTCAGCCCATCATTAAACTTAATGGCCCCTAAACGAAAGACAGAAACAAGAAGGTTATGGTGTGTATAGTGGGAAACCAATCCTGACCCTGGGCCAGAGCCAAATATCTGGGAAAGTAAAGGTTTCTTAGACTTTTTCATGTGACTTTAAGACTGCCTGAAATTGGCACTTAACTGACCGTGGATGAAACTAAGGCTTCAGGACCAACCTGAAGTCTCAGCTTTTCCCTATGGAATCGCTGCCTTTCTAATCCCTCTAGGAGGCATTCCTTAACTTGTTAGGATTTTACTTTCTAAGTTTTCCTCAAGAGGCAAGGGCAATATTTTTACAGTCTGTGAAACTGAGGTCATCTTTTAGACAATCTATCACCAAGATCTCTGATTATTCCCTACAATGTCCATTTTATTTGCTTTTTTCTATTTCCGTAATCATCTTCCTGGTCTAAACTCTCAAGTGGCCAGAACCTGCCTTTATGTATACAATAATTCTCTACAAGTATACAAACACTTGTAAGTATATACTTTGTAGCAGGACCTCTGCCAGGCAGTGAATGAGACGGTCTCTGCCCTCACAGGCTTATGATCTAATGGGTCTAACAGGTGAGAGACAAACATTAAACAAATAATTATACAATACAATAATTATACAATTATGTAATAGTCATAAATTTTTTGTAGGCCTCTGCTCTTTCTTACCAGCCTAATTTCTTGGTGTCCTTGGTATTCTCTGCTGCTCCTCATATAACTAATCTGTTTCTGCCTTTCAGTCTGTGCACGGGCCATTTCTACCTCTTGTGGTAAACTTTCCCTTCTATCCTAGGAATCCACATCCCTCAGCTCATTCAAAGCTTGACTCAAAATCCATCTCTTCCATGAGTTACTCCTCTACTCATATATGTCAGTCAGAATTATGGTCAAATGTATGTGTTGGTATTTTGGTTTGTAAAAGCAATTTTTTAGTGTTCACTTTTAGTGTATACACTTTCTTGATCCAAACTGTACCCTCCAAGAAGTGAGTAGTAACTGTGCCTTCTACTTCTTTCCTAACGGTCATACCCTGCCAGTGCTTAGCATACAGAAGCACTCACTAGCTGGTGTGCTGAGTCTTACCATGGCAGGCTTGGGATGCCAACACCTTCTGGACGGTTAGTGGCAAAGTCCCCTGGATGGCTCCTGTGGTCTGGAGTAGCTAAAGCATAAACACATTCTTCATTAATGGGAAAGGGAAATGGGACAACAGAGCCTTTGTGTGTAGGGTCTCTGTGTGAAACCCCAAAATAAGAGAAAGGCTTACCTCCACTTGTTCTCGAATAAATTCCTACAAAGCAGAAAGGAAAACAGGCATTACTCTGTTTTAATTGTCTTTTTATATCCTTTTATAGTTTAAAAATACACCCCCTAAACAAGAGAGAGTTCCAGCAGTATAGCACTTAGGTGCAAGTAATTTTTTTGTTGTGAGGCATTTCGAGTCTGAAAATACCAAGACAATTTAATAGAACTCCTACTGACTAGAGAATATATTTAGCTACTGAAACCTCCTCCAGAGATAGCTCATAACTCAGGAGGTTATGTAACTGCTGAGAGCAGCCTTGATGATTCAACGGAGTCTTAAGTATCAGGGAGAATTCTTACTAAAAGGCTGTTCGTATTCATGATCTTAGCCAAAACAAGTGTAATATTACACACAAACGGAATAAATACACCGTGGTCATCAACACAACTGGGCACTGAGTCTGACATGCACTTAGATATATCGTGAACATAAGTAGTCACTTCAATTCCCACAGGCTTTTTTTTTTTTTCTTTTTTTTGACAATTCCCTTCAGGTCAAAAAGCTTATTTTCTGAGGCAATTTGTTCAGAAGTTTCTCCTCACTAGCATACCTCTGTCCCTTGGGTAGCCTTTTCAATAGTTACCCCTGCAGATGTTAATATTTACAAAAGGACTTCAAAGAAATTTAAAGCAGACACTATTTTTCATGCTACCAATCTATTTAACCTCTAGAGATTAAAAAAACTCTTCTGAGATAAGGTGTATTTAATAATTTCTTTGAGAAAACAAAAGATTTTTTCACTCTTAGAACTGGTGATGTATAAATCACCTTCCTAAGAGTACAACATGATAGATCTTAAATCAGACTCAGAAAATGCTCCCCCTCTCCTCATACCCACTCTAGTCCACCATGCTCGTAAATAAGCACAGTTAGCAAGAGCTAGGGGGTAGATACCATGTATTTTTCAAAAGCCATGTACTTCTCCAAACAAATCTACACAGAAAGATGTCTCACAATACCTGACCCACTAACAGAGCTCAATGTAGACAGTGATCAAACCTAAACTCTTCACCATTTTCTCTTGTGCTTGTTCATCTGGGACTTGTGAAATACCATTTTTTAAGCCTGATAAGGGGGAGACAGATCATATTCTCTGTTCATTTCACATTTCAGTAGTTCAATTAATGCTAGATAATTTAAATAATATTTTAAAAAGCTCATTCATCAGGCTAGAGGACAGAACTTGATAGAAAATACTCATGAGGGGGCGCCTGGGTGGCTCAGTGGGTTAAAGCCTCTGCTTTTGGCTCAGATCATGATCTCAAGGTCTTGCGATTGAGCCCGGCATCGGGCTCTCTGCTCAGTGGGGAGACTGCTTCTCCCTCTCTCTCTACCTTCTTCTCTGCCTACTTGTGATCCCTCTCTCTCTGTCAAATAAATAAATAAAACCTTTAAAGAAAAAAAAAAAGAAAGAAAATACTCATGAGCTTTCAACTGGTAAGATCCAAGTAGCTATCTCCTTTTTAAGACACCAAAACTGTTCCAGCTTCTTCCAGAATCAACAAAATCTTTCCTGATCAGTGTGACTTAACACAGTCAAGATTTTCTGAAGCCATAAGTTTTATTTCAATTTGAAGTAAACTCCTTACCAGTAGTCTTTGAAGTCACTTTGGGAAAAGTTTTTATTATAATTTTCTGGTTAAATACTTAGGGATTGAATTACAACAAAAGATTCTAACAGATCCTATCTTTTGGATTTAAGACAGTTAGGAGGAGGAGCCTTGGAGAACAAGGCTGTGTTGGGAGACTGGAGCACTGATGAAAGCAAAGCAAAGGTTGTCTGATCAAAGGGCAATTTTGGAAGGGCTAAACTCATGGTAATCCAAAAGCTGGTGCTATTAACTGCCTCTTCCTTTCAAATGTCTTCTCATCCTTAGCCTACAGACATGCGTAAGTCTCTCCCATCTGAAAACAATCAAAAGTCTTTCCTCAACCCTGTGTTCTGACCTACACTTCAGATCACTCCTAACCTTTAGCTATCACCCTCTCTCTCTTCTCCAGCATGCGGCCAAAGATCTTGAAAGAGCAGTCTACTCAGTTCCACCTCCTCTCCCTCCTAGACCCATAAAAGTCTGGCGTCGGCACCCCCACTCCCAGGAACAGACTCCACCACGGCACCACTGTTGTCATGACTGCAAACCCAACTTTTCAAGCTTTATGGCTATTGTTGACCACTTCCTTCTTGCTTAAAACTTCCACTGGCTTTAGCGAGATTACTTTTTCCTGATTTTCTTCCTCTCAATCTGACCAAATATTTTCAATCATCCTTTCCGGTTTCTTCTTTTCAGCAGTACCTTTCCAGACCTTTGCCAAGACGTATGCCCCTCGAATGCTGGTGTTTCATCAACTCCACCCTTTGCTCTCCTCTTTTTATACTTCTGCTAGACCCTTTTCCAGCTTCTGATATTATCAAAATATATACACTGTTAACTCCCAGATAGGTACATAGAGCCCAGGCTTCTTTCCCAAGCACTAGATCTGTATGTCTGCCTATCCATTAGACACCTCCACTTGAAGGCACATTCAATGCTTCTAAACCCAGGCTCATAATCCAGCTCCCCAGGCAGGTGTACCCCTCCTCCTCTACTTCCTTCTTCTGGCAATGGCACCACCATCCTTCCAGTCATCCAAGCTAGAACCTTCAGAATCCTATCTTATCTTTTCTCCTTTATCCCTTTTATAATTTCTATTGCTCAGGTCCTCTTGATTCTACCTTCCAACTTATGTTTCAAATATATCCCTCCTCTCCATTCCCAATGCTATGACTTAGGCCCTCATCCTCTCCTATTTGAATGAGTGCAATAGTCTTTCAACTGCTCTCCCTGCTTCAAACTTTTCCTGTACAATCTATCACACAATTTATCTGCCAAATCAATCTTCTAATTCTTTTTTTATTTTTAAATATGACTAAGGTAATTTAGATTTCTTAAAAAATGGTGGACTGGGTTCATGTGGATTTGCCTGTGCTCCAAACAGAAAGACTTAGAGATAAATAAGAGTAGAAACCACAAGGAAAAAAGTAGAAACCACAATGAAAACCACAACTGAAAAAGAACAGATAGATTTGAGAAGGAACCTAATCATAATTCTGAAATAAACTCAGTGGATCAGTTAAACATCTGATTAAACAGTAAATGAAGAGAGAATTTAGTTCACTAGATGATAAATGAGGGAATTGCCCAGAATGTATGATAAAGAGGTAAGACAATAGGAAATATGACTGATACGTTAAAAAGGTAAGGTCCAGTAGGCATCTGACAGGATTTCTAGGAGACAAGAGAGAATGGCGGAAGAAGCAGTGCTTGAAGTGATAATAACTGCATATTTTCCACAGGGAAAATATGATGAATCTCAAGAAGGAAATGGAAACAAGGCATATCGTAGTGAAATGGCAGAACACCAAAGGCAAAGAGAAAATCTTAGAAGCCACCAGAGATAAAATCACATTACCTACAAAGTACTGATAACTAGGTAGACAATGGACTCCATTGGCATACAGAATGTCAAAGTAATGGAAAGTTCTCAAAACACTGAGGGATAACAATATGGAATTTTGTTTTTAGCTAGACAATCATGCAAGTGTGAAGGCAAAATAAAGATATTTTCAAAGACAGTTTATCATTTATAGACTCTTAATAAAATAACTTTATAAGATTTTGGTAAAAAGAAAGCTGAACATGGAATGAACAGTCGGATTCAAGGAGTAACAGTGAACAAAGACTGTGGTAAATGTTTTGGTTAATCTAAGTAAATACTGGCTAACCACATGCAGAAAAATGAAACTGGACCATTTCCTTACACCACACACAAAAATAGACTCAAAATGAATGAAAGACCTCAATGTGAGACAGGAATCCATCAAAATCCTTGAGGAGAACACAGGCAGCAACCTCTTCGGCCTCAGTCACAGCAACTTCTTGCCAGACACTTCTCCAAAGGCAAGGGAAACAAAGGCAAAAATGAACTATTGGGACTTCATCAAGATAAAAAGCTTTTGCACAACAAAGGAAACAGACAAAAGCAAAAGACAACCGACAGAATGAGAGAAGATATTCTCAAATGTCTTATCAGATAAAGGGCTAGTATCCAAAATCTATAAGGAACTTATCAAACTCAACACCCAAAGAACAAATATTCAATCAGGGTACTGGAACAGACATTTCCCCAAAGAAGACATACAAATGGTCAAAAGACACATGAAAAAATGCTCAAAATAATTTGGCATCAGGGAAATACAAATCAAAACCATGATAAGATATCACCTCACACCAGTCAGAATGGCTAGAATTAACTCAGGAAACAAAAGATGTTGGCGGGTACACAGAGGAAAGGGAAACCCTCTTACATTGCTGGTGGGAATGCAAGCTCGTGCAGCCACTCTGGAAAACAGTATGGCGGTTCCTCAAAAAGTTAAAAATAGAGCTACTTACAACCCAGCTTTTGCACTACTAGATATTTACCACAAGATACAAATGTAGTGATCTAAAGAGGCACCTGCACCCCAATGTTTATAGCTGCGAAGTCCACAACAGCCAAAGTATGTAAAGTGCCCAGATGTCTATTAATAGATGAATGGATAAAGAAGATGTGGTATATATATATACAATGGAATATTACTCGACCATCAAAAAGAATGAAATCTTGCCACTGCCAATGATGTGGATGGACCTAAAGGATAGTATTATGCAAAGTAAAATAAGTCAACAGAGAAAGACAATTATTATATGATTTCCCTCATGTGTGTAATCTAAGAAACAAAACAGAGAAGCATAGGGGAAGGAAGGGAAAAATAAAACAAGATGAAATCCAAGAGGAAGACAAACCATAAGAGACTCTTAAACACAAGAAATAAACTGAGGGTTGTTGGAGGGAACAGGGGTTTGGGGGATGGGGTTACTGGGTGATGGGTATTAAGGAGGGGACAGGATGTAATGAGCACTGGGTATTATATAAGACTGATGAATCACTGAACTCTACCTCTGAAACTAATAATACACTAAATGTTAATTAAATTTAAACTTAAAAAATAAAATAAACATTGACTATAAAATTAATGACTGCTAAGGAGATTAAAAACAAGATGGAGTTAAAATACTGAGGAACAGCATGGAAGACGGGAGGGGAATGATGGAAGAGAAAGGGTTGTAAGGTTTTTGTACAGTTTAGGGAGAACAGAGAAACAAATTGCCTGATAGTTTGTTAAGGCTGAAATTCAAGGCTAATCTAAAGGAATACAATAGAATATGTAATTTCTAAACTAGCAGAGGAAAAAAAGAAGAAATAGAGAAAACTCTAATAGAAAACCAGAAAGGAGTAAAGAAAAGACAACAAAGGCAAAATAAATTGTCTGTTGTAAAAAGTAGTGTGGGGTGCCTCCGTGGCTCAGGTGGTTAAGCATCTGACTCTTGATCTCAGCTCAAGTCTTGGATCTCAGGGTCAAGAGTTCAAGACCCACAGTGGGCTCTACACTGGGCATGGAGACTATATATATATATTTTTTTTTTTAAAGTGAAACACATAAATAAAGTAAGAAGTATGGTTCTCTCTTCAACACCTCCAATGCCACATCCCAGCAGCAGTTTTCCAGACCTTTATCAAAACACATATGTGGGGGCACCTGGGTGGATCAGTGGGTTAAGGCCTCTGCCTTTAGCTCAGGTCATGATCCCAGGATCCTGGGATCGAGCCCCACATCGGGCTCTCTGCTCAGCAGGGAGCTTGCTTCCTCCTCTCTCTGTCTCTGCCTGCCTCTCTACCTACTTGTCTGTCAAATAAATAAATGAAAATCTTAAAAAAAAAAAAAACACGTATGTGGAGGATGAAATGCAAACTTAACAGACTATGCAAAATCCCTTTATGACTTGGTCTTGATGGCCTTTCTAGCCTCATCTAGTCCATCACTACATATATATCTTCATTTAAGCCATATATACCGGTAATTCTCTAAACACAGGATCTGCTCTGTGTTTCTCATATCAGTTGTTCTGTCTAGACTGCCCTTCTCCTCTAAGGTTCTACAAGATTTTTCCTAAGGAAAAAAAATAGCTTTTCTGTGATAGTTTCCTTGACTTCCATCCCCCTGGGCACAGTAATCATTCTGCATTTCCACAGCACTTTTGAACATAGCTCTACTGGCCAAATTTCATTGTATTTGTAATTACTTAAATGTTCTTCTTTCTTCAACTTGAGGTAATTCATCTCTGAATCTCTAGCACCTGGCACATAGCAGGGATCTCACAGATGCTTATTAAATAAACGATGAATATAGAGAATTTCTAAAGAAAACAGGAGGTTACCTTCACTCAGCAATATCCTCAACATGTGAAGCTCTGTCTTACCTCCACGATACTCTTGGTCACAGGAGCTCTTCCTCTTCGAAGTTCATTGGCTTCTCTTTCTACAAAACAGAGTGGTACTTTTCCTACAAGGACCAGAGAATCACTGGTGTCTGGAAATGTAATTTCAAGGCCCAGATCTTCCAGATTTTTGTGGTAACACCTAAAGAGATAACCTCAATTACAAAAGTATTACTTCATTCACATTTTACTATGAGTTCCAAACACTGGAGAGTTTCTCAAAAGCAGCCACAAGTTTTAAGAGTTGTACTGTTTTTCTCATACTTATGGTCATTTGTTTAGGATTTTATCATCAACTTTCCTTTTTGAATTATAGTAACTTTCATCTTTTTATCTCTTTTCCATTGAGAGAATCAAGTTTGTTTCTAAGTCTTGTTCCTAAGTTTTTATTCTTCACTGGCGAATTGCTTTCTCCTCATTGCTGGCAGTTCAAGGAGTTCGGCACAAATAAAAAGGGCTGAGAATGTTCTGAATCAGCATTAAAGCAGGGAGGTAATTAACAGCCCTAGGAACTGAGAAGTCCTGATTAACAGCATGTAAATAAATGGATCTGTTTCTATTATAAATTATGCCCCAGGGAAGAAGATTTATTGGCAATTGCATATTCCCAAACCAAACATATATTCAGAGACAATTCTTTTTTAATTTCCAATAATCTCTGCTGCTCAAAAGTGGGACAGCGTCCTATCTTGTGACTCACCATATGATTTACCCCTTCCTCATGGCTCAGTGTTTTACTTTCTTCCCAGTATGATTATGGTAATGAAAACTAAGAATCTAGAATGCACCAAGGCAAAGCAGAATGGAAGCAATTACTGCAGTAACTTTGCTTTCAGAAACAACACAGCATAAACACGGACTTTTCCAAGAAATGGTAAGAGCATTCTAAGCCAACTGCTGGAAAAAATTATCAAGGAAACTCTATCCTATACTCAACAGCTGTGATATAGTGGAAAGAAGAGCATTTGGAGTCAGAAGACCTGCATCTGAAAGACTGATCCACCACTCAAGAGTTGTTATAACCTTGAAGAAGTCATGTAAACTCACTTTGGTCTCAGATGTCTCACCTGAAAAAAGGAACAGTTATACCTCACAGAATTACTGTGAGAGGTTATACTGTTAAGTATCTATCACATTCTCATGATGGTACTAACCGTAAGAGTCTCCTTTGTTCCTCTGTCACTTTTATCTCTAGTGGAGGACTTACAATGGAAGACAGTAATTTTTTCCGACCAGAGTCCTGTGGCTTTTGCTTCTCATAGGAATCTATTGGAAAAAAGATGAATCGGTGAAGAGGAGGAAGTGAAGTCTTCCAGAATTAGATAAAAATAAGGCATGGTGAGGTATAGCCATGTTAATTATTATTGTGCTTAGCAATGTGTTCCATGTTCAGTTTTAGGTTTTGAATTTCCATTATTAAAGTCAAACTAGTAAATATCTAGTCCATGTATTCATTTCATCAGTATTTTCCAAAATAAGAAATATAAGACTTAAGTCTTACATTGAAATGAACAAGGCAGTGTTTCTGTAGATAGTCAATAAATGTGGTTTTAATAACAGGGGATGGCGGCAATACTGTTGATTACTGAGAAAATAACATTGGTAAGGCTCAAGATTTCCCCACTCCTTCAGAAGGGTTTTCCAGTCTCTGAAAACAGTCATCAGTCCTGTTCTCAAATAGTCCCGAGCCTATGGCAAGTTTTCCTAACACTAATTTTACCATATCTTTATGACAATTAAGTCTTCATCTCATAAGGAAAAGTGAACATGGAAGTAATATCACTGCTATTCTAGTCCATGAACTATCTCCTTAGGTCCTCCCCTAACTCTTTGACATTAGTTTTCATTACTTGACCACAGGAGTAAAGATTTTCCTGGGATTTTACCATTTGGAGAATATATGACCTCATGATGAGAAAATAGGGTAGCAAAGATTAAAAAGCACATACTGACTTTGGAAAAAACATATAACAAGTTAGTGATATTGCTTGTCTCTGGGGAGAGAAACTAGTGGGATGAGGAACAAGGGTAGAAAAGAGACCTTATTATATTACCTTTTATACCTTTCAGACTTGAACTTACTTGATTATACCACCTATTCAAAACAAATTTTATAATAAAAACAATATACTGGTTCTTATGAGCTGGTGATAGTCTCTGCCAGATGAAGTGTTAAGATACATATACCAAGATCATATGGGCACACAGTGTATTTTTATGCTGGTCACGATAAAGTAGCCTAATTCTTAGGGACCCAACCATTAGGGTCAATGATAAATGTATGGCAAATATATCTTTGACCATTTAAGACCACCAACTTCAAATCACCAGAGTGAATCACTATGTTTTTTCAGTTATAAAAGAAGCCAAACCAGAAGACTTCAGCTTAAATTTTTAAACATAGAATTCATCTTTCCTCAAAACAGCCACAGTTAGAAAAACTCTTTCAGTACATAAGCTCTGCACGGGAGTGTCAAATCTCTTCTATTCCCAAACAGATTCTTACCCGTAATCAGCTGCTCTAAGCGGACACGCTCGTGGGCAGCATGTTGATCCACTAGAACCAGCAGGTTTCCACCTAAAAGATTAGCAAGGATTACTAGAGTTTCAAATTCTCAGATCTACGTTAAAATAATCATGTTGTGTGCAGGGAAAAAAAAATTAATTCAAACTATTTAACAACATAAGCACCAGGGAAACATACATATGTAGTAGTAACAATTACATCCTTCATTTCTTAAAAAATTGAAATTATGGGGAAAACTATAACTAATTTATTCCCGATGAGAAAGTCTTTAGTTCATGGTATTTCATTTATAAAACAAGGTTAAAATCCTATATTCCTAATGTTTAAATACTGATCTTGTTTTATTAATTCAAATTGATACAATGAAGGACTTCACACACATTATCATAATCAGCTGACTTTGATTTACAAGCTACTCTGGAGCCCATGAAGAACGTAATTCTAGTACACTTTTTTTTTCCCCATAGAGTACACTTTTAATAAACGACAGATGTTGTTCACTTTAAGAAACATTATAGCCAAACATATAAATTCAATTTGTTGATTTACATTATATAATAATTATGTCTTTTAAATATAAGTGTAATTAGAATTTTTTTTAAAAAAACATCCTTCTTCTGGCCAATTTCAACTTTTCTCACAAACCATTTACATATTTAAAAAGGTGGCCGCCAGATCTAGTACACTTTAGATCAGAGGTCAGCAAATTTTTTCTGTGGCTTTTTAGGACATATGGTTTCTGTCACAACTACTCAACTATTTCTTTTGAACCAAAGCAGCCACAGACAATACAGTAACACTGTAGCTGTGTTCCAATAAAACTTCATTCTGAAATATTAATTTCATATCATTTTAATGTGTCAAGAAATATTATTCTTTTGCTTTTTTCAACCACTCAAAAATGTAAAAACCATTCTTAGCTCCCTGGGTGCACAAAAGCGGGTAGTGGTTGGATCTGGCCCTCAGTCCTAGTTTGCCTTGCTTCAGACTCAGGCTTCTCAAACTCTGATGAGCACACAAATAACCTGCGGATCCTGCAGAATCTCATTCAGCAGATTAGAGATAGGATGCAAGATCATACAATTCTTTTTTCTTTGAAAGATTTTATTTATTTATTGGAGACAGAGAGAGCATGAGCTGGGGGAGAGAGAGAGAGAAGGAGGAGCCAACTCCCCGCTGAGGAGGAAATCAGATGCGGACTCCATCCCAGGAGCCCAAGATCACAACCTGAGCCAAAGGGAGACACTTAAGTGACTGAGCCACCCAGGCACCCTGAGATTCTGCAGTTCTAACAAATTCCCACGTGATGCTATTTACAGACCATGATTTGAGTAGCAAGGCTTTTGACTCTCAAGTGCAAAAGAGAAGGCAGAATGTTCCTACCCAAAAAGCCAAACCTACAGGGAAATCCCTTTCTCACTGACAGGACTGACTCTCAATTACATTAATACATCTTTTTGTCTTGTAATTTTATCACTTTGGGCCAAAGAGTTGAGGTTTATTGCTATTGGTCATATTGAAATAAAAGTTCTCCTCTTGAATTTGATCAAAATAGATAATTCCTGTTTTTCCCATTTCTACTAAAGAATTGAATGTTACTATGACACCATCAAATTCATGGCATGAGAGCTTAAGACTTAAGGGGAAAAAGGAAGTAATTTTTCTGACGGCATGTTCAACCACAGGAGCATGAATTTTAAATTCCTTTGAGGATAGGAGGAGTTGCAGCTGGTTGTGATGAAGAGGGAACATCCTGTATTGGGCAAAACAATGGAATAAATTAAAAAAATTGTGAGGGAGTAACCTCAAACTTAAAATGAGTTGGTATGAATTACCAAGAGTCAGGGGCCCTAGGAAATCAATTCTGTACCTGATGGTAGCAGAATGATTTATAGTCTATATACTGTTCACAACATTTTCTCCATTCCTTGAATGAAGCAGAAGATATGAAGTAATTTAGTCATGTCAGAAGCTGTATTTTTGATATTCTAGCACAACAGAATAGCAGTTTCATAAGGGGAAGGAATTCTGTCTGTTATCCTCCCAGCATGCATGATAGTACAAGGCACCTCAAGGACACTCAGTAAATATTTACAGAACAAATGAATGAACCCTTATTCTTTGGGGTATCATAGCAACTGTATTTTATCACAGGTGGAAGTATGCTATACAAAATGCCAATTTATGAGTATAGGGGATTAATTTCACTATAATTTAAAACAATATATTTGTCAATTTAAAAAACATGCAAATATTAAAATAAGTCAATTACAAGAATAAATTGCTTTTGGTATTCATGAGTGACAGAAAAACACTTACATTTTGATTTTAAAAAATGTATTTATTTAAGAGTTCTCTTTGGTGGTATCTAACTAAAATCGACCATTGAACAACTGCTTGGGGCACCTACATGCCGATTTTTTTCGATAAATACAGTACTGTAAATGTATTTTCTTTATGATTTTGTTAGTAACAATTTCTATAGCTTATTTTATTGTAAGAATACAACATATCATCTGCATAACATACAAAATATGCATTGTTTAAATTATCAATAAGGCTTTGGTTAACAGTAGGCTAATAGTAGTTAAGTTTTGGGGGGTGTCAGAAGTTATACATGAATTTTGATTATGTGGGGGTTTAGGGCTCCTCTGTATTGTTCAAAGGTCAACTATAAACCCAATGATAATACAGAATGGCAAGAGAAATTTAAATAGGTCCCTTTTGCTTCTCTGAACATCTCAGATTTTGTGGCTATATTCATCTCAGATGCCATTATAGAGATTTTGGAATTCAACAACAAAGAGGGGCACCTGGGTAGCTCACTCGGTTCAACGTCTGACCCATGATTTTAGCTCATGCCATGAGCTCAGGGTTGTGGGATTGAGCCCTGCATCAGCTCTGAGCTCAGTACGTGTAGGGTCTGCTGGAGATCCCTCTACATGCTGGGTCTCTTTCTCTCTCTCAGATAAATAAATAAATAAACAAATAAAATCTTTAAACAACAAAGAATTCCAGGTAATCAAAACCTTAGAAAAAAATCTGTTCATTTTCCCAAAATGATGAAACTACTAGAATTTGACTTTCACTCACATTTATGACAATTTTGACAGCACTTTTAATTTGCCTTTGATCTATTATGACATTTACTAAATAAATCTACAACATAAGCAAGATAAAAGGGAATACTCTGGAATACAAAGAGAATGAACTGCTTCCAAATTTTCAAAGCATCCCCCTGCACGTCTGCCTGTCTGGACCCAAGCACTCCACAGGTGCTCAGAGCTCTCGGCCATACACTATCAAGCATTCCTCATAAATGTGTTCAAGTCTTCTCATTTAAAAAGAAAAATGAAAAACAAGCCTTCTTTAACCCTAGCCTCCTTCAGTCCTACATGGGACAGATTTCTGAGGCTCTCCTTGGGATCTCTGTCACCTGGTCCTGCATCATTCACTCAGTGAAGAGGTCAGAAAATGAGGAGTCATCTTTGATTCCTTTGCCATACCCAATGCATCACTGAACGCTGCTGACCTACCTATCTCTCTAGTGCACTCGCTTTTCTCCAGTCCACCCTGGTCTTCACCAACTATCATCTTTAGATATTGCAGTATCCTCCTACAGTCTCTCTGCAATTACTGGGACTCTACCCCAGCCCCAACCCATTCTCCATACTGCAATCAGAGCAGTATTTCCAAGGCACAAATGCAATGTGACATGTATCACTGCAAAAACAAACAATAACAAAAGAAAACAAAAAGCTTTCCATTGTTCCCAGTCGGGGTTGAGACAAATACAAAGACAGTAACTGACACTTAAGAACTGGCTGTGACCTACTTCTCTGGCCTCATCTCCATGCTCTCATTCCAGCTGCATTTGTCCTGCTTCCTCTCACTAGAGGAGAGGAAATCAAATATGTATCATTTGTCATTCCTCAGCCCAGAATACTCTTCCCTCCCTTGGTTACTTAGTTAGCTCACACTCATACTTCAGATCTCATTTTACCAAGAAAACCTTCCCAGGCTTTCCTAACTAAATCAAATCTCTCAGTACTGTTTTGTTTTTTGGTTTTTGTTTTTTTTTACAGCATCTTGTTTCTTGGGGCACCTAGGTGACTCAGTCGGTTGGGCGTCTGCCTTCAGCTCAGGTCATGATCCCAGGGTCCTGGGTTCGAGTGCCACTTCGGGCTCCCTATGCAATGGGGAGTCTGCTTCTCTCTCTGACCCTCCCCTGTTTCATGCTTTCTCTCTCTCGCTCTCTCTCAAATAAATAAAATCTTTTAAAAAACATGGGGCGCCTGGGTGGCTCAGTTGGTTAAGCAGCTGCCTTCGGCTCAGGTCACGATCCCAGCATCCTGGGATTGAGTCCCACATCGGGCTCCTTGCTCAGCAGGGAGCCTGCTTCTCCCTCTGCCTCTGCCTGCCATTCTGTCTGCCTGTGCTCACTCTCTCCCCCTCTCTCTCTCTGATAAATAAATAAAATCCTAAAAAAAATAATAAAAATAAATAAAAATAAAAAACAAATAGCATCTTGTTTCTCTCTTCCATAACTTTAGCTAGAATTAAAATTTTAATGTTTATCTACTTATCTGTTTCTCTTACATGTATATTCTTCCCCACCATTGTAGCTCTAGGGCTTAGTATAGTCCCTGTTATGCAACAGGCAATCAATATCTGTTTACAAACTACTATTGTTGTATTAAAGCAGGTCACCAAGGTATTATATGTAACTCTTAATAAACCTAACAGAGTTCATTATATAAACTTTCTATTATTATAAAGGAAATACATGAAAACATTATAAAAAAGTCAAATACTATAAAATACTTTAGAGAGTAAAAGATGAAATTTCCCCTTTGCCCACTCTCATCGTCACCCACAAGGTAACTATTATTAATAGCTTAAAATGTATCTTATATATGTATGTCTCTGCATATGCATATAAAACTAATGTACTTTAAAACTGTTCTTTCATAATATTAATTTAAATTGGTTTTCCCAGTTGGTTTTAATCTGCCCAAATCACAGCATCTGAATTAAAAATACTTTAAAAGGAGTCTACCAGACCAGCAGCTTATTAATGAAGGCTAAATTCCAAACTTTTTTTTCTTTTAAAGATTTTATTTATTTGAGAGAGAGAGGAGAGTGTGAGCCAGAGAGAGAGCATTAGAGGAGGTGCAGAGGGAGAGAGAGAAGCAGACTCCCCTGCTCAGGAGGGAGCCTGATGTGGGACTCAATCCCAGGACCCCAGGATCACAACCAGAGCCGAAGACAGTGGTCAACTGACTGAGCCACCCAGTCGCCCTCTGAACTCCAATCTTACCTGCCTCGCCATTCTCTTCAGTCTTGGTGCTCATTAAACAGGCAATAAACTTGTTATCCACTTGCTGGAGAACCTGCCACACATTAAAATAAGAGGCACAACACTAAATACAAATTAACAAAGTTTTATCTACATATAAAGAGAAAAAAGTGTACTTAATTTAAGAGTCATTTGCACTATAACATTCATACCTAAAACTATGGTAGGGTCCTGATGAATCTGAAGGAGTCATTAGGAAAGATTAAAAAATGGGCAAGTAAAATGATCAGAACACATAAAGGAAGGAGACTACAGGCTAAGAATTCTAAAAGGGACATGCTAACAAAACTTTAGAGTAGACCTGAAATGTTCCCAATAGAATGACTCTCATTAATAGGAAATAGGACTAGAGAATTATTAATATGATCAGAGACTGCTAACAAATGGGGCTAAAATAAATTTTGAAAATTTATGCAAAAGCAAGGAAAATCATTTTGGAGGAGCTAGTCCCTTGCAACTGTAAGTTAAAAGCCACAAGGGGCTTTAATCCGTGGTGGCTCCTCTCTGTCCAGGTACAGAAAAGGTTCTCCCTGTACTTCCCCGCCTCACTCCCCTAATTCTGGATCAAGAGCTTGCTTTGCGGCCACCTGGGTGGCTCAGTCATTAAGTGGCTGCCTTCATGACTGCCTTTGGCTCAGGTCTTGATCCCAGGGCCCTGGAACTGAAGTCTACATCCGGCTCCCTCCTCAGCGGGAAGCCTGTTTCTCCCTCTCACGCTCCCTCTGCTTGTGTTCCTTCTCTCTATGTGGCTCTCTCTGTCAAATAAATAAACAAAATCTTAAAAAAAAAAAATTTAAAAAAGAGCCTGCTTTGCTCTGGCACCAGGTCAATGACAGGTTAGGAGTTCGCCTGTATCTGTCTAACCTCCTAATTTGTTTCCATACTGAAAATAAGTAGACAAAGACAGCCTGAGTGGTGTAGGGAGAGGGCAAACTAGCAAAGCAGATGAAACAAGGGGTTCCTTTTGTTAACAGAGATCCTGAATCTGGAGTCTCCTAAGCCATGTCCTTTGTGGCCTCACACAACAGAAGGTCGTTTACAAAGGGGCACTGTTAATACATTTAAGGACAATGCCTCTACAGTATTTACTTGATTTATTAATTATTGTCAAAATATAAAGTCAATATATATAATCCTTGAAACTGTGAACCTCAATCTATAATTCATCCCTCCAAGCTTGTTCACACTACTGAAGACATTTTCTATTTGTAATTAAAATTAGTCCTTTTGCTTTTTCTTCTGATAAAAAGAAATTTTTTTCTTCTTACATAAGTCCCAGTAAGATTTTTTTTTAAAAAGATTTTATTTATTTATTTGACAGACAGAGATCACAAGTAGGCAGAGAGGCAGGCAGAGAGAGAGAGAGAGAGAGAGAGGGAAGGAGGCTCCCTGCTGAGCAGAGAGCCTGACACGGGGCTCGATCCCAGGACCCTGAGATCATGACCTGAGCCGAAGGCAGAGGCTTAACCCACTGAGCCACCCAGGCGCCCCTCCAGGAAGATTTTAAAACATACATGTGCCTTGACCAGGATGGTCTAGATCATCAAATATATTCAATTTCACAAGAGTTTGTCCAGGTTGGGTCCTACATATATTTTTATGAGATTCCAAAGTCAACTTCTTACCTGCATTGAATGAATCATTTCTTTGGTGAAACGATAAGGATACAAGACATTGTGTATTTTAACCACCAAGCTTTTGGCCTGGCCACTGCTTACATCAACAGCAACCTAGAAGGACCCAGCATAAACATCATTTAAATTTTAATTCTTTATATCTGCAGAGCTGTTTTACTAAAGGTCTCGAAGTGCTTTAAAACATTCATTTTCATAGAACCTATTAGAGGTCTGTTGACTTCAGAAATTAAAAAGGCTCTGTAGATTATTAGTCTTAAATAATAATTCTGGGTTATAAACAAAATTACTAACAAAAACCAATGCTGTTTCAGAATAACAATCTGTTTATGCATCATGATCAAGTCCTTAAACACAACTTAACTGAAAAATCAGTAATCAAATGTTTATATTTTATACCTTCATTACAACACATGAGTACGTTCTGTGATAACCTACTGAGGGAGAACATAAACTCACATCCCATGATGAAGTATCCTGCCAGGAGAAGTCTAGCTACTTTATATAATGATTTAATGTATTTTGTGTTTTTTTAAATTATCACCCCCTCACCAAATACTTTGCCAAAGCTGCAAGTCAGGTTTTCTAAAAGTGGCAAACACATTTACTATTCACAAACTGATCACACTCTACACATGTTTAATCCAAAATGTATGAGCTCCCAAAATGCTATGAATTCTGATTCCTCCTCTCTACATTAAATAATTAAATAGTATTTCCAAATAAATTATTTGGAAACATGCCCACTATCCATTTGTAATTAAAAATTAGTGTAGTCATTCATGCCCATAGACAACTTAAATGAAATCCAAATTTTAAAATAACAAGCAAAGAGTAGACCCACCTCTGGATAACGGGCAAATACTGGATTTTCCCATTCTGAGAACAAAGACTGAAGTGATTCTCTACCTACAGGATCATCCACCACAGTATCTAAGGCAAAAGAGAACAGGTATAGTTGGCATCAAGAGCCTCAGAAAAAGAAAGTGAATGGTGTCTCATATTTGGTGTGGTGCAGCCTCAAGACCAAAGAGCAGACATATTGTTCCAATATTCTACAAATGTTCAGTGTTTGCTGGATCTCTAAATTGTTTTGATCTGTTACTTTTTAAACTAGAGATGATGACTGCGTCTTCTGGCATTATAGCTTTTTCTCCAAACTATGTTCAGGAGATATTTCAGAATACAAGTTGAGAAGAAACTGGTTCAAATTAGTAGTCTCACCATCTTTAGATAAAAACACACCTTACCTATTTTTAGAAATAAGGAACAAATATAATGTCTGTAGCTTTTTTTTGAAAATAAGAACTTTGCTTACATAAAACTACAACAATATGGAGCAAAACTCCAATCTTTAAAAGTAAGAGATAATTTCTCAATCACAAGACACCATAGACGGTTCATAATCACCCAGTATTGACTTCAAGTCTGGAAAAGTAATTTCTGATCTAAATGCATGCACTGAATTACTTAGTTCTGCTGTGAAATAGGACCGTGGGGAATTCCTGGTTCCAGTAAGGCACAGCTGGCACTGATCAAGCTTAATAATACAACCCTGCTTTTTAAAAAAATTTTTTGAATTAGGTGGTACAGGACACACTAGGTGTCCCAGCAACCTCTGTTATTGCCCCTACCTCTGGTCTTCTGTCTCATCACAGTCCTCTCTTCCCGAGCTCTTGGAAGGAAAGGAAGAACGAGGTTGCTTCTAAAAGGATGACACCTGTACTGAGATCCTAAATGTAAAAAGGAAACCTACACATTTGAACTCAAAAATATATATTATTAAATAATCAAGTTACATAAAAAATCTTTCTGCATAAACCAAATCAAGATATAAGGTTGACTACTAGACTGAGAATCAGAGTTCTTAAATGAAGTTATGCTACTAACTTAGGAATCTACATTAATGTTTAGTCCCATTATCCATCTATACCACAGAATGAGCACCGAAAATAGATCACCGATTCTCAATGGGCACAATTTCATATGCGGGACATTTGGCAACATTTGGTTGCCACAACTTGTGTGAGGGGTGCTACCGACATCTAGCAGACAGAGGCCAGGAACACCGCCAAATATCCTACAGTGTGTAGGACAAACCTACAACTAGATATTATGTTCGTTCATTTGGACTAGAATTATCTAGTCCAAAATGTCAACAGTGTCATGGTTGAGATAGTCAATATTAAATATATAGTGGTACTCGACTGTTACCCTTCACTACTTGGTGCAAACTTCACCAGTCCCCAATTTATATGACTCTTATAACCAAAATATGTTTCTATTACAACATTTATGTCACCATATTATGTTTAGATAGCTGTCTGCAACAGCTATTTAACAGATTGTGAACTCCGGCAAGCCAAGTCAGTGAATCTGCAACCTAGCACAGTATGACAGTCAATAAATGAATACATGAGTAGACAAAAGAATGAAAAGTTCTCAATATAAACTCCAAAGTCCAGTAAGATCTGGCCCAAATTCTGCCCTCCTCTCTGAAGGATGATTTTGAGTTTTAGAAATAATGCCTGAATTTGACAGTTTTTGAATAGGGGCAAAACATGATGAAACTTTATTTCAAAAAGATAAATATGGGGGCGCCTGGGTGGCTCAATGGGTTAAAGCCTCTGCCTTCGGCTCGGGTCATGATCTCAGGGTCCTGGGATCGAGCCCCACATCAGGCTCTCTGCCCAGCGGGGAGCCTGCTTCCTCCTCTCTCTCTCTCTGCCTGCCTCTCCGTCTACTTGTGATCCCTGTCTGTCAAATAAATGAATAAAATCTTTAAAAAAAAAAAAGATAAATCTGTTGGGCAAAAATTGAAGAGGCTCATTCAGAATGATAAAATTAAAGGGTAAGGTGAAATAAGGTTATGTCACCATCATAGAAAGGACAGAGTTAAAGGCTTTTTAAAGAAAACTGCCAGGTCTTGAAGATTTGACACTACTCCTTAAAACTACCTTTATAGATCTTCTCTTCTGTACAATTTAATTTACCTCTTAACAACTCATCTTAGGTAATGTTTTTATGTAAGGTTCAACAGTGTTCCAATGTCCTACTATGTATGAGTCCTTTCCAGAGAGGTAACATTCCATATGAGTAGAGGGCGCTTAGGAGCCATCTTTCCATGGAACTTGTTTCTATACCCAACATACTTTATTTTTCCTTCCGAAATTGAGTTAACATGAGCCTTCAGAGTTCAGTGCAAGACTTGTTAATCTAGAAAGTCAAGTAGGTTGAAGTGTTTGAAACATCTAGATTGATTTAACGGGAGCAGAGGTTTATGCTGAGTACGGCAACTGGCAACTGAGATTCCCTCCTTGGTTTTAGCAACAACCACCTCAGTGTAATGTAATCAAGTTCTTTTTTGTCACCATTTTAGAAGCATTTGTATTTCAGGAAGATGAGGTGCCAGTGCCTTGGGCTTACCTCTGATAAGCATGAGGTATAAATCAGGACATTAAGTTACAAAGACACGTGTGTCTTTAGGAGCAACCTCAGAGTCTCAGGAGCAGTACTCAAAGACAAGGGTTTTCTCCCTACTTAATACTTTGTAAATTACTATGGTAATTATTTTTTTCACAAGGGAAAAACTGGAAACCATTGAAAAATAAAGGTCTTATTTAACCTTAGATAAATCAGAGCCCCCTGCTAGAGATATTCATCCTAGGGAAAATTACAAGTTAATTTGCGATTACATTCATACATACATTCTTCTGTAAATTCAAGACTTTTAATATGGATGAACGTTTAATGTTTATCCTCCTGATGCAAAACCAAGATTATAGCCAGATGGAAACCACTTTACCATCTCCCAACATCTGGCTTTCCACACACTGCCAAAACCATGAAACTTTAATGTTGACTGGGACCTGAGAATTCAAGAGTCACAGTGTAGGCTCTGATGGAGCCTTCTGGTAGGATTTAAAAGCTACATTGTTTCTGAGTAACAGCTACTTATAGCATAAGCGGTTCAAATGGGTTAACATATATATTATAATAAACTATATTTGAAAAGTACAGTTAGGAAAGTACATACTTTACCTACATTCCAAAAAATTTATGGTCAGGTCTTTTTCTAAAAACACACAAAAAGTTCAAAATATATAGTGCTGTACTGAGCCACAGATTATCTTGGAAACCTAGGATGATTATAGGATCATTCTGGCCCTTTACCTGGGAGCTGCAGAAAGCAACTTCCAGAAAACTATCTGGAAGGTATCTTCCAGATTGATTATTAAATAATCAAGTTACATAAAAAATCTTTCAGGTATCTTTAAAGACAAATTTCTAAGAGCTGTATGTTTGGGAGAGAGAAGAAAGTGGGGTAGGGGAGCACTGTGGATCTTCTCAACTATTAATAGCATAATTTTCGTTAAAAATAGTCTAATAGTCTCATCCTTCTATATGTCCACACACCCACAGACACATATACATACACTTCCATTCTACTACCAGTCTTTCTTGTATTTTTAGATATAAATAGTACTGGATCTAGAGAATCTTCATATACCATGAAAGACATTTTGTAATTAAACTTCAAAATGTTCCAACAGCTGAGATAATCTCTCAATGATTATCTCACGCCTTAGACATTATTTCCACCTTCAAAAGCATTTCATGCCAGTGAATACTACATGCTTACCATTCTCATGTATGACCTCCACAGCTACAGTTGTTAGGTCTTTAGTACAAGCAGCCCGAACATCCTCAGTGGGAGCAGTGAATGTGCTGAGTCCAGTTATTTTGTTGATGTAAACCATTCTTCCCAGGGCCACATCAAAATGCTGCTGCCAATCCAAAGAACATGTGCTTGACTCTTCATCTACAGAACAAGTTCTTGCTATAAACTCTTCACTCTGAAAACACGGTCCATTTTGGTCAGAGGTGGAATCTTCCACGTGACCCACTGACATTCTACTGGGAGAGTCAGGACTTCCTATCTGTGGTTCTGAAGCCACAAGAACATCTGAATCTTTACTGACAACATTAGAATGATTACAGGGTAACACCAAAGGAGTTTCTGGTATCACAGAGTTCTCTGTTTTGTTGTTAGAGTATGTTTCACTATCCTTATTGAAGGAATTATCCTGTGTGATAGAGTCCAACATTGGAATGATGCCACTCTCTGTTTTTTCATATTCACTTTGAAATAACTTACAAGAATCTAAGGTTAACCCACTGCACAAGTCATGGTCTTTCCTCCTGGAATCTGATAGTGGAAGTTCATAAAAGTGACTCATCATTTCCATTGCTTGAGTCTCTCTTTCCGAACCTTTCATTCTGGATAATTTAGAGGCTAAAGATTTAGGAGACTGCTTGACACACAAAGGTTTTCTGTTAAAATGAGATAACTCCTTTAGAGTTATAGGACTTTCTCGTAAGCAAGGCATCTGTTGTTCCAAACAATCTTCTTCATTGGAGAATGGAAACTTCTTTGAGTAAAGGATGTGACTTACTGTTTGACAACTATTATTTGGGTCTTTATGTTTACTAGTGACTTTACAAATGTCTGAGTTGTCCAAGTGATTTTGGTCTGTCCATGGAATGTCAGGTTCTATTTGAGGACTGAGACTGGTAGAGATTTCAAAATTATTATTTTCTTCTACTTCTATATTCAGAAGATTTTTAACCTTCCCATATTGCCTCTTAAACTTCTCTAAAGATCCCAGTTGTGAACTTAATCTTAGCTTCTTACGGGCTATGGGTTTGGAGGAACCAATCAATTCGTCTATTTTCGTACTACCATTTGAAAGAGGTATACACCAAGGGGAAGAAGAGGATGTGTCAGGTAATAAGCAACCTATGTGTGATTTTTTACTACTTTCCTGAGAAATAGAAACATTTTTATAAGTTGCTATAGGTTTGTTCTCTAGCCCCAAATTTGTATTTGTTCTGCATAATTTTTTGTTAGACAGTTGAGCAAATTCTTTACTTAAAGTGCTAGTTCTGTCTTTGATGTTTGGAGTCTCAACTGAATGGCACGCTCTATTTACAAATGTTTCTTTGGCACTCACAGGACCAGGTTGAATATAGTTTTTAAGCAAATGTTCTCTTTCAGTTGATTTAGTTTGCTCATTTTGTACCACATGAGTTATAAAGCCAGTGGAACATAACTTAACTTGTCCATAACTAAAAATGTTTATTCTTCCACAATTACTAGGTTGTTTTTTCCTTTTCTCTTCCTCCCTCTGAGCACCATGTACTCTCGATAATGTTGGCGCAAAAGGCAGAGGTTGGCATCCCATTTTGGTAGCATCTTTAAATCTCTCTAGTTTATTCTGGGTTCCATTATTTTCCAGGATACTGGTAGCCAGGCCATTAACAATAGTACTTGCATTCTGTATTTCTAAATCATCCCCACTCTTCTCAAAGCAGTATGATGTCTGAAAAGGGCTTGCAAACATTTCTGAACTGGTTCCACAGGGATCTTCTGAACAGTTAAGTTCTAAGCAAAGTTCTTTATGTTTTTCATTTTCTCCTGATTCTGATACTTCAGCTGTCTGTTGTTCCAAGATCCTTGATTCTGAGCAAGAGCTATCTTTGATTTGTAAAGATGACTCTATTGCTTTACTATGGCCTGAGCCGTCTGATTCATAAACGTACAAAAATGAATCATCTGTCTCTTTTCTGAGATCTTCTGAATCTCTAGAATTCTGTGTGTTTCTTCTGTTTTCTATAGCAGCTTTTCTTTTTACAGCTTTTGATTGACAATTAAACATTTCATAGGAATCCAAAATACTATTACATGCTTCTCGGAAACTGGCCTGGTCACCCTTCTCATCAGAGGGCACATGCTTCTGAAGAGTAGCACTAAATAAACTAAAATCATTATCTTCACTAAATTCTTTAATGTCCTCACCTGATAATTCCACAAATAATTTTTCTTTCTTTAAAAACATTTTCACTCCTTCCTGAATGCAAACCAAAACAGTATCCCAGTTCTGAAATTCCATCAGCGTTTTTGCTGGCTCCATGCACACATCATACTCACAGAACTGGCACTGCACATTGATTACATATATCCCGTGGAGTTCTGGGTTAGACCGATGCCGAGGACTTGAATTCATTTGTCTAGTAGCAGAGCCATTCTTTGGCTTGCAAATAATACTTTCTTTCCTCAGTAAAAAGTCAATGAATTTATGCAGCTTTGTCCTTAAAATTAGTCTTTTGTTCACAAACAAAAATTGCATATTCTTATTATAATGTCCTTCAGAGCTGATATAGCCACTAAGCTCAAAGTCCTTATATTTAAATTTTATTTCTCTTAATTTTTGGGACTTACCCAGTCCATAAATTTGACAAAATCGGGAGCATACGTCTTTGGTTTTGGGGAGCTGAAGAACCATAGAACCAGAAACATCATTTCTCAAAGAGAAAGAAATGGAAGGGTGCATGAGTGAGAGAGCTTCTATTCTCTGCCTAACCTTCTCGAACTCCAGTCTAGGATCCATGCATTTCCTTCTTACAGGTAACTGATAAAACAGGTTATATACTGTTACGGTTGTCCCAGCACTTGGTCTAGTCAAGTCAGCTTCACAAGCTTTCAGGGCTTTTCCATTCTGAAACAGTTTCACAAAAGTTTTCCCTGTCCTGTTTTTCTTGGATGAAATTTCCACAGCGCTGGCCATGTCAGCGATACTTGCCAAGGCCTCCCCTCGGAAACCATAAAACCTGGGATTCTCCAAGTCCTGTAGAGAGTTGCATTTACTAGTGAAATAACGATTTCCCACCTTGTCTATATCATCACTCCCCATCCCAAGTCCATTGTCTATCACTTGAACTTGGAAGGTTTCCATGTTCACCCTGACAGCCACACATTTTGCTTCAGCATCAATACTGTTGAGGGCAAGCTCCTCAACACACTGGCCTAAGGAGCATATAGCCAAACCAGAACGCAATCTGGCTTGTACTTCAACTGACAAGCACTTGATCATGGCAGATAGAAAGCTGATAAGAATGCCGGCCACTGGTTTCCTTATCTCACTGGAAATAATTGCCTGTGGGGGGGAAGAAAAAAAAAACACGCACACACTATCAAAGCCTCAGAGTTACACAGCATTATCCCTTTCTCTCAAGCATTACAGAGAAATACCATTTGAGGTAAATTAAAACTCTTACTAAACCACAGTGCAAGAAACAAAACAAAACAAATTATAGCTTTGATCTCTAGGCAGATCACACAGCTCATGTTTGGTGCAACGGATTTAATATCCAAAGGAGCACTCACAATTTCCTAATTTTCACGGCTCCTTTCTAAATCCCACATGCCCTAAAGTGAAATCATAATCACAAATGAATTTGACCCGTAAGACAGTGCTCAAAATTCTAATCACTTCACCAAAAACAGATGTCTAAATTAAATTCAGCTAGAAATTCATGAAAAAAGTGTCCAAGCTAGTTTCATAATGTTTATACATTACACAATAACCATGACTTTTAGTAAAAACGCCTCATGAAGGGCTAAGACAGAGGAAATGTAAAAAATCAAACTGTTGTATCAAGACGAGATGGGCATGAAGGGATTATTATTCCTTATTCTTGGTTAAACGTTGCCTCAGAGGCAAGAGACTGAAATGGAAAAGGGTACGGCAGGAATTGCCTTATTATCCACTTTTCTGTATTATTTGACTTTCAAATCTTGTTCACACATTACTTTGATCATCAGTTTTCAGAGGGCCCCTGTATTAAACCGTCTTGTGACATTTACAGAGGGCTCCACACTACCTTCACCACAGCAGCGAGGGTCTGGAGCTGTCGGGACTGGATTTTACGCTTCCCTGCCAGGTATAAAATATTAAGATTATAGCGCCACTAAATCTCCTTCCTTCCTCACAGGCGAGAGCGCAGCGTGAACCGGACCTCTCACCGGTGACAGGGCTGGTTTTTCAAGCCCGGGAACACCGATAGCAGATCCGGCGTTTTTCAAGGTAAGGAACTTCGCGGCCGGCCGCGAACGAGAGAGGTCAACATTTAACTGGTATTCCGACTGTTACCCAGCGTAACGATTTCTTGACGACATCCCACTCTTTTCCGGGCCACAATCAAAAGGGACGATTCCATCCGGCTCCCCGGCAGCGAAAGCTCTGGGGGTGGGGGTGGGGGTGGGGGTGGGGGTGGGGGTGGGGGTGGGGAAAAGAACCGCCGCCGCAGGTCCCCCAGGCTCAGGCTCCACCCCGACCCCTCCCCCAACCGGCAGGCCAAGCTCGGCCGCCCTGACGCACGAGGCCTCCCGTAGCCCCTGCGCAGCCGGGTCCCAAACACGGTCGCGGCGGTTGTCAGGGCCTTTCCGCCGTTAGAAAGGCTCCTGGAACCGTCCTTTCGACGCGTGCTTTGCCTTCAGTCACCTCGAACAGCGCTTCACCCAACTCCCGGTTACCAATCGCCTCGGACGCGGGGCGCGCGCACGTCGGCTCGAGAGGCTCATGCACGCGCCACGAGCATGCGCTTCCGAGGTAACCTGCTGGGAACGCGCTTTCGTCGGTGACACCCAAGTGCGCATGCGCACCAGCTGTTCTATGGGAAATTACCTGGGCATCTCTTCTCAATGATACCCGGAATTCTCAATCCTTCTCCCCCTCTACCATGGTGTGAAAGGCTGTTCTCAACAATTTTCACTTCTGCTTTTCTCGTTTTCCTTTCCCCTTCCACCTTCATGTGTACTACCTACCATTTAATTCAATATATGTTATTTGTGTTAGTAGGTCTTCTCTCACTAGAATGTCAACTATTTGAAGGTAGGGATTTTATCTATTTTGTTTACTTTACAGTGCCTGCCCTGTTAGGCACTCAATGGATGAGTAAATCCACAGCTTTCCATCTTACAGAGTTATAGCATTTCAGAGATGGGAAAGACAGAGAAAATAGCCCATCCCTCTTAATTTGCAGATAAAGACGCCGAGAGTCCTTTCATTTACTTTTTTGATATGTTCCTAATGCCACCGCAGCTCCTTTTCAAACGGAATGAGAACCGTAAAAGTGTAAGAATAAGTGTTTGGAAAAATATTAACCCAATCCTCAGTTTTTACTTCCTGTCTCATTTTCATTAAAACCTATTATTTCCAAAAATTTTTATTTATGACCAACTTGTTAAATCCGGTAAGCATATGCTATAAACATGTTTAATGGCTGACCAAGCCAAGCTGGGAAACGTGAGGGCTGAGGAAGCAAAATCCTGATTATTGCTAGTAGGGGTGCCCTAACAAAATACCAGATGGAGTGGCTGAAACAACAGAAATTTACTGTCACAGTTCTGGAGGCTAGAAGTCTGAGGTCAAGGGCTTGACAAGTTGATTTCTTCTGAGACCTCTCTTCATGGCTTGTAGATGGTGGTCTTCTTCCTCTGTCTTTACATGGTCTTTCCTCTGTGCATGTACATGTCTGTGTCCAATTTTTTTCTTTTTTTTAAGGACACTGGGGCATATTAGATTGGGGCCTACTCTAATGACCTCATGCAACTTTAATTACCTCTTTAAAGGCTCTATCTCCAGATTGTCCCATTCTGAGGTACTGAGCCTTAAGAGTTCAACGTATGAACTGGGGGTGGGCAGGGGGTGTGTGATGTAATTTAGCTCATAATATTGCTTTATATGAAATCCTTGCCCAGAGGAAAGGAATGACAGCAGAAACTCCAGAAAAGTAATTAGTCTGGAAACATCATTTGAGCACTAACAAACTGAAATTGTGGGATTTGTTATTATTAGGTGTGCAATTTCCTGAAGAAAACTTCATGGAAACCATGTAAAAAAGTGATTCAGGGGCACCTGGGTGGCTCAGTCGGTTAAGCGTCTGCCTTCTACTCAGGTCATGATCCCAGGGTCCTGGGATAGAGCCCCACATTGGGCTCCTTGCTTAACAGGGAGCCTGCTTTTCCCTCCCTCTCTGCTGCTCCCCTTGCTTTGTGCTTTGTCAAATAAATAAATAAAATCTTTAAAAAAAATAGTGATTCAAAGTGACTGCCTTTTTTTTCAGCTCTTTAAATTACATCAAAATTCTCTTCCCACAGATGTTTACTGAATAAATACCTCTTATTTTGCCCCACATGCAGTTTAGCAAAGACAGTACCCTATGCAAAAGGTTCTAATGCATTTTTATTTATTTAGAATTGTGTAGAGTTGGTCATCTATCATACATATAATATAAAGTAAAATTCAAATATCTGATACTAACATAACTTACTGACCAAATCTAATACTGAACACAGACTAGATCTATATTAACAATAAAAACAAAACCAGTGAGTTTATCTTAGAAAATTTAAATTCAAGCCATTATTTCACAATCTGGAAATCTGAGTAATCCAACTTTACTATGACTTTCTCATTCCTGAAGTTTGCTCTGTCGATGTGTGATTTGGGACTTCCTTTTGTCTCAAGCCATTCCTGCATATGACGTACTTTGGAGATGGGACCTTGCAACTGTCCTTGCACGGTGCCCTCGTCAGTGTTCTGGACCCAGCCAACTAATCCCAGCTTTTTTCCCTCAGCCTAAGGGAAAGAAAAATACAAAAGAGAGAAAAATCCAGTGAGATTGAACAAAACAGTAAGACTACAATCAGTTGTCAGAATCTTGGCCTAGAATCAAGCCACTGAAACTAATTTGATGTTGTCCAGAACAGTCAAAACAGAACTACAGCAAGGAGAATCTCATTGACCTTAACATGAAGCGTTGGCCATTTGACTTCATCTCCTCCTTCTACCCTATAAAACTTAGGCACTAGAAATTTTCACTACATGGTCAGTTTGGTTAAGTACTAAAGACTTAAGTACTAAAGCAAATCAGATGCTTTTAAAATGATTCCCTGAGGCTGATTGTTGTTAGGATCCTGGGAGGTATCTTGCTCATCTTCCCTTCTCCTAATCAAGAATCTAGTGGGTATATTAAATAGAAAAAGCATGAAGTTATCTGATCCTTCTCTTTGTCTTCAGCCAGGACCACACCTAAACAAATCCAGATGAATGAGTGTCCATTGTATCTTTAAAGATCACTATTTCCTGGGCAACTCATTCTTTTGTTCTCACTTGAGAAAAATTGTCTCACCCAAGGTTTTTATGTTGCATCCAAAGCCCACTTTCTGTCCTCCTGGAAAAGGAAAAAGCATGTAGTGATCTGCCTCTGAACATCAAAGTTTCATAAGACTACATAACTGTTGGGTTTTTCCTTGACTTTCTTCTCTTCTGTCTAAATAATCACAGCTTTATGAAGACTGTCTAATCATTGTAGTTGCTTTTCTCCTAGCCTTTCCAATGTTCTTTCCTTTACATCATGAAACTGTGGAATGACTGAAAAACTGGGAAACGTAGCCATGTTTAGAGGTAGTTTTTTTAAATTTGCAAGCAGAAATATTGGAAAAGTTATCATTTCAGTAACCCATCTAAATGGAAGGAATCGGATTACAAAAGAAAATGGGAGTTACCATGACTGCATGCCCAAATGCCAGAGGAGTGACCTAGTAAATATGGGAAATTGCTGCAGTTGGCCAAAGAAAATGTTATGCAGAGCAAAACCATGTTTGATGAGAAACTAAAGTATCTATCAAATCAGTTATGTTCAAAGCAAAGACATGTTTGTATAATGAACAAAAGAGACTGCAGCCAAATAACAATTTAAGGGATACAGAGGAAATTAAGGAAGAAAAATAGAAAATACCTATAGCATGTATTAAGTGCCCAAGATAGGGGCATCAAAAAAGGATGTAGCAAATGGATATTAAGGAAGCCTATATCCAACTGACTTTGTATAACAATTGTTCTCTTCTGCTTCCAGTCAACCTATGAAAGTTGGCTATCCCCAGCTCTTCAAAGTTACCTTATATGGTAACTAGCTATAATAATGATTATATTGAGTTTTGAGTAGGAGTTGATATAAAGTCAAATAAATTCTTAAACTGCTGTGCAATTTATCTGATTTCTAAGAGGGAAAAAAAAACCTCCCAAATTTGACTAGTGAGAATGGGAATTTCCGGTAGGTTTTATTTGTGCATTTGATTCTGTTCTTACTTTTAAATACCATAATGTTGCTGACTCATGTTCTATTTTGAATATCTATCTAAATAAGCAAATAGTGTTTGGTCCTAAGAAAATTCCAAAAAACTAATTCTTCCTCATAACTATATTCTGGAAATATTATTTTAAGGAATATAATCACCAACTCCAGTTTCAATAAAAAAGTAAGTCACTGCAGATCAATAACCTAGACTTTCAACTTAGGAATCTAGAAAAAGAAGATCAAGCCAAACTCAAAACAAGCAGAAAGATAAAAATGATAAAGATTAGAGTAGGAATTAGTAAAATAATAAAAAAGAGAAAAATCAATGAAACCCAAAGTCGGTTCTTTAAAAAAACCTTTAGCTAGACTAATAAAAAAGAGAGAAGGCTCAAATTACTAAAAATCAGTAATTAAAGGGGGGGGCAGTACCACCAACTTTACCAAAATAAAAAGGATTATAAGGGAATACCATAAACAATTGTGTGCCAACATATCAGAGAACTTAGATGAAAAGGGGAGATTCCTAAAAAGACTCAAACTACTAAAACTGACTCAAGAAGAAATAGGCAGTGGCACCTGCGTGGCTCAGTGGGTTAAAACCTCTACCTTCAGTTCAGGTCATGATCTTAGGGTCCTGGGATTGAGCCTCGCATCAGGCTCTCTGCTCACCAGGGAGCCTGTTTCCTCTTCTCTCTGCCTGCATCTCTGCCTACTTGTGATCTCTCTGTCAAATAAATAAATAAAATCTTAAAAAAAAAAAAAAAAGAAATAGACAATCTGAATATGACAAGTAAAGAGACTCAGTAATTTAAAACTTCCCAAAAAGAGGGGCGCCTGGGTGGCTCAGTGGGTTAAGCCTCTGCCTTCGGCTCAGGTCATGATCCCAGGGGCCTGGGATCGAGTCCCGCATTGGGCTCTCTGCTCAGCAGGGAGCCTGCTTCTCCTCATCTCTCTCTCTGTCTGTCTTTCTGCCTATTTGTGATCTTTCTCTCTGTCAAATAAATAAATAAAATCTTTAAAAAAAAAAAAAAAAAAAACTTCCCAAAAAGAAACACCCAGGGCTTGATGGCTTCACAGGTGACTATACCAAAAGTTTGTTTGTTTGTTTATAAAGATTTTATTTACTTATCTGTCAGAGAAGAGTGTGAGGGAGCACAAGCAGGGGGAGTGACAGGCAGAGGGAGAAGCAGCCTCCCTTACTGAGCAAGGAGCTCAATATGGGACTTGATCCCAGGATTCTGGGATCATGACCTGCGCTGAAGGTAGACGCTTAACCTATTAAGCCACCCAGGTATCCCAATATACCAAATGTTTAAAGAAGACTCTTTCACCAATCCTTCACAAACTCTTCCAAAAAACAGAAGAAAACTCCCTAAATCACTTTATTAAGCCAGTATTGCCCTCATATCAAAACCGTGCAAAGACATCACAACAAAACTATAAACTACTATCACTTGTGAATATTGACACAAAACTCAATATGAGCAAATCAAATCTAGCACCATATAAAAAGGATGGCACATCATGAAAAATTGGGATTTATCCTAGGAATGCAAGGTTGGTTCAACACAGCAAAATCAATTACACCATAGTTTAAAAATCATAGTAATTAAAACACAATATTAATAAACAAAATATAACAAAGCATATTAATAAAACAGAAACCAGATGAAAACAGATGATCAACTCATAGATGAAAAAAAAAATCTGACAAAATCCAACACTCAAACTAGGAATAGAAGGGAATATACTCAACTTAATAAAAAGGCGTCTGTGAAAAACCCACAGCTAACATCATACCTAATGGTGAAAGACTGACTATTTTCTCCCTATGATCAGGAACAAGACAAGTGGCTCTTGGGGTGCCTGGGTGGCTCAGTCAGTTGAGCATCTGCTTTTGGCTCAGGCCATGATCCCAGAGTCCTGCTCGATCATGATCGAGCCCCACATCAAGCTCTCTGTTGAATGGGGAGCCCGCTTCTCTCTCTCCCTCTGCCTGCTGCTATGCCTACTGGTGCGTGCTCCCTCTCTTTCTCTCTGTCAAATAAATAAATAAAACCTAAAAAAAAAAAAAAGACAAGTGACTCTTGCCACATCTACCCAATATTATACTGGAGGTTCTAGCCAGGGCAGGGAAAAAGAAATAGATGGCATTCAAAGTAGAAAGGAAGAAGTAAAACTACCTTACTCACAGATGACATACTCATTTACAGAAAAATCTTAAGAGGTAAACACAAACACACACACAAATTAGAACTAGTAAGTCTATAAGATTGCAGGATACAAGATAAATATACAAAAAAATCAGTTACATTTCTATAAACTGGCAATGAACAACCAAAAATGAAATTAAGGGAACAATTCCATTTATAAATAGTATTGAAAATAATAAATTTCTTAGGACTAAGTTTAACAAAAGAAGTACCGGACTTACTATATACAACTATAAAATATTGTCAAAAGAAAATAAAGATGTGAATAAATGGAAAGACATCCCATGTTCATGAATTGGAAGACAACATTGTTAAGATAATAATACTTCCTAAATTGGTCTACAGATTTTAAGCAATTTCTATCAAAATCCCAGCTGCCTGGGTTGCAGAAATTGACAAAACTGATGGTAAAATTCACATGAAAACATAAGGGACCCAGAATAGCTAAAAATAATGTTGAAAAGGAAGAACAAAGTTGAAGGACTCATACAACCCAATTTCAAAATTTACTTCAAAGCTATGACAGTCACAGTGTGGTACTGGCATAAGGATAGGTCAATGGACTAGAACTAGAGTCCAGAAATAAACCTTACATTTATAGCCAGTTGATTTCTGAGAAGGGTGCCATGACAATTCAATGGGAGAAAGTAATAGGCTTTTTAACAAGTGATCCTGGGACAGCTGGATCTCCATATACAAAAGAATAAAATCCACCTACCTCATACAATATAAAAAATTGACTCTAACTGGATTAAAACATCTAAAGCTAAGAGCTTAAGTGATAGAATCCTTAGAAGAAACTTTCAAAAGAAAACATAGGCATAAACCTTCATGGTTTATCCAAACCTTGGATTAGGCAAAGGTTTCTTAGATACAACACTAAAGCACAAGCAACAAAAGAAATAATAAATTAGATTTCATCAATACTAAAACCTTTTGTGCTTCAAAGTTTTCATCAAGAAAATAAAAAGAAAACCTGCATAAGAAATATATGCAAGTCATTTAAGTAATACAGGACTAGTATCCTGAATATATAAAAATTTTTACCATTCAATAATAAGAAAATATAACTCATAGCAAATGATTTAAACAGACATTTCTTCAAAAAAGATATATTTTATTTTCTTTCATGTGCCAATAAGCACATGAAAAGATATTTAGCATCATTCACTATTAAAAGGCAAACAAAATCACATACACCAGGTATATTACGTACACCAGAATATTATTCAGCCTTGAAAAACAAGGAAAATCAGATACATGCTAGTGAAATAAACCAGTCACAAAAGGACAAATACTGTAGGATTTCACTTATATGAGGTACCTAGAGTAGTCAAAGTCATAGAAACAGAAAGTAGAATTGTTATTACCAGGAGCTAGGGAGGGGAAGGGGGAATTAGGAGTTACTGCTTAAGGGATACAGAGTTTTGATTTTGCAAGATGAAGGAGTTCTGTGGATGAATGGTAGTGATGGTTGCACAATGATGTGAATGTACTTAAGGTCACTGAACTGTACACTTAAAAATGGCTAAAATGATAAATTTTGCATTATATATATTTTACCACAATTTCTTAGTTTTGCACAGTTTCCAGATATAGGAGATTTCCTAGTGTCTTTCTGTTAATGATTTGTAGTTTAGTTCCGTTGTGGACGGAGAACATGCTTTGTATGACTTCAATCTTCTAAAATTCATTAATACCTTAAAATGAAATAAAACAACAAAAACCAGAATGATATAACACTTCATACTCACTAGAATAATAGTGGCTCTAATAAAGATAAACAATAACAGTTGTTGACAAAGATCTGGAGAAATTGAAATTCCCATACATTATTAGTGGAGATATAAATGAAAGGAAAATAGAAAATACAGGGTGCCTGGGTGGCTCAGTCGGTAAGTGGCTGCCTTCAGCTCAGGTCGTGATCCCTGGCTCCTGGGATGGAGGCCCACATCAGGCTCCCTGCTTGGCGAGAAGCTATTTTTCCCTTTCCTGCTCCCCCTGCTTGTGTCCCTCTCTCACTTTGTGTCTCTCTCTGTCAAATAAATAAATAAAATCTTAAAAAAAAAATAGAAAACATACAAAATAAATGAAAATAGTTTGACAGTTCCTCAAAAAGTTATATATAAACTTTTACCAGGTGACCCAACAATCTACTCTTAGGTATATACACCCAGGGGAATTGAAAAGAATGTTTACATAAAAACAAATACATAAGTGTTCACATAATAGCCTAAAAGCGGAAACACCCTAGATGTCCATGAGTTGGTGAATGGATATATAAACTGTGGTATATCTATACAGTGAAGTATTATGCAGCCATAAAAAGGAATGAAGTACAGTAGTCTCTCTCCATCCATGGTTTAACTTTCCCTGGTTTTGGTTACCCTCAGTCAACTGCAGTTCAGAAGATGATCATCCTTCTGAAGTGTCATTAGAAGGACAAAAGTAGCCTAATGCTACCTCACAGTGGCCACATCATTCACCTCATACAGACATTTTATCATCTCACATTATCACAAGAAGGGTGAGTATAGAACAATAAGATATTTTGAGAGAAAGACCACAGTTACATAGCTTTTATTATATTGTAATTTTTCTATTTTATTAGTTATTGCTGTTAATCTCTTATGGTACCTAATTTATAAATTAAAATTTATCATCCATAGGTCTATATAGGAAAAAACATAGTATATATGCGGTTTGGTACTAACCAGTTTTGGGCACCACTGTGGGTCTTAGAATATATTACCTGCAGTTAAGGGGAACTACTCTACTGACACATGCTAGGATATGGACCAACCTGGAAAACATTACATTAAGTGAAAGAAGCCAAAAACAAAAGACCACAAATGTGTGGTCTTTGTAAATGATTGTAAATTGTAATTTAAATTGTAATTGTAAATGATTCCATTTACATTAAATGTCCAGAATAGGCAAATCCATAGAGACAGAAATGAAGTTAGTGATTGCCAGGGGCTGGGAAGGATGGGATTTCTTTTTGCTCTGGAATTAGTGCACAATTTTGTGAATAGACTAAACACCATTAAAATTATACACTTTTATTTAAAAGGGTGAATTTTATGGGATGTCAATTATATTGCAACCTTTAAAAAAGTTCCTTTGAGGGGCGCCTGGGTGGCTCAGTGGGTTAGCTGCTGCCTTCGGCTCAGGTCATGATCTCAGGGTCCTGGGATCGAGTCCTGCATCGGGTTCTCTGCTCAGCCTGGAGCCTGCTTCCCTCTCTCTCTCTCTGCCTGCCTCTCCATCTACTTGTGATTTCTCTCTGTCAAATAAATACATTAAAAAAAAAAAAGTTCCTTTGAGTTCTATCATCATTTATTCCAGGAATAAGTGATTAATGGGACTGAATTCAGAGGTGAGATGATATCAACATACAGACTGTCATGAAAGAAAACAACTGTTAAAATGAACATATCGTTAAATGACTGTATGTAGTAAAGAATACGTTATAAGTCTAATTAAGAAGAAAAAGAGATGGCATTTTCTTTTTTTTTAAAATTCTCCTAATTTAGTTGACACAAAGAGAGACAGAGAGAGAGCACAAGCAGGGGGAGCAGCAGACAGAGGGAGAGGGAGAAGCAGGCTTCCCACTGATCAGACTGATCAGAGAGCCTGATGGGCTGGAGATGGGGGGGCTCATTCCCAGAACCCTGGAATCATGACCTGAGCTGAAGGCAGATGCTCAACCAACTGAGCCACCCAGGCACCCAGAGATGGCATTTTCCTGTAGTTTTCCAAATCAGTATTTGTTGTCTGCATTATTTTATTGTCTCCCTGAACTGTGGGGTAGGGGGACAATAGACAAAGATGAGCTATACTACTGGCTGGTCCTTTTCCCTCAACAACTTTAATTTTTCTTTGAAGCTGTCACCCCCATTCACTAAGTTACAGGAATTTACGCTGCATAATTGGTACCAAAGCTAACTCCAACATAGCTCTTGCTACAACTTTTCAGCAATTTCCTTTCAATAAGCACTTCATGTATGGAACAGGAGGAAATGATTTGCAAGTGATTGGAAAAAAGAGGTAATGACATGTTACATCCATATTTCGAAGATTTCAGGATTGAATTTTATGTACCACAGTACCAGGAATGTGATACTTGGAAATTCTGCAGTCTTAACTCATTATCTTTGGCCATACATTGGGAAGGCAACAGCCTGATATCCCCTTAACAGAGACAGAAGGGAAACTGAGATTACAACTCCATGTGCATGTTGTGGGAAGATTAGTGACATTAAGGCAGAGGTACAGGCTGTCAACGGTTTGTTCATCCTCACAATTACACCATGTTACTCTAATAGGAACACTAGACTCCATGTTCAGTGTTACCATTACTTAGCCTAAAATAGATCAAGTATTTTCATTAGAAAAGCTTTCACTTGAAAAGGTAACTCTTCTTTCAGAGCCATAATGAACAGAAAGGAATCAAGTGGGGGAATGGGCAAGGCTGAAGAAATGAAAGAGGTCTGAAGAAAATGCAGCAGCTACAGAGGAAGCAATTACATGAATTTCATAAATATCATGAATTCATCTAAATGCTATCTGATTGGGGCACCTGGGTAGCTCAGTCAGTTAAGCATCTGCCTTCAGCTTAGGTCATGGTCCCAGGGTCCTGGGTTCGAGCCCTAGGTGAGGCTCTCTGCTCAGCAGGGAATCTGCTTCTCCTTCTCCCTCTGCCCCCCACTCTCCCACTCATGCTCTCTCTCAAATAAATAAAATCTTTAAATGCCATCTGATCATCACAAGCTGGTGCAGCCACTCTGGAAAATAGCATGGAGGTTCCTCAAAAAGTTGAAAATGGAGCTACTCTACGACCCAGCAATAGCACTACTGGGTATTTGCCCTAAAAATCAAATGTAGTGATCCAAAGGGGCACATGCACCCAAATGTTTATAGAAGCAATGTCCACAATAGCCAAACTATGGAAAGAACCTAGACGTCTCTCAACAGGTGAATGGATAAAGATGATGTGGTATATATACACAATGGAATACTATACAGCCATTGGGAAAAAAACCAAAATCCTGCCATTTGCAACGACATGGATAGAACTAGAGGGTATTATGCTAAGAGGAATAAGTCAATCAGAGAAAGACAATTATCATATGACTCACATGTGGAATTTAAGAAACAAAATAGAGAAGTATAGGGGAAGCGAGGGAAAAATAAAACAACATGAAATCAGAGAAGTAGACAAACCTTCAGAGATTCTTAATCACAGGAAACAAACTGAGGGTTGCTGCGGGGTCACGGGGGAGGGACAGGATGGCTGGGTTATGGACACTAGGGAGGGTATGTGCTATGGTGAGTGCTGTGAATTGTGTAAGACCGATGATTCACAGACTTGTACCCCTGAAGCAAATAATACATTATATGTTAATTTAAAAAATGCCATCTGATCAATGTTGGTTTTCCTACAAGAATTGTGATCTGGGTGATGAGGCCACAACAGGGAGAACTGGGGAAGCCTTCAACTCCCCTTGGGAACAGAAAAGCTCATTAATATGTGTCTAGGTACTCTGGTACCACTGTCCGAAAAGAATGATAATAACAGCTCCTGATTCTGCCATTTATTTTGTCTTTCATCCACTCCAAAGCGTTTTTACTCCCATTGCTCTACAAACCACCATGCAGCTACTCAAAGAACCAGCTTCTCCCAGTGCACACTCATTCATCAGGAACATGGTCTGTTGTTCCCCTACACGTAACCTTGGTATGTCCCCAAAGCCTCTAGGCCACATACCTGAGTGTACTTGCGGAAAAACACCCCTTGGACCTTCCCAAAAATTTCATAATCCACTGATATCAGGGTGTCCCCCTCTGCCATGTTCATGCCCACACCTGTCAGAGATCAGAAAAGCAGAAAAGTAAAGGCCTCGTTATCCGATTCCAGGACCCCAAATCCCGAGGAAGAAAGGACCAGACCCACACTTCTCCATCCGTAAACCCTGCAACCTCTCCCTGACACGATGGTTCTCCATCGCCAGAGCACACTAGCGGGTACGTGCAAGCGCGGGGGTGCGAAGTAACAGTAAGAAGACTCCTGGGCCGGGGAGCCTGGGGTCGCAGGTGCCCGGAGGCCCCCTATAGGGTAATGAATGACCCGCTTATCCAATTGCCTCCCTACGCCCATCCCCCATAGGGCTTCCTCTCCATCTCTTTCTCTTCCCAGGGACCCAGCTTCCATAGGCCACCACAATCCCCTTCTACTAACATTTTAGGGGTATCAAACTACGGACGCGCTACGGGGCCCTATCCCACGCTCACCCTCCTCGTCCTCCTCTCGGGCGCCGGGGACTACTCCCGCGACCAACTCGCCAACGGTTCCCACCGCCCGGTAACCTCGGCGCCCGGAAGCCTATACAGCGGCTCCCCCTTCGCTGCCTCTCATGCCCATCAACTCTGCTGACCAATCAGAAATGGAGCGCTCGGCCCAGAGCCCGCCCAGAAGGTGAGATTTCCAAACGCGGTTGTCTGAGAAGAAGCCGCAAGCCCCAAGCTGGGCATCTCTCTGTCCAGTCTCAGCTCTGATTCTACAGACCCAGGCCTCGCCCCATCTCTGTCACTAAGTATGTTTTTTCCTCACTTTTTTTTTTTCGTGAGGAGAAAGGCGTCGATGAAGAAGGACTTGAAATAAATTCAGTCACTCAGTAAATATTAACTGAAAGCCTTCAGTATGCCAGGCGCAGTTCTGGGTGGTTGACCTACATCAGGGGATGAAAAGGGTCACTGGCCTGGAGGGACTTAAATTCAGGAGGTGGGAGACAGGCGATAAACATTAAATACAAAAATAAATAGGACACAGACAGGCATACCTTGTCTTACTGCATTTTACTGCACTTCACAGATACTACGTTTTTTGTTTTGCTGTTGTTGTTTTTTACAAATTTAAGTTTTATAAACCTGAATTAAGCCTAACAGCACCATTTTTTCCAACAGCATTTGCTCACGGTGCGTCTCTGAATTGCACTGTGGTAATCCTCACAGTATTTCAAACTTTTTCATCATTATTATCTTTGATATGGCAATCTAGGATCAGATTACAACTCACTGAAAGCTCAGATAATGGTTAGCATTTTTTTTTTTTAGCTAAGTATCTTTTAAATTAAGGTAGGTACATTCATTAAAAAAGGTATGTACTTTTTTCAGACATACTACAAATGCATATGTAATAGACTACGATATAGTGTATGGGGAAACCAGTGCCAATAAAAGTTGTGTTTCTATTTGATTCACTTTATTGCAATATTCACTTTATTGCAGTGACTGGGACAGAGTCCACAAAGTGTCTGAGGTATGCCTATACTGTTCTGCCCTGACTTTTTCTTTCTGTCTCTTCAAATTTGGGGCCATGCCCCAGTCTGGAATTGGTAGCAAGGAATTAAGTGAATAGGAAGCCCCAGAGGAGGTTATTCCTCCTTCTGTGTTTCTGGAAGCTGCCCTACTTAGAGAAAACTCTAAATAATGCTTATCTAAATCAATTGATTACAAGCACATGCAAAGTAACCCTTGGCTCCAGAATCACAGCTGAATCAGTCAATCAAAGACAAATGACGAAAATGCATGAGTTTCTTTTGAGAAAATGAAATTGTCAAGGGAGTTGTGGATGATTGTTAAAAGTATAGACCTTGCAGGCATCAGTATCCAGCTACCCTTATGATTAAGAATGTATGAAGGAAAACTGTGGTATTTATTGTTCTTCTTTGAATTGCCTGTATACATCACATCTCTTCATAACATAAGACTCCATATATGAGGGGCACCTGGATGGCCAAGTCAGTCAAGCGTCTGCCTTCGGCTCAGGTCATAATGTCATGATCCCAGCATCCTGGGATGGAGCCCCTCATTGGGCTCCCTGCTCAGCGGGGAGCCTGCTTCTCCCTCTCCCACTTCCCCATACTTGTGTTTCTGCTCTTCCAATCTCTCTGTCATAAATAAATAAAATCTTTTTAAAAAGATTCTATATGTGAACACTCTAGGTGGGCAGACTGCGTGAGGTGAGATGGATTTACAATGGAAGCCAAAAAGATTAATCATTTCACTTGTTCCCTCACTGAAAAGTGAGGATTCAGATCCTGAAGAATCACATAACCTTAGCACTGGAGTGGGCTGGGGGTGGGGTGGGAAGCTGGATTGAATGTTGTTATGCTTGGCAATATTTGAAAATGATGGCTAAATAGAGTGCCTGGCTTATGTTATTTTTTTCTCTAAAATTCATTTTTTAAAAGATTTTATTTATTTATTTGACAGACAGAGAACCCAAGTAGGCAGAGAGGCAGGCAGAGAGAGAGAGGAAGGGAAGCAGGCTCCCTGCTGATCAGAGAGCCTGATGCAGGGCCGGATCCCAGGACTCTGGGATCATGACCTGCGCCGAAGGCAGAGGCTTTAACCCACTGAGCCACCCAGGCACCCCTAAAATTCATTTTTTAAAAAGATTTCTTTCTTTTTTTTTTTTTTTATCTGAGAAAGCGAGACAGAGAGAGGGCAGGAGCATGGGGGAGGGAGAGAGGGAAAGGGAAAGCAGAGTCCCCACTGAGCAGGGAGCCCAATGTGGGACTCAATCCCAGGACCCTGGGATCATGACCTGAGCCAAAGGCAGATGCTTAACTGATTGAGCCACTCAGGTGCCCTCTCTAAAATTCATTTTTATTTGTTATTTTTTGTTTTTTAAGAGAGGGAGGTGGGCAGAGGGAGAGGGAGAGAATCTTAAGCAGGCTCCATGCCCTGCACAGAGCTCAGTGCGGGGCCTGATCTCACAACCCTGAGATCCTGACCTGAGCTGAAATCAAGAGTCCCTTATCTTTAATTTTTAATGTTTTATTTATTTTAGAGAGAGAACACTAGCAGGAGGGTCAGAGGGAGAGAGAATCTCAAGCAGGCTCAATCTCACGACCCTGAGATTGCGACCTGAGCTGAAACTAAGAGTCAGACCCCCACCCACCTGTACCACCCAGGTGCCCTGAAAATTCTTTTTGAAAAAAATGAGTTTCTTGATAGAATTTAAAAAAAAAGACAAACTACTGTTTACTACATATGGGACACTGTAGGCTATACAAAGATGTATGATACAATCTTTGTCCTCAAAGACTGTTTTATTTAGTATGAGACAAATGTACATGCACATAATGACAATAAAATGCACAACATGGGGCGCCTGGGTGGCTCAGTGGATTAAAGCCTCTGCCTTTGGCTCAGGTCATGATCTCGGGGTCCTGGGATTGAGCCCCGCATCAGGCTCTCTGCTCAGCGGGGAGCCTGCTTCTTCCTCTCTCTCTCTCTCTGCCTGCCTCTCTGCCTACTTGTGATCTCTGTCACATAAATACATAAAATCTTTTTTAAAAAATGCACGTTAGTCAATTCCATGAAGAGCTCATCATGACTCAACCCCGTCCTTCAACAAGAACAGAAAATACTTGAGAGCACAAAGAAGCAAAAAGTTTCACTCTGACTGAGAAAATTGGGAAAGTGTTCTTGGAGGAAGCAGGACATCATTCAGGTTACACAACCACAACCAGTAAGTGATGGGGCTGGAATCTATTTCCAGGCAGTCTGAGTACAGAACGCACTCCCATAAATGCTACGCTGTACCACCACTGGTAACACCACAGAGATAAGAAAGATAAAGAAGAAAAAAAAGAAAAGGAAAGAAGAGGAGAAAAAAGAAAAGAAGAGAGTGAGAGAGAGAAAGAAAGGGAGGGAGAGAAAGAAAGAAAGAAAGAAAGGGGAAGTGCAAGTAGTCAGGTGTGGCTAGACCAAGGGTTCTCAACGCTGGCTGCAAAGTTTTAAAAATACCAATGCCCAGATCTCACCCCCAGAAGTTGCTTTCCAGGGAGTTCTAAAGCTCAGCCAGGGTTGATATACACTGGGTTAGACTCTAGGGAGGGAGGCAGGGCTAGAAAGGCAGGCTGGACCTAATCTGGCAGAGTGAAATACCACGTTAAATTATGTGTTTCAACTTAAAAGGTAGAAGTAAAGAAGGAGCCCCTGGGTGAAAGAATGATGGGTTCAGAGGTATTTAAGATAATTACTCTGACAGTAGCATAAAAAATGAGCTCAGGGAGTAGATGTCGAAGGCAAGAATAGCAGTTAGGAGAGTGAGAAAAGCGAGGAAGAGCTCACCAAGGGCAGTAGCAATGCAAAGGACCAGTCACATATGAGACTTTGCAAAGTACATTAAAGAGCGCCTGCTCATTAATTAGACAGAAGGGGTGACAAAGAGGGGGACGAGTGCAAGATGACTGATGCTTTCAGCATGAAAGGGAACACCAGACAAGGGGCACTTGGGTGGTTCAGTTGGTTGGGCATCTGCCTTTGGCTTGGGTCATGATCCCAGGGTCCTGGGATCGAGCCCTAAGCCCCACATCAGGCTCCCTGCCCAGTGCGGAATCTGTTTCTCCCTCTGCCCGTCCACCCACTCGTGCTCGCTCTCTCTCATATAAATAAATAAAAACTTTTGGGGGGAGATGATCATGAATTTGTCTTCTGTCATACTGAGTCTGAGGTTCCTGAGGAACATTCTGGTGGAGGAGCTAAATAAGCAGCCAGAAATTTGAGTCTGTAACTAGGGAGAGAGCCCAAGCTGAGTATCATTTAAACATAGGAGAGACCTGAAATTTCAGCTTTTGGTTGAAACTGTTAAGGAAGAGAATGTCTGGGACTGTGTGTATATGAGAAATAAGAGGGCTTTGGAGAACACCTAAATTTGGTGGGCAGGTGAGAAAAAGACATAAATGCCCAAGACTTGGAAGACGATGGAGCAAAAACATGAAAGAAGAAACCAAGAAGGCACGAGAGAGCAAGGGAGAAGAGAGTTTGACAGGAGTGGAAAATCAGTGATGGTAAATGAGTAGGCTAAAGAAATAGCAGCTTTTGTTTCCGGCCATTGGGAAGCCATCAACAGTCTGGCAGTTAAATAAAATGGAAGAGGTGGAAGCCAGACCACAATGGACGGGACACTGAGGAGCAGATGAGAGAACGGGGGCCACAAATGCACAGCGGAGAAGAGGAGAAATAAATGGGACCCTAAGATGAGAGGCAGCAGGTCACAGGAAATAAAATCCGTTTTGCAGGGGAAAGGCAAACATATTTTAAAACCAAAGAGAAGGAGTGTGCAGATAGATGCAGCTTGAAGTGAACAAGATGGAGGGATAAAGTGATGGAGTGAATTCCTAGGGGATATGGAAAGAGACTAATTCAACAGAACTCCTGGAAAGAGAGAGGCTCCTTTTCCTCAGACACAAGAGGGAAGGAATTCAGGATGGAGCGAGGCATTCTGGGAAATTCAGCCAGACTGGAGGGGAGCTGCAGGAGCTGATGACAGGCCCGCCAGATGCTGAGATAATTAGGACCTTGAGAGTGGTGGGTATATAGAGAAGGCAGTCGAGTCAGCTGGGAAAGAAAACAAGGAATAAAAGGACTGCCCTGGAGGGCCCACCAGGGAATTTCTCTGTAACATGTAAAACTGTAATAATGACATGTTGAAGCATTAACACTGACTACTGCTGTCCACTTTATTTCCCATGTGCATGAATCTTCTGGATAGTTACAGGAAAAAAAGTAAACCGCCTGTTCCAAAAAGCTTACACAAATGAATTAAAGCATGAAGACAAATAAGCTCTCTTCTAATGTTTACAATTTATAGAATATTATTTCGTGTTGAAACCAGTTTATACTGATTATTTTCAATCTAGTAGTTAACTTTATTATCATTACACTTGGCTGAGTCACTCTTGGGCCGCACGAAGAGACGGCCAGAGTTATCACGTGAGAGAAAAACATTATATCAAAATAATTAGATTGGCTACAAAAACTACTTCGGAAAGATACTGAGTAGCAAAACCCAGCCAAGTTGCTAAAATCTGACCGCAAGCTCCAAACTATTGGCTAGGAAAAAGCACGGAGGGACAGCCGTACCTGGGGCCCGTACCACGCAGCCGAGCGAGCTAAGAAAGGCTATCAGCAGGCCCACTCCCGCTAAGCGGGCGGACACCGGAATCCGGCGGCAGGATGACTCCGACGCACATCTAGGGGCTCCGACTTTTGCCAGAGAAGGGCACACCCCAGGGTCTGGGAGCATCGTTCTTAGAAAAATACAAGTTCTTTGATGAAGGCCCAGAAAGCCTCTCCCGCCCCCTCTCCCGTTCCCCAAGGGCAGGGCGGGACCGAGCTGCAGAGTTGGCGGGACACCGGGTCAAGTGACACTCAAAGTGACCACACCCCCCTCGCGGGCGCCTCGGGTCCGCGTGCGGCCTGCGCCTGCGCGCGCTTCACGGGCGGCGTTCGCAGCCGGAGCACGGGCCGGGCGCGCACGCGCTCCGTCTCCAGGCAACGAGAAAAACAGAGGCCCTCAGAGAGCGCCTGCGCGGCGAGCGGTTGGCATGGGGTTGGTCTGGTCTGGGAAGCTAAGTGCTGGGGTTTTCCCTGAGCAGGAACGGTGCTCCAGAGCCTCAGGTACGCGGAAGGGGAGGGCAGACATGGGGTCAGCGCCTCGACCTCCCCAGGGCCCCATGGATAGAAGAGCGAGGGCTTGTTCTCAAAGCGGAGTCCCCAGTGGGGGCGCCCCCGGCTGACCCTTTAGGACGGTGCGTGACTTCAGCGTCGCGGATCTAAAAGCTGCGGCGGCCAGGCCAGGTGGCCTCCGCGTCTCAGCTTACAGACCCTTCGTAGTCCGCGTCGCCGGGACTTCTCAGCTGAGGGTTTGACATCAGGCACCTGCTGCAGGCCTTGGGCAGCCTCTGGGTTCTTTGGAGTCAGGTACGCTTCCAGCAGGAGGGACCCTGGAGAGCTCTCTGTGCCAGGCCCTGACCTCTGGGCCGCAGTTCGCTCACCTGTGAAACAATAGGGCTGGACTCAGAGTCCTAAGGTCCCTATATGCCAGTCATGTAACTCTGAGCGGAACTTCAGTTTACCGGTGAAGAAACGAGACAGCAACGGAAAGTTGCTTGTCCTGTGTCACAGGCCTAAAACCTGATTTTCGATCCAGTAGCTCTTCCCAGTAAATCTTCCCCCCAACTAGGGAGTGTCCTGTGTATGGCAGGAGCATCCCTGTGAATGGCAGAGGCTGGTACTGGAATAAAGCTAGGTGGCAGGAACACCCGTGTCACATTCGTTTCTCTATCCTCAGGACCTAATAAGCACCCACAGGAAATAATGAGCGTTCACCAAATGCTTATTGAAGGAAAGCTCTGGCAGACCCAGCACCTCTGTCTCTAAAAAGTTCAAGAGAATAGGTAGGTAGGACACATGGAGAAACACTTTTATTTTAGCAGCGGGGAGGAACCTCAGACAAATTCCTCACATATATCTGGCTTAAATCTCCCCTAGGCTTCAGTCCAGTCCCTGAATGGCTGGCCTCCAGTTGGCACCATCTCTGCCTGTGGGCGTTATGCTTCCATATAATAAGACAGAAGCTCCAGGGCTCCTCTCCACTAAGCAAGAGCCCTGTGAAAAAGGTGACTCTTCTCAGCGGTCTTCCACTGGGCACCCGAGGAACAATTTCCAGCAGAAACTTTTGAGCAACAAAGAGTTGACACTGGATAATATCTACACTCACTCCAAATGGAACACCTGCACGAAAGTCCGGAACTGCTCCTATCCCCACTGTGTTGGAATCAGCCAGCAAGATTTAAGAAGCAATCCCCAGGGCCAAGCAAAGGGTTTATTTTACTCATCAAGTCCTCAGTCCCAGTATCCCCAAACACATAATCAGGAATTTATCTCCTTCACAAAGAAGCGAGTTGGGGTAGACCGGGCATACCCACTGAAACCCGTGTTCCATAGGAAGTCTCATAGTACTGGGGAGGCTGGCATTAATGGGGACCAGAATGTTTCTCCAAGACCCCCTGAGCCAAGAGAGTTTCCATACAGCAGCTTTGGTTCAAGGAACTGGGTGCATTCATCTGTGGTTCGTGCTGTTGCTGCCACACAGGAGGAGAGGGCCCTGGCAAACTCCAACAGAGCTGAATGGGTGCAGATCCAAAGACTAGAAGCTGCAGGGGAGAGCTTACAGGAGGAAATTCGAAGAAAAGAGACCCTCCTAAGGGAAAAGCTGAAGAAGACAGAGGAGGAACTCAGAAGGATCCAGAAAGAAAAGGAACAGGTTAAGGAAAATGAAAAAAGAGAGCTACAGAGAATGGCACTCCCCAGGAGGAGAGTTAAAGGTAATAGCAACACCGCATACAGACCTGCCTTCTCCCCAGAATTCGGGTCTGAGGAGGTCTTCAGTAGAGCCAAGGGAGAGGATGAAATTTGGGGACGGTCTCAAGAAAATACTAGTTCATTTCAGCTCTCTGATTATGGAATACAGAAACTCAAAAGGGAAAGACTGGTGGCAAGCAATAACAAAATCCGAGACCTAGTCTCGGAGCCATCAAAAGTGTGTTCTCAGTCTTCAGAAGGGCCTGGCAGTGCTTGGCAGGGGTCCACCAGCAATCCGAGTTTGTCCAGGTCTCCAGACTCCTCGCTTCCCAGCTGTTCCACTGAAGAGCCCGAACTTGGCGAATGTAGCCACTGCGGACGCAAGTTTCTCTTGCTCAGGCTGGAGAGACACTCCAATGTCTGCAGCAGGATGCAGGGTTCCAAGAGGAAAGTGTTTGACTCCTCCAGGGCCCGGGCCAAGGGCACAGAACTAGAGCAGTACTTGAACTGGAAGGGATCGGCCTCAGTCAAGGTAACAAGGCAAGGGCCTTATGGATTTGACTTTGAGTGGGGATCATTGTAAAGGGATGTCATATCGGTTTTCTTTAGAAAAAATTCATGTGTCATAGAGGGAGAAAGTGAGAATTAACATTTATTGATTACTACTGTGTGCCAGTCACTGTGACAGGAGCTTTTCGTTAAGATCCTCACCAGAATCCTGTGAAGGTTTCGTTGTCTCTTATTTTATCAATTCAAAAGTCAAGTCTCAGAGAGTTTAACTTGCTTGAGATCACAAACAGCTTTAAATGGCAGAGTCGGGGCGCCTGGGTGGCTTAGTCATTAAGCGTCTGGCTTTGGCTCAGGTCATGATCCTGGGGTCCTGGGATCGGGCTCCCTGCTCAGCAGGAAGTCTGCTTCTTCCTCTCCCACTCCCCTTGCTTGTGTTCCCTCTCTCGCTGTGTCTCTCTCTGTCAAATAAATACATAAAATCTTTAAAAAATAATAATAAATGGCAGAGTCAGCACATATGGGGTGCCTGGGTGGCTCAGTCGGTGAAGTGTTAGTTAAGCATCAACTCTTCATTTTGGCTCAGGTCATGATCTTAGGGTCCTGGAATCAAGCCCCCCAAGCCCCACTTTGGGCTCCCGCATCTGGCCCCAGCCCCGCATCAGGCTCTGTGCTCAGTGGGGAGTTTGAGGGTTCTCTCTTTCCCTCTGCCCCTTCCCTGGGTTGTGCACACAAACTCTCTCTAAAATAAGTAAATAAATCTTAAAAAAAAAAAATGGTGGAGTCAGCATATAAATCTGGGTCAGAAGGACTGCAAAATCTAGACTTAAAAAATATATGTTTGGGACGCCTGGGTGGCTCAGTTGGTTAAACGGCTGCTTTCAGCTCAGGTCATGATCCCAGCCTCCTGGGATCGAGTCCCACATCGGGCTCCTTCCTCAACAGGGAGCCTGCTTCTCCGTCTCTTCCTGCCATTCTGTCTGCATGTGCTCACGCTCTCTCTCTCTGAGAAATAAATAAATAAAATATTAAAATATATATATATGTTCTATTGATTATGAAAGTTAATAAATGTTTAGAAAATTTAAAAGATTTGAAAAATATAAAGAGAAAAATGATGCAGCACTTCACGCTCGGGAGAGAGTTCCTTGTTCTTTGTAATATACTCTGCCACCTCCCACGATTAGGATTTGTTACAACTCCTATAATGGTCTCTACTTTCTCAAGATTAGCTCAGTTCTGATATACTTCTTAGTAAATACATGAAACATAATTAAGTTTGCAATCCTTTTTCTCCCCATCCGGAGTCTAAACACCTTAAAGGTGAAGGAGTGTATTTTTGGTTAACATTCCCGCTGCAGAAAAACTAGGTTGTAGAAAGACTGTGAGACACTTGCCTGGTAAGTTTAGGGGTATTTCACAGGTGTATTTGGACAGTTAGATCTATGTCTCATGAATAAATCTACCACTCTGTCGATGTTATGCCCCTTGGTCTGTAAATGAGTGTTTCTCAAGGTGGAGCATGCTGGCAACCATTTTTTATTTTAGTAGTTTTAGTGTGTGTTAGAAAAATATAACAACAGGGCGCCTGGGTGGCTCAGTGGGTTGAGCCGCTGCCTTCGGCTCAGGTCATGATCTCAGGGTCCTGGGATCGAGTCCCGCGTCGGGCTCTCTGCTCGGCGGGGAGCCTGCTTCCTCCTCTCTCTCTCTCTGCCTGCCTCTCTGTCTACTTGTGATCTATATATTTCAAATAAAAAAAAAAAAAAAAAAAAAAAAAAAAAAATCTTAAAGAAAAATATAACAACATATGAAGCCTGTGGTTTCTAGGAATCATGTACGTAAAGAAAAACATTAAGTAATTTATGGTAAGGGGGATAAAGTGAAAGTGGTAGGCAGATGACCAAAGTTTGGGAAAGCCTAGACCACGTGATCTCAAAGCCCCAACCAGCTGTAATTTTCTAACAAAATATGACAATATATTCTGTTTTTGGTTCTTTCCAACCCTCCTTGTGCTGCACTAGCACCTCTTACCTGCTAAGCACTTAACAGTTTATGGGCAGGCATACTTTAAAAAACTCAAATTTTTGCAGCAGCTGTTAGGAGAAGTCAATTGCAGTTATTTCTTTCAGTATAGTTTGGAAGATTGCCACAAAAAGTCCCTCTGTGTTCAGAGATAATCTACCTGAAGTCCAGTTTCCAATAAGAATTCAACATTTTGCTCTTGCAGAGAATGATAGGATCACCAGTTCCTGTTCTTTCCTGTTTTCTTTCTGGTCAACCTACTGGGGTCTTCTCTGTCCCACTATGGGGGTGGTTTCTGGCAGTTGCCTGAAAAGAATCTTGTGTTTCTTAAATTCCTAAATACGTAGCAGTGAAGCAAAACAATTGGATTTCTGAGATTAGACACCCCAGCTTTGTGGAAACTAGTTTTGTGGCGAGGCGGGGATATGATGCCTCGAGGATACCGAAGCAGAAAGGATCTGGATTGAGATGCACTAACATTCCTTGGAATGTTCTTAGTCTTATTCTAGAGCTTTGTGCCTTTGGAAGCTGAATGTCTCCCTGTTATTCCTCTACTGTATGTGCCTTTGGAAGCTGAATGTCTCCCTGTTATTCCTCTACTGTACTCACAAGAACAAATGACTTTCATTGTATCCTTTAATTTTCACAGAACTTCCAGCAGATTCGTAGCTCTGGTCTCTCCACTGGACCTTAAGCATTGGAGCACAGGAACCACATCTTTGTGCTTTGTGAAAAATAAGTGTTAACTGAATTAAAATTTCAATATCATGAATATGATGAATTAATAGTTAATTTAATATGATGAACTATCATATATACTTGAGGAACTTTCCCCAATTCTTTTAAAAGCTCCTGGATACTATTTCTAACACACAGATTCTCTTGCCTTCTTGTCTGTTTCAGTAAGGCTCCCTCCTGAAGGATCCTTTTCCTTTGATAATATCTCTTCCTGTCATTCATCATTAATAATATCAGATCACCAAACAGCCACTTGTCTCCTTTTTCGTCTTTTTAAAATTAATTTTATATTAATTTAAATATTTGAATACGTTTTAAAAATCATGTACTAAGTGATCTGTAAGGCAACAAGCAGGATTCTGCCTTACCCTTCTTCATCCTAATGGCCCCCAGTGGCAGCCTTCAGTTCCTGATAGGTGACCCTTCTGGTATGCATTTCCATATTTCTCAATAATGTGCCTATTTTCTTGATTAATCGGTTTTGCACGCTATCTGTTGACTTCCTCCTATGAATGCTGTGGGTTAAGCTTTCACATCTCCTCTCCTTTTACTTTTCTTCTTCCCTTCTCCTTCCATCATGGTGGAATCACAATTTTGGGTTAAACCAGTAGTCAGCTTTTACATTATAATAACCATGTAAATTTTGTTCACTGACGAGTGTATAAATTCTGCCTCTGCCCACATGAAACTGGAATTAATAGATGACTCATGTTTTCATTTGCTTGGGTTTCCTACATACCTGTCTCTAATTTTTTTTTTCCTAAATGATCCAACTGATGTCAGACACCTGTTAGTGTTTTTGTAAATGCTCCAACACCTAATCCGTCAGTTTAATTTTTTTTTCCTTATTCTGGAAACTTCCCTCCAACCACTCTTTTTCCTCCTGCACCAGTCTGGACTGGTTATTCTCTAGGCCTGGTGCAAACCTGTTGTTTTGGGACTTCTTCTCCTCCTCTGTGTTGAGTCCTGTTTCCAGCTTCTTATGTCCTTTTTCTTGCTTTATTCCTTGCTTTGCTGAAGCTTTCAAGAAACGTGCATGGGCAGTGTGTTTATATATATAAATATAAATATAAACATAAATATAAATATAAGTATGTATGTCTCAGAATGAATTAAAATATCTGTACAATAGGCTTATATTTGATGGATGATTTGACCAGGCACAGAATTCTAGGTAGAAAATGATTTTCTGTTTTAACTTTTAAGGCATTTTCCCTTTTAGCATCCAATGTTACCGTTGAGAAATCTATGCCCTATTGCTTCCTGCTCCACTGTATGAAACCTCTTCTGGTGTTTCTCTTTTTCTGAAAGCATACAGGATTCTCTATTCTGAAATTCTACAATGATTGTGTTCGCTACTTGGTAGATAATTTCAATTTCAAGAGCAGTGACCTTAATTCTAGGAATGCTTATTGTATTACTTATTTAATAATATCTTCTGTGTGATTTTTCTATTCTTTTTGGCACTCCTTTTGGTCAGGTGTTGGGCTTTCTAGATTGGTTTACTAATTTCCTAATCTTTCCTACTTTCCATCTGGATCTTTTTTCCCATTCTGAGCAATTTTCTTGATATTTTACAACATTTCTATTTTTATTTTTAGCTATCACCATTTTTTAAAGTGGTCTTTTAAAAAAAGATTTTATTTATTTATTTGACAGAGAGATCACAAGTAGGCAGAGAGACAGGCGCAGGGGCGGGGGTGGGGGGAAGCAGGCCCCCTGCTGAGCAGAGAGACCATAACCTGAGCTGAAGACAGAGGCTTAACCCACTGAACCACCCAGGCGCCCTAAATGGTCTTTTTAAAAATAAAGACTTTTATGTATTTATTTGAGAGAGAAAGAGCGAGAGCAAGTCATCAGGGGTAGGAGCAGAGGGAGAGAAATGAGCTTACTCCGCACTGAGTGCAGAGCCCAACATCGGGCTCAATCCCATGACCCCGAGATCATGACCTGAGCTGAAATTAAGAGCCGGATGCTCAACCGACTCAGCCACCCAGGCGCCTCTTAGCTATCACAGTTTTTATTTATAATAGTTCTTTCTGGTTCTCTGGCTTTAAGTTTTCTTTTACCGCCCTCCTTCTTGTTTCCTGAGAGTGAGTGAGAGAACGTACCTGTACCTGTTTTGGTTGCTCTCGTTAGAACTTGACTCAAATATCGGTGATCCCAGGCAGTCCGTTCCTATTTAAGCTTAAGTGGGGCTTGTTTTTGTTGTTGTTATTGTTTTAAGGTAGTACTTTTTTTTTTTTAAGATTTTATTTATTTTTGTGAGAGAGGGAGGGCACCTCCCTCTCTCTCTCACAAAAATAAATAAAATCTTATTTTATTTATCTCAGAGCGAGAAGCCCATTCCCCTCTGAGCGGAGAGCCTGATGTGGGACTGATCTGAGGACCTGGGATCATGATCTGAGCGCAAGGCAGATGCTTAACCGACTGAGCCACTCAGGCGCCCTGAAGTGGGGCTTGTTGACTGGAGGCCTTCATATTAGGGTTATCAAACAGTGAGCCTTTTCACTGGAGTCACCCAGGGTCGGCATCTAACAGCTTTTCTCTCGACTGCTTGGTGCACGCAGAGAACTCCTGTCTCCTATGAGGGTGCCAACGTGTTTGACGTCCTGGGAGCTGTATGGGGGAAGGAGGCCGACAGCGCCATAATTCATCACATATACCTGCACTTAATCCCAATTTTCAGCCTCAGTATTACCCTGTTCTCTACTATGCCTGGACTTCCCGAGACTGAAACCTGTCTGGTTCGGTTTCTCCAGAGGACAAACCCCTGTTCTCCCGTGAGAGTGCTCAAAGTGACCGACACTTGGGTGTGCAAGATGGGAGAGGGGCCCAGGCACCCAGTTTATTCCCGGCCCTGCACCTCTCCCTCTCCGCTGCCTGTGTGATAAGCACCCGGCCCTTAGCTCAAGTGCTTCCACTCTGGCAAGTCCGCTCTGTTGCTCCTTTCCTGTTCTCTCTGATCTGGCAGATAAACACCCTGTACATTTCCTACTGTCACTCCGATGAAGACTCGGAAGGAGATGTGGTAAACGGCAAGTTGACTGACCCGTCTTCCTCCCCCTTACAGGCTGAACCTCCTCGGAAGAGCAACTGGAGACAGAAGCACGAGTCCTTCATCCGTACGCTCCGTCAGGCCCGAGAGGTCCAGCAGGTAATTGCCAAAGGTGGAAACCCCACCGACGTGCCTCCCATCCTGCCTGCAGAAAATCCGGACTATATTCAGTGTCCTCACTGCAGCCGCCACTTTGCTCCCAAGGTGGCCGAGCGGCACATTCCCAAGTGTAAGACCATTAAGAACCGGCCTCCACCTCCAAGGAAGCATTACGGTTGAGCAGACAGCAGTGGGAGCCGCAGAAGGCTCTGCTCTCATCAGCAGTTAATGGGAGTAGAACAATGTGATGCAAAACAGAACTAAAACTTCCACATCTCCCACATCTGCCTGCAGAGCTTAAATCAGTGAGGAGAGACCCATCGCTAAGCAGCAGGGAGCTAAAGGAAGCCTCAGCTTCCCATGAAATTACCACCTCAGGCTGGTGCGCCTTGTTATTGGCCTGGGAACGGATGGGCGAAGACTCTCAGTGTAGTGAGCGGCCCACAGTAAAGCTCTCTTCTCGCGAGGCGGGCGTGTGGTTTGTGCTGAGTGCCTGAGTCTGCTGTGCCTTCCTGCCCCTGCCTCTGTGCATGTGCCTGTGGTTCCTGTTAACTCTTCTTGCCCCTGCAGAAGAGTTCTGAATGAATCTCAAGCTGCTACATGAGATTGAGATGGTGTCAGAGGATCATGATCCCCCCCCGCACCCGCCTCGTGGCAGCACTTACAAAAGATAGTATGTTTTTGCTTTAAGGCAAATGGAAAATTACCCTTGACCTCGGTGATGTGTGGTGCTGGCCGAAAGCCAATACCAGTTTGTAAAGGTAGGGTGCCAGTATATCCTAAACCCACAGTGGTGTACTGTGCCATAAAGGGAACCTCATCTTTTTGTGCCTTGCATGGTGGGGCTGGGAAAGAGCATCCTGTATGCCCCAGGAGTTGCTCTTTGCTAATGGACTGCATATGTCCCCCCCACACACACACACAAAAAAAAGAAAGAAAGAAAGAAAGAAAAAAGAAGGAAGGAACTTCAGTTTCAGCTCTTGCTGGCATTCTGCTTTGAGATCGGGTTGGGTATATGGACTTTTAAACGCAGCGGCAAAGTCTACCATCAAAGCAAGCTGGGACATTGCCAAGTCACCTGTCCCTGCCCATTTTACCACAGAGAACTTCTCTTTTAGAAAGTAAACTTTGATGAAAAAGATACTGGATCTTTTTAAAGTTTTTCTGTGCAGCATTTTGCGTACTGCACGTAGTCTTCACAATGAGACCTTCTTTCAATGGGTTTTGGGGACTTTGGGGGGCCTGGGTGGCTCAGTGGGTTAAGCCGCTGCCTTCGGCCCGGGTCATGATCTCAGGGTCCTGGGATCGAGTCCCGCATCGGGCTCTCTGCTCAGCAGGGAGCCTGCTTCCCTCTCTCTCTCTGCCTGCCTCTCCATCTACTTGTGATTTCTCTCTGTCAAATAAATACATAAAATTAAAAAAAAAATTAAATGATAAAATGGTAAGTCCTAGATTGGTCAGGTGGGAGAAGTGATAAGGTAATAATGCCTTTTGGGGGTAATCAGTTCAGACAGGATGAAGATAGAACAGACCTGAAATAACAGTAGGATTATTGTACCGAGAGCAACACTCAAATTGTTGGTTTAAAATACTGCAGAAAAAACACCCAACCTGACAGGGGCCAAGGTGACTAAGCAGACAGTAAAACCGTATTTGCTAAGAACAAATGACCACTCGCTACAGCTTTTCCTCTGCAGCTTCTGCTAAACGGCTGGGCTAACAGATCAAACCAATTAGGACCCCAGCCTGAAAAAAATGTACATACTTAGAAAACACAACATAATGACTTGCTTTATGCTTCTAAATTTTTGCAAAGAAAAAGAGGGATCACAGAATGGGGCCTTCAGCTGGCCATTTGAAGAAACCTCACACACATGCACTGGATATTTAACCCAATATATACATTCCCCAGGCAAGTCTAGTGAAGTGCAGACTGTAAGTTTCACCCTTGATGGTAAATGCAGATGGCAAGAAGGAGCTGCGGCCAAGGCTGCAAATTGGTAGCCTCTGGACTGCTTTGTCCTACGGGTTTGACATACACCTGACATTTAAAACCTGGGATATGGAGAATCTCTTGAAAAGCTGGAAGTTCTGGAAATATTGGGCCAGCAACCCTGCAGAGCTCCTTCAGATGGGCTGACCACATCTATCACCAAGCGCTCCCCACCAGCCTGCTGCACCTAGTCACCTTTCCTGCCTGGCCCCAGGGGCACTCAGGTTTGGGATCCCTGGATGATGGGCTTAAGTTCACAGATCAGGGCCCTCTGGGGAGAACAAATGTATGTGTGGGGAGTGCCTTCTACAGACACAGGAAGCAGTTATTCGTTCTTCTATTGCTGGAGAAGTGACGCAGTAGTGCCTCAGTGTTTGTTCCCTCCAATCTCAACACGCATAGGCCTTGATTAGGTCAGGGCGACTAGGAAGTCTTTTAAATTTAGCTGGATCTGCTCTTTGGGAAGAGGTCAGAACCCTTTTTCTCTCTAAGTCCTTTCCTGGACAGTGGAGGAGGACAGTGGGTAAGGCTGCTTGGTCCTGTCCGTGGGTGATGCGTCTTTATCCAAGAAGCTTCAGCACAAGCAAACGTTATAAATTTTTAAAGTTTAAAAGGTTAAGCAATGGGGAAAATATCTCATGGTGAAACTCATGTCATATGAAAGTATATGCAGACGTGCTGAAATAGTACTTTTTAACAGCAGTGTATTTAAGGCCGCATGGTACATTTTGGCCAACATTTGCTTTTGGTCATTAATTTATCATTCTTCACAACTACAAAGGAGGAAGCAGAGATGTGATATAGTGTTTTTCTCTCTCATGTTCCTGATTCTGTGAGGTTTGGTGATCAGCATGTTTATTTCCATAGTTAATCATTGAAGTAATAAATGATTTTTGGCTTTGTGGCAGGAAGGAACATGTTTTGTGGTCCTGACTACAGCCCAGTCTGCAGGACTTTAATGAGTAATACTTCTTTGGAGGCCCAGGGATACTCATTTGAAAGAATTTATTTATAATACATCCTTGCTCCAGAGCTGTTCTTTCTGTTATGAATGTTTCCAAATATATAGCAAGTCAAATGAAATGTGAGTTTAAGGCTGCTTTTAACTTTAAACTTCAGTGAAATTATCAGCCAAGAGAAGGGGTAACTTGGCTGTGCTATGCCAGGGAGACCAAAGAGTGTTCACCCTCTTAGAGGGAAAACGGTTTTGTAAACATAGACACACATAATCACTTGAAAAAGCCCACTGTGACTGAGGAGGTTAGTACAAGAAGTGCTCCTTCCTCTTCCAGTGGTTCATTTTTCCCCCTCCCTCTGCATCTTAAGCACTGTATTTGACAAGTTTGGGGGAAAAAAGTTGTAGCAGCAGAGATGATTCTGTTAGCAAGAAAAAGAAACTGGAAAGGAAGCAAAGATTATGTGTGCAAATGTGCCTTGTGTTGTTTCAGTTACAAGGTCTTTTATTTATTTAGAGAAAGACTCACTGAATCAAAGATTCACGAAAGCCTAGTATCTGGGTGTTTCATCCCCAGTGACTAAGGTCCATGTGCAGGCATAGCACGGATTGACAGTTTAAATGTTTATTTAAAACAGAAATGCCAAACCACTCCACCCTCAACCTTTCAAACATCTGGCTAACAACGAGCTAGTTCTTCAGCAACAATGTCAGAGCGGAGGAGTAACTCAGGTTATACGATAACTCAAAAGCAATACTACTGGGAAACTGAAAACACCTCGCGCTGCAGAAAGAAGCAAAGCAGGACAAACTTCAAGAGAATTAGCTACAGAAAACCATTCAAAGGCATCTCTGCTGCCTAACCTTTCCGTTTTTATCTAATGCACGACCGCCACCTTTGAACTGGTTTCTGTTTGCATAGCTGTTTGGTGGGAGAAGTCATGTGGCTGTCCCAGGCACAATTGGGGAAAGTGCAAATTGTCTCTAAGGCACAGAACTTAGATTCTCAGCCAGATCAACAGCAAACGAGACTTTCTGAGGGAACATGCTGGAGAAAATGAGCAGTGTTCCCCGGCTAGAGAACGGCTCCCTGGGAACAGGAGCAGGGCTCTTCCCTCCCTTCCGTGCTCCCTTCCATTCCCGTCTCAGCAACGGGCCCCTGTTCCTCAATTTCACAGCAGAAGCAATACTCAGGATTAACACCCAAACTGAGCCTGCCTCTCAGGCCTGCTGAGATGGTGAGTATGAGGGATACAGGAACGTGAAAAGCCAGTCAGTCCTTAAAAAAAAATCAAAGGTGCATTTACATGATGAACCAAAACCCACTGTTGGGATTTACAGCAAACCCCAAAGTCCCCAGAACTTGTAACTTTAATCTGGGGTTGGCCCCTTCCCTTATTTTAAGAAAAGGCTTTAGTGATTACGTTAGTACCATTGTACTAGGCTTCCCAGAACTGAGAAAACAATGGGAACATCAAACCAAAGAAGATCCCATTGAACAGAGTTGCCCATCCCCAGCCATGGGGTTTTCCCCAAGCATCAGCCTTTATCCCATCAGTTTTAGGGAAACGGCAAAATTTCCATTGCACAGGTCCTTCCAAAATACTGAAGAGATATCAAACATTCATTTTTTGGTTTGGGGAAAATGAAACAAAAATTAATTTAGCGGATTCTAAGGAGGGAGGATGGGAGGCTCATCAAGGCAAGTCCTATGACCCACAAATACTAAAGGAACATTCTGTAAGCCTAGGTGAAAACACAAAACTCACATCCTTCAGTGAAAACCATCAAGAGCTTTGAGGACACTCTCTCTTTGGGAAAGCTAGCTTGCTCCTTGACTATAAGGACAGAATGACTACGGGATTGGAACGGAGCTCTCAGCCAAATTCCTTTCACTTGGCAGCTTCCGCCTGTTCTGTTAGGCTTCAGGGACTACCAGGTTTTGGTGCTGGCTTTGGGCCACTCAAATAGGAAAGATGATACAGATTCACTGATACGGCTTCATAAAACACCAAAAAGAGACTAATACTGACTAGATATACAGAAAGGGAGTGGGTAAGACCTGAAGAGCCACGAAGGCAGAGGCACTCTAGACCTTCCTAAAGATACCAAGTAGAGGCAGCTAACGGAGGACCTCTCTCCCTCATGGTTTTCTCTTAAGGCCATTCCTGTTGCCCCACTGACTCAATTTTCTAAGAGACACCTCACCTTTTAGAGGTACCTTCCAGAATCAGGGAATCCTACCTGCATCGGCCACAGATGGCAACCCCAGCTGTGTGACGAGGAAGGACCCTAACGTTCTTTCTCTCTTCGTCACTGAAGACATTTTAATCGACCCTCAGAGGAAAAGCAGTCTAAGCCCACTTTTCCTCCTAAAGCATTTAGCTGCGCTAAGTAACTGAACTTTCTGAAAACAAGCCCGAGATTGACTCCAGCAAACGTTTTTTCCCAGACTCAGGGCTCCGGAGAGGGCTTGACCACTTCACCACCCTCCAGATGAGCCTGCGTGGGCCCCACTTGGTTCCAGCCCACTCGAGTTTCACACTTTTCCCTCCTCCACCCAGAGGTGCAATGCCTGGTGCTGAACTCCCAAGGCAGCTTCCAAGTACTGGTGAAATGATAAATGGGATATAAGCTGCTACCAGCAAAATTAAGGTGAGCATTGTGTCTCCTCTTCGAAGGTGGGATCACCAGATGAGGTACAGAGCTGCTGTTGCTATGGCAGCCACTGAGGACAAAGCCAGGGCCATGGGGCCCCTCCATTCTCCAAAACAAAACCACTCCTAGATCCTATCTAATCGGCAATGCCACTCTCCAAGTGTACGCGGAAAGTGCTTCAGAGCCTCCGCCTTGCACTCCTTGTCTGCAAGTGAACAAAGCCAGGAAAGCGCGCTCTGCATTCAGTGAGTGTGCTGTGAAGTTCTTTGGATCCCAGTTTCCTGGAGGCCATACAGGCTCAGGAGACTAGAGGCTGGGTCGACAGGAGTCTGTTCCCAGAAGGCACCAGGAATCTGAATCTAAGTCAGGCTTTGGATCCATTTCCATCTCTTCCTTTGCGGTCTGAGTTCCTTTGGAATGCATCCCCACCTGTCCAAACAAAACACAGTCCCACATTAACGATACTGCCACCAGTCACAGCGGTTCAGGACTAGGTTTTCCACACTGACCTCTAAGGATCTGTACCCACAGTTGTGTGACAAGCTCCTGATACTACCTCAGATAATACTTTAGTAACACTACTTTAAATAAAGTCCACACTTTTACACCTGCTGCAGGTAGGATGATCAACTGTTTGCCCAGGACTGTAGGATGTTCTGGAATGTAGAACTCTCAATTTTATTTTATTCTATTTATTTTGTTAATTATATATTTAAAATATTTATTTGAGAGAGAGATAGAGATCATGAGCAGGGGGGGAAGGATAGGGGAAGGAGCAGATTCCCCACTGAGCAGGGAACCCGATGTGGGACCATGACCTGAGCCGAAGGCAGATGCTTAATGAAACGAGCCACCCAGATGCCCTAGAACTCTCAACTTTAAAACCAAGACAGCCCTAAGCCAAACAATCCTCCTGTGTACTATAGCTGCCAATCACCCGATGCTTACCTCAAGTGAGTATATTACTTTACAAGTACTTTCACAGACATGATTTCATTTAATTCTCAAAACAGCCATACCAGGCAGATGGTATTATTTTCCTCTTTTAGGCAAGAAACCAGGACTCACGGAAACCACGTAATTCTTCCAGACACATAAAACTGAAAATGGTAAAGCCAAGGGTTGCACCTTATTTCCCTTCCTGGTTCACTCTAAATAGAGCAATACCTGGCTTTTTGAAAACAATACACATGGGGCTCCTGGGTGGCTCATTCGGTTAAGCATGAGATTCTTTGGCTTGGGTCACAGGATGGAGCATAGCATCCACGGGCTCTGCGCTCAGCAAGGCGTCTGCTTGAGAGTCTCCCTGGCTCCCTCTGCCCCTCTCCTCTTCGCTTGTGCTCTCTCTCCCTCTAAAACAACAATGTAAACACCAACACCTGGGAAATATTTTAACGAAATATATTTAACTTAAATCTAATCAAGCCTTGAGTCTAACTTCCAGTTTATAGAAATGACAGGGTGACAAAAGAACAAGTTAGATAACAAGAAAACAGAGGACAAATCCAGAATGTGGCTCATTTTGTTAAGCAACCCAACCTGCTTCTTCAACTCGTCAGTGCCATGAAAATTTAAAGGAAAAAAAAAGTGACAGTAGTACAGGGAAGTATTCTAGATAAAAAGAAACGAGACATAACAATGTAGCAGAAAGCCTTGAATGGATTCTGATCTCATAAAAACAGTTACAGGAGCACCTGGGTGGCTCAGTGGGTTAAAACCTCTGCTTTCGGCTCAAGTTATGGTCTCAGGGTCCTGGGATCGAGCCCTGCATGGGGCTCTCTGCTCAGCAGGGAGCCTGCTTTCTCCTCTCTCTGCCTGCCCCTCTGCCTACTGGTGATCTCTGTTAAACAAATGGAATCTTTAAAAACAAAAACAAAAACAAAACAATTACAAAGGACAATTTTATGGGCAAACTGGGAAAACTCTACTATCAACTGGGCACTGGATGAAAGCTGAGGTAATAGCATAAACTGTGTTATGTGTGATAATACTACGGTGCTTATCTGGGAGAATGAACGTATTTTTGGGTTTGTGTTAGAAAGTATTTAGGAGGCCTATGTCATGACTTTTATACTTTATTTGAAAATGGTCTAGCTAAATACTAACATACACACACACACACATATACCCCCATATAATTTAAATATAGATATATACCCCCCCACATATTTTAAACACACATATACACACATTTAAAACAAACAACATGTTAACAACTGTTGAACCTAGATGGTGGATATGAGTGTTCACTGAACTGCAATGATTTGTTTTTCATAGTAAAAACTTAAAGAAAAAATAGGGTAACAAAAAACAGTGGAAGTCAGGTGATGACAATGATTTAACCCAGGCACCCAAACAAGGCCCAGGGCTGCTGGGATTAATTACAAAAGTTACCTCATCAAAAGACAGGACTTGCAAAGGAGTAGGTCTATTTTAGTGTCTACTGGTGTTTTGTTTCTGTGATTCTTCAAACAGAATTAGAAATTGAATTATTCTTTTAATGCTCTCACCTGCTGCCCTCCTTCTAATTTCTTGTTCAGCTTCTGTAGTTGGGTGAAAATCTGGAGGTTTTCTTGCTGTAGCTTCTGTTGCTCAGCCAGACACTTTAACACCAGCCCCTGCAATCTCTCAACCTCCCCCTGCAGAGTGCTGCAGGCACAGGTAGGAGGTAATGGTGCTGTCTTCCCAGCGCATGTCGCTGCAGGATTCAGCTGAGGTGGCTAAGGAAAGGAGGAAGAGGTCATAGGCAGTTCTGCCTGGATGCCACAGCTCCCCAACCTCATCTTCCCCTAAATGCTATCAGATTTTACTTTTAAAGGAACAAGATAAACCATACAGACACACAAAGTAAATGCAACAGGAGCAGAAAGCGCTGGGATTACAACAGCACCTGGCTCTAACAGAACAGGGCAGAAGAACGCTCGGTGCCTCAGGCTCTGTTATGCTAAGGTAAAAGAACATTCGTCTGTTTTGGAGAATTTCACAAAATTTAAAGTGCACTGATCTCCATTTAAAATGCTGAAGTGGGGGAGGCCTGCTTCAGTTTGGAATGAGTCTTTCCGATTATGGTGAGAATACTGTGATCCAAAGGGTCAATATCCATAAAATGTAGCGGACCACACTTTAGGAGACAGTGGAGAGGTATTCAGTAAACAGGACTGCCAAAATAATTCAAGAATGCTAACTGACAGACGAATTAAACACTCACTCGGAAGCTTCAAAGGAAACACTCACTCGGAAGCTTCAAAGGCTTTGTTACATCTTTTCTAGTCTGGATTTCTCCCCTTCTACTGTACTTTGTTTACAGGAAGGGTCAGCAAATGATAGCCTGTGGGCCAAATCCGGCCTACCGATTTGTTTCTGTAAATGAAGTTTTACTGGAACACAATTGTGCTCATTCATTATGTATTATCTATGGCTGCTTTTGTGCTGCAGCGTCAGAGCTGAGAAGCTGCAGCAGAGACTGGATGGTCCATAAAGCCTTTAATAATTACTATGTGGCCCTTTATAGAAAAAGCTTGATGACCCCTGGGGTTTGCCTGTGACTGAGGCATTTACCACAATTTGATTTCTACCAAGGTTAGGCACACATGTGTAGCTCCCTCGCTGTACTACAAGCATTATTTCTTACTCATATTCAGAGCCTCCCATCCACACTAGCATTGTAAAAAACAAAACAAAACAAAACTAGATTTGAATTATGCAACCTTAATATTGGTACTTGAAGCAGAGAGAAAGAAAGACAGTCCTCTGTGTGGAAAGCTGTTAGCCCATCAGAAATGCGAAAGCGTCAATACTTTTTTCCAAGGCAAACTCAGTTAAGCCTAGGCTTTAAGCACTACTGAACAGACTGCCTAATGAGTGGAGACAGGGCAGTGGGAGACCGAGGAAGCTAGAGGAGATGGTGAGGCCAGGAGAAGTGGGGAGAGCTCTCTGCCTACTTAGTTGTGACTCAGAGGCAAAAAGCTCAGTTACCCAGGCTCCTGCTGGGGGCTTGTGTTCTGAAGGAGCTTCAGAGGCCACTTTGAGTCCTTGTAGCTCTTCATAGGGCAGGGTATCTTTCTCAGATTCTGAAAAAGCTGCACTTAGGGGAGATGGGCTGTCAGGCATGGGGATGAATTCTGCATTTTCCAGCTCCTATGTGTAAGAGAGAGAATCTCATCAGTTCTGTTGGAGCCGTTTATTTCCGCCCCCCTTCCCATTTTGCCACAGCTTTCCCTCTGTTGTGGCATCAGCACCCTCTAGTGGGAGCATGACAGTTGTGGGTTCGAACACAGCTCACTGCACCTGTCAAGAGCAGGCCATGCCTTCCTCAGATGAGTAACAGTGCTTTGAATTCAAACTCAAATTGAAGAACGCAGTTTGGAGTTTGTGGCACATCTCCCCGACACACTTACTCTACACGGCCTATTCAGTGAGTTGGGGAGCTGAAAGGTGATGACAGGCCACTGGCCAGGCTGTTCAAGGCTGAGCTGAAACCTTAGACAGAAGAGTTGTGCTGCTTCCTCCATTCCTACCCCTAACTGTCTATCGATTTTAGTTGTCCCGTAAGGGCAGCTTTAAATCTCTAGAATCTTTTTTTTTTTTTTTTTTTTTTGGTAAAAATTTAAAATTTCATAAAGTACAAATGCTCACTGTAGAAAATGAGAAAAGTACAGACAGGAAAAACGACCAACAATTCCATCACTCATAGATAAACACTATTAAAATGAGCAATACTGTTTTCAGTCTTCATAGCAGACATCCTTCTATGCATTACATATTTTCCAAGAGAATGGGGTCCCACTGCAAAGGTATTCCATCTTTTTCTGCCCAGCCATATATTGTAACCAACTTTCCATCCAAATAAATATACTCCAACATTTTTATTGTCTGCACTTTAACTCTCATAACCCATCTCTCAAAAACATCCTGACTACCCCAAATCTTACTTCTACAAATCACAGTACAAAATCTCTAAGCTTAATCTTTGCATACATGCATTACAAAAACTGCCTTCAAGGAAGGTTTTCTTAATTTACTTACATTCATGTCAAGTACTACAGATATGAGAACATTTTGTGTGTCTCCTTGTCAGGAAGAAAAAAAGGATTAGAGATTTGGTAACTTTGTTCTAGGTGGAAATCAGACGACTCCACGCGATGCCTGCTGTAGAACACCTGAATAGGGCATGGGACACCGAGAGATGCTGACAGCTCCTTTCAAGTTGTTGCAAAGGGCCTGATGTTTTATTGAAGATAACCTCTGCCAAAGGAATTACCTTTCGAAGCCAGCCAGGGCAGGAGCTGCTGGCCCCACTACTGATCCCCATGGCCTCCGTGGGACTGACTAAACCTTCCATTCCTCGGTCTGCTTCCATTGTTCCTCGGAAGCCTCCACTCGGATCAGGAGTTTCAGATTCCTGCTGACTGTCCTCCTCTTCTCCCCCACCGCCGCCGCCTCCTGGGCTAGAGCTCTGAACTACTAACAGATACACAGCACAGAGAGAGAGAACCTTGCTATGCAGCAAGAAAGATTTATAATCTTACAGCCCTGGTGACCCCCGGGGAGCTTCCTAGAGTCACATGATGTAACAGCAGCAGTTTAAAGATATCTGGGACTAAATTTTTAGCTTTTACACAAGGTATTATCAGTATCTTCAAAATGATAATTCACTTCTACATCCCAAAGTTACTTATGTCTATGTTCACAGCAGATTATCAAATCTGAAAGCATTACTGAACAGTTGCCCCAACCATAGCTCACTCAGTCTACCACCCAGGCTTTAATAGATAATCCAGACTCCAGCATTTCCACCGCGGCTCATCGAGGTTTCACAGAAATACAAAGCTCTTTCACATTTCAGCCAAACACCTCTTATAGCTGCCAGATAAACTTTCTGGAGAAGTCTTTAACCATTCAATTCATTAAGTTCTTTGATAACTACTTGTAAGAATTTTTTAAAATATGGCTGGTTCTTTCCTATCATGCCACATATTCCAAGTTACCGTCATGAAATGAAGACTAGCTGATGTGTTGTCAGAAAATGAAACAAAACATGGGCCAGATTATATATATATATATATATATATATATATATATATATGGGCAAAAGATATATATATTTAAAAAGTAAAGTTACCAAAGCTAAAAAAATAATTGCCTGGTATATGCTCAAGTTAAACGTAAAGGACTACTCCTGATCTCCAGCTCTAGTGGCTCACAGACTAACTGCCACACTGATCCTGTTGAAGCAGCAGAACCACAGATGCCAGCAAAAGCTGAGGCTTGCTTTGTTTTAAGTGGCTTTTAAAAATCTGGTTACATTTGAAAAATACATAAGACTACTTTTAACATATGTGTAAGTTTTGCTACCTAACAAAATAAAAACATGAATCTAGCACTAGAAGAACTAGAATTGTACTTTCCAATATGGTAGTCACAAGCCATATACGGCAATTTAAATTTAAATAAAATAAAAAGTTCAGGGGCACCTGGGTGGTTCAGTGGGTTAAGCCACTGCCTTCGGCTCAGGTCATGATATCAGGGTCCTGGGATTGAGCCCCACATTGGGCTCTCTGCTCAGCGGGGAGCCTGCTTCCCCCCCACCGCCTGCCTCTCTGCCTACTTGTGATCTTTCTGTCAAATAAAAAAATTAAATTAAATTAAAAAATAAATAAATAAAAAGTTCAGTTCCTTCAGTAGCTACTTTTCAAGTGTTGAAGAGCACACAGAATATTTCCACTGCTGCAGGAAGACTTATCGGACAGTGCAGAACTAAAATATTACTGTATCGCATCTGCCTTGTGAACGCCTTCCTTCTCTGGCCTCCTACCTAGACCTAACTACTGATTTAATTCTGTACTTATAATTTCTTCTTTAAAAAAAAAAAAAAAAAAAAAGGCCATCACATATTTATGTATCCTTAAGCAATTAATTTGGGTTGTTTTTAAACTTTATATAAAAAGGCATACAGTCTGCTGCAAGTTGCTTTTGACATTTCACATTCTGGAACTATTCATAGATGTTCACTTCTACTCTTCTATAAGACTCCACTGGACGACTGGAACATACTCAACCAACAGATATATACTGAACCTTCACCATTTGCTGGGCACTCTTTGAGGCAATGTGGATAAAACTGATGAATAAAAAAGACAAAAATCCCTGCCCTTATGGAGTTTACATTTTCTAGCCAATGGATATGTGCTTTTAATCTTTTTTTTTTCCATTAAAAACTGTTCCACCAAAACAAAGCTGTAAAAGAATAGCTGCATTTAGCAAAAAGATGTAACATTTGTGACAGATACTAACATGCACAGATAAATGCTGAGCAAGAGATTACTAAAGGAAACTAATAAAAGGTATGATGTATGTGTGTTAGTACAGTACAAGTCCAAATCAGACACGCAACCTTCTTTTTCAGGAATTAATCTGCTTTTATTCTGGGTCTTTATCTGCTTTGATTCTACAAACTATCAGAATCCCAGGTTCTGAGATACCAAAGAGTAAAAGGTATCTTAGAGCAAATAGAAAACCAAAAAGGAACATAAATTTAGTTTTCTGGCATAGTCCCAAATAACAGAGAACCATGCAGAAAGCAGCCAAAGGAAAACTATCACAGAGTTTTGGGCTGCCACACTGGAAGTTTAGACAACTTTTAATTCTGAGAGCCTGTTTTGAAGGACTATTTCTATAGACTGGAATAACCCCATGAATATGGTAGAAGTAAGGAGCAGATGGAACCCACAGCCCCTAGCATGGTAAGGAAAGGAACAATACATAAGCCACATTACAGCACTGGGCAAGCCACTTCATTACTTCCATATGCCTGGTTGGCAAAGATGTACGCTCCCTCTGACCACAATGTAATAAAAGTCGTAACTTATTGTGAAATCCACCAAAATATGATCCTCTCTCCTGATCACCATATTTCTCATTTCCCAAAGATATTTCCTATTTCCCTTTTTTGGAGACTACATGGAATCCAACCTAAAGATCCACAGTGCAGAAAAAGCGCTGGTGCCAAGACATTGCTACTTACCAGTTCTGATCGATAAGCCGCTGCTGTTGGACCGGATGGTCTTAGAATTCAATACTTTCTCTGAGGAAAAATATTCAGTAGGTAAGCACTGTAAAGAGCTAGAGGCATGAACAGTGAGAAGACCAGAATAGGGAGTTCATCTGCAAGAAAAGATCTATCCCTCACACCAGGTAACTTTATAATTACTTATTTTTCTAGATGTGAAAGTGCCACTAGCTACTCTAACTGTATTCACTATGTAGAACAGCAATTCTCCACTTTAACTGTTCTCTGGAATTACTTGAGAAGCTTTAAATAGGAACAACACCTAGGTCCCACCCCCGAGATTCTGATTTAATTGGTCAGGGCAATGGATGTCTTGGGTCATTCTAATGTGCAGCCAAGGCTGTGAACCACTGATCTGAAAGAATGGACCTGGAGACCCTCACGCAGGCTTTAATCATTTAGTCCGTAACAGAGTCATCTTTACGCAGGAAAGAGTTATGATTTCATTTCTTTTTAAAGGTATCCTGCATGTTTCTCCCAACACTATGAACACAGACAACCAATTAATTGGTGGACAACTAGAGATAACAATTCTATAGCAAAGGAGGCTATAGAAGCCCAAAGTTATCGTGTTAAAAATGGTCAGAAGGTGGCAAACAACAAAGCTCAGGAAATGACAGTGTTCTGTCCCACCACCAGGTATGCTGCCACTGTTGTAAGACTTAAAGGAACAGCCTCTTTTCTTCAGGACACTTCTGTTTCTAAGGATGTGACCACCAGAATCTTAGGTGTGAGTCTACCCTCTGCCAAATCCACCCCAACCCTCACATATGAAACCCTTACCAACGATGAGAATGGTGTGCCAGCCACGGCAAGAAAGGTCTGGGACGTGATGCAGAGATCCAAAAATAGGCCGAGGCCATGAGGTGCAGATATCAGAGCCATGTGGTCTTTCCGTGGGGGTCATTGCCAGGCGACCATTACCACCATTGCCCCAGGCAAAAATGTGATTATCTAGGGGGGAAAAAAAAATCAAACAGCAGACAGTTTAATAGAAAACTAATTTCCCTACTCTTTGGATTCCCCATCTCTATGTCCCAGAGTTAGATTTTCCACTATGAACAAACAAGGGAAAGCTGTTTATTTCCCTAAATAAACCTGAACAATTTCTGATGCCAACCTGGTAAAAATGACCACTTCTCCCATGTACTGCCATCCATCCATCCATCCGTCCACCCATCCACTCATTCAACAACTTCTTTGGTCAATCATTCAAATAGTAATATCTGGGCATCTACTTCATGACATGCACTGCTGGAAGTACAGGAATAGAGCAGTAACAAAACGAAGTCACTACCCTGTGGAACTGACATTTTAGTCAGAGGAAACTGATCGATCAACTATATAATACTTCTGGTAGTCATAAAAGTTATGAAGGAAATTAAATGGTAAAGAAAAGTGGAAATAAAGAATAATAGTGGGGTTTCATTATTTTAGATAGGGTAGTCAGAGAAGTACTTGTTGACACTTGAACAGGGACCTGATTGAAGTGAGAGAGAAAGAGCACGTGGATAGCTCGGGAAAGAGTTTTCCAGGCAGAGAGAACAGCAAGTGCAAAGGTCCTACGTGGGTAACATGAGTATCATGAAAATAAGGACTATGAAGACCCCTGCAGCAGGAGCAAAATAAAGGAGAAGACAGTGGACAGAGAAGGGGTCAGGAGGTAGACGGGCCATGCAGCCCACTCTAATGACTTCGGTTTTTACTGACTGAGATAGGAATCCATTACAAGTTCTGAGGAGTAGGGGGCGCCTGGGTGGCTCAATCAGTTAAGCATCTGACTCTTGGTTTTGGATCATGAGATCAAGCCCTGCGTCAGGTTGTGTGCTCTCAGGGTGGAGTCTGCCTGAGATTCTCTCCCTCTCCCTCTGCCCCTCCCCTGCTTATACACTCCTCTCTTGCACGCACATGCTCTCTTTCTCCAATAAACACAATCTGAGAAAAAAATTCTGAGCAGTAATATTTAGGTACTTAAAATGACCCATCAGGCTACCATGAGGAGAATCAATTGTAGGGGAACCAAGGGTGGTAGCAGGAGACCAGTTCTAGTAGTGAAGATGGTGGGAAGTGGGTCAGATATATTATGAAGATAATCAGGAGGGTTTGCTAATGTAGATGTAGGGTATAGAATGAAGCTGCCATTTAGTGACATAGGAAAGCTGTAGGAGGAACAGATTTGGGCAGAAAAAATCAAAAGTCTGATTTTGACTATAATAAGTTTGTCTGAGATGCCTGTAACTTCTTACCAAATCAGAACACTTTTTTTTTTTAAGATTTTATTTATTTATTTGACAGAGAGAGATCACAAGTAGGCAGACGGCAGGCAGAGAGAGAGGAAGGGAAGCAGGCTCCCCACTGAGCAGAGAGCCCAACATGGGGCTTGATCATGACCTGAGCCAAAGGCAGAGGCTTTTGCCCACTGAGCCACCCATGTACCCCCAAATCAGAACACTTTTTAATGAAAAGCAGTACTATTACTGATTAAGCCTAGACAATAGGCATGAATGAGGACTGACCTAGGAAAGCTGAGCTCTAAAGCCACCCTACATCTAAGTCCAGGGGCTAATGAGTAACTAAACCTGGTGTTCAGGGTGGTGATATGAAGCTATCAGTGAACAGGGGGAACTTAAGGTAATACTCACTTAAGGGAAACAGTGGAGAGAAAGAAGGATTGAGTCCTTGGTATTCCAGGGTTTAGAGGGGTTGGATACTGATATCAATGGTGCCTGATCTATCTGCCTATACTAGTCTGTTTATATGAACGTCTCCCTTACTCTACTAGACTATGAGCTCCTTAAAGATTAGGTGCTTTCTGAGACCCCCTTTTATATTCCCAGAGCCTAAAAGAGGACCTGAAGCATAGTAAGCACTCGGGTTATGTTGACTGTGTGAATAATATGATAGAGTAAATTCAGAGAAGCAGAGAAACATTTATTAGGAGGTAATATGCCCAACCATGGAATCCAATTCTACAATTCTCATTCTGAAGTTGACCTTCTGAAGGACACAAATGTACTGAAGAAACATTATCTCCTTGAGGCCGTGTCAGGAAGTGCTACTGGACTTGCAGCACTTACTTAATCCTCAGTGACACTCTTACTCTGTCTTTCTAGGTAACATTTCCATTTATCTCCATTAAATTTATTTCCATTTTAGTCAGACCTTATTTTGCGACAAGTGGGAAAGGTTTACATGCCACCCCAAAAGCTGGCTGACTTAATTAAATTTGGTAATAGGTAACTTGTCTGACACTGTCCCTGGATCCCTCATGTGTATATAACAGGCACAGACCAAAAGGAAACAAAGATACCTTAAAAGAGCTGAAATGAGTCAAAAGACAAGAAGATGAAATGTGATTTGTTGTTCACCAGTCACAAGAAAGAAATGGCTACAATAATGAAAAATGTTCAGAAGCTGGGTGGGGTGGGGCAAGTGGCTCAGTTAGTTAAGCCTCTGCCTTTAGCTCAGGTCATGATCCTAGGGTCCTGGGATCCAGCCCTGCATCAGAAGCCCTGCTCAGTCTGCTTCTCCTTCTCCCTCTGCCACTCCCCCTGCTTGTGCTCTCCTGCTCTCTCTCTTCAAAAAATAAATAAGATCTTAAAAAAAAAAAGTTCAGAAGGTGATATCGGAAAGAGAAAAAGAAAAAAAAGAAAGCAGAAGAGAGAGGAAAAGGAATGAAGACGGGCTCAAATGGTGGTAAAGAAGAAGAGCAGTGAAAGGAGCAAGAAGATGCTCTGGAGAAGAGCGAGCAATGAGAGGAAAGAGAAGAAAATTCAGTTACACCAGTTCCAATTCTGGAAGCCAAAAGACACAGTATTCAGCCGTTCAAGCCTCAGCAGTCCCTGAGGACACCACTGCAGTACAGCTGCTCCCAGACAAGGAGCAAGGATAGATTATGTCCTTCTCTCCAACCACCCAGCCAACACTTTTTGAAACCGACATGGTGCAAGGCCAGGCATATATAGAAATATTTAATAATTCTTAAAATGTTTAACCAAAGAAGTTAAAGTAAAAAAAAGTAGGGACTTAGAATATTAACTTTGCCATTATTTAGAAATTTTTTTTGTTAAAGTAATCACTATGTTGAACACATGACAAGTTAATGCAGCTCCATATGCATGACAATTGGATACCGATTTAATGTAAATTAAATGTATGATCCAGCTATATAAATAACCAGTCCACCTCTTTCCCAATCAGACATTAAAATACAGCCATCATCCAGAAAGCTTGAGATGGTATGTACAGACTCACCATCAGTGGCAGCAATAGTAAACTCGTCACCGCAGGAGACCCTGATCACTTGCTTCCCACCCAGGGGTCCTCCCAACAGGTTGATTCCCAGACGCTTCTTGTAATTCCCAACACCCAGCTGTCCACACTTGTTGCAGCCAAAGGTCAGCAGCCGGCCTCGCTCTGGAAGAGAAAAAAAACAAATAACCAGGCACAAATGAGGCACCCAACAGAGGGAAAATGTAGCCAGTATACAGTTCCGTGGATTAGCTTCTGGTTTTAAGCGTATACAAACAGAAAGCAAGCTTCACAATCTTGCATCTATGGCAGCTAGGGTATCAAAATCTATGACCAGTTTGACCCAGGAAGTGACTCAGTATCATATTTACTAATATTTTATTTTATTTTTTAAGAGATTTTATTTGTTTGTCAGAGAGAAAGAGAACAAGCAGGTGGAGCAGCAGGCAGAGGGAGAAGCAGGCTCCCCGCTGAGCAAGGAGCCTGATGCGGGACTTGATCCCAAGACCCTGGGATCATGACCTGAGCTGAAGGCAGACGCTTACTGACTAAGCCACCCAGGCAACCCTCTAATACTATATTTTAAATGTGGAAAATGGGTACTACCTAACTTAGCAAACTCCTAAGTGGTACTAATTAAAGGCAGTAGTGGTCTGGAATTATAGGCGTGGCATTCTCATTAAGGGATGTAGTGGCTGCATTTATAATGATTACCAAAAAAACCCCATTTACTTGCATGCCTAATTTGTTAATGAATAATACTGGATATGGGGGAATGGGGAAGCAGGAGAATGTTAATATTAAGTAAGAAAAGCTAATACTCGGGACACCTGGCTAGTTCAGTCAGTGGAACATGCAACTCTTGATCTCAGAGATGTGGGTTCGAGCCCCACATCGGATATGGAGATTACTTTTTTAAAAATGAAATCTTTAAAAAAAAAAAATGAAGAGCTAACACTTGAGAAAATAAAGAGCATGAGCTACCGAAGCCTGTGTATAAAGTTACAAATCAACTCACCATCAATAGCAGCTGTGTGAGTCTTGCCAGGGGCAATTGTACGGATCTTATAAAAGGACAGCTGTTTGGCCAAGGTAAAGGAGGTTGTGTAGGGAACTTCATGGTACGCCTGAAACAAGGTAAAACACAAAGCAAAGACTCAAAGGTAAAAATGAAGGGGTAGTAGACTGAGAATGTTGTCAGGGTGACCAAAAGGGCTTTTAAGCAAAGTTGGTATTAAGAAGAAAGTGCCATCCAATAGAACACAAGACAAAATAAGCTCAATATGTAATCAGAGAATTTAATTAGTGTATGAGGCAGGATTTTCTGACAACAGAAGTTTTAGATACCTAATCTAAGAGTATAAAAAACATGAACTCTGTATCACAGAAAGTATCTACACAAGGATAGAGCCATTGACATTTTTCTTGGTTAGAGACTCTGCGTATCTAAAGGCAGGGCAAAGAATTAAAATCTTGAGGACTCTGTCCAGCCCATAATGCAACAAGTTTACTGTGATTTAATTTCATCTACAAGGCAGTGTTCTCGATATGTTAAAACCCATGTTCCCTTTACTTACTTAATTTATTTATTTGACAGGGAGAGAGAGCACAAGTAGGCAGAGTGGCAGGCAGAGGGAGAGGGAGAAGCAGGCTCCCCAGTGAGCAGAGAGCCCGATGTGGGACTCGATCCCAGGACTCTGGGATTACGACCCAAGCCGAAGACAGTCGCTTAACCAACTGAGCCACCCAGGTGCCCCCATGTTCCCTTTAGATTAGCATTAAAATATTCCTCTCATGTAAGTTTAAAATCTCCACAACAAATCCAATGTTACAATAAAAACCCAAATCAAGCAATGATATTTCTAAATATGCCTTTTCAAACTATGTAGACACACTTCCCAGACTTGCCCCAAATTTGTACTGTCCCAGTTGAGAATCATTACTTCAGAGATTGCTTAAAAATTCTTTTTTTTAAAAGATTTTATTTATGAGAGAAAGAGAGAAACAAAAGATAGACAGAGTGGGAGAAGGAGCAGGGGGAGAGGGATAAGCAGACTCCATGCAGAGCACAAAGCCCAACTCGGGGCTCAATCTCAGGACCCTGAGATCATGACCTAAGCCAAAACCAACAGTCAGACACTTAACAACTGAGCCACCCAGGCACCCCACTTCAAAATTCTTATTCACCGAGTCAGGAAATTTTTGTCTCTCTTTTTTTATTTTAAGTAGGAAAAATGCCGAATGTGGGGCTTGAACTCATGACCCTGAGATTGAGAGTTACATGCTGCACCAACTGAGCCAGCCAGGTGCCCTTGGAAACCTTGGTCTCTTAATTTGGTTCTTTAGAACATGACAAAAACACATCATATTAACACAAAGAGAAAATGAAGACTTAGTATCAGCAGTGAATTTCATGACATCCTTCAAGGAAGGGAATGGTAATTACATGTACTAAGCCCGCACAGGATCAGTGATTTGGGAGCAATAAAACTTAAAAAACTCTCCAGGGAGGTGGTACATGAAAATGTTTCATGTTAATTTTCTTGTACCTAATTCAGTAATAGGGTAGAACCTGACCCATCACTTGATTCTTTGTAACTAATTTATTTATCGAGGCATAATACACTATAAAATCTTGTACAGCTTGAAAAATTTTTCTGTATGCCTATAAATGTAAAACCACCCAGATCAAATTAGAAACCTTCTTCCAGACCTGCTTCCACTTTCATGTTAATAACCATACCCCTTTTCCCAGAAGTAACCACTACTTAGACTTCTGCCATCATAAACTCCATGTAACTGGAATCACATAGTGTGTACTCTTGTGTGGCTGGCTTCTTCTGCTGAACGTAATAATGTCTGTGAAATAGTTTATTCTAGGTAAAATTCCACGGTCACTAACCAACAGCATTCCCAAAGAAATTCCAACCTAAGAGAAGTTCTGACAGCATGGTTAGGGCACCAAAGAGGGTACTCACTTCATGGTTGATGATTCCAGACATGCACTGATTCAGACCCAGCTTGTTGAACTCATTGAGTCCACAGGCCAGCACTTTGCCTGACTGGGTCAGCAGAAATGTCCCATCACAGCCACACTGAACTGCAACAATAATCAAGGCCTTGGGAACATCCACCTGCATGAAAAAAAAATCAGAAATATAAAAAAAAAAATCCCCAGACGTAACTTGCATTAGGGAAAAAAAATTCTTTCAAAAGTAATGTCTTGCATGTAGCAGAACTGCCCACAGGAAAGACTGCTATATCCTCTTCAGATTTTTCCCAGCGGCTTAAAGACTATAGTTTTCAACAAGGAGCTCAGGTTTGATAATAAAAGGCAATTCCAGGTTGGCTAAACAGACAGCCCTGTCAATGTTTGTTTTAGTAGTAGGTCTTACTTAGAAAGACATCTCAAAAAACACTGGGAAAGGAGAAGCTTCAACCCATTGCTGATTCTGTCCTCTGAGAAGGTAGGCCCCACGACAGCTACAAAAGAAACTCAGTAGCCCTCAAGGGTCTTAGTCTGGTCACATTTTAAGTGTGGTGACACTGAGATAGCAGCCAGGACTTCCTTCCAACTGCTCACATCCCTCTAAGCTAACTAAACAGGGCTGGGAATGGTAAAGGGACAGGAGGTTTGTCTGTGAAACTCAAACCTCAGTGTTTCTATTACAGCCTTTTCAGAAGAGGAGCATCGTCCCACAAATACTACAAGTTGATATTTTAAATGTAAATAAACATAGTTAACAGTGAATAGTACAGTCAATTACAGGCAACCTTCCAGTGGGCAGGCCAGCCAGCTGACCATGCTCCTCCTGCAGCTTTCAGCGCCTGTGCCAACTCTGGCAGGGCCAGCTCCTGCAGTGCCGAGAGTAATTTGGTATTATGTTTCATACAACATGACCCCTAACTACAAACATGTATTTCATCTGGTGTTCAACTGTGGAAACTGGAGGCGAAAATGGCTGTATTGGGTAAAGAGATAATATACTGCTTTCCAGTAACTTCCCAAGGAATTTTCTGGGGTGTATTTAGCTTGATGTGACTTTTTCATGGTACATGCTGATTTCAGCTCTCATTCCTGAATAAAATGTGACTCCAGAGTGTCCACAATGACTGTATACTCTTTCTCAACTGTTTATGATTTAGTCAGATGACAAGGCCACATAGTGCTAGATTGTCAGTCTCCCAGATAGAAAATATTCCAGAAATAAATACCTTGACATAAGGAGTCAGGGAAAGAGCAGTCTACGTTATCAGTGGAATCTGTGTGACCTAGATAAGCTTTAGGAAGAAGCTGCTTCTGAGTTTACCTTTTGTGGTGTATAATAATCCTCTTCTGAATCCAAACCCAGTCGTCCTGAGACACACATAAGAAAGAAAACCATTAAAATGAAGTCCTTCGTCCCAATGAAAATATTGTATAACATTCTTTTACTGAAGCAACACTTCTCAAGTACAGGCTACATGATGTGTTTAGATACATACAAGCCTGAAATCAAGTTGGCCCCTGGGAATAAGTGGATAGAGACAAGGCTACACCTACCATATTCGCCACAGCCCCAAGAATAGACTTCTTTGTTTCGTGTCAAAACCACCACATGATTATCTCCACAGGAGACCTGCTCCACTGGATTGTTCAGGAAGAAGTTCAGCTGCATGGGTTCTAGCACTTCGGGCCCAGCAACCTTGTCTACCCCCATGCAACCATAATAATCAGATCCAAAGGCGTAGAGCTGACCTTCATCTGCAAAAGGAAGGAAGGCCATAACCATCAAAAGAATGACTCTGTCCAATCAGAAAGCTGGGCAGGGCTAGAATGTGACGGTCCCAGCGAGGGATCTCATACAAAATGACTACATCAGAGAAATCCGAAGGACAGACTGTGTAAGTCTAGAGTTGCTTTTATTTAGGGGGTCATGGGTACTATTACAACAATTTTTTAAAAAGTGGTAGTACCATGCTGAAATTCTATTGGGGTCATCTAGAGAAAAGTAAAAGTGATTAATGGCAAGATGAAAACTAAACTTTAGCACTGGACTCTACTCCTAAGACCAACACTGTACTGTACAGTAACTAACTCAAATTTAAATAAAAATTTGAGGGAAAAAAATGTAAATGGATTAAAAAAAAAAGCTAACTAAACTTAAACTCTTGATTCCTGATTTGATATTATCCATACCTAACTAGGTGGTAACATTAGTTTTCTCCCCAACTGGAACATACAACGTATTTTTCCTGAACCCACCTCTTCTGTTTTCCACGTGCCTTTCCTTGCTTATCAACCACCCTAATACTATAGCAAACTGGGGATGATGTTATTAATGTGTGTATCTGTTCACTGTCTTTGGTTCTCTGAACAGTGTCTTTTGCTATAAAATCCCAGTTAAACCTGCACAACATTAAGTACAATACCCCACATTAAATGCGCCGGGATGCTTACTGTTGATGGCTTACCTGTCACACAGACAGTGAAATCATCACCACAAGACACCTGACGGATAGCTTTGCCTTGCAACTTTTCCACATGCTTTGGCTGTCGGTAGGAGGCTTTGTCTCCATGGCCCAGCTGACCATGGAGTTTAGTACCCCCTTGCATATTCTGTGAAATAAAGAGGTCTTGTGAAGTTTTAACTTTTCATGCCAAAAGCTAATCTTCAATATAACTTCTTATCACAAAACCAAAGGAAAAAAATCAGCTGGAAATTTAGAAATTAAAAAAAAAATAATCAAAGAAAAGTCAACCTTTAAATGATGGTTAGTAGAAAACCCCGGCCAACAGGTAAAGATTTAAAAAGTATCCAGATTGATATCCATCAAGACTTAAAAGACTACATTCCCAATTCTGTCCTTCTCCTTCAAGTCTAAGGTGAACTTTTATATTTAATTATGAGTGTTAGTGAAAAAAATTCTTTATATAGTTTAATTTGATTGTTTTCTACTGGAATATAGCCTCTTGGAAATCCTTACTAGAAGTTTTACAAACTTTGGTCATAGTTTCCCTGAAACATGGAACAATTATAAAAATCTGGCTGCATCAAAGAGGTTGCTACATAGTACTGAGAATAGTTCAAAATGATGTTTCAACAGTTTTATAGAGAAAAGTAATTCTTTTCATTCAAGAACACAACTGTAAGTGCTTATGTAAATGTTTTTTAAGGGACAATAACTTCAATTCATCTGTGGCAGCCCCTCAGGGGCTAGTTCTTTAAGGGACAGGGTTTTAAGGAAATAACAGTTAATATTCTATAACAGAGGTCAAATATTCATTCTTTCAACCTATCGCTAATTGAACATCTACTGTACACACTCGAGACAAAGCCTGTCCTTGTGGAGAAGTTATCTGTGACTGCTGGAAAAAAATGAGCTCCCTCAGGAAGAAGAGGAACAGTGAGAAGAACTGAGGGCCTAAGACAAGGCTGGGTAAAGGAAAAGCACCCTGAAACAAGTGAGAAGGCACAAAAAGACAAGAGAAAAGCCAAGAGAGGATGCTGTCATGAAAGTCAAGGGAAGACAAAGGTCAAAGGAGGAAGAGATCAACTATGTCAAATGCTGCCAGGAAGTCAAGAAAGTAAGGACAACAAAGTATCTGTGTTTCTTAAAGGATTTTATTTATTTATTTGAGAGAGAGAGAAAGAGAAAGAGAGAGGGCACAAGAGAGGGGTGGCAGGCAGGGGAAGAGAGAGAAGCAGATTCTCCACAGGGAGGGAGCTCAACATGGGGTTTGATCCCATGACCCAGCGATCATGACTCGTGCTGAAGGCTGACACGTAACCGACTGAGCCACCCAGGCGTCCTCAAAGTATCTGTTTTATGTTCACAATTTATAGGTCATTTTATTAAAAGCAGTTTTAATCAAGTGGCAGGGATGGAAGCTGCATTGTAGGTGAATGAGGGGTGAGTGGGAAATAAGAAAACAGGTAACAAATACAGGTAATTTGTTCCAGAAGGTGAGAGAGAGGATGAAATCTAGAGGGGAACAAAGGAAAATTCTACTGAAGATATCTTCAATCACTGATACAGGTCTTGGAATTTTCCTCATATGGTCCACTGCTTCATTTGTTTATAACTATTTCATAGATACTGGTTGCTCCGAAACTCACGGTAACAAAACAGAATGATTAAGTGACTTTCTGAAATCACCCAGCTGTAAATGAGAGTCCAGTCTCCCGAGTCCAAACCTAGGGCTCTTTTCATTCTTTTTTTCCTTTCTCCCATTCATTCATTCATCAAGAAATATTTACAAATGATCTAATATGTACCAGGCACTGGGGAAAGATACCTCCATGAACTAAACAGACAAAGATCCCTGCTCTCATAAGAGCTTACAATCCAGCACCCCAACGCTGCCATTCCTGCAGCACACGTTCAACGAACAAAATACCTAGACAGCCTCAGCCCAGTGAACAATCAGGCTTACATCAGTCTTCTGACGTACTTAGCATTCACTTACCACCCAGGTGTATAGTTCCTTCTCCACTGTGACCACAGCAAAGTGGGTATTCCCTGCACACACCTGCCGGGCACTACAGCCACTCTTGATGACATCCAGTTTCTGGGGAGTGGATTTTCCACCACCCCAAACATAGACTTCACTGGTTCGTGACGTTACCACAGCAATGGGTGCTTCAGTCACAGTGCTTGACCTGTCAACAACCCCCAGAACAAAGGCACATTTAACATAAAAAACTATATCAAAGAAAAATGCTTCCAGTCTGTTCCCAGAGAAGAACTGCCAATTATGGCGTGAGACAGTATGTTCCTTCTCGACAACTTATTTCAACCCTCTATCATCGCAGGCCTTGCAATTCCTGCCTTAGGGCTTCATCACAGCACAGCCAGATCGGATTCCAGTCTGGTCCGTAACACCTACACTTTTCAGTTTTTCAACATTCATCATGGTAATGATGTCCACTTCAGTATGAGGATGAAATTATAGCCTTCTGTTTTCTCAGAAATGACTATCTGACACTTACGCAGACGTTGGCTTCTCAAAGGATGCCAGCGGCTACTTACTGGGATCAAACAATGCATGGAGCAAAGAAAGAAAGACCCCCTGATGGTATTTTAAGAGATACCACTTTTTATGAGTGTCCTAGGCATTACCTTGGTCTTTTTGTAGGTGCATTAAGCAGTGTGACTTTTTCCTCCATCTCTCTACCAAAAGAAAAGCAAAGATACATGAGTGAAAGAATAGGTTCCTACATTGTTCCAGTGTCTCTTTAATACATTTCACAGATTTAATCATCTATAAGCCATATGCCTCCTGTAACACGACAATACTTTTGGAAAAGTACCTCGATACGATTCAAACAGTTACACGGGCCTGGCTTTGGACAAATCATTAGCTATGACAGGGCAAGCAGTTTGGGGCCATTTGTTTTCTTTCTCCCAGAAGCATTCAAGCTGGAACAGAGAAACTAGAGTACTTCTACTGCACATTTTAAATACCTGTTGACCTGTTGACCTCTCCATCCAGGCTGCCTATTGACCTTCCATACCCAGCTTCTCTAAACCTCAGCTCATTCTCTTTCTCCCATACAGCCTTTCTTTCTGACTCTCCTACTTCTGCAACTGGCACTCTCCATTCTCCCAGTGGACTAGGCTTAAAACTTTTGACTCACCTGTCTCCCTTTCTTCAATATTTGACTCCTACAGATTCTACCAATACAGCACCCTTTATATTCCCCTCTCCTCTCCAGGCTTGCCACATTAGCTCTGGGCAACTTTGCTTCCCACCTAGACTGCAGTAGGACCTCCCAATAGGTCTGACTCCCCACACTGCCAATCCACTCTATTAGTCCCATACTGAGTTAACACTGAGATTAGTTTGCTAAATGAGTCTTCCTTAGGCATGCCCCTTATCACACGAACTACCCTCTCATAAACATTCGCTACTGTATGATAGCTTGAATTAAGCACAGATCCCTTAGCCTAGCATTCAAGAACCTTACTACCTTTCCAGCCTTCTTCCCTTCTATTTACTCCCTATATTCTAGCCCAGGATTCTTGTTCTGTCTAAAACACTTACAGCTGAATTCCTGGGGCTAATGCTTAGGTACCAGTAGTTTCTGAAAGCTCTTGAGGTGTTGCTATTGAGAACCCCAGGTCTAGAACCACTAATCTAGTCAAGTAGTCAGTATTTCCTGAATATTTTCCACCGTTTGCTATGCTTTATCCGGAAACCTTTCTGTCTTACGTTTTTCCATCAAAGTACAAAGTTCTAATGAAGTACTGTGTATAAATCTATAATTATCTCAATAAAAACTGCAATTAAAAATTATCGATGCAGGGCGCCTGCATGGCTCAGTTGGTTAAGTGGCTGCCTTTGGCTCAGGTCATGATCTCAGACTCCTGAGATTGAGCCCCACATCAGGCTCCCCGCTCAGCAGGGAGTCTGCTTCTCCCTCTCCCTCTGCCTACTGCTCTGCCTGCTTGTGCTCTCTGTCAATAAGTAAAATCTTTAAAAAAAAATTATCAATGGAAATATTTGAAAAGAAATTAAAACAGTGATTATACTGTTGGGAAAAAAGTCAGATAACAAAGCTACATATGCTTAACCAGCACCGAAGGGTGGTACTACTGAACATGCATTGGACACAAGTGGAAGGTAACAGTGCTATTTCTGGAGTATTAGTTTCAGGCACTAAAACACTCACAACACCTTAACTGGAGAAGAACCAGAAAAGATTAATTAAATAACACAACAAAATAAAGGTATTGACCAAATGACAAAGATTATGGAATTAAGTATATACTTAATGTATCTAAGGGCAAGACTTGAAAAAAGAACAAAGCAAAGGTTTGAATATTGGGAAGATACAGAAACAAGGGACTGGCAGGGGAGGAAAAAGGACAGTAAGACAAAAATAGTAGGATGAGAATAATAAAGGGGTGCCTGGCTGGCTCAGTCAGAGGAGAGTATGACTCTTGATCTCAGGGTCATGAGTTCGAGCCCCACAGTGAGTGTAGAGATTACTTTAAAAAAAAAAAAAAAAGGGGAGTAACAAAGAATACAACTTCCTTTAAGTTTGGATTTGAAGCCTCCTACAGGACGTGAGGGATAGAGGACCTCCTTCCTATCTCTAGAGACCTCTAATGCAGAAAAAAAATCTCAGGAAGTAACATGTCAACAATCACGCAAGCTTATTCTGAAGAAGATTCCTCCACTGCAATATACCATCTAAATGAATGCACTGAAAAACAAAGGCCCACTTTAAATCCATACTACTATCTGACAATTGCTGAGCATCTTGTTCTAGGCCCTGGGCTGAGCACTTTATATGCATTCTCTCCTTTAATCCTTACCCTATCTGACTTTATAGAGGAGAAAACTAAAGAACAAAGATGTTAAATAAGTTGTCAAAGAAAATAACACAACTCAGATACAAACCTAACGATGTCGGAGTGCAGAGCCCTCCCCTCTTAAGTACTATACTCCAATGCCCTAACTCTAGATTAAAACTCACAGATGAGGACAGCACAGGGCGCTAGGGTCTCATCAGTGTAAATTCAGAACAAAACAGCACAGGCTAAGGAGGTGAAAGTCAGGAGCTCCTCTCAAGCAGCAAAAGCAAAGATGTTGGTAGAAAAAGGCACCAGAGCGGCCAAGTCAGGAAATGCTGCCCTCTCTTGTGGTCCTCTGATCAGGCCTTTAACAGTCAACCATCCACAGAAAGACAACAGAGTGGACGTCTCTGTACTTTACCTCCTGCGTTTCCTGAGAAGAGGGCGATCCAGAAGTTCATCTGCTGTGGGTCTCTGCTCAGGATCCTAAAAAGTACAAACTGGGTCAGTTTTAATTTAAAGGAAAACGGCAAAATGGGGTCGAAAGAGGCATTTTACTTCCTCTTAGAAGGCTGCATGCTAATTACTCAAAGATCACTGTATATTATCCTCGTTTCAAAAACCATTTCTCATGTCACATTCCATGTTTTATGCAGATCATCTTATTATCATCAACACCTGCACAAGAATGAGAATGCACCTTCCTTACTTGTTTAGTTACGGCACTGCCTCTCAAACTGCAATATATATAGCACATAAGAATCTCCCAGAGTGCTTGTTATAAAGATTTCTGGGCTTTACCAACAGAAATTCTGATCCAGTTGGTCTGGGGTGGGACTCTGGAATCTTCATTTTTTATTTGTGAAACTCCTCCATTCCCTAGCAGTTCTAACACTCTATGTTCATGAACCATATTTTGAATAATGCCAACCTGGAGCTACACTACTATCTATACAACTACACATATTCTGCACCGTAGGAACTCTAAATTATCTCTGACTACAATTTTGTAAAATTAATCTATGAAAGTTAATCCTGATCATTAAAAAAACAGAGCACTACTTAGATGGCAAAATCATCTCACAAATCAATAAGGTAAGAATAAAGCAGAATAAAGCTTCAGGATTTGTTGCCTGAAACAAATAACTATCATGAATTACCAATGCCTATTCCTCTGGGTATAGCCACAAATATATCTTACCCTGGAGAAGTGAATGTGTCTTTGTGCCGGTTCACCTATGCATATCATACTCCAAACACTATGGTGTGAAGGGAAAACCCTAAACAGAAATCAACATGTAAGTAACACTTACCTGGTCAAGGCACGCATGCACCATCTGAATCAGTTCCAAAGAGTACTGGCTAGAATCAACTTCCATGGCCCGGATTCCTTGTACAATCTTCACACACAAGTTGAGTGGATTCTATGATAAAATGATTCTTCTTGGTTATATAAAGATTATAATCTACTAGTAGGGCCCTGGAAATGTCTGTGACTTTTTCTTTTTCCTTTTTTTATTTTTTTTTAAAGAAATGGCAATGGTTCTGCATTGGGTTTGATTTCTTTCATAACTATTAGTATGCATCACCAAGAAATGGCTAGGGATACACTGTTGCAATCAGAAGGAATAAAGCCAAATGGCCAACACAGAAATATGATTATGTGGCCAACAGTATAATACCTGGAGTATATTAGAATCCAACCCTTCAAATGAATCCCAAGAAAAAGGAAAACAAGATTAGCTATGCTTCCTGGCTTTAAGTACATTCTTTGCCAAGTAATCTGCCTCCTAATTTATATATTCTCATAATGGTTATGCAGGGGATACTCTGCTGCAACAGATAAGGCAGTGAATAATAAGATGACAATGATAATAATATTATAATAATAACACCATTAACAACTGTATTGAGAGACCATAGTGTGCTAGGTAGGCACTCTTACAAACCCCCTGTAAGGAGGCTATTATGATTACCAATTCAGAGATGTAAAGTAACTTGCCCAAGACTAAGCAGACAGTAAAAAATGGGAGTCATAACTCCACCCAAGGTCTGTGTTGACTCTAAAAGATTTTTTTTTTTTTTTTAAAGATTTTATTTATTTATTTGACAGAGAGAAATCACAAGTAGATGGAGAGGCAGGCAGAGAGAGAGAGAGGGAAGCAGGCTCTCTGCTGAGCAGAGAGCCCGATGCGGGACTCGATCCCAGGACTCTGAGATCATGACCTGAGCCGAAGGCAGCGGCTTAACCCACTGAGCCACCCAGGCGCCCCCTGTGTTGACTCTAAAACTCATTTTCCTTCCACTAAAGTATTTAGAAGAATCAGATGATCCTCCAGAATAAACTTAAGGATTTAGGAAAATAAACAAGTCTCATGAAAGGCCAATGAATTTGCATTCTCTTACATTTACATTTTTCATATACATTATCACAGCATCTCTCTGAGAAAGATACATATTTTTTCCTTGTTATAGATAATGAAATAGAGGATCAAAGAAATTCTGAAAACTATTCTAAAGTTCTCACACATGGATTGTAGAGAACATTGGATGTGAATCCACTTTTGCTACTCAAATTGGTCCATGGACTAGCAGCATCAGTATCATGTGGGAGCCTGTTAGAAATGCAGAATATTGGGAGGCTCTCCAGACCTACTGAAAAAAAGAGTCTGCATTTTAACAAGGTGCCCAGGTGATTTCCTATGTGTATGAAAGTTGGAGAAGCACTGCTTTACACTGGGCTTTACTTAGAAAGAAGAGAAAAAAGACTAAAAGGAATTTGTTGTCCATTGAACAGTAACAACCTCTAATGTAAGAGTCAGTGTGTGTAATTTTTTTATAAAAAAGGTCAAAACACTTAATGAACATTACATAATTTGCCTTAGCTTAAAAAAAAAAAATGATGTAGCTGAAGCAAAAGAAATGAAATGGCTTATCCAAACTATAGCATCACGCAGTGGATCCTAGAGGCAATTTCCCAAAATTATAGTCAACAAATTCAAGTACAATGCTCACAGCACCTGAGTAACATTATTTCAGTGGGGAACTGAAGTTAAAGATAAATCTGGTATACAGCATTTTAATAACACACTACACCAAGCCACTGCCTGAATACTTTTGTCTGTTTGTTTGCCTACAGATGATTTCTGATGAAGAAATCAGAAACTCAGGGATAAAGGAATTTGATTTTCTCAACCAAGTTATACCATTTGCAAGGACCAGATGGGGATAACAACTTACTGTAGCATCAAATGTTCTCTTTAATGTAAGCAGTTCAAAAATGACACAGCCTACTGCCCAGATATCAGACTTGAAATTGTATTTTACTCCTTGGCAGAGCTCTGGAGACATGTAATACGGAGTTCCCACAAGCTGAATGACAAAGAAAACAATCAAAGAATAACTTCATTTCTGAGGTAACTCTATTAATATTTTAACAACTAAAGTAAATTTCCCACAAATAGTGGTAACAACTATAAAATATTCATCAGCATATTCTAAAGTTTTTTATGAGATGATGCCACTATGGGAGAAATCTTTTTTCTTATCAAATTCTTTCAAGGACAGAGTACTATGAAACCAGAAGAGTAATAATTGGGTTTTATAATTCCTAGAAGGATGAAATCACTGTCCTTAAAGAGGAACTTATGTCTACTCTTTACCAATGGTCTTTCTTAGGATCAAGTGAGAAGGGAGCCCTGCAGTTAAGATGGTGTATGGTATTAACATCAGATTGTTCTCTGCGCATCAGCCTTTATTTGTAACACGGGGCTCCTGAACCAGAAAAATTCAGAGGAAACACAAAAAGATATGTCCAACATCATAAGCTCAAATAAATGCTAAATAAGAGCTAAACTGAAATCTATGAAAGATCCTAAACCACAAAAAAATGGTAGAGCATTTCCCTGTTTTTATTTTTTTCTAATTAAAGATTTTTATTTTTTTGAGAGAGACCAAGAGTGAGAGAGAGAGAGAGAGAGAGAGAACGAGCAGGGAGGAGGGGCAGAGGGAGAAGGGGAAGCAGACTCCCCACCAAGCGGGGAGCCCAGTGGGGGACTCGATCCCAGACCAGGACCCGATCCAAAGGCAGACCAACTGAGCCACCCAGGTGCCCCGTTTTCCTGTTTTTAGAAAGCAATGGAAGGGCTATGAGGTCAGAGCTGTGATGTGGGCAATGACTTTTTTTTTTTTAAAGATTTTATTTATTTATTTGAGAGAGAGCATGAGAGGGGAGAAGGTCAGAGGGAGCAGACTTCCCATGGTCAGGGAGCCTGATGTGGGACTTGGGACTCTGGGATCATGACCTGAGCTGAAGGCAGTCGCTCCAACTGAGCCACCCAGGCACCTGACTCTTGAAAGAATACCTGAGCATTCGAATGCCTGTTGGTAAGCACAGGAAAAAAGACTCCCGAAGACTTGCTTTATAACCAAGAATACTGAGAAAAGTGTGTGAGATCTGGAGTGGTGTACATTTATATCTCAGAGTACTAGAAAGGAAAAGAAAAAAAAATTAAGACAAGGGCAACATATACTTACCGTCTCAGCCATGGAATACTCAGAATTAAGTTTCTTGGCTAGGCCATAATCTCCAAGTTTTATTAGGTTTGCCTTAGTCAGAAAAATGTTTAATGTCTTTATATCTCTGGAAAAAAAAAAAGATATTGTATATTAAACTCCTACAGACAATTATTTTGTTTCATCCCTGACTCCACCCAGAATTAGTACAGAATAAACTGAGGGGTTACCCTGTTCACACTTATGGGATCCCAAACAGTGGTCACCACTTTCCCATGTACTTTAACACTGAAAAGAGGATTTGGAGGAATGGAGTCAGAGAATTAACTTCGTTCTCCAGGGCTTCATAGCACAAGCATGTCTCCCACACCACTGAAGATGTTGGGAAAAACTGAGAGGGCCAGATGGAAAACACAGTGCCACCAGGTAATCCCATAATTCCTATAAGGTGCACTTCTTCCTCAATTACCATTTATGTCTTGAATTGGTTGGTATTAAAGTTTCAAATCTGTTAAGAAGAGGGAGGAGGCTCACAACCCAGCAGCAACATGACTAGGCTGTTTAGCTCACCTAAATAAAATCACTGGTTATTTTTCTAAAGATGAGTTGGTCATATGTAACACAAATAAACTGTGCCTGGTTTACACTCTGGGTTCCTTAAGATGTGAAAAAAAAACAGAATACGCTTTGAAACTTTTGAAAAGAAAATAATATGCAACTAGTAGCCATTCAATAGCCATTGAGAAGCACATGTTAACTGAAAGAATAAGCCACCAACAAAAAAATACTGGTCAATCAACATTAATCTCGGGCGCCTGGGTGGCTCAGTGGGTTAAGCCGCTGCCTTCAGCTCAGGTCATGATCCCAGGGTCCTGGGATCGAGTCCCGCATCGGGCTCTCTGCTCAGCAGGGAGCCTGCTTCCTCCTCTCTCTCTCTCTGCCTGCCTCTCTGCCTACTTGTGATCTCTCTCTGTCAAATAAATAAATAAAATCTTTAAAAAAAAAAAAAAACATTAATCTCTAGCAATAATCAATGACTCATGCAAGAGGGGTATAATGTGGAAATGTTCTAATAGTTCTTTCCTATAGCTAGAAATGAATAGAAAGCAGGTTCCCCCCCTGCCCTGCAAAGAGCTGGTAAAATTGTAAAATTAATTGTACAAACTAGCTTTTTATCTAAATTAAGACTCATTTATAAAATTAAAAATACTTGCCAGTTATTATTGGTCATAGAAAATATTAACTGTGAATTCCAACCAATCTAATACCACTTCTCTTAGTGGCTTTTAGACTTTATTGATGAATTAATGAATTGAACTCTAAAACATCTCTTAAAGAAGTGACTGAGCAGTACTTAGCTACTGAGACTCTTCCTAGATCACAAACATAATTTAACTTCAGGAAGTAAAGGTAACACCCATAATTACTCACTCTTTCCTTCCTAAATTATATTAACGGAAAAGCCTTGCCTGCTTAACCAAAAATATAATAGTGCTGATGGGAGGTACCCAAGGTGGGGGTTAGATTGGTGGGGAGGAATCCATCCTGTATTTTTGGTTTACACAGGCCCCACATACACCCAGCATGGAGCCCAACGTGGGGCTTGAACTCATGACCATGAGATCAAGACCTGAGCTGACACAAGAGTTGGACGGTTAACCAACTGAGTCACCCAGGTGCCCCTCCGTCCCATATTCTTTCACTCATTACCTATGAAGGATTCCAGCTTTATGGATACAGCTCACTGCTGAAACAATCTGAAATAGGTACCACAACACCATCTATAGAAAAAAAAATAATAAATTATATTTGGATGGGAAACAAAAAAATTCCACTTAAATAAAGACACACACACTAAAACAAACAAAGGAAGCTACAATCATGTTATGATTCAACATATTATGTTATGATTCAACATGACCTGACATCTCTTGCTTGGAGGTTGAGTAGGCAAAGAAAAGTGGAAGGGGTAAAAATAAAAAGCAAGTCATCATAAAACAGTTCCAATGCCATTATAAAATATAGTATGGTGAAGCAGAGTTCTGGAAAGAAATCCAAGAAGAATGCAAAGGTATAGAAAACTGGGCATACCAGTCTGCAGTAATAGAACCGGGAAAGAAAGCCCATAGAGAATCATGATGTGGAGGTAAAGCGTTTAGGAAGCAGCTATAGACAGCTTCCTTGTTAGAGATTTCCTTTCTCATGAATAGCAACCAGAGCCTGGAAGGAGTCTGAACAAAAGGAAAAAAACACTCTTCATTGTTGGAAGAGTAAATACAGGCCTAGAATGCAAGAATCACAACAATACAATTCTAGCTTCCTTCCACAGAAGCATGAATTACCTCTTCCTCAAACAACTTGTCCTTTTGACGAAGGATTTTGTCATACAGGTTCCCTCCTACAATTAAACAAGAGAAAGGTGTGAAATGCTTCATAAAGATCAAAGCTTGGCTCCTGTAGCTACTAGGGTTTTAACAGCTGACACAAAAAAATGAATCTCTCTTGACTTTTTATAAAACCCTCCCTATCCTTCAAGGACTATATCCAAAGTCTTCTTCAAAGATTCCCCTCCCTAACAAATGAGGTTTGATGCAAAAATAGGAAGTACATTTTTAGAAAAGAGAAGAATAAAGGCCAATCTTATATTATCCCAAGTAACAAAATACCTTGAATTTCTTCAAAATCAGAAGATTTTCTTCTCTAGAACTCTTTTTAAAGAAATCTGCAATGTTTCTGTAACAACTCTCTGATGTGACTATTAGAACATTTGGGCTATACCTGTGATGCAATGTTTTGTATGTGCAGGGGCATCTCATCAACAACTTCCTTTTTTACTACTTCACACTGAAAAGGTTTCCCATAATTTAGGGGACACCCTAGACTGTTTCCATTCATTACTCCCTTTACTCCTTTCTGCAGAGTAAGTCTGAATGTGCTTCTCCCTTGCCTTAATCAAGTAACAGACTACAAATGATCACCATTCATTTTACTTCCTAAAACTATAACTCACACCTTAGTCCTGGCTCAGTTTCACAGCTTCATTTCCCCTGCAATTTAGTAACTCAGTGTTTCAACAAATCTACCATTTGTTCTAGTCTCTCCTAACCACAAAGGAAGTTAACTGCTTGAGGCTTCTGCTACTTCAGAAATCTCTAATATAATCTTGTACATTTAGGGTTGATCAGAACCGGCAACAACCATAGTACACAAGAGACAAGACAAAAAGTTAGAAGTCTAAGAGCTTTCTCTTAGAGATTTAAGTGAAGGATATGCTGGGAATTCCTTAGCATGTAGCTTAAGAAAGGGCTTTGAGGGTTCTCTTATGTAACAAGGATAACAGCTAGTACAGTGTGTATTAAAGATTTGCTACACGCCAAGTACTAAGCTGTGGGGTTTACATATTCATTTAATACAATCACCCTAGGAAACAGGTACTGTTATTAATAAACTCGTATTAAGATGAGAAAGCTGAGGGACAGAGAAGTTTCTTGTGCAAAGTTACAGAGTTAAGAAGTAGTAGAACTTGTGATATGGATTTAGAGTCTATATTCCTATGACTGAGCTAATACTGCTATCTTACAAGCAAAATGGTCCAAAGAAATCAGAGACCAAATAAATTAAGGCCATGAATTGCTATGTGTCATTTTCATTCAGCTTTGATCTTTGAACCACTTTTCCACTGGACAGCTTTGGCTGAGTCGATATAAATATCACTTACAAGATTTCATTAAATATTACATCAAGCAGTGTCAAGCCAGGCACTATGTCTCTAGTGCCTAATTAGATGTCTAACATTAATGCCTAACTAAAGTCAATTCATGTGGAAAAAAAACCTTGAAAAGTGAATGTAAAATTCAACTCGACAAATAATTTGAAGATGGAACTAGAAGCATAAGAGAGAATTTGAGTATGCAGGGGAAAATCCCTCCCCTTATTTCGTAAATCACTTAAAAATTCTCCAAAAACTCTTATCTTAAATTATCTGAACTATTTCTCTTAAACTAGAAATCTGTTTAAAGTTTTTAATCAACGTATATGCCTCTTATTTTCTTCTCCCTTTCAAGGTAAGTACAAGCACAACAATGTCCTGCCAGAGGAGGTCCCACTGAATTTTACCTTACCATTACAATATTCCAGCTCAATCAGCAGAGTGGTATTGTCCATGAAGTGATTGTAGTAGGCAATAATATTGTCATGCTGCAGCAACGCCAGAATAACAATCTCATTCAAGGCATCACGACGTTCCTTCTCTGACAGTCGGGTCAAATCAACTTCCTTCCACACAACCAATGAGTCATCCTACAACACAGTAATAGAGGTATCGTGCTTTCCTCTAGCCTGGCAGAGAATGAATCCACACCTTGATCCGTAAGCCTAGAAAAAAAAAAAACTTCCCAGATGGGCAGAGACTGACTCCTTTCATTTTTTCCTTTAAAGAAAACAGGAACAGAATTTAATGGTTCTTAATACAATTGAGCACTGTCATTTACTACAGGACTGGGGAAAGTAAAGCACTAAGATACTGTGACATTGTTGCTACACTTACTTAATTTGCATGATGTCAATTCCAGGTAAAAATATGAGCTAGGGGTACATCTCAAAGATTTCTGTTGAAGGACATCATGACAAACTGCTACTAGTCATGATAAACACTGTAGTAGGGTGAGAATACTGGAGAAATGGAGAACTGGAGAGAGTAGTTACTTAGAGTTGACCATAGTTTCTTGTAAAATGGAAATATTAAACTTACCTCTACTTGTATAAATTTAGATTTCTCTAGAGTGATTTCTATTTATGCTTTCTAGATAGAATAAGTCATGCCTGAGGGCTTAGAATTCACTTCCCTTACCTGCCCTATTTTGGAACTGTGTCTCCTACAACTTTTACACGTCATGTATTTTCCTTTATCCATGACAATTTATCTGCAGCTCCCAATATTCACTCCCTTTTATAACACTCAAATTCTTTACTGATACTGCTCTCCAGCCCAGGAGCATCCCCACCTAAATCACTCTCCCTCTCCTTTAAAATGATTCTGCCAGGCCTTTTAGGGGGATATCCTGATTAAACCTTCTACTGTGCATTTATCCAGTGCAATCCATTCCTTCATTTTCAGAACTCATACACTGATATGATATTTGTGCATCCTTTCTCATTTATATACACATACAACTTAAATGCTCTTTTCTTACTTACAGGGCTAACTTGTCTTCCCACTGATATATAACCTTCTGGAGGGAAAGGGCTGCTTCTAATCAACCCTTTGTAAATTCACAAACCTAATAAACATTTGGTGATATAAATAATGCTATGCCAATTTTGGGAAGTGTAATCAAATTTAACATAAAACCAACCTCAATAATCAAGATCAACATGCTAGAAAGGCATGGGCGAGGAAATGTGAAACTCTGTTCTAGCCCAAGATTTACTTCTAATTGAAGTGTCAAGTGATTTAAATGTACTGTCTTAGTTTCTTTAATTATAAAACAGAAATAGCAATGCTCATCTCTTTTTCATGAGTACAAATAAGAAAAAAGATACTAACGGTAACCCTAAAATCATACATTAATGTTGCGTTAAGATAAAAAACACTTCAAGATTTTTTCTTGCAACCACCCCTCTCCTCCATCTTTCAGCCTTAAAAGTATGCTAGCTTGGAACACACCCCAGAACTGCAGATGGATCACTTATGGATGAATCATCATCATCCAAAGTCAAGTTTAAGACTTTAGGAATCACATCCAAATGATGGTTAGTTTTTGGAAGTAGTCACTACTACAGGATTTCAGGTCAGTGTTATGCTCTACACTTGGGAGTCAGTAATCCACGAATCTCTCCAAAGGATCTGTATATATGCAATAGGGGGTAGGGGAAGGGTGGGATCATGTTTCCATCAGATTTTCAAAGGAGTCCTTGCCTCCCGCCAACCCAAGTTAAGAAACAGTGGCTCAGAATGTATCGAAAAGGTATCTCCCGTGCATAAACACTGATGAAGAAAGCAACGACGAACCCACTGATCTTCCAGAAAAATCTCCAATTAAGTGTTCATACCTGAACTTAAAAGATAACGGCAAAGACACGGAGTTGCCACTGACGTGGGAATTTTGAAGATACGCCCCTCCTCTCCACCCCGACCTTGGAGAGCTATACACGTGAGAGGAAGTTTTGACAACACTTCACATTCGTATGCCACTTTAATTTACAGTTTGCAAAGTACCTTCGTTCGATCCTCAAAATTAAACTTAAAAAAATTATTTTTTAGGATAGTTATCATTAACCCCAATGTACAGATGGGGAAACTAAAGATCAGAGAATGTCTTGCTCAGTTCCCCGGGTTCGACAGAAACGACCAGTCAGTAAAACCAGTCACCTACAATTCCCAGTGCAAGTGAGCTGGAAGAATGGAAATGACCCTGAGACATACACCCTGCGGCCAGGCAAATCTAAGTGAGGCCGAGGAGCGAGCCGCAGGCAAAGCCGGGACCCGGTCGGGGCTGGGAAGCGGGGCGGCGAAGGAAGGGCTGGGGCGGCCGGAGCCAGGGGCCGCTACCTCGGTGCGGCGGTACAGCGTGGCCTCCCCGAAGGCGCCGCGGCCCAGGATGCGGATGGGGATGTAGTGCAGCTCCTCCTGCTCCGCCGCGCCGCCGCCGGCTCGTGGCCCCGGGCCGGAGCTGGGCCCCGGGCCCGAGTCCCCGCCACCCCCGGACTCGCTCCCAAAGTCCGAGTTGATGGAATCGCAGTGTCGCTCGTACTCGCCCAGCACCGACATGGTGGCGGCTGCGGGACCGGCCTGCGTGTCCCCAGCGGCGCTGGCCGCACTACGCCTCTCTCGCTTCAGACGCCGGCCCGCGGCTCCGTCAGCCCAGCAAACCCGCGAGGCTCCATGGTGGCTCCTTCCCCCTGACCCGGAAACAGTTCCGGGTGCTTCCGGCCCGGCGGGCTCTCCCTCCCGCCCCCAACGCCCTCACTGCCTTCGCTCGCCCACTTGCTTAGTCTCGCGGTCCCGGCTTCCCTCCCTCCCACCTGCCGCTGTGCGTGACAGGGAACCGGAGGCCTCAGGCTGCGGTAGGGGAGTCGCCTTCGGGTGTGTGGACCCCGCCCCCGATCCCTGGCCACGTTCCAAACAGCTTCGAGGTCCGGAGGTCGCCCAGTGGCTTTGTGGCGCCAGGCCTATCTCAAGGGCAGTGATTCCACGTGGAACAGTGCTCTTTGTTTAGTGAGATACTGAAGATACTCCAGTAATCGGAAATGCTTGCCTCCTGTCATCTCAGTCCGTGGGCCCAGTTATTGCTCCCGGAGCCACCCTAGGTCCCTCTTCTATGCAACTCCAAAAGTAATTCAAGTCAACTCTCCTTACACTCTTTTTCCAGATTTAACATTCTCCTTCCGTGTGTATTTCCACATCTTTGACCATCTCATTTCATGCAACTGTTCTTTAAAGCACTAGGTGTCAGACAGTGTTTCTGTGGGTGGGAAAGCTACAGGAAGGTGTTCCTTACCCGCAAGTCACTAAGAGAATTGTAATACAGTGAAAAAACATGTTCCATCAGTGACTGACCTTGGTCAACTTTACATCTCTAAGCTTTTTTTTTTAATCTGTAAAGCTGAAGTAACAGGACTAACATCACAGAGGTAACAGCTAACTTTTATTAAGTGTTATGTTCCTGACACTATGCTAAAGGTTTTCTTTCCTGGAGCCATCCCACTTAATCCTCATATTATTTTCATTCTATAGAAGGTTACACAGCTAGTAAGGAGAGCTGGGAGTCAAACCCAGTAATCTGGATCCACACCATTCAGAGAGCATGATGTTTTGGGACCAAGAGAAAGTTCTGTGGCTGGAGGCCAGGGTATATGTGGTATAAAAGCAAAAGAAGACAGGGCCTCAACTGTTGAGTTTGGCTTTCCTGGCAATAAAAAATTATTCAAGATTTTTAAGCAGGGGAGTATATGATTAGTAACTGTGTGTCCCAATTTGCTGGGGAAGTCCCAGTTCACACCTTTCCCCCAGGAATAACAGACCTTTATTTTGCTCAAGTGCCCAGCTCAGACAATAAACAATACAGTCACTTTATATAAGACCAAAGTTATATTTTACAAAGAACAATGTGGAGGACAAAGACTAGAGACAAGGAGACCAGTTAAGAGGAAATTTATAGTCTAAGAAAATAAGAGGCACTGAAGTATTTATCAGTGAGAGTAGAAAGGAAGTCCAGATTTAACAAATCCATCTGAAGAACATTTTTTTTAAACTTCTTAAAAACATTTTATTATTTTACCTGAGAGAGATAGGGACAGAAAGCATGAGTAGGGGAGGGGAAAGGGGACAAGCTAGCTCCCCACCAAGCAGGGAGCCTGATGCAGGCCTTGATTCCAGGACCCCAGGATCATGACCTGAGCCCAAGGCAGACACTTAACAGACTGAGCCACCCAGGCACCCTATCTGAGGAACATTTAGAACTTTGTGATCAGTTGAGATGTGGTTGATGAAGTAATTGTGAGTCCAGGAGATTCACTTTGTGATTTTTCATGAGGTGGACAGTGATAGCAAGCAGAGGAAGAAGATACCTGGTAGAACGGGATAGGGGAGTTGTGAAGGATGAGTTCACACTCCTACCTATGACCTCTCTACAGCTCATCAGTGACCCTTGTAAGGTATGATACCCTACACTCTGCATAAACATTCCACACTAGCTCTGAATAGGAGAGCACAAGGGACTTCTGTCTCCCTTGATCTGGGTGGAATATTTCTATTAGTATACTAGCCTTTGTAACAATAGTCTGCTTATACCGTACTTGTACTTCACAAAGCTGCTTTTCCACATCCAAAGCAATCCAAGGTAACACAGCTCTTCCACTAGATCACATCCTTATCTGCAAAGCTTGAAAATACTGCTGTCTTGTTATGTTCTTTATTGACTATCTCCATTCATTAGAATGTGAACTTCACAAGAGCCTGGATTTTGTACTCATTTACAACTATGTACCAGTGCCTAGAAAAGTGCTTGCTATTAAAAGCTTAAAAATTATTTGATGGTGGGGCACCTGGGTGGCTCAGTGGGTTAAGCCTCTGCCTTCAGCTCAGGTCATGATCTCAGGGTCTTGGGATCGAGCCCTACATCAGGCTCTCTGCTTGGTGGGCAGTCTGCTTCCTCTTCTCTCTCTGCCTGCCTCTCTGCCTACTTGCGATCTCTGTCAAATAAATAAATAAAATCTAAAAAAAAAAAAATAAAAATTATTTGATGGATAAATATTGGGTCATTATCACCTATATGTAAAACATTTTTTAAACCTAAATGCAAGCCCAACTGATAATCCCTGTCATATTTCATTATGTTGGTTTCATTCCAGTATGCCAGATTATATAGTTATTTTTAAATTTCTCAATTCATTCATTCAACAAACACTGAATACCAACTTGTGCCAGGTGCTGAGTTACAACAGAAAACAAAAATAACGTGGTTCCTACTCTCATGGAGCTTACAGTCCATATAACAAATAACTAGGCAATTACAACTTTTCGGTGCTATAGTTAAGTACAAGCTCCTAGAAAGGAATTTAGGAGAGGCATCTTTCCAAGCCAAACTTGCTGGGTTGATGAAGGTTTTCTGGAGAAATATGCAAAATGTTAAGTCAGTGATGGCTAAACAAAGTAGGGAGATCATTCTGGATAGAGGCCATTTCAGCTACCTCCTCCTATTCATTACAAGGCACTTTGAGGATAGGTATTGCTTCTTAATTATCTGAGTCTTCTCCAGAGTTTAACTCAGCACATTAAACAGAATATATGTTCAATAAATGTGGTTTTTTCTTTCAGTTAAAAGAATGGAAAAGGTAATTACTTAAAATCGAGAGTAAAGAGGTTTCAGCCACAGCTTTCTCATTTTATTCTGGCATCTTTGCCATGAAGAATGATAATTTTCTGTAGCTTGGTTAGCCTGGTATTACAAATTGTTTGAGTTATAATGCATAGATACAAGCTTAAGAGACAAATGTCCTGTTCTCTTAGAGAGTATGGAACAGAAACACTCGTGCTCAGTTCTTCATTATACTGGATACAAATGAAACTAAACATCTGGTCTTTGAATATTCATAAATCCAGAAGTACTGAACATTCTGAAGATATAACTGATTTCAGACTGCCTTTGGTCATAAATGGATATATGTTGTATTTTAACAAGTAAACAGGATGCTATATAGCAGAAGTTCCCAGTTGTGAATGGCAGATCCCTGGGGCCACAGAGTCACTGTAAAGATTAAAAAATCTACCAAAGTACCAAGCGAAGTCTGTACCTTCACTTTCCAATATTAGCCTCTAGCTACATGCAGCTATTAAACATCTGAATCGCGGCTAGTCTGAATGGAGATGTGCTGTAGCTGTAAAATGCACAATGGACTTCAAAGACTTTGTATGAGAGAAAGAAAGAAAAATACTCGTGGGGTGTCTGGGTGGCTCAGTCGGTTGGGTGCCTTACTTCAGCTTGGGTTATGGTCTTAGAGTCCTGAGATCCAGCCCCATATTGGGCTCTCTGCTCAGTGGTGAGTTTGCTTCTCCCTCTCCCTCTGCCATTCCCACTGCTTGTGCTCTATGTCAAATAAATAAAATCTTAAAAAAAAAAAGTAAAATATTCATTAATCATTCTTATATTGATTGCATGTTGAAATGCTCTTTTGGATATGTGAGACTGTATTATTAAAGCTAATTTTGCCTGTTTCTTTTCACTTTACTGTGATACTAGAAAATTTAAAACTATACATGGGGTGTATGTTATGTGGGATACCACTAGAGCAGACTGAATAATTAATACGCCAAACACATACTACCATTTAACAAGCATATGATACTGCTGAGATGATTAAGTTCATTTAAAAGTTTGGCTGAATTCGTTCACCGTTTATGTTCTGTGAAAGTAAATCATCAGTGAGAAATAAGACATTTTTAATATTAAAAATTATATTCAAATTTGGGAATCCCTACTTTATAGACCATAGATTCACTGACAAATTATCTGTTTTTTGGAGGACTGGAGGTTGAGGGTAAATAAGATGCCAGCCTTCAGGTTGACTCTTGGAAAGGAGCTTTATGAAAAATGTTCAACTGTAAGTAAAAGGAAGGAGAAAATCGCCTTAACCCACTGGACTGGGTTTTATATATGTAATGGGCAAAAAAGCAAGTCCTGAGAGGTTCTAAACTGGGAGGGGAATTTTAAGAATGAATGTAAGGGAGAGGACACTCGGGAAATAATTCCCATAGCAGTTTCCCAAAGAGAAGCTACAGAAAATGCTTGGCTTACAGAACCCTACTTTAGCCTTTCTGAAGATGTTAATTATTAAGTTTATATACACATTATATATAGCTTACATATTTATATAGGAGATAATAAAATTGTCTTAGCTCAAATAAACTTTATCGATCTGCAGTAAATCACATAGAACCTTTTCTCTAATTTATCACGGGTAACTTGCCATACTTTAAAACTGAAGAAAATGGAAGAATTATTGCCAATTCAGACAAAGATACTCAATACACCTAAAATGGTTTCTGCTACCATTTATTTGAGAAAATTTACACAAAAATCCCCGATCCAACATTTACAAGTGAATCTGTAGAAATCCCACATGCCTCTTTCCATTAAGCAAACAGACAAATGGCTAATGACAGGAATTTATGACAATGGTATAACAGCACTTAAACTGTATCATTCCCCTATCTGTATTATACAGACTGTGTTGAAAAGGCTCGAAATGGCGGAAAGCAGAAAAACTCTTCATTTTTTAAGCTGATTTACTCTTGCACTAGATTTCTATCAAAGGCAAATAATTTTTACTTTTTTGATAAAATGAAGGTGTAATTATCAATGAACTTTAAACTGAAAGCACAAGTGTCTGAGCTGGTATTTTTGACATGTGAGTAAAAAGGAAAGAATGGAAAAAAAAAATCCCAGTTTCACAAAGTCACACTCAGAAACAGAAACATCATTGAAATAAAATATTCTCCTCTCCTACCTTTTTCTTTGCCATTTTGTCAAAACAGAAAAACTTTCATTGCTTCTGAAAAAGGGGAAAGGCACCATTCAGAAATATGAGAGTTTCTTATTAGGCTAAAGGTACTGAACAAAATTTAACCTTTAGACCTCTAAGAATGGATCTGACCCACAAATACGGTTATTCTCTTCCCTACTTGAATGTATCCTCTGTCATCTAGTGTATGTAATACCACAGATGGACTTTCTCAACATCCCTTGTCCTTATGTTCAGGATTTGGCCTCCAGGTTCTCAGGAGCCATACTCAATTCCCACCAGCAGAAGGCAATGTTGCACAAGTTAATGCCACACCAGAGGCATTCATAGAAGTCAAGAGTCGGGGATAAAGGGCTTTCGGGTTCACAGCAGCTGGAACATTAACAGCCCGAGATTTTAACAACATAACTCACTCCCTCTTTTACTTTTGTATTTTACCCTGGTCATCACAACAGTGTTGTTAATTCTAATGCACTGCTTAACTGCAAGCTATATGCCCTAAGTCCTGTAATTCTTGTCTCTGCAGTTAGACAAAGCCCTGTAACAGCCAGCAGGGGTTAAGGGAGTACAGAAAGGACAGTCTCCTATCCATTTTCCTGGGTGAAATGGAGAATTTTCAAGTGACATTATTTTTCTTAACTGTCCACAAACATGCTCATTTGTAACCATACCTTTGCTTACTTAATGGCCTTTAGGCACCTTACATTCCCATAGTAATTCTTGGCTTTGTGTTTGCAACATTCAGTTTCAAGTATCTGTTCTATTCATAATCCTCCCAGATGTGTTTTTCTTAGACCCCAAATGTCTTAATTTGCTAGATGGAACACATAAGGACAGGAATTAAGTCAGTGACCGGCCACATAAGAGTAGTTGGTAAATTTTACTTGTATTTTCCTTGCTAGAAATTATGTTAAAAATTCAAGCAACCACATATCTGACAAAGAACTTGTATCCAGGATATATAAGGAACTCTGTAACTTAGTAGAAAAAACAATAAAAAGGATAGGAAAGGATCTTTCATTGAGGAAGATATATGGACGATAAATAAGCACATGAAAAGATGCTCAACATCATCTGCCATTAGGAAAATGCAAATTAAAACCATAATGAGGCGTTACTAGACACACCTATGAGAATGACTACAATAAAAAATAACAATAGCAAATACTGGAGAGGATTTGGAGAAATTGGACTGGTCACATGTTGCTGGTGGGAAGGCAAAATGGCAGTCACTCCAAGAAGAGAGTAGGATGGTTTCTTACAAAAATAAACACGTGCTTATCATACAACCCAGCAACTGCCCTCTTGGGCATTTATTTATCCCAGAGAAATGAGGACTTATGTTCACATGAAAACCTGTACATGAATGTTCACAGCAGCTTTAGTAGAAATGGCCAAAAACTGACAATGACCCAATGTCCTTCAATGGGGGAATGGTTAAACAAACTGTGGTACCTGCGTACCATGAAACAGTCCTTAGCAATAAAAAGAAGCAAGTCATTGATAACATGCAGCAATGTGGATGGATTTCAAGGGAATTATGCTGAATTTTAAAAGCCAATCTCAAAAGGTTACATACTGTATGATTCCATTTATAAAACATTCTTGAAATGACAAAATTAGAGATGGAGAACAGATTAGTGGTTGCCAGAAGTTGGGGCGTTGGGGGAAAGAAGGGAGCTGGCTATGGTTATAAAAAGTAGTAGTACAGGGATACGAGAGTTGGGACTGTTCTCTATCTTGCAGTGGTGATCACACAAATCCACACCTGATAAAGCTGCACAGAGCTAAATACACATAAATACACAAAAGAGGTTCGAGCAGTTGAGCACAAATATTTTAATTCTCTAAAATGAAGTCCTCTTTAAGAGTTATGTACAGTACAAAGCTCATTTCTATGAGATGTCCATCTGTCACCCTTTCAAGAGACATGAATTTATGAAAGGAAATCACCAGAAGCTACCTAAACATTTCAGCTAAGGGTCAAGAGAAAGCGAAGTGTGTTTTCACAAAGAAATCCAAAGAGGACAATCAGAATGAAACAAGTTCAACATGGTCATACAAACCTTGGTAAGGAACTAAAGTGGAAGCCCAAGCTGGTGAGCAAGTAGGAAAAGGAAAGAAAACATGGTTCAAACAGATCACAGGAGGAAACCCAGTACAAATGCTGACTTTGGCATTACCTAGGTAACCCCTATTTTTTGTTATAGAGGACTCTAATAATAGTCCTATCGTTGCAAAACTAGTCCCAATGCTACCAAGTTAAAAAGAAGTCTCTCACTGACTTGTTGGGTGTAGGCAGTAACCCCTGTCCTCCCACACCAAAAGAGATCAGTTCTGGCAAGAAAGCTCCAATGTGCCTTGACAGTGCTGTTAGTAGGATGCCCTAGGTCAGGCATGTCCCAGTGATGTTCAGCCGGCCGAGATACACGGTGGGAGGAGACTGGGCCTTATTACTCAATCAACTTCTTGGCCTTGAAGAAGCGACGCAGGTAGAAGACCTGCCAGGTGGCTAGTCCAATGAGGCAGAACATTGAAAAGATGCTGAAGTACAGGACCCGAGTGTTTGTTGACTCTAAAAAAACAAAAGTGTTATAAGGCAATAAAGTGAGGCTCAGCAGGCTACACAGCGGCGAGGGGGGAAAGTAAATAATTAACTTCACTCAGGCCCTAGACCTGACAGTAGATTTTGGATTGTTTTTTTCTTAAAAGTTCACTGTTCTGGAAGAAAAAAAAAAAATTCACTGTTCTACATATAAATGTTAGAAATTACAAAGATTACTACTGTCAGTTTGATACTCAATAAGCTGAGAATATGGTCAACTGCATACCACAGAAATTTCTATTCCCTGGAAAATCTAACAAAGCTCATGTACCTGGAGAAGCAGCAACAGTGAAGTAAGGGATCATCCCATTCCCCCATCCCTATCTGGCAAAACTGAGAAAAGAGCTCGATCCCCTTTATGAAGAAACCAGAGCTGCTCTCCCCTCACCATTGGTATCTCGCATCTCCTCCTCTCGCTTCTTCATGTAGGCAAAATCGTTAACGATGGATTCTGAAAGGTCTTCTAAGCGTCGGAGCTCCACCTCTAAAGGCTTGAGCTTCTCAACCTTGGCAATCTGGAAAAGAAAGGAATTATGAACCCACTCCTTGACAAAACTGCTTTAGTCTAGAACACAAGGCGACAGATGAGTCTTTGAAAAGTTTCACCAAACCCGGGGCACTTGGCTGGCTCGGTTGGTAGAGCATGTGACTTTATCTCAGGGTTGTGGGTTTGGGCCCCATGTTAGACGTAGAGATTACTTAAAAATAAAATCTTTTAAATTTTTTTTTTTTAAAGGTTTTATTTATTTTTCAGAGACAGAGGGAGAGAGCGCGAGCGAGCACAGGCAGACAGAGAGGCAGGCAGAGGCAGAGGGAGAAGCAGGCTCCCTGCCGAGCAAGGAGCCCGATGTGGGACTCGATCCCAGGACCCTAGGATCATGACCTGAGCCGAAGGCAGCTGCTTAACCAACTGAGCCACCCAGGCGTCCCCTAAAAATAAAATCTTAAAAAAAAAGTTTTACCAAACTTAAAATCTTTTCTGTTACCACTCTAACATATTTTAAAATCTGGGCTTCTGTCTTTCCGCACAGATGTTCCTATGTTTCCATCTCAGACTTTTTTGATACTTTAACTTTGATTAAAACCTCCTTGGAAGTACTATAGTATGGTAGGTTATAAAGTGAAATATTTTCCCAAGATTTCTTATTTTATTGTTTAAAAGATTTTATTATTTATTTAAGAGAGACACAGCAAGAGAGGGAACACAAGCTGGGGGAGGGGGAGAGGAGAAGCAGGTTTTACACTGACCTTCTACTCATGTCCAAGAAAGAAACATTTATCAGCAGTTGGAGTCATTATTAGTCAGACGTGATTTTAAAAGAAACCCTCCAAATTCCCAATACACAATGCACAGGAATGAGAGTATATCTAACTATAACATCAAGATAACAACTCAAACGATAACAACTCAAACTATAAAATTAGAGAATTCTGGTTTGCTCCTTTAAATCCCACAATAGCTTTAGGGTTTATATTGGAGCTCCAGAGCCCAGATGAATCCTAGCTTTGCTAAAAAACCAAAAACCAAAAAAGGCAAAAACAAAGAACACTACATTTTTTTTTTAAAGAATTACATAGCCAGTTATCAAAAGAAATCTCCGAGGACTTCCCTGTATGCTAAAGAAGGAAGGATGTGAGAAAGGAATGAACTGTTTTCCTTTCTCAGCCTAGACCACTGTGAAACCTCCAAGAGTACCTAGTAACTAAAGGCAGATATGACAAAAGCAAAGATTTCATTATTCAATTTTTGGTTTTTTTCCTATCAATCTAAGACTCTGATTTACTTTTAAAATGAGGATATACCACCAGAGTTTTCTAGATCTTAACTCATATACCAGTTGCTCTTAGATCTTTTCTACATAGAGAATTCATCAAAAATTCTTTTTCTGTGGGTGCCTGATGGCTCAGTTAAGCATCTGCCTTCAGCTCAGATCATGATCCCGAGGTCCTAGGATCGAGCCCCTCGTCGTGCTCTCTGCTCAGTGGGGATTCTGCTTCTCCCTTTCCCTCTGCTCCCCTGCTCATGCTCTCTCTCACTCTATCTCAAATAAATAAATAAAATCTTTAAAATTTTTTTTCTGTATCTGCTTTACTCTCTATTTATTTTATGTTCTCTATAGAACTCCCTACCTTTTCTTCTCTTTTGTCCAATTCACCTTCTTTGTTCTTTTTCAGTTAATGTTAACAGCAGTTAACATGGGATGAATAGAAGAGTTTAAGGGTGTCTTATGCTCTCTTTGCTCATCTACATTCTGCACTGAACATGTGAAGTTACTGAAAATTAAAGTTATTTGGGGAAACCTGGGTGGCTCAGATGATTAAGCATCTGTTTTCGGCTCAGTCTGAGATCTCCAGGTCCTGGGATCAAGCCCCACATCTGGCTCCCAGTTCAGTGGGGAGTCTGCTTCTCCTTCTCCCTCTGCCTCTCCCCCTGCTTGTGCTCTCTTTGCCTCTCTTTCTCTCTCAAATGAGTTAAGTAAAATCTTAGAAAAAACATTTAAAAAGTCACTTAAAATAAAACTAGAAATTGCTGTTAGAATGTGGATATAAAAATTAAGTATTTATTTATTTATATATTTTTAAAGACTTTACTTATTTGAGAAAGAGAGAGCACAAGCAGGCAGAGTGGCAGGCAGAGGGAGAGAGAGAAGATGATTCTGATGTGGGACTCGATCCCAGGACCCTGGGATCATGACCTGAGCCAAAGGCAGCCATTTAACCAACTGAGCCACACAGGCATCCCTTAAGCTTATATTTAAATAAGGTACATAAAGTGTGATGACTCTGCAATGATCCACTTAAGTTTTCTTAGACTAGATGTACATTTTCTTACATTCGTAAAGTGTTGGCTTAGAATAAATGACATGACTGACAGCTAGAAACAGAATGAAGCTAACGGACTGTAACATTTAACTAATGGTTTTAATGCATTTAGCTAACTCTCCTAGCTTAATGCCCAAATGCCAAATTTTGTCATTAATTTAGAATACGTACCTGTTCATCTCGTATAGAGCCACAGAGCAAAAAAATTCCCCAGGGAAAAGATATCAATACAAGATATATATAAAAAGCTCAGCTTTCGCCTGTTTAACACTTTCCCTCCTGGTTTATACTTTTATCTCCAAAGCTTCCTGAATGAGATAGTATAAAAGCAATGGCATGAAATTTCTTTAGCAACAAATGATTTAGGGTTCTCTAAATAGAAACTTGCAAAAAGAACTGGAAATGAAACTATGGCCCTGCCTCTATCAGCTGAAAATATTCTTTATTTTTAAGATTTTATTTATTTGAAGGGGAGGGGAAGCAAGCACAAGCAGGGGGAGCCACAGAGGGAGAGGGATTAAACAGGCTCCCCGCTAAGCAAGGAGCCCAACAGGACCCTGCAATCCTGACCTGAGCTGATAGCAGAAGCTTAACCAACTAAACCACCCAAGCGCCCCTGAAAATATTCTTAAAAAAAAAAAAAATATATATATATATATATATATATATATATTATATTGAAGACTACTTCTAATCCTCCTCACCTTTTTTGTTAAATGACAATAGGCCAAATGCCTAAAACCTGAAATGCCCTAAAACCTAAAAAACCGAGTAAACCTGGTATTCAGAATGGCCTTTGTAGATTACAGACCAAAAATCCTGCTCCCAATCCTTTCCTTTTCTGATGTTTCATTTATTTTTTTGTTGTACAAGCAACACATAAACATGCTCTCTTGCTACACATGTCAACTATTCAGAAGCAAAGGGAACAAAAATAAAAAGCCTACCTTCTTCACATGGCTCCTCAATTTCCATTACTCACACATTCCTTCTCAAAGGTAACCATGGTCATGCATTTGGTGTGTATCCTTCTAGACCTTGCTAGAAAGATACACGCTATTTATGCTTTGGTGTGCATATAAATGTACACAGAAACACACAATTAAAAACATATTTATTAATGGGGGTCTAACTGCACACATTGTCCACAGCTTGCTTTTTTTCATTTAATAAGATCTTTCCAAAAACTTATGTGCTTATAGATTCACCTTTTCTTCTTAACTGCTACCCAGGATTCCATACTGCCTACAGGTCATTGTTTACTTAATCATTCAATTCCCCAACTTTTTTCCAGTAGAGGCCCTACTCCAAACTCTAGTTCTATTCATAACCACACAGCCCAATTCCCATTTTCCTGATGCTGGAAATGTTGTTGATGTTATTTCCTCAATGAAATAACCCTTACTCAACCCTTTCCTTAATTTGGTAAATTATTTTCAGTCTTCTATGAGTGGGATGAAGGTCTCTTTCCCTAAAACACATCTCTGCCTAACAAACAGCTTTTTTTACTTGATATTTATTTTAAATCTAGGAAAGTTAAAGAAGTGTCAAGAGACTAAAACAATGTTGAAAACCAACTTTCTATTCCAACCATCTAACACATCGTGGATACTCAATGGAAAGTAACAGTAATAATGGATTTATATTTACATTTAATCTACCCCTAGAGATTAAAAAAAAAAATGTACAAAGTGGTCTTTAAAAAAAAACAAAAACATTTTAAGACCCTAACCACAGTGCTTTCTTGAGTGCTTACTATGTGCAAGGAATAAAGATAAATGATGATCTCTGCTCCTAAGAAACTCATAGTCTGGTGGGGAGGCTCATATAAAAAGCTATAACCATAATATAAGGCATTATATATTAACTTCTACAACACAGGCACACATTAAAAGTGAAAAGGAAAGAAAATAGCCCAAGATTAATCATAGCTGCAAGGATAAAGGAAAGCTTAACAGGAAGTGGGGGAGGTGGGTCTCACAAATGCCGCAGGATTTTCAAAGAGATGAGAGAGAAAGACATTCAAGGCTGAGGGGAACTTGCAAACCAAAACACGGAGGCAGGACACTGCAGGCAGACCTTGTTTAGATTGTACATTGTCTGATGTGTGTGTGCATGTGCGTGTACTCAACACACACCCATTCTTGGGGGAGGGTGATTGGTAATCGCAAATATAATGCTCAAAAATTCAGGTGGAGCTCAACTGAGCAGAGGATGAAGAAAGTAGTATAAAGAATTAGATCTATCAGTATATATCCACAATGTGTATATATTTTATCCCTTATAATCTTGCTTAATCCTCATAACCCTATATAAGGTGAATATTATTATCCCTAAAATTTTCAGATGAGTAAATTAAGATTCAAAGTGTTAAATAACTTGCCCAAGTTCTCAGAGCTTGATGGGAATGGAGACTGGAATCCAAGTCTGAATTTATATTTTATTCTAAAGGTAATAAAAGTTGATGAAGGAGACTAGCAGACTCCAGTAAGTTTTTTCTGGATCAAAGGTTAAGTGATCAAGCTGTATTAGGCCACAAGGATCTGGGTAAGTTGTCCAGTTTTAGTCAAACTTCCCTGGTTTCATGCTGCTATTATTTTAATTTTTACAGACTAAGAGAGTAAAAATGTTATGCAAATTGTCATCACTATTCTTTTTTTTTTTTTTTAAAGATTTTATTTATTAATTTGACAGACAGAGATCACAAGTAGGCAGAGAAAGAGGGAGAAGCAGGCTCCCTGCTGAGCAGAGAGCCCAATGCGGGCTCGATCCCAGGACCCTGGGATCATGACCTGAGCCAAAGGCAGAGGCTTTCACCCACTGAGCCACCCAGGCGCCCCTTGTCATCACTACTCTCAGGAAGACCCTCTTCGCTTGCCCAGGACTAAGTATTCAATGAGTATCATCAAGACTTTTATCATAGTCAGTACAAAAAGATAACAAGAACATCTGTATCAAAAATCCTCACGGACTATTGTTCTGCTCTTCCTAAAATGTGTGATTTAATGTTCAAAGTGTCTGTAAGAATGTGAAATTACACCTGTTTCACGCCAGCACACCATTATCCCAGTCTACTTCCTTCTCTCTCCTTAGGCTGGAAGGGTGATCTGTATTTTGCCAACAGCTTGATGAAAGCAAAGCCTACTTGACGTTATGTACCAGAGGTTGTCCACTAGAGGGTAGCATTCCCCCTGTAAACTGTACAATGGCCATTCAATGAAGAGTACTAGAGCTACAAAGGAGTTCATTTGACAAATGAAACTGAAGTTTCTGCAGTTATCAAGTCCACTGGGTGAACACCAGGCCTAGCAGATCCACGGTCTCTTGAACGCCTAGACAAGGTCACCAGAGCATTTATTCAGCATCAGAACTGCAAAGTTCTGCTGCTGTAAAATGCAAGCAAAATCATACCTTTGATTTCCAAAAGCCTATCTGCTCAGTGTACCCAAATCCTTCCTATCTTTCAAGCCTTAACCATGAAGCTTCCTTTAACCACTTCCGTCAACACCAACTCCCTCTTTCCTAAAGTCCTACAACACTCAGACCGTGCCACATAATTAATAATCATACACTATCATAGTCACATTGTTTTTTCCCCAGCTAGTCTGGCCCCTGAACTCACACAATGTATACTTTGTGCAGCATCCCCATTTGATGCCTTCTTCAGAGGCGCCAAGTTTCTCATAGGAGATTAATAAGTGTTGTTGGTGTCCCGAAGCAAGGCTTCTTCAGAGAACTCTGCATCTACTCTGACCTAGTGCTCAGGAGAAAGTCTTCCCTATCATGCTCTCTCTCATCTGTGGTGGTCAGGACAGCTTGGAAAAGCTGCAATTCAGAAAGCTTTTCCCTGCATATTTCCAAAAATACGTGAAATTACCCTTCTTTTTTTTTTTTTTAAGACTTCATTTATTTATTTGACAGAGATCAGAAGTAGGCAGAGGCAGGCAGAGAGAGAGGGAAGCAGGCTCCCCGCCGAGCAGACAGCCTGACACGGGCTCGATCCCAGGACCCTGGGACCATGACCCAAGCCGAAGGCAGAGGCCCCAACCCACTGAGACCCAGGCGCCCCCAAATTACCCTTATTTTTTTTTTAAGATTATTTATTTATTTACTTGAGAGAGAGATGGTGAGAGAGAGCATGAGCGAGGAGAAGGTCAGAGAGAGAAGCAGACTCCCCGTGGAGCTGGGAGCCTGATGCGGGGCTCGATCCTGGTCCCGGGATCATGACCTGAGCCGAAAGCAGTCGTCCAACCAACTGAGCCACTCAGGCGTCCCCCAAATTACCCTTCTTAAGCCATATCCAAATCTTCTACTGTCCTAGTGATGACTTGAACCTAGAATTCAGAGTTATATGTAATTACACCAAGGAAACGTTCTCTGAAAAACTTCTTAAAACACACATGAAACCGTACTCTATATAGAGAATTATTGGATTGTTTTCCTTGGTAGAGCACTGAAACTCAAGAGAAGCTTCTTGGGATAAGCCAATTTCAGTCAAATTGCTGTTACCTCCACACTCCCCACCAGAGCCCCCCAAATTTTAGAAGAGTAATAGTGGAGATCATCTAGTCTCCATAATGAAGATAAAGAAGGCAGACCTCAGCCAAAGACAAGTCTACTTGTGTGGGGAGATATGTGAATCACAAGCCTTTTCACAGAGGCTCAAAAGGTCAAGAATGTGCCAGCATACGGCCAGACTATATAGCCAATCTTAGGGTTATATGGAATTTAGCATGATCCTATTTACTTTATCAGAGTTTTCAGAAAGGGTAGGCAAAGGGAGCAAAATCTACTGAACTAACCAAGCTAAGGGTCCGGTTCCTTGCCCATACGTTATTCCATTTAGCTCATGTTGAAAGAAGTATTTTGGAGCTAGTACACAGAACCAGAGTTCTTCCTCCCTAAGGGCACTCACAAAAAGTAGAACTTTTGGAAAGTCTTCAGCTGTTGCTCCAACAAGGGCAACGGTTTTTGGTATACACATTGACAGCAAATGATACACTAACAGAACTCACAGGCACAACAGGATTTGAGTTGTGCTGAAAATGCCACATCAAGAAGGGACATAAACTGCCTCAGAGTTAGAGGATGGGTCAGATAGCTCCTTCTTCGTGGGATAGTTACTGCCTTCATTTCTGCAACTGCAGGATCAGACAATTAGTTCTCCTAAGCAGCTGCTCTAGTTCCACAGACCACAAACTCAAAAAACAACAACAACAACAAAAAAACCAAAAAAACCCCAACTGGCTCAATTCACATACTGACTCTAAAGAGATGTGCCCCCCTCACCCCCAACCATGGGCAAAGACAGTGGTGAAAGGTCCTTAAAATTCAACACAGGAAATCAAGTGCTTTATTTCTGAGGACATAAGCATTCTGAACTCTTTAAAGAATTCAAACTACGAGACTCTATGCTTCTTTATAACAGGACAACCATTCCAGCTTCTAAATATCATCTTACATTTGTACCGTTTACATACTAACTTCACATGCACTGATTAAGTAAATCCTCTCTAACAATTTAGCAGGCACTGGAACCCTCTGGCCCAGCTACTGAAACACTACTATTCAATTTTACAAAATTGCAAGGGACTTTAGAATCATGAAGCCCACAACTGCGAGGGAGAAACTTAAAGAAATGTGCCACCTCCCCAAAGCCAAATGGTTATACCAATAGGCCCAAATCCTCTGGAGATAGAAGCTATTACTTCAAGGGCCTGAAATTAAATGCCTCAGAACCTCTACATACACTCAGTGCTCTCTGGTAATTAACCAAAGAACAAGTGTTTCTATTATTCATGTTCTTGTCACAGGCATTTGCTGAGAGACAAGTAACAGCTATTTCTAAGCAAGATTCAAGGGAGCCTAGCCACTGACTGAGGAAAGGGCTGCTTTTGGCCTGTGTTGAAACCACTTCTCTGCCTCAGTTTGCTTTTGGCGGGCCGGGGGTGGGGGGCTGGCTGGTGGTAAGATCGCCAAAAAGAGTAGTAGCAGGAGTTAGTTTCTTGGTTAAGAAACAGAATTTAGAGCTGTGTTGTAACTATGTGCGTAAGGACGCTTAAGACGTGCCAGACTTCCAAAGCAGGAAGCAGGCAAAGGAAGTGCTGTGGTTTCCTTTCTGCTAGGGATTCCCCTCTTGGGTTAAGCAGAAGGTCAGGAAAGATAAAAGCCCTTCCCCAATGTCAACAAAGTCCAAGGATGGTAGACATTCCAGGAGGAACAGTTTTAACATGCTTTGTGACAGAGATGTCCACATCATTTTCCATGTAAACTCACAAAAATGCCCTCTGTTTTAGAGGGGAAAATGGTATTTAATGTCTAATCAAGTGCCCTATTACTTAATATAATGGCAGCCATCGTATCAGGAGGAAAAAGTTACAACAGGTAAAATTTCTGGTGTAACAATGCACGCTGGCTTAGAGAGCGGTGTCAGACAGCAGCAGTCATCGAAAACTGAAAATCATCTTCTACCTCAGAATAACTGCAACAAGGTTTTCTCTTTACCTTATAATAGCATTTTTACAACATCTTATTTAAATATAATTAAGATTGCCCTCAACCGTCAAAGTTTAAAAAGGATTATTTCAATTTACTCTTCATTTCATCAAATAAAGAGGCTCTCTTGCTTTCTTTCTGTTTTTTAACTAAACCAGCTTAGACACAGAAACAAAGCAATTCAAAGTCTCTACCAGGAACTATCTTCCATTCACTACCTCTAGCGCCTCCCTCCCTCCTGTTGATCACCTACAAATAACTCAGCCTTGTGTTCTTCTACTGGACATCTGAACTATGAAAAAGAGGAAAGACTTGAGCTGCAATTGTTGTACTGCTACTTCCTGTTGGAGAATTAGCTGGTCACTTCCAATCTTCTTCCATTTTAGGACATTTCCCTCCCAGGTCCTGACCAAAGATGGAGCAACGTTCTGTGGGTCCACCAGTCCCAGAAAATTCTCTCAAATCACTTAAATCAACTTTCTTCTATTTAGTTTACATTCTTTAAAAAAACATTTACATTTCCTGTCCCCCACCTCTTCTTCATACCTTCAGGTCCTGTAGTAAGATTTCTGATCTGGGTAAAAACACTCAACTTTCTGTAAAGACCAATCCTCCAGTCTTAAATAGTTCTTGTGGCTTTGGGGATTTTTAAAAGGTTTTATTTATTTGAGAGAAAGAAAGAGAGAGAAAGTACACCTACAAGCAGGGGGAGGAGGAGAAGGAGAGGGAGAAGGCGACTCTCCACTGAACAGGGAGCCCAACATGGGGCTCAATCACAGGGCCCTGAGATCATGAGTTGAAGGCAGATGCTTAACGAACTGAGCCACCCAGGGGTCCCTACACACCAACACTGTCTACGGGGTAGTTGGTTCAGTCATTTGGCTGAAGCCACAGCCAGAATTATTGTTCAAGGCTGTTAACACAACTTTTTGTATCCATAAGATTGTAGCTGGTTGTCACATGACTGCTGAGAAAACAAAAGCCTTCTGGGCAAAGCACAGCCAATTGGCCTGATTGGGTCACAGAAGCCTCATAGCACAGCACACTACTACTGGCTGTTAGAGCAGGACATACCTCTTCGTAATTTTTCGCCTCCACTCCGTGCTTCATGTCTAGAATCACGAGTTGATCAGGTATCCGCCCTGTTCCTGAGAAAGAAATCAAAAGATTCATTGTGTAGAATATTTAAAATTCCGGGAAATCACCCACCCACCCTCCCTCTCTCTAACCCCTACCCTCTCAATAGAGGGAAACAGCCACAACTCCTCCCCCTACTCAGCTGCAGAAAATTCCTGGCTCTGGCTAAAATCACAAGCATTCCAGACAAAGCCTCTATCTGTGTGGGGTGCCGGAAAGCAACGAGAACATGCTGCTGGCAAACATCTCTGAGCCGGCAGGACACAAGACACTGCAGCTGGTACTGCACAGGGACAGGAGAGCAGAAGAGACAACGTAGAGGCTTACTGGATTAGGAAATAAAAGTCAAGTCAAAACAGTGTAAAACTGAGTGGTATATGGACCAATAGGTAGTGGGCACCAACTAAGACTGCAAGGTATATTCCCACATCTGAAAAGAGTGCCCTGTCAAATTTTGGAAAAAAAAAAAAAAAAAAAAAAAAAAGGATTATTGAGTATATGCTAAGCTTGGATTTACTTAACATAAACATGAGTACTGAAAACATCACAGAATTTAGCTAATATTCCACTTTAATTCAAGCCTTTGGTTCAATGTAAGGACATTTCAGTAGGTCGGTAAAATGTTATAGGACCCACAAAACACTTAAAAGAGAAACAGCCCAAGAAGAACACTTGTAAAGAAGAGTACAATTTTCAGGGACGCTACTTAGAAAGAGAAATGTCTATTTGGGACAGGAATGCCAACAGAGCTAGGCTCATATTAGAAAAGGTAAACTGATTCAGCTTGATCAAAAAAGAATTTAATCTTAAATCAACAGGTAGGAGAGATAAAAAGAGTCAAGCGTCCCAGAAAACTGCTCAGCCTTAGTCCCCACGAATTCACGTAATTATCTGTGAAATAGAAAACTGCCTCTACGGGGCGCCTGGGTGGCTCAGTGGGTTAAAGCCTCTGCCTTCGGCTCGGGTCATGGTCTCAGGGTCCTGGGATCGAGCCCCACGTCGGGCTCTCTGCTCAGCCAGGAGCCTGCTTCCTCCTCTCTCTCTCTCTGCCTGCCTCTCTGCCTCCTTGTGATCTCTCTGTCAAATAAATAAATAAAATATTAAAAAAAGAAAAGAAAAGAAAAGAAAACTGCCTCTATGGGGGGCACCTGAGTGGCTCATTTGATGAAGTGTCTGCCTTTGGCTCAGATCATGATCCCAGAGTCCCGGGACATCCCGTCGGGCTCAGAGCCTGCTTCTCCCTCTGCCTGCCACTCCCCCTGCTTGTGCGCTCGTGCTCTCTCTCTCTCTCTCTCTCTCTCTCTGACAAAAAAATAAATAAATAAATTCTTTTTAAAAACCCTGCCTACATGGAATTAGGAGTTTAGGGCAACAGTGCCACTTAAGCAAGGGAGTTCTTCCAAGCTACAAGCCAGAGAGAATAGTACTACACTCTGCGTCTTGAAGCTTCTGAAATTGACTGAAGTCAATTCAATAACTACTCAGTGAGAACACACCAGGTGACTGAATTACAATCTCTGCCTTCAAATAATTCGATGGGGATCTAAGACAAGCATGCGTAAGAGCTACGATCCAAATGCAAAGCAGTAAAAATCTGAAGAGGAAAAAAACCAGTTCAGATAATCCCAGCTATGGAGTAGCTGTGGACAGACTTTACTAAATAGAGAGAGCACCTGAAGTCAAGGACAATGTACTCTACGCAAAGGGCAAAAAAAGCACAGGCAAGGGCTCAAACACTGAAATGAGTATGGATGTTTAAAAGACAGTTAAGAAGTTCTTTTAGACAGATTAGAAGGATCAACCTGAAAAGCAACAGAGGGGTGCCCGGTTGACTCAGTTGGTAGCACATGTGGCTCTTGCTCTTGGGTTGAGTTTGAGCCCCACACTGGGTGTTAAGAGATTAGTCAAAAATAAAACAAAAATCTTAAAAAAAAATGCACATCAGGGGCGCCTGTGTGGCTCAGATGGTTAAGCATCTGCCTTCAGCTTAGGTCATGATCCCAGGATCCTGGGACTGACTCCCGTCAGGCTCTTTGGTCAGCAGGTAGCCTGCTTCTCCATCTGTCTGCCATTCCCCCTGCTCATGCTCTGTCTCTCTCTCTAACAAATAAGCAAATAAAAATCTTGGGGTGCCTGGGTGGCTCAGTTTGGGTGTCTGCCTTCAGCTCAGTCATGATCCCAAGATTTGGGAATTAAGCCCTGCATCAGGCTCCCTGCTCAGCAGGGTGCCTGCTTCTCCCTCTTCCGCTCCATCTGCTAATATTCCCTCTCTTGCTGTCTCTCTGTCAAATAAATAAACAAAATATTCAAAAATAAATAAAAATAAATCTTTTCAAAAGTGTAAATTAAAAAAAAAGAGCGAGAAAGAAAAAGAAATAACACTACTTAGGTAGGACTAAAAAACTAAGTCACAGATGCCTTCTGAGCATTAAACCAGTCAGTCTGCAAAACAAAACAAAAAGTGGCACCCAGAGAGAGAGATCTATTCTCTCAAATCCAATGCGTAATCGTGATCACAGCACTGGCCCATAACAGATGCAGTGCAGATTTTTGCTTCTCCTTCCTCATTTAAAAAATTATGAAACCGAATCAGCTTACAACCCCACCCCGCCCAAAAGATGAAAATATTTTCTTCTTAACAGACTCTTCCCAGCATCTCTCTGTTGCCACAGCACAGCATTAGCATTATTCAAACACAAGTGAAACCATGAAACCACAGACCTCTGGCTATTCTCAGTCTAGACCACAGGGTCTCTTGCACAGACCAGCTAGCCTAGCCCCTTAGCTGACATCATGGCCCTAAAGGGTCCCTTTTGTTAAAAACAAAACAAAACAAACACTAAACTTCTCTGCATTTCTCTGTCAAATGGACAATTTCTTTCTTTCTTTTTTTTTTAAGATTTTATTTATTTATTTGACAGACATCACAAGTAGGCAGAGAGAGAGAGAGGAGGAAGCAGGCTCCCCGCTGAGCAGAGAGCCCTATGCTGGGCTCCATCCCAGGACCCTGGGATCATGACCTGAGCCAAAGACAGAGGCTTTAACCCACTGAGCCACCCAGGCACCCCAAATGGACAATTTCTTAAAAGCTACCCCAAAGACTACAAGGAATCTTGTTTCCATATCAATATAAATGAAGAAATTGAGTGCTGACTATACTGTTATGTGTATACATTTACACATATATATACACACACATATGTATTTGGGGGGTACAACAGGGGGAGAGGGAGACAGAAAATCTTACACAGGCTCTACGGCCAGCATGGAGCCCAACGCAGGGCTTGATCCCAGGCCTGAGATCACTCATGACCTGAGCCAAAATCAAGAGCAGCCACTTAACCCACTGAGCCACCCAGGCGCCCTGACACAATCCATGATTTAAAAGAATTCACATTTGTGTGGTGACAGATACAGACACAGAAGATATTCTGAAAGAAGTATCAGTATAACTCAATGATAGGCTGAAAAAGGCAAGAACAACTTCAAAATGTGAGCCCAAGTAACTGGGAGGTAGTTAACACTAGTAAGAGGGGGAATTCGTTTGAAAGGGAGGCTTGTGAACACAGTCTGAGACACTTTGGTTTTTGAAGCAAGAGTGGCACAACCATATGGAAATGTCTAGAATATAGTTGAGACATCCTGGAACTGGCACCAGTGGGAGCAGACAGAAGGATATCAGTGATGAGATCACCATTAAAATCCTTTAATCTTTAAAAATTTTTCATCTATTCGCCCATTTACTTCTGGCAAACTCTGTTAGCTTTTAGGTTAAATTGACCAACTTTAGATCAAGGGAGTCAATTCTTTTTTTTTTTTTTTTTTAAAGGGAGTCAAATCTTGATGAACTGTCAAAAGCAGCTGGTTTGTCTGCTGTCCTGGGAAGGGAATCTACTGACACTGTTAGCAAAAGTGCTCGCTCTTCTTCCAGGATCCTATGTTCTGAATATTCTACAAATGTAAAACTGGCAGAAGTCCTTTTGCTACTACACAGAAGAAGCCCGAGACTAAAATTAAATGGAGGCAAGGAAAGGAAACACTGAGAGGTAGAGTTCCAATGACACTGTTAAAACACCAAGAGGCAGATGTGCCTGAGGTCAGCACCACACTGCAAACTCCCCAGTTCAGAGAGTCTAACGATCTATCTCTCCTTTTTCTTTTTTTTTTTTTTTAAAGATTTATTTATTTATTTGACAGAGAGAGATTACAAGTAGGCAGAGAGGCAGGCAGAGAGAGAGAGGAGGAAGCAGGCTCCCTGCCGAGCAGAGAGCCCGATGCGGGACTCGATCCCAGGACCCTGAGATCATGACCTGAGCCGAAGGCAGCGGCTTAACCCACTGAGCCACCCAGGCGCCCTATCTCTCCTTTTTCTTTAAGACACTTTGAGTTTTCACGTCCTGCAGCCCCAAAGGGTCCCAACTAATGTAGCAAGTATAAACTAATTAAGCTTTTAGAGTCTAGTGTCCTTTAAGCTAATGAATACGGAGTAAAAAGGACTCTGCCTTTTCACCCATTACTACACTTGATCTTAGCCAAAAGGCCGATTACTAAGCACAGAAGCCATCAAGTATTCAGACTGAACAGTACTATGGGGTCTTGACCTTGAGATGCACAGAAGAATCCACACCAAGACAGAACTAGGAAAATGCTCTGGAGACCGAAAGTATTTCTAACTTTGCCATATACTGTTTGTCAGACAGGCCTTATTTCTAATCCTTGAGAAAATGTGTCACTAGCATATATATAAATGCATTATATTCCAGCATCTATATGAAATTCGCCTCTATCATTCAAGCCAGATATGTCACAGCATTGAAGAAATGCCTACTCCTGTACACGAAGAAGTCAGGTGATTAGCCAACTTTCACTCTTATGTGTGAAAGACATAAACAAATGTAGTTTCCTTTTCCTAATAGCCCAAGAGAGAAAGTTCATGCTCTAACTTGAGAGGAGACACTTAATTCAGGGAAAACACTGATTACTTACCCTTGCTCTCAAAACACACTTCAAACATGTCATAATCTTCAGTGGTAAAGGCAAATTTCCCCTTGGTTGCATCTTCCTTGGAGTATAGAATATGACCAGCAGAATCTGTGATCTAAAATAAAAGGTAAGTAAGAATAGGAAGCAAATAACACTGGGAAAGAGAACTTAATAGAAACTGGAGAATGGGAAGAAACAAAGTTTAGGAAGACAGTTGTTATTTCTCATTATGATGACTATGTTCAGTCAATTCTTAAAGACAGGAACTGGATTAGAAGATAAAACCCAAATACAGCAAATTTCTTTCCTTCAAACATACATATAGCCACACTTAAGGCTAAAACGTCACTGCTACTGAGTGTCTTACCATACTAAAAAGGCAATAAAACGGATATAAATTGGGCTTATTAGCAAAAGTTTGCTATAGAAAAAGTATACCAGTATCAATATCTAGAGAGAGACAGATCACAAAAATGAAGAGGACAATTACCAGAAGAATGTACTACAAAAAGGAGAAAGACACAGAAGAACACATGTCTTCTAGGATCACAGGGGAAGGGAGGGAAAAATGAAACAAGACAAAACCAGACAAGGAGATAAAACTTAAGAGACTCTTGGTCTCAGGAAACAAACTGAAGGTTGCTGGAGAGGAGGAGGGGGCTCGGAGGGATGAGGCAGCAGTGTGATCGACACTGGGGAAGGTATGTGCTGTGGTGAGTGCTGTGAATTGTGTAAGACCAACGAATCACAGACCTGTACCCCAGTACCCCTAAAACAAGTAATACATTATATGTTTAAAACAAACACATCTCTTCTATAAAACAAATTTTCATGCGGTAGAGGTAGAGGCAGAGAATGGAAATGAGATATCTGATGCAAAAAGAGAAGGAAAGAAGCCATGTGTGGAAAAAAAAGTCTGGAAGATCGACTCTAAATTTCACATCAATTATGTCAGTGGTCAAATGGGGTGGCAGAAAGACATGGGGAATAAACAAGAAATCTGTCCTTAAAAAGACATCCTTGGCTTCTACCAGTGATAATTTCTTTCTTCTAGGTTGTTAGCTTTAGTTCTCCAAACGGAAACTGCTCCATTGGCAGAGAATGGCCTGTAAGTGCAGATGATGTGGCATACACTGGTAAGTAACGGTCATATATAAAACAAGGGAATGACACAGTAGTATGATACACTGGATTGCAACTTCTTTACTAGGGCTCATGGCTGTCCTGGCAGAAGGCACACTTCATTATTTAAGACAGGAAGCTACTTGCAATACGGAGCACAAAAGCAGTAGCTTCCTTAAACTAGATGTTCTAATGCTGCCTGTAAAGTAAGATTCACTTATAGGTGAGATTTTATTTATTTATTTATTTACTTTCATTTTTTTGAACGATTTTATTTATTTACTTATTTATTTTTTAGAGAGAGAGTGAGAGCACACAAGCAGGCAGAGTGGCAGGCAGAGGCAGAGAGAGAAGCAGGCTCTTGGCTGAGCAAGGAGCCCGATGCAGGACTCGATCCAGGGACCCTGGGATCATGACCTGAGCCAAAGGCAGTGGCTTAACCAACTGAGCCATCCAGGTTTCTCTATAGGTGAGATTTTAAATGTCAAAACTGAGCAGAACACAAAAGCTTATGCATTTAAAGCACTTTAATGACACTAGTTTTTTCCTGAGTAGTACAACTTCTTTATACTTTTTTCTTTCGATTTTCTACAAAGGTGTGTATCATTTATGGTCAGAAATAAAGGTATTTCATTTTGGGGAAAAACACAGTAACTAAAGAATAGTTTTCAGGTGCCTAGGTTCACCACATTGGGTTCCCTGCTCTGCAGGGAGCCCACTTCTCCCTCTCCCTCTGCCCCTCCTTTCTGGTCGTGTTCTCTCTCCCTTAAATGAATAAATAAAATCTTTAAAAAAAAAAAAAAGAATAGTTTTCACTGCTAGACTAATTTGAAATGAGGGGTTAATTAAAAAAGGTTTTATGAAACATTTTCCAAATTCCCTAAAAGTAACAGTAGTAATATTACTCAAGTATCTTCTGCCATGAATGACGTGGATCATTAATTTGTCAATGGCTGGAATACAGGGATAGTAAGATAGCTTCTGTCTTCAAAGAACTTAAAGGTCTAAATGAGACTTCACTGTAACGTCAAAAGTGCACTACTAGAGGTAAGCACAGGTGCCGTGGGATACGGAGGTTCACAGAGTATACTGCGAAGGTGACCCGTGAGCTAAGTCCTGAAGGATGAGCTGCAATTAAGGGAAAAAACAGGGACATAAAAACATTCAGGGTAGAAGAAAAGACAAATAGGAGGACCTGGGGTCCAGAAAAACACAAAACAAAAATACAGGAATATCATAATACTAATAACAAATATTTACTGAGTACCTACTAAAGCTTGAGTACTATGCCAAGTGCTTTATATGCATTTTAAATTTCATCTTTATTATAATGCTATAGGTAAGAACTATTATTTCTCTTAAGTTCCATAGCAGGAAACTGAAACAAAGAGAGGTTAAGAGGCTAGAGCGGTACTGGCCGCTCATGTAGAAATGCAAAACCATGCTAGGGTGTTTAAACTCCATTTGGTACAAAATGGAAAGACAGTGAATGAAGAATCTGAAACAAGAGAGTGATGTGATTCAGTCTGCAATTTAGAAAGATGAATCTGATAATACTGTGAAGACAAGACCCTCGAGAGGGATAATACTAGCAATGAAAAGATGGATTATGACTCTATTCTAGGACTCCAGGTTAGAAATAGTGAAAGCTTTGGGTATGAGGAGAAGGGGACAAATCTGACGGGATTTTAAGGAGGGAGAGCCCACAGGATAAAACCAAAAAGTCAATGTCCACAAGGATCAAGTGAGCAATGTAACTGAATCTAATGGGCCCATGTAGGTCCACAAGGTCACAGACAACTTGGCAAAGTGAGATGATGTGCCTGTCAAGAGAAAAACCAATGACTGCCATGTCACGCTGGGTTTTCAGAGCATCCAATTTTTCAAAAGAAGGTAGACATTTTCACTTTTATTTGAAATCTCTCAAGTTTTAAATCCTCACAGCCAATCCTAACATATGAAAAACTATGTCAAGGCCAAACAAAAGAGGTCTATAGAACCAAGTCCTTCTGGGCCACCAACTTCTGACCTCAGCGTAAGACAAGAAGAAAGCTGACTAAAATCATGTAAACGGGGGCTCCTGGGTGGCTCAGTCAGTTACACACCTGCCTTTGGGTGAGGTCATGATCCCAGGGTCCTGAGGTAGAGTCCTGAGTCAGGATCCCTGCTCAGTGGGGAGCCTGCTTCTCCCTCTCCCTCTACTCCTCCTCTGCTTGTTCTCTCTCTCTCTCTCAAATAAATAAATAAAATCTTTAAAAAAAAAAATTACATAGAAGCATTGCTAGGCAGCCCTGAGGTCTCAGCTGAGATTATGGACCACTGATTTCTAGTGGCAACACTTAACAGCCAGGATGCAGGAACAAAGAAAAAAGTATTAAGTGATTTAGGCTTGAGGTTCTGCAACTGAGTGGTTTGGAAGGATAAGGGGCTTAAGGAATTATGCTATTAACTTATTACATAATATTTATTTAATCTGCACAACAATCCCAGAGAGGCCTGTCTTATTAATCCCATTTTATTGATGAGAAAACTTAGTAACTTGCCCATCAGCAGAGTTAATAAATTGTCTATGTGGATTTGAAGCAGTCTAAAATCCATGTTCTTGGGGCACCTGGGTGGCTCAGTGGGTTAAAGCCTCTGCCTTTGGCTCAGGTCATGATCCCAGGATCCTGGGATCAAGACCTGCATCGGGCTCTCTGCTCAGCAGCGAGCCTGGTTTCCCCGCCCCCCTCTGCCAGACTCTCTGCCTACTTGTTTTTTTTTTTTTTTTAAAGATTTTATTTATTTATTTGACAGACAGGGATCACAAGTAGGCAGAGAAGCAGGCAGAGAGAGAGAGGAAGGGAAGCAGTCTCCCCACGGAGCAGAGAGCCCGATGCGGGGCTCGATCCCAGGACCCCGGGATCATGACCTGAGCTGAAGGCAGAGGCTTTAACCCACTGAGCCACCCAGGCGCCCCTCTCTGCCTACTTGTGATCGCTGTCAAATAAATAAACAAAATCTTAAAAAAAAAAAAAAATCCATGTTCTTCCCACACTTCATGTTGCCTTCCCACAAAAGGAACATCTGAAAGAATGGACTGCACAGAAGCCAAGAAAGACTAACAGAATGGGATGGACTCTTGGGGTTGGTGCAAGTCAGAGTGCTGAAGAGTCCTCTCAGGTGGGAAGCTGCACTGTTCAGCCTGCCAGTGTCCACCATGGAGGGGTCAGCGGGCACTCATGAGGGCGAGGCCCTGAGGCTGGCAATAACTACGTCATCTGCAAGGGGGAGGCAATATTTAGCCCTGAAGATTCCTAAAGGCCTCTTGTTCATGTAATACTTTTCCTGAATCAATTAAAAGAAAAGGCTTAAGGAAGGACTTCTTTAGAACCTTGAACACACACACACATAGGGCAAAAGGTCTGGGAACTGATCAAATTTCAAAGTAATATGTAGTTACCAGTGTGGTGTCACTCTTCCTTTCTTCAGGATCTGTTCACCCACCAGATACTCACACATCCCCATCCCCCAGCTCCCAAAAGCGTAACGACAATTCTTAAGAGTAAAGAGGATGTTCAGAAAGACAGACTGCAGGAATAACAGATTTTCACAGTTCAAGCTGATCTAAAACCTCTAACTTAGGTTTAGCTCCTATGAATAAAGTTGTAGAAAATGTAGAACTTCTCCAAGGCATATTCGGATTTAAATTAAAAAAAAGGTGGCTCAGTGGGTTAAGCCGCTGCCTTCGGCTCAGGTCATGATCTCAGGGTCCTGGGATCGAGTCCCGCATCGGGTTCTCTGCTCCGCGGGGAGCCTGCTTCCTCCTCTCTCTCTCTCTGCCTGACTCTCTGCCTACTTGTGATCTCTCTGTGTCAAATGAATAAATACAATCTTTAAAAAAAAAAAAAAAAGGCTTCCAGATTTGCTGACCACACTAGTTTATTTCTTAAAAAAAAAAAAAGATTTTATTTTTTTTCCCTGCCCCTAACAAGATTAAGTAATCTCTACACCAAATGTGGGACTTGCACTTACAACCCCAAGATCAAGAATCTCATATGCTCTATCACTGGAGCCAGCTAGGCGCCCCAATTTAATCCATAAGGCAGAAGAAAAGGCTTACAGGTTATTAGAAATGTTGAATGTAGATGAAACCAGTGGAGGACAGCAGGGCACGGCATCAAGAATACAGCACTGAAGGGTCATTAAAGATGTCATCATCTCTACAAGTCAGGCAAGGACCAAGCCTAGGAAAAATCCACCTGGGGTACCTAGGTGCCTCAATCGGTTGAGCATACAATTCTTGGTTTCAGCTCAGGTCATGATCTCAGGGCTGTGGGATCAAGCCCCGTGATGGACTCCACACTTAGTGGGGTGCCTACTTGGGATTCTCTCCCTCTCCCTGTCTCCCTGTGCCCCTCTGCTCCTGCACGTGTCTGTACTCTCTCAAATAGATAAGACAGATATATAGATTAAAAAAATGTTTAAATTACTAATTTAAGGACAGGAGCCTCTCTAGATGACACAAAAGCCTAGATTTAAGCCAGGAAAGTCTTATTAAGGTGCATCTGGCTGACTCAGCAGAGTGTGTGACTCTTGATCTAAGGGTTGTGGGTTTGAACCCCACACTGGCTGTAGAGATCACTCAAAAATAAAAAATCTTTAAAAACAGAAAACTCTTATTAAGGCATTAGCAAAATCCTCCACTGAGCACTCTGCAAAATAAACTAAGAAGTGAGCCTTATTTTTCTGAAAGACTCTGGTACTCAGAAGGGGTAAAAACTGCTTAAACTGTCCCTTGCTACATCATACTGAGTAACTACAATTCTGGTAGAATCACCTGCTTTGGTGATCTGACATCTGAAAGAGGACATCTTTCTATGACATCTGAAAGAAAATGTATTAAAGATTCATCCTAGGGCAAAGCCTCAAATGCTTTAGGAGAGGTTGAAGGCAAAGGACCCATCACTGCCTACACCTTTTAATACCATGAAATTAACTCCCTGAAAGTGTGTGATAATGATCACAATTCCCTAAGGGCCTTCACATTTCCATACTCCCTATGACCTTCAGTAGACACAACTATATGACGGTTGTTTATCCAGATAATCTGGAAATCCAGGCAGGCAACATGACAGATTAACTTTCAGTTTAGGCTTTTAAGAACTGTTGGGCATTCTGAGATCCTAGAATTTTTCTGAAAATCAGTAGGTTTCCCATGTAGTTCATAACTTTGCAGCTTTTTAGGAGACAAATCACTCATCTGTGTGTGTATGTCTGTGTGACCCATGCCATTGATCTAAAAAAAAAAAAACCATATACACTAACCTCAACGTAATTACATAAATCAGCAGGTAGCTAAAATTAAGAAATAGAAAACTGAGCCAAGCCCATGACTAGCTGGCAAAGTCTAAAAGGTTGAAATGATGGTTTTAAATTTCCTCTAATTAAAGTGTTCTAATTATAGATCACCTTAAAAGATCATCTGATTTCTCAAGAATTAAGAGATTCTATTTTTTTTTCTTAAATTTTACTAACGTACTTTGGTATTATGATAAATAACTGCCACTTTTACATCCTGTAACAGCACTTAAAAAAGTACTTACTTTTCTTTAAACATAAACACTTCTAATAATTATTATAAAGTTCTTAATTTAAAAAAAGGTAATATGAAAAGATTAAAATTTGCTCACATGACATCAAGGAATGGGAAGCAATACAGATTTGTTCTAGATAACACCTTCTGAAAAGCAAACCAAAGTTCACAACTTAGTAAGTAGGGAAAAGGTGTTAATTGTATAAGCAGAGTAGCTGATGTCAAGAATATGTGAATACTCACACTGAAACTGTCAAGTAAGTGAAAATACAGGTCACTGGGAAAATAAACTCATTTCGAACTGGATTCTCTTAGACCATTCTAGGCCCCAGCCAGAAAACAGGTTCTTGAGCAGGTCCTGCTCCTAAAGCCTGCTCCCATTTCTTCTATGAAACAGTCAAGATAATACGCTGCCTACTTGAAAAGGATCTTTAAGAAGCTTAGGCCAAGGGCTCCTGGGTGGCTCAGTCAGTTAAGCATCTGCCTTTGGTTCAGGTGATGATCCTAAGTCCCACATCCGTCTCCCTGCTCAGTGGGGAGTTACCATCTCCCTCTCCCCTGTTCATGCTCTCTCTCAAATAAATAAATAAAATCTTTTATTTTCTTTTTATTTATTTGACAGAGACAGGGAGAGAGGAAACACAAATGGGGGAGTGGGAGAAGAAGAAGCAGGCTCCCTGCTGATCAGGGAGCTCCGATACGGGGTCTGACCACAGGACCCTTGATCATGACCTGTGCCTGAGTCACCCATGCACCCCTCAAATAAATAAAATCTTAAAAAAAAAAAAAAACCCCCACAAGAAAAAGCAGCAGCAGCAGCTTAGGCCCAAACACTAGGTAAATAAAGAAATTAGGATTAAAAGAATACAGAGTTCACCTGGAGGAAGAAACAAGTAAGTACACTATCAAGAACCTGAAATAAGCAAATGATATGTACACAATATATTTGGCTCTAAGTTTTCTGGAAGCCAACATTAAAAGACTACAATGAGAACCAAGCTGGTTACACATCATTTGTTTTCTGATGAAAGCTCACAAATTTATCTTCAGAGATAATTTTCCTGGAACTAGGCTAGACACGAAGAACAATGTATCGAGAAGGTCCTTGTAAAAGGACTGTACCCAATATCAGACTCTCCAAATAACCGTGGCCTTGCTAACAATACAAGGACAGTAGAATGAGTGTTTTCTGTGCTCCTCTACAATGATGTGCGTGAGTGACCTAATGCAGAGGTGGGACCTGAAGGATCTAGACAAGAGCTCCAGTGCCCCGATTCTCTGCCCTTCAGCACCATCTCTCTCCCCATCCCACCTCCCTCCTTACTGCTCACAGAATCCAGACTTCCTAAAGTTCCAAGAAGGCTGGGACTACTTTTGGCCACTTGCTGAATTTGCAAGTGTGTTAAAACAAAGGGGGGGGGGCGCCTGGGTGGCTCATGGGTTAAGCCTCTGCCTTCAGCTCAGGTCATGATCTCAGGGTCCTGAGATCGAGCCCTGCATTGGGCTCTCTGCTCAGTAGGGAGCCTACTTCCTCCTCTCTCTCTGCCTGCCTCTCTGCCTACATGGAATCTCTGTCTGTCAAATAAATAAACAAAATCTTTAAAAAAAAAAAAGGGGGGGAGGATTAGGAAGAAAGGTCTTAAAAATACTATTATCTACCCAGATCTCAATTTCTAATACCATTCCCCAATAAAAGGAACCAGGGATTCTTGGAGAAATGGCTGATCCTAGAACTGGGGCAGAAAGTTACACAAGATGAACCTGCTGCATTTTGTAGTGCCAGAGATTAAGGATGCATTCAAAAACAAAACAAAGGGGTGCCTGGGTGGCTCAGTGGGTTAGGCCTCTGCCTTCAGCTTAGGTCATGATCTCATGGTCCTGGGATCGAGCCCCTCATCGGGCTCTCCTCAGCGGGGAGCCTGCTTCTCCCCTTCTCTCTGCCTACCTCCCTGCCTACTTGTGATCTCTCTCTCTGTGGCAAATAAATGAATAAAAAGTTTAAACCAAAACAAAAAAACAGAATGAGGGTATGTCAAAGGGACACAGAGGCCAAACGAAGGAGCTCCCAATAGCCAAAGCTGAAAGAATCTGAGCAACAAAATGTAGTATTTGTCTGTAATCCAAAGTGTAAGTAGAAAATAAACATCCACAAGTCCATACCGATATAAAGGATTAAGGCAGGAGAACAAATCTCCATGCAGAAAATTCAAATAATTTATGTAGAAAACAGCACTCTCAAGAAGACTGGGATTGAGCAAACCTCCTCACTCTCGAACTGTAGGCTACACACGGTGATTTCCTTCCAGAGGGGACAAAAGTAACTTTGCAGTGGAAAAACCTAACCAACACTACCTCAGCCAGATGATCAAGGTCAACAGTAAAAATGATAAATCATGTTGACAGTATGCTCCCTTAATACGATGTAATGAAAATGGCACTTTACTTCTGCGGGCTTCTTCCCCAAAACCCATAATCCCAATTTTATCATGAAGAAAACATCAGACAGGGGTGCCTGGGTGGCTCGTGGGTTAAGCCTCTGCCTTCGGCTCAGGTCATGATCTCAGGGTCCTGGGATCAAGCCCCACACTGGGCTCTCTGCTCAGCAGCTTCCCCCTCTCTCTGCCCGCCTCTCTGCCTCCTTGTGATCTCTCTCTCTCTTTCTGTCAAATAAATAAATAAATAAAATCTTTTAAAAAAGAAAAAAAAGAAAACATCAGACAAATCCCAACAGACAGACATCCTACAAAATTACTTGACCAATATAAACGCAAAGGGTTGTCAAAAGCAAGAAAATCTGAGAAACTGCCATAATCTAGAGGAGTCCAAAGAGACATGACTAAATATATTATATCCTGGATGGGATCCCGGAACAGAAAAAAGGACATTAAGTAAAACTAAGGAAATCTAAATAAATATGGACTTTAGTCAATAGTAATGTACCAATACTAGCTCATTCACTGTGACAAATATACCCAACTAAAGTAAAGATGTTAACAGCAGGGAAAACTGGCTGTGGGGAATATGGCAGCTAGACCATCTTCAGTTTTTCTGCAAATCTAAAACTCCTGAAATTAAAAATTTGTTTAAAAAATACTATTCAGGGGCGCCTGGGTGGCTCAGTGGGTTAAGCCGCTGCCTTCGGCTCAGGTCATGATCTCAGGGTCCTGGGATCGAGTCCCACATCCGGCTCTCTGCTCAGCAGGGAGCCTGCTTCCCTTCCTCTCTCTCTTCCTGCCTCTCTGCTTACTTGTGATCTCTCTCTGTCAAATGAATAAACAAAATCTTTAAAAAAAAATGCTATTCAGAAAGATGAAATCAAATGCATATATACACACATCTCTCCAGAGTCTCAAGAAATCTACTGCAAAAGTGCAGCCACTTTAGAAAATGGTGTGGAGATTTCTTAAGAAATTAAAAATAGAGCTACCCTAGGAGCCTGCAATTGCATGACCCTACAATTGCACCACTGGGTATTTACCCCAAAGATACAGATGTAGTGAAAAGAAGGGCCATCTGTACCCCAATGTTCACAGCTATAACGGCCACAGTCGCCAAACTGTGGAAAGAGCCAAGATGCCTTTCAACAGACGAATGGATAAAGAAGATATGGTATATATATACAATGGAATATTATACAGCCATCAGAAAGGATGAATACCCAACTTTCTATCAACATGGATGGGACAGGAGGAGATTATGCTGAGTGAAATAAGTCAAGCAGAGAGAGTCAATTATCATATGGTTTCACTTACTTGTGGAGCACAAGGAATAACACGGAGGACATCAGGAGTTGGAGAGAAGTGAGTGGGGGAAAATGGAGGGGGAGACGAACCATGAGAGACTGTGGACTGTTGAGAAACAAACTGGGGGTTTTGGGGGAGGTCAGGGGTTGGGTGAGCCAGTGGTGGGTATTAAGGAGGGCATGTATTGCATGGAGCACTGGGTGTAGTGCATAAACAACGATTCCTGGAACACTAGAAAAATAAAATAAAATAAAATTACAAAAAAAAAAAAGAAAGAAGAAATTTGCAACCTACTCAGAGCCAAGAAAGCATCAAGCATCTTTTTTTTAAAATTACAGTGGTTTTTTAAAAAAAAGATTATTTATTTATAGCACATGCAAGCAGCAGGAGGGACAAAGGGAGAGGGAGAGAGAGAATCTCAAGCAGACTCCACAGTGAGCAGAGCCCGATAATCCTATGACCCTGAGACCATGACCTGAACAAAAATTGAGTTGGATGCTTAAAAGACTGAGCCACCCAGGCACCCCGCATCAAATATTTTCACAAACTTTTTTGAGATATATACAAAGTTACTTCAGACAAAATCTATACTTATTCCTGTAAAATAACATATAATGCATGGGGAAAGTGGCAAGTCTGTCTTTGTACTGGCACAGGTCACACATTGCTTTCACTCACTCAATCAGCTCCATACCCCACCAGTCCAAGAAAATGCTAGAAAATAAACAACAAACAAAACCACTTCATTTCCAAGGGGGCTACCACAGCAGCAGAGGTCAATCAGCTCATAGTTTTGGTGTAACTGGTGAAAATCTGAAGATGTAATTTCCTTCAAAAAGGCTCCTCCGTGCACTCTGTCTTCCTCAGGTTTACAATCAGTCTGTGGTAGAACATCTGAGTATAGGGGCGCCTGGGTGGCTCAGTGGGTTAAAGCCTCTGCCTTCGGCTCAGGTCATGATCCCGGGGTCCTGGGATCGAGCCCCGCATCGGGCTTTCTGCTCCTTGGAGAGCCTGCTTCCTCCTGTCTCTCTGCCTGTCTCTCTGCCTGCCTCTCTGCCTACTTGTCATCTCTATCAAATAAATAAATAAAATCTTTAAAAAAAAAAAAAAAGAACATCTGAGTATACAAAGTGTACATATTATTTTCAGGGTAACTATCGACCTCTGAAGGTCTGGAATGACTAACTCAGGTCCCTTGTAGCAGCCTGTACCCTGATAAAAATGAAACAGAAACACCTATCCTCTTCTCCCTTTGAGAGACAGCACAGCATAAGAGATTGAATGTTCTAGAGTCAGATCTCAGGTTTGTGTTCAAATCACAACTGTGTCACTTACTAGTTGTAAAGTTTTGGGCATATTCCTTATCAGGACAATCGCATACCCTTTTTGAGGTTACTGTGAGGACTGAATTTAATACAGGTAAAAGCACCTGGAATGGTGTCTGGCACATGGCAAGCACTCAGTAAGTGTTACTATTATCATCACGGCCATTGGCACTATTTTGATAACTGCTTGTTAGTAACAACTCAGAACTCCATAAACATTTAGGTCACTAACCATACTTCCAACCAAACTACATTAAATACACTATAATGACTAAAACCAGGGATGGTTAGAGCCAAATGGTTACCGCACAGAAACAGAAGAAGACAGAAAGGTAAATTCTCAAGGAAGCAGGAGCAAGATTTAGAAACTGAAGGGATACAAAATGTCCAACCAAGCAGGTGTTCCATGACAACTTCTAGCTGCTAACAAGGGGTAGTAAGAAACACAGGAGGACCCCAGCATTTCCTGCATATGCTTTTTAACTTGATAAATAATAAACTACATGAAGGACCCAACACTGGAGGGGAGGGGGGGAGGGGAGAGTGTTACATGTGCATGATTAGGGGTGGTAGGCCTATATCCTTCTACTGGTAAAAAAGTTCATGGGTGAATCTTGAGCCATGGGGTCTATTACCCTAAGACATAAAAAATGAGAAAGAAGACCAAATCACTGAAGATGCTGTAGTTTTAGACTAGAAAAATGGTACAGCAGTCTCCCCATATCCTTGGTTTCGCTTTCTGTGGTTCCAGTCACCTGCAGTCCACTGTGGTATGGAAGCAGATGTGCGTTCAGAAGATCAGCAGTGGCCTAATGCTACTTCACAATGTCTACATCATTCACCTCACTCCTTCTCATCACACAGACATTTCATCATCTCACATCATCACAAGAAAGGTAAGCTACCACATGTCACCACTGTTTTCTAACTTGAAGAACACAAGTAACTGATGACCTAGAAGCTATATATAATGGGCATAAAATTAATTTACCCTAATCTTTCAAACAACAGCAAGTACCAACCAAGTCTACCAGTTGCATTCCTTAAAGCAAAGGATCACATGTATATTCTTCGCAGAACAAAGTCAAACTCAGGCTACAAGCAGCATTTAGCAACACTAAATTCTTCCCAATTTCTAACACAACATAGCACAGCACAGAAGTACTGCTGGAGGAGGCTTGTCAAAGTGATGAAACTTGGGGCACCTGGGTGGCTCAGTAGATTCAGCATCTGACTCTTGGTTTGGGCTCTGGTTTTGATCTCAGGGTCCTGAGACTGAGCTACGTCAGGATCCACACTCAGTGGGGAGTCTGCCTGAGATTCTCCCTCTCCATCTGCCCCCCCCTAAAATAAATGAATAAATAAAATCTCTGTCTTTTTTTTTTTTTTTGAAGATTTTTAAATGTATTTATTTGTCAGAGAGAGAGATAGCCCAAGCAGGGGGAGCGGCAGGCAGAGGGAGAAGCAGGCTTCCAGCTGAGCAAGGAGCCCAATGCTGGACTTGACCCCAAAACCCTGGGACCATGACCTGAGCGGAAAGCAGATACTTAACCAACTGAGCCACCAAGACATCCCAAAAAGGATCCTTTAAAAAAGGAAGAAGAAGTAGTGTTAAAAATTAGAAATGGAAAATTTCCAGCACTGGGTATGATAATGGATAGAAGCTCTCCTCCTGCTTCCATCAACATTTGCTACATTAACTCAACACAGGCAAAACGTCATGCTTGACTGGGTGAGGGGAGGAGGGGGAGTTGAGAGGAAGAAAGGAAGAAAGAGAGGGAGGAAGGGAGGGGAATGAGAACGAAAGACCAGTTGCTGCCCTAACAATACTACTGCGGGGGTGAAGCCAGATCAAATGTTTTTTTTCATACTGTTCCAAAGTTATTTACGGTAAAAACCTCCAGCGTGACCCTTTTAGGCACAAACAAAGCCTTGTTCTTTCTTAACAACTAGTCCCTTGATTTCCCACACGTTACGTTGAACAATGAGGTTGGGGGCACAGGATAAAGCAGATGACATCAACCTCCCTCAAGTAAGAGGCTTGTTTGGGAGTCCAGATTCTGGTCTGTGGCCAGCTAGCTGACTTCACAGAGGGCTCTACTGTCCAGACTGCCGGGCTGAGCATGCATATGGGGGCAATGGCTCAGATCAACCGCCAGTCAGCAATTCACGCGAGGACAGTAGAGAAGTAATTGTACTCTGCTAGATTACCTTCATAAATCTGTTCCATTTTCCTAGAAACTAGGCTCAGTCTTCAGAAGCCATCATAAAGACATGGCATAGCAATTTCAACTTCTAAGCAGCCCTTTTCTCTGCATCAGTTCAAAACAGAAGGCTGCAGACAACCATTCACCTAATAAGAGAGATTTAAATGAAGTAGCATACTGTTTAACTTTTACAGAGAAGGAAACACAAAGTCAGAAATCTTGTATATGATACAAAAATAAACTAGCTTTTAATACTATTAAATGCTAATGTATCAAATACCCTTCTGTATTAAACCACCTATTTATTGAACCGTTTCTAACCTAGGACAATAGTCACATCAAACGTCAATTTGAAAGATTCTTCCCAACAGAAAAAGATTAGCCCTTACTACAGATGTCAGTAATAAAATGAAGTAACTATTGTAAATAAAAGAATCTCAAAACTACAGCATATATATGCGTATGTGTATACACACATGTGCACACACACAATGCTTCCACAGCTTTCAGCGGGCAAAAAAAAAGTTAAAAGCCAATGGTTTCCCAGCTGCCAAGATGCACCTTGATAATTTTTAGGCTTAAACTGAGACATGCCTATGACTCAAGGCTGAGCTCTTCAAGTGATGTGTTTGGCTTTCTAGCAGCTAGTTGAGAGAGAGTGGCACACATCTAGTGAAAAATGACTGCATTTACCAAAATGAATTGTTTATTAGCAGTAGCACTCTTGGAAAACAACAGTGAAAAAAAGTCAGACTGATCAGACTATTTGGAAGAAGCCGAAAAAGCATAAATCATTTCAGTTATTACCATTAAGCTTTTCTTTCCTTTTGGATGATGATTAGGACAACTGCAGACAACTGCTTTTCTCTCTCTGTAATCTATTTCTAAAGTATAAATCGCCCTTAGGCAACAACCCAATTCATCCCCTAAAACTCATTCACCCTCCAATTTCCTCTATTAACAAGCATCTAACTAATAAATGGTACTGGAGCTTATTAAACTATTACAGTATCATCTAGTCTTAATAAAAATATGGTTTTCAATTAAAAAATCAACAGAGTTGAGATTCTGAGTCCCTACAACAGACTTTTTATGGACCTGAAACAATGAAGAAAATTTATACATTCACCATAAATGATGAGTCAATGATGAGTCAGTACTTCCTGCTTCAATTTCGTGAGGCAGTCTTTAAATCTGATACTACTTAGCCTGAGTTAGCCTCACTTTGTGAAAAGAACAGGAAAGGGTGATATGGGATAAATTCAGTGCAAATGTCAACACAAAACACATTTTATAGGCCAGAAATCTTAGCAGTAGAGTCCCACCCATCATTTCAATCCATTTCTGTTCAGATAGCCCTGTTCAGAAAGGCCTTCCCTGACCACTCAAATACTCTTTACCCTTCAGTCACTCCCTACCTGCTACTATTTGATTCTTCTTTACTCTCCTTACTGCTACCTGCAGTTGTGTGTATTTTTTGAACTTGCTGTCGTTCGTCAGCAGAACTCAAGGACCTTGTCTGCTGTTCATCCCCATTTCCCCACTTAGGTCTGACATATACTAAACATTAAAATATTTATTGTATGAATAGGAGAATCACAAACAAAATCCACAGAAGTCTTCTCATTATAATATACTTTACCAAGTTACTGCAATGACATAAAACAGGGGAGTCAGATTAGCAATTCAATTTTCATTCAGTAGAGAAGAAACAAGAGTACCAGTATATATGACCCATCGCCTGAATAATAAAGAACCACCTCAATCATCCTTCCAACAATTCTATGAGATCTATCATCCTCATCTTACAGATCAGAGACCCAAGGAGAAGAGTTAATTCCCTCAAGACCATACACCCTTTTCTTTTTTTTTTTCTTTTTTAAGATTTTATTTATTTATTTATTTGACAGAGAGACATATCACAAGTAGGCAGAGAGGCAGGCAGAGGAGGGGAAGCAGGCTCCCCGCCAAGCAGAGAATCCAATGCATGGCTCGATCCCAGGACCCTGAGATCATGACCTGAGCTGAAGGCAGAAGCTTTAACCCACTGAGCCACCCAGGCGCCCCAAGACCGTACACTCTTTAAGTGGTGAAGCTGCTGAGATTTGAACTCAAATCTGTCTGACTCCAGATCCAGGTTCTTTCCACTCTACTTCTATTTAATATGACTAATATATTTAAATCAGTTGTACAACAATGAATACATAGTACATTAAATTTAAGACACAAAGATGAATGAGATATTAAAGACTTCACAAAGTAAGTGCCATACTACATCCAAAGTGCCATGTCAAACAGATTATAATGGAAATACATTGGAGGGTGAACAGGCAAATGCCAGTACATATTAAGAGAACACTGGATTCAAGGAACTGCACAGTGTTCAGTATGGTGAGAGTTAGGAGTGGGAGAAAAGAAGTGAAGAGGAAGAAAGAGGAAAAAAAAATTAAGAGATAAGGGCAGGACACTGCCAATTCATTTGTTCATTAACCCTTTATGTGAAGTCCTACTATGTACTATGTGCCAGGCACTGTAATAGGCATTCAGTGATGAGACATAGTCTCTGATCAACTACATTCACAAAAATCCTTATGAGAGAGCCTGCCTCATTCAGAGCAACAACGAAACAACAAGCCCAGCTGCCCAGGTTTTGCACTTCAGAAAGCCTCGCCCCCCTCTTTTTTTTTTTTTTTTAAAGATTTTTATTTATTCATTCAACACAGAGAGAGAGAGATCACAAGTAGGCAGAGAGGCAGGCAGAGAGAGAGAGGAGGAAGTAGGCTCCCTGCTGTGCAGAGCCTGATGCGGGGCTCGATCCCAGGACCCTGAGATCACGACCTGAGCTGAAGGCAGAGGCCCAACACACTGAGCCACCCAGGCGCACCTCCCCCCCGGCCCACCCTTAACCTTAACTCAAATGCTGCCTGAACCAACAGTCACAACGACCCAAGAGAAGACATCAATAGGCTGTAAGAAACCTAGAATGTGGCCTCACATATAAAAAGAGTTAAACCAATCAGATTCTCTCACTCAAGAGGTGTACTTCAGAAGCAGAAATGATGCACAAAGAGAATCCTTGAGCAGAGTTTGGAACATGAGTGGTCAAAAGTTAAGAGAAGGTGAAGCGATGCTATGAAAAAAGGTTGCAAACTATGATGAGGAACTGGATCAAGCCCACAAAAGTGTTCTGTGGCCTGCACACAATATTAAATTTTGTTAAATGACACCCGGCTTATGTTCTTTAAAATACTATTCCCCACAAAATGGACCTGAACTCCTTGAAGCAGTAACTGCATCCAGGTCAGAGGCTGGAAAAACAAAAGATGGGCCTATGATACCCTGTTCCACAAAACAGGGAAGCTATCAAAATCTAATGGGGCTGTTGTCAAAAGGATACGAGAGTCAAAGGGACACCTGAATATAAAGAAACAATGCAAATGATAAAAACATAACTCTAAAAACAGAAATGATAACAAAAAACGGTTTCAGTGTAATACTTAAAATAAAATAAAACAAAACAAAATAAAGACCTGGGGCTCAGAGAGTTGACTGTCCAACTCTTGATGTCATGATCTCAGGATCTGGATATCATGCCATGTGTTGCGCTTTGTGCTCACTGGAGAGTCTGCTGCTCTCCCTCTGCCCTTGTCCCTGTTCACTCTCCAACATAAATTAAGTAAATCTTAAAACAAACAAACAAAAAACATCTTCTTCCAACTACACTGGAAATGACAAGGGCAACAAAAACTGTCAATAAGGAATGAATTCTGTGTTTATCCTATAAATTTAGGGTAACCAAATGGTCTTAAAAACTGATGAATTCCTGTGGTGCCTGAGTGGCTGAGTCCCTAGGCATCTGCTTTTGGTTTGGGTCATGGTCCTGAGTTCCTGGGATCAAAACCTGCATCGGGCTCCCTGCTCAGCAGGAGGCCTGCTTCTCCCTCTCCCACTCCCCCTGCTTGTGTTCCTTCTCTCACTGTGTGTGTCTCTCTCTCCCTCAAATAAATAAATAAAATCTTAAAAAAAGGATTGATGAGGGCGCCTGGGTGGCTCAGTGGGTTAAGCCGCTGCCTTCGGCTCAGGTCATGATCTCAGGGTCCTGGGATCGAGTCCCGCATCGGGCTCTCTGCTCAGCAGGGAGCCTGCTTCCCTCTCTCTCTCTCTGCCTGCCTCTCCGACTACTTGTGATTTCTCTCTGTCAAATAAATAAATAAAATCTTTAAGAAAAAAAAAAAAAAAAAAGGATTGATGAATTCTTGGGGAGTCTGGGTAGCTCAGTAGATTGAGCATCTGACTCTTCATTTTGGCTCAGGTCATGATCTTGGGTCCTGGGATCAAGACCTGTGTCAGGCTCCATGCTTAGCCAGGTGTCTGCTTGGGGTTCTCTCTCCCTCTCTCTGCTTGTCCTATACACGTGCTCACTCTCACTCTCAATAAATAAATCCTTTTAAAAAACTGATGAATTCTTTAAGAATAATTCCAGCTAACAGGTGTCTGGGTGGCTCAGTTGGTTAAGTATTTGCCTTCGTTCAGCTCAGGTCATGATCTCCAGGTCCTGGGATTGAGCCTCAATCCCTGCTCAGTGGGGAGTCTGCTTCTTCCTGTCTTCACCCATCAAGTGTGCGCTCTCTCTCAAATAAATAAATAAAATCCTTAGAAAGGAAAAAAAATAATTCCAACTAATAAATATGGAAGGAATAACAAAATTAGAAAAATCATCATTACACAACCTTAATGAAACAATAAATTCTCACAGCAGTTATCAATGGACCGATAAGTAAAAGATTGAGAAGCTTTACAAGGGAGGCTCTGAGCTGTTACCACCTTGGTAGGTAGTAGAATAATATCCACCTCCCCAAAGATGTCCACATCCTAATCCTTAGAACCCGTGAATGTTGTATTACATGGCAAAAGAGGTTTTGTAAGAGTGATTAGAGGCTGAGTTAAGGAGATTATCACAGGGTGCTTATACCGGAAGGAGAGAGGCAGAAGAGAGAGGGAGGGGAGAGAAAGAGAAAAAGATTTAGAGATACTAATTACAGGCTTTCAGGATGCAGGAAGGGGTCACCAACTAAAGAATGCACGTGGTCTCTAGACACTGGAAAAGGCAAGGAAACAGATTCTCCCCTAGAGTCTTCAGAAACAACACTGCCTTGTTGACACCTTGATTTTGGACTTCTGACTTCCAGAACTATAATATATATACTTCTTGTTTTATGTTACTGAGTTTGTCATAATTTGTTACAGCAGCAGTAGGCTACTACTACACACGTGAACCCACTGATCAATCTTAGCACTAAGAGGCATGAAAAGTATCGTCCTCTGCCACGATACCACATACTCTCACCCAAAAGATAAACCTGAATCTAATTACATCTTTATGGCTGATTCCGTTTACAGGAAATATGGGGAAGTGTTGAAATGATACCTCAAGGAAGTAAATAGACATATCCACAACACAGGACATTCTTTAAAGACAACTGACTCTAACAATACAACTGCAAGAATAAAAAAAAGGAAGGAGGGCGAGTGAATTGCTCTAAATTGGGAGAGACCTGAGAGATACAACAAATTAATTTAAAAATGTATTTCTGAGACAAGTGGAGAAACCTGAATATGAATTGAGTGTACTATCAGCATTACTGTTAGTTTTGCAAGGTGTGGTTATAGCCACATTAACACTGTGATTATGTTCATATTTTTAAAGAGATTCATGCTGAAGTATGCAAGATTGAAATACCATGCTATCTGGGACTTAGTTTAGAACAATTCAGCATAAAATGTGAAGGGAGAGGCAGTTTCGATGAAAAAAGTGTGGCAACATCCTGATAATTACTAAATCTGGGTACTGCACTTACAATAGTGGGCTGACCATACTCTTTTCTACAAAGCTGCAACAAACCAGGGTCGCCGGGCTGGCTCAGTCAGTAGAGCATGCGACCCTTGATCTCAAGGTTTTGAGTTGAAGCCCCACACTGGCAATGCACCCTACTTAAAAAAAAAAGAAAGAAAAAAAAAATTGCAAACAAACCAATGCCAAAGCTAATCTGAATTAGTGATATTTAAAAATCAGGAGCTTTCAGGGCACCTGGGTGGCTCAGTGGGTTAAGCAGGCCTACGGCTCAGGTCATGATCTCAGGGTCCTGGCATGGAGCCCCACATCGGGCTCTCTGCTCAGCAGGGAGCCTGCTTCCCCCTCTCTCTCTGCCTGCCTCTCTGCCTGCTTGTGATCTCTGTCTGTCAAATAAATAAAAAAAATCTTTAAAAAAAAAATCAGGAGCTTTCACATCAAAATCTGGATTTCTGACTTCGTACGAAAAATTAAACATGCCAGTAAGGCCTACATCAAGAGATTAGTACTGGTTACTCCAAATTAACTATTACTACTGCTCCCAGTTATCCCCCATTTATCATTGCTGGTTTTAAAAATGCCTGGCCAAATTCATTAATTTAGATGGACTACTGGGCATTTGGGTTTAGGACCCCAGGAGTAGTTCAATTAAGCTGGCTAGAAGCAAGAGAACAGAGCAGACATGGGGATGGCAAATGAGTGATAGCAAAATGCTAGTGTGTAGATGTACAGAATCCTGCTACTGAGGTCTCCCCAACAACCTTGGAGACAGATGTAATTCCCATGAGGCCACAAAGCAACATTATCCTATATAAGTGCTCACTAGTAGCAAGGCCATATGCCTGATATTCTGGAAAATATGAACATGAAAATAATTCCTTCCTCCAAGATACTAACAGTTAAATAAGATAGATAAAGCAAAATAGCTACAACAGAAGATGGAGAGCGACAAAGTAAAGCTTCAGATACAGATCACAGGGAGTACTACAGAGCATGCTGGGAAATTTAAACTTTATCAGATGAGCAACAGTGAGCCACTGAAGGGTTTCAAATTAGAAATACAAACCAGGGGCACCTGGGTGGCTCAGTGGGTTAAAGCCTCTGCCTTCGACTCAGGTCATGATCCCAGGGTCCTGGGATCTAGCCCCGCATCAGTCTCTCTGGTCAGCAGGGTGCCTGCTTCCCCCTTTCTCTCTGCCTGCCTCTCTGCCTACTTGTGTTCTCTGTCAAATCAATCAATCAATCAATCTTGAAAAAAAAAAAAAAGAAATACAAATCAGAGGGGCAACACTGGAGATGAGAGTAATGTCTGCCTCATTGCTCAAATTCTCTTATTCTATGCACTGTATCCTTCCAGGAGCTGGCAGCAAAACGTTGTATTTAAGCCTCTAAAATTATACAATCACAGCTTTCTTGGCCAGACAGAAGTTTGGTACCTGAAGAGAATAAAACAAAGGGTCACTGAGTAACGCCCCTAAAAACAGTTTATATCTCCCAAATAAAGTATAAATAAATTGCATTTATTACCACTTAAAATAACGGTCTTATTACATCCAAAAATAACAGTCTTATTACATCCAAAGCTCTACTAAAAACGAAAATGTGTCTTCCTATTTAAAGACCCCTTTTGTTAAACAAAACAAAACGCTTATTGCGAGTAAATAAAGCACAATTAAATCTTGACTAAAATCATATTAATGTTTCAAAGATCGGGCTGGTGATCCTAATAGCAAAACAGGACCAAACTGGCATTATAATAGTAGATATCACCATCCAAGAGTATTGCTGAAATTTACATAAAAATTGGCCAAATCCAGACTCTGGGGTACCAAGAAATAAGTATTAGACTGGGACCATTTTGCGATCGACTCTAAACAAACACAGGAATCACAAATAAAAAGGAGAGTGTAAGATTGCAGTACTTTTCTTTCCCCTTACTTAACTCCCAAACTAAGAATTCCAGCTCTGACATCATCTCTCTGAGCCTGTTTGCTCACGTGTAATATGAGGCCAAGGGTACCCACTTCATAGGGCAGAGTACGAACTAAATGGTATCGCGTATAAAGGGGCACAGGACCTGACACACAGCCACCACTCAATAAAATCAGGGTTTTTAATTCACAGTAAGCTTCAGTGTCTCCACGATTTTCCTGCAGGTATTGGTCTGTCTGAAGATACCCACAAATACTCAACGCCCAGAGACTTCTTTGGAGAAACAAGTCACAGTTCAAGATACTTAAGACCGAAACTCGTACAGGACCCGGACCACGACCCAAAGCTGAGGCCGCCGCAGAGCAGCTGTCACCACATCCGCCAAGGCCTCGCGGTCCTTCCAAGGGTTCCCTGGCACTGGCGCCCGGCCCCGCCCCGCGAACGCCAACCAGCGGGGTGAGGGGGCGGTGTCGACAGTGCACCCTTCGTGCTTCGGGGAAGCCAGGCCGCGCTCGAGGCCTCCGCCCGCCGGCTCCCGTCCCCATCCCCAGCCTCCCCTCGTCGACGCCTACGGTCTTCCCTCCCCGCGCCGCCCACTGCCGCACCTTGAGGTGGGTACGCAGGCCGCCAGCGCCCCCAGACTGGTCGGTGATCTCGTACGCGCCCGTCACCAGCAGGTCCTTGTGGATCTCCTCGCGGAGGCACTTGCGGGAGTTAACGGGCAGATGGAAGGAAATGGCGAACACCGAGCTGGGGCCAAGCAGGAGTAAAAGCAGCAGTGCTAACGGGCAAGGGCCACGCTGAGCTGGTGGGCCGGACAAACCCGACATGGTGCCGGAGACTGCTCACCCCCTCGGGCCTCTACCGCGCCGGAACCGGGAGGGCCCACGTGATTCACCTCTGACCTAATGCCGTGGGCGCCATTTTGGAGACTGGCAAATAGACGAGGACCGCAGGATAAGCCTTTTGAAAGGGAAGAAAGGATACGACACTATGTAGTATCCACAAGTCAATGTGGTTAAGTAAGATTTTCCAACTGTCGACTGCACAAGTTTCATTTTTGTTGAGCTTAGCGACTGCTCAGTCTGCCGTAACAAGTATGGGCAGCCCTGGAAGTAATTCTCCTTTAGCTTCCGGAAGTAGTAGCCGCGAGTTTTAAAGTCGGCGCTACCATAGCAACCATGCCCCAATAGGAAGCAGCCACAAGGCCTTCGTAGGGCCCACCCACCGGCCGCCTAGACGCTCCCGGCGGAGGCGGATGTGCAGTCCAAGCACCTTGCAGCCTCCGTGACGGCTGGGACGTGGAGCACTTAAGAAGAAAAAAGTTTAAGAGGCTGAGCGGAAAGACTCCAATTTGGCTATTAGGCCAGCGGCCAGTATCTCAGATTAGGTGTACGGGTTACGTGTTGGATGTGAGCTGGGTGGCATCCTGAATGCACTTGAACAGAGTATTTGGATTGGAGTAACGGCTTTCTGAACGTGCATCTGATTTAGTAAACCTTAGGTGCCTACTATGTTAGGTAACATTAAAACTAAAGTTGGATTTTTTTTTTTTTTTAAGATTTTACTTTTAAATAATCTCTAGGTCCAAGGTGGGGCTCGAATCCACAACTCTCAGATCAAAGGTTGCATGCTCCACCCACTGAGCTAGCCAGGCGCCCCAGTATTTTGTATTTAAATTGAATAAAACAGTATTTCAGTTCAGCCTAAGAGATGGAGCTGGTGCGGTTTACCAGAGAAGCCCTGTCTAGTGTTTGTGTGTTTTAAATGCATAAACACCTAAGGGATCAAATAGGCCAGTCTGTAGTAAGTAAATTTACATGATAGTCACTCACGTGTTTCTTTAATAATATTGAGTACCTACTATGTGCTGGACACTATATTATGCATAAATACTAACATGTATTGATTTAACAAATCACTATTGCTATCAAATATTCGGGGCTGAAGAAAATAGGAAGATGAAAATGGACTACAACATAGGCTGTGTACAACAGCCTATGTTTAGAATCATCTGCTTTGATTAGTGTTCATTGAGCATCTACAGAAATACCCAAAAGATGGACTGTCTGCTTTCAGTATTTAATAACTCCTTCAGTCCTTCCGGTTCTTCTGGAACTGAAGTCCCACAAGCAAAACAAGAACAAACATAAAGGAGCTATAAAGCATTTTAAAATTTGACAAATACCATATAATAATTATTTTATGAGGTGTCCAGTTAAGAACATTTAGTTTGATTATTTTATCCCTCATCTAAGATAAGATTGCTAGTCTACGCAGTACATTCTGATAATTTGCATTGGCCTTTCCCCTGCCTGGCCAGGGGATCAGTACCAAGGAGTTATCTACTCCATTGTTTACTCTCAGTCCTTAGGCTCTGCGGACCATCAGCCAAAGATTTGCATCCCATAAAATCCTGAGGGTGCGTGTGCGTGTTTGTGTGTGTGTGTGTGTGTGTTTTAATTTCTACCTTACATTTATATAATAGCTTATATGTTTTTAAATATCTTCACCTAATTATCTCACTTGACATTTTCAAACACCATAGGCTAGACAAGTCTATTCATTTTACAGAAGGGAAACTGAACTGAGGTCCTCAGAGACCAAAATCCCATTGTTTAAAAGTGGCAAAGTCAGTCTGAGGGCCCGAACCTTCTTTTCGGTAGGCCCTATTATTATTATTATACATATGAAGAAACTGAGACTTAGAGAAATTGATTCTAAGTAGCAGCCCACATGTACTTTCTTGTCCTTATTCTCACGTATCCTGCCTCCACCTACTTCCTGTTCCCCTTCCCTCCTTTGTATTTTTGTCCATAACACTCATCACTGTTTTATACAGTATACATTTTATTTATTTGTCGTGTTTATTAATCTGTGCCCTTAGCTAGGTTATCTGTTTTGTGAAAGGCAGAACTTTTTGTCTATTTTGTCCACTGCTTTATCTTCTGAATCTAAAATAGGGCCTAGTCTACAATAAATATTGGCTCAGTAAATGCAAGATTAATTCCTTAGCTCCTAGCAAAAGGCCTAACAGCAAACTCCTTCCATTATTCCTTAGCTGTTTTCATTAAAATTTATTTAATCCATAACGGATCTAAAGTGTAGGTATGATTTCAGTTTTGCCAACAAAATGGGTATTTTTTTTAATTGAAAAATGTGTTATTGTTTTCGTATAAGAACACAGGAAAAAAACCCAAAACCATTCTCCCCTTTATTCTGTGCACCTAGAAGGCTGAGTAGATACTTCTGGGGAGCCCAAACTTTAAACTTTGTATCTTCTGCATTGAAGGAGGCGCTATTTTATACCTTTTGTGGGGGGAAAGAGAGCAAATGGAAAGTGTCTCACAACCAGAAAAAATGCTGCTTCTTAGCCTCGCAGTCTCTGCCATCCCATCAGCCTGAAATGTACCTAGCCAGACCCAGGTTCTCAAGATTCCCAAGATCCTGGAGGTGAACAGATGTCACCAGGACACACTCTTTACCTAGACTATCCCTTCTCTACAGGTTTCTCAACCTTTCACAGATATGAGAGGGAGCAGCTCCTTTTTTAAAAATCTGCCTTTGTAATAAACTTGCTGGGCCATTCTGTGGTCAGAAGCCCTTGGAAGCACTTCTGCCTTCTGCCTTTTCCTTTAACCGCCTCCTTTAACTGGCCTCATCCTCTAGTGTGGCTTGAGCACCCCCCCACACCCGACTCCAATGCAGAAGCAGTCAAGAATTCCTAACTCTGTGTCCCTGCCCACTCGTGTGTACAGCCCTCCTCACAGTGTGTATTTAAACAGCTAAAACAAGATGGGTTCTGTGCAGATACAAAAGACCCTTTTGGAGAGAAATTTGGCAATATTTGTCATGTGTCACACTCTTTGACCCAGAGAGTGATTTCAAGGAGTACTATGGGTCCTCTAATTTCTGCAGTCCCCCTGGACCTGTTCCTGGAACCTTTGTGCTGCACTTGGGAGTGAGCTCATCCAGCCTCATGAGTTTAAAAGCATCCATAAGCCGATAACTCCCAAATGTGGATCTCCAGCCCTGACCTCTCCTCTAAACTCCAGAGTCTGTATCAGGCTCCCTACTTGACATCTCCAAACTGGATGACTAATAGGCAACTCATACTTAACTCTTAATTTCCCCCTCCCCCGCCAAATCTGTTTCTTCCCCATCTCAGTAAATGGCACCACCTTCTACTTCTTCCCTGAGGCCGTCCGTGTTTCCTCTTTCTCTTACCTTCTCCGTACATAGAGGCAATTCATCAGCATGTCCTACCCGTCCTGTGTCCTAAATATATGCCAATCAGTTTCTACTTCTCTCTAAGCCAAGATTTGGCAAGCTGCTGCCCAGCTGGACAGGCCAAATCCAGCATGCAAACTCCTGTTCTTGTATCGTCCAAGAAACTATGTGGCTCACAAAATCTAGAAGGTTTACTATGTGATCCTTTATGAAAGTTTGCTTCTCTCACCTAAGTGAGAAAACAGCCTCCCTGCTGTTGTCTCTGCCTCCATTCTTGCTTGCACTATGCTCCTTAATACACTTTTAATGATTTTTTTTAAATGTACATCAGATCAATCAGAATACAGCCTATATACCTTATCACAGCCCAAAAGGCCACTGTGGTCTGGCTCCTTCCTACCTTTCTAATCTTGTTTTAACCAGTGATCACTCCCTCTCACCACCCAACCATTCACTCTCCTATCTATAGTCACAGGGCACCAGGGCCTTTGCACTTACTGTCTAATTGGAACGCTCTCTCCCAGATATTGTCCCATGGACTCCAGACTCTGCAGGCTGCTCTTCATCATTCAGGTTCCAACTCCAATGTCTCTTCCTAAAGAGCCCACCCTGCATGAGTAACACTTTCCCTGCGTTATTTTCTGTCCTACGATCTAGTTTTATTATCTATATAGCACTCATTGATATTTAAAAGTACCTTGATATTTTTTCTTTTTTAAAAAAATATTTCATTTATTTATTTGACACACAGAGCAGAGTGAGAGGGAGAAACAGGCCCCCCACTGAGCAGGGAACCTAATGTGGGACTCGATCCCAGGACCCTGAGACCATGACCTGAGCTGAAGGCAGCCGCTCAATGACTGAGCTACCCAGGCACCCTTGATATTACTTTTCTTATTTATTCTCACCCAGCCCTACTAGCATTTTAGCGCTGAGAAAGCCAAGTCTTTGTTTTGTGCCTGATATATTCCTAGGCCAGGTACAATAGCCTGTAACTACTGAGTGCTCCATAAATATTTGGGGAATGAATCAGAATACAACATAAAATAAAGCATTTAGCACATCAACATAGAGCAGTTGCTCAATAAATACTAGTTCCTCTATCTAGTATTTTAATTGCCATTTTTCATATGGAGAAGCTGAGGTTTAAAACTGTTAAGTGACTGGCTTCAAGCCATACAGTGAGTCAGTGTTCGAGTTGAGAATAGAAATGAAAGTTCCTAACTGCACCCCAATTTTCAGACATCGTTGTGATTACTTTTGATAAAACACGGCACTTTTTATTGTGTTCCCACACTACTGAGTAGATTCCTTTTTTCTATCCTCATTTATATTCATAATATAACTTTTATGCTTAAGTGAATTTAAGTCTTCCAGAATATCTGTGATGTTGTCAATAGTTGGTGTGAAACCGGTAGCATCCATTAGCATCTCCCCTCGATTCACTTACTTGGGAAGAAAAAAAAAAAAAAAAGACTTATCTTCCTCTCCAGATTCCCATGGTGCTAAAGTTTTATCTTCCTAGGTTTGGAAACCAGAACTGCTCACCAGTTCTCCATGAAAATTAATGTCTTTCCTCACTGTTGTCCATACAACATGTTAAGATAAACTATCGGGACCCTGCTCTATATGTTACAGCCTGTAAATCCTGATTACCAGGATCAACATTCTAGTAATATATAGTAATATATATGAGCTGAGAGCACCCAAAAGTCTGGATTTAACAACAAAAAAAATTATTAGGAAGAATTTTAGGGATGATGCAAGTAAAGGATATAAAATGTATCCCAAAAGAACAAGTTTCAGAAAGCTTAAGAGCCATCACATGAACCATCAACACTACCCATATGCATTGACAGGAAACAGAAGTTGAAAAGACCAACTTCGGGAGTTGAAGATGGGAGGCATCTCCTCTGCCCCATAAGCACTGTTTGTTTATGGAGAACACCAGCCCTAGAGCCCCGTGCAGAGAGGTGACGTCCTGGAAATCTCAAGGAAGATATGAGATGAAGAGAAATCCACTGAATTAGTTGTAGTGGAAGAACCAAGGGACAAAAAAGAAGAGCTGTGAAGGTGGGACTCTAGCAGAGAAGGAAGTAGGGTCAGGGAGGTAAGATGGGAACTGCAGGGGCCCTTACTTACCTTATGTCTATGGCCACTCATGCTACAAAGAAGAAAAAAAGTATTGGGAAAGAAAGAAGAAATGGGAAAATTACTCAGTGCTTTGTCAAGTAGCCCCAGAGTTGAGACTCTCCAAAGGAGGATTAACAGAGAACCAAATGCATCTACCCCAAAACATTAGCTACACTCTGTGTCTAGACACAGCCATGCCTGAAGCTTGTCCATATGCAGATCCTCAGAGGCCTTGGGATTACTTCAAAAGTATTCTAAGACCTTAAAGCTGGGTAACCTGGAGCATAGGACTACACTGTTTCCAGTCTTCTCTCTTGATTCTGAGAACATTTCGGGTTAATGTATTTTCTTTGATAGGCTACTAAGCAGGCAACATCTGATGTCCACCACCACTAGTTGTCTCTGAAATCTACCAAAACTCATTCTTCTTCAACCAAACCTCCATATTGTGAGAGACACAGGCCATATGGATGGGACAAGAGCACCGGCTGCAGGAACCTTGATAATGCCTATATGACTTCTCATTACTACTTCACTTGAATCACCTTTGTACCCCGAAGTCACCTGAGCAGCTCTTTAAGAACTGCCAATGCCTAGGACCCACCTAGAACCCATCCACATCACGGAAAACAAGAGTTATCTGGGTATAATTCCTAGGAATAGCATATTTCAGTGGTTCCCTGATGGTCCTGCCCACTGGAATCATCTGGGGTATTCGAAAAGTGTTGATGCCAGACTCCCACCCTCAGATGTCAATAGTATGGGGTGTCCCCTGGGCATCAGGTTTTTTAAAAACTTCCTTGGGTTAAGGTGGAGCATTAGTTTTCAACCCTAATGCTCCACCTTAACCCTTATTAACCCCATTCCTATTTTTAACACCTAACCTTTCAATGCCTTTTAAGTAGTGTGCTCTCAATAAATATTTCTTGGCTTGATTTCTCCTGCTGAGGCCCTGCTGTCCTTTCTCCTAGAACACAGCACAAAATCAGCCCTCTGGTAAGTAGAGTACCTGGAACACCAGCTTGGGGACAAGGTTTATTCCTTGGGTGGCCACGTTCTACCAGCTCAACTGCTACAGAGAGAGAGGAATGAGAAGCAAGGGCTTCAGATGAGGAGGAAGCTCTCCGCAGGCACACGAGGGAATCTTTTTCTTCTCCCTTGCAGAAAGTCATTGTGGCACGTGGACAAGGAAGTATTAATAACTTTTCTAAAGAGATACTTCTCCAAGATTTGGTGTTTCACAGACCACAGCCAGTGCTCTCAGTCCTACAGATGGCCAACTTCTGCATTTCAGATAGCAGCTTCCAAAGATAGCTCAACTTGCATCCCTAAAGCAGAAGACCCAGCTACAGGGAAGGGAACCATCAGAATATCTAAGCCAGAGGTCAGGCACCACCACCCACATGTTGGTCAAGGGCAAGAAGACTGACCACCTACCAAATTCGTTGCAGATAATCGAGTCTTTTGGAGTGAAATTCAAGTAACAACATTACAGCATTATAATAACCAGGGCTTTGTGGCAAGCCCACATGGACAGCCATGGACTGAACATCCCATAGGAGATGTATGTTCTAGACAGGGGTCCTGGCCCTGCCCTGCCACCACTTACTGGGGGACCTTGGGCTGGAAACTATGCTTTCTAAGTGTGACTTCCCCCTTTGTAAAATGAGAAGCCAGAAGACTAAGACTTTCTTTAACTTTCACGAGCCTTCATCCAAGGAGAAATGGAGAAGTCACAAGCTGGCAAAGGTGATGCCACCAAGTCCCCAATGGGTGTGCTCCATCAATTTCCTTTAGGGCCTTGTGCCCTGGCTGGGGTTCCAGCAAACACAGCTGGGAAGTCCACAGGCTGTGGCCTCCATAGCTCAGTGTCTAATCACAAAGACCTCCCTGGGGTGAATGCTGTGGGTAGGATACAAGTGTGTATTAGTTTCCAAGAGCTGCCATAACAAATCACCATAAACTGGACCGTGAAAACAACACAAATGTATTGTGTTACAGTCTGGAGGCTAGAGGTCCGAGATCAAGGTGTCAGCAGGGAGGTACTCCATCTGAAGACTCTAGAGAATTCTTCCTCTCCTTTTCTGGTTTCTGGTGGCTCCAAGCATTCCTTTGCTTGTGGCCGCGTAACTCCCATCTCTGCCTCTGTCTTCACATAGACTTCTCTCTGCATCTCTCCTGTGTCTGTCTCTTACAAGGACACTTGCCTTTGGATTTAGGATCCACCCAGATCATCCAGTACAGTCTCCTGTCAAGATCCTTAACCTAATTACATCTGCAAAGACCCTTTTTTCAGATAAGGTCACGTTCACAGATTCCTGGGATCAGGAGTTCAACATATCTTTTGGGGGACACAGTTTAAGCCAATACATCCTCCAAATGGAGACTATCCATCCTTAAATCCCAGGTCATCATTTTGCAATGTATACAAATATTGAATCATTATGTTGTACATCTGAAATTAATATAATGCTATATGTCAATTATATCTCAATTTTTTAAAAAGCCTTGGTCAAATCCCACCTTATCTGGGAGAACTTGTCACTTCATGCCACTCAGATATTATTTCCATTGGACCATCTAGTTATTTCTGTACCGTCCATGTGCTCTCCTCCTACCTCCAGACCACCAGCCCCTCTGGGACTGGTTAAAAAAATACAAATTTCTGACCTTCCTGCTCCAGCCCCTATTATTGTCCCTGAAGCCAGAAGCAGGCTTTCTGGTCAGGGGGCCCTGGAATGTGCATTTTAGATCATCTCCTGGAAGATTCTGACATCCCAGAGGTCTGAAAAGCCCCATGCTACGCTGTGAACTCTATGGCTCATTCTTGGCTGGCTGGCTGATGTCTTACATTTATTTAAGCTGATGAGAGGCAGGACGTTGGTGTGCGGGCCTGGCATCAGAATACCTGAGTTGTGCTGCCTACTACCTGTGTGACTTCAGACTGTTTACCTAAACCCTCTGTGCTTTTGCTTCCTCGTGCAAATGAGGTTCAGTATGGTGCCTACTCAGAAGGTTATGGGGAGGATTAACTGAAACAAAACGTCTGCAACACAGAACGGGGTCTGGCACATACGATGCCCTCAGTGAACCTAAGTTGTCATGAAACAAAAGAGGTTGCCAGTGGCTTCTTTTTTCCACTATATTCCTAGATCCCGCCTTCCCAGGAACAAACTCTGATCGTCGCACCATCATCAGTTACTGCTAATATTTACGGAGCCTTTCTCTTTTCCAGGCATTGTGCTGAACTCAGTTCGTGCTTTATCTCATTTTACCTGCGTAGCCGTGGCATACCGACGGTAGCTGGTATTACTACTATCTCTCATTTTATGGCTAAGGAAACTGAAGGTCAGAAGGGTTAAGAAATCTCCCCAAAGTCCCACAGTCAGTGAATGGTGAGGTGCAGATGTGAAGTATCAGCTTGGGTCCCCTCTCCCACTGCTTCCCTGCGCACCTCCCACCCCACCCTGCCCTCCAGCAAGGCATTACCCTTGTAAAGCCCTGAGATCTCTCTGAACCAGCTTCCTCACACCAAATCCCACCTTCTCTGATCCCTCCGAGCCATTGCTAACGTGCTTTGCCTTTTTTGTATGGGGGTCCTTTAAGAAAATGTCCTCTTTTCTGAGGTACTGAACCAAGTCCCTTCAAATCCCACATCGACTCCTGGGGTCTCCCAAACCTAAATGCCAACAGCTGCCTCTCACACAGCCGCTCTGACTGGTTTTTCCCACAACCTCCAGGTGGCCCTTGTATCCACAGAGAGCCTGCCTCCCTCTTCCTTTCTTGCTTCTGTCACTCCTTCAAGTTGGGGAATCCAGTAGGCCTGGATGTCAGGGAAACCAACAACCAGTCAACCCTCACAGTGTCCCTCCCAACCTTCCCCAAATTCTAGGTCTCTTGGCTGCCCCTAACTCTCCCATCAGCCCCTGTTAGGGGACCCACTCGGAGGCCCATCCCCCCACTTCTTGCCCCGGGCCCACGGCCTGCAGCCACTATCAAGCACACAGGCCTTATCACTACACAAACACTTCCTCTTTCCCCAGTACTGCTTCTCACACGCTAGGTAATCAGGGTGAACTTCCTCTGACAATTTACTGAGCAAACACTCACTCTGCCTCTGCCCTATGCTAAGGCCTGTGGGGAACCCAAACCTGGTCTCCACCTTGAGGAACCTTGAATCCTGGTTGAGCTGAAGCACAGAAATGAGTCTCAGATGCTCAGACGCTTCGCGACCCAGCACACCTGGGTTCTAAACTCATTTCTGCCCTTCCCGGTCTATACCTTGGAACAAGTTACTTACCCTTTCCGGTCCTGAGTGCCCTTAGCTCTGAAACAGGAATAACACCACCTAGGTATGCTGGGAGAATGAAGTAAGATAAGACCCATAAAGAAGCCGTGAGAGTGCCTGAGATAAAGACTTTAGCTCCAGAGTTCCTGGGGGAGGAGAAGGGGGAGGGGTCTGCCAGGAGCCCCAGGCTTCCTTCAGGTGGGAGAGGAAGCTGCTTACAGGAGTGGCTTCCTCCAGGGACTGAACTGTGACTTGAAGCAAACGCAGTGAAGAACCGCCTTTTTCTCTAGTCCCTGTCCAGTGAGGTCTAGGAGTAGGGTGTGGCGCTACCTTTCAGGTGTAAATCGAATGGTCCCATCCTAGGACAGGGTCAGCCAATCACTTGGCAGACAAGAACCATCAGCAACTGAGGGTGTTGAGAAACACAAATGATATATAAAACTAACCCCTTAAAGGGCGCTCGGGTGGCTCAGTCTGTCAGGTTAAGCATCAGCCGTGGGCTCAGGTCATGGTCGCAGGGTCCTGGGATGCAGCTAGGAGTCTGGCTCCCTGCTCAGCAGGGAGTCTGCTTCTCTTTCTGCCTCTCACGGCTCTGCTCATGCTCACGCATGTGTGTGCTCTCTCTCTCTCTCTCAAATAAATAAAATCTTTTTTTTTTTAAGATTTTATTTATTTATTTGATAGAGATCACAAGTAGGCAGAGAGGCAGGCAGAGAGAGAGGAGGAAGCAGGCTCCCTGCTGAGCAGAGAGCCCGATGTGGGACTCGATCCCAGGACCCTGAGATCATGACCTGAGCTGAAGGCAGCGGCTTAACCCACTGAGCCACCCAGGCGCCCCTCAAATAAATAAAATCTTAAAAAACAAAATGAATTAACCTCTTGGTTTAATGAGGGCTGTGTGGGGGCGTGGGGGAGCTAGTTATAACGTGTCCTATGCAACAACAAGAGAACCTTATAGAGTAAGTTGATTTCCTATGTAAGTGCTAACTCTGGGGGGCATAGCCTAAAGTGAGAGGTGACTGTAGGCCTTGAGTAGCTGGGAAATTTCTCAGGGTTGAGTATGCATACAAAATCACAGCAACCCAGGCAAAGCAACCAGTGATATGTCAAGACACAAGAGTAAAAACAGTTCCCTCTCTCTGTTCCTCCATCAAAACGTGTCAGCAAAATGGACAACCTTTTAACTTCCATGCTTTGTTCCTTCTTAATACTGTAGGGTTGTTTGATGCTCTGGTCCAGGTTTGTAGGAAACACGCAGGGAGGAAGAGGACAGAGGGGACAGAGGGGCAGGGTCCTGGTAGGGGGCACACAGTGCCAGGTGAGGAGTAGCAGGAATTGGAAAGCTGGCTCCTAGACTCAAATGGGGTGACATGGGAAAAGGGATGATGCTGATTATCCCTCCATTGAAGGAAGATTCTAGGGAAGGATACCAAATGGGAGCACAGGGCAGTGGTGGGCAGAGCCTCAGCAGGGGTGCAGGGCTGACTCGATTTTCCTCCGGCCCTCAGCACTGACCATCTGTGTGACCTTGGCCAAGTTACTTTCGCTCTTTGAATCTCAGCTACCTAATCTCTAAAAGAATAATAACAACTGTTTCATGGAGCTATTGTGGGACTGTAAATTATAGAGTACAGAGCCTGCCAGAATGCAGGTGATCAAGTTCCCTTCCCACCTCAAGCTTCTAAGAATGCTCCAGAAATACAAGACTGGCCATATTTAGTGTCTGGTCCCCTCCTCCACTCCCTAACAACCCAGGGTTAAGTTAGAATTTACTTATGTGAAAGTCCCTTCTAGTCCTCAAATTCTCCAGTAATACATGCGGACTGGGTCAGGGAGGACACTCATTGGTTCACCTTCCTTCCAGGGGACTTGGTCAGGGACTGGGCTCTGAGTAGTACACACAGCAACCCTGGGTATAAGGATCTGTCAGAACGGAAAACTGCGGGGGACTGCAGGGCATACCCAGAAGACTAACAAACTCTTTCCTTTTCTTTTTTTTTAATTAATTAATTTGAGAGAGAGAGAGAGAGAGCACACACATGAGAGCGGGGGCATGGGCAGAGGGAGAGAGAATCCCAAGTAGACTCCCCCGCTGAGCACAGAGCCCCTCACAGGGGCTTGATGTCAGGACCCTGAGATCATGCCCTGGTTCAAAATCAAGAGTCAGACGCTTAACCCAGTGAGCCACCCAGAAGCCCCCTGATCACCCCATTCCTATCCAGGATTCCAGCATCCGCAGCCAGTTTCCTTTCCTGAGATTTGCCTTGGATGGTGGTGAGTGTGGCAGTGGGGGTGGTAACTTTAGTAGGAGAAAGAGAGTTCCTGACTGGTCCCATAAGTGGGCATGTGGGGAAGCTCCACCGATAAAGAGCATTGTAGAAGTAATGGGATGTCGGAACTGGAAAGTGATCTCTGGCCCCAGAGAGTTCACCTGGACACAGTGATTCCCAGCTCTGGACGCATATAAAATATCCTGGGTAGGTGGGGTGAGGACCAGTGGTCCCCAGGCTGGTGACTGCCCCAGGAATATCCACACCTCTGAACCAGAGCCGCTTTGCACTCCTTTCTGACTCTGGGAGTCCACATGCCTGCCTGGTATCATGTGTATGTAGTCATGTGCACTGGCTTCCGTCCTGGCCCTTTGTCATCCACCCTGAAACACAGCAGCCACAGTGGTGCTTTTTAAACCTAAATCGGATCCCATTCCTTCCCTGCTTCAGCATTTCCAGCGTGTCCCATTTCAATCCTAGCACCTTACCATGACCAACAGGGCCCTGCCATCCCCCCTTCTCACTCTCATCCCTCCTGGCACTGGACACTTCCTGTTTCTCAAAAGCACCAAGCTGCCCCTTCCCAGAGGCTTTGCACTTGCTGTGCCCTCTGCCTAAGGTGCTTTACCCCAGGCTGGCTTTCCTCTGGGCCTCAAAGGCTTCCTTTCCAGAGAAGCCTTCCCTGATTGGTCCATGTGGCTTTCCTTCCCCACACCCGCAGCTCCTCATCAGAGGGGACACTCCCCAGCTAGAGGATAAGATCTATGAGAACAAGGAACTTATCCAGCTGGTTATCACAGTGCCCAGTACAAATGGATTCCCAATAACTGTTTGTTGAACAAATGAGTGAATATGTACAAAGAATATGTTTACACATCAAAATCATGTGTTTTATGTGCATAATTCCTGTATATAATGCAATCAGAGGTCTGGAATGGAAAAGAATGGAAGATATTAGGGAAGAGAGCATTGAAGGAGAAGGGAAAGAAACATTTATTGAACACTGACTTGATTCCAGGCACAGTTCTAGTTCTTTTCATACATCTGATCCTCATATCTACCCACTGTTAACAAAATTCCAAGGACCCACAGCCACCAACAGGATCAAAATCTTGGATCTGGGGGTGGGGGTGGGGGGGCAATGTTATTGTCCCCATTGTACAGATAAAGAAACTGAGACCTGGAAAAGGAAAATTACTCACTCCAAGTTAAAGTACTAGCAAGTGCCAGAGCAGGTTATAATTTCATTGGATTCCAAGGCTGTCTTGGTCATTGCATCATTCTGGAATGAGAAATTACCTTAATCATTTTCTCTCTCTACTCTCAGGGAATAAAAAAGCCTCTAGTGAACATGGACCCAGAAAACAATGACTAAATGGTGACTGGAGCTAATTTAGCAGAGGGAGCAAAACAGGTAAGGAAAGGAAAGAGAATTTATTAATAGTTTTGCCACTAGATCAACTTAAAATCAACTTAAAATCTTGTTTCTTAATTTTATTGATGATCAGTTAAGAATTTGCACTCTTTTAATTAAAAAAAGTTATAGTTTGATTTAAGTGTTCAAAACTAACTACTTATGAGTAAGATTTCCTGGGTCATCAGAATGTCCTGAGGGTACAAATAACCTTTCTGAACATCCAAATGCATAACCCAGAGGGTTATATGTAAACCCAAAGACGTTTGGCCTCGTTGACCATCAGTGGGCTAGTTCATTTGGATCCTCTACCTTAAACTTCCAAATCTAATTTCTAACTAAAGGACTAGAATATACCTTTAGAATATGCTTTAAAAATATCCCCAGAGGGGCACCTGGGTGGCTCAGTTGGTGAAGCATCTGCTTTTGGCTCAGGTCATGATCCCAGACTCCTGGGATCAAGTCCCATATCGGGCTCTCTACTCAGTGGGGAGCCTGCTAATCCCTCTGTCACTCTCTGTGCTTGTTCTCTCTCTCTCTCTGATAAATAAATAAACAAACAAATAAATAAAATCAATCTTTAAAAAAAAAGATAAAATAAAAATATTCTTAGAGGGACACCTGGTTGGCTCAGTAGGTTGGACTTTCTAACTCTTGATTTTGGTTCAGGTCATGTTCTCAGGGTCCTAGGTTCAGCCCTGCATCAGGCTCCCACCTCAGCAGGGAGTCTGCTTCTCCCTCTTTCCTCTGCCCCTCCTCCTGTACATGTGCATGCATTCTCTCTCTCTCTCAAATAAACAAAATCTAAAAAAAAAAAAAAAAAAATCCCCAGAATTTGGTTTATATCCAGATTTTCTCAAATCTTAATCTCTGGCAACCATTTCTGCTTGGAGCCACAGAATGCCTTTTGCTATTTTTAAACGTCAGAGTTGGTCCGCAATTAAATCTGATCAAAATACATCAAGCCATCTAGCATGGGACAGAGATGAGTTAGAAACCCTCCTTGCCCATAAAATGCAAGTAGTATAATAACTAGCCAGCAGGGATTGTCACATAGAGGCTGAAGTTTAGAGAGGGAAGGATCATCAAGTGAGATACAAACACAATGTGGAGAATTTGTAACATAGGGTGAGAAGGTTGCATGCTTCACTCTGTAGGCGATGAGCTCTGTTAATTAGGGCTCTTCGGTTTCAGAAGGCAGGAACCAATTCTGGGTTTACTGAAAGGGAAAAATGGGCAATCTGTTGGAAGGACATCGGGGAGTTTACAGAACTGAAGGAAGAACTGACCAGGCAAGAGGGGATCTCCAGGGGATGAACTCATGACTCAACTTCAAACCTCCCATCCTTGAATCCCCACTCAAAATCCAGATTTCCAGAAGAGTCTGATTGGCTTAGATTGTGCCCACCTTAGAGGATCTGGGATGCATTGTCCTCCAGAATTTTGCAGAATAGGGAAAGGAAAAGAGTTCTTAAAGGAAGAACAACCAGCCAGACAACCATGGGATGCTTTATGTAAGAGCCACTGGATGCTTCTAAGCATAGAAATGATGCGATTAACATAGACCACATGTCACTGGGTCCTTGAATCAATAGGTTTGTTTGATCCTTATAAAAATCCAATAACATGGGCACATTTATTACTTTAAAATGAGGAAAATTGCAGATTTGAGAGGTTCCATGAATTTTCCCAAGAGGTAATGCTCTTTTTGAATACTAAATCCTGTTTCTCTTTCTTATAGGATTTTTCTGTCCTTTACAGTCATTGGTTTGGCTCTAAAGTGTTTAAAGAAAGAGAGAGGTAGGAGATGGGTTAGTAAACTGTCAGAGTCACCCAACATGGAAGGAATGAGCCAGGCTGGGCCAGTGGGAAGAGGAAGGAAGCAGAAGCAACCAGATGTGAGTCTCAAATGCTCAAAATGTAGTCTGCAAACTAGGCTGAACAGCAGGACCATCAGACACCTTTTAAAAATATCAATTCCAAAAGTCCATTTATTATTATTTTTTTAAGATCTTAATTATTTATCTGATGGACAGAGAGAGAGAGCAGAAATAGGCAGAGCAGCAGACCGAGGGAGAGGGAGAAGCAGACTCCCTGCTGAGCAGAGAGCCCGATGCAGGGGGCTTGATCCCAGGACCCTGGGATCATGACCCGAGCCGAAGGCAGACACTTAACCAACTGAGCCACCGAGGAGCCCCTCCATGAATCCATTTCTAACCTGAACCAGAACTTGTCCTGGGTGGTGACAAGGAGTAAAACACACACCCATCTTATGGTGGTAATCATTTTGCAATATGTAAGTATATCAAATCAACAATTGTACACAATGTTTATGTCAATTATATCTCATAAAGCTGGGAAAAAAATTTAAAAAACACGCCCATCCACAATATAGGTGATTATTCTTAGCCAGCCGGACACCGGTCTGTAGATGGGCGTTTGGAAATCACTGACCTATTAGACCCTTTTTTTCTAAATGTCCTCCAGTCCAGTCTCTTGTCTTATCTCCCTGCTGCTGCAGTTAAGCATTATCAGGGTACAGCTTTGGAGTAGTTGCAATTTGTACTCATTACATTTGGAGTCATATATCTGCAGTATCTCTCCTGCGGTCAGAGGGATGAAAATAAGGACAAGGAGGTAGGGTGGCTCCTTGCTGTCCCCTTATTTTGTCAGTGCGTCTGGGGCTTGTGCTTTTGACAGGGACCCTTGGGAGATGACCTTGCCAGCTTTCCCTTTGGGGAGAGTAAATCCCAGGTTCTCACCCTCCCTTTTGCCGTAGTAAGTCTCCATAACAAACACACCCAAGTCCGGTATTTCTGAGCTGACGGCTCCGTGCTGAATACAGGCTGTTCCTGGAGCCAGGCTTATTTTGCAGTTTCTCCTCCCCACCCCACCCTCTGGTGCCACTGATGGGCTGATCCAACCTTGACGGGTGATAACCTACTTGAGGCTCCGGGTGTTCTGTCTCTATGACACTGCAGAGAAGTTCAGACCTTTCAGTATATCTGGAGTTAAAAGGAATGGTGGTCTTTGGGAGTGGGGTCTGGTACAGATTGGAGAAGAGGATTTTTTTTTTTAATATTTTATTTATTTAAGAGAGGACATGCTCAAGAGAGACAGAGCACCAGAGGGGGAGGGGTAGAGGGAGAAGCAGACTCCCCGCAGAGCACAGAGTCTGATGCAGGACTCGATTGCGGGATGGTGGGATCATGACCCAAGCCTAAGGCAGACACTTAATGGACTGAGCCACCCAGGTGCCCTGAGAATAGGATTTTTTATCTCAAGTTGTTCCCTTTCCTTCTTTTTATAGGGAGGGGACTCCCAAAAATGAGTCACTGGGAAAGAATTTCCCAAACAGTCATTTGAACACCATTCTCATGGTTTTTGCCAAAGTTGTATATCACCTGTTACTTACTAAGTATTTTCCATAAAATCAATATGTTCTGCTAGAGTACTTGGCTATCCACCCTAACTCTAGTCTTGCCATAAACAATAGTGTTTGTGAATAATTGTTTATGAACAATTAATGTTATGTAATTCATCAAGTCCCTGATTCATGAAATCAGGTCTGGTATGCTATCTATCAATTTTCTTCTAGTACGCATTAAAATTAATACATGTCTATTAAAATTCTGTTACTGTTCACCTGTGTACTATCCAAAATCCTCCCACAGAGGAGGGTTTATGTATCATTAGGGATATTTGTAGCACACTTTGGGAACATTAACCTAGAAAAGCCCATGTGCTAAGGGGCATGTGGCTTCAGACCCCTCAATCCATTGCAACGTGGATGCTAACCATGAGAGTATTTTTTGAAAGTCTATTTAGTGAAAAGTGCTGCTTTTATAACCTCTCGCAGCAGAAGTTAAGGCAGAAGTTGGGTTCCACTCTTAGTGTGCAGTCTTCTTGAGGTTCTCTCCCTCTCCCTCTGCCCTTCTGCCCTCAAATAAATAAATAAAATCTTTAAAAGGAAGAGAATGAGGAAGGAGATTAAGAAGATTAAGATTAATCTTGAAAGAAGATTAAGTGTCAAGTAATGAAGACGAAGGTCTTCATTAGACGGGGTCCTGTTGATAGAACGGCAGAGAGGAGGACTGCCTCTTGTTCCTATCTAGACCTCTCTGATCTGCTTTGGAGGTGCTCCAACCCTGTGCCCCCGTTACACTTGGCACTTGAGTCCATAGCACCTGAAACTGCAAGGAGGGAACCACCTTCAACCTCGCTCCCACGGGAAGACAAAAACTTGGGAGGAGGGTGGTCTTGACTTGAGCGAATCTGCTAGATCCTTCCATGCAGTGACACCAAAGCTTTAGCCAAACCATCAGCTGTGAAAAGAAGGTCTGGAGCTGGGGGGAACAGAACTGCTGTGTGTGTGATAAAGGGAGAGACGGGTTGGCTCCTGAGAGCAAGGAAGAAGTCAAGCGGTACAGGAAGGGAAGCTGGGAGAAGAGAGGGGGAGAGAGCCAAGCATCATGAAGGACCTCAAAGGAGAGATATGTCTAAGTGCTATCAGGGGGACTCTAGGGTGTGTATCTCAGACCTCAGTAAGGTCTGCCCACCATGACACAGTGAGTGACTTTTTGTGCCAAGAGCGGAATGGGACTGATCTCCAGATCTGGATGTTGTGGGACAAAACAGGACCCCTTTATCAGGATGGTGAGAAGAGTCAAATCTTGATCTAATTCAGGGGAAAGAAGAGTTTGGCCCCAGAGGTAGCCATGATCCCCAGAATCCCACAGGAGATCAGCAAAAACACGGGTGGATAGAAGACTTTCTCCGACCATGTGCAGTCACCACGGTGCATAGGCATACCTCCCAGGGGCTCATCAGAGGGCGGACTCCATCTGTGCTCTTGCCACAAGTCTCTATCGAAAACTTGGTTGCTGACCAAGGCCTACCAGGTAGGATTCCAAACCTCCACTTACATTTCCAGCTCCTGCCACAGACAGAATTTCTGAAATGGCCCCCCGCCCCACCCCCACAGGTGTCCTAATCCTGGAACCCCTGAACAGGTTGAGAGATCACCTGTGGTTGTGATATATTCCATGGCACAGGGGACCCGATTCCAGGGAGATGAGCCAGGTGGGCCTGAGCTAATCTCACGGCATGTGGGGAGAGGAGAGCTCTCTGTCTCCAGCCCCAGCCAAGGAGGTGGGAGACTCAGAGCACCAGGGAGATGAGATGCAGTGTTGCTGGCTTCGAGGGGCCACTTGGGAAAGAACGTGGGCACTGTCTAGGAACAGAAGGTGGACCCTGGCTGGTAGCCAGAGAGGACACAGGGAGCTCACGTCTACAGTCATGGGGAACTGGGTTTTGCCAGCAACCCCTGGAGGAGTTTAGAAGTTGGTTCTTCCCTGGGGCCTCCATATAAAAGCTCAGCTGTTTGATACCTTGACTTATGGGAATCTAAGCAGTGAGCCCAACCACTCCTGCTGGATTTCTCACCTGCTGAACTGCCAGCTAATATGTGGGTGTCATTTTAAGCCATGAAGTTTGTGGTGATTTGTTACACGGCAATAGAAAATGAATATCTGTGCTTCCCATTTCCGGCCCATTGTTGTTGACCTTGGCATCACCCCCAGCTCCATGGGACTCACATACCCTTTTTCTTTTTTAAAAAATTTTTATTTATTGGGGCTCCTGGGTGGCTCAGTGGGTTAAAGCCTCTGCCTTCCGCTCAGGTCATGATCCCAGGGTCCTGGGATCAAGGCCTGCATCAGGCTCTCTGCTCAGCGGGGAAACTGCTTCCTCCTCTCTCTCTGCCTGCCTCTCTGCCTACTTCTGATCTCTGTCTGTCAAATAAATAAATAAAATCTTAAAATAATATGTGTTGATGATGCTGTTGAATACAGAGAGAAGGAAACCTCTGGATCATCCTCTTCAAATATTCCCAGTGCCGACACTGGATGTTGTAGTCGTTACATTATGTGTAACTCTCAGGAGACTCCATGGTCTCTCCTTTGCCCCAGAGTCCTCCACTCCAACCTGCTTTTCCTCCACTCTCTGTACTTCCTCCCTCTTTCAAGTGGCTGAACCTTTTATTCTTCAGGTCTCAGCTCAAATATGATATTCTCTGAAAATCCTCTGGTCCCCCAGTTCAAGATTAGGCCCTCTCTTGTTCTCTAGCTATACCCTATCATTGCAGACTTTGATCTAACCTAACAAGCTTTTTTTGTGGGGATGGGGGGTGGGGGGAGGGTTTCTTTTGTTTTTTTTTAGGTAGGCTCCACGACCAGCATGGAGCCTAAGGAGTGAGGAGTACAATATGGGGCTCAAACCCATGACCCTGAGGTCAAGACCTGAACTGAGATCAAGAGTTGAACACCCAACTGACTGAGCCACCCAGGAGCCCTGCAAATGCCTTTTTAATTGTAATTATCATTTTGCTTGTCTGGAATCCCTACTCTGCTGTATGCTCTATGATAGCAAGATGTGCTTCCTTTTCTCTTCTGAGACTCAAGCACCATACACAGGGTAGGTTCTCAATCAACATTTATTGATTGACCATGCTTCTTCATCACCTGGGGATCCTGTTAAAAGGAATATTCTGATTCTTAGACCCAATCAGGGCCTGAGAATCTGCATTTCTAACAAGCTTCAGGTGATGCTTCTGCTGCTGGTCCATGAACCACACTTTAAGTAGCAAGGTAATAGTAAAAGGGGGTCCTATCATTACCCCTTCTGGCAGAAAGTTTGCATTTAAGAGAAGCTGGATAGGGTTGAGGGAGCAAATAATGGCCACAGGTCAAAATTTCCCCTGTCATTGCAAAGCCATCTGACTCATTTACAATAACCTTGGCCTTATTAGCAACTGAGCTAATGGCCACCAACCAATAAATAACAACATTTGGCTAATTTGCATTTCAAAATTGTTTCCTTCCCCTGCTCACACTCCAGAGCAGGTGCTAATGAACCATGAAATATCGAAAGCATTGGCAGCAAGCAGGAAAAGAGGCAGCATTGACCCATGCCTGAAGAATAATCGTCCTTAAAAATCAAGAGCTACAAAATGCATTTGCACTGGTATGATGGCACCCTTCCAAGCCCCTTCTCCCATCCTGAGCATCCATACCCTTGCAGAAGGTCCTTAAGGGGTGGAGGAAGAAGAGAAGGAAGAAGGAAAGTAAGAATCCCAAGGAGCCTCTGGTTGAGTGATCATGCTATTCCCTGCTGAATCTTTCTGGTTGATATCCAGGTGTTGGGAAACCATGAGTGAATCATGTGCTCACTTGGGTGCGTAGTTCATCAGCTTCCATCATCATGAAACTCACCTGTAACACAGTGAAGGTATGTTTGGAACGTTCATTAAGTGATTATAAACATCGAAACAAACAAACAAAAAAAAGAGCTACAAAATCCAATGTGTATCCTGGACTGGATCCCCAACCAGAAAAAGGGTATTGGTAGGAAAACTGGCAAAATCACAATACAGAGTTTAGTTAGTAGTGTACCAATGTGGTTTCTTAGTTTTGACAAATATGCTGTTGGGAGAAACTGGGGAAGGGTATATGAAAACTCTCTGTGTTATTTTTGCAACTTTTCTAGTATTCTAAAATAATTCCATAATAAAAAGTTTATTAAAAGAATCAAGATAGGGGCACCTGGGTGGCTCAGTGGGTTAAAGCCTCTGCCTTCGGCTCGGGTCGTGATCTCAGGGTCCTCGGATAGAGCCCCACATCGGGCTCTCTGCTCAGCAGGGAGCCTGCTTCTCCTCCTTCACTCTCTGCCTGCCTCTCTGCCTACTTGTGATCTCTGTCTGTCCAGTAAAAATAAATTAAAAAAAAAAAAAAGAATCAAGAGCTAGACTACATAGGGTTTTTTTACTTTGTGTAATAATAGTAAGTTTCTGAGACTGTAGGACAATTGCCTTTGATTGAATAATAAAAAAAATTGGAAATGTGTGTTCTTGGGGAAAAAAACTCTCCAATCAAAACTAAGTAGCACTTGGGGAAGGAGCCAGAGGGCGGTTTGTCCAAATAGCAAACCTGGCCAAGTAGCATACCAGTGATACCTGCGTTCCAGAAGTGTTTTGCCATCCACCATGAATTCAAGATATTCTGATTGCTATTTCCTCCTAATGCCTACCTTTCTTTCTTTAGCATCTCAGGAATTTCTTCCATTCTTGAGCAGGTCTTTATTCCATACTTAGGACTCAAGGAGTCTTTTCTTTATTTGTTTGTTTGTGTAACAAAGTTATCTTGCAGACTTGGTCATCGTATCACATTTTGTCTCAACTGTGATTCCTGAAGTCTTAGATAGAGACTCTACGTCTGCTGAGGCCTTGGACCTTGAACTTAGCCTTCACGGCAGGAGCCGCACCTCACTCCAAGCTGGACACATTGCAGTTGCTTAGTAATTATTTGTTGGAGGGATGAATAAAGGAGGTCCTTCAGCATTTGAAGGAAATTTCTGCCTGAAAACCATGGATTTTCCAATGATACTTCATTTTGTACATATATATCCCTTTGGTGGAACTTGATGGAACTTACTAGGCTAGGCTAGGTTACTTACTAGGAACTTACTAGGTTTTGTAAAAAAAAAAAAAAAAAAAAGTATCAGCAGTTCATGGGGACTCATGAAGATGAAGATCCAATCAAGTCTTACCAAAATCATGTCTTTGACTAAAATAGTGCATAGTGAGTGCTCTGGTCTCAGGAGGCTGCTTCCCAGGACCTCCACTGAGGCCGAGACTCTGGGCTGACCACAGAGGTATAATCAGAGGCTATGCAGTCAAAGGTTTGTGTATTTACTGCTTTCTCTTTTCAGCAGTACCTGCTTTCCTAAGGAAGGAAGCTGCTTCTCTTTCACGCCTCTGTGGTGGGAAAGAAACTCGTAGTTCATCACCTCCCTGGTAATCCTGTGATCCCTACCAGGCCAATCAGCCTTCTCTGTGGTTTTTAAAGCATGGAGCTAGAGGAGTTGGAGGAGGCTGCCTTGGAGAACATGGAACTGGGAGGATCTGATGCAAGGGTAGCTGCTGGCCGCCTTCCCTGCCTTGAGGAAAAATTCTGCAGGACAGGGGCTCAGTCAAGAAATGGAAGTGGGAAAGAGGGACCTAACATCCATATCTGTGTCTGGACCCAATTGTTCTTTAGGCCACTTCAATCCCTGACTTCACCATTATAAGAGCCCCCAGTGCTCTCTTTTCTTAGCTGATTTGGGTTTCTGTCAGTCTCTATGGAAAGTTCCATAACCCTGGAGAGAAATGTGCACCTCTTTTCCCACACCTAATGGGACCAGTACCAGTTCAGCCAGGGAAGCACCCATCTGGGCCCCTGCTTGGACTGTGTGCTGGGCAGAGACTACCCGCTGCCCTCCCTCAGCTCAGGCTCTCCCTTTCACAGCATGATTCTGTCCCTGAGGGGTGGCACTGCACCCACAGATTACATATCCTGTCCTTTCTGCCATTTAGCTGGTAACACATGATTAGCTCTCAGCAATGGGATGTGAGTGGATGTGGCATGTGTTGCTTCATGAGGGAAGACAGTTAAGAGGGAGTGATTCCTCCTTGCTCTCTCTCTTTTTGCCACCTACTAGCTGGATAAGGAGGATTGCGAGGCCCTCAAGGATGGCAGAGCCATAGTTGGAAGGAGCCTGGGTCCTCTGGGTCAGAAAAACTCCCATTTGACTGCTATAGAAGTGAGAAATAAACTTTTATTATTTTTCCACCCCTAAAATGTTGGGACTCGCTTGTTACAGCAGCTAGCATCATGCTACTACACTTTCAAGAGCTGGAGGCAGACTGAGTTGGAGATTTTGTCAGTAGGGAGAGTCATGAGCAATGCTCAAGGCGGCGGTGGGGGCAAGAAATAAAACAAGAAGAGCTGGACTCTGTAGTCAAGCCCAAGGAATGATTTCAAGGGTGGAAATAGGAGACAATGTTGAAGCAAATAGGGAGGGCTTGAGAGAGGTGGTAAGTGAGGAATAAGAGCAGAGACAGATCCAGAGTGACAGCCAACCAAGTGGGGGTTGCCAGTGGCTTGGCTGTATGGCTGCCAGCAGCAGGGAACATGGGTGGGTCTTCCCGGTTGAGAGGCGCAGGGTCAGGGTGGGCAGGAAGCACAGGTAACATGGGGAAATGGTGCCGGGTATTAGGCCGGGCGGAGGGGGGGGTAGATGAGTCAAATCCACAAACAGGAAATCAGTCGATGACAGTAGAACATCCAAGGCTTGGGAATATGTTGGGATGTAGAACAGGAAACAGGTCAAGGCAAGTGGTTTAGAACTAATGACCAAGGTATTTGGAAGCCTCATTGTCTGTGGAGTCTGGGGATGAGCCTGGTAGGTAAAGTAAAGGAAGGTAGCAGGCCAGGTGGGGATGGGGCCAAGGCAGGGCCCATGCCCCGCCCCACGGGGCAGCCGCCTTTCAGCTCCTGTGGATTATTGCCATGTGGACACGCAATCCCAATGTCTTCAGGTCTTATTTTTTCAAGAAAAGCAGGAAATCCTGATTTTTTTTCCGGTGAAATCGCTTGGATTTTTTTTTTGTGAAATCTCTTGATTTTTTTTTAAATGCTGGCAACTAATTGAAAATTAAAAAAAAAACACCCTGCGGGCCAAACAAAACACATTCACAGGCTGAATTGGCCCACAGGCTGCCAGCTTTTGGCCTGCGGCTTAAAGGAAATGGGCAGTACCAGAAGCACATAGAAAAACAAAAACAAAAAACATGAAAATCATTCAGAGTTTCCCCGTATTTCCAAGCACCACAGGAAACTAACAGAAGAGCTTTGAGACAATCACCCACAAAACACCGCACATCTGGTCTTCAGAAAAGCAGTGAGCTTCTGGAAGTTGCCAGAGATGTATCTTATAGTTCCCCAAATCTGTTGCAGTTTCCTCAAAATTGAATCCATAGCTCTGATGGAGTGAGCTCATTTTCTTTAATCTCTCTCTCTCTCTCTCAGGTACATCAGTTTTCAGGGTAACTTTCTTTTCTGAAAGGCCATCAACTTTATTTTGACAGCTGAGTTTCCAGTAAAAGCAATCACTTGAGTGAAGTCAATTTAGAGAAAGAGAACAGGGGCCAAGTAAGAGTTTGGCTAACTGAATTTTATGATAGGAAATGCTTCCAGGCCAAAAAAACTCAAAAAGTGTTCAAAGGTTTTCAAAGACTGGATCCAACTAGTTCAGTTTATTAACCTTGGCCTGCATCCGAGCCAGGGTCATGTTCAGAGGATGTGGCAAATGCAGAATCTGATTATTTTTTAAATAATCAGATGGTCTCTTAGAGGGTACCTATTATCATGACTGGCAGCTGAACTCTTCCTTGGTGCCCCAACTTAGACTCTAACTCAGGGCTTTGCATACCCCAACTGTCCTGTTGGGCCAGGACTGACATGTTTCCTGAGATGTGGGACTTCCAGGACTAAAACTGGGACAGTCTTGGGCAAACCAGGACACCCTCCATCCACCGGATCTTTTCCTTTCCTAAAGGTCCATGCTATAAAGCTTTGACCACTTCTTTCTCCTTTTTTAAGATCTTATTTATTTGAAAGAGAGAGAGAGATTGAGAGAGCACTAATGGGATGTGGGACAGAGGGAGAAGCAGACACCGCATTGAGCAGGGAGTCTGTGGTGGAACTGGATCCAAGGACTTGGGGATCGTGACCTGAGCCAAAGGCAGATGCTTTACTGACTAAGCCACTCAGGTGCCCCAAGCTTTGACAGTTTCTTGCACCTGAGACTAATATAATAATTTATGTCAATTATACTTCCATTGGGAAAAAAAAGTTTGGACACTTTTTGCTTGTCCCTTAAAAAACAAAACCAAACCCCAAAACCTCTCCCCACTCAACTGCAGTAATGCTGTGCTCTCCTGGTTTTCTTCCTATTTCTCTAATTGTTCTTACTCATCTCCTTTGGCTGCATTCTCTTCCTCCTCCTACCTCTCAACTATGAATTGTACCTCAAGGTCCGGCCCTTGGGCTTCTGTTCTATTTTCTGCCATCTCAGTGGACTCATCTTAACATGGAAGATTTCCACATTTAGATCCTGAGCTCATACTCTCACCTGAGATTCAACCCTCCAGCTCCAATAAGTTCACCAACATTTTCCACTGGGATGTCCTTGATCATCTCATGCCCTGAGTCATTATTTTCCGTTCTGATCCAGCTCCCACTCGCTCACCAAGTATCCTCTTCCATTAGAGGCGACACCGTCTTTCCAAGCCTTCAGTCTCAAAATCCTAGAGACGCTAGTCCCAAATTAGCACCCAGGTACTATGGTATGTGTCCACAGCAGCTGGACACATTGGAAGGGCTCAGTAAATGCTTGGTGAATCAAATCAGATCTTGGGGAAGGAGCCCAAGAAGGAGGACATGTAATGACATCCTAGCAGAGGCTCACAATATCCAAGGAAGTGCCCAGAGTTTGTAGGGAGAAGCAAAGTGAAGGTCCGGCAGACCTTCTGCAGACACAGTCAACTTCAATTTTCACGAATGCAACCTCAACCAGAGGGTCATGAGGACGCCATGAAGGTGCCCGCATGAGTTGTGTCTTTCCATCATGCTGGCCTTACTCCATCACAAAGCAAGGTTAACATAATTATAAAGCAGGCTTGGGATTCCAAACTCAGTGACATTTGGTTAACTTGGCTTCTCACAGGGTGCCCAAGGCAGGGCCCAAGACAAGTCACACAGCAAACAAGTTAGAACAGGGGTAGAAAGTTAATGAACCAAATGCGAAGTCAGTCTGTGGACACACAGTTGGGATGGGGCCTCAGTCCCATCTGGGCCAATTCTCGGCACTTACTGCTTATTACGTTCAAGCAGTGAAGGAGCTCAGATCTGTTTGGACATCCGGGGGTCAGAGCCTTCAGTGGCAGTTGCCTTTTTGAAGTGGTCATAGAGGGGTCAGTGTCTGAAGACTCTGACAGTTTGCCACAAAAATCCTCCCTTTGTAAAGGGCTTTAACCAGTCTTGACCCTCTGCAGACCTCCTCTGCTTCTCCTGGTTATCTGTGCTGAGTGTGTCATCGGATGACGTTGGTCTCGGCAGCTACAGTCCCCTTAACTGCTTGTGTCATTGCTTGACATAGGCCCCTGCTTGACGTGACTGACTCCGTCTTGATCTCCACACATAGACACCTGGCCACCCATTAGTTGGATTAACTCCAGTGGTTTTAAATCGCTAGCTCACCAATGTTTCATGTTGATATATTTTCAGGCATAGTCAGAGATATTTACAAGGTTCCAGACGATTATAAGAGTGAACACGACAGATACGGATTTTATTCCTTTGCTTTATTTGCTAAGTTCCTGACAAAAGAGTCTGTCTGTAATTACCAAATGCTCAGAATCAGAGCAAAGCTAGGGGACCGGAATCCAGATCTTTTTCCTTCTGTCCTCTACCCTTCCCTGCGCTCTAAGAAGACAATCACTTTAAAAATGCTTTTTGAACATAGGGAAAGGGAAGGAAAAATAAAATAAGGTGAAACTCAAGAGGGAGGCAAGCCGTAGGAGACACTCTAGGAAACAAACCGAGGGTTGCCAGAGGGCAGGGAGGTAGAGGGATGAGGTAACTGCGTGATGGGCATTAAAGAGGGCACGTAAGGGGTGCCTGGGTGGCTCAGTGGGTTAAAGCCTCTGCCTTCCGCTCAGGTCATGATCCCAGGGTCCTGGGATCGAGTCCCGCATCGGGCCCTCTGCTCAGCAGGGAGCCTGCTTCCTCCTCTCTCTCTGTTTGCCTCTCTGCCCCCTTGTGATTTCTGTCTGTCAAATAAATAAATAAATCTTGAAACAAAACAACAAAAAAGAGGGCACGTGATGTCACGAACACTGGGTGTTGTGTGCCATCGATGAATCACTGAATTCTACCTCTGAAACTAATAATACAGTATATGTTAATCAAATTGAGTTTAAATAAAAAATTTAAAAAAATTAAAAATACAGTTTTGAAATAGAGCTATAGCACATTTTTGATGGGGGCCCGGAGCTTGCAAACATTGCTGCTTAGGGAAATCCTCCCCCGTATAGGTCTTTCTTTTCAGAGATCCCCAAGTCTGAGGATTCCCCAGAATCCCCTTTCTTTACATTTATAAAGCACAAAACATACCTTCGGTCCGCGTTTCTCAACCTTAAGCACTATTGACATATGGGGCTGGATGGGTTTTCAATGGGCGGACGTGCTGTCCTGGCCATTCTGGGGTATATAGCAGCATCTTCGGCCGCTGCCCACGGATGCTGGCAGCCCCCCATACACACCCTCCCCTTGTAACAACCCGAAATGTCACATGTTGCCCAATGTCTCCTGGGGGACAAATTGCCACAGTTAATTCTTTTGCTCAGAAACAGTAATGCAGCCTGTTCACCTGTCCTCCTGAAATGTCTCTTTGCTATTTGAATCTCTCTGGCCAAGCCCCAGACTGTTGCATTCCCCAGCTTGAGAGGAGAGAATTATCTCCAAGGCTGGATCTGACAGGCCCATCAGTCAAGGAGGCTCTAATTGGACCCATTACCTTATCTGAGAGCAAACTCTTCTTTGAATGATCACCCCGCACCACAGTGCCTCTGGGATAATTTGCCTTTCCTTGGGGGGAGTGGGGGGATGGTGAGATCAAGCTGGGCGCTCAAGAAGGCAGGCCAGCTGGGACCGAAGGCACTGGTCAAATGGGTGGCCTGAGTCAGCCAAGCGGCTCTGGGCCTCGGGGATTTCCAGGGGGAACTGGGTGGACAGAATTCCCCCTGGATGATGGTCTAGACAGGGCTCACCCTTCCCTCTGCTCATAGGGGCTTCTGCTTCCCCTTTAGGAAGAGGAAACACCCTGGCTGTTTATTTTGGGGGGCTGGGGATCTGTGGTAAATAGGTCCCAGGATGGGCAGCTGGACAAGCCATCTGCACGTGGGGCATTTTCAGGAAACAGGCTGTGGCCCTTGCCAGAGGGCTCCATGGGGGCCGCTACATGACTTTGGAACAAGAAGGACAGTGCCCGTGATCAAATCCAGTAAATAAGGAAATGTAGTTTAAAAGCAGTTCAGAGGGGCACCAGGTGGCTCAGTTGGTTAAGCATCTGCCTTCGGCTCAGGTCATGATCCCAGGATCCTGGAATGGAGCTCTACATCGGGCTCCCTGCTTAGCAGAGTCTGTTTTTACCTTCCCCATTCCCCTCTGCTCCCCAGCTTGAGCTTGCTCTCTCTCAAATAAATAAATAAATAAAATATCTTTAAAAATAAATAAATAAAAGCAGTGTAGAGTTCTTGCTAACTTTCCCAATCCTAAAAAACAATTTACTTGTTAAAAATAAAATAGAATCCAGGGCACCTGGGTGGCTCAGTGGATTAAGCCTCTGCCTTCAGCTCAGGTCATGATCCCAGGTTCCTGGGATTGAGCCCTGCATCACTCTCTGCTGGGCGAGGAGCCTGCTTCCTCCCCTCTCTCTCTGCCTGCCTCTCTGCCTCCTTGTGATCTCTCTCTCTGTCCAATAAATAAAATCTTAAAAAAAAAAAAAATATATATATATATACATATATATGTATATATATATATATAGTAGAATCCCAGAGCCATTGACAGTCATTTATTGAAATACCTTCCATGTGAAGAGCTGGGCTCATATACATACTATTACATAATTTTTTTCACTTAAAATGTCTTCTAAGCGTTATTTCATGTTCTCTCTGGCCAACATTGGGCTTGAACTCCCAACCCTGAGCTCAAGAGCCACATGCTCTATCAACTGTACGCTCTATCACTTTTCAGGACTAAGAAATTTTTCTCTGGTACAAATATGCCATAATTATTTTAACTAAACTCTTTACCTAAATATTTTAGTTGTTCACATTTTTGCCATTATAAAGGATGCCTACAACAAACATATCTGTACAGAAATTCTGCTTTTCCCAACTGTGTTTTCTAAAACTTCTCATTCATTTTCTTTCTTCTGTTTTTCCACCTTCTTTCTCTCTTTCCCACACCCTCCTCCACCCAAACGAATGCTGACAGCTGGTATATCTTTTCGTACACTGTTCTCTGTGCCCAAGCAACTATGCACAGCCTAGGGACACATAAAGGGCTTATTTGTTTGGTCACTGGTTTATGAGTAATGGAATGCTGTCCCATATTCTCAGTGATTTGGTTTTCTCTCTCGGTGGGAAACCCTCTATGTCTAGCAGGTTCTTTTCTTTCCATTCTGTCAGAATCTCAGAACTTTTTCTTTTGGGATCTTCCACGGCTACTTGGAGGCCTTGGAGAGAAGCCAGTGTGCCCTCAGACTTTGAGTTTCCCCACGTATGAAATGAAATGAGGGCATACTACTGCTCCACGGGGTTCCTCTGAGCAAAACTCTCATATATATATATTTATACACACACACACACACACACACACATGCACACACACACACATATAGTTTATATATTAAATCTGTACTCATTCTGTGGTAGCCAAGAAACATAGGATACTTTTTTGTTATTTATGATCTTTAATATTTATTTATTTATTTGTTTGTTTTAGAGAAAGAAAGAGCATGGACGGGAGAGAGGAAAAGGGAATGGGAAAGAGAATCTCAAGCCAACTCTACGGCTGAGCAGAGCCCAATACCGGGCTTGATCCCACCACCCCCGAGATCATGACCTGAGCTGAAACCAAGAGCAGGATGTTCAAAAGACTGAGCCAGGCTATTTGCTATTTTCTAAACACCTCTAATACTTCCCTGCCTCTGTGCCTTCTGTGCCTTTGCTTATGCCATTCACCTTGCCTGGAATACCCACTTCAGTAAGGTGCTCCGCTTACTCAAGCTCTACCTACCCCTTAAGGCCCAGCTCCTATGCTGTTTCTTGTCTGTAACTGCCTCTGACACCTCCAGCAGGAAGTCCTCTCCTCCTCCTCAGGACCCATAATTCTGCATTACTCATTCATTTCCTTGCAGTATTCAAGCTTTAAGTTCTTAAAATCTGAATTCAAAAAGGTCCTGAAGACAGGAACCGCACCTTCTATGTCTTGTGTTACGTCGCAGCTCAGCAATATTACCCATAATGCACTCAGGTAGCTGTCGGACCAGAGAATGAATGAAACGAAGGCGTGAGTGAATGAACGCGTCCTACTCACTCTCACACAAACGTTGCCCATGGAGACCGTTTCAGGAACAGATGAGAATCCCGGAAGATTCTGAGCACTTGGAAAGAAAGGTGTTTTAGAGGTTCTTTGACTATAATATTTTGCCTTCACTGGAAAATGCTGCATTGTGGAAAATACAAAAAAAGCACAAAGATAAAAAAATGAAGATCACTCGTAGGTGAGCTGCCCAGAGAAAATTCACCGTTAACATTTGAGTGGTTATCATTTTAGTCTTTCTATACATATGTGAACTTATAAAATATGACATATCCACGTATATACGCGTGGGTGTGTGTATGTACACCACACACCCACACAACTTTAAACACTGAGGCAGGCGGAGGGTGGGAGGAGCAACTCTAGGATGGCCTGGCCCAGGGTCCTGGGTTCTCACCTCAGGACACATGGAGGCATGTTCCCGGGGCTCTTTGTGCCCAGTGGGTCATGGAGGCAGGGTAGGAACCCTGTGGCTGAGAGCAGCAGGCCCCAGGGGGTCCTGCATTCCTGGGTTGCACATGGGACAGAGAAGCAAGGTCCCCTTCTCTTACCACTCCCTCTCATTCTTAACCCTCTGGGGAAGTTCAGTTACGATGATGAGTGCTGGGTCTCACTCATCCTAGAAAACCGTAGCTCTGGGGCTACAATTTCCCCGTTGTCCCAGTTGCTTCCTATTGGACACGCGGAAAGTACAAGAATTACCCAACAAGCGAGTGGGTGAATGGGTTCTTCCTGGGAATTTTGACACTCCCAGAGGAGGGAGGGAAGTATGCCCACTCCCTAGGACGGCTCCTCAGACGCACCATGGCTAACTGGTTGAAGGGTGTTTTCGGGGTGGGGCCGCGGATAAGAACTCTTGTTGAGCGTTGACTCTGTGCCCACTGCTGGCCCTTTATACACCTTGTCATTTAACTTTCAAAAGAAACCCTCAAGATAGTATCACCATGCCCATTTGATGAAAGAAGAAACTGAGGTAGATGCAGAAGCCTCTCACATCAAACTCCGTGAGCATAGCTGACTCCATCTGTGTGGCCACACTCTCGTTCACTTGTTGGCACTTCCTGATCACCTCCTCTGGTCACTGAGGCCTCCCTCACTCTGTAACATTGAACTTTGTCCTCCCAGGAATCGTCCTTGACTCCTGTTGCCTCACCTCCACATTTGGTCTCTCAGTAAGACATTCGCATGCTGGCTCCAAGACCTCTCCTGAGCCTTCCACGCCTCTGCATCTCCGCCGCTCCCACTCTGGTCTCAAACACTACCCTTTCCTCCTAAACTACTGCCATGGTCCTGCTGACCTTATTGTTTATTTTCCACACCATAGCAAAGTGATCTTAAATCACAGCATTCCCCTGCTTAAAAGCTTCTAATGGATTTCCAACAAACCTTCCACAAAACCCAAACTTGTTGCCTCGGCTTATGAAGCCCTTCAGGATGTGGGCGGCTAGCTCCTCAGACCTCAGTTCCGGCCACTCCCCAGTCTCTCACTCCGCCATACTTCTCTCTGTTCCCCCACCAACCGGCCCCTCCACCTCAGGGACACTGAAGCTGCTGCTCTTTGCTTCTGGTGTGCTTTCTCCCCTCCACTCCCTACATTAGTTCCTTCTTGATGTTCAGGACTCTGTAAAAGGACGCCTCCCCAGAGTGGTTCTCCCTAAGCACCTGTCCTAAGTAGCCACTCCGTCAGTCACTACCACATTGTGCTGTCTTAATGATCTGCAGAGCACTTGCCACTATGAGGTGCTTTGAAAATGTCATCATTCGTTTCTTCATTCATGCATTCATTCATTCAATCCCTGTGTCTTCCCACTAGAATCTACTTCCAATGCCAACAGTGCCCAGCATACAGTGGCTGCTCAAGAAGACTTTGTTGAATAAATTGGCAAAACGAATGAATGAATGACATTTTTTGGAATTAATTCATTCACTGCGGGTTTACCCCAGATGCTGAGCTGGGGGCTATGTGAAAAGTCAAGATGAATAAGACACACCAACCCTCCAGAAGTGTTTGACTTAGGGTGTCTGAGACAAGCTTTAAAATAATCTAGAGAGTGGGGCACCCGGGTGGCTCAGTAGGTTGGGCCTCTCTGCCTTCGGCTCAGGTCATGATCTCGGGTCCTGGGATTGAGGCTCTCTGCTCAGTGGGGAGCCTGCTTCCCCAAACCCCCCCCACCGCCTCTCTGCCTGCCTCTCTGCCTCCTTGTGATCTCTGTCAAATAAATAAATAAAATCTTTTAAAAAATAAAAATAAAATAATCTAGAGAATACAGAAGGGAGAACATCTCAACATGGATGAGCGAATGTTGATGACTATTAAGGCAGTACGATGGAAAAAAGGGGCTATTCTATTATTCTCTTGACTTTTGTGTATCTTTGAAAACTGCCAAAGTGAAAAGTTTCTTTTTTAAAAAAATAAAAAAGCGGGCCTCCTGGATGGCTCAGTTGATTAAGTGTCTTAATCCCAAGGCTCCGGCATCAAGTCCCACATTGGGCTCCCTGCTCAATGGGGAGTCTGCTTTTCCCTCTGTCCCTCACCCCACTCATGCTCTCTCACTTGAACGTGCGCGTGCTCTCTCTCTCTCTCTCAAATACATTAATTAATTAAAAAGCTTATGCTCAGGATGGGGAGAGGTACACACACAAACGACTGGTTCGCTGCAGGAGGCTGAGAATGCCATAAATGAGGGGGATGTGAATGCATCAGCATTAATTACACCGACTGAGCATCTGGTGTGCACCAGGCATTGTGCTAAGTGCTGGGGTGTAATGATAATTGGGACACAGACCCCACTTCCATGCAGCCTACAGTCTAGCCTGTAGACACAGGGACAGTAGCTGAAGAAAAGGACAAACACAGGGTGCTGGGAGAGTGTGTTGCAGAGAGCACTCACTTGCTCTGGGGTTCAGGAAAGAGAGGGAGGTCAAGGGCAGACAGGGACAGCCAGCCCGGCAGAGGGAACAGCTTGTACAACGGCTCAGTGGTGCGAAAGAGCATGCCACATCCCCGGAAGCAGAGAAGACTAGCGTTCTGGGGCAGACGAGCAAGGAGGAGGAAAGAAGATAGAGAATAAGGCTAGACCAGGGAGATAAGAAAGAGATAAGGCTAGACCAGGGAGCAGGGGCCAGACCCCACAAGGACATGAAGCTCCTGTTAAGCAGTGGACTGTTTATCCCCAACCCCTGAACGAGGATGTAGGAAGGTTTCTTGAAGTGGACGACCCAGGAACTAGGCTTTGAAGTAGGGGAACGTTGCAACAGGGTGGCAAGGGTAGCCCCCAGTGGTGTTCCTGGTAAAGGTAACAGAGTGAACTCCGATCCAGAGGGAAAGAGTTCAAGGTATTGAGGAAATAGTGGGTGGCCTGACATGGGAGGGGCACATGGTATGTGCAGAGGTGTAGTGGGCAATAAGCCTAGATAGGGAGATCATAGCTGAGCTCCAGACAGGAGGCTGAGTTTGGACTTTATTCCTCAGACAATGGGGAGCCACTGCAGACTTTTTGATCATTGGACAGCTGTGATCAGAGCTGCCCTTAGCAAGGATGAATTTAATGGGGAAAGCAGGCAGGAGGTTATTATTAACGCGAGAGGCAAGAGAGGTCTGATTTTAACACTCAGCCACTTACTGAGCACATACTATATGCCCGGCTTCAATGGCACAGAAAGCAGACAATGCAAAGAGGACAAAGGGACTGCCTCCGTCCTGCCCTACAGCGCTCCTAGATGGCTAAAATGACAATGAGAATCCAGCGTGATGGGACAGCAACATGACCTGGATGTTGGGGAAACCCTAAAGGAAGGGAGTTGCTGGACCTGCCCCAAACAGGGGTGGTGGTCAGGAAAAGCGCTCAAAGGGATATGAAGCCTCCTTGAGCCTTTATTTATTTATTTATTTAACAGAGAGAGAGAGAGAGAGAGAGAGAGATCACAAGTAGGCAAAGAGGCAGGCAGAGAGAGGGGGAAGTAGGCTCCCCACCAGTAGAAAGCCTGATGCGGGGCTCGATCCCAGGACCCTGGTCTCATGACCTGCGCCAAAGACAAGAGGCTTAACCTACTGAGCCACCCAGGAACCCCTCCTTGAGCCTTTCTTGAGGGATGACATAGCAGAAAAGAGTGGAGGGTAGCATTTCATTTCAGGTAGTGCTGGGACAGGTAGAAAACCTTGGAAGTTTGAGAGAGAAGGACCGCGGGCTTGGTCTGAGGATGGGGAAGGCAGTGCTGGGTCCAGAGGGAAGGCCGGGGAGATGAGTGGTAGCCGCAACGAGGGTTTTGGTATCAAACTAGTTTGTTTCTCACCATTAAGGTAATGGAATAAATTATCCCAACCTCTTCCCTTGGTGCTCTCCGTCCCGGGGGTGGGCAGGGCGCCTTACTCATGGTGGCCCCCTCCGTGGTGCTTTAGCTCTTTATATCTTTTCACTGTCCTAGCTGATAACTTTATTTTTTTTTTTAAGATTTTATTTATTTGTCAGAGAGAGAGCACAAGCAGGGGAGTAGCAGGCAGAGGGAGAAGCAGTCTCCCTGCTGAGCAGAGAGCCCGATGCGCGGCTCCATCCCAGGACACTGGGATCATGACCTGAGCGGAAGGCAGACACTGAGCCACCCAGGCAGCCCTAGCGGATAACTTTAGACTTCATAAACGATTGATCTGGAAGAGTCATCTGAAATCTTCACGGGAGCTCTGTTAGTATTGCTGGTGTGACTTCAGTTCCCTGGCTGGACGCTGACTGACCTAGAGGGCTTGAGGGATTTTAAGAGGAGAGTTGCATTTTAGAATGATTTCTCTAGGAACAATTGTATTTTTATTTTTATTTATCTATTTTTAAGTAATCTGTACCCCTAACATGAGGCTCGAACTCACGACCCCATAATTAGGAGTCACATGCCCTACCGACTGCGCCAGCCCAGTACAGGCTGGAACAATGAAAGAGAATGAAGCTGGGAGGCAAAGAGCCTGTTGAGGCAGTGGTTGCAGTACTGGGGTGGGGGGAAAGGCGGGAGCCCCAAAGATACCAGCCTGGGTGCAGGCTGTGGGATGTAGGGAAACAGAACTGGCAGAAGCTGTGGACCCTACCAGGAGGTTTGCTTAGGCTTCTGGGTTTGCACGGAGTGCCATTTACTGGGGCACAAAATATAGAAGAATTAGCTAGGTGTCGAGGGATCGAGGCTGGGGGGCTGTGGAAGCACAGGTGGAAATGTTTCCGGGGCAGCTGTACATACAGATCTGTGGTCAGAAAGGGAGTGTGACTGGAACAGACGGATTAGGAAATCAAGCGGGAATTGTGGTGATAGCCCTGAGTGAGATCACCCAGGGTGCCTGCGGAGGAGGATGAGGAGAGAGCTGAGGGTGGAAGCCTTGGAACTGTGACATTTAGATGTGCGGAGGAAGAGAAACCGCAGAGAATCCTGAAGAGAAGCCTGGAACCACAGGAATGGCGGAGGGAGGACCAAGCAGGGCTTTCATAAGGAGGATGGAGCCGGGGTACCTTGGACTTGTCCTGGGGGTGTGGATTACAGGCACGTGCATACATGTACATTTGTAAAGTAATTCTTTCCCAGCGCGCCTGGGTGGTTCTGTCGGTTAAGCATCTGCCTTCAGCTCCGGTCACGATTTCAGGGTCCTGGGATCAAGCCCCGCATCGCTTTGGGCTTCCTGCTTGGTGGGGAGTCTGCTTGTCTCTCTCGCTCTGCTTCTCCCTGCCCCCCTCCCCAAGCTCCTACTCTCTCTCTCTCTCTCAAATAAACAAATAAAAATCTTTAAAGTAATTCCTTGCTGTAAGTTTGGAATGTTAAGCAGAAACCTTTTCACATCAGTCCTGGTGCCACCCTGTGACCCGGCCCAACCCTTCATCATTGTATTGTCCAAGCGCATCAGGAGAAGCCACCTGGCAGGAAGGAGCCAGGCAGAGCAGAGTAGCCAGGTAATACAGTCAATAACCAGTGATAAGGCCAGATGTGTAGCAATATCAAATCATCCACAACCTGCGTCATCCTGGGGAGCAAGTAGTGGTCAACCGTCTTCAGCCAGGAGACAAGGGAGGGGTGGAGGGGTGTCCCAGACACCTGGGAGGGAATACGGGAGGGAGCAAACGTTTATGGAGTGGGCCAGGCCCCATGCTAGGCTCTTTGCATGTTATCTCAATGACCATTCCCGAGGCCCTGCCCCTTTCAAAGATAAGGAAGCTGCAGCTCAGAGAGGTTGAATAATGGGCCCAAGGTCACATAATAATGGGATTTGAACCCAGAAGACCAAAGTTTAGGCTGTCTCTAATGAGCCCTTGGTCTCCAACTAAATCTATTTCCCTGGTCGCCTAAGGGCCACGATGTTGGACTTTTGGGCACTGATACAAACCTTCCCGTTGAAGCTTGAGCCAGCTGATGGCTCAGCGCCCAATCAGCGGCCTGAGATAGGTATTCTCCGTAAGCGGTTTTCTGCTGGGACTTGCTTCCAAACCAGACTTCCTGTTTCATCATTCACACCTATTGTCTCACTCTCTAGGGTTCTTGCCCAATGCCTTCCTCGCCACTCCCGGTGTGGGGGTGAGGTGACTGGGGAACAGGCTATAGTGAGGTGTCTGTCAGACCTGCTCACGTTCCAGAGACCCTAAGACCCAGCGAGCCACCGACAACTATGGGGGCCGGCCGGTTACCATCCAATGGCTGAGACCCTGGGAGACCCCCTTCGAGATTATAAGCCAAATGATGATACTAGCTAAAGGGCACTGGGTGGCTTTCCATATGCCAGGCTTTAGGCTGTGTGCCTTACACACACTGTTTCATGTCACCCTTCAAACAATCCTATGAGGTAAGTGATTATTATGCCCATATTGCATGCAAGGGAATCACTCAGAGAAAGGTGTCTATACCCAGTAAGCATCAGGAATGTCTAAAACAAAGGCGCAGAGTTTACCTGCCCTGCCACACTCATTTCCCCTCTGTCCCTGCTCCCATGGTCCTTGGCTTGGATTCCCCGAACCATGAGAAATGCCGCCTTCTTCCTCTTAAGGCCAAAGGAAATTCTGGCCAGGGCTGCAAAATGGTGGCAAAGGAAATGTGTGCCTTGGGCGTACCCAGAGTCCTAGTCGGGAGCTTTCTACCTCATAAATCTTTTTACACAGAGAGAACTGTAGAGCTCTGTCCTCTGTTACAGGTATTTTATATTATCTGGGGAGCCCATAAAGAAGGGGCATATGTGATGCATGTCTGTGTCTGTGTTTTCATGTGAATATGAGGTGGGGTAGGAATGAGGCAAATCAACCTCATTGACCTGTCCCCTGTCTATGGTCATATGTGGCTTCTGTGACTGTATTTTCTTTTTTATTATTAAAGATTTAAAAAAAATTTATTTGACAGAGATCGCAAGTAGGCAGAGAGGCAGGTAGAGATGGGGGCTGGGGTTGGGGTGGAGGGGAAGCAGGCTCCCCGCCAAGCAGAGAGCCCGATGTGGGGCTCAATCCCAGGACCCTGGGATCATGACCTGAGTCGAAGGCAGAGGCTTTAAACTCTGAGTCACCCAGGCGCCCCCATGACTGTATTTTCTAAACCAAAGCAGGGACCCATGGACAGGCCAGTATCAGTGTCTTTGCAACAGCGAAACCTGCGCCATCCACATGAGATACAGAGGCTACTGGCTAACGGTTCAGCAGAGATGCTTTGGTGTGCTTGTGGGGATGTCCTAGAGGTCCCCAGGGGAGATGAGATTTGGCTAAAAGTTAAGACCTGAGTATTTAAGTGTAATCTTGCCAGCTGCCACAGCCCACCAAGGATTAGCATCATCATATGCAATTTTAAAGACACTGTTAAGAGGGATCTGATATTCCCAGCACATCCAGGGGAAACACAATAGCCTAAAGCTGGAAGGGAGCTCTGAAACAATAGATTGTTTTAGGGACTATTATGAGATACATTACATTAATAATTGAATCTTTATATACTTACAAAATGTCATGGAGAACTGAGCCAGGCCTGCTCACATAGGAGGTCAAAAAGATTACCTCTGCTTAAAATACCCAGGGATTGTAGGTAAAAGTGATTGATTTTGCAGGATGGGAATTCAACAAACATGTATTGCTTCCACCACTACTACCTATTACGGGGTTCCAGATCCTGGGTGGGTGCCAGGTTCAAAGAGGACTGAGACTAGGCTTACAGTGATAATGGGGATGATGGAAGTAGAGGGAAGATCATGCTATAGTGTGTGTGGGGGGGTGTGTTAAGATTTTATTTATTTATTTATTTATTTGATAGAGTGAGAGCACAAGAGGGGGAACAGAGGGAGAGGGAGAAGCAGTCTCCCTGCTGAGCAAGGAGCCTGATGTGGGACTTGATCTCAGGACCCTGGGATCACGACCTAGGCTGAAGGCAGATGCTTTCTGACTGAGCCACCCAGGCAACCCTCTAATACTGTATTTTAAATGTGGAAAATGGGTACTACCTAACTTAGCAAACTCCTAAGTGGTACTAATTAAAGGCAGTAGTGGTCTGGAATTATAGGCATGACATTCTCATTAAGGGATGCATTTATAACGATTACTAAAAAAACCCATTTACTCAATCCCAGGACTCTGGGGTCATGACCTTAGCTGAAGGCAAATACTTAACCGACTGAGCCACCCAGGCTCCCCAGGAGCTGAGGTTATAACAGTGGTAAGAATGGACTCCAGATGATTATTCATTCATTCTCGGGGGTGGGGGGGGGCTCTGGTACACGTTTTCTCTGATTTGTGGCCTAGCAAATTACCACAAACTTAGTGGCTTAAACAATAAATATTTATTCCCTCATAGTTTCTGTGTGTCAGGGGTCCAGGCACACAGCTATGTCCTCTTAGCTAGGTCTTATCAGGCTGTCATCAAAGTGTCTCTTAGGCTGCACACCTTTCTGGAGCCTAGGTTCTCTTCCAAGCTCATACGGTTGTTGGGAGAATTTAGTTCTTGTGCTTGTATGGTTAAGGTTCCTCTCTTCCTTCTAGCTGTCAGTGGGGATCATCCTCAGCAATCAGAAGCCACCCTCGGGTCCTTGTCACATGACCCCTTCTACAGGCCCTGGCACAACACGGCAGCTCACTTCTTCAAGGTTGGCTGGAGAATCTCTCTGATTTCTCTCTGGTCCCAATTCCTCTTCTGAAGGGCTTGCCTGATTTGGCGGGACCCACCCACGATAATCTCCATTTGATTATCTCAACATCAACTGATTAGGGACCTTACTTACATTGGCAAAATCCCTTTTGCCAAAATCAAGGGGGTAATATCACATCATATCCACAGATCCTACCCATCCCATACTCAAGGGTATATGAGGCATATACACCAGAGGGCAGGAATCTTGGGGGCTATCTTAGAATTCTGCCTACCAAGAGTAGGTGAGGGAGAAGGAAGAGGAAAGTGCCAGGGTGGGCAACCTTTACGCTGAGTACGGACGAATGAATTTAAGGGCTATAGGCTCTAGCACTTCAGGGATAACAAGGAAGAGAAGCTGTTGTGGAGGGAAGAGAGAAGGATGGAAAGAACATAATGGAGGCAGAAGGCTATAAATAAACGTACAAGGGTATGAAGAAAATCTGTTCAGTGGCAAAAGGATTGTCTAGCAGGGCCGTAGATGGTGGGGTGGGGTGGGGTGTGGAGAAAAAGTAGATAGAATATTAAGTCACAAACACCATGTTCTTTCAACGGGTTCTTGGCCTCAATTCCTGAAACCAGACAAGGTAGGCTAGAGACAAAAACTGTCAACAAACAAGTCCTTTCCCTGAAGGTCTCTCCCCAGGGATCCTTGACCTCACGCATCTGTACCTCATAGTCATGTTGGTCTCATGGGATGAATATCTACCCTTGAACCCTTATGCCCGGGCTTCTAAGGGGGACCAGATTCTAGCTTACTGTGTCAGCTTCTGGATGGATGTTCCTTTGTGTGTGTGTATGGAGAAGCTGAACAGTGACATGTTGGAGAGCGGAAGCCCAAGATGCTAGACAATCTACACAAAAATGAAGAGCTAGGTGAGAAGAAGTTGGGAGAGGGAGAGAAATAGCCACGAGGGCTGGCTGGATGGAAGTTTCCCGGGGATTCAAAGCAACTATAAGGTTTAGAGAGGAGAAGAAAGGGGAAGTTCAAAAGTGTGGCTATGTTTACCAAACAGATCCATTTTTTTCCTCTGGTCGATATTTAAATAAAAATGGGAATGAATTTTTAAACTTGTTTTTAATTAGTTTAGATTATTTCTGCTGTGTGTATGTGGTTTTGTTTTGGGAGATGATCCTTGGCCGCATGGGAGCTCCAGGATATACTCAGGTTACCTCGAAAGGAAAAGAATCAGATAAATCACTGGTACCTCAGCGTGAAACAGCTGAACATGTTACCGCTCTCTGAAGTACTTACTTAAAAGAGAGCTCAAAGGTCAGAAACACCCTCACCCCCCAGAAGTGAACGTATACGAGCAGAGTTTCAGAAGTAATAGTACAGAATGATGACTTTCTTCAAAAAATCACAACCCAGGGGCGCCTGGGTGGCTCAGTGGGTTAAGCTGCTGCCTTCGGCTCAGGTCATGATCTCGGGGTCGTGGGATCGAGCCCCGTGTCGGGCTCCCTGCTCAGGGAGCCTGCTTCCCCCTCTCCCTCTGCCTGCCTCTCTGCCTACTTGGGATCTCTCTCTGTCAAATAAATAAATAAAATCTTTAAAAAAAAAAAATCACAACCCATTTTCATTCTGTCTTATTCTTCTGTACAATGCATGTCATTTCTCTGGTCTTTGATTCTGGGTCAGCTGCCTTTTCTCCCTTGGAATTTATATAGGGTCCTCAGGGATCAAGACAATAAACCTGTAACTACATATATATTTTTAAAGTTAATTAATTTATTTTTTTTGAGCAGTGACCGTGGCTTCCACCTAAGATCAAGGCCCTGAGGTGGCCTATGGAACAGTCAGCTGAATTCACCCAGCCTTGCCCCTTCTCTTGACTCCTTGGCACCACCTTTTTACTACCAGATTGTGTGTGTGTGTGTGTGTGTGTGTGTGTGTGTGTGTGTGGTGGAACTTAAACAAACACGGTAGGATTTTGGTATTGTTGTTTGTTTTGCCAAATGGGGTTCAGAAGGAGGGGGGATTATCTTTGACCTCAGCCGACCTTGACCCCATATAGGCCAGACAGCCGTGCTGTGCTAGGAGGTGAAGAGGAACCGTGAAGTAACGGAGGGTGGGGACACTGACTTCCTTGCCGAAGGCTGCAACACCCGTCTCAAAGCCCCATCTAGCCAAGCTCCTTTCGCCAACTCCTTGCCTTTCTCTTGAAACGTTCTCAGAGTAGGGCTCCACATGGTGCGCACGTACAGCTCGTGTACACACACACACACACACATACACACACACGCCCCTCTCTGGCTGGTGACAGATGGGGCCTGAAGGATCTGGCAGTCTACGTGGCCGATGGCAGAGAGTCGAGTCTGTTCTCACCGTCTCCCTGGAGTCCCAGTGCAGACGCAGGTGCGCGTCAGTGCCTGCTCTAATTTTATCCCTGGTTGATGGAGGAGACTAACCGAGCAGCAGGGAGGCTGCTATTTTTGGTCTCTCCATGGCTCTGAGTTATATAAAGCCTATTGCTGTGACCCGCACTGCTTTGTGGCTGTGCCTCACTCTTGCTCCTTCTGTCACAATATGTCATCAGCTCAGACATTCACACACACACACCCCCGGGGCTCTTGGGGAATGAGGAGGGAGGTGTGTGCTGGCAGAGCGCGCGTGTGTATGCGTGCGTGTGTGTGTGTGTGTGTGTGTGTGCAGGCACACGCGCTCGTGCCAACTCACTGGGGGAGGAGGTCTGCATATACTACTGGGGGGGGCGGAATTGTGCATGAAGATGGTTTGTTTTGGAAGGAAATGGAAAGATCTTCCTGATGGAGGAACAGGAGCGTGAGTGCTTCGGGCTTGAGGACAGAGCACGTTTGTGAGGATGTTACGGGTCTGCTGTTGGCACGGTGATAAGAATAACTTCTATTTCAGTAACTCTTTTCATTTTGAAGGAACCCAAGAGTTTCATAAATTATACACAAACAGCTCTGCCTCTGAATGGCAGGGATTTTTTGTCTGGAATTAGGAACAGCAGCTAGATGCACAAATGTGAAAGCATGAATTTAGGATGGGTGATGGCGGAAGACGGTTATTTCCCACAGCGCTGGGGACAAATTTTACCTGGAAAAAATTTCCTTATAGATCCCAAACCCCTTCTGGTGCTGGTATTGTGATCATGGTATTAAGACAGGTGCTTGCAAAAGTTAGTCATATATGATACCTAATTTATCTTTGTATCTCTTGGTATTGAACCTTAATAAATATTTTTAGATACATGAATATTGAATAAGGAATATACGACAAAATTCTAATACAATGTAGCTCATTAGTCTATGAATTTGAGAGAGCCAGGTTTCCCAAAGTATAAATTATTCACACAGAACAAGCCTAACAGAGCTCGATGACCTTATCACACAGGTGTTTGTCCTGTCCCCCAACATGAGCCAGGGAAAGGAGATGTTCTGTACTTGGGGAGCGACGTGTTTCCCATATATAATCTCCAGGGTGTATTCTGGCTGACATGATGGAGTTCATCAGGCATTACCCAGGGGAGTGAAGATTTGGCACGGATGCAGCTTGGCTCAGGGAGCCGGACAAAATGTGAGACCTCAGGCTGGCGCTGGTTTTTTTCATTCGAGTTTTCCCGTCACCGGTAGCTACCATAGCAGGTGGGGCTCCTATTACTGGTAACTTGACCGTGGCACTGTTTCTCAGCTGCTCTTTGAAAGGTACTGAAGACCCTTCTCTTCCACGGGTCAAAGCAGGTCTAAGGGACTTAACAGCTTGAGAGCTTATCATGTAGAAAAACACCTTCGAGGGTGCCTGGGTGGCTCAGTGGGTTAAGCCGCTGCCTTCGGCTCAGGTCATGATCTCAGGGTCCTGGGATCGAGTCCCGCATCAGGCTCTCTGCTCAGCAGGGAGCCTGCTTCCCTTCCTCTCTCTCTGCCTGCCTCTCTGCCTACTTGTGATCTCTCTCTGTCAAATAAATAAATAAAATCTTAAAAAAAAAAAAAAGAAAAAGAAAAATACCTTCGAGCTTTCCAGTGGAGGGTGTGGCTAAGGCAGCAGGAAAGGGAACTGGACCAGTATCAGAGATGGGGCTGGTAGGGGCCTGATGGGGAAATGAAGCCAGGAATGGGGAAGGTATAAATGAATCACTGGGTGTCTTGTTCGTTAATGATCGATGCTGCAGACTCCTACCACTCTTGCCCACCCCCTCTCCGCCCCTGGCTGGAGGCAGAGGCTCGCTACTCCAGCTCCTCGGTGGTGGTCTTACTGCTCCCCAATCTCCCCTAGCTGCCCCCCATCCCCCACTGTCAAAGTGACCTTTCTAAAACCCATATGTGGTCACCCCACTGCACAAACCTCTTGGGAGCCTCTTCATTTCTCTCTCCAGAGAGAACACATGTGCTTTCACAGGCAGACAAGGCTCTCTGTGATCTGGGGCCTGCTTATCCCTCTGGCTTGGGTCACACAGCAGCCCTCTGGACTGTCCTGGAAGTGGGCCTCCTCTCACCTCCTCCATTCCACCCCCCGACCCCTTAAACCTTATTGAACTGCTGGCAATCCCCTAAATGTGCGAAAGACTCTTATCTTCTGTGTGTTAGTGTGGACTGTTCCATCTACCTGGAATGCTCTTCCAGTCATCCCCCCACCCCCAACTTCTTTCAGGCCTCAACTCAAGCATCACTTGCTCTGTTAACCCCTCCACACCTGGACTGGGCATCAGGCTCTCCTCCCCCATGGTGCTTAAATGCTCTGCAGTCCGTTCTGCCCAGACCATGGGCTTCTAGAACACCGGGGACTGTACAGCTCATCATCTGGCCCCCTGCTCAGCCTGCAAGAAATGTTCTGTGAAGGAATGACTGAATTTGAGCAGAAGCTGCATTTCAGAGCTGCAAGTTCCTCCAGTGTCATGAGGTGGAGGGAGAGGGGAGGGTTGGTAGAAAATGTCAATGAAGGTGAGGAGGAAAGGGCGGGTCCTGGGAAATCTGACCACAGACATCACCAGTGGGCCGGCACTCGTCTGTTTCCAAAGCCGAAGACAGAGGGCGGGTCCTGCCTCAGTGCCGGGTCACCCAGGTAGGGCTGCTGTTCAAGGTAGAGCAGTGAGGGCGGCCCCCTGTCTCTCAGGGCTTGGCACCTTTCCCGCCGTCTGTCTGCACATGCTGTCACTCTGCCAGGCATCTGCGCTGGGAGACGGGGAGGACTTGCCTTGGGACCTCAGGAGCCCCTCAGGGAGGGCCTCAGGCCTCTCTCCCTGCCCTCTGCACAGTCACACCAAAACCCAAGAACCACCAAGGTAGCTGTGGTTCTAGCACAATCCTCAGGATCTCCCAGCTCCAGCCCTCCAGGCCAGCTGTTCCTCTGCTAGGCCACCCTCCAGAGAGGCCGGCCTCTCGCACAGGAGAGAAGGCCGTACACTGAGAGCCTCGTACCTGGCGGAATGAGGTGAAGCCAGCTTTGGTCAGGGACTTTAGCTTGGCAGTTCTGGTGGTAGCTGAGTCTTGGTATTTTTGAAGAAACAGAGACAGCAGTAGAGGAGACCCCATACTATACATCAGACTTCAAATGCAGTGAGAGAGGCTCTTTCATGAAATCCCTGAAAGTGATTTCATATAGAAAATACGGTTTTATTATTTTTTTTCTTTCCTTTAAAGATTTTACTTACTCATTTGAAGAAAGGGAGCACAAGCAGAGGGAGCAGCAGGGGGAGAGGGAGAAGCAGGCTCCCTGGGCAGCAGGGAGCCCGAAGTGGGGCTCTATCCCAGGATCTTGGGATCATGACCTGAGCCAAAGGCAGAGGCTTTAACCCACTGAGCCACCCAGGCGTCCCGGAAATACTGTTTTAAAAGATGGTTAATTACCACTCAATTCATCTGTTTTAACACATTTTCATTTATTGGGCTTTCTTAGAGTCTAGCTTTCTATACTCTCAAGGCATCACTGCCCTCCAAATTTTCATTTAAAATGTACAATTTTAAATGAATTTAAAATTAAAATTTAAAATGGAATCTGCCTACAGATCTTCCGAAGACAGATGTGTTCGTGCGTGTGCGTTGTCCTAAGTCCTTCGTCCCTGTTCTCAAGATTGTCCAATGATAGAATAACAATGTTATTAACCCAGGGATAAAATGGCTGCGGGGGAGGTGGTAATCATAACTGGCATTTTGGGGGCAATTTTCAGAATTTCAAACAGTGCCTTGTTTAGGCTGCTGAATCCTGACAGACACTCCGCCTGCTGTGACAGAGAGGGGCGGCAGAGAGCCTGTGCGTAGGGGAGCTGGGGGAGCAGAGAGGAAAGGCTGGCTGTTGGCGCGCCCACAATTTTAGAACAGCTGCTGAGGTTAGAGGAGCTCCCTCCCAACCAGATGACGCTGGGCCACTACGGAGAACGGGGGAGCAGATTCCGCCGCTGATGAGGAGGAGGAGAGGGGACTCAGGTTACACGGTGGGTGGGTCGTAGAGAGCTTATCTGTATTAGGCACTATTACCATCGCCCAGAAAGGCATGTGCTTTCACTGCCAAGGAACGGGATGATGAATCGGAACACCTTCCAGGGAGAAGGAGTTAAAACAATAGATTCTGTGCTCAGTATAGAAGATTTCCAAATCACTAGGGCGTTCAGGTTTATGGGGCACCATGAGGGGAGAAACTGTAGAGGACCTCACAATTGTCATTTGTTTTGGTTTCTTTTTAAAAAGTTACAGGGGGCTGCTTGGCCAGCTCAGTCAGTAGAGCATGTAGTTCTCGATCTCAGGGTTATAAGTGTGAACCCCACGTTGGGTATAGAGGTTACTTTTTTTTTTTTTTTTAAGATTTTGTTTATTTATTTGAGAGAGAGAGAGGGAGAGCCCAAAGGGAGAGGGAGAGGAAGAAGCAGACTCCCTGCGGAGCAGAGAGCCCCATGCAGGGCTCCATCCTAGGACCCCAAGATCATGACTTAAGCTGAAGGTAGGTGCTTAACTGACTGAGCCACACGGGCGCTCCAAAAATAAAATCTTAAGGGAAAAAAGTCACATGATAAGGCTCCCCAGAGTAAGGATACTAGCTAAGTTTACTGAGTGCTAACGAAGTGCTTGTTGCTCTTCTCAATGTTCTACATCCTTATGACTTCATGATGGGTATTTTTTTTTTTTTGAAGATTTATTTATTTGAGAGAGAGAAAGAGGAGAGGGAGAAGGAGAGAAGCAGATTTCACCGAGTGTGCAGCCTGACACAGGCTCCATCCTGGGACCCCAAGACCACAACCTGAACCAGCAGCAAAAGTCCAACACCCAACCAGCTGAGCCATCCAGGCACTCCCACAATGGGGATTCTTAATATCCCCATTTTACAGATGGGCAGATGAAGCCATAGAGAGATTACGTAACGTGCCCAAGACCATACTGCCAGTAAATGGAAGACTGAAGATTTTTTTTTTTTTAAAGATTTTATTTATTTATTTGACAGAGAGAGATCACAAGTAGGCAGAGACGCAGGCAGAGAGAGAGAGAGAGGAGGAAGCAGGCTCCCTGCTGAGCAGAGAGCCCGATGCGGGACTCGATCCCAGGACCCTGAGATCATGACCTGAGCCGAAGGCAGCGGCTTAACCCACTGAGCCACCCAGGCGCCCGGAAGACTGAAGATTTATTTATTTACTTATTTTTCCTTAAGTAATCTCTACACCTAGCATGGGGCTTGAACTGATGACCCTGAGACCAAGAGTCACAAGCTCCCTGACTGAGCCAGCCAGGTGCCCCTGGAAGAGCTAAGATTTAGACCTAAGCAGTCTGGTTCCAGCTTCCAGGTTGGTAACCACTATTCTCCACCGCTGTGTGCCCTTTTCAGACTGTCTGTCAATGGCATGCGAGGTGTGTGTTTACGTCAGTGCATAAGAATGAGAGAAACTATGTGGAAATTCTGTATGAACGTCAGCATGACATCATTATTAACAAAGCTTATGGATCCAGGTCAGTCGTGTGCCTTAGGGCTTAGCAGCAGCTCCACAGAGGACTCAGAGCAAGTCTTATTTCTAGAGGCTCTGACCCACAGTAATCAGTATGTGTTCTCTTTATTTACTCAACATATGATTATTGAGCTCCAATTCTGTTCCAGGCATGCCAGGCAGACTGATGAGGCTCTGGAACAAAATTGGGACTAAGGCTTAGTCCTTGTCCTCACAAGGATCATGTCACGCACGGATATCTTTCAGCTGATGGCCAACAGGTTAAAAGTACAATAGTATCCTGAAGGCTGATGATCCCCTGTTGTTTACTTGCTACCTGTCTCGATGTGCAGGGAATTCCTGTTTGCTGGAGACCTTGGGGCCGACTCAACACTACCTCCCTGGGCTGTCATATCTGAAAGTCACCGGTATCCAGAAGTATGTGCCCAGCAGTTCTGAGAGCTTGAAGTTCTTATGAAGGAAGTGACATGAAGAGATGGCGAAGATGATAGTTAAGACAGACAACTGTGAAAAGAATCTGTAGCATGAACCCAGGGTGGTTTAAATATACAGATTGAATATACAGTCCCCCCAGGAGGACTGGAAACTCTACAGCCTCGAGCTAAAAGCAGCCGGTCAGGGTTAGTTTCTAGGGAGCAGCTCATGGAACTGGAAAGCCTGGAGGTGGGCCTGTGTTAGGCAAAATTTCATCTAGGAGTTCTAGGACCCAGCTACGAAAGGAGAGGCAGAGTCAACTCCACACAGGGCTCAGGGATTGGGAGTAGGAAGGGGGGGGGGTACCAAGGGGGAAGCAAAGAGTGGGGTTTCCAGGAGAAGCAAGAACGAGTGTTGAGTGTCCAAACAAGAATTCTACCCCATCCGTGATGGAAAATGTGTTTTTCAGAGGAAGATCTGATGGGGCCATATCTCCTCAACTGTTTTGCTCCTCCAGAATTTCCTTGTAGGTATCCCTCCCCTCCCAGACTTACCCTGGAGTAGAAGAAATGACAAACTTTCCTTACGCTCAGGCTAGGACAGATTATGAACAAGCATCTATATTGGGAGTAGCCAGGACTAGTGACCTGGAAGCAGGAGACTTGTGCAGGGAGGAGTCAGGCGAGAATGAAGGCTTGCTACCCTGGAGAGGTCCGGGTATCAGAAATCTACACTTGCCTCCTTGGGAGTGGCAGCTTCGTGACTGCCGTCCAGAAGCCTGGCATTTCACATGCCTCCGATGAGGGCAGGTTAAGTGCAGTGGACTGCTGCCAAGAAGCAGAAACATGCACCCACCTAAAGGGGGGCAGCTGTCCCCCACTATCACCCTATTTCCCCCCAAAGGGAGGTTGTAAACCCAGATTGGAAGTGCATGCAATGAAACCTCTTCATGTTTCAACATGGGCAACAGAGCACAATTTAAAATTCATGGTGTGGGCTGGAACAGAAAAACACGTGCAGGGGTCAGAATCCAGTCTGTGGACCCCTCAGGCCGTGACATCTGATAGGAGCCACGTTGTCACAGAGACAGTGAAAGTCCCGTCTCCACTTGAGCAATTTCAAATCTGTGTGCTCATGTGTGCCCCAAATCAACAAATAACCAGTGACAGCCCACTGCCCCCAAGTTCAGCCCTTTGATCTACACTATCTAACTAAAATCTGAAAAACACCGCGCGTGGGGCACTGAGGGAAAGGGAACATCACTGTGAGAACTGTACTTTCATTTCCTGGCGGGGGTGTGGTTAAATTCACAACTTCGGTGTGACACTAACCGTCTTGGAGGGTTTTACATTTGATTTCCTGTTTCCTTTTCTTAATAAAGAAAGGAAAAGCAGGCCTCCCCCTCCTCCCGCCGCCACCATTCGTTGAGTTCCATAGGAAGACACCACGGGGGTTCCGACTTGGCCACAGGCAAAAACAAAACGTAACCCCGGAACCTGGTAAATAGCAAGATGCAGAAGACTGTGGTGTGGGTCTTAGGGTTGCTCCGGAGGGTTTTGATCATCTCCCGTGGCAATTTTCCACCACTCACCCAGTAGACGAGTGAGCAAAGTCCTTTATTTTTGAGTTGCTGGAATCTTTTCCTGTGGAAGGTTTAGAAAATTATAATGGTGGTGATGATCGTCGTGGGAGCTAAGGGCTCCGAGTGGACATGCCTCACATGTCTCCAATCGCTTGTAAATGCTCCAAGAATTGGCCCCACTTTACAGATAAGGAAACTGAGACTCAGAGGAGTTTAAGTTAATATGCCCAAGTCACTCCATAGATTTTTATTTTATTCCCAGATTTTTATTGGTCACCTATTTATTGGGCCAGACACTACAAAAAGATTCATAGATAAGTAGCTGAGCACAAAAATGACTCTCACTTGCTGAAAATGATCTCTGGGTAGAGGCGCTATTTGGAATATCTACCTTGAGTTTTCTTTCATTTGCTCAGACACTTAGCATCTACTGTGTCCACAGGTCTTAGTCTGAGTGCTGGGTGCGGGTGGGGGACGGGGGTGGGGAACGACCTGATCCTGACTTTTGGAGGCTTGTAATTTATTTGGGGAGTCGGAGCCTACGTAATACAACACTTGAATAATAACGCAAGATAATGCATGTTTTAGGGCCACAGTAAATGACCCAGATAAGAAGTTCAGAAGGCGCCGAGACTTCTTCGGGCTGGAATTGGGTGGGACAGCAGAACCGAGGAGAAAGTCTTTGAGGGATGAAAACTTGCTGAATGGACATGCCATCCCCTGTAGCTGTGCAGGAGAAAACACTGCCCAAGCCAAGAGGTAGCTGGGGGAAAGACTTCAGCGGGGCTGCATAATTTGGTGTTGAAGGATGCAATTTTGGCAGTCACGTGGTACGGTCTCAGCTGTGAATCCAGGCTTGACACCCTTCTACGAATATGATGCTGGGTCGATCATTTAACGTGAATTACGCCTCAGTTTCCTCCCCTGTGAAGGGGCAACATGTGAAATGAGGGAGATAAAGCACTGTCTGGCATCGGGTGAGCCCCTATCTCTTTGGTCTCTGATGGTCTCCAGGTGGGGGTTCCTTGCTGCTGTTCCATCCGAATAGTGGAGAGAGATGTGTGGTCAACCCGAAACCATAACGTAAGAGCCCCCAGGAGGACTGGAAACTCTACAGCCTTGAGCTAAAAGCAGCCGGTCTCAGCCTCAGAATCGGATAACACAACCAAACCACAAATGCACTGCTCAGGTCTTTAAAGGTCTATGCTGGGGCAAGAACCGCTGTGACTTTGTGTGATGGAGTCAAACCACACTTTTTTTTTTTTTTTTTTTTTTGTATTTTCTCATCAGACTTCACAGGAAATGTACTCCTTTGTTCAGATTGGAGATAAGGTTACCCCTTCTCCTTGACTCTACTTTGTGGCACTCACTCACCCACCGGGTCGCTCACTTTCTATCCTCGGCCCGGATCATCATCGGCTTAAATTTAGCAGGGCACATGGGCTTGTACTTGCCCTTGCGTTAGAAGGCCAACAGAAAAAAAAAAAAAAAAAAGTCCAACAGAATTCTATTAAGACACGGTTTATAGTCAGACTGAGATGACAATCTAAGAAAAGGAGGGGAGAGTCTCCAGGGGGACACGGCTGGGTGTGTGTGTGTGTGTGTGTGTGTGTGTGTGTCTTAAAGGGTTATTTATTTTGCCATTAGTAATCCCCTACATTGCTGTGTTCATTAATTATTTCAGGTGTCATGACTTTCGACCTAACCTCTGTGCCCAACAGAGAGGATCTATACTGAGGTGTTGACACTGATTTCCCAGGAGCTGTTACAAATTAATAACTTTGGCTGCCTTCCCAAGCGGAGCCATTAAAATTTGCAAGAAAATTGGCTTTAAGAAATTTGCCAAAGATCCCTGACCTAGTCTAATGGGATTTCTGCCCTGTTTTAAGAGCACCCATTCCTGGATCTTTTCAGAGAGGACTCCATAAGGATTGATAGCAAGAGGATATGGGAGGAGGAATATAAATAGTAACCCAGTAAGTGATAGCTTAGAGCCAATTTTCAACAAATTTCTCTCATATCCAGAGAAAAAGGGATGCAAGGAACAAACCACCTCAACGGTAACAACGCCTGACATGTATTCAGCATCTGCCCTACACATGCGTTATCTCACTGGCCTCTCAACAACATTATAAGGAAGGTATTATTGTCATCCCCATTTTACAGACAAGGAAACTGAGGCACGGAACGCTTAAATAATTTGAAAGGTAAATATTTTGCGAAAAAGTGGCAGGGGTAGGATTAGAACGCAGGGAGTCTGGTCCCGGGGCTGGTGGTATTAAATAATACCAGTGTCTCTGTGGGTGTGTTATTGGGAGGAGAAGGAGGGAAAGGTGGTACTATAACAGGGCCAAGAATAGAAAGGTGCCTTGAGGGCTTTGGCTTTGGCCTTGCATGATGCCATCCTAGTCACAGAATAGAACCCAAACCCAGATGGACAAGTTTCACTCCCAGTCATTGCACAGAACGTGAGCTCTGTCTGCACAGATACCCAGAAGTATGACAGGCAGAGTTTTGTACTTAATCTCTGCCTCCATCCTGTTCTGTTCTTGTAGGGTCAGTAAGGTTCCAGCCCAGTTTTACACTTTTATATGGGATCTAGTTAACCCAAGGGAATTACTAGAGTCGTCTCTGGCCCATGTGGCTCTAGTGTGGCCAGGGAGAACCTGGAGACCCAAATCAGATGGTACTTCTGGGGGCATAGACACAAGGAACCATAGACCCAGGAAACTGGACTCTGGGACCTTGAACCCTCCATTCTGGTATGGGAATGTCTCAAGACTTCTCCCTGTTCCCATGTCTCCACTGATTCAGAGGAAGGGCGTCTACTTTGCTTTAGATAGTTAAGAGCACAGACTTGGAAGTCATCCAGTCCTGGGTCTGATAGTCATTTACTGCCTGGGCTACCTTCTCTGTACTTGCGTTTTTCATCTGACAAATGGAGATGATAGAATGTACTTCATAGGGTTGTTTTAAGGATTGAATAAATGAATCCATATCAGCCACATAAAGCACGCTAAGAGCTCAATGAATGTGGGCTGTGGTAATTACCTTCACCTTGCCTCCATTTAAGAAATAATTGTAAGTGTCTCAAGTCCACACTGTACATTATCACATCCGGTAGGGAGTGGCCTTGGTGAACAAAGCCTGTGGCCTTGCCAGGCCCTGAAGCCATGGGCTTGGGCTTCTCTGGTGGAAGAAATGGTTTCATTACCTGGCTGTCTAGGTCAGGGCCACTTTCTTCAGGGAAGGGCTCTGTGGCCTTGCCTGCTGGACATGCTTGGCTGCGCCTGGCACCATCGCTTGGCTCTGCCTCTGCCACCGCCACCCCCCACCCCACCCGCACAGTGTGTGAAGGAGCACAGAGAGCACACGCCGGCTTGCCTAGCCAAATGCTCTTTCCTGAAAGCCCTGAGTGTGGTTGTGCGAGGCTTCCTTCTTGCTGCAGGGGTGGGTGAGGAGCCCCTGCAAGCCTGTGAGTCTCCCAAGGTCATTTTAGTGAGCTAGCTGGAAGTTTGTGACCATCACCTTCATCTAGGAAATGCCTGTCTTTCCTTGAGGGCAGAGTCCGGAGGCAGGGTAGTTTCTAGACTTGGTAGAAAGGCCCTTTCCAAGTTGACTTGGGTGCCTCAGAAGTGAAGCGTAGAGATGACAGGGTGGGGGCTGGGAGCTATGTCTGCATCTGCTCTCCACGGCATCCCGGGCCCCTGACACGGTGTTTGGTCCTCTAGAAATGGTGCTACCGTGGAGTGGTTAAGCTCACAGATTCCAGAGCCAGACTACCTTGCTGTGGAGCTGCTTATGTGCTGGGTGACCTTTGGTGATTTCCTTAACCTCTCTGTGCCTCTGTTTCTCATCTGTAAAAAAAAAAAAAAAAAAAAAAGATGATAATAATAGTACTCACCGGCTCATCTCATTAGGTTGTTTTGAAGCTTTAATGAGTTTTCGTAAAAAAATGCTTAGAACGGCCCTTGGCATGTGGTAGGGTCCGTTGTTATTTCCCACGTGCAAAAGATGTTAGTTCTAGATAAAGGCTCAGGTAAATAAGGGGGCAAATCCAGAGTTCTAGACTAAGTCTATTTGACCTGAAGTCTGTTTTCTTTGAATGGTATCACTTTATATGAGAAGAATCCCTACTCTGGATGCATTAGGAAAGTCCAGATTTCAACTTTGAGAACACGAGTTCCCCAAAGCAGAACTCAATTGTCAGGCTTTGGATTTTTGCTTTAGATCCAGGAGTTACAGTGTCTATGGGTAGTAAGTGCTCAGGGTAATTCAGCCCAAAAGGACATGATCAACCATCCCCCGGTCCAGGATCTTGGGCTGATGGGAGTCTGGCAAGCCTGCCCTTTGACCTGATTCTGAATGACGTTAGTAACCCAGGAGTAGATGAAATGCCAGCCACACCTGGCTGGTCCACAAAAAGGAAATACTTCCCACACCTTGCTTTTGCACACCGAGGGCCCCCAGGTGAAGGCATCCCCGGTGCTAGCCACAGGCTTTAATGCCTGGGTGTGTCTGCAGGAACCACCCAGTACAAACCGGAGTGAACCTGTTGCCCTTTCCAGTCCCTGCTGCCAAGTCAAACAGAACACAGGGAACACAAATAGAATCATCACAATAAACCGGTTGTTGGAGTCAGACACAGGAGAACCCACTCCCTGGCACAGCCACCCCCTTCACGGGTCCAGACAGGATGAGTTGCTAGGAAGGCTGAAGAAGGTGTGGCCTGTGGGCATTCCTGCCCAGCAAGAAACCCTCTGGCTCCTTCGGACTCCCTGCCACCCACAGGGATTTCTGCAAGGAGCTGTTTGCCAAGGCTGGGAGGGAGGAGGGTCTCCCCGTCCTTCCTTCAAGCCCTGGATCGCTGGGAAATGCCCTTCACACCCACTCAGCTTGACTAACACTGCTTGTCAAGGAGGGAACTCTTTAGACCTATTAAAATCCTAAAGGCATCTGAGGTTTGGAGGAATTCGTGCTGGACGTGCTCCTCCGCAGGGTCAGCGTGGGGGAGGAGAGAGGGGAAGGAGGAGGGGCCGGGCCCAAGTGACAGCTTCAGAGGAATCTGGCAGAACTCTCCAGGTAGTGCCCTCCCTAGCCTGGGGCAGGTCAGAGTCTCCCAGAACTCGCCCCAACTTTTCTGCTGCCGGGGCTCTGGGGCATGTCTCTCTTTGTCTCTTGGCTCCTGGGCCAATGTGGAAATATAGGTTAATTTCAGGAGGCAGGGACGGATCCCTGTTCTCACATTGTGGTGTCAGCACCTTTTCATGAAGTTCTAGCAGATCTCACAAAAAGATCTTCAATCTTCCCTCTGCCTTTTCTTTTTAATAAATTTGGAGGAAAAAAGGCTAGAGTCTGCCTGTGGAAAAGTGAACTTGTGAAGTGATCCAGGTAGTGAATTTCCGTGTACACCACATCATCTTGGGGTGCAGGAGGAGAAAAGCTCTGGATAGTAACACCTGGGTTGGAAACCTGGGTCTGTACTATGTCTGTGGACATGTCACTTCCCTGCTTGAGCCTCAGTTTCTTCAGGTATCAAAATGGGTACAAAAAGACCAATCCACAGGGATGTAGGGAGGATAAAATGAGATAACATACACAAAGACACTCTAGTCAGTCCTGCTGCATCGAAGAACTGGATGAATCTTGCGCTCAGTTTTTCCCTTCCCCTTGCTCTCCATCAGCAGCCTGCTGGGAGCCCGGTTGACTGGAAGGATTGGAAGAGAGACCTAGAGAGTGAGAGAGAATCTCACAGCAAATAGAACTGTCTTATTCTAACTTAACTCCTGAGTTTGAAGTAAGAAAGATAACAAGGACTGCTCTTCCACTTTCCTTCTAGATCGTAAGATAGGTTATTTATATGCCTGGGGGTAAATCATGTCAAGGCTTTCCTTTCCCATCTAAACCAAAACACAAACCACTTCATTCCTGTGCCCCAACTGATTCAATCTCATCTACCCACAAGTCAGGCCTTCCCATCTCCTTGAACATGAGGTCTCTCTCTCTCTTGCCTCTCTGCCGTATGCTCTAGGTAGAGTACTGGCGGATGGGGAGAGTGCAACTGACACCCCCAGAGGAGTTTACCTTGATGATCAGTTGCCAGAAAAAAAGCAGAAATTATCATACTTTCCTGAAAATGTCAGAATTAGTAGGTTGCTGCCTTGCCTGTAGTCCTGTAATAACGAAAATCTGCATAATGCTTGGATATGAGGCACGAATCTCAACTACTATCTGGGGATTTTTTTCCTTTTTTTAAGTGCAGATGATTCCTTTGTTTAGCTAACTGTCCTTCTTCCTGTGTTCGGCATACATTCGCAAAAGGCTGCCGTCCTCTGTTCAGTGAGGACTAGACAGGAAAAACATGATGGTGGAGATGGGTGGATGGGGCAAGGGTTTGGGGAGTGCTGATCAACTGGGTAGAAACCTGGGGAGTGGCAACAGAGTGGGAAGGGAATTAAGGGAGAACTGTTTAGAAAAGGGTGTTAGGGAAGTGAGTAATAGGTAGGTCAGAGGATGGGGCAAAGGAATATTGAAAGGGAACGGATATGCTCTGTGGGGAGGTGGTAAGATTTCTGAATGGGAGCCCAGAGAGGGCTAGCAAGGAGTAATAGGGAGGAAACCCCAAGGTGCTGATTTGTCAGAGATGGAAAATGGGATTGGGGAGACACTGGTGGAAGAATCAACCAGATCAACCCCAGATGCCATTCATTTTAATGAAATTCTTTATGCTTCTGCCATTGGAAACAGTTGCCATGTGCTCACCCCAAAGACTTATTATTATTAAGCATTTCATTTTATTTTTGTTACTTTTCTGTGTATACTGTTTTTATTATTATTATTATTATTATTATTATTATTATTATTTTAGTTATCTCTATACTCAAGGCAGGGCTCAAACTCAAGACCCCAAGATCAAGAGTGGTGTGTTTTCTGACTGAGCCAGCCAGTCACCCCTCCGATGGCTTATTTTTAATTCAAGCAAATAACAATTCTGCTTTCCCTCAAAAATAAGACATGATGTAAATTCAGCTAGGCTGGAAGGTTGTGGTATCTGGAGAAAATTCAAAGCCTTAGACCCTTCAGCTGTGCCTTATCATTCAAATGCCACATTCTGTTCAGGGCACTTGTCTTTGCAGTCATCTTAACTCCCTCACTTCTCTTACTGGAGCTGGTTTTGTTTGCAACTTGCGATTTCCAGAACTGCATAAGGAAAAAGGAGGCTGGCACCCTTAGCCTTCTCACACTGGGCTACCTTGTATACACAAGACACAACTAAACAATACAGAAATCAAGGCTTTGCTTCCTGTTGACCTGGGTTCTTCAGATTTTCCCACTTTTCAGTATCCAGTCCTCAAAGATTTCTAAATCTTCTCTCCCTCTGGAAGGACCACTCTTTTTTTTTTTTTTTTTTTTTTTAAAGATTTTTATTTGTTTATTTGACAGAGATCACAAGCAGGCAGAGAGGCAGGCAGAGAGAGAGGAGGAAGCAGGCCCCCCGCCAAGCAGAGAGCCCGATGCGGGGCTCGATCCCAGGACTCTGAGATCATGACCTGAGCCGAAGGCAGCGGCCTAACCCACTGAGCCACCCAGGTGCCCCTGGAAGGACCACTCTTGAATGGGGTTATCAGGCACCCCTCCTTCCAGTCTCCAACAAAGCCCTAAAGGCATGAATGTCTAACGTGCTGTTTTTAAAGTCTAAAAGACATCCAAACTTCTGATTCCCCTTGATTCTGGAGTTTACTCCAAGAGTGGGAACGTTTTCTACGCTGGGTTCTGCTCCTGTGTCATAGGCCAGGCAGTTTGGTCAGTGGTTGTTCTGTGGGCTGCTGCTGTCTGGAGGAGACGGCGGTCTGGGAGGTCACCCTGACAATTACCGCAAACTAAGCGTGGAGGGAGTGGTCTAGGTCTGGCCCTCGGTCTGGAATCCCAGGCAGTACACAGATCTTGGCTCAGGACCTGGGGCTGAGGCGTGCTGGGACAGCCTAGGGGGTGTCCTGGCTTTCCAGGGGCTGGGGAACCCTCTCTGGCCCGGGGGCGGGAGACGCTGTTCCAGAATCGGTTCTGGCTCCACTGCCGTCTCAGCACTTTCTAATTCCAGCTCCAAACAACAGCCGCCGCAGCTGCAGCCATAGCAACAGGCCCCGCCCACCCGGTCTCGTTCCGGGCCCACGGCACGTGACGGCGGCGTCTGCGTCGCTCCCTCCGCCCCTGGCGCGGCGGGAGGGCGGGGCAGTCGGGAGAGGGGATGACGTTACCTCAGTCGTCTCCATGGATATAATGCATAGACGTCAACGTCGCCCAGTGTTTAGTGTGTAACGTTCCTCCGTCTCCATGGGAACGTCAGGCGGCCAAACACCAGGCCCCAGCAACAGGCTTCTGATTGGCCCGAGTCTCCAAAGGCGGAGCTTCGTCGCCTGCGCCCGCAGTACTGTGTTGCTGTTTTGGGTGGTTGTCTCCTATTTGTTTATTTCTCAAACAGATCCTGGAGGTTGAGGTCTGGATCCGTCGCCACGGATGGGATCCAGGAGAAAACGTGCTCAACGTGCAGCTTGCATCTACCGATTATACAGACTCAAGATGACATAGGTCCTTTGTGACCCAAGTCCATTGTGGAAGTGGCGGCCCTCGGGCCTGGCAGCTGTCACAGCCCAGTATTTGGTGTTACACCCCCGACCCTACCCCACTGCACATCTCAAAAATGCTCTTACCCTCTCAGCCTCAGAGACTGTGTTGCCTTCACAGTTACACTTGTTTACCCTCTCCAGAGCAGTCGGGGCCTTTCCTACCTACTGCCAGGATTCAGCCGCTACCCCCTGCAGGATTTGGCTACATTTTTCCGTCTGGTCCTAATTCGGTTGAATGACATCATTTATCCGTATTCCTACCCAGAGATTCCCAGATTGCTTGTACCTTGAGCAAATACCAGAGAATCCCAAAGGACAAGTGTTGGTACTTCTATTCATGGACTCATTGAATCTTACGCTTTTCTCTTTGCCTACTTTAATTCAAAACGGGGGAGAGGGCACGACTTCAAAAAAAAAAAAAAAAAAAAAAGAAAGAAAGAAAAGAAAAAAAGGAAAAAGAAAGAAAGAAAGATTGAGGACAGGGTGGATGGGATAGGGGAGAATTCCGATCTGGGAATCCCAGATTTCTTGCTATATAATAGTAATATGCTGATGGAGTTAAACATTCTGAGGCACAAATAAATGTCTCCAGAAACAGTTTTAACTTTACCCTAGGCTCCCACCAGTGAAACCAAGTTAACATCTGGCAAGAGATAGGGATCTAGCCTCAGGGGTTTTCAGTGGAGTTGTGCTTAAAAGAATGCCTTAAAATCTTTAGTTATGGTGTCAAATATAATAAATCTTCACCAACTCATGCACATACAAGTCTGAAATGCTTCATAAAAGGTTTAGATGACCCGATAATATATTTTCAAAACCCAGAGAGAGAGAGAGACTGATGCAAACCTCAAGTTAAAAACAAGAAAGCAAAATTACTTTCATAGATTGGAATTGATAAGAAGGGAATCTGTTCTCTCTGCTTTAATCTTAGCCCACTACCTCCTTTCCTTTCCCCTTTATCTGCTCTGGTGAATATCCTTGCTAACTGTCCTCCCCACCACTCCTTGACTAGCTTATAGCCTACAATTTCCTTTGGAGATGAGAATGAAACAGCTTAATGCAAATAGGACCAAAGGGCACAGCTCTTTATCGTAATGAACTTCATTCTGATTAAGTCGCAGAGACTGCAAGTGCTTACTATTTACCCAGTAAATACATTACATTGCCAGGCAAGTCTCCCTCCTGACCTGACACTGCCAGGGGATGTTTGAAAGTCTGATATAAGATCATTTTTAGACCATCAAACATCCCTTTCGGATTCTATCATCTCTCTTTGAGTTTCCAGGAATACAGAATGTCTTAGTCTCTGAGAGCCAATCTATCTGGGTTGTACAGAAAGAGTAATAAAATATTTACACTCTACACTGAAGATGACCTGAGGAGCTAGGAGAGGTGACTGAGGGCATTTCTTAGTGTGGATGAAGAAGAGGGGAATACGATGGAAGATGACAGTCTCTAGGTGCCTAGATCTGACACTAACACATTAACTGTCCAAGGGCATCTGTTGTAACCTTAAAGCTTCCATGTCTTTCTTCCACCCCCAGACTTAGTTCTTTCTTTTTGTTCTTCTGACCGTGACCCAAACATGGTTATGGGCCATGGTGTGTGGCCCTGGGAGTCTTTAATCCAGAAAATACCAAATGGATTATGGTTTTGATGATACTGAAAACAGCAGTATGTGCTCGCATGCACACACTCACTCACAGGCCCTTCCCGCCTGGGTGGTTTGTCTGAGCCGCCCCATTTAGCTGACCAAATTCAACCTAAGGACCGTGCTGTCGGGCTCTGCTGATTTCCTCAAACCGCAAGACTATCGATCTGCCCAGCTAATGTCCTTGTCTGTAAAATGGGATCTGGAGAACCCAATGACCCTACATGTTTGCTTAGACCTCAGACGACTACAGTGATAGAGTGATTATCAGTTGGTCTTGTGGAAATACCAAATGGTGTAGAAATGCTTGATTATTATTAATGGGCACAGTTTCCCCCAACACCCCTTCCCCCATCTCAGCACTGAGTGGAGCCTCTACCCATTACGGTTTCATAGCAGAAAAGCCTCATCTTAGGCCAGGAGGAACAGTGAGTGACCTACTTGGCCTTCCCAGACCAAAGTGCAGGCACATTGTACCCCTCATCCATCCCAGCCATGACCGATTGCAGCTGTTCAACTCCCACTCCTCAAGTCTGGCTTTCCTTGGTTGTAGAAACAAAGATACAGCTACTTGCCCTGCTTACCTCTCACCTAAGAGGGTCACATTAGGGAATGCTCATGAAAGGGTTTTGAAAACCACAAAGCAGAAGGCATTCGAGTTTTAAAATGTTTTCCTGGACAAGGTGGCCTGTAAACGGAGCAGTGTCAAGGTGTACTTGGGTTTGATTCACAGGCAGGCTGGACGAATGGCCACCTGTGTAATCTGATGTGGCCCATGTCAAGGCATGCTCCCTCGCTGTCCCTAAGATGTCATTATCAGTGGAATATGCCTTTGGAGTAAGCATTTACCACTCTATTCAGGTCTTAGCTTTAAAATGCAAGTTTTCTGATGAGTGGTAAACTCAAGTTGAATGTAATTCAGGTAATCAGACAAGTTCCTTCCTGACAGGTGAGACAGCAGCACAGGAGGGCACTAGGCTTTTAGGCAGATCGGAAGAACAGGATTCTGGGAGTGTAGAGAACATTATTCATTCTACTCAAAGTCCGCCCTCACAGTTGTGCTAGTTGGCAACCGGGATAGTCAGAGCCCACCCGGCAGACGCGGGGTCTCTCATACACGAAGTGGGGAGACTCTCCTCCCCAACCTCTCCCAAAGCCTCTGAGGACACTACTGCACAGTAACCCAGAGCTCCCCACACTGCTGGATTTTAGGGGCCGGCAAAATGTTTAAAAAGTTCGTACACAGATATAGGTTGCCAGCTTTTCATTTTGCCAAGCAATGACCATTTCTTACCACCATCATTTTTATAAAGAAGAGGACGTTTTAATACTACAGACGTCAAAAGGACTTAATCCAACACTAAAGGACAGCCCTTTCAAGTGGAATCTGTATAGCTCTATGAAAAGTCCCTGCTTGGTGTTTTCTTTTCCTGACCATTCTTTCTTCTTTTCGGTCTGCATGGGGTGGGGTTGACAGGGGTGAAGAGCAGACAGAAGAATCAAGAAATAAGATCTAATTCAAGTATTGTTCCATTTTCCTCATCAAACTGACCACTCCTTGCACAGTGGACCTTTGGATCACCAGTTTCTTTGGCAAAGGAGAGTAACATAATATCACCAGGATGGGTAAGAATATAACACAATGGTGGGAATATGATACTTTGAGTACTTCCCTTGGAATTGCGTCCACTCTGGGGTGGGTCAGTTTGTTTCCGGTTGGTCTGGTCCTTGCTTGGACTGAGCCCCAACACCCAAACACTTCCAGCATTACCTGGGGAGGTGGGATGTTGACTGCCCTATGCCTGGTTCAGCCAGATCAGATGGGGCTGAATGGTGGAGATCGGCATGGTTCCCAGAGGAGGCAACAAGCCCGCCTTCCAACTGGTGTCCCAGGCAGGTGCAGGAGACACTGGCAGAACCAGTTGAACCAGCATCTTGGGTAAGGTTTGGCCCATAGTTTTTTCCTGTTTGCTGTTTCCTCTGGCAGAAGTGGAAACACTCTGCTTGGCAGGTTAGCTTAGTTGGTTAGAACCGGAAACATCTACACTGTACATATTTTGTGGTTGTACATAAACCCAATGCAACCAGCATTGTATCATTTTATATATATATATATATATTCCCTCCAAAACTCAATGTAAATAGAAGTTGAGGCTATAATTTAATTCTAAGCAATTTAAGAATAATTAAGGCCCAGGATACGGAGTTTCTCTCTCATCAATCACTCCCTGCTAGATACCTAGGAAAATAAATTCACTTATTCAGGTCGCCAGGGTACTATTTACCTACTATACTGGGGCGAAAACAGCCCAATTATCCATTGTGGATTAATGAATTATAAGATCATTATTTTTAAGAATGTACTGAAACTACATTCAAAATGGTATAATAATATACTTATATCATTGAATTTGGGTGAATATTAAGTAACGTAGCAATAACTAAAACACTCGGCAAAACCCCTGAGCAATCACCAAAACATTTTAGCTATTATTATTTCCAGTCACTCAAGAAGAATTTTTTTGAGCAGCTACCACCTGACCAGATAGTCTATTGGGGGCTAGTGAGTCCATCATGAGTGAAATAGGCAAGCTTTCTCCCTTCCTGGAGTGGAGAGACAGATACCAAACAAACTCAATCAAGAGTTACCGGTTCCTTATCTTCGTCCTACTGTAGGTGTTTGGGGGTTCATCAGTGAATGCTACAAAGATTCCCAACCTTTGTGGATCTTCTCTTTTAGATATTAGCCCAACCGCTTTCTAACTGAGCATTTATTATTAGAAATGGTGGTAAGTGCTATAAATGCAAAGCCCGAGTGCTCAGGGAAGTCTCATAGGAGGACCCCACAATGTCAGGTTTGAAGTCTGGAGAAAATAGGTTTAACTGAGGAGAGCGTGGGAGATGCGGGCAGAGAACATCCGTTTAACACTGGTAACGCACACGTAATTGGTGCTTTCCAGGTTACAGGGCCTTTTCACAAATGTGCTAGGACTGCCAAAGATGGGAGATGGCTCCAGCATCAGAGCTGTGCCCACAAACTGAATTCAGTCTCAGCTCCAGACCGCATAGCCACGGCTGCCTCATTGGCTCTTTCCCAGGAAATCACTGATAGTAGCTGCCTCCGTTTCCCTAGCTCTCCACTGGCAGGAATAATGAGTGTCAACTACAAGAACGACCTCGGAGAGCTGAACTCAGCTTCTTTTAATGTGTTACAATGAAAGTCACCCTCCTTCCCCCAGGAATGTGTCAGCATACATTCAGGGCTGGATGTAAATAATCCTGCGAGGGCTGAATAATCCAGACCTGAGAACTGAGCTGTCTGTCTTCTTTCCCCAAAACATACATAATCCCGTAGTCCACGTTTCCCTTTGCTACTGAATTTTCTCTCCTTCAGATTTTAATGCTCCTCTTATTTCATTCCCATTAGCAAGTCTCACAGCCCGGTTCATATTCCAGCGACGAAATAGTTCACATAGTTCTGGGTAGACATAATATTTATGGGAACTGAAGGTGGGTGGATTCTGATAATGGCTTGGGGATTGGTCTTCGTGCAGTCAGAATAACAAAGAATTCAAGGAACTAACGCTTTGAGATGTTAGTGCCCCATGAACTTCCCAGATGTTCTTGCTTAAACCCCGTGTGAATATCAGCAGAATCCTGCAGAGTGTTGCCCTGGGTGAGAAAGGGGGGCTGGTTCAGGGTTCTGCTGTTTTACGGCACATTCTAAGCCGAATTCTGTTTATTATCAATAGCTCTTTAACACAGGGCAAAATGGAATGTGTCTGTTTTCAAATTCCTCTGAAAAAGGGTCCTGGAAGACCTCAGGGTCTGGTTTCGGGCTATTGACGTCACTATTTTCCAGGGCTTTCAGTGAAAACTCTAAGCTGTTGAGAGAGATCTTACCAACCACTAGTTTTAGAGTGGAGCCGTTTATAAGCAGTCTCCATATGGGTCGCTACTGCACAAAAATGAAATAGACGTATCCATTCCCTGTCTGAAGCATAGTGACGGCTAGGGAGAAAAGTAAAGTGGGAAGAGCTGAGGCATTTCCCAATTTGGTAGCACTGATCCAAATATTGGTGCTATTGTCTGGGGGAGGGAGAGATGGTTTAGTGGCAACTCAGACACTAGAGCTTGAGGTGCACATGGCAAGGACAGAGGGTTGCTGGGTCCAGAGACTTGGGAAAATCAACAGTTATGTTTCCCGGTACTTAACTTTACATTGGAAAGCATCTCCTCTGCCCAGAATGCTCTGTTCTTTGTCCTTCCATGCCTGGTTCCTTCTTGTCATGTACTTCTCATGACGAAAGCCACCTCCTTCCACCTAATCCAAACGCTCACAACACATCCCTCCATTTTCATGACCTGCCCAGCACTCACGTGGATCTGTTATTTTTGTTTGTTGCCTTGTCTATTACATTACTGGACTGTGAGCTTCACTTTAACAGGAAGCTTGTCCGTGTACCAGGAATTCCAGGGACGGGCACATAGTAGATGCTCAGCAAAGGTACTGAACGACGAATAAAGGATAGGATAATCATCCCTGTGCTATCTGATTATGGGAAAAAATGAACTTTGTAGAGGTTTTACCTAGTACCCGCAGATAGTTGTTTTTTCTGGCTCTTATGCAAGGTAATAATAATTTGAGGCATGTGAAACCCCTTTCTTCCCTGGAGGGGATTCTGAAACCAGTGGAAAAGTAGAAAGCAGAAGAGAGCTATCTGATAAGACTACAACTAAATTAATCTCAAACCAGATGTGTGATAGAAACACCACGGGGCTGCTCTTATCTAAACATACCATCTAAAATCACTTCATTTGAAATGCTTCGGAGTTCTCTACTATTATTTTCATTTTTTTAAAGTACTTCTCTGGTCATTTTACCACACAGGCCAGAAATGGGTAAGGAGTGTCGAAATATTCACTGTGGCTTAGAGCTGCTGTTCCGTGAGCCTGCTAATCTAGCAGGCAGGCCAGGGAGCGGAGCGCTATTTGAAGAACACCAGGTTTTCTCCATCTCCCCCGCCTATTTCACAACCCCTTGCTTCACTCTTTTCCAAGTTCCAAGCTCAGACAGACACCAGCTGGATGAAGCCCTGGTTCACAAAACCTGACTTGGGTAAGCAAAGTTATAGAAGCCGAGGGACCCAAAGCCCCGCCTACCGTGAAGTGTCCCATTCACAGGGAAAGTGAAGATTCTTCTTCACCCATACCCTGTGCACAGTTTACCTAGAGTTTTTTCCAAACCACCTGATTCATCTGGAGGGAGAACAGAATGATTCTGCCAAACGATGCAAATGAAGAATCCTGCGGGTGCTGTTCCCAGCCACCGAGCTGAGCGATTCTGAACTGGGCAGGAACACATGACACTCTGTTGTAACCTTGAAGATCAGCTCCCGCCCAGAGAGGGCTGATGTAGTCAGGCCCCACATTCAGGCCTCAGGTGATCCCGCAGTATGCGATACTCCAGGCCTGTCCAGTGCAAGTCTAATACTCAACAAATACTGACCTGGCCCTAGCCACATGCCCAGTCATGGCTGGATTGCCCAAGAAGCCAAGTGAGCACATGCTGAGGCCAGGACTGGGGCAGAGATGGGGGTAAGGGGCATTCTAGAAAACACTGGGAAAATTGTAGCTGTCGTTCTAACCTCATTTATTGAGGGCTTGTTCCTGTGCAAGGCACCGTTCCTGGGGGAACCAGCGATTTTTTTCCTCCCTCATGAATTCATGTACAGGCCCTATTCCAGCATACTGGTTAGTTTTATTTTGTCAATAAAATTTTATTTTTGCAATTTAATATTATCTTTATTTTGAGCCGCTTGGGAGGGTACCATAATCATTTTAGTATTGGGGCCATAAACATTTTATTATGGCCCGATTTGCAGTGCTTATAAACAACAACAACAACAACAACAACAAAAAGTTGGGTTTTTAAACTTAATGCCCAAATATTTTCTTTTCTTTTTTTTTTAAGTGCCCAAATATTTTCTAAAAAGTTGCTTGTATGGGGCGCCTGGGTGGCTCAGTGGGTTAAGCCTCTGCCTTTGGCTCAGGTCATTGTCTCAGGGTCCTGTGATAGAGCCCCGCATCGGGCTCTCTGCTCAGCAGGGAGCCTGCTTCCCTTACTCTCTCTCTCTCTCTCTGCCTGCCTCTCTGCCTACTTGTGATCTCTGTCAAATAAATAAATAAAATCTTAAAAAAAATAAAAAATAAAAAATAAAAAGTTGCTTGTAGTGTTAACTTGATTTTGTGAAAAAGAAAGAATTTGGAGATAACCTGCCCTAGACCGAATTTCTCGTTGTGCTGATCACTGTTCTGGATGGGGTGATTGTGGATTTAAAACTGTAGCACCCGTACCCTCTCATAGGACAGGTAGTAGTAGAAGCATTTAGATAGCAAATGTGATGGGTCTGTACAGTTCCCAGAATGGGTGTGCCCATGGGTTTTGTAAGCATCTAAATTATTACGCCTGATAAAGAAAGTGCTGACAGGATTTTGATTCTGCTCACTTGTGGAAGATATAGGTAAGAAGTCACCCATCAGGCCCCTTTATCCAAAAAGAAAATCCATACTGCCTTTTCAACCACAAGGACAATAAAGGATGAGTTTCTGTTTAATGAACGTTCTTTCCACAAACTTATTGGGTGCCTTCTACTGTCAAGAAGCTAGCCACTGAGGATAGTTTCCTACTGAAAAAAACCAGATAAGGCTCCTGCTTTTGTGGAGATTATGGCCTAGTAGGGAAGGCAATGAAAGGGTATATAAATGAACAAATAGGGTAATATGGTGATAAGTCCTAGACAGAAAATAAGACCAGGTAACATGACAGAAAGTGACTGAGAGATGCGACATTGGATGGGGGCAGGATGGGCTTCCTGGAGAATTGATACTTGTGCAGACATTAAGGAAGAGTCAATATGTCAAGATCCGGGTTGGGGGCGGGGGAGAGGGAACAGTGGGTAGAAAGTCCCAGCTACAGATCCAGCTTAGCACATTTGAGGAACAGAAAGAAGGCCAGTGTGGCTGGAGTCGAGTCAAGGAGGGAAAGTGGTTCGAGATGAGGTTGGAGAGCTAGACAGAGGCTGGATCATATACCTGGTAGACTTCAGTAAAGAGTACAGATTTTTTTTTTTTCTAAAGATTTTATTTATTTATTTGACAGAGAGAGATCACAAGTAGGCAGAGAGGCAGGCAGAGAGAGAGGAGGAAGCAGGCTCCCTGCTGAGCAGAGAGCCCGATGCGGGACTCGATCCCAGGACCCTGAGATCATGACCTGAACTGAAAGCAGTGGCTTAACCCACTGAGCCACCCAGGCACCCAAGAGTACAGATTTTTTTCTTAGTGTAATTCTGTAACTGGGCCACTAAACAGGTTTGGAGGGATTTATGACTTAGGGTTCAGGGTTATGATTTAATTCATAAGGGGGGCGGAGTAGACTTCCAGCATGAGATCTGTCCCTATCTTAATTGATTACCTCTCGTCTTGGGTGGGCCAGAGTCTGAAGGTGGAATCTTCTGTAGAGTCATTTTTGGGATTTTACCAGTGAACTCTAACTCACTGACACCCCAGGTAAGATAGCAGTGGGGAAAATCAGACCTCAGCTTGGAGTTGCCTCTGGAAGTTTTCTTGTAGCACACAATCAAATTCTAAACTAAGACCAAAAATGTTCCCATCTGAGAATGAGACTCTAATCTGTAGATCAGAAGGCAGCATAACTCTGAATTCCTACATAATAGTCAGGAGTTTCCTGGTTTAGATGGAGGATTGTTGTTTTTTTTTTTTTTTTGCATCACAATTTATTACTGTCTCTTTTAAAGATCTTTCTTGTTGAGCAAGGTGGTGGATAAAGTGGCGTAAACTATGCTTGAAATGTCTTAACGCCTTGGAGCACGTCATGTGGCAGCCCATTCTGGTGATGTGGGGCCCTCCCCATGCTGACTCGGAGATTTTCCTCATTGGATGGGAGTCCCGCAGTTGTGGGTTTTGCTCAGGGTGTGTTGTCCTATAGGTTTAGTGACCTAGATGGGGTTCTTTTGGAATTCCAGCATCTGAGTCCCATCAGAGCTGTGGATGTTCAGCTCAGGACATCCAAGGAGCTGAGAGCCTGGAGAGGACTTGCTTGTCTGCCCATGCAGGAAGTCTCAGCATGCCTGACAATGACAGTCCGATGATGCTGGCTGTGGTGAAAAATGCTGCCAGCTTGGACTGAAAAAGGTGTCATTCTTCGGCACCATAACTATTCCTCAATTTCCTCAGCTCCAGATGGAGTATATCCTAGGGGCCACACGGAGCTTTGTGTAAATGCTCACATTAGCAGAAGGACGGGGATCCCTTTGAATCATCATCTCCTGTCAAAGAGCCAAGAGTTGTTCAGAAGGAAAAGTTTTTTTCCAAAGAGGCTAAATCCCTAGTACTAATTAGTGGTGGCAGTGGTGTGTGTGTGTGTGTGTGTGTGTGTGTGTAGTGATGGTGGTGATAATCCTGTGCCTCCACTGTTTTAAAATAGGAGCAGTGTTCTTGCTCACTGTCTGAGCCATAGGCTGAGTAACCTTGACCCCTAAAGCTCTCCTTTGGGTGTCATGTGTGAGTGTGAGTCCTGCAGGAATGGTGGAATGCTTCTCCTTCTTGGGTCTAGACATTTAGAGTGAATAAATTAGAGGGTGGTGGTAACATGGTCATTGTCATTGCAGACAATGTGGCATTTATGTATGGGCACTGGCTGTCTTTATCATGGGGCTCGATGACAAGGGCAAGTTTGATCTTTCATCATGAACCGCTGGGGTGTTCTTTAGACACAGAGCCTGCACCAGCTGAAAATAGCCTTCACATCTTGTTATTTTCTCTTTCCCAATTTCTGCCTATTCATACCCAAGAATAAAAGACTCAGCCTGTTCAGCTTTTCCAAAGATTTAAAGAACCCCATCCATTGATTGCTAAGGACCCATAAAGGACAATGTTTGCCTTGCTTGGGTGAAGGTATTCATTCCTTCCTTCATTCATTCGTCCATTCAAGAGATACCTACTGAACACCCACTGTGCACCAGGCACTGTGCTAGATGCTAAGTGAATATCGGTATGTGAAAAAGACAAAGGCCCCAAGTGTGTAGATATTAAACGAGGCTAAGAAGCGACTTCCCCAAGTTCCTGAAGGAGTTGATTTTGCTATGCACATCTTCCTGACTTCTGGTCCCGTGCTCTGACCACAACCCTTCACCGCTGGACCACACTTCCCCAAATAAATAACTACTTCTGCATGCTGGGGACGGGTTGTGTGCGGCAGCATTTACGTAGGTGGCACAGACAGCAGCCTTTCACTTAATGTTGCAATAACACCAGGCGAAACAATGTGCACTGACTTCCAGACTTACTGAACAAATGCTTGATGTGGGTCAGGTCTCTTAATTCAAACGCCAGAAAAGTGCAAAATAGGAAAAGTCTCCATCTGATAAGGAGCAACTGTTGAGGAGAGATAGATTTGTTTTCAGTTTGGGTTAAAATCAGATATAGGATTCTACCCTCCTTTTCACTCTTGGATCCCCAAATAGGAGGAACTCAGCACACAGAAAATCACAAACTGCGTAAGTTTTGGTTTTATATGCTCAGACTTGTCCAGAGCACAGCATCCCTGCCCTGCTGGAAGGCAGCACTATGTTTGCTCACAGAGGCAACACAACATCTGTCTCAATGTCACCCTGACCTTGGCAAATGGCAAAGATAATTTCACTTGTCCGTTCTGATTTCCCTCTATTTTAAGGTGACGCCATGTGAGCTCCATATGAAAAATGTGGTTTTGCAGCCCTGAAATGGATTGAGAGGTGAGAGTACATTAGAATGATCACAGATCCAGATCTCTGGCATTTCAGTCTTGATCGTGCTATTTCCCAGGGGACAGTGGATCCAGGTCCCATCTCTGTACTGTAGTCCCTTCCTCTGAGACTGCTCTCTGAATCCTCCCCTGCGTTCCATCTCACCCTATTCCTACCTCTGTCCAGGTACTTAGTGCTGCTCTGCAATTCTCTACCGAATTTGTCAGTCTTCTCCCCAAGACCGCAATCTCTCAGAGGGTAGGGACGGTCCACTCTGTTCATTATAGTAAGTGCTAGCCCCCAGCACTCACAGGAATGCATGGCCACAGGAGACTTTCAATAGTTCTCTGACAAATAAATGAAAGAACTATGCATTAATGTTTCTGTCCTTTCCAGAGGATGGATTTATTAAGTCTGCAAAACTCTGGTATTAATGGTGCCGGAAAGGAAAGAGTTAAGCTATTGGAGAGGAGCCGGGTTCATCCAAAGACCCCTTTCCTTTTTTTGGCAAAGTGATATATGGAATAAATCCTGGATATAAAATCTTGATACACCCTTTAGGTGCTGGGCTGAGCTGATTCACACTCTGAAGGGGAAGTCAATGAAATTATTCCAGGTTTTCTCTTAAGTGGCCTGCGATCCAGTTGTGAGTGGAAGGCAAGGCCAGACCCAGGAATTCAAAGCTTGACCTACTTTATCTGAGCTAATAAAGAGAGAAATGGATTTGCCCTCAGCTCCCATAACTTTTTTTTTTTTTTTTTTTTTTAAATAATCAAGGGCGGTGAAGTAGCCTGACAGATGAGAGAATTGGGAGAACTGAAGGCCGAAGAATGGCTTTTGGATTCAGGGCATCTTCGAGAAGTCTGTGTTTATAATGTGTTTTTCCTTCTCTCTCTCCTTTTTAAAATGAGGGGGGGGGGAAGCGCCTGAATTCCCACCAACATAAACTAGTGACATACAATGATGAAATTCTGTTTTCACCTCTGCCTGTGACAGGGAATGCAAAAATAGCAAGTGGCCCAGTTCCACGAATCCCCGCCTCCCTGCCCTCCCAGCTCCCGCCGGGTTCTCATCTCTAAGAATGGAGGTTAGCGCACCGCCGCGCGCGAGCCGCATGCAGCCCCCGGACCCGGAGGATGATGTCAGGCGGCGGGAGTGGCCGCAGCCGGGCTGGGGAGGCCGAGGCCCCGGGGGAGCGAGGAGGGAGGGCGGCCTGGCCGGGCGGACGGCGCGCCCGGCCGATCGGCGTCGCCTGGAGACAGCCCTGGCGGCGCAGTGTTGCTGTAAACAGCCGCTTCCCTGTTACTATCTATAGCAGGATCGCCTGGCTCCGGGGTGCGGCGGCAGCGGGAGGCAGGTCGGCGGTTCGGCTCCCCGCGCGCCCCGAGGGATCCGCCCCCTGCCCTAATCCGGCCTCGCCCCTTTCCAAGGGCCCACCTTGAGCCCCTGGCCCGAAAGAGTGGGGGAAGGGATACAGGGACTCTGCTGGCATCTGCCACTTTGCGTCCCCGAGGAGGCCGGCGCTCTGCGACCCAGGAGGGGGCAATATGACCCCAGTGTCCTTTGCAGCGGAGCAGGAGGCTGGGGCATCTTGGGGGGACACGACGCACTCCCGAGTACCCAGCCGCCCAACCCCATTTTCCAGGCCACAGAGCCGCGCCTGAGGTCCCAGCGGCCGAGGTCTCCTGCCTGGGAGCTGCTGGCCAGGATCCTTCCAGCGCCCCCGTCCTCCCCCCTCCAAGTCCGCGCTGGAAAATCACCCGCTGTGGGCTGCCAGTAAGCCCAGCTTCCTGGGGAACCGAACATCATCTAACTCCCCAGCTCGGACTTACGCTCCCCCAAAGGCTGTCTTCACCCAGTACCCGCAACTGACCACTTTGTCCACATAGCACCTCCCCCCACCTCCCTGCAACCCCATCCCACTCCGCAGGCCCCAGCTCAGAACTAGGCAAACGAACCCATCAGACATCCTTGCATGGAGGTTCTGCACAAGGTTTACTGGCTGGTGTCTTAGAGATTTGACAGTAACACTAATATGCCTAAGTATGGCCGAGAAAAAAAAAAAACCACGCACTTTTTTCCCCTTAAAAACGGAAAAAAAACCCACCCAAAACGAAACAATTAAAATTAAAATACCCAACATCGTAGATAAAGTAGGTTATCGTATTCTCTTATTTTGGATCTCCCGACTTTTCTACTTCCAAATGCGGTAACAGTCCTAGTATGGCTCCAGGCTGGGGGCTAGATGGTCTGCTTCCATAGTTTGCACTTAATCAGGGCTAGAATTGGGAAAGGACGGGGGTCGGGGAAAGGCATTCCTTCTGGGGCCGAGGCTTAAACCCCTGGGCTGTATACCTGTTTCTCCCATACCTGAGCCCCAGCACGTTTCCGGGGTTCCGTATACCGGTAAAAAGGCGCTCGCATCCCATCCCCCAACCCGCCCCGGGAACAAGGGTCCGCATTGAACCAGGTGCGAATGTTCGCTCGCCTTCTTCGCCTTTCCCGCCTCCCCTCCCCCGGCCGCGGCCCCCGCCTCCCCCCTCGCTGCACCCTCGGTGTTGGCTGCAGCCGGCAAGCAGTTCCCGTCAATCCGTCCCCCCTTACACAGGATGTCCATATTAGGACATCTGCGTCAGCAGGTTTCCACGGCCGTTCCCTGCGGTCGTGGGGGGAGCCATTCCCGGAGTCCCTCATCATAGGGGGTCCCCGAGACGCCTAAGACCCAGATTGTTAAACACTCAGGGGATAAGGAATCAGGCCAAGACGGAAGGCGGGGAGAGGCGAGGGCGGCGGGGGCGGCAAGGAGGCCGCAGAGGTGTCCACGTCCGCTCGCCACCCCCCTCGCTCCGCGATGGTAGCGCCCATGACGTGTGTGGGGGCTCATTCATAGAATGCTGTTATAAGGGCAGTGGCTGCGGCGCCTCGTACTCCAACCGCATCTGCAGCGAGCAGCAGCGAAGCCGAGACAGAGCCGGCGGCGGCGGCGCAGCGAACGAGCCGTGACCGCACTCCTACCCAGCTCTGCCCGGCGGCTCCTACCTGTCTCTGCCCCCAGCCCCGCGCCCCGGCCCGGACTCACCGCGACCATGATGTTCTCTGGCTTCAACGCCGACTACGAGGCGTCCTCCTCCCGCTGCAGCAGCGCCTCCCCGGCCGGGGACAACCTCTCCTACTACCACTCACCGGCCGACTCCTTCTCCAGCATGGGCTCGCCCGTCAATGCGCAGGTGAGCCTGGCTTCGCGCCGCCGCGGGGCCCGGGGTCCGGGGGTCCCCGGGGAGGAGACAGTGGGGCGGGACGCTCGGGAAGACGAGTCGCGGACCCCTTCCACAGGGGTGGGAGGCTGCCCCGGCCGGAGCAGCCCTGTCCGGGAGCCCCGGACTTGTTCGGAGCGCACGCACGCTTGTCGTAGTAAGAACTGATCGCTTTCGGCCGCGGCGGGCTGCTCCTGGGCTGCCCTGGGACCGCGCTCTCTGCCTGGTCTCTGACATTTCGCTGAGGCAAAACGTGTCCCGAGCAAAGACTCGCGAACTAGAGCCCGGCTCCTCCGGGAGGCGACAGAAAGCGGCAATCCCCCCCTCCCCTAGCAGCCTGGAGCAGGGAGGAGGGGCGGGGAAGGAGGGTGAAGCCGGCGGGTGTGTAAGGCAGTTTCATTGATAAAAAGCGAGTTCATTCAGGAGACTCCGGAGCGGCGCCTGCGTCAGCGCAGACGTCAGGGATATTTATAACAAACCCCCTTTCAAGCGAGTGATGCCGGAGGGATAACGGGGACGCAGCAGCAGGGTGGAGGAGAAAGGCAGCGCGTTGCGGATTTCTTGAGAGGGGGTGTGGAGACCTTCCATCCAGGACGAGGGGCATGTACAAAGTCCCGAGCCGTCCGGGGCATGCTGCTTCTCCCACTCTCTCCCTGCGGCATGCGGCACTGGAAACTCGGCTCGCCCCACCTGTGTCCGGAACCTGCTCACTCACGTCAGCTTTCCCCTTCTGTTTCGTTCTAGGACTTCTGCACGGATCTGGCGGTCTCCAGTGCCAACTTTATCCCGACGGTGACTGCCATCTCCACCAGCCCGGACCTGCAGTGGCTGGTGCAGCCCACCCTGGTCTCCTCCGTGGCCCCATCCCAGACCAGAGCCCCCCATCCCTATGGAGTCCCGACCCCCTCTGCTGGGGCTTACTCCAGGGCTGGAGTCGTGAAGACCATGACGGGAGGCAGAGCTCAGAGCATCGGCCGGAGGGGCAAGGTGGAACAGGTGAGGAGTTGTTCAGCGCCTCGGTAGGGGGCATGGGTTGGCCTTGGTGGAGATGGGGAGCACAGGACACAGGGGGAAGCCACTACACAGAATTCACTATATGTCCTCAGTGGGGAACCCTGGCTCCAAGCCATTTCCATCTCAGGCCAGACTCTGATAGTCCTACCCGAAGAAATGCTCTAAGAGTTTGTTCCCTAAGACATTCCTATCTCATGCTTGTAGACTGGGCTCCTCTTTGTTCTCTTGCTGAGGATCTTATTGTAAATGCAAGTCACACCCACCCCACAACGGCAGGTTAGAAATGGCTTCCTAGCAGAGGTGCCAGGAAGCTGGCAAGCAGCAGGGTGAATGCACGGGGGTGAATGAACAGAGCTGATGGCAGACCTTGTTACTGACTGTTGGTCTTTCCGAAAATTATTTTTCTAGTTGTCCCCAGAAGAAGAAGAGAAAAGGAGAATCCGAAGGGAAAGGAATAAGATGGCCGCAGCCAAGTGCCGGAACCGAAGGAGGGAGCTGACGGACACACTCCAAGCGGTACGTGGATCCTGTGGCTCACTCCTTTTTTCAAACTTAGGGGCAGAGTTGGAGACTGGGTATAGGGGAGCAGGGTCATTGAGTAAGCCCGTGTCTTACACTTTGCTTTATCCATCTGGATACAGGAAACAGACCAACTGGAAGATGAAAAGTCTGCTTTGCAGACCGAGATTGCCAACCTGCTGAAGGAGAAGGAGAAGCTAGAGTTCATCCTGGCAGCTCACCGACCTGCCTGCAAGATCCCCGATGACCTGGGCTTCCCCGAAGAGATGTCTGTGGCTTCCCTTGATCTGAGCGGGGGCCTGCCCGAAGCTGCCACCCCCGAGTCGGATGAGGCCTTCACCCTGCCCCTCCTCAATGATCCCGAGCCAAAGCCCTCCGTTGAGCCAGTCAAGAGCATCAGTAGCGTGGAGCTCAAGGCCGAGCCCTTTGATGACTTCCTGTTCCCAGCATCATCCAGGCCCAGTGGTTCTGAGACCACTGCCCGCTCTGTGCCAGACATGGACCTGTCTGGTTCCTTCTATGCAGCAGACTGGGAGCCCCTGCACGGTGGCTCCCTGGGGATGGGGCCCATGGCCACAGAGCTGGAGCCCCTGTGCACCCCTGTGGTCACCTGTACTCCCAGCTGCACTACCTACACGTCTTCCTTCGTCTTCACCTACCCCGACGCTGACTCCTTCCCCAGCTGTGCGGCTGCTCACCGCAAGGGCAGCAGCAGCAACGAACCCTCCTCTGACTCGCTCAGCTCACCCACACTGCTGGCCCTGTGAGCAGGCAGGGAGGGGAGGCAGCGGGCGCCGGCAAGCGCCACTGCCCGAGCTGGTGCATTACAGAGAGGAGAAACCCGTCTTCCCTCGAGGGTTCCGGTAGACCTAGGGAGGACCTTATCTGTGCGTGAAACACACCAGGCTGTGGGCCTCAAGGACTTGAAAGCATCCACGTGCGGACTCAAGTCCTTACCTCTTCCGGAGATGTAGCAAAACGCATGGAGTGTGTATTGTTCCCAGTGACACATCTGAGAGCTGGTAGTTAGTAGCATGTTGAGCCAGGCCTGGGTCTGTGTCTCTTATCTCTTTCTCTTTAGTCTTCTCATAGCATTAACTAATCTATTGGGTTCATTATTGGAATTAACTTGGTGCTGGATATTTTCGAATTGTATCTAGTGCAGCTGATTTTAACAATAACTACTGTGTTCCCGGCAATAGTGTGTTCTGATTAGCAATGACCAATATTAAACTAAGAAAAGATATGACTTTATTTTCTGGTAGTTAGAAATAAATAGCTATATCCATGTACTGTAGTTTTTCTTCAACATCAATGTTCATTGTAACGTTACTGATCATGCATTGTTGAGGTGGTCTGAATGTTCTGACATTAACAGTTTTCCATGAAAACGTTTTATTGTGTTTTTAATTTATTTATTAAGATGGATTCTCAGATATTTATATTTTTATTTTATTTTTTTCTACCTTGAGGTCTTTTGACATGTGGAAAGTGAATTTGAATGAAAAAATTTAAGCATTGTTTGCTTATTGTTCAAAGACATTGTCAATAAAAGCATTTAAGTTGAATGCGACCAAGCTTATGCTTTTCATTCTGGAAGTTTCGTGAGATTCTGAAATGTATCGGGAGACCAGTTTGTCCAGAAGGGAGGCTCCTGGAGGAGGACACGCCCCTTTGTTTGATCTCTTATCAGAATAGAGAAGGAAACTCTAGAGCTTTTGTTGGCATATCTTAAAAACAATGTGTGTTCACTTGGTGGTGCTAAGATTCTCCAGCAGATTCTGGGAAGGGAGGAATTGGCTGTTCAATAGTTTTTGTGGGAACATGTCTGCCTGCTTCTTTCTCTGTTTCGAAAGTCAAAGGGGGGGGGATATTTAAATCTAGTTGTGCTTATATTAAGTGGAAATGTCTTGATCTTAACGGGATCCCTTTAGCAAACAGAGTTAAGCTTCATACAAACCACTTTAACTTCTTACTCCCACAGAATTATGTGAGAGTTACTCCTACCTTAAAGGTGAGCAAATTGAAGAATGCTTAGAATGAATGACTTTCTCAATGTTCCACTAGTGAGATTCCAGTCTTAACTTCCTCATTCCCTACCCTATCTCTAAGGTCGAGCTGTCTCTTAATAGTTGGTTAAAAAAGAAAACTTCTGAGGCCTTAATTCCTATGTACATTTAGTTGGACTATTTTTATTCTCATAAGGAAAGGAGGGCTATTTTCCTATCCCTTAGTAATAAATGCCTTAAAATTTCTAATATTTCTTGAACATCATATGCCTGCCGTTTAGCTTACACTGGGGAAAGAGAAAACTGGCTCTGAGAATTTGAAAGAGATCTAGAATGGTACAAAACAGTGGTTGGTCATTGGGTAAATAAAAAGTTACATAATAGCTCATTATGGAGAAGTCAACATGACTCTGAATAGGCTGTAACTTAGAACCTTTATCGTCTTAAAGAAGAACATGACCTTTGTCTGGGCACCTCTAGTAATGAGGACTTTACACGCTGCACACACGAACCACAAAGAGAGGAGCCCTTTTCCCCGCTGCTCTCAGGCCCCGTGCTGGCCCCATGCTTGGAAGCTGGATCCACACCTGCCTGGTGGAGGAGAGCTTCAGTGCTAGCCTCCCAATGCTTCGGTGATAATGAAAATCACTGGGTGGTTATGGGGTGTCACACGCAGTCAAGTTGAAAGTCTTAAATGAAAATGACAGTTCCATTGAGGTTTATGTTCTCACCTATGACCTCCCCGTGCCTTACATGATAATTGACATTTGAAACCAACTTACTTTAGGCTCTTAAGAGCACTGATAGATCACATACCACTTGCATATTACTTTTGCCTGTCTTGCAATAATGGAAGTGACTTTAGACTCTGCTTGCTGTTCAGACGTAAATTTTCTGTAGTCTTTATTATCACTATTATGTTAGAGCATGAGTGGGGGAGGGGCAGAGGGAGAGGGAGAGAATTTGTTTTTTTAAAGATTTTATTTATTTATTTGACACACACACAGATAAATCACAAATAGGCAGAGACAGGGGGAGGCAGGCTCTCCTCTGAGCAAAGAACCTGATGCAGAACTTAATCCCAGGACCCTGAGATCATGACCTGAGCTGAAGACAGAGGCTTAACCCACTGAGCCACCCAGGCGCCCGAGAGGGAGAGAATCTTAAGCAGCCTCCATGAGCAGGGGTGGGGAGTTGGGGTGCTCGATTTCACAACCCTGAGATCGTGACCTGAGCCAAAATCAAGAGTCAGATGCTCAACCGACGGACCCAGGCGCCCCTCTGTAGCTTTTAAATATGGCCTAGACTAATTACAGAATTACTGCAACTAACACCCAGATCTGAAATAACAAGGTGAGATACCCTGTAAGGAAGCCAGCTGGCTCCCCTTACATGCACAGAAATAACAACCCACGGAAGGAGATTTCCCAGGTGCAGAAGTGTGGCTGGACCTCAGCCCTAGACACTGAACTGCTCCCAGGACCTGACTCATGGCCCTGTCAACCCCATGATGGCCAGAGAAAGAAGACTGCTTTCCCTTTGACAGCCCTAGCCTATGCCCAGACCCTTCTTCTAGTTCACCATAACCCAGTGGAGACCAGGCTGCCCCACCCACAAGACCACATTGCTGGTCGAGGGAGAGGTACCTGCTTACAGGGAATCCTTTTAACAGGCTTCTCAAAGGCCAGAGTGTGCTCCACAGGGTTGACATCCCACCAAGCTCCCTGTGGACTGTTCTCTTCGGATCAAGAGAAGAAAGGAATTCCCTCTCTTTCAGCCAAAGGGATCTTCCCAATTCCTGAATCAGGATTCAAAAACTCCCAGGGGTAACGGATTCTAGAAATGTCAACTTCCTTTGGGAAAAGACTGGTTTCTACCCACGAGATATGACTTCACGCTGGTCTTAACAAAACGACCATCCCCAAAGATATAAAAGATACATATATAATAGAAAGGGTTGGGAAAAAGGATGGGAAGGCTCATATTCTTATGGGGGGGAACATGTCTACTTTAGCTCATCAGTGGATCCCCAGACCTGTCGCTGTGTGGTGCATAGTACAGGATTAGTAAATATTTGCCTGGTGGATGAAAGAATAGATCCTGTGCTATTTCCATGAGCAGAAATAAATTCCACACATATTCTCCAAATTCTCCTATTTCAAGGGCACCTGGCCAGTTAAGTTGTTAGAGCACGTGACTCTTGATGACAGGGTTGTGAGTTTGAGTCCCACATTGGGCTAAAAACAAAAACAAACAAACAAAAAAGCCTCCTATAGCCAGACTCTTTTATGATATTAAGCAATGGGGATTTCATCTCTTTTATGTCTGGCTTCAAACACACGCCCCACTCTGTTCTTGGCTCCTGAAATTCATCTACTGCCTCCTCTGGATTACCTCTGCCCATTCAATTTCAAAGTAAATACCCTGCCATCGTGTTTCCAGCTCCATATTGATTTTAGGTAGAAAAAAAGAAGAAGAAAAAAAATACTTATCTATTTAAAAAATACTTATCTATATAATAGTGGATTATAGATTCTATATCGTCTTTACACACCCCTGCATCCTGTGCAATTATTAAAATTAAAGGGTAGCATTCAGCAATTTGTTCTAATAACAGTAATTTTGTATCAACAACAACTTTCCATGTGTGAATGAAAGTAAATCAATTGCTATCTTTAATTAAAGGACAAAGGCGAGACTGAGCCGAAGTAAAAGTTCTCCGGTGATTGTTCTAAGGAGAGCACCCAAGTTTCAATGTTTTTCAAACCAAAAAAACCTAAAACAAACAAAAAAAAATCGATCTTTAAACTGTGTATGAGATTTCGTTTAAGCACAGAATAATCTGATAATCAGAACATAAATGAGATGAGACCACCATTTGAATGCTGAACATCAGATGGCTCTAAGGGGTGCTGTTTTGCTATTAGCATTAAAGAGCTGACTCCTCCCCATCACCTTCTAGTCCTTTTCCCCTACAGGCACCCTGCTCACCAGCCTTCCCTCCATTCTTGATGCAAAGTGTGCTTGTTCCTGCTGCAGGACCTTTGCACTTGCTGCCCCTCTGCCTAAACCTCTTTTCCAAGGCTGGCTCCTTCCTGCCATTCAGACTCAGTTCCAAGGACATCTCCGCCAGAAGGCCTTCCCATACCATTCTTCTGAAGTATTGTGCCCACTTCCTCCCCATGACTGTGTTTCACTATCCTGCTTTGTTTCCCATAGCACATGTCACTCTCTGCAACATATAATTTATGTGTTTTTTTTTTTTCTTTCCTCTTTTAACAAATTTCTGTCCTTCACCACTGCATTGTAAGTTCTGAATGCACGGGACCCTATTCTGTCTTGATCACTTCTATATCCCCAGTATCTATTAGGCACTTAGATGCTCGTTAAATGGATGAAGATGGATAAATAAGTGAAAGCAGTTGAAAATTAAAAAAATATATATCTAAAGGGAGATAAATAGAATTTAAAAATAAAGAAAAGTTGTGTATTTCACGGACTTCTTTCTGGGTAGAAGAGCACGTCCTTCGTTTAAAAAAAATTCCTTTCCAGGGTTCTACAATATTAAGGTGAGAAAGTAGCTAGCGTGGGAAGAAATTTTAAGAGGCACCCAAAATACAAGCATATAGCAGGTCAGGGACACTTCCAGACTAATTACAAATTGAGAAATTTGTTTCAACATCAAATAAAGAATGGATGTACAGGTGACTATAGGTGTAATCATCTTCAAAGAAACAAACAAACCTATGTTTTTCACTCTTGTACTCTTGTTCATATGAAATTTTAGACCATCACATGTATCCACTTGAGTTCATTGGTGCCTAGCAATTGGTAAGCTAGATCATAAAGCCTGCAATTTAGTATGCATTAGCATAGAAGAATAAGGGTTAGCTGTTATTACTGTCATTGTCGATATCAATGTCATTATCATAATCATCATTTACCAAGAATATGTCCAGACCTGAGGGAAAGCAGTTGGGAATAAAGTGTATTGAATTCTGACGAATGAGTTCAAAGTCCCCGAAGGGAGCTGGCTGGATAGATTTCCACTTTCTTTGCATGTCAGAGAAAGCGACAGAAACATGAACTGCTTTAGTTCAAAGCAATTCATTTCAGTGGCTTCACGCAATCACTCAAGGACTAAACTCCTTGTTGCTTTTCCTTTGCCCGAGGGCAGAAAGGGCTCTTGATCATTGTCCCAGGGAGGCTGCCTGGCCTGATGGCCATCAGCTCTTCTTAATTAATAAGCCCTTTCTGCATTCATCACCCTGACAAGGCGTTTAGGTTTGGTTCAATCAGTTGGGGAGGGTAAGAACCCAGAGGGGTCTGGTGGATAGTTCCATGAGGAGTCGGCCCTGGGGAAGGAGGACTTGTTAAAGGGCAGCCCCTTCAATATCCCCACGGATGGCCCAGGCCCCAGTTGCTGCCGTGTTTACTTTGGGGAACAATGTGTGGTCAGGTTACAGAAACAGCGGATTGGTTTTCAGGCTTTTTGATCAATTATGAGACTCCCATCACAGCTATAATTATCAAAACTATGATAAATTCATCTAGATTTGAGAAATCAGATTCAATATAGTAGAGTGGTTCAGAGCAGAGACTCAGCTTTGAATCCCAGCTCCCTCCCTGACCTTGGGCAAGTCACTTCCCCTCTCTGCACCTTAGTCTTCCCATCAGTAACAGGAGAATAATTGTATCTACCTCTTGGGGTTGTTGCAAACATTAAAAAAAAATTATGTATTGGGTGCTTGTTACAGTGTAGATATGTTAGCTATTATTTATTATCTCTATAATTAAGGGAGATGGGGGTCGGGGAGAAAATATATACCCTCTGGAGCAAGCATGGGCTTCATTTAATTCAATAAAAAAAAGATTCTGGGTGTCTATTATGTATCAGGTACTGGTGTGATGTGATCAAGACGCAGCCCTGTACTCACGGAGTTCATGGCCTAGGAAGGGAGAAAGACATGTAAACACATACATCATAATACATTGTGACAGTGAAAACAGCAGGTACAATGGTTGCACAGAAGAGGGAGTGACGACCTCTCTCTGGGGGGAGTCTCTGAGCCGGTGACCTCCAAACGGGGCTTTGAAGATGGATGGAGTTTGCTAGGTGAGTGAGTGTCAGGTAGAAAAGATTCCCGGAGACAGAGGGCTAGCACTGTAAAGGCACAGACTCATAAAACAACACACTTGCCTTTGCTGGACTATAAAATGTGGGTGGAGGGGGAGGAGGAGAGGAAGGGGGATGTAAATTATAGAGCATCGTATAAGTACACCTGACTTCATTTACATTAATATTGCAGCATCAAAGTGGAAGGGGCAGGAGATAGGTCAAGAAGAGGTAACTGTGGCCAGATCACGAAGAGCCTGGTATTTACTTGCTTCAGTTGTGTGTAGGCTGAACGGAGGCAGGGGTGGTGGGAATGGAGAGGGAACAAGAGGTAATGAAGGAGTAGGGGTGTTGGGGCTTAGTGATGGAGTGGATGTGGGCAGTGAGGGAGGGAGAGGATCCAAGCCACTCTCAGGTTCACTGGGCCGACACACAAGGAAGCTGTATGACTGGATAGCATGAAGGTAGCAAGAAGAGCCGATCTGGGGGAATGAGAAGGTAAGGTCTATGTTGTACATGTGGAGTTGGCTGTGCCTGTGAACATCCAGGGGGGATGTGGGCAGTTGGAATCACACGCTAGAGGTTCTATGTGTGAGCTTATAGAGTCTTTATGGAGGCATGTGGCGGGGATAGAACCTGGAGCCCTAGGGTATAATATTGATAATGGCTAACATTTCACACATGCTTGCTGTGTGCCAGGCTGTGCTGGGCATTTCCTAGGCAATGCCCAATCAGGGACTATATCTGCTTTGCTCATCACTTTATGTCTCATAACAGGCATATCCTGGGTACACCGTAATGATTTTGTTCAATGGGGGCTCCTGTTTTGTCCTCACAACAACCCTATGGGGCAGGTAGTATGAGGATCCTCGTTTTACAGGTGAGGAAAACGATCTAGAAAAGATTAAACTGACCAAGGTCACACACTTGTATGTAGCAGATCTGAGATTTGAGATCAGCTCTTTGTGACCATGAAGTCCAAAGTGTTCAACCACTTTGTTGGAATGTTAAAATCTGCACCTAAACATGTACTTAATGACCCACGGTAAGACTCAAACCCCTTTGAGACTACCACATCCCGAGTGGGTTTCAAAAATCTCAGACCTCCCTTTCTAGCTTCAAAACTCTGATGTCAGAGGACTCCTGTGGAGATGCGCTGGAGGGGCATCTTATCATTTAGTCTGAAAGGCCTGAGAAGTGGATGTAGTGCGACATCGCCAACCAATTATCACCCAGTTAGCAGCCTGAAACAACACGCGTGTCTTCTCTCAGTTTCTGTGGACTCACTGCTTTAGCTCTGTCCTGTGTTCAAGGTCGTCTCACAAAGCCGCACTCCAGGTGTCAGCCGAACTGAGTTTTCAGCCAGATGCTTGAGTGGAGAAGAGTCTGCGTCTGAGCTCATTCTTGTCCCAGGCTTTATTTCCTCAGGATTATATACCTAAGGCCTGACTTTCTGCTGGCTGTTGGCCAGAGGCCACCGTCAGGTCGAGGAGGCGGCTTCCTCAACATGGCTGCTCACTTCATCAAGCCTGCCAGGAGAACCTGCTAGCGTGTGCTGGTAAGATGGATATCTGTCTATATAGCTCTCCCTTATAAAGCAGAGATATAGGTAGATATGTAAATATTGCATATTATATATCATGGGAGTAACATCCCAACACCTTTGCTATATTCTATTGCTTAGAGGTGAATCTTAGATCCCATCTGCACTCAAGGGGAGGGATTTACACAAAGGCGTGGACACCAGGAGGTAGGAATTACTGGGGGTCCCCCCCCAGGGTCCGTCATCCACAAAGGGTCACATTACCTGCTCAGAATTCACAAGTAATAATAAATCCAACTAAAGTTGGTCTGCCTTTTTTTTTTTTTTTTAAGATTGTATTTATCTGCCAGAGAGAGAAAAAGAGTACACACAAGCAGGCAGAGAGGCAGGCAGAGGCAGCAGAGAAGCAGGCTCCCTGCCAAGCAAGGAGCCCGATGCGGGACTCGATCCCAGGACGCTGGGATCATGACCTGAGCCGAAGGCAGCGACTTAACCAACTGAGCCACCCAGGCATTCCTGTCTGCTTTTTCATTAATGCGGTGAACTGTCAATTTTAGATGTGGCAAAATACTCCTTCCTGGAAGAGTCTTCTGTTTTAAGGTCTAAACAGTTGCCCGGATTACTGTTGTTCTTCACAGTGCACACGTAAGCTTCATTTTAAAAATTACTTATCCTTTAATGCATTGTAATCTACATGGAAGTAAACTCCAAGTTGTACTAATGGTTGGTCCCCAACACATGGACTTAGCTATATGCCTTCATTTAAGAGGAAGTCTGTAATGGTTCAGAGTCATTTGAAATTGTTTTGGGTGCAGTGCACGTCTCCAGCCCTCTGGTAGTACACAGAACTGTGTTTAAATAGATTTGAAATAAACAAGGACAACAGTGACTGTAAAAGCTGAGACACTGAACTCGAGGTACTTCAGTTCTGTTATTATGTATGACCGTGTGGAGTTTGTGTTTAAAATTTAATGCTGTGAAGGAAACGATGCAAACTGAGACGTGCGATGTTTTCATTTGGTAAATACACATTGCAGCTAGTACAGGAAATACTTAATTGCATTTAATATTAACTTTAGAGCGGAAAATTCCCTTACGATTATTTATTGTAAAACTGAAGAACGAACCAAGAAAACAAAACATTACAACATTATATTTTGGTAGTTGCCTAATGCTTGGTGAGCTACTGTTTTGCTGCTCAGTAATAAAAATAGCCAGTCCCAGCTTGGCTCACCATGTGCTGGACCCTTCCAAACACACTCACTCACGCTCACCCGGATCTGTATGAACTCGTTCAAACGATCCTAGCAGGTAAGACCAGCTATTAATCATATCGATAAAATACTCTGGGGGCACAGAAGGACGGTGATCTCCTCCAGATCATCCAACTAGGGCGGCAGAGCTGGAATTTGGACCCGGTCCTGTGGCTCCAAAACCCTGAATTCTTAGCCGCTGGGGAGAAAAGACAAAGCGAAAACAACATCCCCAACAGCCCTGCAGACCGATGGGAGCCCTTCACAAAGGACAGGAGGGCTGCTTTCCATTCCAGACCTGGCCCTGCTGGATCCTGGGCGGAGGGAGAGCTGGCTTCCCGAGGGGCTGCTCCCTCGGCGTCCCCTCCTCTGCCATCATCTGCCAGGCTCAGGTTTCTCCTTGGCCCTTTCCAGCTTCCGGCCGTTTGCGCCAGGCCAGGTCGCAGGGTCAAGAGCTCGCGAGCCCTCTATTTACTGTTTGGTTTCCATGGTGACACGTAGGCGCCGTCAGCGCCTCCCGTCACAGGCCCCGCAGCGCGGCCCCCACCCGGCGCCGTGACGTCTGCCCGCCGCTTCCGCTCTGCCCATATTTGGCTTCGCCCGCGCGCCGCGGGGAGGGGAGGAGGCTGCGAGCCGGCCTCCCGCCTCGTCCCGCCCCCTGCTCCCGGCCACGCCCCCGCGGGGTGCTGGCGCGAGCTGTGTGTCACGCGCCCCCCGCCCCCGCCCCTTCCCGCAGATCCGAGGTGCGGCGAGGGACGGGGGCGTTAGGGACCCCTAGAGAGGGCGTGGGTGATCGGATGAGCTCCGAGGTCTCTCAACAATCTTGCAGGCAAGATTGGCGGCTGTCTCACCCGTTCCGGCTGGGTGAGCTCGGTTCACGATTTTGTCACTCGGTGCCGGAAATCAGGGAAACAGCCGTCCCCAGCCGAACCCTAGTTTATATTTTATAGGCTCGAACTGCAAATTCTCGCCCATGGCGCGGTGAAAAGCTTTGAAGCCGGAGGCTCTGGGATCAGTGCTGCCCCTTGGGGGATAAGTGACCTTGGGAAGGTCACTTCCCTTTACCCGGCCGGCCGGCTAGAAAGAACTGGTGGGGTTGGGGGGCGTGATCGCGCTGTTTGCAGCAGTCTCAGGTGTGTGAGGGGGGTCGTCCGTCACCTTAGAACTGTCCCCTATCCCCATAGCGTCATGGAATGCCCTTGAAGCTCGCTGAGGACCCCTACAATTCCGATCCTGACAGTAGCCGGAATTGGGTGGCTCTTGCAGCCTCGCTGGGCTGAGGCGCTTAATTCACTCAGTTAACGGATGACTGAATGGGATCCCAGGCAAATTACCTTCGGATTTCACCTTCATAAATCCGGATCCCCGCAATTCCTCTTGCAGGCGGAAGGAAGAATATTGCGATGATTAATAACCGCGCAGCAGGGTTGCTGAGGTAAAGCGATTTGCAGATGTAAAGGGCAATAAGCATTCCTGGGAGGAACCCAACGAGATTCCAGAAGCCTCGGCGGGAGCCGTGGGTGTACGCCGCCAGGCCCCGAGGGCGGGCAGTGCCGCAGAGGCCCCTGCGGGGGACTGACTGCGGGCGCTGGGCTGACTCTTCAGGGGGCTCAGTCGCGCGCCCCTCCTCCCGCCGATTCCCCAGTTTCTCTGGCCAGAGGACTGCGTGTTTTCCAGAACATCAGAGCTGCAACGCACAGCGGACATTTCCCCCTACTCCAGCCTTTCCGTTTCACAAATGGGGACACTAAGGCTCCGAGAAGTAGGTTCATCCTTCCAAACGTGCACAGCTGGTTGGAGACAGATGAAGACGAGGATTTCTGGCTTCAAACCAGAGTCCTTTCCATCTCACCTCTAACCCCAGTGCTCTTGTGGCTTGGGGACCCTGCTGCTTGGCTCCGGTGGTGGGGTGTGCAGTAGAGCCAAACACTGGCTTTGGGCCTCCTAAAGGACGCCAGTGGGACACCTGCTCCTCCGCACGGCTCACAGCCTGACCCCAGGACCTGCAGCGATGGCCAGGAGGTGTGAACTGCCAAAGCCACAAATATGCCTCCTTCACAGGGGATTGGAACGGCTTTTCTCGTCCAGAGAACCCGAGTTGGCTGTCCTGAAACCAGTCTTGGACCAGCAGCTGGTCGTTCTTCACAGTTACCCAAGCCCTGCATGAAGCTTTTCGCAGCCAAGACAAGAGCAGAAGGCACGGAGCCCGAACCCGTGGGAACCCCTTTTTGCGCACTGGAAGGTCTTTTCATGGCACATAGCGGTTAGATTCTGTAGGGGAATGTCTCTGTCTCTCTTCCCTTTTCGTCCCAACCACTTCCTCTTACATCTCACATTCTATTTCTTCCCTAACTTCTAGACCGAGTACGAAGGCAGCTCAGACTGAGAAGACCCGGCCTCAGGGATCCCCACCGGCTGGTTAGAGGAGTCTGGGATCCTTCCCCTCTGATTGTACTCGGAGCTAGAGCGGTAGAAGCAACAGCTCTGCCCCCTGGTGGACATGGGAGGCACAGCGCCCCTCTCCAACTCAGAAGCCCCACCGTGGTGCTGCAGGAGAGGAAGGAAGCCCTCTTTGTTCCCTCTGATAGAGCAAAATTGGCACAGGAAAAATAATCCCTTTCTGGCTTAATTCTGATGATCTGGTCAGTTTGGATGCGGAAAAGATTTGTATTGGGGCACCTGGGTGGCTCAGTGGGTAAAACCTCTGCCTTTGGCTCAGGTCATGGTCTCAGGGTCCTGGGATCGAGCCCCGCATCGGGCTCTCTGCTCAGTGGGGAGCCTGTTTCCCCCTCTCTCTCGGCCTGCCTCTCTGCCTCCTTGTGATCTCTCTCTGTCTCTCTCTCTGTTAAATAAATAAAATATTAAAAAAAAAAAGAAAAGATTTGTATTGTTTCTCTTGCCTGGACTCTGCTGTTCCTTCGTGCTATCCAAACCCTACCCCTTTTCTAACCCCTGTTTCAAGTTCTGCCTCCTTCATAACAACTTTTCTGACTCTCCTCGCCTATATGTCTTCTAAATACAGCGGTGCACAGACCCAGCATGCAGAGTGCACACTTACATATGTCTTCAGTGTTGTTTCCTTGAGGGTGGGAAGCAGGTTTTGTGTCTTCGTGTTCGTAGACCCCATGTTGCACAGCACAGGGCTGGGGACAGAAACTGCTCTCAGTAAGCTCTTGCTGATTAATTCATACATTAATTAATTAATCTCTGCAAACACAAACTCTAAGCCTTTGCTTCGACAGACCTTCCAGAACTGTCAGATCTTTGGGGGACTCTAGATAGTGACCTAACCAAATATCGCCTTGCACAATGAGTAGTTCCACAAAACCAGTTTCACAAGAGAACACCACCAAGACCCAGAGAGGGATGAGGAAGTTCGAAGCAGACTCTCAGGGAGAGACTCAGAGGGAAGCGGGTGGCCATGTGGAAAGGCCGAAGGACAAAGAATTTGGAGGGAGAGGCCTCTGCTCCTGGGCTCAGAGAGGCAGCCCAAGAATTGATCAGCCCGGACCACCTGCTGTGTGGCTTTAGGCAAGCTTACTCCCTCTCTGGGTGTCAGTTTCTCATCTGTATAAATAAGTACCCATCTCCTAGCAATAGGAGGAGGATAAATTGAGTTGCTATTTGCCAAGTGCCAGGCACATAAGTACTATATGATGGTTTGTAAATGAATTTTCCAGCTCAGGTGTCTTGAAAATGGGATAGGATACGATCTCTAAGTTGGTTCCCTTCGCACCAGCCTTCCAGGACAGCACATGAACTTTGGGGTCAGGCAGGCCTGAGTTGCCTCTTGTCTCTGTGAGCAGTTGTGTGACTTTGGGAAAATTGCTTTACTTCTTGGAGCCTCGGTGTTCTCATCTGTGACATGAGGATGATTGTGTCCACCTCAAAAGACGGGTGTGTGCGCTGCACGCTTGGACAGTACGTGGCATAGAGGAGCTTTATAAACAGAAGTGGTGGTTATTGCAGACCAGAGGAGCCATACATGGAGGAGAAGAGGGTCTCCAAAATCTAGGACGTTTTGAGAAAGAGAACATATAGGCCAGCTCAGCCCCGGAGCCTGAGGTTTGCGGCAGGCGGGGGAGGCCCTGGGTCTGGGCCATGACTGGATATCACAGGCGCTGAAGAAACCCAGAACGGTTTGACTTGCACATCAGCTCTAGGAACATTTTCTGCCTGAGGCCTGTGCTGAGGGTGTGGATGCGATGGGGCGAGGTGCCAGCTATAGGCCCTTCTGCTCTCCTTCCCAGGAGAGAGGACGGTAGTAAGACAGGGCGTGGGCAGGGTGGGCCTCGGAAACCTGTCGTCGTGGAGCGTGCGTGTGTGGGAATGGCCCAGAGACATCCTGCCCGGTGACCCGGACTTCCAGGACCGGTGCAGCCCTCCCTCGCGGCAGAACCTGCCCGCACAGCTCCTTGACGCTGCCATTCCCAAACCTGTCCCAGGACACCCGGACTGATTGCCGGCAATTCTCCAACGGCCGTGGGAAGGAGGGTGATGGTAGTCCTGAAGCCAAATTAACCTTACTTCCCTTCAGCTGCAGGTGTGGAAAAGCACTAAATGGGATATGCAAATGCTGTTTGTATTCCTCTGAATTCTTTTCGAAGTGGGGAGGGGGGAAGGTTGCAAAATCCCAACCATGATGGGGTGTTGCAATCCCAAGCACGCTGGGAATCACTCTTACTATGGTCCTCATGCTGGTTGGCGCTTGTGCCCTGTGACCCACAAGGGACTGTGTGCTCCCTGATGGTGGGGTCTGTTCGAAGAGAGTCACTGTTCTGGGATCCCAGACACAGTCTGAGACCTGGACAGATGCACCTTAGGGGCTGTTTGGGGATCACATAGGAATCTGTAAGCCTCATTCCACACTCCTATTTCTCGTGCTAGGTTGGGCTAACATCTAGAGCAGAACTCAAAGGAAAAAATTATCTGTAAAAAACCCAAACAAACAGGACCTATCAAGAGTCACGAAGTTGCCAGTATTAGTTGTCTGTGGGGGAAGAGGGAATGTGTTTTTCTTCTTTTGCTTGTTTGTGCATTCTTGTACTTGTTTTACTTGTTTTTGGCAAATACCTATTGCTTTTGTAAGAAGAGATGTTTTTTAAATGTTCCCAGCAGAGCAATTTGGTTTTTTTTTTTTTTTAATAGATAATAAATGGGAAGTTTCAAACCACCCTCTGATTTTTTGTTGTTGTTGCTGCTGTTCCTCTCTTTCCAAAAGAAAGAGATGCTCCTGGTGTGAAACCTTTTGACAATTCAATCAAAATAAAGGAAAAAAAAATCACCTGTAGTCTCATCACAGAGATAATGACTGTCATTACTTTTGATTCTACCTTTCCTGTTCACTTTAGTTTTCTAGTCTTTAGTTTTTATGCTGTGGTTTTTATGAAAATAGGACCATGCTGTAATAACGTGGTGTAATCTGCTTTTTCTACACCAGAGATCATGAACATATTTTTCTGCGTGATCAGATTTAATCGCCAGTTACATAGAATTCTGGTTATAAACATCCAACAATTTAACCAATTCTGCATTGTTGAAATAGAACCTCTGGGCGGTTTCTACATTTTTTGCTGTTATAGACAAGGCTGCAAATATCTTCGCAACTCATCTTTTGTGCGCATCCAAGATTATTTCCTTTGGGGGTGGGCCGAGGGGGTGCTCCTTCTCAAGGCTTTTGAAATGCCGTTGAGCCTCACACGGTAGACTGCGCAGGCCCCGTCACAAAGGGGAAGGTCATATCAGCTCACCCCGTCTTGAGCTGTGTAATTGTAAAAATTATTTACCTTTTTGGCCCTTCAATTTTTTCAACTATAAACCGGAACCATAGCAGCTAACATAGTTAAGACGGTTGCCAGGACTGGCTCTAAAAAACGTGTCCCCACTAGGCTGAAAGCTCTACGAAGGTAGGAACAGGGTCTGTTTTTTGCTCACGATTGTGTCCCTGATGTCCAGGACATAGTAGGTATTCAGTAAGTATTTATTAAAACGGAAGAAGAAACCAGTTGCTTTATGACCTGTAAAACGCTTTTATATCCCTCCTGTGGTTTCGGTCTCATCGTGATTGACGCTGGCTGACTGGCTGAAAGAACAGGAGATTGGGGGCTGGGAGGGATGCCTTAAACCGGTTCCTCTTCCCCCCTCGTTTCCCTTGAGCAAGTGGGCTTCCCTTTCTCAGACTAGAAACTTGAAATCAGTGCTTCTTCTTCTTCTTTTTTTTTTTTTTTTTTTTTTTAAAGATTTTATGTATTTATTTGACAGGGAGAAATCACAAGTAGATGGAGAGGCAGGCAAAGAGAGAGAGGGAAGCAGCGCAGGGAACCCGATGCGGGACTCGATCCCAGGACCCTGAGATCATGACCTGAGCCGAAGGCAGCGGCTTAAGCCACTGAGCCACCCAGGCCCCCCTAAACCTGATGTTGTATATCAGTCATCTGGGGATCTTCTTACCATGTGAATTGTGATCACGGGGGTCTAGGATCCTCCCTAGGGTTGGGTCCCAGATTCTGCATCTCTGGTAAGCTCCCGGGTCAGGCCCCTGCGGTTGAAGAGCGAGACTTTCTATTCCAGGCGCCCTTGCGATGCTCACGCTTAAGGTTGAGTCGCTTCGCCCTCTGTCGGCCACTGGCGGGCATTGCAGTCCTTGACCAAGTAGATAAGGAGAGCCCCACGGGGATTTTGTAAGTTGCACAAAATTTTGGCGGGACAAGATCTTCTGCTAAAAGCAGATGGCACACAGATTCTGAAAGCAGTAGGAAATGTACTCCTAAGAATGCACTCTGGAGGCACCTGGGTGGCGTGAGCGACTCTTGATTTCCGCTTAGGTCCTGATCTTAGTCTTGAGATCAAGCCCAAAGTGGGGCTCCAAGCTCAATGGGGAGACAGCAGAGACTCTCTCTCCCTCTGCCCCTCCCGCTCATGCTCGCTCTCTCTCAAATAAATAAATAAATAAATCCTAGAAAGGAAAAAAAAAAAAGAAACCACTCTGTAAAAGATCCTGCATGTTGAGGCAAAAAATGCCCTGAACCTGAAGGATGTTAGGGCTGAGAGGGATCCCGACACTTAGCTAGGGAGCGCTTTCCTTTTTTTTTTTACCACTGTTCCCCCCCCCCCCCTTTTTTTAAAGAAAAAAGCAGCAGAGGACTTTCTTCATCAGGGCTGCATAATGACTTTTAGGAGCCTAGGCCCTTGGCCTGTGGGGCTTGCTCCTTTATAAAAATTAATTGAAAATTATATTTTATGATTGTACTGGTATGAAGACAAATATGTTAACACATAGAATGTATTGTAATTTTTCGATGCAAAAGTTCATTTTTTGGGTTCTGCCTCTCAACCCACTGTGATCTCTGTCTGTCAAATAAATAAAATCTTTTTTAAAAAAGATTTTATTTATTTATTTGACAGAGATCACAGTAGGCAGAGAGGCAGGCAGAGAGGGGGTGGGGGGAAGCTGGCTCCTTGCTGAGCAGAGAGCCCGATGCGGAGCTCCATCCCAGGACCCTGGGATCATGACCTGAGCCGAAGGCAGAGGCTTTAACCCACTGAGCCACCCAGGCGCCCCAAATAAATAAAATCTTAAAAAAAAAAAAGAGAGAAAGAGAAAGAAAAGAGAAGAGAAGAGAGGAGAAGAAAAAAGAGAAGAAAGCAATTCCCCCTTTAAAGCAGCAAGGAGCAAGCAACTGGCTGGAGAAAGGGCCCCTAGCCAGAAGAGGGCGCTGTTCAGCGGGAACAGGATTTGGTATAAGGAACGCCGGATTCTTTCCGCAGGGTTTCGAATTGAGAATTTGCATCTCTGGACTTTGCTCTAAACTCTGAGATTTAGGTGATCAAATAATTCTAAATTCTTACATTAACTCTTGTATTCTAACTAGGAAAACTGGGTAAAATGTAGTTTAGTTCCTCTATTTCATGTTCTCTTAATGTTTTAGGCACCTAATACAGATATAATTATTTTTTGGGAGAGCAGAGCTTAAAACAGCAACCAGTTTATTATATCTCATGATTTTTTTTAGTTAGGAATTAAGACAGGCATTGGCCAGGAGATTCTTCTGCTCTGATGTCCTCTCTGTTTTCATCTGGAAGATGAGCTTGTCTGGAGGGTCAAAAACAGCTTTACTCAAAGGACACAGGTGCAATTTTCCGTTTTGTGTGGTTATTTTTGTGTCTGTCACCCTCCCTGGTCCAGAAGTCCAGAAGCTACCAAGGGGCTGGAACTGTGTCTGTTTCTATCACTTCATCGCTAGTGGCCAACACAGTGCCTGGCCAATTGAGGCTTAGTAAATATTTGTTAAATATTTGTTCAATCGATGATGTAATTTTCGTAAAGAGTCTCAGGATCCTCAGAACACAGGCATTGGTAAGAGTTGATGATCGTAGTTGCTCGCTAAACGCCAGGACTAAGCTAAGTACTCTACACCCAGGCTGGTTGGCATAATTTATCCCATTTTATAGAAGAGAGACTAAGGCTCCTGGACTCAGCTTCAAAGGATAACATACAAGAAGTCCCTTGTAGATCACGAATCAGAGAATCAGGTAAACTCAAGAGCTCTGGAGGCCAAGCCAATTACCAAAATGAGCTCTTTGGGAGAGAAAAACCTGATGAAATGACAAAAGGCAAGGCAGTCTGTTTTCAGATTGGTCACAAACGATGTTCCAGATTCCTGCTTCTACAGTTATCCAAATAATAGAAGCAAAACCATCCCAAATGTTGAGGTGAAAATTCGCTTCGACGTCTATTGCCACATTCCCCTAAACTGTTCCTCCAAAATCCACATGTTCCTTCTTCTTCCTGGTTTTGAAAATTAATTAATTCATTATTTTAAAAGATTTTACTTATTTACTTGAGAGAGAGGGAGAGAGAGAGAGCAGGACAGACAGCAAGCAGGGGGAGCAGCAGGCAGAGGGAGAAGGAGAAGCTGCCTCCCTGCAGGGAGCCCCTGCGGCTGGGTCCCGGGACCGTGGGATCATGACCTGAGCAGAAGGCAGCGACTTAACGGACTGAGCCCCCCAGGCGCCCCTGGTATTATTTACTTTTGATGTTAATGCCCAGCTGGGCTGTTCTGTCAACGTGGTGTATCGTTGCTTCTGTTTTATCAAACAAGCGGGCCTTCAGTCACGAGGGTGGCGTCACAGACCCAAGGCGTGTTAGTAAGAGTGTCAGAGGGATCAGAGCGCTCAGGGATGATCTGGTGCCTTGGCTTCCCACCGGCTCTTCTAGCTCTCAGAACTGTGATGGGGAAATACCCCAGGGCGCCAGGAAATTCCTGCCTGGGCAGGGAGCTGACATCCGCGTCGCTGTCCCGGGGAGTCTAAGCCCAGCCCCCAGCAGCCAATCAGCGGCGGCGCGGGCTCAAACGGACAAGCAAAACCAAGCCCAACAAAAGCAGCTGGAACTTGAACAAACAGATTTGGGTGAGGCTGGGAGGGAGTCAGGCCTGGCGTCATCCAGGCTCTGGGCCAGGCCGTAGTCATGGTGACAGCCAGCCCGTTTACCAGCGGGGCCGCAGAGCCAGTTTTCTGAGGGGGAAGCCGAAGGAGAGGGGCTGGGGTGCCCGAGGGGGCCTGTGCTTCTGCAAGTAATAGAAACCACGGAGGAGGCGCTCCCAGGGAGTAGTGCCTTCTCACAGGAGCCCCGTGGGCGCCCGGGGTGGGGGGGGCGGGTGTGGGGTGGCGGCAGTGCGCTGCGAGAGGCTGGCCGGCCTGGGAGGGAGGGAAGTGGCTACCGAACCAGCAGAGAGGCCTCTGGAAAGACTGGAAGGCGTTCCGGGCAGAAAGGATTTGCAGCTGTGTTAGCTTTCTTGGCAAAACATGAATTGAAGTAGATCACAGAGTTCTTTAAAACACAAACAACACAAAAGAAAACAAAACAACAACAACACCACACAGGCCAGTGGATGAGAGGGAGTCTTTGGGATGGACCGTAAAATGCCTTAGGTCCCTTTCTAGAAGCGTTTTTCCCTTTTCCTTCCCTTCCCTTTCCCTGTCTTCCCTTCCTTCCTTCCCCTTCCGTCTTCTCCTTTCTTCTTTCCCCTCCCTCCCCACCCCTCCCCTCCTCTTCCCTCCCCTCCCCTCCCCTCCCCTTCTCTCTTTTCTTCTTTGCTGATGTCCACAAGTCAAGTAATTACTTGGAGGAGAAGAGGAACAAACAGCGCTCAGTGTAAAACAAAACGTTAGAAAACATCTGCTTCGCAGGGCAGGGCCTGCGAAGTGCTGGCGTCCACGAGGGCAGGTTACTTCAGGATACAGAACAGACACCTTCCTGCCCTCAGAGGCATCTCCGATGCGGCTGCTGTGTGCCGCTTGTGTCATTAGGTGGCAGAAAGAGAGGCTCCTCTAGGCTCAGTGTTCTGGCTTGTGAACATCTGGATAATGAATAGTCTGACACTTGACCCCCCACCCGCACCCCCAAATAGGCATTCTTTCTGGTTAATGTGCCATATTAGCAAAATAAATGCAGTGGAGGAAAGAATTGTGGTGCAGCCTCCAGAAATCCCGCTGCCAAAGAGCCTGCCTCGCCAATGGATAAACACCGTGCGAGTCCTCCTGTGTGAGGTCCCCAGCGCAGTCACATTTGTTGGGACAGAAAGTGGAAAGATGGTTCCCAGGGGCTGGGGAAGGGAGGGAGGGAGCTAGTGTCTAATGGGTCCAGAGCTTCAGCCTGGGAAGATGAAAGGGTTCTGGAGACGGACGGTGGTGAGAGCAGGTGAATGTGCTTAACCCCGCTCAGCTGTACACTTGACAGTGATTCGAATGGTAAAATTGGTGTTACATAGATTTCACCACAATTTATTTTTATTATTTAAAAAAAAATTTTTTTTAAGATTTTATTTATTTATTTGTCAGGGATAGAGGAAGAGAGAGAGCGAGCGAGCACAGGCAGAGAGGCCTGGAGAGGCAGAGGGAGAAGCAGGCTCCCTGCCCAGCAAGGAGCCCGATGTGGGACTCGATCCCAGGACGCTGGGATCATGACCTGAGCCAAAGGCAGCCGCTTAACCAACTGAGCCACCCAGGCGTCCCTATTTTTATTATTTTTAAAGATTTTTATTTATTTACTTGACAGAGAGAAAGCAGGAGCGAGCGTAAGTACAGGGAGAAGCAGAGGGAGAGGGAGAAGCAGACTCCCCGTCGAGCAGGGAGCCCAGTGCGGGGCTGGATCCCAGGACCCTGGGATCATGACCTGAGCCGAAGGCAAAGGCTTAGTTGCAGGCATCCCAGATTTTACCACAATTTAACGTGTCTCTTGTTGTAGCAGGAGACGGTGGCATTTGTTTGATGGCTGACGCCCAGGGCTTGCTGGTTCACCTCTGTGAGCCTGAGCTGTGCCATCACAGGGAGAACTGAGGTGTTCCTTCAGCCAGTAATGGGGAATGGATATGCAAGCACCAAGTGAACAGAAAGGCACCACAAGAACATAAAATATGGGGGCGCCTGGATGGCTCAGTGGGTTAAGCCTCTGCCTTTGGCTCAGGTCATGGTCTCAGGGTCCTGGGATCGAGTCCCGCATCGGGCTCTCTGCTCAGCGGGGAGCCTGCTTCCCCCTCTCCCTCTGCCTGCCTCTCTGCCTACTTGGGATCTCTGTTTGTCATATAAATAAATGAAATCTAAAAAAAAAAAAGAACTTGAAATATGGCTAAGATATTATTTCGAAACTCCTTGTTAGGGCACCCAAATACTGGGGGCAAGTTGAAAGGGGTGGGGTATGAAACGAAGCAAAGGATGATATTTAGCAGCTGCAGAAACTGGAGGAAGCCCAAATACTGTAGAAGAGGAGACGAGAACTTGGGGCTCCTTCTCCGGGACCAGAAGGCAGGACCGACATGGGCTATCACAGCGATTTAAAATACTTCTCCCTTTTGTTTTGCCTAAATTGAGAAACAAGTTAAGCCCACCCGTCAGGAGGAAATGAAACGAAATGAAACAGTGTCAAAACATCACCTCTCAGATTTCACCAAGGGAAATAGTACAGTTACAACATGCACTGGGTCAAAGTTTATGGGATCTGGAACCCAAATGTGCTGGTGGAACTCAAGTCAGCATCAGTTTCATTAACGGTTAACAATGTAGCCAAAGCAGGCTTTTTTTTTTTTTTTTTCTGACTTGAAGAAATACTCAAAGAAATTCATTACCACGACCACCACTTGCCCAACACTTTGTGTTAGCGTCTATCAGCATGGGTCAAGCGCTTGTCTAGATGCGTATTCTATCTTTTCATTTCTTATGATGACCATACAAAGTAAATCTTTGTGGATAACCCCATGAGGGTCATGGTTAGCAGTTTGTTTTTTCTGGTTCTTTGTTTCCTCATCTATAAAATGAGAATAATGTTACAGCCAGAGCACTGTAACAGCTCTCTCCAATCACACAGTTGGTAAGCAGTAACGTCAGGATTTGAACTCATGTCTGACTCCAGAGCTGTGCAGCAGGACACCACACACTATACTGGGGAAGACACTATTGCTGAGAAGCTTCGGAAACACAATTGGCAATGACTATTTTGCTCCGGGGGCAATTTGAATGAGCAGTTGGTAAATTGCCTTATCATGACATCGCATGACATCCCATCGACACAGAGTGGCAAAGAGCGAGGAGTACCATGAATGTGTCTTAGCAGGGGTCTGGCTCTAAAGTTGGATGAAACCACCAAGTACAGAGTATGAAAGTGTTTGACTATGTTATGTGTGTGTGTGTGTGTGTGTGTGTGTTGTGTCTTGTGTGTCTTGTATGTTTTATTCTCTCTATTGTATGTTGTATGCATTATGGATGTGTTATGTATGTTATATGTATATTACATGTATATGAATGGGTTGTGGAAGTGAAGGAGACTTGCCTGATGACTGATTTCTTCAACACTGAAGACCAGACATCCCAACAGCTAACACTTAATTGGTGCTTGCTCTGAGCCAGTTTCTATCAATTTAATGATTATTTAGATTTGAAAGGATTGTTATCAAAATCTTACGTTTCATACCTGTGAAATCTGTACAGGCAAAATGGTTTCATTGATTTGTTTCCTCTAAAACTGTGGACTAGCTAGAGATGACTAGTGTCTATGGATCAGACGTTCTTTGGCGTATGAGGACAGACTGTGATTTATTTGAGATAGGATGGCTTTCCATCTCTTGTCTTTCTTTAACTGCCTTCCTGGTGACTGTCACTTCAAAGTTGAGGGTAACAGAAAGAGGTCTTTGGTAATGCCACTCAAGGTGGAGGAGGAGAGTGAGCCCGTTACATAGCAACACAAAGACAGTGGTCCATCCATCCATCCATCCATCCATCCATCCAAAGTCTACTGAGCACCTGTCTTAGGTGATGAATGAGATAAAGTAATTTCTTTTGTGGAGCATTTATTCTAGTGGAGAAAAAAGACATCACATAACTGAATAAATACAAACACAACAGAGGTCTAGACAGAGATAAGGGCTATGAAGAAAATAAGGTATGGAAAGAGAAGAGAGAGTGGCATATTTTACATAGTGTGGCCACAGGGGCTTATCTGAGGCTCTACAAAGTGGTTAATCTAATTGTGTAAAGAATTGTCTCAAACATCCCAAGTCTAGACCCCACTCTCAGTGGACTGCTTTCTTCTTGTTCCCCTTCTCCCACAGGATCTGAGGGTAGCCCATGTCCCCAGACCCTCAGCTGCAGAATGGTGGTAAACAAGGGACATTTAGGCACAGGATGAGGGGAAGGTGAAGCTAGATCCTGGGGAGGAGAGCAAAGAGTTTGAGGGCTGGGGGGTCCGTGAGATGAAGGGTGAGTGGCTGTTCACGGATTATCTACTCAAAGCCATTCCTCATCTCCCCACCTCCTACCAGCACTTCTATTTGCCTTCTGGATTGGGGTGGGATGTCAAGGGTGTTCCTGACTGTCCTAACAATCGGCATCGTCTCAATCCTTTTACCTCTGTGATCAGTTCAGAATGGGAAATATGAAGTGTGACCCTTGAGTCTTCTGATGGATATGGAAGTGAAGTTCTCTCCCCTCCTGGTGTAGACACAGGTACAGGTAGCCGTGGGTCCATCTCGTGACCTTTATGGAAGCCATCCTGAGGATGAAGCCAACACAGGGCAGGGAACAGGGAGCAGAGAAGTGAAGCCAGACTCCCAGTTGCTCTTGAAACACACAGCATTGGATTTTTCCCTTTGTGAACCAATGCATTCATTCAAAATATTTTGAGTGCCTATTATATGCTAGACATTGTTCTACATGTTTGGGGCAAAAAAAAATTCTTGTCCAGTTTTTGTTGGCTTTTCTTTTCTTAGCATGGGAGGAGTGGTGGGCAGACGATCATCAGAGTCATTCTGCCTGGGTTTAAATCCTGATTTCACCACTCTGTGGCTGTGTGACACTAGGCAGGTTATTAAACCTCTCTGTGCATCAGTTTCCGCACACAAAAAGGATATCATTCTAGTGCCTACCTCATAGGATTGTTGTGAGGATTAAAGGAGAGAATGTGAAGGGTGTGGGACAAGACTGGGCATGAGGTATTTGCTGGGTGCAGGACCTCTGATGGGCCACCCAGCCCACACTTTGAAAATGGAGGACTTATTTCCCCCAGCCACGGGGAATGCTTTATAAGTACTGCCTCAGTGGAAGGTGACCATGTTGCCCCAAGGGCAGGGCCTCTTTCTGGGGATCGTCTATATCCCATGACTGATCAACTCAAATCAGGACCTTTCTGAAAGGTCACACTGGTTCTGGAACTCTCCCTAGGGGTGGTGGAGGTCTTTGTTGGGCTTCCGTCTCAGCTCAGCTTCTCCCTCTGCCCAATTCTGCTTCTTTCCCCTCCCTTCCTGCAGATGTTGATCCAAACCGCACATGTGTGCCTGCTGGTCTCTGAGTTTCTTCTCAGGAACCCAACCTATGACTCAATAAATGTCAGCTGTTACCCTCACCCTCATCCTCACCCCAAAGCATCCTAAGTCATAGAGAAAAGAAGAGAAAGTGTGTAAAGGGACTAACTTGGAAAGGGCGACCCTGCAGGGCAGCACAGAATGGCTAGAATGGAGAACCGAAACTTTTTGTGGGGCTCAAGTGTTGTTCAGTGGAGTGGGGGAGCCCTTCTCAAATCCTTGTCCTCAGTTCTGGATTGGAAGGGGTGACTTGAACCTTCAGCAGAGCTCTGTGTATGAGCTTGACTGGCCAACAGTAAGATTTTTTATTTCTTAATGGGCTGTACCACTCTCCCCCCTCCAATATTAAGGGTTTGTACAGGGTTACACTTTTACCTTGTTCAATTTCCTGCCATGGCTATTCTGGGAATCTGGCAAGCACTTTTCACCTATAAAAGCTCAGCTTTTAGGGCTGTGATGGGTGGACTGGTTGGAAAGGGACGGAGGCTCCTGGTTTTATAGTTGCATGGGGCTGGGAGTTTGCTTTCTTGAATCTGGAGAGCAATCGGGACACTGGTATTCACAGGCTGACTCTGCCAAATGAAAACCAGGATTGTGCACTCACCCTGCTCATAGCTTTGCTGGAGGGGGGAGCTTGTGTCTGTCCTCTGGCTTTTTCAGCCAAACTGATGGTGACATGGAAAGCAAACTGATTGCTAAGGGATTCAGCTGAACCCACAGCATCATTCAAGGGCCCACCACAGGCAAGCACGGTGTGTGTGTGTGTGTGTGTGTGTGTGTGTGTGTGTGTGTGTGAGAGAGAGAGAGAGAGAGAGAGAGAGAGAAGATAAGCCATGTTGCCAAACAACACATTATCCGGCACAACGGATTTAGAACCAGACAGACCAGTGCCCAAAACCTGAGTGGAGTTCTAGTCCTGTTACTGAAGGATGTGGTTTTATATTTGAGTGACACAAAGCTCTGGGGACCAGGGGGTAGGAGATGGCAATTCAGGAAAAGGGAGCTGTCTGGTTTGTCGTGTTCTTTATGAATATTCAATTTTGCTCTGGAAAATGAGAAACAGTAAGTATAGAAGCAAGTAACTTATGAGATTTTTAAGACACAGAATAAATAGAATATATATGGGTTGAATATAGATCAGATGAGAACGTTACTTATAGACAAAGAGTGAGAAGACCAAGTAAACCTTAAATTTTTATAAGGCGTGGATTCATGTCTTCTCTAGACAGAAGCAACATCACTTCTAAGTTGGCCACTCAGAGGTGACGCCCCAAGAAACACAGATAAAACCCAAGCTGCTCAGCAGATTCTTGGGGGGCTGCAGTGTGAACATGTGTACTGGGCCCCAGTCTTCCCAGTAGAGGCGGTTTGTACATTTCCTTCAAGCGCTCCCAGCCGTTCCCCTCGGCTTGCCCTCATCGCTGACCTCTGCAGCCACACCAGCGGGGAGAGAACAAGATGGAGAATGTGGTGTGACCCGGGATTCAGGAAGCAGGATCCTTCTACCTGCTGGCCGCGATCCCACGAGTGTTCACCCGTCCTGTCTCTTTGCCTCGCTTCTTTCCAGTGAGTGTTCTAACTTGACGAAATAAAGGCCGTGATTCAAGCATCTTCGTTTGGCCTGTGAGCCCTTCTGTTCGGTGGCCTCGGGTAGAGGCTGCCAGCAGGTAGAGCCAAGAAGCTGCCATTGCCTCCAGGTAACTTCGCAAATCACACGGGAGTCGTAGCGCAGGCCTCCTGGAAGCAAAGCCCAAGACATAAGTTCTTGTGCAAGTGGTTTATGAGAGGATTCTGCCTGGAGACAAAGTCTGCAAGGGAAGTGAGAAAAACAGGATGGGAGAGGGGAAGAGCTCAGACAAAGATGAGGTTCATCCGAGGTATAACCTCAGGCCGGGCCGGACAGTATGCAGGTCTGACCTTCCTTGAGGCAGGAGGGCCAGGCTTTTGTACCTGGTGTCAGGGAAAGGATGTGCCAGCCTGGGAACGGGGCGCTGAGTAGGCGCCAGCAGCATCTGCTACAGGTGGTCGGTCTGAACCCCTCTCCCAGGTGGGTTACAGTGGCAGGGGAGGGAAGAGAGAACTTAGTGGGTTGGGAAAGTCATGGAAGAAAGGACTGGAAAGACACGGGGCCATATGACTTGGAAGGGTCTGAAGCCAGAGCAAGAAGTTAACACCTGACTCCATGGGCCCGCAGCCCAAGGTGTGTTCTTGAGGATATGTGTGATTTGAAGCAAAGTTGAGGAGGGGAGCCATATGACGACGGTGTGTGTTGGGAGCAAGCTGCTGACAAGGAGGGCAGCTGGGCCTGGTCTGGGCACTACTACCGGGAGCTCCAAGCATCTCTCTCCTCAGCAGCCTTTGGGCAGCTCTGTGCACTCAGAAGCCTACTTAACCAGGGTCTAGTTTTGAAGCACTCTTCCTGGTCTCAATCTTACCTGATTCTCTTAAGAATCAGCCTTATCCGGAAGGAAAAGGGACTGGTACCACATCCTTAGGAGGTAGAACTTTCCAGACCAGGCTGGGGTGAGCAGGGATCTGGAGAGGGGCATTGCTGAAGCTTCTCCCTTGGAGAATTCCTCCTCATGGAAAGCTCAGCACTGACCGAGGCTGGCTGCAGAGGGCTGATTAATGCTGGAGCTGTACACACTGAGAGGGCTTGAGTAGGGTTACCGGACCTCGAAGTAATACAGAGCTTTTAAGCCTCTGGCTTTTGTCCGAGGCTCCGTGAGCACCTGCTCAGCAGTAGGCTGAAGATTCTTGGCTTCAGACCAAGCCAGCCTCCAACCAATGATCCCTCCTCCAGGCAGAGGTTTTTTTTTTTTTTTTCTTTTTAAAAAGACTTTTATTTGTTTATTAGACAAGACAGAAATCATAAGTAGGCAGAGAGGCAGGCAGAGAGAGAGGAGGAAGCAGGCTCCCTGCTGAGCAGAGAGCCCGATGCGGGGCTCGATCCCAGAACCCTGGGATCACGACCTGAGCCGAAGGCAGAGGCTTAGCCCACTGAGCCACCCAGGTGCCCCCAGGCAGAGGTTTTGACTCTCTATCCAAACTTGAAGGGCAGGGGTTCCTAAACTCTAATGTGCAAAACCACTCCATGGAGCGCTTACTGAAAGCCCAGATTTCTGGGCCTCACAGGAAGAGATTCAGACTCAGCTGGTCTGGGGTGGGGGAGCAGAATTTGCATTCTGAATAAGTCCGCTTGTGCCGGGGACCAGGCTGTGAAAGGGTCCTAACGGGGGAGAGGGAAGATCCGGCGCTGATTTACTCAGGAAACACAGCAGCTCTGGGAAGTAGGTAATATTATTTTCATTATTCTCAATTTATAGATGGATAAACTTTGGCTCAAAGGATTTAACTACACTTCCCAAACTCTCAGAACTAGTAAATGACAAAGCTAGGATTCTAATCCACTCACGTCCAGTCTATGCTGCTGTCTGAGAGCTGGAGAAAGAGTAATAGGGGACCTAGGTGGCTGCGTCCGTCCGTGCGCAGGCTCATCTCCTGACACACCCCCAGTGGGACCCCCCCCCCCCCCCCCCCCAAGCCAGAGCAATAGTACCAGTGAGGAACAGGCGAGGTTTTGCCCGGGTAACAACATGGCTCGCTCACGTGACATGGCCATTCAGACCAGCAGGGGGCTCTGTTCATTATAGCCGTTCAGGGATTGGGGCTGGGAGAAGCTTTGGGTTGGGCATGTGTTTCCATGATGGCAGGGTAGAGAAAGAGGACACTGGCTCTCGGACCGTGCGTTTCTGTCTGTAAGTGAACGGGTGTCCCTTCTGCACCCATTTCAGTGTCCAAGAAAGTCCCATCGCCCTGAGTTCGTCAGGGTGTGGAAGTGTAAACGAGAACATAGTCCGCCGTACCAACATCTACTCACAGGAGCCTGAACATGCCTTCTTTACTCATGTCTTTGCACAGGCTCTTCTGTCTGTCTGTTCCATCGGTCCTGTCCCTGCTTCTCATCAACTCAGTGTCTAATTCTAGACCCTCTGGGCAGCCTTTCCTCATCTGTCCCAGTCTCCAGCCACCCCTCTCCCGACCAGGGGCCTGGCGTGATCTCTATCAGGACACATGCCCCGTTGCATGGCGACGGTCAGTTTGTCTGTCCTCCACCCTTGGGACTCTGGGCTCCTGGGAGATGGGCACGTGCCGTGGTGACAGGCTTTGCGGCTCTAGCCCCTGGGAGGCAGGGGGTGTGCAGGGGCTCGGGTGCGGCAGAGGAGCTTGATGAAGAGCTGGATTCTGGAGCTCATAGGAACAGCCCTTCTCCTTTTCCCGCAGGAACAGGGTATGTATGGGCTTCAGAAAATGGAGAAGAGGAAGGTAAGACTTCTGTGACTTTGGGATGAGCCATCTGCACACAGGAGAAGGAAAACCCCTGCAGCAGGGGGCTTTTTCCAAAGCCTCATTGCCCCATCATGGAAAGACTCACCTCAAACCCGGGTTAGTCACTGCCCAGAGCCGGCTGTGTCACCATAGGGTGAATTTCAAGAGACCCAGAAAAGGACATTCTGCAGCTGGGGGAAAATCCTTGCTGTCCCCGGTTTTGGGGCCTCTGGGGCCCATTAGAGGTCATTGTTAGCCAAGGGGCTGGTGTTCGTGGTCTCTTTAGGGGAGCTTTGCCTGGTCCTATCCCACCACAGCCTCTGGGGGCTGCGGAAGTCTATCTGGGTTCAAGAGCAGGGGATCAAGGCCTGCTCAGCAAGGGGCATGAGCCCGACTCTGATGTGGGGCTCCACGAGGTCTGGGCCACCTGCTGGGCGCCCACACCTGGACTGACCATAGAATCGAATCCCTGGAATGTCCCACCTGCAGCCAGATGGTTCTGAGACTGATGCGGGCACGAGGAGAATTCGAGATGACACGTACTTACAAGGGGATGGGAGTGGGATATAGTGGTCCCAGGGTCGAGCTGTAAGCCCCTGGAAGCCCGAGGGCAGAACTCATTACTGTCTCATCCCTAGAACCTGCCCTGACAACGGCCAGCATGGTGCTATAGAACGGAGCCCTCTCCTCCCTACTCACCTCTTCTGACCTCATCTCCCCCGACCCTCCTTTCCGCTCTGGGCACACTGATTCGTGGCTTTTCCTGCATCTTGTGTCCTCGTGCCTCATGGCCTTTGCACCTACTGTTCCTGAACTGCTTTTCCCTGGAAATCCCCAGGGTTCGCCCGTCACGTTGGGTCTCGGTCCACATCTCACCTTGTCAGAGAGGCCTCTGGGACGAGTGTGGCCTTGGGTCCATGTGCCCTGTGTTCCTTCACTGGCTTAGCTTCTCTTCCTGGGCCTTGCCGCCCTGAGGCCTTGCCCCACTTGGTTATTTTCTGCCTCTTCTCTCTCCACTGTAAACTCCACTGAGCAGGATTTTTTCTTCTGTTCCTGACTTTATCCCCAGGGTCTAGCCCGGTGTAAGTGATGGACAGTCTCCCCGAGCAGTGTCTGGGGTCGGACTCAGCCTATCAGAATAAAGGGTCTGTGGTCAGAAAGAACGCCATGCCAGTCCAGCACTCAGCTCTCCTGTCTAATGTGGACCTAGGCCGTGTTCTTGGACCTGTCCTCTGAAAACCTGTATATCTTTTCTTATTTCTCTGGGGTTACCTCCCCAGCCCAATGGGAAGTGTCAGCTCATCCCCAGGGGAGCCTGAAATCCATGACACTTCCGACAGCATGCCCAAGAGACACCCCTGGACAGGCTGGGCAGTCCGATTCTGACCCAGGCGACCCCTGAGGCCGAGGGCTCGGGTTGGTTGGTCTCGCTCATCCTGGGGGTGGGGCCGCAGTTGCCTTCCTTTGATTTTACTTTGAAGATGATTCCAACATTCAGAAGCACAGACATTTCACAAGACAGAAGACCTGGCCACCGTGGCCTGCACTCAGGCATAGCGCAGCCCCCGGAACCGAAAAGCAGGCCCCGTTTTTGCTGGGCTCTCCGATTTGCCAAGGTCCTCACCCCTCCTGCAACATCTGCTTCGGGATTGTCTGAAATCAAGCGCACACACACACACAGGGTAGCCTCTCTCCTCCCACTAGCCCTGGGACTTGAGCGAGGATCTTAACTTCCCAAGACCCCCTCCCTGCAGGATGGACTTCCCAACAACCCTCTGCGTTCATGGTGAGGACTGGATGGGAAGTTCCTTGGGAAGCAGAAGCACTCGCCCCTCCCCCAAGTCTGGCTCTGCCACTTCCTCTTCTCTCCCTCCCCTCCCCAGATGCCACCCCTTCTGTCCATGGACGCTGCTGTCTAGCCGGCCCAGGTGGGTCCTTGATTTGCAGCTGGATCTGCCTTCCCAGGTGCGGAGAGCTTGCAGCCAGCCTCCTGCTGCTGCACCTGCACAGTATGGGGTCTCCACTCGGGAAGGATGTGTATGTCACCGTGAAGGCGTGATGAGAGGCAGGAGCTCTCTGAATCCTAGCGGGGCTTGGCCTCAGAACAACCAAAGTGAGATTTGCGCCGCCAGATGGCTGGTTGCCACGGAAAGGTCCTCCCTTTCCAATCTCAAGGTCCATGTTCTAGAACCAGGCAAGCGCCTGTGAAGTCAGCTGGGTTTGCTCAGCCTTGTAGGAAAAGCCACTTCTTCCCTCCCTGGGGGCTACTAAGCTAGTGCACCTTTTAAAAGGTTTTAAACTTTTATTGCTTCTTTGAAATAAAGTGTTCCTCTCCTTCCAAAATGAAACGCATTTTAAATGGATTGCCCAAGATTTCCTTTATTTTGGTTACAAAAGTAATCCATCCATGGTTTTTATAGAAAAATTGGGGAAATATATAAAGATGCAGAAGGAAATGAAAGCCTCCTATGATCATTGTTAATATTTTGGTTTATGTCATTCTAGACTATTTTCTGTATACTCCAATCATTCATATGTGTGTGTGTGTAGGTGTATATGTATATATTACACAGATACATGTATTTTCCACATACAATTCTTACTATAAATACGATTTATTTATTTATAAATAAATAATTTTTATTTATTTATAAACAGATTCTTACTATAAATTCTTACTCTAAATACTATAGTCAGATTCTTACTATAAATACTATTTTTTAATACACAGCATAAGGCTTGGAAAACAGTAGGTAATAAATAAATATTGTCACTGCTAATAAATATCATTTATCGAATGCCTACCATATGCCAGGCCTGATGTTTGGTGTTTTATATACACTGTCTCATTTGATCCTCAGCATGGTCTTATGCTGCAGAAACGGTCTTCCTCATGTTTTAAAGATGAGAAGCTTCAGGCCCAGAGAGATTATGTTACTTGTCAACAGTTACAAATGTTGTCAGTGAGATGGACAAATATGTGTTTCTGTATTTTTGTATGAACAAAGTGCCCATTTACAGGTTTAAAAGTTTTTCAAAAAGTGATTTAAGAGATGCCTTACTGCCTACTCAGGTGAAGAGTTTTCACTGACAATGGTGTAAAAATATGTTCCGGTCCTGGAGGCAGGAAATCTGGCTCTGCAACTGACTAAATTGTATGATCTGGAGCAAGTAACAGCCACCCTGACCCTCAGTCTCCTCATCCATAAAATGGGATTCATGTGGAAAGAAGGGTTAGCACTGCGCCCGAGATAGAGGGGTGTTTGAAATGATTAACAAAAGTTGATGGCACTTGGAAAATGTGAAGAAACTGGAAAAGCACAGAACACAAAGCTTGCTGTTAAAAAGCTCACCCATGATACTTCATGGCGATATTAATGTGGAACTGGTTGGGAGGATATGACCTTGGTCAGTAGAGAGTCCCCATGAGGCTGTGCGTACTTCCGAGGGAGGAATGCTGAGCTGTAAAAAGACTGCTTATTGACTGGTCTTTGAAAAACAGGTAACCTACAGTATCTAAATGTGCCCGGCATTCGTGTCTCTAAAATCTTTGTGGCTCAAATAAAAATCAATAGCAGGGGAAAATGAAAATGCAGAGGTTATCTGAGTCTGAATTAGCTTGAATAGTATGGCAATTAGGGGGTCTCCCAATACTCCCCCTTCCCTGTTGCACATTAACTTTTCTTTCTCTTAAAAAATTTTTTTATTTTAAATTTTATTATTTTATTTATTATTATATTATTATTATTAAAGATTTTATTTATTCATTCGACGCAGAGGGAGAGAGAGAGGGATCACAAGTAGGCAGAGAGGCAGGCAGAGGAAGAGGGAGATGCAGGCTTCCCGCTGCGCAAAGAGCCCGATGCGGGACTCGATCCCAAGACCCTGGGATCATGACTGGAGCCAAAGGCAGACACTTAACCTACTGAGCCACCCAGATGCCCCCATGTTAACTTTTCTGAACCTCAGTTTTGTCAAGGGTCAATTGGGAGTTGTAATACCTCCCTTCCCCAGGGTAATGTGGTGATGAAAAACAGTATGTGTGAAGGTGTTAGCTCAAGGTCTTGGTCATAATAAGCAATACCCTTTACGAGGCCATATATATGAGGGCGTCTGGACAGGCTCTGAGATTAGACATGAGTTAGAGCCCTGCTTCTGCTATTCACCAGCTCTGTCACCTTGGACAAGTTATTGAACCTTTCGGAGTCGATCTCATGAGGTTTGTAAAGACCAAGCGCTAATGTATGTGCTGCTTGGTGTAGAGCAGGCATCCAGCATCCAATAGCACAGAGAGGTCCTCCTTTCTTTCTCCTGGTCACATGACTCTTCTGCCTTTTTGATCCTCGTCAAGCGTAACCAGACAGCGTAGTGTCTCCCTTGATTATACCCCACCTTGCACTGTCCTCTCGTTTTCTTTCCCTCACATACTTCACTCTGTTTTGTTTTTGTTTTTGTTTTTTCCATGGGGCTCAGACCCTTGAGGGCACCATCTGGGATGTAGACTTTTTTAGTATTCTTTCCAGGGACTCAGGTATGTGCCTGTCCAATAAATCTCTGCTGCCTTGAATTGCATCTGATTGATGGCTCTTTCCCTGCTGATTTCTCAAGGTTTTACCCACACTGAGCCGAACCCTTGGGAAAAATGGCAGCAGCTGGTCCGGGTCCCCAGAGACCTGAGCTCTTGGCTCTGCTGAGAATGACAAATGGAGGAGCTGAAGGGCCCGAGCGCCACCACAGGCATCTGGCAGCTAAGGAGAGGGGCCGCTCTGCCCCCTCTTCTTGGCCCTTCCAGCCACCTGACTCAGTGCCTGTGGCTTTGCGGGACAGCTGTGGCCTTAAATGGCACCAAAGCTCAAGATGCTTCCCTTATTTACATAGCTTCTGTGTTAAAGCCTGGAGCAAGTCCTTCTGTGGTCCCAGTAGGTAAAGGGGAGGGAAAGTTAGACTCCAAGGAAGTGAGGGAGGAGCCAAGGAAGGACCTGGCTGTGGATTCTCAACATTAGTGTTTAGTCTCCCCAGCTGAGTATAAGTCACTAAAAAGGGGAACTTCTCAGCCTCCCAGTCCCTCAGTTATTTCCAACAGTTTACTACTAGAAGAGGGGCTAAAGATCCCTTAAAACATAGTAGTTGACTTTTAGTGTAGGGCTGCCCTGAGGGGGGCTGGGCTAACTTGTCTATCTATAGTCTTATGGGAACACAGCTGCGTAATTCATGGCTTTTTATGAGTATCGGGCTGCTTTTTGGAACCCCTTCTGGTTGGTTGGTTGTTTGATTTTAGGAGTTGCAAAGTCACTCATTCATTCATTTCGCAAATATTTATTGAACTATGGACTAGGTCCTATGCATATGAAGTTTCCTCCTGGGTGACTATTGGCTCAATATCCTGCATGCAGGTCTTGTGTCAGGTACTGGGGGGAGCACTGTGGCCAAGACAGCGTGGGCCCTAGCTTCGCTGACCTCTGTGGGGTGCAGGGTGGGGAACAAGAGGCAAATAGAATATCCAGTTATAACATACGGTGCAAAGTGCCATTTCCTAGAGTAGGAAGTGAGTTCTTAGAGTCCTTAGAGTCCGATACAGAGACTTGGAAGTCCAGGAGGAAGGGACAGTTAAGCTAAGCCTGATAGAAAAATAGAAGTTGGCTAGGTGTGGAGGTGAGTGGTAGAGAGCCAGTATGGAAAATCCTATGGGCAAGAGGGCAGAGCTTGTGGAAAGAACTAGAGAGGCTACGGGAGATGATACTGCAGGACGACCAACTCCAAGTCGCTTAACACAAGGAAGGCTTATTTCTCACTCAAGCAAAGTTGGATTGGAGAGCGCTTGGGAGTGAGCGCATCACTTCCGCTCTCAACCCATTGGCCAGAACCAGTCACGTGACTGCATGGACTTGCTGCAGAGCTGGAAGTGTAGGAGAATATGGGGAGTATTTGCTGAAGGAGGCTGCCTGGGCCACACAGAGAAAGCCCCCCGGGAAACTGCCCATTGTTTTGAGGGGCGGGACCTACTGTGTGCGTGTGTGTGTGTGTGTGTGTGTGTGTGTGTGTGTGTGTGTTTGTATTGGGGTTGGGGGCAGGTGGCAGGGGTGGAGAGGGAAATTGCAGAGAGAAAAGCTGAGACCAGTCACTAAGGGTCTTGCAAGCCCTGTTGCATGATGAGGAATTTGTCCTTCAGGGAGGACAGAAGACTTTTAATAGGGCATTATGGAATTCTATTGGCATTTTGGAAAGATTATCTTAGATCAGGTTTCCTGTGGAGATTGGATGGAGGGAACATGCGTAGAAGACATTTAGGAAGATTTTTGCATTGACTGGTGAGAGTGATGCCCTCAAGTAAGGAAGGATCTGTGAGGAAGGCGGAGGTGGGCACATTCAACAACTCTGTAGGGTGTGGAATCCAGAGTGGGGGTGAAGGAGAGGCAGGGTGCGGGGCTAAGCTCAGAAGTGTGGGGTTAGCAACTGGATGGAGAGTGGATCTGTTCACCTGCCAAGAAGAGCAAGAGGGGTAAGTTTGGGGCAAAGACAACGTGTTCAGTTTAGGATTCACTGACTTTTAGGGGTCTAGAATATCTAAGGGGAAAAGGTCAGGGGGTATTGGGATCTACAGCTATGGCTCTGGTGCTTAGGAGAGTTGGGCTGGTGAGATTAATTTGGGAGTCATGAATATATAGATGGTACCTGAAGTCATGACGATGCGATGTTAAATAAAAAATCATCTCTGCTCTTGAGCAGCTGAGAGTCTAATATACTGTGAGGACCAGGCATATAAACAAATATTGGAATTCAAGGTGGATGTATGACCCAGAGGCATGTACATGTTCAGTGGGGGCACAAAGCCTGGGAACATCAGAGAAAGTCTGATGGAAGAGGGGCCAGGGCTGAGTGAGGTGCGGGTGGGTCAGGGAGGGGTGGTTCTCGCGGAGGGAATGGCACATGCAAAGGCATGGAGATAGAAAAGCAGCACTGCCCAGTCAAGAAAGTCCCTGGAGCATTTTCTAGAGCCTTTCAGTGTGCTTGTCTGAGAGAGGAGGCAGCAGTTGCACTTGGGGCCTTTGAGGAAACGGTCGTCACCAACATGTAGGCAGTGCATGCTCCGTGCAGGAGAGTGGGTTTACACAGTTGAGGAGTCCATGATAAGGTGACATCATTTATTTTAAAAGATTTTATTTATTTATTTGACAGAGAGAGAGAGAGAGAGCACACACAAGCAGATGGAGCCTGCAGGCAGAGAGAGAGGAAAAAGCAGGCTTCCCACTGAGTGGGGAGCCCAATGCAGGGCTTCATCCGAGGACACCGGGATCATAGCTTGAGTCGAAGGCAGACGCTTAACCGACAGAGCCACCTGGGCCCCCCTAACACAACATCTTTTAAAATTTTTGAGCTTTTTTGGGCACCTGGGTGGCTCAGTGGGTTAAGCCTCTCTGCCTTCGGCTCAGGTCATGATCCCAGGGTCCTCAGATTGGGCCCCACATCAGGCTCTCTGCTCAGCAGGGAGCCTGCTTCCCCCTCTCTCTCTCTGCCTGCCTCTCAACCTGCTTGTGATCTCTGTCTGTGAAATAAATAAATAAAATCTTTAAAAAATTTTTTGAGCTTTTTAAAAAAAACCATTGATGTTTTCATATATATATATACACACATATATATATATAACCAGGGAAAATAATACAACAAACTCACATGTATTCATCACCCAGCCTCAATAATTATTTACATTGGGCCAGTCTTTGTTATTTACCAATTTCTCTCATTTTCGATCGCCAGAGCACTATTTTTGAACTTTCTGTTATGGAGAAAGTTGACGGTGGGGTGTAATATCCCCCCATGTGCCCATCAGTGACTCCCAGGAAACTTCGGCTGGAGGTCCTTCCGCCCTGTCCATGTTCCCGCCAGCCCGCTCCTCTCCCATTGCTGCATTTCCTCCGTGAATACTCCAAAGAACAAATCTCTCATAGATGAGGACTTAAAAATATAACCGCCTTCTCATGACCACACCCAATGTTCATTCGTAAGGTGGCATTTTGGAAACATTGGGCGCAGTGTTTGCCAGAAAATCCTAGGACGATTCAGAAGTGCATTTCAGGTAGCGATTCCGGGTGTTTCAGAATTCCTTAACAGGATCACACTGGACAAGCCAGGTGGAGAAGGAACTAGAGGGAATTGAGGCCAGGGGAAGTTGGGAGGGGGCAGCAAGGGAGCCCTCTCAGCCCTCCTGAGTGTCCCTGGCCAGCTGGAGGCAACCACTCAAAGGAGAGAAAGTAGCAGTAGAAAGGATGCGGCAGGGACCAGAGAGAGCAGGATGTGGGAGGAATGAGGCTGATACTCAGGGGGGGGAAAAGAAAAAGAAAAAGAAAAGAAAGAGGAGAGTAAAAAATAATCAGAACACCCGCAGCATGCCAGGTGTCCGTCAAGGGCACTGCATCGGACCCCTCCAGGCTTCCAGGGGAGGGGAATCCTCCAAACCTGCCTGGCCTTTTGCATCCCCATTCAGTGAGTCACTGTCGGTGGAGAGCGGGTAGGGACGGGTATGCAGGTTTGTGTGTGTCGATAAGGTAGGAGGGTTGGGGCCGAGACTGAGGGGTTCCGCAGGGAGGGCGGGCAGCGTTCAGCTCCGCGGTGGCAGAGCCGAGCAGGTGCCGAGCCAGCGGCGTCTGCAGGACAGGACGTCATCTGCCAAAGCAAGGGAGAAGGCCGGCCGCAGAAACAAAGGTGCTGGTCCTCGCGTGGGAGGGGGACTGCGGGGCACCAGAGTCCCCAGTCTTGGGTCTGCCCAGGGCTCCCGTCTGCGCCCAGGGTCTGGTTAGAAACCACACCCCAACGCCCCACAGCCCCCCACAGTCGGTGGAGAGCCGACTCCCTGGCTGTGGTCGCCTGAACCCCGGCTAAGGGGGCGGGAGCAGCAGCGGGATGACCGTGGGGAAGTGGCGGGTCTTGGGGTTTCGGGAAATCGTTGAATCTCGGGGAGAGTGTGGAGCCCCCGGGTCGAAGCAGGGGCCGGCCCAGGGCTCAGGGCGGGGCTGTTGCACATGCGGTCCTGCCAGACTTGCTCCCAGCTGGAAACGCTGAGGGTGACATCACAGGTGGAAAGGCCATGTTCGAGGTCCGAGAGTGCCTTCCTCGAGGGCTTTGACGGAATGGGCGATGGGGGCTGGGCAGCAGGTACCCCGACTGCTCCCAGCGACTCCAAGCCTCCCCTACTCCCCTCACAGAGTCCCCAGATCCTGAAGAAGTCCTGGGCTCTGTTCCCGCTCCCGGGGGACAGGGGGAGCTTCCTAATTCCCTCTCAGCCAAGAGCTCCTCCTCCAATCTGGGGTGGAAGCCCCCGGAGGAGACCAGCAACTCTGTTCCCCTACCAGAGAGGCCCCCCTTACTTAATGGCCAGTCTGCCTGTTGCGGCTGCCCTGAGCGCAGACCGGGAGGGTGCTTCCTTCTGGGATGGAGAGCAAGAGGCCTGTGGTGTAGTGAGGGCCCTGGCCCAGGGAAATCTCTTTCTGCCCTTTCTTACTAGATAAGGCAGGGGCTGGAGGTGAGCCGCGTTGATTAGAATCAGCGCAATGGCTGGTGGCCAAATGAAACCAGGGGACCGTCTCAGGGGTGTGGTTTCCCATCAGCTCCAGGATTTCCACGAGCACAATGCAAAAGGACATAGACCAAGTAAACCAGATCTGAAGACTCATCTTCAGTGGTGAACAGTGATAAAGAACGGAGAGCTTTTCTTATGTGTTGGGTGGGCACCGTCCTTAGCACTGTTCTAATGCATCTCATGCATGTTCCAAACATGCACAATCCAATTTCACGACATTGTTCCTGATTTTATAGATGAAGATTCTGAGCCATACACAGCTTCTGGGGTTCTGTTTTGCCTTTGTGAAGAAGCGGGAACACGGCACTGCCCTCTTCGGAAGCAAAAACAAGCTGATGTCAGGGATTCTTCCAGAAAAGCCCATTTCAAGGCCATTGCTGAGATCACCCCCCATTCAGCAAATGTCCCAAACACTGAATGCACTTCTGTGTCTCAGCCCGCGGCAATACTGATGTTCATCATAAAGACCTTCAACTACCCAGGAGAGGTTAATTTATGATTTGCCTGCTCTGTTGAATAAGGCAGGGGGAACAAGCTTTCACAAGATCTCTCATCAAAATCAAATTACCTAAGTTAAACAGTTTAATGCATTAACCCCTCTCTGAAAAGCTGGTAACTCCTTCTAGAGGACCCTTAACTTTAAACACTGCTGCTGGTGCTCTTAGGCCGCTCGTGTCCCTTGGCATCTGCCCAGCAGGAACCAGCCGGGTCTCACCATTATTTCCCTGACAAGGACTCTCAGAAGATGGCGAGGATCACGTGGGGGAAGTTCTCTTTCTTCTCCTGGCCTTGGTCTGAAATTCCCCAAACGCTTGGGGCCCAGCAAGGCTGGGCGGCAGGCAGTGTCCCCAGCCGTTGCCCTGGCTTCCTGCCCCCTTTACACAAAGCAGTCACTGTTGCAGAAAGCGAGGGTCCTGTGACCGACCATTTGGCACTATCCCCTGCCTGGCATTCGCGTGGGAGAAGGAACTTTCTCTCTCCCTGACAATAGATTCTGACCACAAACCAGGCCCCTTTCAGAGAAACAGTTTCCCGGAGAATGGCTTTGCCTAGAGGTAAGAATGGAGTGGGAACAGAAGTGGTTTCTTGCAGGAAACCTGTTAATGTCCCTAAGAAATCAGTCCGCCCCTGGAGGCCTCCGAGAGCTTTCCACCGGCCACCCTCATGGGCGTCAGCTCTTAGCCTGCCTCTCTTCCTTTACCCTGATCGCCTTTTTGAATTCGTTTCCCACGGTGACATATTTGGTCCCTGGCCACTGTAGTTAGTTGTCTTGAATTCCAGCCCTACCTCTAAATGCCGGTGTAATGATCCTTTCTTACAGAGAGCATTCCCCTGGGTCACTTCACCTAGAACTTAACATTGGTGTACTACCATTAACCAAACTACAGATGTTATTTCGACTCCCCCAGTTTTCGCACTCATGTCCTTTTTCTGTTTCGGGAGAGTGTATTGTACCCTGTCTCCTGTGACCTGTGAAGGTTTCTCTGTTGTTCCTTATTTTTTCACGACCTTGACATTTTCAGGTATTTTATCGGATGTCCCTCAATTTAGGCTTGCCTGGAGTTTTCTGCTGGTTCGACCAGAGCTATGGATTTTCTGAAAGAATACCACAAGGGTGAAGTGCCCTTGCTTTTCACGCGGTATCAGGAAGTGCATGATACCAATATGACTAAATAAGTGGTGAGGTTAACCTTGATCACATGGGTAGGGTAAGGTGGCTCTGCCAGTTTCCTCCACTGCAAAATGACCATTTTCCCCTTTCTAGACTCTTCTGATTGGAAGTGAATCACTAAGCCCAGCTCCTACTGCAAGGGAGGGAAATGAAGCTCCGCCCCCAGAGGAGGGAGAATCTACGTATGTAAATGGGAATTCTTCTATAGAGAAGATTTGTCTCAGCTCCTTTATTTATTTATTTATTTATTTATTTATCTATCTATCTATGTCAGTATGGACTCAGGGATATTTATTTCATTATTTGAATTATAATGCAGTGCTTTTTCAAATTGTTGCACAAATCGTTCTGGCTTTGGTCATTGGGATCTCTCTCAGGTTGGCTCCTGTGTCTTTTTCATGGGCTCCCCCTCTTTTTTTTATAATTTTTTTTTATTTTTCATTATCTTCTGACTCTCTGACACTCTACAGGGCTGCAGGCTCACCTGTCTTTTCCCTGCCTTAAAATCTGTTCTTTCTCCAGGGAGCCCTGGTTCCATTTGTTGGAAGATGGTCTTTGGAAACCAAGTTCTGAGAGCTGGGTGTGCTTTTTGCTCCTGCGTCCTGGCTCTCTGCCCTCTCTGTGGACCCAGCTGGAAGCATCTGTATGTGGAGTGACCAATGTGTGTGCACTTATCTATATTTCTACACCTGCCTCTAGACATCCTTAAATAAAATGAGTTCACACCTGTCTCTCCAACTCGAACCCAACACCACTGGGCTTGTCCTGGCCTTCTGCCTCTCCTGCTTGTCCCTCCTTTCTTTGACAGTGTCAAACCGAGCTCCCGTTGCCTACAACATACACATGTATTTGTTCAACCTTGCTCTGCCGTAGTTTCAGAATTGCTAATCCATATTGCTGTGAAAGAAATTTTTAATGAGAATACAGTGTTTTTGAATAGTTCTTTTTGCCTTTAGCTTTTCAGATTCCTGTCGAAACGCTACTTTTCAAAGTTACTTAAGTCAGCTCTCTTTTCCCCCTCTTCTCGATGGGTGCCTTTTAATATTTTCAGAGCATTCTGCATGATGCTTCACCTTTGATCATCTCATTATTTCACGCGAGGGGAGAAGAAACCACGACATGCGGAGGAGGAACTGGTTGCCTCAAATGATCATTTGGACCCATGATTATACTTGGGGACTTCGGGCTTCACTGGACGACGCTACCTTTCCTGGAGCTGCTGTTCGCTTGGTGGGTCTGGGCTGCAGGGACAGTGGTGACAATGTCTGGTCAAAGGAGGAGGTGAAGTATGGCTATGAATCTCTTCCTTGGGTAGGCTGAATCATCAAATGTCAGGAGGAAGGAGACTTGGAGATCTCGTGGCTCAATTTCCCTTATCGATGGGGAGACTGAGGCCTAGAGAAGCAACAGGACGTTTTCCAGATGAACTAGCTGGTTAGAGCCATAAAGCTGGGGTAGGGGAAGGGATGGAGATAGGATCCAGGCCAGGACTCTACATTCCTGTGTCTGTGCTCCTCTCCCCACTCTGTGTGGGCTACAGGGTCAGAGGTCACAGGTCTGCAGAAAAAAAGCCCCTTGGAACTTGTTTAGACGGGTGGGAGAATTCACCACCCTTTCCTGAATAGAGAGGGAGATCCGGGAACGTTTCTTCATACCTGTGCATTCTGAACTGGAGGGCAAGTGCAGGAGCGGGGGCACCTGGGTGGCTCAGTGGGTTAAGCCTCTGCCTTCGGCTCAGGTCATGATCTCAGGGTCCTGGGATGGAGCCCCACATCGGGCTCTCTGCCCGCAGGGAGCCTGCTTCCTCCTCTCTCTCCGCCTGCCTCTCTGCCTACTTGTGATCTCTGTCTGTCAAATAAATAAATAAAATCTTAAAAAAAAAAAAGAATTGATTGATGTGCAGTTGTCCCTGCATGTCACACAGTGGTGATCTCATGCAAAAGTGGCCACTGGAGGGATCTAGTGAATTCCAGAACTACCTTTAAAAAAAAAAAAAAAATCAGTGTCATGTTCTTTCTTCACTGTCATCCCTCCTGGTACCTAAAAAATTGAGATAGGTGTCTGTCTTGCCCAGGTCAGGAGGTTATGTTAAGGCCCCTAACTAACTGGAAAGAAAGAATCAAACTTCTTTTTCTTTTTCTTTACTAACTGCTGATTTCTTAACCTCCAACCTCATACATGGAACACTGTAGGAATTCAATAACTATTTATGGGATGAATGAATTGGGATCACGTGAGGTATTTCAAGTAAAAGGACTGTTTCATCTCTGAGGCCCAATACAGATGTAAGGGATTGTTAATGGCATTAGCTAATGCTCTGTGCTAGGGCAAGTTGCTTAACCTGTCTGGACTTCAGTGTCCCAATTTACAGCATAAGATGATCCCGGCTCATCTTGTATCTGGAATTAAGCTAGATGATCTCTAAGGTCCCTTTCAGATCTATAATTCCATAATTTTAGTGTTCACTGTTATTATGAAGAATATTGTGAAAATTTCGAGATAGATTTAAGACTTAAAACTATCACAAACCATCATGTGATAAAAGTATCACAAAGCAAGGATGACAAGTTGATTTCTTTCCCTGTGTGAATTCTGGTTGATTGGTAGTGGCTGCCTGAAGTGCAATGTTGAGAAGGACTCTAGGTATAGGATTATAATGATTGATTAGTGATGTCTGTCATGGACACAGAATACAAAAGAGTAGGAAGCGTGCCAAATATCTACCATCTCCAACCAAGATGCTCAAAATAGCAGCTGCCCTAGAATTCCTGAGAACAATGTTATTTTTCTTTGATTTTGCCTGGTAATGTAGACATGCCCTGGGTGAGGCCAGAGCTTCCTGGAGGTAAACCCAGAGCTATATAGACTTGTAGTAAATCACCCTTCTCTCTTTCATTGCTTCTCTTTTTTATTTATCAGGCAAATAAAGCAAATTAACATGATTGATTAATTGATGATTGAGAAGTGAAATTTAATGAACACAACTGATTAACTGATGGTTGAGAAGTGAAATTTTAGACTCAGAATCTTTCTACCACCCTGAGACTCAAACAGATATGTGGCCTCTGTTCTTGAGAAAAATTGAGAATTTGGAATATCATAAAAATTCCATGTATAAACATGAACCCATTCATCCAAAAAATATGTGTTGAATACCTACAGTGTTCACTCAAATGCATGATACTGAAAACACGGATTATCTTTCCAGAAATAAAGCCTTTCCTTCTTCTCATGTCCACTGACTGGTCATTACAGATGGGTCCACGAGCTTCCTGAAGGTAACCAGTGCTTCCCTCTTTCTATCCTCGTGGTGAGGAAATGATAAGGTCTGGGTCTAAATCCCAGGATTTCTGAAGGAAATATACCAGTGAGGCTTCTTAAATCTCTCCTTGCCCATGGGGGATGCTACCCAGTTCAGGAGAGACCTTTTCAGCCCTCAGGTACCATCCTGTAGCTCCATGTGCTTTTGAAACCCAAAGACACTGTAAACGTGAGGAAGTTCCGGTTCCTCCCTGTACCCACAAGGGTGGAGAGGCCTCTGCATCTTGCTTTGGCGGTCATGTGTACTGACTCCTCCCGTCATCACTTCATGGCTGTCCAGAAATGTGCCTCAGTGAAGGAGTGGTGAAGGCAATCTTGGCCTCTCTTCTCCCTTCCGGGTGGTCTGGCTTTGCCGAAGTAACATTGGCTTCTGCCTACCCTCCCTCAGGATTGGTCTTTCTCTTCTGTCCAGGCAGTTCCTGAAAAGGCTGCCCTGAGTGAGTGATTACTTCAGGACTTGAAATAGCTTTTTTTTCCTGTCCCAGATATGACACAGTCACTTCCCCAATAGAACCATCGCTCCAAGAGGAACAGCGTGTCCTTGTAATGAAGCCAAGGGAGGTCACATGACCAGACAGCGGGGGGCCTCCTGAGACCTTGTTTCTCCTTGTTGGCCAGGAGTTGTCGACTGAAGCCTGTCTGTGGCAGACCCTGGCAAGCCATCCCCAGCTTGCCCTCTTCTCGGGTTTCAGTCCTGAACAGTTTGTCCAAGGAATTCATGTTAATGAATGAATGTCTAGGAGGGTGGTGGCGAGAATTTCGGGAGAGCATCTTTGGTGGCCCCGTGTCTGCACGTGGTTCTGCACTAGAAGAATCGAGGAATCCCCATGGCCGCTTACCTTCGCCCCAAGCCGCACCCCTCAAAGGGGCCATAAAGAACAGACAGGCAGCCCATCTTGCTGATTTGGGGAATTCTTGGCCTAGTCTGGAGCCAGTTGGAGTAGAAAGTGTGAAGCAGGGGAAGGAAAGGTTTTCCTTAGTTTTCTGGGTCAGATGGGAGAGAAAAGGCATCTAGGAAGGATGAAGACCAGCCCAACCCCAGCCCCGGAGTCCTGGACCTCACAGATATGGTCGAGTTTTATTAGGATGTTAGCAGGCATTCCAGGGGGAAAATATGATTTAGGCAGCCGTGCAGGAGCAGGGGTGAGAGAGCTGAGAAAGGTCTTGAGGAGGCCCAAAGAAGGGGAAAATTAGCTGAGTCAGAAGCCAACAAGAGGAACCTGAACCAGAGGAACTAGGTCCGTAGAGGCAGAGACAACCTCACACTGGGGGAGAGAGGCAGGGTTTTGTCCCTTTTTTTTTTTTTTTAACTCTTGAATCTCCAGGGTCATAAAAATCTATAGGAGACACAAAGTGGTCTTACATTTATTTAGCTAAACCTTGCAGTCCGCTAGAAGTCACCTTTTGGGTGAACGGGAGAATCCCCGATCAGACTAGGAAAAACCTCCGGAATGCCAGGAACCTGGGCAGACTTTCCAGGGCCATCTGGTTTTGCTGCTCACCCCCTTCCCTTCTTTCCAAGAGTGAAATAGCAGATAAATCCAGAAGCTCCGGGGATTTTGACCTCTGGAAGAACCGAAGCTGGCTGCCAGCCAGATGAGGCCACGTAACTTCGATTCATACATGGCCGGTGGGGAGAGCCATGAGGGGCTGCCTGGGTTCAAGTGCACAGTTGCAGACAACAGAGTTCACTGCAGCTACCCTCAGGAGGGGATTTAGCCGAGGACGTTGGGAAGCTGGCAGAATGCTAACAAGAGCTGGAGGGGGGCAGGCTCCAGGCTGAGCCTCTACAGACAACTCTCAGAATCAGGCTGCTGGATTGGGTTGGTACGGACTTGCTGTCCTTGCCGCCTCCGACCTGGCAAACCTGCTTTTCCTGCCACCTGCGGGACCCACAAAATACGTGCCTGCATCCCTCCTTTTCCGAATCAAGGTCTCAAGGGTGTACAGCCAAGTGCCAAACTCAAAGCCACGTGTCTGTACCCAGCAGCAAGGGAAGCTGGGAAATGTCTACACACAGGCACACCCCTGCACACACAGGTAGACACACACAATCAATGTGAATATCCCGACAACATGAAGAGATTACACCACGCCTTTCAAGAAGGAAGGAATGGCGGAGACTGGCTTCAGGGGTCTGTGAGCTGTGGCCTGGGCTACTCAGGAAAAGACAATGTGAAGAAAGTCCCCCAGGGTGTGGGTGAAGAGATGGAGTCCCCCATGGACCTCCCTTGGTAGAAGTATGCTCAGTTGGTCTTAGGCAAAATGAAGAATTAAGAAATGCTTGTGTTCTAGATTCTTCACAAAACCAACTGTCATCACCATTCATTTATTTTTAAGATCCTTCCAAAGAGAGATTTGAGTCACCAGGGCATAATTTTGCATATTACAATACTAGTCCATTGTGGGCATTCTGGAAGACACAAAGGGTCAGACAACACGGCTGCTGGTCTTCATGGGGAGTCAGGCAAACATAGACTCATGTCAACCTTATGGAAGTAGCCATATGATGAAAAGCACCAAATGAACAAAAACCACAATGGCAGTCAAATTGCTCAGAGGAGAGCTGTGGTTTGGGTGGCCAGGATGGCTTTTTGGAGAGGGCAGGACAGGAACTGTGCCTTGGACAAGGGGGTAGGATTTAGACAAACAGTCCTGGGGCGTGGGGATGAGAGGAACATTGTTCGGAGTGAGTGTGGTGTAAAATATGTCAACACAGCCCATTGGAAGAAATGGTCAGTTACGAGCCTAGGAGCAGTGCAGGGGTGGGGAGAAGAATTGTGGGAGATAGAGAAACTTGAACTGGGATCATGCTTGATTGCCCTGTGTATTCATGAGGACTACTTTCGTTTCCAGTGATAGAAATCCACTACCTGTGAACTTAAGAGAAAGGTGGTTTATTGTTTCATCTCCTTAAAAAGCCCAAGGCTTGAGTTTGAGACACAGCTAGATCCAGGTGCTCAGCTGTCATCGGGACTCAGCTCTGGGTTCGTCTTGTTGGTTTCACTTTCCAGCAGGCGTTCTCCATGTGGCCGTTCCTGGCAATGCCAGGCTTACATCATCTCGGTTCAGCCATCTCTTGCTCAATGTTTCTAGTGGGATTCTCAGAATTCTCAGGGCTGAGTCTTGTTGATTGGCTCTCCTGGGTCATGAGCAACCACTCCCTACACCCATCTGAACTAGAACTCTGACCAGGGGAATATGGGGTCTCTCACTGACCAGTGAGGTGACCTGAGAGGGCCCAAGACCCCAGGGAAGGATGGTCGCTGTAGCAGCTGCTCTTGGTACCTCATCCTTATTCCCTTAGCCCTTCCCGTTTTAGTGGACATTGGCTTGATTTCCAGCTAACACCTGCTTCTCTTTGCCTGAGGGCTTTCTGCGACCACCAGAGCCCACCTCCACACGTCCAAGACCAGCCAGTGGAGCCAGGGAATGAATGAACAGTTCCTACGAGCAGTCCTCCATCAATGACCGATGGGAGTTGATGCATACACGCTTCAGCCCTCTTTTCTCTTGGGTGGGAATACTCTGAGGTTCTTCTTCTCTGATGTTTCTCAGAGTTCCCCAGTCGGATTATATTCCCTTGGCCCAAAGCAGTCACTCGAAAGCTAACGCACTCTTTATTGAGTTCTTTCCCTTTCCTACCTCCTTTTCCTACTTCCCTGCTGGTGTCCTTGAGATCATCTCCGAAGAAAAGCACTTACCCTGGAATCTGCTCCCCCAAAGTCTGCTCTCACAGGATCCCACACTGAGAGATCCCTCAATGGAAGAGCGGACGGCTGTTGCCAGAGTAGAGGGGAATGGACACTGGGTAGGTGGGAACAATGGGTGTCAGCTTCCCTTGGTCAAAAGATGGGGCCTCTTTCATTTCCTTGCCCCTAATTTGTCTACTGCCTCTTAGGGATGGGAAGCCAGGTCCTTGAGGGAAAGGACCCAGCTTGCTCACTGGGGTGGCCCCAGAATCTGGTGCACAGCCGATGCTAAAATGCTTATTGTACCGAATTGAATTTTATAGTCCATGAACAGTGATAAAAGAGTTTCCTGAATCCATGACTGGCATGACTTTGTTTTTCCACTAAGATTAAATCAAGTGGAGACCGTGAGCAGTGGACATCGGAAGGAGGGAATCCCAGGAGATGTGTTCAGCACCAGTCACGGTAGTTTGGGCTTGAGGTGGTAAGGGTCTCTGCGTAGACCACGGTGACTAGCACACACAGGAGCTCAATAAATGTTTGTTGAATGAATGCAGGCTAGCGGTTGTGGAGGGGTCAGTGTCATCAAACAGATACTCAGGAGCAAGTGGAACAGCTAAGGTTGGGCTGTGTGGTGGGACAGAAGGCTGAAATTCTTTGGGGAATGGGACTTTGTGGGGAGTTAGGCTGCAGACTGAGCACTGTAGGCTGAGAGCCCTTAGTTTCAGATTATCGCTGGATGTTCCCCAACCCCACTTTCTTTTTTTTTTTAAATTTTCATTTATTTATTTATTTATTTATTTATTTATTTATTTAAAGATTTTATTTATTTATTTGCCAGAGACAGAGGGAGAGAGAGCGAGCGAGCCCAGGCAGACAAAGAGGCAGGCAGAGGCAGAGGGAGAAGCAGGCTCCCTGCCGAGCAAGGAGCCCGACGTGGGACTCGTTCCCAGGACCCTGGCTGGGATCATGACCTGAGCCAAAGGCAGCTGCTTAACCAACTGAGCCACCCAGGCATCCCCCAACCCCACTTTCGTTCCTCCCAGGCACATAGCTAGACTACGTTCCCAGTCCCTCTTGCAAGTAAGTGGGGACATGGGTGAGTTCTGACCCTTGGAATGTGGATGAGAGCGCCATATACCACCTCGAGGCTTGGCTCCTACAGCATTTCCTATGAGCCATCACTCTCCCTCTTGTCTTTCATTTGCCCGCTGGAGGCTGAGGAGGCAGCGGGGGACTGTGAGGACCTAGAACGTGATGGAGCCACTAGGTTGAAGGGACTTGGGGCCCCGGACTGCTGTGTGGAACGGAGTTCATCACCTTTGGTTTCTCATGGGTCCAGGACGAGAGTGAGAAATATACTGATACCGTGTGAAGCCCCAAGATTGTGGATTGCTACAGAGCGGTCATTTGTTGCCCTAGTACAGAAATAACTCATTTAAAAAAAACAAACTCATTTGAAAGTAGGGAGGGAGAGAGTGGAGGCCGGCATCACCAGTGAGGAAAGAGCCCTGGCTGTGATTTTCCTCCCATGAACTGAAAGCAGACAGACATGCCCGCAGATGCAGGGGGTTGGGAGAGAGAGCTGGTCCATCGGGGAGGTGTTGGGACCCCTTCGAAGCATGAAGGCTTTGTGGCGACGACAGGGATATATATCCAAGTGGAAGCTCAGGGGGACGTTGAGAAGAGGCCTGAGATTTGGTTAGAATCTCTCCTCGCAGAAGTGCTTCCTGAATCAGGGGAGGAGTGATTGGCCCAAGGAAGAGCTTGGAAGGGAGAGCAGTAGGGGGTCCCGGATGGAATTGCTGTGGCTTTCCAGAGTCAGCAGATGGCAGGGGAGCTGGTAAAGGTGTGTCAGAAGGGAAGGAGATGCCTGTGGAGACTCACAAGTCAAGGGTGGAAGAAGATTCTTTTTTTTTTTTTTTTTTTAAGAGATTTTATTTACTTATTGGACAGACAGAGATCACAAGTAGGCAGAGAGGCAGGCGGAGAGAGAGGAGGAAGCAGGCTTCCCGCTGAGCAGAGAGCCCGATGTGGGGCTCAATCCCAGGACCCTGGGATCATGACTTTAACCCACTGAGCCACCCAGGTGCCCCTGGAAGAAGATTCTAATGAGATTATCCTTCAAATGCTGAAGAGAGCCGGAACGGGCCTTACTTCTCCATGCACGGAGACGAACTGCGAACTGTGAGGAAGGTCACGGTGTGGGAGTGGAAGCAGGAAGATGCTGAGAAGAGAAACCAGCCACAGAGCTGAGTGACCTCGCTTTGCCTGGCGGCTGAGCTGGTTGGGGGAGACTCCCCAGGCATCGCTGGGAGAGCTTTGTGCCAGGAGACAGGGAACAGGGAGTTGTTTTTTGTGTCTCAGGTAGGGACGAGAGAAGGACAAAGAATGAATAGCATTAGGTTCCTGTGAGCACAAAGGGGCCAGGACTCAGCTACATTGGGTACAACTGCTAATGTGACCTCCTCAAGTACACAGAACCCACTCAGGTCCTGGAGGCCCCATATCTTACGTGTTCCAGCTCCTCCAGTCATGTATGTAACACAAAGCAAGCTGTTTCACAGCGCACGAGCCATGTGGGTTCGGGCACATTTGATCTCACTAAGCCTCAGTTTCTTCATCCATTAAATGGGGCTTAAACAATTCCAGGTTCTCCAGGGGAATTCCGGGAACTCCTCTGGAAAATAGCATGAATAGAATCTTTGTGGCCAAACCAGCCAATCTTGAGGGTCGGTGCCTTTCCAGAAGGGTAAGTGTCTCTGTCTGGTTCCCCGATCTGTTTTCCTGTTTCTCTAGGACTAGGAGGTACTATTAGTGGTCTTTGAATCTCAGCTTCTTCTGTGGGAGCTGGAAAACCTCACACCTCACAGCTGTGGCCACCTTGGCACCAGTGAGGTCAAAAGATCAAGGTCTAGTCCACAGTGAGAGGCAGGGCGGGGCCTGGCCTCTGTAGCAAACATTTTGAGGCCATGATGTGTGCCAGGCTCTGTGCCAAGGGCTTTCCTGGATCATCATATTTCATCATCTCCACGGATACTCTGCAGGGGAGGCACCATTCCTAATCTCCACACTGCAGAAGAGAACATAGGCTCACAGCGATAAAGTAATTTTCCCACTCAAGGACACAGGTCAGGTAAGTGCCAGGTCAAGAACTTGATCCAAATGGTTTGGCTTTGAGACTTCTAAAGACTGATCATCCTGGGGGAAACTGAGGCAGCACCTGGGTGATACTGGTTATTGGGGGGGAACCTCCTCCTCTCCCAACACAGAAGGGATTGCTATGTTGGCTTAAGGCATCTGGAAACAATCTTTAATGGGCAGCACTTTAGGGCAATCAATGACACCTTTACAGCTGGTGAGGGGAGAGCTTCTGGAAAGTTCCTTCAAACTCTACCCAACCCTCTTTCCAGAGAGGAATGGGTAATGTTAACCCACCACCTCCTCCCCTCCCCATCTCCTCCCACTCTGGGATATGGCACAGCTACCAGTTCTGGAAAGGGTCCCACTCCAGACTCAGCCCCCTTACCTCTGGGTGTGCTGGTGGTGGTTGCTTGGTGGTCTCCTTCACCGAGGCCTCCCTGATACTCCAGCCTACATGGAAGCCCCTCATCCCCTCACCCTGCTTTATTTCTTCCCCATGGTACATGCTATGTATTGTTTTATGTATTATCTGCCCCCCTTAATGGAACGGAAGTGCCAGAGGAACAGGATTTTATTTTGATCCGTTGTATCCCTAGTGCCTAGAACAGTACTTGGCACCCAACAGCTGCTAATAAATATTTGTTGAATGCATGCCCGTTTCCCAATCGCTGTGCTAAGTTCTGCCCGCGCATTATCTCACTGAATCCTCAAAGGCCTGTGGTTTGCCCACACTGGACCCCAGAACCAATTTCGGGAGATAGTCAAGTAGATATGTCCCCTCACACCCCTCCCTGCACCCTCCTAGCAGGACCTAGGTGTGAGAAACCGTAAGGCTGGACCAAGCGGGCATCACAGGCTGTGAAATTCACAAGGCTGGGGGTTTGGTGGGATTCCTCCCCGGCTGCTGTGAACGGCACCATCTGATCCCAGCACCTTCACGCCTCTCCTGGTGTGAAAGTCTTGAAGGGCACAGGACAGTCACAGCTCCCAGAACCTTCTTTCCAGAAATTAGCAACAAACCAAAGAGGAGAGAACCATTTGTGGGTGAGTGGGGCAGCGGGGTTAGGGGGTTGGGGGGGATGGAGGGTGGGAGGGAGACTTCTGCCCCTGCCCCCCTATTGATCCCGGAGAGGGTGATCTCAGGACATTGGGGTGTGGGTGGAGAGCTGGGGGTGGATAAAAGGAAGTTTTTTGGCCTTTTCTTCTCCTGGATTCTTGCTGCTGCCCTCCACTGCCTCGGGCTCAGGGGGAATGAGAGCTTTGGCCTGGCCAGAAGTCACCCCAAGGGGAACTGGAGTAAACTGGCCGGCCCTCAGCTCATGAGGGCTCCTTTCCTAGGCTGGGCCTTTTCAGAAAATGGGAAATTCCCTTGTATCGCACCCCGAGAGCTGATAGCTTACCCCCAGCCCACTATGGTAGAATGTATTTAGGACTTTGGGGGGCCAATGGCAGCCTAGTGCGGCTCACAAGATTTCCGTGTGTATGGCAGACACACGTCCATAACTTATTCGCATTGTGAAAACGTAACTGGTCATGTAGACGACACCCCTGCCCCCCGCCACACCATCCATACCACCTCACACAGCTCCCCTCTTCCTGTTTAATCCCAGAGGCTGCATTTAGGTTCCGTGAAAACCAGTACTCAGGAGGGCCTTTTTCTGACTGTATGGCCAACACCACAGCTGGCAAACATTCTTAGAGGCTGCCCAGTGCCAGCTGCTCCAAGAGGGTGGAAAGCTGGAGGAAAAATCCATCCCCAGCCTCGCTCCCTCGCCCCCCAGGGCTCGCTGTCTAGGTCTCTAGGAGCACAGAGCTGGTAGGTGAGCAGAGGAAGAATCAACACCTTCAGCTTCTCCTGCCGCTGGGTGGACATCACGCCATGAATTTGCTGTGCGATTGGGACAAGCTTCCCTGGTTTTCTGCCTTTTGTTATGATGCCATCAGCTGTTCCCTCATAGTTCCAGGGTAGGAAGAGCCCTCTGTTCATCCCTGACAGCACGAAACCCTGTGGGTTTGTGTACACAAGAGGCCATCAGATGTCTGGAAAAGAAGGGGTGAGGTGAGAGGGTCCAGACCTTTGCCTAAGCAGCAAGGGTTCCCTTCATGCCTAAGAAACTGGTCAGAGGTTCCCAGTTTTGGGATGGTGCTCTGGGGCCCGCATGGACATGACGACAGCCTAAAGTGACCCGGGGCTGGTTCAGAGGCAAACTCCTGGGCGTTCAGCATGGAGAACCTGAATCTGGCCTCCCCCTGGCCCTTTCCCAGAGTGGTAGACTGTGTTTCAGAGAGGGTACGTGTGACCCACTTAACCTTGGTCATGGTCAGTGAAAGAGCTGGTCTGGAATTGGGAATGCCTGTCGCTAAATTCACTGCTCTTATACCCCCATTTTATATGTAACCCATCAATAGTAATTTAACGTCTTACATGCCTGCATTTTCATGATCAAAATTACAAGCAATATTTTTTGGCTAAGAGGTTTAAATATTTCCCGGAGCCTGAAAAAAGAAAAGAATACGACTTTCCCCATTGCCTGTATCACTTCCCTGGAGGGACATGACGACCCCATAGAAACGTCAATAAAACAGAACTTGAACCTGGTGTACTGAACAGGGCTTTAACACCTGTTTCAACTCCCACATCTTGGAAATCTTGGGGAGGTATGCGTGTCCATCTGGGTGGGTGTGTCTGGGTGTATGTGTGCATACTAGAAAGGGATTTTTGTCATAATAATTTTTGTTGCATCGGTATCTGGAGGGGATTTCTGGAAGAACTCGTTTCTTCTAGAAGTGCCCATTTTTGGAAGAATCTGTCCATCTTTAGATGCTCAAGCATTATTCATTGCCAGTGGTGGTCACTGTTCCCAAGTCTTGCTTTTTGCATCTGCGGGCAATCCTGCGTAGAAAGTACCCAACTTTCTATACCAGAAGTTCAATTATAAAGTGGTTATGGGAACTGGGAATACATTTTCTCATTAAAAACAACATTATATATGGCTATGTGGTTTAGTTAATCCTTGAAACTTGTTTAACTTCATATATAGTTGAAATGCTGCCCATTTGGAATTAATGTAAGTCTGAAATGCTGCCTTTTCACCGTCAGTGCTTAAATAGAAAAACTATAAAACCAAATAAGAATTCCTTTTCAATTATCATGAATGCTGGTGGTAGGGGTGAGCAGTTTTATTAGGCATGGAGGCAAATGAAGACTTTGAGAATTCTAGATGGGACTTTTAGGTATTCTGAGGGCCTTGGGTGTGAAGGTCCTGGTTTCTTAGTATGGTTAATTTGACTACCAGACTATGCCTTCTCTTCCTTCTCTAAGGCATTGTTAGCCCCACTATTTAAGTTAATCAGATGTGATTAGGGCTTTGCTGACAAATGGAATAAAGTAAAGAAAGAGAGAAAGAGGGAAACATTTTCCCTCTTGAGATCACTAGGTAGAGCCCGAAGAAAGTGGGCAAATGAACTGCCTGTGTATGTGAGTGGGGAGACCCCATGTGTGTGGATCCCCTGGCACTCACTTTTTTGAGGGAAGGGGAGCAGGAGAGAGCTACTGCACAACCCCCTTGCATGGCTCAAGTCCAAGGGTCAAGGGTAGCCCAGAGCCCTGAACTCTCCTGGTGTCTGATGTGAGTCACCCCAAATCAGGATGTCCGCCCCACTCTGGCAGCCCAATCCCATGCAGTCCTGTGAAAGAAATACCCTGCTAGCCAGTAGGAGGGATCTGCATTTTCTGATGCCTTCCTGAGATGTGAACCCAGCCGGAACCCCAGAACAGCTCTGTAGACGTGAAGGCTGGCGCCCTTTGGGACATCTGATCACCCCCATACATTTGGAGAGTGGGGAGAGGATAGGGGAGGGGCTGGCTAGAAGGGTTGGAGAGCATCCCAAAGGGAAGATACAGGGTCTGGGGCAAGAGAGGGGGACTTAGAAGATTTCGAGTGGGGGCATAGCTGCACTTGTCTAAAGGCAACACTATGAGATGCTCTCCTGAGATGGGCCCAAAGAGACTTTGAATGACACAGAAAGAAAAGGGGGAGAAACTGGCATTTCAGGTCTTCCCAGTAAGAGAAGAAAAGGGATGGTGGGTTGAGGTGTGATCTGTTCCACGTGCTGTCAGCCAGCAACATTGTCCCTACCCCTGGCTTGGCTCAAATTAGAGCAAATAGAATGATGTTTAACTGACATCTCGAGTGCTGGTCAGGGAGAAAGCAACCACAAACTCACGGCGATTGCCAATGCTTGGATTAGAGAAGTAAGGTTTGATGGGTGCGGCCTGAAGGTCATAAAGTCAATTGATGGTTTTCGTTCTTTAAATCTACCCATAAGTCACACCAGCTGTGGATCTGAACCACGTGCTTTTGGTCTCCAGTGGAAAGGCTTTTAACAAATTCAGGTTTCTTAAGAAGCCATCAACCTACACGGAGGGAAGTTTTAAGAGACAAAATTGTGGAGCTCCTTGTCACATTTACGGTAAGAATGCTGTATTCTTTATAAGGAAGAAATTTCTCTTGGGTCTTTGTTCTAGGAAGAGTTGTTTTCCTCCTAAATACTCGGATTTTCTTTTATGGATTCTCGAAATCATATAATGGACCCTGTCTCCTTTTTTATTGCTTATATTAAAATTTGAAGTGATCTTGAGTGAATACAGAGTCACAACCTGCGGAATTAAAAATCTCACTGCATCTTCATCTTTTTTCCCTTGTTTCCTTCTTTTCTTTAATTTCCTTGTTTACCCATTGTTTTGCCTTCATTATAGTGCATGCATTTTTAAAAACTCATCTTAAACTATTTTGGGAACAAGGTGGTTAACTAAATACAAAGGCGGCAAAGGGGCGCTAGCTCACTCGGTCCATTTGCTGACTGTGGTCGGGTGGCTCGAACAACAGGCTATTCATGAGTACAGGAAATTTGCAAGACTGATGTTAGAAACTCTGGAAGTACCTGCACTATTTATAGTTGCATTTTTAAACAAATTCTTGAATCTGAGCGGTGAATATGTGCCATTCTAACTGGAAAGGTAATTATCAAATTCCTTAGTAGTCATTTGGCCATAGTATAGAAGTGCCCCTGCACTCGGGGAGCAAAAGACTGGTGACGGCTTTCATCTATGCAGCACTGTTTTCTTTTTAAGGTTAATTCCATTCAAAGATCAAAGTCCAAATACTTAATCAAAACCACTGATTTCGCAAATCCTCGGCCAATCTTGGACTAGATTTGCAACCACCAAGTAGTGAGGAAAGCAAAGCCAAGTGGGACCAGGCCTTTAAAAAGTACATTGGGTGTTGAACTATTTTTCTTTTTTCCTAGTTAGCACTAGTTAGCACTGAACCTGCTGCTCTTCAAGTTATCTCTCCTGTCAATTGGGAAAAGAACTAAACTGAAGCTAGAAATGGTTTGAATAGGGCAAGGAAGGATGTTTATCTTCTAAATACAGTTGACCCTTGAACAACACAGGCTCACATACATGTGTTTTATTTTTTTTCCAGATAAATACAGTACATTACTATAAATGTGTTTTCTCTTCCTTATGATTTTCTTTTTTTAAAGATTTTTTATTTATTTGATAGAGACACAGCGAGAGAGAGAATGCAAGCAGGGGAAGTGGGAGAGGGAGAAGCAGGCTTCCCACTGAGTGGGAGCCTGATGCAGGGCTCGATCCCAGCACCCTGGGATCGTGATCTGAGCCGAAGGCAGATGCTTAACAACTGAGCCACCCAGGCGCCCCCTTATGATTTTCTTTTTCTTTTTTTTTTTTTTTAAAGATTTTATTTATTTATTTGACAGACAGAGATCACAAGCAGGCAGAGAGGCAGGCAGAGAGAGAGAGTGAGAGAGGGAAGCAGGCTCCCTGCTGAGCAGAGAGCCCGATGTGGGACTCGATCCCAGGACCCTGAAATCATGACCTGAGCCAAAGGCAGCGGCTTAACCCACTGAGCCACCCAGGCGCCCCCCTTATGATTTTCTTAATAACAGTTTCCTTTTGCCAGCTTCCTTTAAGGTAAGGATACAGTATATAATATGTGTAACATACAAAATAGGTGCAGATCAGCTGTTTATGTTACTAGTAAGGTGTCCAATCAACAGTTGGCTCTCAGTAATTAAGTTTATACAAAAAAAAGTTTATACAAAATTTATACATTGATTTTCCACTGTGTAGGGAATGGTCACTCTGAACACCCATGTTGCTTGAGGGTCAACTGTATTTTCTTAGTTGAAGCACCCCTTCCGTTTCTCCCTGTGTCATCTGGTCCCAGGAAAGAATGGTAAGGAGTCTACGTGTTCACCGGTGGTACAAGTACTGGGTACAGTACAGCATTCTGGGGGTGGGCAGAACACAGGTGTCATTTGGGGAAGTGATTCAGTCTTCTTGGGCTTGCTTCCCTACAGGACCAACCAGAGGCCAAACTGGGAGAAGGAAAAGATTGGTCCTCATTCTTTTGGCCTCTTTTCCATGGAGAGTGATTCTGACTCTCACCTGCTTTGAATAGAAGGTGTCAAGGAGATTTTTCTGGTACAAATATTAACAGTGCAGAAAGTTGGCACTGAGTATGGAGGGGAGTTTGAAAAGGAAAGAATCGAGGTCACTGTGTTCTTTTTTTTTTTTAAGATTTTATTTATTTATTTGACAGAGAGAAATTACAAGTACACTGAGAGGCAGGCAGAGAGAGAGAGAGAGAGAGAAGGAAGCAGGCTCCCTGCTGAGCAGAGAGCCCGATGCGGGACTCAATCCCAGGACCCTGAGATCATGACCTGAGCCAAAGGCAGCGGCTTAACCCACTGAGCCACCCAGGCGCCCCATCACTGTGTTCTTAAAGAAAAGACTTTAAAGGGTGCCTGGTGGCTCAGTCTGTTAGGCATCTGCCTTTGGCTCAGATCATAATCTCAGGGTCTTGGGATCAAGTCCTATGCTGGGCTTCCTGCTTGGCAGGGAGCCTGCTTCTCCCCCTCCCCCTGCTCCCCTGCTTGTGCTCTCTCTCTCACAAATGAGTAGAATCTTAAGGGGAAAGAAAGACTTTGAAAAAAATCACAACTTGTAAATTTCAAAAGACCATCTTCTTTATAGTTTTTCTTTATGAGCTGTAGATACAATAAATACTCATTTGTACACACTTGCCTTAAGAAAAGCCCCTTAATGGGCTCCTGGGTGGCTCATTTGGTTGAGTGTTGGACTCCTGATTTCAGCTCAGGTCATGATTTCAAGGGTTGCGAGATGGAGCCCCCCCGCACTGACCCTGCCATTGGGCTCCGCATTCAGTGGGGAGTCTGCTTAAAGATTCTCTCCCTCTGCCCCTTTCATCATTACCACGCACAGGCATGCTCTCTTTCAAATAAATAAATCTTCAGAAAAAAGAAAAAAGAAAAGACCATCTGAAATGCACAGCAGTGGGTTTCCAGGGAGTTGTTTTTCTCTTGCTTGGATCTAAGGTCCAATTTCCCTACAATAGATGTGAGTGACGATCTGGTTGGGTGCTAAGTGGGGGAAGCCTCTCAAGTCAGTACGGAAAGAGGAGAGTCATGTCCCGGAAAATTACTGCAGAAGATAACTCTCCTACTAAGACAGGATATACATAGCTTTGTGCATCACACACTAATGGCCTTGCCTTTAGGGACCAAGATGCATGAAAAGATGCACGTGTTTGTCCTCCAGAATCCACAAACGGTGCCAACTGGTGCTAAGCTTGGTGAAAGCTGAAACCGGTCATGGAGGAAATCTCTCCTATCCTGTTCTCCCCCTGTGGAGCCCACCTTCACTGACAGGAACAGGCGCTCAGGAAACATTTTCATTCTTCAGATTGCTCTCTCTCTCTCTCTCTCTCTCTCTCTTCCCACGTTGCACTGTGAGGGCTCATCCTACAGCTGGGTTTGCAAGATAAGTCATTATAGTTGCCTAATTGCATCTTGTCGATCAACAAAATTAACATTTTATCTTAAGGTGGACTTATTTAATTAATTGAATCCAATGTATTAAAGTTTAATGTGAATTTATTCCCACTTCACCTAAGATGGGTAGGACTGGAGTAGGTGCAGCTATAAAAAGCAGGGCTTTTCAGGAGGGCGATGAGGGTGCCTGTCCACATTTGCTCTGAAGCCCAATTTGGAAGCTCTGGGCTGCGGTAACAAAGGTCTTCTGTGAGGATGACTCCTAACCACAGGTCACTTTCCTAACTGGGGTCCTGCTCTGGGGCTAGGCTGGGGTGGAGAGCAGGAGGAGTGAGAGGTTGGAGGGATGGAACCCTCCTGTCCTTCATCCCCGAACAGAAATAGGCATCCACAGGACTGGTCTGTCACTGAGAGGTGTTGGGGTCCCAGGCAGAGGGAACATTCACCCAACACCTAACACCCAACACATACTTCTGGTGCATCTGTGAGATGTGGGGCACCTGGGATAAGCTGGCATCTTCTTGAGGGGACAGCTTGCCCAGATTCCTTCTCTCCTCCCATGGAGGCAGAAACAAGGTGATAGAGATGGCACCATTAGGGCAGGGCCTTCTCGTTCAGCGACTTGCCCAGCCCCGCTGAGCATGTGAAGCAGGCCAGTGGGGTTAAGACGTGGGTTTTGGAGTCGGACAAACCAGGGTTCAAATTCTACTTCTGAGACTTGTGAGCTGCATGATGTTGGGCAAGTTGTTCGGCCTTTCTGGGCTTCAAGCAAGTTATGGAAATAGTCCGTTCATGGGAATGATACTTACTGAGCACCTTCTATGGGTAAAGGTACCGATGTTCTCTGCCCAAGAACCTTCCAGGCTATGGGAAAAGACTGATACTTGTATTTGGAAGGACAAACCATGGTAAGTGCTCCAAAGGGAACAAGAAGACTCCTGTGAGACCGTGTAGCCTCGACCCTAATCTGGGTCATTGTGGGGAGAGGGCTTTAAGGGAGGGCTCTCTTAAGAACTGCCATTCAAGTCGAGAACAGTGAGATGAAAAGGTTGCTAGCCAGAACAGTGAGGGAGAGAACGTTCTGGCAGGGTGGAAAGCATCTGTCCCACCACCATCTGTCCCCCTACCATTCTCCCATTGGCAGAAGATGCTCTTCTTAGCTAAAAAGAAACTTGCTGAGCCTCTGGGGAAAACTCTGTCACTGCCCAGAGCCTCCCAGAGAGATGATTCTGTGTCTCTAAGCCTCCGTGTCCCACCCCACAGGATGTGCGGGGCTGGTGGTCCTCAGGTGGCAGCCCCCAGCCTTCCCGGCTCTTTTCACCTCCCTGAGAGCATGTCTCTAGTGAGGCTGGCCTCCCAAGCTGGGCGCCCGCCAGTCAGTCTGGCCAGGGAAGGAACTATTTTGGGAATTTTTATGATGGAACAATATTTTTTTGGTAAACAAATGGAAAGCTGTTAAATAGGGAGGCTCACCCCCCAGCTCCAGGTTCACCTTTCTCCATGTGGAGGTGTCACAGAGGCGGCACTGTCCAGCGGGGAGAGAGTCCCCAGGGCTGCGCACCCCATCATTTCTTTCAGGATACACATCTGCAGAGCCTGGGAAGCTGCCCCCTCCCCATGCCCTGTCTTGGGTCCCTTGGGAAAAAAAAAAAAAAGGCTTAGTGCAGTCTGGGGGTAGTAGGTGCCATGTCTGATTAACCCCCTAAGGCTTGAGGGTGGCGTGCACTCAGCTCTCACAGGGACCTGAGGGACATCTGCCATCCTTCTCTATCTCCCTTGACAGGGAGGGCACCAAGGCCCAGAGAGGGAAAGCCCCTTTCCCAAGGCCTCAGGGCTCATCAACAGCAAATACGGATGGAATCCAGGTACTGGGCTCCTGTCCTAGTCCTCTTCTCTCTCTTCGGGAACCGTAAGCCAGACCAGCGGTCAGGGAGAGGAGAAGGGGCTGTGAGGTTGATATCTTGCAGGAAGCCTACAAACTCTCCACTCAGAGTCAATCCTGAATACCAAGTTCCTCAGCACCGACCCACCCCCCACCCCCACTGACAGGGACCTTCTTTACTTCGGAGGACCTGTCCTTGATCCTGGCCCTGCCCTGCCCCGGCTAGGCTTCTCCGGGGGCACTCACCTCTGACTGGCTGCTGCAGAGCCTGGGGCTGTGTGACCCAGGATCCCTCTCACTGGTTGGTGCTGGGACCACTCCTGCCTAAACATATTTCCTCCAGCAGTTACATCTCCTCTTGTTCTATCTGCAGCTGCCTGGACTACCTTTTCTCAGACTGGGCTACTGTCATTTTTTTATGTTTGAGTTGAGAAAAGTTAATTAGGGTCCCAACTAAAAATAGGACAAGTGTATTACCTTCTCTTCAAGACAGAACTAAGAGGCCACTTTATTATTATAGGAATGCTAGCTAGCTACCTCTTACTGAGCCTCTATTGGGCCCTCATAAACATGTTTTCACTCAGCCAAATAAGGATTATTTGTCCCACTTTACAGATGAAGATACTGAGGGCCAGAGAAGCCCAAGATCACATGACCAATGAGTACGTAAGGGAGCTGGATTCGTTCCAGCTCTGTCTGGCTCTAATGCTATAGCTCTCCCCACCAGGATGCCTCCAGGTATGAGACAAAGGGAATCTGGCCACGACAGTGGCAGAAACATGCAGTGGAAGGGACTTTGTATGCAAGCTCCAAAAGATTAAATGTTGGGACTTAAAGGACAAAGAGAACATATCACCCAAGTTTGGGGTCTTGTACTGATCAGGAGTCTTCCATTTTTGAACGGTAGAAACCCAACTCAATGTAGCTTAAAAGAGAACTTATCTTGGGGCGCCTGGGTGGCTCAGTGGGTTAAAACCTCTGCCTTCGGCTCAGGTCATGATCCTGGCATCCTGGGGTGGATCTCCGCATCGAGCCCCACATCGGGCTCCCTGCTCAGCGGGGAGCCTGCTTCCTCCTCTCTCTCTGCCTGCCTCTCTGCCTACTTATGATCTCTGTCTGTCAAATAAATAAATAAAATCTTTTTAAAAAAAGACAGAGATAGAACTTATCTTTATTTGGGTGCCTGGGAAGTCTGGGGAAATCTGGCTTTAGGAATAGCTTGATCCAGGATAGGATTTCTTTATCTCCTTCTCTTGATACCACATGGAGGCATCCGTGGTTGCTAGAGCCCCAGAATCATATTCTTTCAGCAGAAAGGGACAAGTTTTGTTCATAGCTTTAGTGAGAAAATCCCAGAAGGACTCCAGTTAGCTGGCTGAGGTCATCTGCACATCTCTGAGCCAATCACCCTAGACAGAAGGATGGAAGTTCGCTCAGCACTCAGCACGGGAGAGTCACTGAGCACAAAGGGATCCAGTAGGGCCCTGCTGAGAGGCTGAGTCCCTCCTGGGGGATGGACGGTGGGGACCTGAGTCACAGATCCGAAGACTGAGCCCTGGGAAGGAGTATGCGGAGAAAAAAGGAATGGTAGCCCGAAGTGCAGGATGGTCGCCCCAGTGGCAGACAACCTTTGCCAAATGGACCGCAAGCCTCATATCTGGTGGGCAGACCAAGCTGGTCTTACAAGATCTATAGACTCTGAAAAATCCCATTGGTTCCTGGTGCCTGGTTGGTTCAGTCCCCAGGGTCCTGGGATCGAGTCCAGCTTCGGGTTCCCTGCTCATTGAGGAGCCTGTTTCTCCGTCTCCCTCCGCTGCTCCCCCCCTGCTGTCTTCTCTCACTCTTGCTCTCTCCCAAACAAATAAATAACTAAATAAAATCTTTAAAATAAAAAATTCTGTCGGAGTAATAGGATGGGGTTGGCCCCAGGCGAGTTATGCCTTCTGGGGCATGTCTTTGCTGCACCTGATGGTACTCCTCTTTAGTTAAGTTCAAGCTAAGTCCATCAGCTCCATTTATTGAACACCAACTATATGCCAGGCAGGTGCATGTATTATGCACCAGAAGTATGGTGATAAAAGTAAGAAGCAATTCTGCCTTTTTAAGTCATTCATTCATTTAACCATCATTATTTCCCAGGTACTGTGTTAAGCCCTAGGTGTGCAAGTTTTGGTGAAATTCTTATTCTAGGCAGGCTGATGCATTTATGCCCCACCGATCATAATTCATCCAATGTATAAGTGATTTAATCTGCATGTAAAAAAAGTGCTTTAGGATTATACAGATAAAAGTGACTAATTTTGGATCAGGAGATACAAGGAAAGCTTGATAACATATCTGAGCTAGATTAGCAGAACAAAGGAGAAAGGTAAGTCTGGCAGGCTCTGGGGATGGGTGGTGAGTTGTTTGGGCGGGGAGAGCGCCCAGGGGCAGATGGTGGGAACCAGAGCATGGGTAGGAGGCCAAGCTTGAAGACCAGTTGCTTTGGTACCTTGGAAGGGAAATCCTTGCCTGGGACATGGGTCCATGCTATTCACTCATCTGCTGGTTTCCTTCTTGGGTCTCTGGTCAGCAGCATGTAGCGGCACATCCTGTTTGTGTCCAGCTTTGTTGCTTCTAAATCTGTAAGCTCCCCATGGGTGAGATTTTTCCCAGTTTCCACTCATTTTTCCTTTGCGCCGAGCCTCATTACGGGATGGGTCGTAACCAGGTCCCCCGGCGCTGATGTGGGCCTGGGGTCTCTCATGGAGAGCCTGGCCACAAGCTCTGCTCAGTGAGTGGGGAGCAAATCCAGGATAACCTTGTGCTGAGCATGGCAGAGTCACCTAATGGCCTCTCCATGCGCTGACCTATTAGAAGCCTCTTTATCACAACAGCTTAGTCAGTACCTAAGTGTTTGGTGGAAAGAACTTTGGACAGCTAGTTCTTTGCCTTGTGGTCTGGGACAAGTTACCTTGTCTTTCTTTTCTTTTTTTTTTTTTTTTAAAGATTTTTATTTATTTATTTATTTGACAAAGAAAGAGAGAGAAAGAGAGAGAGAGAGAGAGATCACAAGTAGGCAGAGAGGCAGGCAGAGAAAAAGGGAAAAGCAGGCTTCCTGCTGAGCAGAGAGCCTGATGCGGGGCTCAATCCCAGGACCCTGAGACCATGACCTGAGCCAACGGCAGAGGCTTAACCCTCTGAGCCACCCAGGCGCCCCTCACCTTGTCTTTCTGGACCTCTGTTGCCACACCTGTTGAAGGGGATACGAGTAACTCTTTCTTGCTCCATGAGAAGCATCGAAGGGGCTCCAGAGGTGGCTGGTTGGAAGAGCGTGGGCACAAGGCAAAAGAGTGTGGGAGCATTTTCAGGGCAAGTGAGTGATGGTCTCTGACCATGGTTTATCCCTTAGTCTTTTCCTCCTTTGGAGTTTTTGAGAGGCTCCATTAAACCACTGGCCCAGCTAATCAGAGCTGCTTGGTGGGGTGGGGGGTGGCTCTGTGTTCACCATCTGCCCAGAATAATTCCCTCCAACCTTTAAAGTGCTCAGAAAACACAAAGTTTGTCTTGGCTGTAATGGGCCAGACCTAAGGAAGTGATCTGGGTCAAAAAGCTTTTACACAATTGTAAGTAATGGAACGTACTGAACCCGGTTGAACCTCATTAAAATGCCGTCTCGGGCTGAGTGTTTATGTTTCATGCTCCTGATGTTTGAATGTTTAAATTCACGTGAAAATCATAAGCACCGAGATGAAATAGCTGGCAGGTTTTGGGCCACTAGTTCAAGACGGAGCGTACTTGATGGTGACAGCGGTGTTGATGGAGCACAGGGACCCTGAAGCGCGTGGAGGCCCAGCTTGCCCGTGCCCCGAGCTGCCTGCTCTGCAGTCCAGCCATCAGCACAGTTTGCCTTCCCTCAGGGGCCCCGGGAGTTTGTGCTTGACACACACCTGGTTGATCTATGACATGAGAAGGACAGAGCCTGTGGGATTTGGGAGAGGCCAGCAAAGAGCAAAGTTTAGTGGTTTGTTGGGGAAATTGAATGAAAAAGGGAAAAAAAAGAAGGGTGTCCAGGAAAGAAACAAGACAATGCGTCTGAAAAATTGGAAACAGATTTCGTGACTACCTCACAGTAGGAGAAGCCTCAAAGAAATTCGGGCTCAGTCACTCATTCCGTTCACGAAACAATAGATGTATTCATTGTCTACTGTGCGCGAGGGTCCTGGGTTAGTAGGTTCTGGGACAAAATCCCCGACTTCAGATGATGCGACTATTTAAAATGATAGCGGGAGCCTGGGTGGCTCAGTGGGTTAAAGCCTCTGCCTTCAGCTCAGGTCATGATCCCAGGATCCTGGGATGGAGTCCCGAATCCGGCTCTCTGCTCAGCAGGGAGCCTGCTTCCCCCCTCTCTCTCTGCCTGCTTGTGATCTCTCTCTCTGTCAAATAAATAAATAAAATCTTTAAAAAAAATAAAATGATAGTTATGGAACCTAGGTAACAACACGGAAAATGCATATGGTAGGGATTTGGCAGAAAAGGCAAGGGCCGAGTGTGTACAGTGTGATGACAACTGGCTTAGAAAAACCCAGATACAGAGGAGGAGGAAGTGAGAGGAAACCCGGGAACTAGGCAATGATTGTGTTAGGATCGTGGGGTTAGGCTCACTGGCCTCTAGTCTCTAACTTTCTGTGCTGTAGTTGTATCCATTCATAAATATATATATATATATTTTTTTTTTAAATAAGAAGGGCTGTCACCAGACAAGCTGAGCCTCCCACGTGAACTGCCTGTCCAGCCAGCCTTCCAGAAGAACTTCACAGCAGACAAGCCCATCCTTTTTGCACCAGCCCGGCTGCTGGCATTCTCCAGGTGCTGGGCCCTCTGCTTGGCGTCTGAATCAGAGATGTTAAAGCTTGGGAGGTGCCCGGATAGGTCAAAGGGCACCCCTGTTCTCCGTGACTGCAAACCCAGCAGCTCGCCGGTGGAAACGGAGAGGCCCCCGACCCAGCACAACCCGGGCGCTGGTATTTTCCCTGACTCTCGGGGCCGGGCGCTTGTCCATCTGGGGCACGAGATGAAGGAGTTGGCCAGATGCCTGCCTTGGGAATGGATGGGCCAGGCTTCGCATGCCAAGTCCAGACCAGGCCCTCGCAGCAGTGCCTGCTTCCCCTGGAGAGAGTGAAGGTTCTGTCTGCCCCTCCAAATAGGCCTGCTTGGGGCACAACTCTGGGATGTGGCTTTGGAATCAGACAGACCCAAATTTTTAAAAACTTTACAGATATTTAATTGAAGAACTACATGCACATGAATAAAGAAAGAAAATGGTACAGAAGGGCTGATAGTTAAAACCAGATTTCCGTTCCATTCTTTGGATTGAGCCTTGCCTCTCGGAGGCCATGGCTTTTAACTGCTTCAGTTTTGGGTTCTGCCGCTTTACCTTCTGATCTCTAAGGAAGACTCGAATACTGCCGTGTTCCGGGACCCTCCGGGATCATTGTCTGTTGTCTCCCTGCTCTGATAACGCAGAGGTTTCGCTCATGTGTACAGTTGGGGAGACATGGAAAAGCACCCTCCAGACCTTCCAAAACGGACTTGCCTTCCAGCTGTGGGGAGCATGGGCAGCAGATGGCCCCCAGCTGCTGGCTCCTGCTGGGTCAGCCTCGGAGGGCCCGAGAGCCACCTGGCCCCAGCTCACACCCTCTGTGGGGCAGCCTGAGCCCAGCGACTGACACACAGAGGGAATAAGGCCCTTTCCCCGCACCGTGGGGGCTCTCACGGGAAATACTCGCTCCAGGCCAGCTTGGTTGGGTCTGCGTCACAGCTGACTTCTCTCCCTGCCCGATTTTTTCTTTCCCTTCTTTTCAGGGTGTCCCTCCTAGTAAAGCTCATGCACCCAGGTCCCGTCTCAGCGTCTGCTTCCAGGGAACCCACCCCGCCAGTCACCCTTGTCCCTTTTGCGGTTTTTCGGCGTCTATCAATCTGTACCGTGTCAGCCCGATTGAGAAAGAGCTACATTCCCCCGCATTCCCTCTCCGTGGTGGTTCCAAGTCAGGGTGAACCACGAGCGACGTTGATGCAAAAGTCGGACGGCAGAAATGAAGCAGTAGTCGTTTTTGTTTGCTGAAGGTTGGCATGGGGCCAGGTGCTGCTGGAGCTGGCAGGGGGCCTCCGCTGGGCGGCTCACCTTGCTGGCCGGCTGCCCAGGGCTCCTCCAGCTCCTTCTCATTCTCCTCCTTCAGCTCCTCCGTGTCCTGGGCCAGGTGCACGGGCAGCTCCATGCAGGGGCACCTGCTTCCCCAGGAGCTCAGCCACATCATAGAGACCAGAGGCTCAGGGACCGATGGGGGTTTCTGGTGGCCCTTGTGGGCTCCAGCTGGTTTTTCCTTTTCCCTCACTTCCATCTTTTCCTCTCAACTGCCGGTACTGCTGACCTCAGGCCCAACACCAGACACAGAGGCCGGGAGCTCACGCATACCGTTGAAGCAGCTCCTGAAACTGCATGAGGTCTATCCCCCTGATGACTCCTTTTTTCTTGAATTCTAACTGATGCAGTCACTACTCCTAGTTCCTTTCTTTTTCTTTTAAGATTTAAAAAAAAAATATTTTATTTATTTGAGAGTCAGAGAGCATGAGAGTGGGGAGGGTTAGAGGGAGAAGCAGACTCTCCGCTGAGCAGGAAGCCCGATATGGGACTCGATTCCAAGACTCCAGGATCATGACCTGAGCCGAAGGCAGTTGCTTAACCAACTGAGCCATCCAGGCGCCCCTTTTAAGATTTTATTCATTTACCTGTGTGGGAGAGCAAGAGCACAAGCAGGGGGCAGCAGGCAGAAGGAGAAGCAGACTCCCCGCTGAGCAGGGAGCCTGATGTGGGGTGAGACTCCAGGAGGCTGGGATCATGACCTGAGCCAAAGGCAGACGTTTAAGCCACTGAGCCACCCAGGCATCCCCCGAGTTCCTCTCTTGATGACTCTATTTCATCCACTCTCAGCTGTACCTGACTCCTTACCCCATAAGGTAAGATCTTAGCATCATCGTCTCCTCTACCCCCCACCCAACCTCTTCTCTCCGTTGATATTTTTACTGAATTATAATTGACATACACGATTGTATTAGTTTCAGGGATACAAGGTAGTGATTTGATATTTCTGCACATTACGAAATGATCCCCAGAAGAGGTCTGGTTACCATCTGTCATGGTACAGGGTAGCGGCCGTGTTACTGCCTGTTCTATTCCCTGTGCTGTACTTTTCCTTTCTGTGATTTCTCTATTTTATAACTGGAAGTTCATTCTTAATTCTTTTCACCCGTTTCACCCGTCACCCCTAAACCCCCTCCCCTCTGGCAACCACTAGTTTGCTTTCTGTATTTATGAGTCTACTTTTGTTTTGTTTTGTTTGTTCATTTGTTTGGTTTTTAGATTTCACATAAAGTGAAAGCATATGGTATTTGTCTTTCTCTGTCTGCTTTACTTCTCTTCGTGTAATAGCCTCTAGGTCCATCCGTGTTGTCACAAATGGCAAGATTTCATTCCTTTTTACGGTTAATATGCCTTCTGTAGCAATACCACAACTACTCTAGCCATACACCTACTGATGGACACTTAGGTTGCTAAGTGCTTTTCTGAGTTATTTTTTAATTTCTACATTGTCAAGTGTGGTCACATTATGACCTGTCCTAAAATCATAGTGAAATTTTCCCTTCTTTGTTCAGAGTCCATTTTAAAAGTTGAAGACCAATGACTAGCAATGGGAGTAGTGCATTTTGTGTGGATAAACATCACAGGGTCTGGTGATGGTCTGTGATCGTATTTCTTTCCCTGAATGTTCAAGGGAAGACACCTGCGTCACTCAAACACAATGTTCTTGGCCCAGAGACCAAATAGATGTTCCATGTGCCATCATTTGCTCAAATTCATCTTACCTCTTTTGTTGTTTCATTTTTGGACCATGACTTTCTTGATTAGTGAGTTGCTTTTCCCAGAATTTTTGATTACTTTCTTGTTTCTGTTTGGGCAAAGAAAACTAAGTCTTTGCCCTCCTGTCCCAAATATTATCTAGCTTTTTACTCATTTTATGTGTTTCTGGGACTCTATTATATTCTTCTTAAAGGCTTTTTCCTTGGGACCCATTGATTTTATTGGACACCAATTTCTTTCAAGGCAGCTGTCATTCTAGGATTTTTTTCCTCCATTGGACTCTGGTTAATTGCACCATTTCCTGCATTTTCACCTCATCTTTATGTTCCTTTGATGGTCATTCCAGCTTTGTTGGAGTACATTCTTATTTCTCGCATCTACAGAGAATGCCCTAGAAGGAAATATCAAGTCCTTCCTTGAAGATTCGGCTGTGCGACTCGGACAAGTCCCTAACCAACTTGCGCATCAGTCTCCTCAACTACAACTCGGGGATTATGTCACCCACGTCATGGAATCGCTGTGAGGATCACATGTGATAACATTGGTCGAGTACCTGGTCTTTGGTGCTGAGCAAATTTTGGCTTATCTCCCTAAGTAAGTTACCTTTAGATCTTACGGTACTCTCCTTGCCTATGGAAGAAAGTCCAAACTCTTTAGCATAGCCCAAGGCCCTCCATAATTGAATTCCAATTGACCTTTTCAAATTGATGGCCTATTACTCCCTTCACATACCTTGTGCCCTGTCCAACTCTTCTCTAACACACCTGTGTCTTCTAGCCATCAGTCCTGGACTCTGCTCCCTCTGTCTGGAAAGCCTTTCTGAACTTAGCTTCTATGTATGCAAACCCATTTCCCTTTTCAAGTGCTCCCTCTGCCATCATCATCCTTCTCTGATCTCTAGCTATATGCGGTCCCACTCTCTCCTCTGGCTTTTACCCCTTCCCACTGGCTATGAGAGTTGTTGTGGTCACACACTTGGCAGGCTGCCTAGGGATGTACCAAACTCTTTCAATTTTTCTCTGCAGCTGGGGCAGCCACAGTCTTGAATGGTCCTCTTTTTTTTCAGGCTGGGCAGAGTCCAGGATGCCTCTAGGCAACGTTTTCAGAGAGCCAGAAAGTACTGCTTCCTTCCTCTCTCCTGCCAGTGGTGGCTTCCCTCCCCCACAAACAGCCCCTCCCCACCCCCACCCCACGGAAGGCAAACCTTAATTTTAGGGCAGCCACCTTTTTGCTGAGGTCTGATGGCTGTAGGAAAGTGCTCTGCCATCAGGTATCCCTTCCGGTAGGATTTAGTTAAGGGGACAAAGTACACATGCCTCTGGGAGGCACACATTGAGTATAATTTAGTGACATTAGCATTCACTCACTCACTCCCGTGTATTAGATGACTCTGGTGTGCCAGGCACTGTGGAGGGCTTGGGCACACAGAGAGAAAAGACATAATCCCTGCCCACCAAGAAATCACAACGATCTTAGTTTAAGATCACTTTCCAACCACGAGGTCTAGCTAACCGCAGGACATTGAAGCATTTGAGGGTGAGTAGAGGGTTGGGTATATGGGTTGGGATGGTGCAAGAGGAGAGTCTGAAGGTCCTGGTTGGTGGGGGGGGGGGTTCCTGGATGGAAGAGGATCCACAGAGTAGTGAGGTGCCTGAGACAGATTCTTCTCTACATCACAGCTTAGCCCTAGGGGATAATGGGGGCTGATGGGTCACCAAGTGAGGCAAGAGGTTGCGGAGAGGGTGGAAGGGAGGGTGATGCAGCCTCTGAGTACAGGGTTCTACCTACCCCATTCATGCTCCATACTCTCTCCTGACATGGGTAAGGCCTCCTCCTCCCCTCCACCCACCCCCCGCCCCGGAGGAGGGCAGCTCTTGTCACAGTACCTGTGAGGGAACCACAGAGAAAGTGGCTGTGGCTGAAAGTGCCTCAGCTCACCCGGCTGTGTTTTCAGCCATTTCTGTTCATTTGCAGGATAAGCATGGGATGCACAGGACAAGAAGGATGGTCCAAGCTGGTGTTCATCCTGGTCCAGACCCAGTCAGTCTGACTTGCACTGATGCCCAGGGCGGCCAGCACTGGATGTGCAGAGGCTTGGGGCTGTGTGTTTCTGAGCAGACATTGCAGCCTATGAAAGGCTGAATTCCGTCCGGTGGTCACATCCCGCACGGGCTGCCCTGCGGCACACAAAGCTCCTTTTGTAGCCAGTGGGACCGAGGGAAGGGGGAAGCTGAGTTCTTAATGTGACCAACCAACTTCCAGCTTACATCAGTCAATTTCTCCCTGAACCTTTCCAAAACAAAGCTTTGCTAATGCGGAGCTCTGGGAGCTCTGGGAGCTGCCTGAGCCCTGGCACAGTCCTCAGGCCCAGCTTCTCCTCACCCTTGGCCAGAGTTAGCGCTGGTGAAAACGACGAGGACTCAGGCTCTGGGAAACCTGGTGTGCAAGTTGGTTAAGTAACCACCCACAGGTCATGCGGCCAGTAAACCTGTAGCAGAGCTGACTTGAATCCAGATCCGTGAAAGCCTTCTCGTTGGGCTTTTGTGCTCTCTGCCCTATCCCTGAGGAAGGCTCTCCAGGAAGTCCACCTATATAGTCAAAGACTGCAGGTTCTTGTGGCTAGAAGGGTCCCAAGGGATGGCCAGTCCAACCCTTTTATTTCATGGGGGGCCAGGGGCTTTGGGATCTCTGTTATCTACAGAGATAGTGATTGGGATGGGGCTCAACTCCAGGTCTCCCCACTCCGTATCAGAAGATCTTTTTGCTGACATTACGCATGACTTTTCTTCGGGAGACGTGCATGCTTCAAGAGGGCAAAATTCCCTTGACTCTAAAGAACCAACAGATGATGGTGGCACCAAATGAAGTGACCTATAGGCCAGGGGCGTCCTGGTTCTTTTTTTTTTTTTTTTTTAATATTTTATTTATCTATTTGACAGATCACAAGTAGAGAGGCAGGCATAGAGAGAGAGGGGGAAGCAGGCTCCCTGCCAAGCAGAGAGCCCGATGCGGGGCTTGATCCCGGGACCCTGAGATCATGACCTGAGCCGAAGGCAGAGGCTTTAACCCACTGAGCCACCCAGGCGCCCCTTTGCCACATCATTCTACAGACCACTGTCTGGAATCAGGGAAGTGTTGGGGTAATTCCTACTGGAGCCCCAAAGTCTTGAGAACCAGGGGAGCCATGGTTGGAAGGCCCCATCCAAGGGCAGGAGAAAACCAGTGTTCCAGATCAAACTGGCAGGGAAAAAAGGGATAAATTCCTCTTTTCTCCACTTTTTGCTCTATTCAGGCCCTCAATGGATTGTGTGATGCCCACCCACACCGGAGAGAGCAATCTATTTCACTGAATTCACCAATTTCCCTGCTAATCTCCTGCAGGCACACTCTCACAGGTACATCCGAAATCATGGTTTACCCGCCATCTGCCCACCCCACCCCCCGCCTAGTCAGTTGACACAGGTAGTTAACTATCACAATGTCCTTGCTTTGCACCTGGTTCGTAAGTCTGCTTTTCTTCTTCAATTTGAAAAGGAATCAACTTCAGTTCCTCATTCCCATCATACCCTCCACACAATCCGAGGGCTTCCCAGTGCTGCAAGGCCTACCTGGTTGGAAGCAAAACCATGGAGCTCACTTACGGCACAATTACAGCTGCAAATGGCCATTGGGAAGTTGGATGTCGCTGGTGGTTCTGTGGCTGTGACACTGAGCCTTTAACAGGCTGCAATGTCTGCTCAGAAACACACAGCCCCGAGCCTCTGCACGTCCGGTGCTGGCCGCCCTGGGCAAGGTCTTTATGCGCATTGGATGAGGGCCTGTAGCCAAATAGTTTAGAAGATAGTCAGTGGAGCCAGATGAAGACCTGGGTTCAAATCTTGGCTCTGCCATGGTTTACAGGCCCTGTGACCTGTGGACCATTATGTAACCAACCTGTCTGCCAGTTTCCCCATCTGTAAAATGGGGATACTATTAGGGTTGGTTGGGAGGGTTAAATGAATTCACCCATGAGATGTACCTGGAACACTGGCACATAGTAAATGTTCTATAGGGGGTAGTTGTTATGATTATTACTGGAGGAATAAGTCAACACCATAAACATTGAGTGCCCGAGTGAGATTTGTGGATGCCAGGAGCATTGGAAGATACAGAGTTAATAAAAACAAGACACGGGTCCTGCTCTTGATGGGTTTTTGTTCTACAAGAAGATACTAGAAGATACTCATGTGAAAAGGGAGGCATGACACTCAAGTGAGGAGGATAAAGAAACCTGTGTTTTGAGAGGGGGTGTGGGATCCCAGAAGGGGAGGAGCAGAATCAGGCCAGGACCTGAGCTCTCTGAGCTCTCGGAGATGGGAAAATCACCTTGAATAATTTGGGGCAGTTGGAAAGGAAAGTTTTTTTCAGGTTAGAGACCTGATATGTGTGTGTGTGTGTGTGTGTGCGCGCGCGCGCATGTGTGTACCCACTCACAAAAAGAAAAGCCAATTTTTTTTTTTTTTTTTAAAGAAAAGAGAGAAAGGAACTTTTCCTCCACCTCCCTGTAACCTCATTCCACTAGGCGGCTTCATGAATTCATTAACACATCAGCTATGGTAACTCCGTTTTAGCACAATCCCAGCTCCCAGGGTGCGTGGGGGAATTCTGAGAAGCCAGCTTTGCCTGTCGGAGGGAGAGGGAGCTGAGCAGAGATCTCCAGGTCAGAGTAGAGCGGGTGCCTTATCCCTCCAGCAGCCGACTGGGGCCCAGCCTCCTGGCACCAGGAAGAGTAGGGCTCAGGGGTCATTCACATGGAAAATGACTTATGCATTGATTTCTAAAGCAAGATTTCTTGAAAAATAACAGAAAAAGAAAGGAAGACGTCAACCTGATTTAGAATCTCTTCACTCAGTTATTTTGAGCCTGTGTAACAAGACCTCAATTATTTGGAACCCCAGAGGGATACATTGTTCTGAAGGGTTAAAACTTGGGTGCCCAAACTCAAATTTAAATCATTTTGATGGGTTTTAAAAAATGTGTGCATGTTTTTTCGCTTTGTTTAATGAAATATCCGGAGCATGACTTGGGGTGCCTACGGTAGGGCTCCGCTGCCCTTATGATCTTGTACAGGATCAGGCTTGAGGCAAACTCAGCAGGCCCAGATTACTATGTATTTTGATTTTTATTGAAAAAACAAAACAAAACAACGACAAAACAAATCCCACCAAATACTGGAATTCTAGATTCAGTTCTGGCATATAAAAAGCTTAGAGGCTGTCATTCCTGTCCTTCTAAGAAGAAAAAACACAAAATGAAAAAGCAACAACTTTTCTCAAACTCTTCAGAGAGTGGGGCTTGCAGAGCATATCAGAACCTTGAAATCTGGAGAGACAGGTGAAGGCCGGAGCGCACGGCCGGCACTGGCTTACCTGGAGCAGATGCTGCTAGAGTCTAACTAGTGGGTCCCTCAGCCTGGACCCCAGGGTCATGTCTTTTAAACTTTCTGATCACCTCCTGTTTTCTCTTCTCATCCTTTCCAGGCTTAGCTATGCTCTGTGGCAAGCTTTATATCTATTCTTGCTGTAGGTAAGGTAGTTTAGCAAGTGGGGTGATGGGTTGCAGGGAGCAGCAGACAGACAAACAGATGGACAAAGGCAGAGGAAAGGCTCAAGTCTGGGCCTTGGTGAGTAAGTAAGGGCTCAGTTTCTGATCATCTCTCAGCTTTTGATGGTTCAATAGTATGATATTATCCGTTCGGACAAAGGTGACCAGTACTAGGAAAGCACCATTCCATGGAAATATGGTGGAGACATACCTGTAATTTAAAAATTTCTAGAGGTAATATATTAAAAAGTAAAAAGAACAGATTAACCCAATATTTCAACAGGTACTCAATATAAAAGTTATTAATGCAATACCTAACTTTTTTTTTTTAAGTCAAAATGCAGTGTGGACTTCTCAGTTGGTACTGGCCACGTTTCAAGGGCTTAGTAGCCACATGTTTGGGCCAGCACAGCTCCAGGGGATTGTATGAAACTGGAGTTAGGTTTGGCTGCTAATGGCAAAAGTGACCGAAACAACACAGAAATACATTTCTCTTACATAAATGTTCAGGTGAGCATGAAGGGCTGTGTGATAAGGCTCCTTTCTTGTGGCTTCTGTCTTATATCTTGTTGTCCCACCTTGCATGGCTTCTTTCCCAAATTCCTCAACAGTCCAAGATGACTGCTTCCGCTCCAGCCAATGCATCCATATTCCAGCCAGCAGTAAGGGGAAAAGGAAGAAGAAACCCTCTGTTAATGATACTCTAAGCAGTTCCACACATATTACCTTTCCTTCCATGTCTTTGACAAGAATTTAGTTGGAGGACGCTACCTCGCTGCAAAGGAGCCTGGGAAATGTGGCCTAGATTTTAAGTAACCATGGGACCAGCTAAAATTTGAGGGTTCTGTGAGTAAGGAAGGAAAAGAGAGCATATATTGCAAACCAACTGGTAGTGTTGGTCTCAGACCAATTTACACGAAAGAAATGCAGATTAAAATGGTAAACCAGAATGCCAATTTATTAACAGTTGATGGGACTGTAATTGCCAGCTAGATGGGAGTGCCTGGGTCAGCTGATGGTTGCAAACTCTTCCCAGTAAGATAATCTAAACGGTTGGAAGATTAATGGATCAGGCTCTCATGCTCTGATGGACCCCTTTCCATTTAAGGACATACCACCCTGCCAAGACCCCTGAAACATTCCTTCAGCCATGGGGGAGCCCTCTCTCTCTGGGAAGGCACCAGAGACCCTTGGACAAACTCCTGCCTTCAACGGTCCTTTATCTGAGTTCTGTCCTTTCCTCATCGTAGCTTTACGCAGCACAACTCTGCTTACATTTGTTACATTTTAGACTTTGAGAGGGCAAGATTTTGAAGACACACGAGCCCCCTGTTGTAGACTTTGGAGATAACGACCATCTCATCAGCAGCACTCAGTCACTCGAATTTATTGAGCACATATTGTGTGCCAGGTGTTATATTATGCTGAGAGTGAATAAGAACCTGGCTTCTATTCTTAAGAGGTGATCACGATGTCTAAAGAATTGGGAAGGTAATGATGGGCAGGGTTAAAAAACGAGTAGGTGTTCACTGAGCAAGAAGAACGAAAAGTCATCCAGGGTAGAAGGGACGGCATGTGCAAGGGTTTATAGACATCAAAGAACACGACACATGGGAGCAGGACATGGGTGGGTGGGATTTGAGGGGGAGGAGCTGCGGGCAGGATGCTTCCGGGGCCACTGGGGTGGTCTCCTCAACATCCATTCCCTCTTGGTAACTACCTGATTTTCCTTTGGATGTGCACCCTCCCTACACTTCCCACACACTTCTGAGGAAGTAGACTCCACCCTGCACCTCGGGTGAGGTGAATAGTCCAGGATGGACTGATCCGCAAAATCTCTTCTTGCCTAAGGGACAGCAGGTGACCCAATTCTAACTCCAGAGCCTGGAGAGGACTTTGCTGGCAGCTTCAGAGAGCCCAAGGATGAGCTCTTTCTCCGTCTCCTTCTACATGGCCTGGAGTGCGGGTATGATGCCAGGAATTGTTGCAGCCATTTTGTCACCATGAGAGAAGCCTGCCAAAGGATGAAGAAGGCAGTGCCATGGAGGACAGAGGGAACATCCTGAGAAACAGGGGCTCTGATGACATTGTTGAAGCATTGAGCCAAAATTACCCTGAAGCCTGTTCTTCTACCCCAAGGCTTTTAGCAGGTTTGGGCCACAGTGTGAGAGACGTAGGGGCTTAGCCTTTATCCTGGGGGCCAGAGGTATCTGTAAATAAAATAAAGAAAATCTGTAGAAGATTTTCTTTTTTTAAATTTATTTATTTGACCAAGAGAGAGATCACAAGTAGGCGGAGAGGCAGGCAGAGAGATGGGGAAGCAGGCTCCCCACCGAGCAGGGAGCCCAACGCGGGGCTCGATCCCAGGACCCTGAGATCATGACCCGAGCCAAAGGCAGAGGTTTAACCCTCTGAGCCACCCAGGCGCTCAAAGAAGATTTTCTTTGTTCTTTTTGTTTCTTTGATTTTCTCTTTTCTTTCTCCCTTTCTCCCTTCCTTCCTCTTTCTTCCTCTTCCCCCCCTCCCCCCTCCCCTCCCCCTTCCCCCCTCCCCCCTTCTTTCCTTCCTTCCTCCCTCTCTTCCTCCCACTCTTTCTTTCTTATTCCCTTCCTCTTTCTTTCTCGGACATTGCATGCTTTTTAAAGACTCACATGGGCAGCTATTACCCCAAAGAAAATTCTCTTAGTAAGGAATTCTGAAATGGTTCCTGAAAACTTTATTCCATAGAATTATTTATAAGAGGAAAGAAAATAGTGTTTTTGGTACCGTGTTTTGCTTCTTTAACACCTCCATTTGGTCATTCCTTTCAGGCGCTAATCTCCTTCTGCTTTGCAGTCTCTGTTTTCCTTTCTTCCACCTGCCAACCGCAGCGGCCTGTGTGTCCCTATGACCGTAACTGCACTTTGGTTTCTGGCCCTCCTACAGTTGCTTTGGCTGACTCTCTTCCCAGGGAAGGCTTTCAAGCAGGGCGTGAGCTGACTGACCCACATGCTAGGACATTGCCTTGGGGTGCCGGGTGCAGAGCCTGGACCAAGGTCAGAAATGAGGACCTGAGCTGAGAGAAGAGAAGAGGGTCAAGTTTGAGGGCCACTCCAGGGACAGAAGCCAGGCTGGCTGGAGCAGAGGCCGTGAGGACTGGGGTAGGCTTCAGGAAGCCGCAGACTTATCACCTGACGACAGGAAGGGACACACTCTCCTCCCTCCTCCTGCCTCCATCAGCGTCCCCCGGTGAAATCACCACCACCGCCAGACTCTTCATTCTCCTCTCTTGTAGGCTTCCTGGCCTCTGATTACAGTTCCTTAGGGGCACACCTGTCCTCTTCCCATCATGCCTCATCATCGTCCCCCCTCCGGGATGGGGCACACAGTTGGCACTTGGTTCGTGCTGAGTTGGATTGAGTCGATAGCATACCGGTTCTCGCTGAGCCAGGTGTTAGCTGCGCCCTCCTCCTGCCCCAGGGCTGAGTCATCTCTTTCATAAGTCGCCTTCAAAAGCTGCAGCCACGGTACCCGGCTTCCTTGTTGTTGGCAAGTGTTGGCAGCCCGTATGCCAGAACGCCAGGGAGGCAGCCACTAGGAACGCGCTGGGCCGCAGAGAGCAAGCCAAGTAATCAGGCCTCGTATACATTTACAAGAGGAGTGTGTGTGCTCCCCGGGAGATCTGTAACAACACCCCCTTTCCAGGAAGCAGAAGCCAGGCCTCCTTCCTTTCTCTTTTCTCACCTGTCCTGTCTTGTGGCCAGAAGCACATTCATGGGATTTCCGTGTTTCTAAAATAAATCAGTTTCACGACCATACTCTCTCAAGCTCTCCATTTTGCTCCCCGGGAGCCTTAACACCTTACCATCCTACTGGGCCTCCAACGCTGGGGTTCCACTTCACAAAATGTTAACACTTGAGCTCCCTTCTGGAGAGGGATCTCAGGTTTCCTGAGAACTGTCTCCCCCTGACCATCCCTCGCTGTCAATAATTTATCCCATAGAATGGTGACTGTCTTTGGGGTTGGTCACAGGCGGTACGGCCTTTGAGGGAACAATACTAACCTTTTACAACTTTGTGGGGCACCCCTCCTTATGCCCTTTTTATGGACCTCCACACGGTTCTTGAGATGTGCCTTCTTCCTCCAACCCCCAAGTTTTCCTCCTTGTCTCTCCAAGATTCCAGCTCTTCCCCTGCCTGGTCTGCCTCGTTATGGAAACTCCTGGTCCTGCTAGCCCGCACTTCTGAGCAGGGCTCTGAAATTCAGCTCTCATCTGCCCCACTGTTATGTTGTTTTCCCTGTCGCTATGGCAGGGATTAAGACTCTAGCCAGGGAAGGGAGGCTGAGGGAAGAAAGTGAGCAGGAAAAGCAGGAGGCTGATGGGAGAGAGCCTGATTGGAGGGTGTCAGAGCAGGAGGAAGCAGAGAGAAATTGGCCGAGCGTGTCAAGGGCGGAAGAGGGATTCCTGTTTTGTTCTATTTTGGTTTTGGTGTTTGAGTTTGGGTTTGTTTCCGGAGATGAGGAGACATACATTTAGTGCTGAATCCTGTCCCTGATGCAGAGTCATAGTTAAAGAAATGATCTCCCTTTGTCCATAATCCAGTGGCAATCTCCAGTCTCCAGATGAAACTGGAAAAACTCTCAAAATAACTTTTAGCTATTCTTAATTCATGTTATGGACAGGCCTGCTGGGTCAGTGTGACTGTGTGACTCAATACGACCCCAAGACCGGGGCTCTGACCTTCAAAGATTCCTGCCCTGGCCCCTTTGCCTCTCTGGGGTCAGACATCCTCAGGACCAAGGGAGATGCCCAAGCAGAGCCAAGGCCCAGGTCCACTTACTTTATTTTATTTATTTATTTATTTTAAAAGAGAGAGTGTGCTTGCATGCACGAGCTGGCAGGGGGTATAGGACAGAGGGAGAGGGAAAGAGAGAATCCAAGCAGACCCTGCACTGAGTATGGAGCCCGACGAAGGGCTTGATCGCACAACGCTGAGATCACGACCTGAGCTGAAATCAAGAGTCAGATGCTTAGAAGACTGAGCCACCCAGGTAGCCCAAGATATATTTTATTTAACAATTTTTTAGCTTGACTAATGCAGTTTAAATATTTATATATATAGTATATGGGTCTTTATTTGAATTCTTGGCCTGGTCCCACAAGCCTATGGGAAAATTGAAGATTTGCCCAGCATGGATACTTCTAGTTCCAGCTGTGCCTCCCAAAGTCTTTTTCTCCTTGTCCCATCTTCCTCTAGCAAATGACTGTGTTCAAAGACTCCAGTGCTATGTGACTCAGTTACTTGGCTTCCCATAGCTCTAGTAAGGGTGGCAGTAATGGAGTAGTACCATTTTGTGTCTCTGTCTATTCTTTCTGGTTGTTTAGCTTTTGAACCCCTTTTCTGTGTTTGGGAAATATCTCTATCCTGTGGACATGTACACACATACACACACACACACACACACACACACACACACACTTTTATGAGCCTTGGTAGGGAACAGAGCTCACATCCCAGTAAAGAGGACAAAAATGCTAGGAACTTGCTATAGCAGATGCCACCAGTCATCTGTGATATCTATTCTCTTCTTTAGTAAGAGACTCCCCAATTTATAGCTGGAGACTTGGCTATCTGGATCAAAGACTACATTCTGCTAGATGTGACCAAATGATCGAGTTTCAATCATTGAAATGTAAGCAAAGTGTTTGATTTCCAGGAAGTGGTTGTAAAGGAAGGGGGTCATTCTTTCTCTTTCCTGATAGCTGAAATGTGGACTTGATGGCAGGTGCTCAAGCAGCCACATTGGTACATAAGGAAGCATGCAGAGGCCCTCCAAGGAGCTTCAGCAGCAATCTTGCACACTTAGCCTTCCAATTTTTTATACAGAGTGAAGTAAATTTCTATTTTGCTTAAACCACAACTATTTTGAGTTTTCCATTATGTGGCATGGAACCCACATGTTCACAAATAATATATTTGTCTTCCCAGCCTCCCTTGCATCTAGGGCACAGCATGTGACCAGGCTCTACCTACGAAAGGCTCTCCGGTCAAGGCAGCCTCAGCAGGGAGCTTGATTTCCTAGAGCAGTGGTTGTACCCAGTGTCCAGGGCTAGCGGTATGGGTGAGGCACCCCACCTCAGTGCTTGGTGAGGGCAGCATGTCGTCACTAGGCAGAATGGCCTATTCTTGGCTGCATGGCTTCAAACTGGGTCTTCCCGCAAATTATCCAATCTCCTGTTAATCAGTTCCCTTTCTGTTGACATCTGTCAGAGCTGGTCAGTAACCCACACCCTCAGCCCCTGTCAAAATACTTTTCAGCAGTAAGAGTTCACCAAGAATGTTGGTTTTTGCCATCAAATGAGTCCACCGATGAGTCTGTAATCTGTTAACTCAGACTCGACATGAGGCATGAGTTTCATTTAAAAGTCAGAATTTTCCAACACACTTGTTTCTAAAGATGCTTCTGATGGGGGCAGAATTAAGTTCTTTTTGAATATTTGGTGTCTCTTGTCACAAGGATATGTGCCATCTGCTAGTTGAAGCCACAGTATTTTGGGAGGATACCAGCAACCGAAATTAAATATGAATTTAATTAAATTTAATCCAAAATTAAATTAGAAGCATATGCCAAGGGCAGTAGCACTTCACTTATCCAGAGGTGATTTATACAGCAACCTCAATTATTTGGAACAGGAAACAGAAAAGGAGCAAAAACCAACGAAACCCAAAACTGATGAAGAAACAAACAACCACCTTCAAAACAAAACATAAAAGAACGCTGGCAGCCAAAATAAATGTCCCAGAACTCATCCCTCAGAGTTTATGCATTTACCCAGAGGCAAGCTGTTTAGACCCTCCTTTAGTTTTACTCTCCGTGTAGATACAACTCCAGAGAAGATTCGGGTGAAGGACTCCCCATTCCAGAGCGGATTTGAAAAAGTCCCTTGGGGGAGGCGGAGGCTGCCCAAGGTTGACATTCTGATAGGAACGAGGTGTTTGCTAGTTTGTAGGAAAGGCAGAAACAAAGGCAGAAGCGGACAGCAGAGCCTCCCAGCCCGTTCATTCCGACAGGAACCACCCCGTGTTATTGTCCATCCACAAGTGCGTGCTGTGGTCTGTGTCCCCCCAAATCCATATGCTAACTCCTAGTCCCCGAGGTGATGGTATTAGGAGGTAGGGTCTTGGGGGGGGGGGTTAGGTCATTTTTGTCTCAAAAATGAGACAAGCGCCCTTACCAAAGAGGCCCCAGAGAGATTCCTAGACCTGCCACCGTGTGAGGCTATAATGAGTCTGCAACACGGACGAGAACCCTCTCCCGACCATGCTGGCACCCTGACCTTGGACTTCCGGCCTCCAGAGTGGTGAGAACTAAGTTTCTGCTTTTATACATCCCCCAGGCTGTAGTATTTTGTTGTGGCAGCCCAAAGAGCCCCAGAGCACTACGGGGCCCGCAAAGGGAGCCAGTATCTAGTGGCAGTGAAGATGTGGACATTGGGGGGTTCCCCCACTGCTGGTGGGAGAATAACCACTTAGGAAACTGGCTTGGCAGCACCTTGTAAAACCCAGCATGTGCAGAATTCTTGACCCAGCCTTTCCTCTCCTGCATACAGATGGTCCCAACTTACAAGAGTTCAGCTTACGAAAGTTCGACTTAACGATGGTTTGAAAGCCATATGCATTCTGTAGAAATCGTACTTTGAAAAAAAAAAATTGTAGTTTAAATTTTGAACTGTGATTTTTTTTTTTTCTGGGCTAGCCCGTGGCACGACACTCTCTCCTGACATTGGGCATAGGCAGCCAGCAGCAGCTCTATAGCAAGCCATGCAGTCTCAAGGATAAAAGACCGATACATTAACAACGGTTCAGTTTTTTGACTTTCGGTATACGATTCAAAAAATCAATATATTGAAGGCTAAGCTATGATGTTGGATAAGTTAGGTGTATTCAATGCATTTTTAATTTATGATATTTTCAACTTATGATGATGGGTTTGTCAGCACATAACCCCATTGTAAGTTGAGGAAGACCTGTGCATAGAAAGAACCCTTGCCCATGGTCATGGAAGACATGAGCCAGAAAGTGCATGGCAGCGCTGTCCAAAATAGTATTCAAAATCCCTCAGACACCCACCCAACAGTAGAATGCACAAATGCACTGTGGTATGGTCTGCAACGGAATATTATATATATACTCTCTCTATATATAATCTCTCTATATATCCTCTATATATAGAGAAAATCAACAAATTACAGCCACACCTAGCAACATGCATGAAACTAAAAAACACAACATTCAACAGAAGGAGCTACTCACAGCAAAATACACAAGTCAGGTTCGAGTTATGTGAAGTTCAAGAACCAGCAAAACAAATTCTACTGTTTGAGGCTATAGGGACATGTGGTAAAACAAAGAAAAGCAAGGACAGGATTAATGTCTGAATTAGTTACCTCTGATATGGAAAGAGGGGGCTGAGTATAGTGTAGTATTATCGTGCTGTAGTGATACTCTTTTTCTTATCCGGGTGGTGGGTCTATTGGTAGCTACTTGGTTTATATTCTTTATACTGTATATACATGTTTTACTCATATATATGATCTATCCCACCAACAATTTTTTTTTAAAAGAAGGAAGAAACAAAAGCAAGAGTCAGGTTTTGTCCAATTTTCTCCGTTGAAGACGGCGAGTTGGCATTTAAGAACGTTAGAAACATTTCCACCAGTAACACTTAAAAGGAAAAGAATTTGGGAACCTGGAGGGCTAAGTTTCAGTGATCTGGAAAGTTCATTTATACATGATTGTGGCTCAGCTTCTTCTCTCCATACAATGGAGATTATAGGTAGTGACCTGGAGTCCCATCTGTTTTCCAGTGAATTTCTGAATTGTGCATTGGCTAAAAAAGAAAAATGAGAGGAGTCTTGGTTGAGGCTCCTTGGAGATGGCACAGAGGACTTTCACCAACCAGCTCCAAGCCTGCATTTTGGCCTCCTTCCTTCCCTCTGGCAGCCTCCCCATGGGCATCACCTGGAAGCTGGTTCTAGAATCTCAGGCTCACCTTAAAGCTACTGGATGAGAATCTACTTCAAATGCAGACTGAAGTATGAAAGCAGTGCTCAAGCCTAGACCATGACCAAGGACCAGATACCCAGCTTTTTAGACTTTCAGGAAAACCCACCTTTCAAACAGGCGCAAGGTGGACACTCAGTACTGAACTCCATGTTGCAGTAAATAGTGCACAGAAAAATTTGAATGCACGCATTCATTCAATTAATATTAGCATGAAATTGCCATTCTATAGGTCAAAAATCATTGAATATTGTCAGATTGACATGGTCTGGCTTGGAATATTCATTGAGCTCCTATTATTGGCCAGGCACAATGGGAGTATTAGGGATACAACAGTGGGCCAAGCCAGCCTTGGTGGCTGCCTTCGTAGATCTCACAGTCTACCAAGAGAGACAGCAATTAATTTTTTAAAAATCCACACAAATAACATGAAATCACAATGGTGACAACTGCTACAAGGTAGAGGTCCCTGGTGCATGGATGGCCCAGGAGTTGACATGTTTCTGGCCAGGGGGTGGGGGGTTGTGGCCAGAACTAAAATCTCATGGGTGAGGATGGCGTGGGAGTGTGGGGTTCCAGGCAGAGGGCACAGCAGTGTTAAGGCTTCCTGTCACTGATTCCAGGAAGACAGAGGCTCTGCCCTGAGTGCAGGACCCAGCTGGCCTGGTCTGGATCTCTTCTCTCCCAAAGGACTACCAGAGACGTAGCTGAGTTTATCCTCGGCAGCTCCCCATGCTTTCTGCTTTTCCTGCAGCCTCTGTGTTCATAGAGGCTACTGGGGCTTTCTCTCTCCCATGGGAAGGGATTGGCTGACCATGGTTTAATGACCCTGTAGCCAGATCTAGTCACTTCACATCTGTGGGCCCTGATTTTGATCTTTCTTGTTCGAATAAACATTGATGGTCTTGGGATAGTTCTGTCATTCGTTCCCTGAATGCCCGTGATGAGCTCTCTTGCTGGTAGAACTTTGCATGTGCTGATCCCTCTGCCTGGAACGCCGTAAGACAACCTGTTCGTGTCTCTTCATTCCGAACAACCAGCTTACTCTTGGGCATTGGCAGCACTTGTGCAGGAAGTCCTCTTTATCCCTTACCCCCAGATCTTGTGTCCCTGCAACCCCCCACACATAAGTCAGCCCAAAGACGCATCACCCTTTAGCGCCAAATCTCATTTTCCTCATCAGTCCTCCCAGCTCTGGGTGCAATAAATGCTCAATACTCACTTGTTGAATACAAAACATGAAACACTGTGTTGAACCAGACACACAGCTGCAGCTTCACATTGGGGGTTGGCCTGCTTGGCTTTCTCACCACCATTATTTCCCCCTGTGATACTTGGAGCTGCAGTGGCCACGTTTCAACCAGGAGAGAAAGGCCAATAGAATCAAAGAGACAATAGTACAGACATTGCCGCACCGCAGAACCAGAACTGGTTCTGAAATCACTATTATGTCTGGGCTTCTCTTCATTTAAGGAAGGCGAAAGCCTATTCAGTCCACTGTTACATAGATTTTTCGGTTATTTGCAGCTCATAATGTACCTGAGAAGCTATGTCTCAGTAGCTGCCAGCACTGGTGTTGGAAGAAGGAGAGAATAGAAAGTCTACTGTTTGGCTTGTCAAAGAAGGAAATTAACATTTCTTGAGCATTTTTATGTCCTAAGTTTTTACCCTAGTCGCTACCTATATATGACATTTAACATCACAGTCCGTCAAGGTAGAATTATTCTGCCATCTCCCAGATGAGGCAACAAAGACTCGAGACCTGCGTGACTTGCCTCCAGCACGCAGCCAGTGTGGCAGAGCTGGTATGGGGGGTGGTCTGCTTTCTCTGCTCTGTCCCACCACTGCCTGAAGAGAAGGGGGGTGGGCTCTTAGCAGAGTCCACCAGCTTTTCTTGGGGTGGGCATCCTGGGAGCTTGTCTTAAATCTAAATCTCTCCCCAGTTGACTAGGATCCCTCTAGCTCAGCACCCTTTGTGTCCAGCAGCTATGCTAGCTTCATAAAGGTCAACTGGGTGTAGTTAGATCAGCAGCGATGGCTTTGTGGGTTAGCACTGGCCACTGTCACTGTCACTGCCAGACACACCCTGCAGTCTAATGGACCAGTTCTGGTCGGGGGTGGTGGTCACAAGTGAGGTCTGGGGGCAGGGAGGAGAGGGAAAGGAGAGGAGAATCAAAGTGTTTAATTGGCCCTGGGCCGCTATCCCCTGGGGCCTTGATGAGCCTAAGGTTAGCTCTTTACCTGATTCTTAGGGCCTTAAGGCTGGTCATTGATTCTGAGAGCACCTTCAGCCAGATCAAGTACAGTCTAGTAAGGCTTTGGAAGGGAGCCTGGAGGGCTCCAGAGACAGGCGGCAGCTGGACCACTTGGTCTCTCCTGACCTTGGGATCCAATTGCTGCAGCTGAGAGCCAGGTCCTTCCGAGGTGGGTCTGAGCATTCAGTGTGTGCACTTGTGTGTTGGGGGGGAGGGGCTCCACCCTACCGGCTGACCTAGCCCTGTGGGTTGTTATGGCAACCTCTGTTTGAGCCAATCTCAGATGGTATGGTTGTTTCTGAAGGCAAGCTGATAACTTCCTAGCTGGAAGCGTTGATTTAGGCTGGACTGAGAGACCCTCTAGATAAAGGGACCACCGCATTTCTGGCTTTGACACCTTGGGCTTCCAGAACTCAACTGTAAGAACCAGTATTTGTACTTTTGGCTGGGTACGGAAGTCCCTTTGAGGACCAGCAGGAATAAAACTGTCCCTCCACATTCTGAGTCCGGGCCTGAAGGCAGGCAACAAAGGTCCCCTGATAGGAGGAAGAATGCTTCTGGAACTCCCTTTTGCTGGCTCCTGGCCTCCCTGCTTATGTACTAGATCTGTGTTGACTGCTCTCTTTCCGTGCATATTTTCTGGGAAATAGGATGCAGGTTCTCCTCATGAGGACTAAGCAATAGTTTATGCACATGCTGACCGTTGTGCTAAGCACTCACACACCTCATTTACCCTCACTGTAGCCTCAGAGTGTACAGAGGGGAGCTCAGGCTGCAGAGGAGGGCACTGACGCTCCTTGCTAGGGGAGGCTTGCCAGGGGTCATGGAGCCAGGCGGTGGTAGGGACCTGGAATCGAGCCCAGGTTGTCTGACTGTGGAGCCCTTGCTGGAACCGCTAGCACACTCTCTCAGTTTGAGTCCTGTGAGCAGCCTGGAGGGGGACCAGGCATGTGTATATGGGGAGGTGGATGAACATAAGCCCAGGAAATACAAAGGCGACCCAGGTAAGTGGGGCCTTCCCTTTCGTTGCCATTCTGCATTGCATGCCCTGTGGAGAGAATGTGTAAGAGGCACCCCTCCCAGAATTTAATTATCTGGAATAAATATCAACTTGCTTCCTCAGAAGTTCAAATTTGGTTTAAAATAGCAATGCAGTGAATTCCAGTCTTTTTAGATTTGTAATGCTTCGTTGCTTTTCCTTGTTTCTTTGTTTCTTTTTTCCTCTCTCTTTTTTTTGATTTTGTAAATATCCCTTTGGCAAAAGGACATTTATCTATGATATAAAATTCAATAAAAAAAAGTTTGCTTTGGGTGCCTGAGTGGCCCAGTCGGTTAAGCATCTGACTCTTGACTTTGGCTCAGGTCACGATCTCAGAGCTGAGAGGTCGAGCTCTGTTCTCCGTGTGGAATCTGCTTGAGATTTTCTCTCTCTCTCCCCCGTCCCTCCCCATGCTCATGTGCTTATACTCTCTCTCTAAAATAAATAAATAAATATTTTTTAAAAAGGTTTGCTTTGAAATCTTCAAGGAAACCTCTTAAGATAATGGAGATGCCTAAAGCTGCTGTTACCTAAACTAAATGGAGCATATTACTAGACGTGTCCCCCCTGTGAACATACATCAAGTCGTACACTTACAGTCTGTGAACTTCTATGTTTGTATGTTGAACTCCAATTTAAAAAAATGCACTTAAAGTGTAGAAAAATAAAAGAGTGAGAGCCCTCTCTGGACAGTGTGTAAATTAGAATGAGGATCTGGGCATCTATGATCTCAGTTTTTTGGTGGTGCTGGTGTTGGAATTCTGGGTCTCGTGTGCACCTCTCAGGGCCCCCTAAGGCTTGCCTTCAAGGCCCACCCTTGTGAAGACTTTTCTCATGGAAGCCGGCTGGGGCCCTGTGTACCTGCCCTGTAGCTTTCAGGGCCTCCAAACCAGAGTTTGCACAGAGTTGAGTGCAAAGACCTCTGTGTGTGTGTGTGCACATGCACACACATGTGCAAGACAGAGAGGCAGGCCAGCAATTCTGGAAGCAGTTAGATTGTTTTTATTTGCAGGGCAGCTCAAGCACATGCTAGCTGTGTGACCCTCAGTGAGCTCCTTAACCTTCCTGAAACAGTTTCCTCATTTGCAAAGTGAGGATGGTAATTGGGCCCACATGAGACAATTGTAGAAAGAAGGATCAAGTAGTATAATTCACATAAAAGGCTTAGCTCAGGATCTGGTACATAGTCAACACTAATCAAGAATAAGGTATGGAATCAGCATCTCTGGGAGGGAGACTCAGTCATCCTGTTGTTAACAAACTCTGTAGGTTGTTAACCTACAACCTATAGGCTGTGAGGCTGACACATAGCCAAGTTTAGGATTACACTCTGACCTGGCCTCTGTCCCCACCATGGCTTGTGGAAGATCTAGAATGCTAATCCTCTTCTCTCCCTCTCTCCCAGATTAGAGCAGAGGTCTTCCTTTTGGAAAGGGTGCATGGATACCAAAGGAAAGTCATTTCTTCCTTCCTCCTATAAACATCCACTAAATGTGTGCCAAGCACCGTGTGGGGGAAGGATGGAAAGACGGTCAGGTGTGACTCCTGCCCTTCAGGGGGCTAAGTGATCACAAAGGAAACTGCCTGACAGCAGGCAGTATGGTGAAAAACACTGAGCCCCTGGGTTCTGCTTCTGGTTTTGCTCCATTTGAGTGTCTCTGGGCTGTCATGTTTACATCTAGAAAAGGAAGGGGATGGACTGGATGATTTTTGAAGTCCTTCAATCCCTGAAATTCTATGAATCCTTAAGTGAGTCCCTAAAAATGCTGTATTGTGAAACTCAACACAAAGGAAATATCAACCCAATTAAAAATGGGCGAAAGACATGAATAGGCACCTCACCAAGGAAGATACACAGATAGTAAATAAGCATATGAAAAGATGTTCCACATCACAGATGAGTACGGACTGCAGATTAAAAAAAACAATAAGATACCACTACACACCTATTAGGTCAAAATCCAAAACATCGACGACACCAAATACAGGTGTCATGCAGGACACGGAGCAAAAGGAGCACTCACTTGAATCTGCTGGGAATGCAAAAATGGTACCTCCACTTTGGAAGACAGTTTGGCTGTTTCTTACAAAAGGAAACATAGTCTTACCACACAACCCAGCAACTGTAGTCCTTGGCCTTTGCCCAAGTGGGTTGGAAAATAATGTCCACACAAAAACCTGCATGAGAAATGTTTATATCAGTTTTTGTTCCAAAACTTGGAAGCAACCAAGATGTCCTTCCATAGGTGAATAGATAAATTGTGGTATATCCAGACAACGGAATATTATTCAGTGTTAAAAAGAAGTGAGCTAACAAACCATGACATTGGAGGAAATTTAAATGAATTTTGCTAAGTGAAAGAAACGAATCTGAGAAGGCTATATACTATATGATTCCAACTATATGATATTCTGAAAAGGCAAAATTAAGGCAGTAAAAGAATCTTTGGTTGCCAGGAGTGAGCAGAGAAGAAGAATGAATAAGTGGAACACTGGGAATTTTGAGGGCAGCGAAACTACTCCGGATGATACTATTGGTGGATATATGTCATACATTGGTCCGAATTCAAAGAATATACAACACCAAGAGTAAACCTTAATGTAAACTATGGACTTTGGATAATAATGATGTGTCCCTATAGGTTCATCAATATAATACATGTTCCTTTCTGGTCAGGGTAGGGGCAGAGAGTGTAGTTGACCTTGAACAACCCATGTTGAAACTACATGGATCCACTTGTACATGGGGTTTTTTCTTCTTTTCTCTTCTCTTGTCTTCCTTCCTCTCTCTCTCTTTCTTTCTCTCTTTCAAGATTTTATTCAATTATTTGACAGAGAGAGAGTTCAAGCAGAGGGAGTGGCAGGGAGTGGGAGAAGCAGGCTGCCACTGAGCAGATAGCTTGATGCGGGGCTCGATCCCAAGACCCTGGGATCATGACCCAAGCCGAATGCAGATGCCCAACTGACTGAGCCATGCAGGAGTCCCTATACGTAGATTTTTTTCCCCAATAAATACGGTACTGTCAATATATTTTCTCTTCCTTATGACTTTCTTTTTTTTTTCTTATGACTTTCTTAATAACATTTTCTTTTCCCTAACTTTTATTGTAAGAATACTGTGTATAATACATATAACATATGAAATAGGTGTTAACTGACTGTTTATGTTATCGATAAGCCTTCCAGTCAATAGTAGGATATTAGTAGTTAAGTTTTTGGAGAGTCCAAAGTTATACACAGATTTTCAACTGCACAAGGTTTCAGTGCCTCTGACTCCCAAATTGTTACGGGTCAACTATCAGTGGGAAATCTTTGTACCTTTTTCTCAATTTTTCTGTGAACCTAAAACTGTTCTAAAAAATAAAGTCTATAAAAAATCAAAACTGGGGCACCTGAGTGGCTCAGTGGGTTAAGCTTCTGTCTTCGGCCCAAGTCATGATCTCAGGGTCAGAGGATCAAGCCCCACATTGGGCTCTCTGCTCAGCAGGGAGTCTGCTCCCACCCCCCACCCCTGCCTGCCTCTCTACCTACTTGTGATCTCTCTCTCTGTGTCAAATAAATAAATAAATAAATAAATATATAAATATATAAATAAATAATAAATTCCTCCAAAAAAAAAAAATCTAAACCAAAACCAAATAAAATGCCAAATAGTGCATGGTTGGGAGCACAGGCTTTGGAGTTCAACTGTTTGAGTTTGAGGCCTGGCTCTGCCTAACTAGCTGTGACCAACAACAACTTAGCTAAACATTCTGTGCGTAGGTTTCCTCATCCATGAGATGGGGATAAGAATAGTGCCTGCTTCATGGGTTTTTGCATGTATTAAATGAATTAATAAATCTAAAGCATTTAGCCCAGTGCTTGGCACTTGGCAAGAGCCCAGTCAATATTAGCCACTGTTTACAAAGTGAACCTTTGAAAGAGTCGATTCCAAACAATTGGCTGTAGCTACCTTTTGACCATAGCAAACCCTTGCGCTTAGGATAAACCATCAGTTGCCTGACAGGATAGCTTCTCTCTGCTGTATGTTGGGGTAGAAGATCTTTTTCAGAACCAGAGCTTCCAAGCCCACATGTGTTCTGAGGCCCAGAGAAAATGCCTCTTAATGGGACCATGCCAATGAGCCAGGCAGAAAAAGCAGTCATATATCTATGTCTCATTTGCCTGAGTGAGCAGGCAGGTCCCCCAGTTCCCATTCTTTCCTTCACCAGCCAAGCATTGTTATGTTTCTGATGTCACTCTGGGGAAGAAATCTCTGTGCTTGATTAAACTGAGGTTGGTGTTGAAACTTAAGGTGATCTTACTATCTTTTGACCATAGCAACCAGCCTTGAGCACCATGAGCTGTGAGAGATGAGTTCATCAACCAGTGATGAACTTGGATGTTATGTTGCATACTTAAAGTGCACTTCATAGTTATTGGACATTCTCCCAAATCCCTCTAATGGGATTATTGTGTTTGCAATTTGTACACATACACACCAATACAAGTAGTTTGATTTAGATTTTTGTTTTATTATTATTATTATTATTATTATTTGGTGGGCAAAGCAAGTTTATTGAGTGATAATACAAAACTCCCAAAGAGGGAGGGAACCTGAGAGAGTTGCCTTGGGATTTTTTTTTTTAAAGGTTTTAGTTATTTGACAGAGAGATAGAGAGCACAAGTAGGTAAAGCAGCAGACAGAGTGAGAGGGAGAAGCAGGTTCTCTGCTGAGCAGGGATCCCAACGTGGGGCTTGATCCCTGGACCCTGGGATCATGACCTGAGATGAAGGCAGATGCTTAACCAACTGAGCCACCCAAGCACCCTAGGATTTTTTCTTTTTATTTATTTATTTATTCTTTATTTATCCATTTATTTATTTATTCTTTATGTATCTATTTGTTCTTTATTCTTTTTAGTCCCTGAGAATCTTAAATAATATCTATTGCTTATAGATAAAGAATGAACCAGTTATTAACGTAATTAAGAACTATAGGCACTATAGTTGACCTTGGTCCAAAAGGGTCAAGTGTGGTCACAGCCTGTAAAGTGAGTGAGTGCCCCCAATAGGCAACTACACGTTCCCCTCCCGAGAAGATTTATTCATGTCACACACTTTCACTAATCATGATCTCTGTGGTAGAGGACATCCTACAGTGCTGGATGTGAAAGTCTCCCGAGCTCACATGAACACTTAAGCTACCCTATTTGAACTTCATAGCAGCCTTGTTAGACGGATCTGAGGTTCTCAAAGGCTGAGCCCTACTCAAGCTTTGTCAGTTGCTAAATGACTTAATTTGGACCCAGCTCTTTTGCTTCAAAGCCATATTCAATCTTTTAAGTTTTTTCTTTTTTAAAATATGTTATTTATTTATTTGACAGAGAGAGAGAATAAGAGAGCACAAGCAGGGGGAGCAGCAGAGGGAGAGAGAGAAGCAGGTTCCCTGCTGAGCAGGGAGCCCAATGCAGGGCTCCATTGGCAGGACCCTGGGATGCTAACCCATGCTAAACCAACTGAGCTAACCAGGTGCCCCTCGATCCTTTAAGTTTTAACATTTTCTCCCTTTGCTTGATGATGTGAACTGGTTGCAGGAGTAGGCATCACAGGTTGCACTTCTAAGAGCTCCCTTCCCTCTCCCCTGGCAGCGGCAGAGCCCCAATTTATTTTGTTCAGGGGTCTATGCCTCCTCCCAATGACTAAGCCAATCACCGTCATCCTGGCACCCTGGCCAGACACTTGTCTAGAGGTGGGCATGTGACTCAGTTCGGTCAGTGTGATGTGAGAGGAGGTCTAAGAGGGAAAAGAAACCGTCTTCTTTCTCTGATGGGCAGAACTCTCTATTTCCATTGGACTGGCTTTATTTTGATTCCTACTTTCTGTGGTTCTCTTGTGCAGAGCACCTGGCTGACTTCCTCTGAGTCCGGGCCCGTGGGCCTTGGCTCATCTCTGGATGACTCCAAGGCTGGGTCTACGGTTTGGTGGCACTTGGCAGCAGCTGCACCCAGGGCTAGAAGCAGGGAGCCGCAGGGTGCAGCTGTCCGGGCTCGACATACCTGAGTGGCTGGCCCAAGGGGAGCCTTGTGGACTCAGGAACCCCGGTTGCTCTCAGACAAGCCTCTCAGGGCATAAAACCTGAAAGGGAGCCCCCGACCAAACAAGCAGTTCATTCTGATGCTTCAGTAGCAGCAGGAGGCGGGGTGACAGGCAACGGCGCCTTCTAGAAGTGAGCACTCTCTGTGAGACCATGATTACTAAGCACTGTGGCTTGGAAAAACCCTTTCTTTGAGCGGCCCTGTCCCAAATAAGAAACCTCCAATAATCAGAAACTAACTTTTTACACATGGACAGCAACTGCTTCATTCGTAGTACCCAGGCCAGCTTCCCAAATGGATTTAGTGATCTTCATGGGAGGGTAACATTAACAGCACAGAATGATTGCCTAGAATTTCTATTTTCAGAGCAAGTCTTCTATTGGTTCACTTTATTCTTTTGTCAACCTTATAAAGAAGGTAAGGAAGGAGTTACCAACAACTCATGTGACAGTGGGAAATGCCCTTATGAGTACATACCCAACCATCCCCAGACTGTGGGTTAGACGCGTTACAGACAGCCTCATTAGTCCTCATGGTGACCCTACTTAGTGGGAATTCCTACCTTCACTTTACCTAAGATTATAACGAACCTCAGAGCAGAGATTAAGTCTTGGGGCTGGGATTTGAATCTAGCCTCTGCTGCCCAGTCACACGACATGTCTGGGTCTCAATTTCCTTAGATGGGAAATAAGGGGTTTATAAAATGGACTCTCTAAGGTCAATTTCACGCCAAACTCCATGATTCTATGAACGTTTTCCTCTGCCTTAAAAAAATGGAATTGAAGTATAGAAATGATCTTTGCCCAGCCCAAAATAAGAACCTAGAGGGATAAGAGAGCCCTCCTCAAAACGAGCTCTCTGGGTTCCCTTCTCCTTGTTCGAACAATGAACAGTCGGAGTCATTCCTGGTACTAGGACATTGAGATCAACGTGCTGCCCATGTAGCTGGCTTCAGTGCCCTTGTCGATTTAGCTTCTGGGCAGTCTTCATTGCTGCCAATGTCTTGTCTCTAAAAAAAATCTCCAGCCTCTCCTCCTAGGAAAGCAGCAGCTTGATACTCTGACCCAGGCTGGGTTCCAGGACCCAAGACTGGACACCTTGTCAGGGGAGATCTAGCTTTCAAAATCTCCCTTCCTGAGGCATCTCAGTTGTGGAGCATGAGACTCTTGATCTTAGGGTTGTGAGTTTGAGCCCCATGTTGGGTGAGGAGCCTACTCAAAATAAAATAAGATATATATATATTTTAAAAAGCTCTCTTCCTGAACCCTTACTTGTTTCAAGCACTGTTCCAAGAGATTTCCAGGCAGTATCTCTTTGTATATTTAAATCTTTATAAAATCTATCTGAATTGGATATTATCACACTCACCCCATTTTAATAATGATGAAATTGAGCACAGAGAGGTTAAGTAAGTTGCCCAAGGCCACAGAACTAGTATGCTTCGAAGACAGGATGCAAACAGGGGCAGTCTGGTTCTGGAGTCGACACTCTACCACTAGGCTTTATCGCCTTGCATGATGCATTAACCTTAAAAGACCGGGCAACTAGTTGAAAACCACACCTACGGCCACAGATGACAACTTGAGACACTGAGATAGTGAACAAGTTGGAGAGAGAGTTAAGCTTGGGCAGTGGAGCCTGAGGAGATCCCCTGGAGCACTGACTCTTTGACCCATGGGAAGAAGGAGCTAGTCTCCAGGGGCACCTGGGTGGCTCAGTTGGTTAAGCGACCGCCTTTGGCTTAGGTCACGATCCCAGGGTCCTGGAATGGAGCCCTGCGTTGGGTTCCCTGCTCTTTGGGGAGCCTGTTTCTTCCTCTGCCTCTGCCTGCTGCTCCCCCTGCTTGTGCTCGCTCTCTCTCTCTGTGTCAAATAAATAAAATCTTAAAAAAAAAAAAAAAGCCTCCAAAAAGCGCCCCCCCCCCCTTTTTAAGTAGGCTCCACACCCAGCATGGTGTGGATCCTAAGATCAGGAAATGAGCTGAAATCAAGAGCTGGACAGTTAACCAACTGAGCCACCTAGGCACCCCTCCAGAAAGGCTTTTTAAAGGACATTCACCCCTGCGCCAGTGAGTAGACTAGGCCTGGGGCACCAAGCTGACTTGCATAAGAGTTTCTGACAGGTTGAAGAAGGTTGATGCTGATGGTTTCTCTGTCTCATAACAGCCCTTAATTCTCCTTTGTACAATTGCAATAATTTAATTAGCTAATTATTCATTCACCAAAGAACTGGGCCAGTCTTGTTCATGGTATTGCTACAGCTCTGCACAGAGAGAGAATCCAGTATTTGTTGAATGAATGAATGAGTGAGTGGAAGTCTGGCCCTGCGGTCTCAAGGGTACTTTGAGCCAGAGCTCTTGGGGAAGGCTCTTGGAGGGGAGGGCACGAAAACAGCAAGTTGGCATTTGAGGAAGTATTTGAAAGGAAAGGCAGGCTTTAAAAAAGAGGAAGGAGAGGATTAGGGAGGTGTATTTAAGAGATAGAGAAACACTGGTGGAGGCCAGAGTAGGGAAACATGGGCATAAAACCTGAAAGGGAGCCTGTGAGTCTGGCCAGGGCTACCAAAGAAGCCCTTGTCCAGAGGCTTCCCTCTGCAAGGGGAGGCCTCCCTCAGAGCCTTGTCCTGAGGCCAGCCCAGAGATTTCTCCAGATACAGAAGTGAGCTCTAATTTTAACAGTCTTATCCTCAATTACCCAAGGATAGCAGATTGCCCCTCCGTTCCTGGTGTGGGAAAATTTTTGGTCCTGGGGTGAGTTTCCTAGAGTCTGGCCTGGGGACTCTCCTAACCCAGGTAGGTTGCTGGGTGAGTGGGGCTCTTTGGGCCAACTTAGGGCCACACTTAGAAAAACAGGCGTCAAAACCAGGCCTAGATTACCTGGAGCTGGAAGAACTTTCCTAGAAGTGCAAATCCCACCCCTGCCCCCACTCAGCCCGCCCACACAACAGCCCAGTCACTGGGCCCCCTTGGCTCCTTCCCACACCTTTCCCTACCCCACCACCAAATTGTTGAGTGTAAGAGGAAACGCCACCTCCCACAGAAAACCGAGGGGACTTTTTTTTTCCCTTTGAATAAACATTTGCTGAAATAACTTTTTATTGGTGGTTGTTTTAAAACACATAGCATAAAAAGTGTCCTGAGAATTATTCCCATCAAAACTTTTGTTCGGCTAGATCTGTGTCATCAATGTGGGCCACAATTTCCTCATCTATAAAATATGGTCCCTTTCTCATTTAATATCCTACCAGCGTGCCCAGCACCTGTTTGGTGAATTTTTAAGCGCCGAGAGCCCAGACTGCTTTTGGCATTATTGGAGATACAAAAAAGTCATTTGCTATTTCCTAGCCCCTACTTCTCATTTATTGGACTGCCAATGGGGAGCTCAGTATGTGATAGGCGCTACTGGAGTTTTAAAAACAAAAATATAAGGTGTTCTCGCTACCTATAAGGGAACTTCAAGCCCATTGGAATGACAATACATGTATGAAATAGATCAATTTAAAATAACATAGGATTTTTTTAAGAGATAGAAGTTTTTTTTTTTTTTAAGCTTTTATTTATTTATTTGGCAGAGAGATAGATCCTAAGTAGGCAGAGAGATGGCAGAAAGAGAGGGGAAACAGGCTTCCCGCTGAGCAGAGAGCCCGATGCAGGGGGTGGGTTGGCGCTCCATCCCAGGACTCTGAGATCATGACCTGAGCTGAGGGCTGAGGCTTAACCCACTGAGCCACCCAGGCATCCTGAGATAGAAGTTTTTTGAATACACTGCAGGGAGCGGTGGGCAGGACAGCAAAAGAGAAGCTGTCTGCTAAAATAGCACATGGTTAATGTTAGCTGGGCAGGGAAGTGCTGTTTAAGTTTAGAAGGGGGGAGATCACTGTGGGTTTGACAGATCTAAGAAGACTCCATAGAAGTAGGGCTTGGGTTGGCTAAGTGATGTTGATGGTGATGGTGATAAGGAATATAGCCACATTTATTGAACTCTCAGCATATGAAAGGCACTGATATAGTATTTTGTAAGTATCACATTTAAACCTTACACCAACCCTCTAATGTAGGAACCATGATTATCCCCATTTAACAGACGATGGAACTGAGATCCAAATATTTTAACAAGGAATCCGACCAATCCATAGTAATCCCTGCAAAGCAGGTGGGGATTGAGAAGGAAGGACAGAATGGAGAAGGGTCGTCAGTCGCTCTAGAAGCAGTATTAATGTGGGGGCTAGGTGGAAACCCCTTTGCAGTAGAATGTCTACATTTTCAGGTTAAACTCCTTCTTTTAAGAATGGCTTGAAGCTTCTTGAATACACACCCCTAAGGTTATAATGTACCTTTCTCGTCTGAACATATGGAACCGATTATCTCAAATCTGATTTTCTGTTATATTTGACCATACTGACACCCCATTTTTGCTTCCCTGGCAGTAGGAAGTCCACTCCTGTCATTGAGGGAGAGAGAGGATTTGAGGAACCTTGAGGTTTTGTGATTCTGTGCCTGTGCCTTCCTTTCTTCTCTCTTCTGCATCACACTTTGTCTGCTAACTTCTTTGCTTCCTCTTACTTCTCCAGTTTGTTCATTATTAGCATCTCCTAAGACTGAATCATAGGCCAGCTTCTGCTTATTCATTAACTCAAAATTTACTAATCAGCTATTATTTGAAATTTAATCTTTCTAAAAATTGTCTTTGCTCCGAAGGAGTTTGGTGATCCTACCTAAGAGTCCGGGTGTTAATTTCAGAGAACACCTGTGTATGAAAGCCTTACGCAGTGCCATCCCCAGCATGGGTCTTTTGTCTTCTATCGGGGTGTTTTCAGGACAATTTCAAAAGACAATATTCTGGATGCAGATTGTATCACATTTCCTCTAGATCGCTCAGGTCCTCATTCCCCTCCATTTTTTATGAATATCATTCATCTTCCTGGGCCTCTAGTCTGTCATCCTCTTTAGACAGGGACAATTACCTTCTTTTTGCTTTGCCTCCTCAAACAGAGTGGCAAGTGGTGTGTGGCTCCGAGCAAACATTCAAACAAGGTTGTCTGACTAAATTATTTAAGGGACTAACTGAACCCTGAGCTGTGAGAAGGCAGCTTGGTGCAGTTCTGTATTTAGTCTCAGATGGTGGAGTGGCATTTGATGGGTGAAGCAGGAATAGTAAGCAGATAACATTCCCCCATGTCAGTTCAGCTGTCCTTTATAAGCTTGACTTTGGGCCATTTTATTCATGTATTCTTCAGGGTTTTTTTGGTGGCAAGTGTCAGAAAATCCAACTTAAATGATCTTCACAAGCAAGAGAAAAGGGAGGTATTGACGCCATCACTGTGAATTCTAAAGACTAATTCAGCATGTTCTTGTGGCATGTTAGGTTCAGGGACTCAAAAGATGACGTCATACTGTTCTTCTCTTTGTATGTGTTGGCTCTCTTCTCTTTTCTCTCTCTCTCTTTTTTTTTTTTTTTTGGTGGGGGGGTTTGTCTCACTTTTCTTCTGTGTGTTGATTCTATTCTCAGTCAGTTTCTTGTCACATGACAAGAAAAATGGCCACCGAAAGCCACAAACTATATTCTCACATTAGTGTTTTAAAGGAAGGGAGTACCCCTCTTCTTTAACATTCACATATCAAATCTCAGGAAAGACTCTGATTGGCCCTGTTTGGATCAGGTGCCCACCCCTGAACCAATCATCACAGCTTTGAAAATAGACTACTCTAATTGGCCACCTCTGGTCACACACAGACATTTGGTATGAGGATAAAAGGGCATCATGACAGAGACTCCTTCAGGGCCACAGAGAGAGGGAGAGTAGTGGTTCTCCAAAACAAAGGAATGCTGAAGAGAACAACATACAGCCACTACACTCTTCTTCCTACTTCCATGTGGGCCAGAATTTTAACCAGAGAATTTACTATTTCTTCACCCTCCAAAGACTTATTATGTTAGATTAAAGAGAAAGTATTGAAATGACTGCATTGCTGTGGGTGCCAATGTATTATTCGGCCTTTAGACGGCAGAACCTGGGTGGCTCGGTCAGTTAAGCATCTGACTTCAGCTCAGATCATGATTTCAGGGTCTTAGGATTGAGCCTTATGTTGGGAGTCTGCTTGTCCCTCTGCCCCTCACTCTGCTCATGCTTTGCACTCTCTCTTTTTCAAATAAAATCTTTAAAAAACAAAAAAAGCTTTAGACATACTTGTTGTTTTATAAAATTCTCATTGGTGGGTATTGGAAGAAAAGCCTTCTCATTCTCAACTCACAAATTTTCTTCTCAAATACTTCAACATTGAAAAAATATATATATCATGTATTTTAATATGATATATTTTATTGTGTATATGATATATGTTATATATGATAATATATTTTAACAATATTAATATACAAATGTATATCTTATTATATTTTATCATATATCATATATATATTTTTTTAATATATCAGATATATATATCTTTTAAAACTTTAAGCCAAACCACTCCCCAAATCACTATCCTGTAATTTCTTCTCACACCTGAAGAAAGAGAACAGGACCTTCATTTCTCCTGGTGTCTTCTGGTAGGTGTTTGCTTGAGCAAGGAAAGAGGAGGAGGAAGAAACCATCATGAACAGGTCTCTGTAATTTGCAGAATATATAACAGTGAGTCTCAGCTTCTTGTTTGATATCCTAATACCATCCTGCCCTTCACCAAAGAATTCTTTATGTTATTTTCTTTAAAATTAGCAAATTAAAAAAACCCTGGTTTTTAAAAAATTTGTGATAATTCCGTGAATCACCAGGAACACAGAAAAATTAATATTGAAGTTGACTTTGCTTGTACAAGGAACTGCGAAATCAAATGTCCTCAGGGGCTCAGCTGGTCTTGTAAATGACCTGGCAGGCTGGGTGGAGACTGGGTCAAACTGGGGTTCTTAAGTCCCATCTCAGGGGGCATCTTCTAGTGGGATGCAACCCACTGCAGCCATTAAGGAGTAGGTGTTGTGGCAGATATTAGTTATTCACTGATACATGATTCCCTTCTCCTCCACGGTACCTGGGATGACTGAGCTTCTTTATCTCTTTGAGATTAAAAATGGTCATATGGGGCACCTGGGTGGCTCAGTGGATTAAAGACTCTGCCTTCAGCTCAGGTCATGATCACAGGATGCTGGGATCAAGCCCCATATCCAGGCTCTCTGCTCAGCAGGGAGACTGCTTCCTCCTCTCTCTCTCTGCCTGCCTCTCTGCCTACTTGTGATCTCCGTCAAATAAATAAAATCTTAAAATAAAACAAAATAAAAGTGGTCATGTGACTTGATTTGGCTAATGTAACCTAGAGTGACATATTTCGCTCCAGGAGGAAACCTTTAACTGCCTGGCCCTCTCCAACCTCTCTCTTTTTCCCTGCCATTGTGGCCATGCATACTCTCGCAGATATGGTGGTACAATACTGAGCCATCACCTGTGGGACTTCCGCCCTGGACAATCACCAGAACCCATGGTTGTCTCAGGTGGGTAAAAAAATAAGCCTTTCTTGTGTCGAGCTGCTGAGTTTTGGAAGCTGTTTTGTCCCGCAGCATAACCTAGGTCATCCTGACCATTAAATGTTGTCTGACTCATCTTTTTCAAGAGAAGTTAGAAATCTAGATTTTTGTGTGACATCTTTGATATGTTAAAAAAAAAAAAAAAAGTAAGGTTGAGACAGCAAAACCAAATTCAGCCTGCCAGTTCACAATCTGGGGCCTACAGGGTTTGATTGGAACAACTAATGAATGCCTTTTCCAGGGTGCAACAGTCCTATCAGAACTTAGCCGCACTTACAGTCTGTGTACACACCAGCTCTCTGTGACTTCGGGTATTGGTGGTCGTTAGTGTTCAAGACCTTGCTCCTAACGAGATCGGAGGTGGGGACAAATGAGGAATCCCGTCTTAAACTTTGCGTACCTCACAGGCCATGATATAGGACCAACAAATACTAGTACAAAGACTAGTGGATTGGTTGGTTACTCAGACCTGTCACTTTCTTCCTTAATATTGGAGAAACAGGTCTGGGGAATTAATTGTTTTACCTTGCCAGTTCACTTTTTTTTTCCTTCTGCAAAGAGCTTGGGAGTCATAGTTGTCCATTGTCCATTAAGCTTTCAAATGCAATTGTGTGAATAAGGCAGAGATACAAAACCCAGTGTGTTAATTGAGACTTTCTTAGTCGCACCGCAGGTCTTTCTTGACTTAGAGTGGGGTCCTTCCTTGGCTTATATACCAATATGCCCATCATAAGTTGACAATATCTAAAGTCAAAAATGCACTTAATACACCCAACCTGCGGGGTGCCTGGGAAGTTCAGTGTGTTGAGCCTCTGCCTTCGGCTCCGGTCGTGGTCCCAGGGTCCTGGGGTCGAGCCCTGCATCGGACTCTCTGCTTGGCGGGGAGCCTGCTTCTCCCTCTCTCTCTGCCTGCCTCTCTGCCTACTTGCAATCTCTCCCTCTGTCAGGTAGGTAAATACAATCTTAAAAAAAAAAAATACACCCAACCTGCGAACAGCATGGCCTAGTCTACCTTAAACATGCTCAAACACTTACATCAGCCTACAGTTGGGCAAATTATCTAGCACAAATTCCATTTAATACTAAAGTATTGGATAGCTCATGTAGTTTGTTGAGCACTGCACACGGAGAGTGAAAAGCAGAATGGTGGTATAGGTATAGAACCGTGGTCAGTGTACTGGTTGTCTACCCTCATGATCGCGTGGCTGACCTGGCGCTGCGGCTGGCAGTCACTGCCCAGTTTCAGGAGACAGGATCGAGTACATATCACTGGCCCGGAAAAGATCGAAATTCAAACTATGGTTTTTGATGAATGCATATGGATTTTGCCTCATCGTAACACTGGAAAATCATCCGTTGAACCATCATGAAGTTAAGGACTGTCATAATAGGAAATCTAAATTCAACCTGCCTTAGGTGGGATATAATTTACTGATTCTTCAGCTAAAAACTCCAGAGGGAGGGATGACATCAGCCATGGCCGGCAATGCCCTCAGAGCTTGATGCCTTTCCCTCCCTCGTTTGATTATCCTATACTTTTCTTTGCATTAGCTTCTCTCTCAGTGGTCCCCCTCTGGCAGTTTCAGGTCAAAATTCCGGTAGTTTCTCTTCCCAGGAGATCCTCAAAACCCCTAACCTCCTCAGACCCACTTAGAATATATGACACTCTCTCAGTCAGGCCACTGGCCAGGCCTGGGTGCATTAATCAGGCCTCTTTGAGTTGCAAGTGGTAAGAAAGCTAAATTCAAACTGTCTTAGGCTGGTCTCTTGTCTGTCCCTAAGAGCCAGTGGTTAGCTCCATGCAGCAGGGTAGGAAGAGGCAGGCCAACATCTCCATAAATGAGCCAATGTATGGCCTCTCTCTCCAGCTACTTCCAGAGGCAATGACTGTGTAGAGATCTGGGAGGGGGCGATGTGGCTGGCAGGGAGGGCTTGAAGCTCTGTTTACATGGCATTCTATATACAGCTGAAAAAATCCATATCAAATAACAGAGAAGACCTAATGGATGTTTTAGGGAGGTGGAGGGGGCTAGAGACCCCCAGCTTACTCCTCGGTGCCACCCCTGTAGCATATTTAATTTGTGGGGGAAGCAAAGGCCCAGTAGGACTGCCGGTGGCCCAGCCATGTCCAAAGCAGGCCCCGGAGAGGACTCGCTCTAACCACACACGCTAATTATTAGTCCCCACACATAGATCAGTTTAGTTTTTTCAAAGTCCCAGACGAAGACGCATAACGTAACATTGAGCCTGTTCCATGTTTTCTTCCATATAAACGTCCAGACCTCAGTCTCGTGGGGGAAACATCATAAGGCAGTTTCACAGTACCCAGCTTTGATCTTTCTGCCGTAGTAAAGGTGTAGTTGGCCTTTCTGGGGCTCCAGTCATGCTCTTCCACAAGACTAACCGATTACTACTCATTTTCCATTGTATATTCTTTGAGGCCCTTACTTTGTTTTCACTGGCTCACTTCAATGTTTTGAGGGAGACAGCTGATGGCGAAGGTGAAAATGGTCAGTCAATGTCATGGGTGCTTGGTCTGTCATCCGGTGGTAAGACCAGTCCCCTCATCCAGAAAGATTCCAGCGCCCTGGGAAGTAAGGAGGATAAAGCCTGACTGTACTCACACTGACGGCTCCTTCGGTTTTGCTCATCCGGTCCCATCTGTCTCAAGTCTTGTTTCTTTCACTCTGAGCATCTGCGCTCCAAGAAGGCATGAACTTTTTCTTTCACTTCCTTTCTTCTCTGGGTGATGACCTGACATCACTCTGGGAAGGAGGCTGAAGGTTACCGAATATAAACACTGTCACTCCTACTGGCCTAGGCAGAAAGGTAGGCTGCGCATCCAGGGGGTCCGGAGGTAGGAGATGCCAACCAGGGTGCCAAGGCCCTGGGAGCCCCATGTGTGCAGGGGGACTCTGTGTCTCTGTGCCTTTACATACTGGAAGGTGCATTTCCTCTGGAGTCGCCATTAACCATCTACCACTCAAGGAGTATGAAAGGCGGGAGTAAGTTGGCAGTGGAAGTCATAATGGGGAAGAAGAGGCCATTTGGGGTCGACTGAGAGCTGGGTGGGCTCACGGGAGCGTCCCTGAGCCGAGAGAAGCCTGCTGGAGTGGGACAGAAAGCCCAGGGGTCAGCCTGTGGAGCCCCAGGGAAAGCGGTGGGCTCTGGCCGCAGCCCCAGAGAAGGGCAGCCCCCTGCCGGGAGCCACCCCGGGCCGCAGGGCGCCCAGGTGGGCTAGTGGGTGGGGGTCATCCTCCGCCCAACCTTCTCCACCGGAAAATAAAACCGGCTCGCGAGATCCTCCCCTCACTCCCTCAGGCATGCAGAGTCCGAGGATGAAAACGTGCTGAAACCCCCTCACCGTTTGGGGGGAAAAGCGCTAAGGACTGAGGAAGATGGTTCAACGCAGGCTGCGAGAGCCTCCGGGAGCTCTGGGGCTCGTCCCGCCGCGCCTTCTCCCTTCCCGCGCGCGAGCGGCGGCTCGGGTCTCGGGGTGGAAGCGGCCGTGCGCGGGGATGCTCTTACATAACCGCCGCCGCGTCCTGCTTCCCCGCGGGGTGGGCGCCGGGGGACGCGCGGGAGCCGGGGCAGCGGCGGCCCCTGCGGGGAGAGCAGCGCGGCGCGCGGCGGGAGGAGGGCGCCCGGGGCGGCGGGGGAGGTGAAGGTCAGTGGGTGTGAGGCGCCGGATCCACACCCCCTCCTCCCTGTCCCCTCCTTCCCTTCCTCTCCGTCCCCCTCTGACGTCTGGAGCTGGCAGCTCGGCGGGTTCCGCATTCCCGACCCCTCCCCGCCGCCCAGGGGCCGCTATATAGCCGGGGCTGATGCAACCCGTCCCGCCGCCCGCCACAGCCTGCGGGAGGGACGCTCGGCGGCCGCGACGGGGGGCGCTGGCGGCGGCGGACGCTGCAGCGGCGGCGGGGCTGGCGCCGCGGCGGCTCCCGGGCCGGGACGGGCCTGGGCACCGGGCGGAGCTCGGCGGCCGGGCGGCAGCGGCGCTGCGTGGGCACGGCGCCTGCAGCCGGGCCCCGGCCCCGGGGGCGCCGCCTCCGCCCGCGGCTTGTGCACGGTGGGTGCGAGGGCGCGCGCCGGGGGGCGCCGGGCGGGGCGGGGCGGGAGGGGCGCGCCGGGCGCGGGCACCTGGGACGGCGGCCCCCGCGCGGGCTGGGGCGGGGAGGCTCCCGCAGCCCCGGGCCGCCCCCCGCGACCCCCCGCGAGCCTGTCCGGGCGGGGGGCGCTGCAGCCCCGGGGCCCCTCCGGCCCGGCGGCGGGGAGCCGGTGAATGCCTTTTGGTTCCCGCCCAGGGACGGTAGACTCCGTCGGCTCGCGGGGCAGCCGGGACGCTCCCTCCCGCGCTCTCCTCCCCCGTCCGTTTGCAGGGAGGTGCTCCCTTCGGGAGGCGGGGAACGCGGGTGAGTGGGGAGAAAACTGCCCGGGGACGGGGAGACGGGCGGCGGAGGTGGAGGTGGAGGCCGAGAGGCCGGGGAGGTGCAGGGTGCTGGTGGTGGAGGGATGACAGGGACCTGCTAGCAAGTCGTGCCGGCCCCCACCCCCTTCGCTGCGAGGAAGCGCGGCTCTCAGAGGACCTGGAGAAGAGCTGGGGCTCTCAACCCATTGGAGAGAGCTTCTTTCAGGGCCGTTGCTCCGGGGATCTGGGCTGGGAACGGGCTGGGGGCGAAGGGGGCGGCCCGGGTCCCCCGTGGACTCCCCCTGGTTCCCAAGCCAGGTTACATAAGGAGGAAAGCCTGCTCCTCTAGGTAACCTGCCCCTCCTCTCCTGCCCAGCCCAGTTTAGAAGACTCTCTTCTGCCCCGCCCCTCAAAGGAGGTTGAGGGATTGGGCCATTGGGGCAGGATCTCAGGACCCTGGAGTGGCAGACCCAGCTTTGCCTGGGTCAGTGGGAGGAGCTGGGAAGATGGGAGGTCTTGGCTCTTCTGCCGGGATGGATGGGCCATCCTTGCGGCGGGAGAGGCTGGTGGAAGAGGAACTCAACTGACCCCTTGGGTCAGCTCCAGTTGCAACGTTGCCGGACCCTTGCTCAGTGTAAGGCTCTCCCTACAGTGTAAGTTCAGGGCATCCGGTTATGACCTGACGACATGTGCTCAGGGCAGATGTGCTCAGGTCTGTCTCTCAAAACAGGCCTTGCAGACTGCGTGGGTGTGCGTACCCCGGACTAAATCTTAGTGGACTCTCCTCGAGGTCTTACTTTGAGGAGCATCTGATCTGAAGCTTTGAACCGCGATGGGGTGCCTGCTTGTCCTTTAAGACCTTGCTGCAGGCGGTGTGCCCAGATCGTCTCCCCCCCCACCACCTTCCTCCCCTGAGGATTTTTAAAAACACCTCCCATTGCTTTCATCTTTCCAGCAAATCTGGCTGCAGCTTGGATGGACGCCTTATCTTCCTTTGCAGGTTTCTAGGGGAGAGTTTAACCAGGTATCAGGTGTGAGCGTGGCTCTGGTTTTATATAAACCTAGGACCAGGGAAGAGAAGCAGGATCTATTCTTGTGCCTCTGGCTGGTGAAGGTTGTGCCTTGTTTAAAACAGGGAGGACAGATTTGTCAAAGACTCTTCTGTTCCTCTTCTTCTTTGGCTTTGGTTCAGAGCTGCCGGCAGCTCCAGAATCTTCCTGAAGAGCTGGGTGCTGTGAGATCTGAAGGGCTGTTGGAAAGCATGGGCGTTGAGGCCTCTGACTTTCCTCCTAGGTGGGTTCCAGCCACCTCCAGGGAGATGTGTTGGGAAGTGATAAGTGTCCCCGAAGGAAGGATTTGGATGAAGATCTCTCTACTCACTCACCGCCTAGCTTTTGCAGCCGCTGGGGTCTGTTGTCTCCCCCACCTGTTTGCGGGCCTGTGGGCATCCTTTCCAACCTACAGAATCCTTGGCAGGATGGGAAGGCCTAGGCTCCCCGGGCCCTGTTTGTCATGGAGCTGCTGGTGTTGCAGTGGACCGCCTCGCACGCCGAGGTCTCTGTTTCGAGCCAGGCTCTGGAAGAGAGGGGCCCTGTGCGATTCCAGGTTGGCCTGCTCCGTATTCATTCGGCCCCAGCTCAACTTGAGCAGCCAGACCCAGGGCTGAGGGCAAGCTCCATTCTTTTCTGCTTTTCTGCTGCAGGATGCAGTTTGCTTTTTTTCCATGTGAATGAATTATGTTTGCAACCGAAATGGGAGGAAGAGAAAAATAGAGTGAGTGTGTATGGGTATGTGTGTGTGCATACCTATATAGGTGGGGGTGTGTGTGTGTGGCAGCAGGCACATTATTTTTCCATTTTCCTTTAATTAAGGCTCTGTGGAGGTGTGTTTGAAAACAGAGGGTCTCCTATGCCTTTGAGGAGGGTGAGAACACTGTTTTGGCTGCGTCCCGGGCCATATGCAGCGTATGGTGGCCAATGAAACTGGGCCTGGCTCATTCTGTTGCTTGTCTTGGCAGTCGGTTCCGTGGCTTGTGTTACCAGCTCTGGAACTTACGGGCTGCCAAGCTCTGTGTGCCTGTGTGTGTGTGCGCGCGCGTGTGTGTGTGCGTGTGCACGTGTGCACTCTTGTGCGTGTGTGTGGTTTGGCTTCTCGAAGCTCCACAGAGACAAATGCCTTAGCGACCCAAGGTCGGAATTTTTAGTCTGTTTCTTTACATTCATAGCGGGCTGTGGCAGGCCCAGCCCCAACCCACCGTTCTGGGTTTTTGGTTTTTGGTTTTTTTTTTTGTATTATTGTTATGTTTTAGTCTGTTTTCTTGCTGCAGCCCCTGGGATTCCATTTGCAGAGCTTGATTTCCAAAGCTTGACCTGGCCAATGGGATTTTTTTTTTTTTTTTTTAAAGGGCCAAGAATTTGTCACACAGTGTGTGCAGGTCTGTGTTACGGGTCATACTGTGAACTGCCCCCACCAGAGATGGGCTGAGCGGGGAAGAGAGGAGGGAAAGCTTGTCCAATGGCAGTGCCTTCCCAGCTCTTCGCTGTTTGGAATAAGGATCTTGGCAGAAATGCCTTGATGTGTTTTTATTGAGCACCTACATTAGGCAGTGTTTATAGGCAGGGCCTTATCAAAGGCATTTCTCTGGTCTCCAGAGAAGACTCTTTCCTGGGAGGAGAGGTTCCAGTTTCTTCTTTGGCTGGGATGACATCAAAGATCATGCATGCTGGGGTGTCATATGGATGGCTTGTGATCCTGTCACCCCTCATTCCTTTCTTGGGAGGATGTAAGGACTGACCCCTTCTAAGCAGTGCGGGGATACAGTAGATGGAAAGACTCGGATGATGCTGGCCCGCTGCCTTTGGAGGCCAGCGTGGAAAACCCTGGTGGTGTCTTGTTGCCAGTGATCTATGCAGCTGTGTTCTGGCAGCTGGAGGAAACCTTAGGAGAAACTAAGGCAAAGCATGGGTGCTGAGCCTCGTTTCTGCACCTTTGCACCCACCGCTGATCGGGCATCCTTTAAAAAAAAAAGATTTTATTTATTTATTTGAGAGAGAGAGTGCATGAGAGAGCACAAGCAGGGGAGCATCAGAGGGAGAAAGAGAAGCAGGTTCCCCACTGAGCAGGGAGCCCGACATGGGACTTGATCCCAGAACCCTGGGATCATGACCTGAGCCAAGGGCAGACACTCAACCCACTGAGCCACGCAGGCGCCCCTGATCAGGCATCCTTTGTTTCTCTTCAGTAGTGACCTGGAAGCAGGGTGGTTTTGCCCCCTTGGGGTTTAGAGCTGGAAAGTGGGACAGCAGAGAGTCCCCTGGGGAAGAACCCTCTTCACAGTCATAGGAAAGGGAGATCAGTGCTAGGGGGGAACCGTGCGGAAGGGAGGTCGCGGGGTCATCCAGCACTGGTGTCCCTGCAGGAAGGAAGGCCTTCATGGCCACACTGACATCACGCTCACTAGGTACAGGCGCTGTTCCAGGTACTTTCCAGGTATTAACTAATTTAATCCTCTTCTCAGTCTTACAGGGCAAATAACATTATTATTCCCACTTTACAGCGGAGAAAAGTGAGATGTGGCGAGGTTAGGGAACTCGCCCGGTGTCACACGGCTAGTAAGGGGCAGAGCTTGGACTCCTCTTCAGATGATGGGGCTCCATCGTTCCTACTGTTTGCCTGCCTCCCTGTCCTGCCTGCAGAGCTGAGGCCCCCATCGGAGACGCCGGTGCCACGCGCCTGTTCTCGGTTTTAGAGTTTTCTCCGTTCTTCTGCTCCTTGCCTTCTGGATCATCTTATCTTTTGGAAGCTGATTTATCCACCTCATTTCAGATTCCAGGAGGGAGATCATTCCAGATGATTCCTTAGCTCCAAGAACAGGTTTGCTCTTTAATTCTCTGAGATTCACCATAGTTAATATTATGTTTTATCATCACTGGCCTGGCACCTTTCTGTCTGCCACCCCTCACCCCTTCCTGCCCATGGACTTCTGTCCCCCCACTCCTCACCCCCGTTTTCCTCCTGGGAATCTTCCCAGGCTCTGGCTCCCAAGACCTCCCACCCCCTCACGTTGATTCTCAGTCGCTGGCTACCCACTCGAACCCCATTAGTGTTCCTGGACCCTGACCCGTGAGCAGCCTTGATCCTTGACCTGCCCCCACTCACCTCTACTTTCTCTTAGTGCTGAGCCTTGTGGCCCCAGGCCTTTTGCACTCTTTACACACCCATTCCTGGCTCCCGATGCCAGCCCGGTCCAGCTGTTTGCCTAGAGGGGGGCTGGCCTTCTCAAAAAGACCCAGGGACTTTAGAGCTTCCCTTAAACTTTTATTTCTATGGGCAGAGTTCATGATGCAGATCCTGACTTTCTCTTAACCTACGTCCCACCACTTCTAATCTGTCTTCACCATTCTAGATTAAAATGATGATTATTGGGCACTTTCTCACAAGATAGCCCTGTACAAGGTTCACCCATCACAGCAAGACTGTTATTTCATTAAAAATTGTATCTTACAGAGTTACGTACAGTACACAAGGGAAGAAAATTAGAGGGGAAAACTTAGGTTCCTCTACCTTTCCTTCTTTTGGCTGAAATGATTCTTCATCTTAGTATCTTCCAAGGGGACCCAGTCTGGAATTGAAGTATATTGTGGCTTTTCTTGTGCTTGTACAAGGCAGTGCCCCAAACTGTGTGCCTAAGACCACCCCCACCCCTCGCCCCCAGAAGTCAAAACAGAGAGATACAGATGTTGGATCTCTATTTTAGGTTCTTGCCTCTTGGACCCATCTGGTCCCTATCTTTTCCAAGCCTGCTTTTAGGGAGCTGCATCAAACCTCCCCAAATCTTGGGTTTCAGAGCAGCTTGGTGTCTGCTGTGACCTCCTGAACGCTTTCCGTCTTATTCGTGACTTACTTGTCAGTCTCATCTCGGATCTGTGCATTACCCAGTTTTTCTTCATTGGCTAGTTTCCAAGTTGTTCCTGGTCAATGTCCCAAATTGCCCAAATCTTCTTGGATTCTGGGCCTGTCTTTTGAGGTCAAAGCCCCATTTGCCAGTTCTGGTCTTCTGCCAACGTATAGAGCTTGCTCTTTATTTATGCATCCCAGTTACTAATGGAGACATGGATGGTGTTTATCTTGCTTTCCGACCTCCTGGGCTCGAAGGGAAAAAAATCTCCGGGTTCTTCCCCTAAAGCTTTTTAGTGCGTAGCTCTCCTTTTCCTCCTAAATTGTTTCCGTATGGAACAAGCAGTTCGGGAGATGATTTCACCTCTTGTCATCTTTCCTATGTCTTCCTTGAAGTGGGTAAATTCCTCCTGGCTATTATTGGTTCCCAGCCACTGCCCCCCTCCCCCATTTTTATAGATCCCTAAATCACATCAAATTATTTTATTTTTCAAATCACCAAAGTTGCCTTTCAACCTTGGATTGTGAGCCAGCTCTTTCCAGTTAATGAGGACCCGGTTATGAAAAGCAGCCGCTGCAGCAGCTCTGTCTTCTGCCACCCTCCCCAGCCCCCCCCAAACACTCCCCCCACCCCAACTGTTTAGGATGACTTCGCGCTGGTGAATGTCAGCTGTTGCGATGGTCTCCTAGGAATGGCATGTGTTAAGGACTTTGTGGTTTGTATCTGAGCAGTTAGGGGCGCCCTTGCGGGGGTGGGGGTGCTGCGAGAAAAGGGGGATTTTTGCTTCTGTAGAGGAAAACCTGGTGGCTGAATCTCTGAGTGCAGCTTGCCATTGGGATGGGTTCACAGGGGAGCAGGAATGGCAAGAATTTATGGGGCTGCTGCTCCCAGGGGGTGGTTACCCCTCCGAGGGGGTCCCACAGTAGCAAAGAAACCATTATATTTTGGGATCATTTGTTAGTGTCTCATTTAGACCATCTGTATGAAAATAAACAGAAGCTGCGAGCAGAGCTTATCATTCCCGGAATAGAGTGGGGTCTGGCTTCCATCTTTCTGAGATGGTTTAGGCAGGGAAACATACAGAAGCCTCTGGAGTATTTTTCTTGGGGTCTACTGTGGGAACGAATGATCTGGAGGTGGATGATGCGTGTCTAAAACTCCCAGAGACAAATCCTTATCCCACTCGCTCAGTTTTGTTCCATCGTGACTTTATTTTTCATCGCTTGTTCATTCATTCGTTTTTACTTATTTATTAATTCACCAAGTATTTGTTGGTTACCCTTTCTGTGCCGGAGATGACGCTAGGCCCTGGGGTTCCATGGGGCAGCAACCAGCCATGACTGCTGCTTCCCTCTTGAACTCACCCCTATGCTTGCTGAGTGCCCACACGCACCTTTTGCCCAGTAGGAATTGGCCTTTGCAGTACGGGAAGGTTCCGGGGCTTCTGGCCAAGGAGGGGATTTTGTGCTGTATTTTTGCTTGGCTGCATAGTGGAGTTGTGATGCCCCCATCCCGTTAGGGGTTTGTATCCAGCTGAAACACCAGGCACAGAGCATTTCCCTGCCTCCTGTTGCCTGTCTGGTTTGACTAGCTTAAGCATCCTTTTTTGGGGGGGGGGCGGGGGGGGTGGTCACTGACTCCTTGTGGCATGAGTTCAGGCCTGGCAGAGGGGATATGGGAAGGTTTTCTCCTCTTCTGGAAAGGAAATGTGAGTTTCCTTTGTCAGCTTGGCTCAGGTAGCCTCAAATCACTCCCCACTGCCTGCCAGGTGTCCCTGTGGCTGGGCCCAGGCATTATTTTGCCACATGGAATGAGTCTTTCCATTGGGCCCTTTCTTGTTCTCCCTGGGGGAGGCCCTGGGAAATAGCAGCTCATTCAGTCTGCCCCAGAGCCACCTTCTGGTGCGGAAACCTGCAGGCCTCTCTGCATTGCAGGCCTGGCTCTGGAGGTAGGGCAGGGTGCTTTCAGTCCAGTTTAGGCTTAGGAAGGGTCACAACATCTTGACCCACCACATAGATGTCTCAGGGGCCATGTCCACATCTGGGCTCCCCCCCAGCATACCATGGGCTTGTTTGGGGAATTTCCTAAACCTGGATCTGCATGGAAGGCACAGTAGAGGGTCCTCAGTGCAAGAGAGTGATCCTTTGTTAGGGTCTAGTGTCTCAAAGTCCACCATTAAAAGATTATTAATATCTGCATATATATCTCTTGAACTCCAGTGGTGGGGCAGGGGGTACAAAAAAGACAGAGTGAGAAAGCTTTGGTTCTAAAATCCAGAGACCGGGAGTCCAGCCCTGGCTTTTCTTCTGTGTGACCTTGGACAAGTCATTTCACCCCTCTGAGCTTTAATTTCCTCATGTGCAAAATGAGGATGTGGTTAGATAAGCTCAGGGCCTCCTCCAGCTCTAAGATGATGACTTGATGTGAATGAGTCTCAGATCCTTTTCTGAAATGGCCCGGGGGACACTGGGTGCTAAGGAGGGGCGAGGGGCCGGTTGTGGGAGGCAGAGCAGGTGGAGACCAGACATAGGGCCTGGGGTACCAAGTATGAACTCGGGTGCCTGGCAGGGAACTTTGCACAAACGGCTTCATAGGCGGGTGCGCTGGGGTGCTGAGGGCAAAATGGCAGGTCCATCGTCCACTCACACACACACCCCTTTTTTTTTTTTTAAAGATTTTATTTATTTATTTGACAGAGATCACAAGTAGGCAGAGAGGCAGGCAGAGAGAGAGGAAGGGAAGCAGGCTCCCCGCTGAGCAGAGAGCCCAATGTGGGGCTCTATCCCAGGACCCTGGGATCATGACCTGGGCCGAAGGCAGAGGCTTTAACCCACTGAACCACCCAGGTGCCCCCCCCATACCCTTTTTTAAGGAAAGAGATGTCCAGCGGAAGTCTTTGAGTCTTTGTGGTTCAAGGGTGCCAATCCCTCACATGCTTTTCCCCTCAGAGTGCAGAACCTATTGAGAAAGAGACACAGGGTTGGATGGGGAAGCAAATTTCACCTTTAAAAGAGAACAGAGATGGAGAACATGGTGTGTACTTGTGGTCAAAAGGGGCTCCCTAGTGGGCCTCTGTCCTGCAAAATAGACCTGGCAGCGTGGGTGGGGACAGAGAGTTGTGGGTTATGCCCCCCGGGGGCCACTCCTGAGGGAGGCCATGAGCCCAAGACAGCATGGCCATAGGAGACCATGAAATCTGCCCAGCGGGAAAGTGTGGTCCAAGGGATGTCACATCTCCCCTGTCTCACCAAATACATCCCTCTCCGTGGGAAGAGGCTGATGGAGGTGGAAGGGTAGGACAAAGCTCCCCCAGGATTTCCAGGATCGTTAAGGTTTTGATTTTATGGCCCTATGCAGAGGGGTGGGAAAGGAGAGAAGTCCCCTTTTGCAGGACTGGAATCCTGGAGCAGCTTTGCACTAAAATATGACTTACAAGGCTGTACACATCAGATCTCCATATTCTCAGTGACTCCTGACTCCTAGGTGGTCATCAGTTGGGTGGCTGGATAGATGGATGGATAGATACGAGCCCTCGGAGGGACCAGATGAGTCTGGCTTTCTTGGTAGACATGCTTTTCTTCACTGCTATCTGTGTCTTGAAGGGACCCGTTTCTTACCCACAAGCTTCTCCCCGTAGAGAGAAGGAATGAGTTCCCTGGTGTTGACCTCTCTGACTTCTGTCTTTCTCTCATGCCTGCAGCTGTCTTCCTTTATACAGCTTCTGGGTCTGGCAGAGCCAGAATATGTGTTTGCTTGGAGAATAAAGAGACCAGGAGGGCTTTTCTAACCCAGGGCTCCGCTGGGCAGGCACCCACTAGTGCATTTCATCTTTGCCTCCGTATTATCCCCATAGAAACCAGACGCACGCACTCACCTGCACGCTTACCTTGAACTTTGACTTGCTTCATTTCGTATTCAGGGTGACTTAACAAGTATGCAGAGCGGGGTGTGTGATCTGAGGGGAGGCACCGCACCAGAGCAAAAATAGCTCCTTCTCAAACAGGTGCACCGGGGCCTGAGATCCCACGGTTGTAACCCGTTTTCTTCAGAGGCAGCCCGGTGCGGTTTAAATCCCGGCTACTCCAGTTTTAACAGTGTACCAACTTGAGCAAATTCTCTTCCTAAGCCTCGGCTTCTTCATCTGTGTAATGGGTCTGACCCTGTCTTACGGGGTCCCGGAAGGATTACCGCAGTGCCGAGCACATAGCAAATACCGAGTCAGTGTGGCCTTTGCTTGGGTTAAGCGTTGCCTTCAGTGGCAAGAATAACTTTGGTGGGAACCAACGGATCAGAGTTCTCCGCTATCACAGAATGGATGTAAAGGCAGGAGGAGCAGCTGGGCGGGAAAGGGGTTCAGGGGAACATTAGTGAAAGAAAGGAAGAGCCCCCCGCAAGGCATGGGGGCTTAAGCCTGGCTGACGGCACGTGTCCTGATCTTCTCCTACCCACTCCAGGCTGGGCTGCCGCTCCTCCTGCTATGATGCCTGGGCAGATTCCAGACCCTTCCGTGACTGCGGGCTCTCTGCCAGGGCTTGGCCCCCTGACCGGACTCCCCAGCTCGGCTCTGACTGCAGAGGAGCTGAAATACGCCGACATCCGCAACATTGGGGCCATGATCGCCCCCTTGCACTTCCTGGAGGTGAAGCTGGGCAAGAGGCCCCAACCCGTGAAAAGTGAGGTGAGCAAGCCTTGTTCCTCTGAGGGCACTCCGAGGGTAGACGCCTGGGTTACAGCCCCAGCTCCAGCCCTGCGTTCACTGAGGGACCTGAGCATTGCTGTTCTGCCTGGGGTCTGAGGACCGGTAGAATCTATGTCACTCATTAGAGATGCGGCAGCTCAGGCCCTCTCCAGAAACTTCTGCCTCAGAATCTGCATTTTAACAGTCTCTCCTGAGGAATTCACGGAGACATGTTAAAATTTGAGAAGGTCTGGCTCAGGCAGGATGCTGAACCTGTGTCTGGTTCTTCTGGAGGCCAAGGAAGGGTGATTCACAATAACAATAATGAATAATAATGTATTGGTGGTCTCTTTGGGCTGTTGGGACCATCGGGGGAGGTGGTGGGCACATGCGCATGCTTTGGAAGCCATACAAGAGAATGCCTACCTATAAAAATTATTATCGTGAGGCACCTCCCTGCCTCTTACCCGTCTTGGCCCCAGGCTGGAGCTGAAGGTAGGCACTGGGGGAGAGCGTGTGGGAAATCCGTTTCCCAGCAGCTGCTGGAGACAGGCATGGCGACGGTCACTCGGTTCCATCTGCTTTGGATAATGTTTGTAGAGGACCCGCAGGTGAAGCGCTGCCTCCACGGGTCCCTTGAGGCACAGTTCCCATGAGCCTTCTTTGCAGAAGAGCAGCGTTTCCCTGGGGACTGGTGAGAAGCAGAAGTCCTCTGCGTGGGTGAGCCTCTGCGCAGGACACGCCCCCAGCCACGTCCCCAGGGGTGGCAGTTAGTCCCAAGACCTGCCCCAGTGAGGTTCTTCATAGGCAACGGTGCCCCTGGATGTGGGTCCCTCCTGTGGCCTGGAGCTCAGAGGGCAGGACACTCAGGAGGGAGGGACTTTTGCGTGGGGACGGGGGTCTGGGTACTGCATTGGGTTTGTTATGCTACTGCTCTGCTCCCCCTGCCTCCCAATCCCCAGGAGTGCCATCAAATCTGCAAAAGGGGGTTGCGGGGGCTTGGTCAGGGGTGGCAAACTGGCCGTTTGCGGTCTGGATCTGGCTTTCAGAGGTGTTTGGTTTGGCCCGCACAGTGTTTGAAAAGAAACCTGAACCAACATTTCACCTGGAAATTTGGATTTTAATCTTTGATTACAAACTCGGGAGACCTGGTCACACGGTACCCCGCTGTAGCCTGGCGACATGGAATGAAGAGCTCTACCTCACCTCTTTCCCCCTCCAATTTGCCGCAGGCCCCCACCCCTCCCTATTGTCCTTGGTTTTGTTTCCCCTTTTGCTTTTGTTAGCACAAGCTGCCTCCATTTACCTTAACTGCTTGGCTCCGCTGGAGCAGGAGACACCTGCATGCGGTGCATTGTGGGTGCCCGTCAAAGCCTGTTAAGTTGGAGATGGAAGTTGACGGTAATTACAGTCTTCTGAGTTGATTTTGTAAATCAACGTGCTGTTAATAGCACTTCCTGGCTTTTTTAGTGCTCTGTTTTCTTTATGGAGGGCCCTCGTCTTTGGTCTTTTTGCTATTCCCTTTCCCAGGCTCATCACTTGAAAGCATCCGTTTCTGGGTCGTTCCACAGTATAATTGCCTCTGAAAAGCAGCAGCTGAGCAGTTTCACTGGGGCTCTGAGGCTGAGGGACCCGTGAAGAGCCAGGTGCCTTGGTCCAGGGCTGGCCCAGCAGGGGATTTGTCCCCGGGGGCTGAGTTACCACCCCGTTCCCTTTCTGCAGAGGGCACCCGAGGAGCTTTCTTTTTCTTTGGAAAAGGGCTTTATTTGGGTTGGGTATTTTTACATTTCACAGCCTCCCCCAGATTGGTGGCATATGCCTTGTACCTGACAGTGACGCGCTGTCTTCACAGGCCCCCACAAACGCGCACAGCCAGGCCGTGAAAATAACAAGCCGTTTTTAGGGCGTATTTGCATGTCCCCTCCCTCGCTGTCAGACTGCAGCCCCACGGGGGCGAAGAGGCAGATGGAGCCCTGCAGACACTGCTGGCATGGAGCGAGCTCAGCCCCGCACTGGGAACTGACCTCCAAATGCTTCCTAGGGCAGACCTAAGATTGGGGGAGGGTTATTCTTAGAGCAACGGAAAAATAAAGGAGGTGGGGAGAGAAACTTGCCACTGGAGAATCTTCTGTCCCGACGATTTCTTTGCACATGGCAAACTGCCTTTGGAGGATTCTTCACGTTGGCATTTTAAACTAGTAGAAGTTTCTTGAGGGATAATGAGATACTAGCTCACAACTATTAAGCATTTAAGTTGCACCGGGCCCTGTGCTAAGTACGGATTATATGATCTTCAGATTCCTTATTCCCGGATCCTGGTGATTGGGTTCTCCCCGTTTTAAGGTGGAGGAATTTGAGGTCTAGGGAGGAAGAGATGGAGACACCCAGGATCATACCGCTGGAAAGTGGCGGAGCTGGGGCTGTCTGGGGGCGCTGGCGCAGCTGCTGGGGAGGGGGCCCGGGCTGGGTGCGGTGCTAGGCGCTCTTTGTCAAGAGTGTCATGGAAGGGGTACCTGGGTGGTTCAGTGGGTTAAAGCCTCTGCCGTCTGCTGGGGTCATGATCTCAGGGTCCTGGGATCGAGCCCTGCATCGGGCTCTCTGCTCAGTGGGGAGCCTGCTTCCCCCTCTCTCTCTGCCTGCCTCTCTGCCTCCTTGTGATCTCTCTCTCTGTCAAATAAATTTTAAAAATCTTAAAAAAATATAAAGAGTTTATGGAACCCTTAGAAGTGACTGTTACCGTGATGGTGGTTTGTGCCCCCATGACAGATGAGGTCGATAAGACTTACAGAGGTCCAATGCCATGCGATGAGAAGTCAGCCCAGCGGTCAAACTTTATAGAGCCAGAGTGTTAACCTTAGACTGTGCTGCCGCCACCGCCCACCTCCCCACGGCTCTCTAATCCTTCCATGTGTCTAATCAGCCCGCGCTCAGGCTGGGGAGGCCAGATGAACCCAGCCTTCGCCATGCTCCATCATTCTGAATGCACAGCCCTGTTAGTGCTGAATCCTGCACTTCTGGAGCCTTGTCGTCCCCCAGGCCCCGGAGAGAGAGCTGGCCGAACTGGCCGGCGGGCGGTCCGCCTTGCAGAGGCCAGCGTTCCCTTGGGCCGTGGCCAAACACACAAAGCATTTCGGTAAAGGAACATTGGAGGAATTAAGTTAAACGACAGGTTTTGTAAATGATAGAGTGCTTTGTGCTGATGTTGTTATTATTATGTGGTTGACACTTGAATTGTTTTGTGCCAAGAGCTTGGCTGCAGTCCGCTGGTCCAGCAGATAGTGCTAAGCAACTACTGTGTGCTTGGCCCTGTGCCAGGCACTGGGAACTGAACCATAAACAAAGGAGAGGAAGCCCCCTTCTCTTGGAGCTGTATATCAGAGTCGGGGGCACCCAGAAATGCAAATAGACGAAGTAGTGTGTGATGTAAAAGGTCAGGTAGTGGTCAGTATTGTGAGGACAAATTTAGCCGAGCAAGCACATGGAGAATGGCCAGAGGGCTCGTTTGGATGGCTGGCTGGGGATTCTGGAGATGTCATATTCGGGGGGATGGAATTTCTAGAGCCGATGCTTCTCCCTAGCCTCTTTGTTCTTCTTGCCTTTCCAACAGTCCTTTTCAAGACAGCTGTGCTCTCTAGCTTTCTCCAGAGTTGTCCTTCTTTGGCATTTCATTCTGTAGCCCCTTCCAGCCGGACTCCTCAGCCAACTAGCCCCTATTGGCCTGAAGATCTTAGCCCTCCCCAGGGCATCTCCGAGTGCGCTGCTGGGCCCACACCCTGCCTCTGTGCCTGGAATGCATTTCCAGCATGGACAGAGGGAGACCAGAAGCCCCCCCCCCCCCTTGCACACATGAGGGCACATACACACACACTTAACCTGCTAGAGGGGACAGCTCACCCTCTGGTCCACTCTGCAGGGCCCTGGAGGACATTCAAGTTCAACGGGGTTTGGACTGGATGACCTTTTAGGAAAGAGGCTGCAAACCATCATTCCATGGGCAAGAGTCAGCCTACGGATGAATCTCATTTGGCCCTGACTGTGTGGTTTCATTTCTTGCCCTTTTTTTTTTTTTTTTAAATTTTTAAAAAATTGAATGTGTTGTTAGATTTAAAAGCCAGGAAATGTGGAATTTCTGGCTCCTTTAAAAAAAACCCAGAATATCTGGTCAGTCCAGGCCTACACCCTCATAAACACCAAGAAGCTAGAGCTGAGTAGCAAATGCTCACTGTATTAGCACAAGCCTTTAGTTTGCCACAGTCCCCACTATTCCCTGTTGCCTTCCACACAGCCTGCTTTTGAGTGTGTGTCCTGTGTGTAGGCCCCAAAGACGGGGATGACATCTTACATTTCCTTTTATTTCCACCACATTGTGTGCAGTCCCTTGCATGGATTGTATGTTTGATATGTGCTTGTTGGTTTAAATGTTAATTAACTGTGTCAACTTAGCAAGTCCCTTAACTTTCTACCTCTTGATTGCTGTATCTCTCAGTTCTTATCTCCAAACATTGTCCGTTTGTTTTTTATTTCTGGACTTTAGGGACTTTAGGCAGAAAAGAAAGAAAGAGAGAGAGAAAGAGAGGAAGAAAGAAAATCATGAAAATCAAACCAACTGTTTCTAAAACTTAGCTAATCATCAAAACTGCTTGCAAAACTTGATAGATGCAGATTCCCAGGCCTGACCGTCGGCCCATGGACTCAGAAGCTATGAGAGCAGAGTCCACGGAATCTGTATATTTAGTAGGTTCAGAGATTCCTCAGCTACACTTGGGGACCTTTTACTGCTTATACCTCTCCTTGGGCTCTTCTGATCCTTGATTGGGGGCATTCCGAGGGCTTCACCTTGAGGAATCAGGGTGCGCATCCCCTCCTGGGCTGTCTTTCCAGCACACCTTCCATGTGGAGACTGGGTCCGCGTCCTTGTCATTCTCAGAGCAGGAAAGACCTGGCCGTTTGTGAGTTTCACACTGGTCATTACCCAACATCTACCAGGGCCCCCCCCAAAAACACTGTGGGGCTTTTCACCACTGATGAAGTATGAATCTGAGTCTGTGGGCTACTGGGTGGTCTTGGAAGGTGTGCTCATCCTTGGCCACGGGTGGTCATCCCAGAGTTGGTGCACCAAACTGTTCACCCGTGTTTAGCCTGAGCATGTGCAGAGTTACCCCAAATCATCTGATGTGCTGGGTAAACGTTGGCGTAAGCACGCTTGTGTTTTTAGTGATTTAAAACATAAAAGCAGCCCACTGACATTTTTTAGCAAGCTTTGCATAATTGGTTTTTAATTTGCGGCTCTTTGAAATAGCATTGGCCTTCTTTCCCCTGACTCAGACACTTTTTCTGTCTCATACTTGTTTGGCAGAGAGATCCAATCTGTCCCTTCTTGGAACAGGAATCTCCCAGCTCATCTTTGAAATCCTGACTTTCCGCTTTAGTTCCGTCACTTTGTTAGCACGCTGTCAAGAGCCGTTAGCTTTTTTATTTCCTTTAATAGTTTCATTTGAGGGAGAGCGAGCGATCACTATAGGCCGCTCTGGATGTTTTTATCGTTGACCCCCGTGTTACCGAGTCCCCTGGGATGCAGGACCCCAAGCCTTCACAAGGGTTCTGATGCTCTGGGTTCACCTCATCGGTTGGTCACACCTGCTGTTGTTTGAGGGCAGTGTCCCTTGGAGAGAGGGTGGTGGGGACATGGCTGCGTCTGTGTGTCCTTAGAAATCAGACACCTCTGCAAAGTGCAGGGAGTCCTGTGCTGCCTTCTTAGAGTCTCTGCCTTAAGATGGGGGTAATCTTAGTACTCACCCCTTGGGGCTGCTCTGATGAGCAAATGAACGAATTCAGTTGGAAGGTCTCACGTAACGCCGGGCGCTCAGTAAGATACACAACAAACATAGGACAGAAATGTGCTTCACTTTTCCAAGGTGTTAATTATGCAAGTTACTTTGGATTATCGATTCCAACACTGTTCCTTGGGCTTTCATTTCTTTGAGGGTAATTTGCCCTTGGATATGGTGAGTGGCCCGAATGTGTGGAGGTCCCAGGTGTCACGGGTACAGGACACCATTCTGGCTTCCTAACCCAAGGGTCTGCTTCTGGAGCCTGGAAAGAGCTCCGGACTTGGGCTCAAGTTTCTGGGTTTGAAGTCTGGCTCCTTCGCTTACTCCCTGTAGGACCTTGGACAGGTCGGCTGTCTCGTTGAGCATCAGTTTCTTTCTCTATAAAAAGAGGAAACTCATACTCACCGAGTTGCATCATGAAGATTAATTGAGGCGCAGTGTAAAACGATGACCTTGACTCCAGCACAATATGATTGTAAATTGCCTCTTCTAGGGGCTGCGGCCCATGTGCAGTGAATCACACCACACATTCTGACAGCATTGGCCTTTCCAGTGTGTTGCACCTTTGACCTGGATTTCGGGGAAGCAAGCAGACCTTCCTGTGTCTGGTTGTTCATGCAAGAGTCATGCAGCCAGTTTTAGTTACCGCCGCACACTGTAAATGAGAAGGCCCTTCGACCCTCTGTCTTCTCCTAAGCTGCTTTGTGTGACCCTTATCTTGTTTCCTGTGGTGTTAAGGTCAATGCTAGAGTCCGTGAGCCATCAGTTTTTTTAGCAGCCGTACAAAGTGGCCTCTTCTGTTAAGGCTGGCCGTCTTTCTTTGGTGTCCCCAGGTCCACTGGCAGCCTGGACTCAGAGTTGGGAAAGTGGGTCATCTCGCCGGTGAGCTCCGCTGGCTGAACAGCGCTGGAGCCAGCCAAGCTGCTCTCCCTTCTACCACGTCCCCAAGACACAAGACCACTTGGCCTGAGGTTGGAGCTCTGAGACCTGGGACTTACAGGCAGATTTGGGCAGGCTGCAGGTGCTGGGAGTCAGGTCATGGGCTTCCTCTGGGTTTAGCAGCCCCTTGAGGCTGTGCACATTGTGCCCGTGCTGGGGCTCTGTGTGCTCTGCTTAGCGGCTGTGGCTGCAGGGGTCCCCTTCGCTAAGCACGGTGCCTGTGCGTGTTCTGGATGGCAAGCTCCCACACAGTTTGGCTCCATAACCCTTCTTCCTGCCCCTCCCCACAGCCAGCACCAATAGAAAAACTTGGCTCTTTGGAGGCACTGTAGCAAAGCAGGACTGTTGCATTGGAACAATTGGGCTCTGGAGAGGTTACTAGGCATTTGAACTTCAGTTCTGCCTTTGTATAAATGGGGGAGACAGGCCCCTGTCTCACACCAGATGCAAAAATTAGCTCAAAATGGATCTAAGACTTAATATAAGAGCTAAAACTATAAAACTCTTAGAAGAAAACAGCTGTTAATCTTTGTGAGCTTGGATTAGGCAATGATTTCTTAGATAGGACACCAAACTACAAGCAACAAAATAAAAAACAGGTACATCTGACATCGTCAAAATTAAAAACTTTTGTCCTTCAAGGGACATAAAGTAAAAAGATAGTCCACAGAACGAGAGCAAAGTTTTGCACATTATAGATCTGATAAGGGTCTCGTATATAGAATATGTAAAGAGCTATTACAACTCAATAATAAAAGTGGGTGATGCGCATTTCTTCAGAGAAGATACATGAATGACTAATAAGCACAAGAAAAGATGCTCAACATCATTAGCCATCAAAGAAATGAAAACCACTGAGAGACCACTTCACATCCACTAGGATGACTATACTAAACTTGTAACAAATATTGTAACAAATATTAGTGACCCTTTGGAGAAGTTGTAATCCTCATACTCTGCTGGTGGGAACATAAAATGGTGCAACCACAGAAAATAGTTCTCAAAAATTCCACTCCTAGATAGGTACCCAATAGAAAGAAGCAGATGTCCATGCAAAAACTTGTACATGAATGTTCATAGAAGTATTATTCACAATATTTCAAAAGTAGAGATGACCCAAATGTCCATAAGTGGAAGAACAGGTTAAAAAATATGATCTACCCATACAGTAGACTATCACTTGGTCATGAAAAGGAATAAAATACGGATACTTGCTACAACATGGATGAACTTGAGAACATTTACATTTAGTGGAAGAATCCAGTCACAAAGAACCATGTGCTGCAGGATTCCATTGATAGGAAATGTCCAGAATTGGCAAATCCATAGAGATGGCAAGGAGAACCATCCCTGGGGCCTGGCGCTGGGGGAGATGGGAGAGGTGGGGAGCGGCTGGTAAGGAGCGTGGGGTTTCTTTTGGAATTCATGAAAATACTCTAACATTTATGGTGGTGATAGTCACACAACTTTGGGAATATACTGAAAGCCATCAAGTTGTGGACTTCAAGAGGGCAAATTGGTGAATTTCATCTCAATAAAGCTGCTTTAAAAATGAGGAAGGATAATATCTATGTCACATAGGTGTGGTGAGGATTCGAAGACATAATGCTGTAAATGGCCTGGCATGTATCCGGGCTCCAGAATTCGTAGCTATAGTGATTAAAACCCCCTATTAAGCCAACAGCGGTGAAAAAACCAGGATCTCATTAGGGGCATTTTCTCCTCTTTTCCTTTTTATTGCTAGGGGCCATCCAGAAGCAACGAGAGCTATCTGGCAGGATTGTGTATGGAACTTGGGAGGAAATATGGAGTAATTCTGCCTACTCATTAGAGTCCCCTGGAGAGTTAAAAAAATATATATATATAGACATGAATGGAGCCTAGAGACTGAATCAGTTGGTCTGGGTGGAGCCAGCAGGTGGCTGTAGCCTGTGGCCGTTGGTGGAAACCTCTGGTGCCATATAAACCGGCCCAGGTCTTTGAAGGAGTGAGGACATCTGGGTTCAGGATAGAAGGCTCACGTGAGCAATGCACTTTATAGTTTGCAAACTGCTTTTGTAGACATCATCTCTTTTGATCTGTTTAACAACCGTACAGCGGGTGGGTGTTATTGGTGCCATTCGTTGTGAGAGAACTGAGATTTTGAGAGGTTAAGTCACTTTTAAAGCATAATTTTATTCTGTGCTTTTTTAAAATCAAGACCCACACACATGCTCATACCTATTAGTTATCAAATCTAACGCTTTGGGGAGCACCACGGGGGCGATGCCTGCCACCAGGTTAATTGACTTTGTGTAGACTTCAGAACAGAGCTTTTCCTGCTACTCCTCTTTAACTGATGAGCAAGCAGGGCAAGCTGGTACAGTGTGATTTACCTGTGTCCGTATTCACACACGTGCCACTGGTAATTACGGATCGGCGTGTGCAAGGGAACATGAGATGGGAATAATTTGGATCCTGAGGCTGTCAGAAATCCGCAGCTGTTCCCCATAACCTCGGAGCGAAAGGCTTTACATCAGTCACCACACACCTTATTGTTCTCACTGAATGACTACAGTAAGTCTGTGATACAATGTGAGCCCCTTAATAAAATACCGCCTGTGTCTGTTTAGTATAGCGTGGTATTATCTGAGCAAGAGACTTCTGCTGCCGAAACCAATCGGAAATCCACTGGCTCACGTTGGCGCACCTCCAAGTGGGGTCTGCAGAGCAGTGGACCAGCATCCGGGAGCACGTTAAAAGTTCTTGGGTCTCATTCTGAGACCACTGAAGCAGCTGTTCTAGAAGGTGGAGTCCAGAAATCTGGGAGGAAACAAGCCCTCCGGGGCATTCTGATGCTCTCTGTGGTTTTTGTTTTGTTTTTAAGATTTTATTTATTTATTTGAGAGAGAGAGAGAGATTGAGAGAATAAGTGGGGGCCAGGGGAGGGGCAGAGGGAGAAGCAGACTCTCCGTAGAGCAGGGAGTCCGACATGGGACACTATCCCAGGACCCCAGGATGATGACCTGAGTCGAAGGTGGACGCTTAACCCGCCGAGCCACCCAGGCGCCCTCTCTGCAGGTTTAGATGACCCTAGCGTCTCTTCCAGCTCCGACTGACCATGATCCTCTCTGAGAATGCTACGAGGGTCTAAGAACACGTTTTTCTCGACAGCGATCTCAAACTGTCTGGAGGGACCTGCACGCCATCAGCTGTCCATTCATGTGTGCGGCACCTGAATTTGTGTGAGGCGGGAAGCCCTTCTGAGTTTGCAGACATTTCCAAACCAGTTATTTCCAGGTATTGAGAACCTCCCCACTGCCAGCATTCACAGCCTAAGGGATTTCTGAATTAATGAAGCTGCTTTATAGTTTCAGAGGGAGGATCAGATAAGCTGTTCATTGCTGTAGCTGGCTAGAGTTCTCGGGGCTTTGCTCGGAGAACCTGGGGCTGGGGGAGCTCTCTGGCTCCACACCACCCCCACCTCACCCCCACCCCACCCCCACCCCTACCTGCCTGCGTGCTGCAAAGCCCTTCCTTCCCCATCTCTCAACTTTTATTGCATCCATTTCCTTACATGTATCACCCATGGTGAAACCCCTCCATCCTCCGGGCCAAGGCATCCCTGGCTGTGAATTCATCTGGTCGCGTCACCTGGGTGGGATTTTTATTAGCCAGAGTTCAGGACCCGCAAAATAGAGGTCGCCTGTTCTGCTCAGTGATTTGTCTGTTATCTATGCCTTATGCCTGAAAGAAATTGGCTGAAATCCGTGTTTTAGCTGCACACCCTGCATACAGATGAAACCGAACAGCATTGGTGGAGAATAATTAAGCCAAGGACCTTGATTTTCACCTTCATGATGAAAGACAAATGACTTCCAAGGCTTTAATAGGATGATGGTACTTGAAACGTTCTACTACTTTGGCCAACTCGGGACTTTGAGAACAGCTCTGCTCATGAAAATTCTTTGCAACAACTGCATTTTCATTTAATTGTAGGTAGTCATTTTGCAGGAGCTCTTGTCTGTGTTTTTTTTTTTTGGTTTTTGGTTTTTTTTCTTTTTTTACCCCAGTATAATCAAGGCATATTACACTGCTGTTGTTAAAGAATTGGTTTTAACTGTGTTCTTAACTCTTTTCGAGAAAATTGATTTTCCCTGCCAGATATATTCTGCTCCTTTCCAGTCTTTTGGGGGGTGGGGAGAGTCTTGTGGGGGACACTGTTTCTCTCTCTTTCTCATCTTTTGAATCGAATGTCAATTGGGCAAGAAAATTGACTGATGGCCTCGTGGGAAACGAAACCTCACCAAACCATAAATATGAAACAGGCCTGAAAAAGACGTATTTCAACAAAAGCCATCATTCTTCAAATAGCTCTTCTCTAGCAAAAGGTTTTCCTGACAATCATCAGCTCCTTTCTGTTCAGTGCTAGACTCTCCATCCCGGCCAAGGTGATTTTTCCCGTGTCTCCAGGCCCCCAGCTCCCTTTTGCAGGAACAGCATTTGTGCTTTTCTCGGCTGGACCATCCACAAATGGGTGTCACCCTGCCCAGCTGGCTTGTTCAGGCTTTGTTCCAAACACAATGCTGTCTTTTCTTAGCAGTGGAAAGGGGCTGTTCTCCGCTGCTTTCTGAGAGAATGGCCCTTTCCTATTCTGCTCATAGAAACCAGCCCCAAGCCTCAGCAGCTTATTGTTTTCCAGGTTCTCTTAACCCAGGAGAAGGTTCTTACTAAGGACAGGGGGCTGGGAGGGCCAAGGTCAGAGGGATGCTTTGTCTTGCTGAGATGTGTGGCGACTGAGAAGACAGTTCAGTTGGGATTGATTCCCCACCCTGCCCTAAACGCCCCCCCACCCCCTCCCCCCCCCCGTGGGCTCTGATGCCCCAACAATGGCAGCAGCGTCAGGCTTTCAGTACAAAAAGAAAGCGTTCCCTCCCTCTAGAAGGTGTTTAGGAAGTGGTGGTGGTCAGATGGCTCCTGCCACCATCTGACCGGGGACGGAGGCAGACTTCCTCCCCTTCTTTGAGCTTGAGCTTCCTGGCCTGTGGGTGCCGCAGGGTGCTAGGATCTCTAGGTCTGCTCAGTTCCGGAACCTCAGGATGGGGCTTACTTTGCAGCCCCGCCACTCCCCGCCACTTCCTGTGGACGCCGAGTGCGAGTGCGCTGAGCCGGTGCCTACCCACCTGCGCTCGCAGCCAGAGGAGGCGAGTGAGTCATCCTGGCAGGTGGAGGCCTTGCCCCTGGCAGCTCTTGCTCACTCAGAGCCTTCACCTGGTGGCTGGCTGGGCTGGCTTGATGCTTTGAGTGAGCCCGGCACCCACCACGTGGGTTTGCTCCTAGGTGGGTGTGTTTGCTGTAGCCTGGCCATGGGGGCATCCGGGCTGAAGTGGAGAGGGCACGGAACGGGCATGAGGAGTCTCGCCCAGGTCACCAGCTCTGTGGATCAGGCCTCCTTTTAGCAAACATTTAGTGAGCACTCCGGGTGGCCACAAACTCAGCGAGGTGCAGAGCACACAGAAAGCCAACGAGACACGCGTTGTGCTCTCACAGAACTCCCAGTTTCAAGGAGGGGGCAGAAACTTAGGTCACAATACAGCATGACAGGGTCCAGGATAAGCTCAGAGTTCTATGGGAGCCCAGAGCAAAAGGATACCTCCTCAGCCTGGAAGGGATGAGAACCAAGGAGGGCTTCCTGTAGGTGGTGATGCTTGATCTGAATGTACAGGGTGAGAAGAAGCCAAGGAGACAGCAAAGGCATGTGGCCTGCATAGTGTGGGGTATGGAGAGGGTCTGGGCCGCAGTAACATGGGGGCGGTGGGACAGATGGCAGCTGAGACCAGAGTTCATGAGGCCAAGTCAAAGCCTCCCTTACTTGACACATTAAGGGGCTTGAGCTCTATCCTGAATCGAATGTCAATTGGGCAAGAAAATTGAGGACCCAAGACCGGTAACTGGGTCAGATTTGCATTCTCGAAAGATTCCCCTTCCGTGGCTGGGATGGAGGATAGGGCTGTGCAGGGTCAGGAGGCCTCCTAGGAGGTCTAGGAGAGAGAGAGAGATGGAAGGAAGGCCTGGAAAGTGGCAATGGGGAAAAGGAGGATTCAGGATGTAGAGTGGGACGGCCTGGGTAGCCAAAACTGGACATAAAAAGAAGGACACATGAGTGAGCCTGGAGGCCTGAAGGTCTCCGTCCAGTGAGCACGTAGGCCACGGTGCCAGCCTGGGGCAAGAGTAGAAGGAAGTAGCTCATCAAGGATAAAGACTTTGAGGGGCTGAGGGACATCCAGATTGAACACCCAGACCATCAGCTGGATGTTTGGCCTCATGCCAGAGATCTGGTTGGCATTCGTACACAGACGGCGGTCGAAAGCACAGTGATCTGTGGCTGGTGCACGTGGAGTGAGAAAAGCCACAGGCCAGGGGTGGGACCCTGGGAGACATCAGCCTGAAGGGGACAGGAAGAGGGTCCTGGGCAAGGGACAGAAAAGGAGAGGCCAGAGAAGTAGAAGAGGGACAGACGAGGTCAGGGTTGTGCTTCCAGAGCACAGAGAATTCTAGAAAGAGGGAGTCAGGTGGAGCCAGAAGGCCCCGGGGGCAGGGGGGAGCTGAGCAAGCAGCATCCTTTGGACTCGTCAGTGAGGACCCAGGCCCTACCCTCGAGCATGAGTCTTGGAGGAAACCACTCCCTTCTCTGGGGCTCAGTCTTCTCATCTATAAAATGCAGGGGTTGGCTTAGGGGTTTCCCCTTTCTGGCTCTAAGAGTCTGTGAAGTGACTATTTCTGAAACTTTTTAAAAGGGAAAAGGTATCCTTCCCACATCCTCCTGCCTCTCCCCTCAGTCAGACCAACACTGCTCTTGAAGGCTGGGGGAGTAAAAACCCAGGGAGGTCAGAGCTGGCTGCCGCCTGTGGGAGCTTTGACTCCAGCCCCCTGTCAGAAGGCAGTGTGACGTCATGGATTCGGAGCCCTGTCTACTCCTGGCTTGGCAACCTTGGGCTGACCTTTGCCTTGTTTCCTCGCCTGGGAGAGACACCCCTAAAACCCCCCTTGCAAAGAAAGGTGTTAAAGGTTAGCAAGAAGTAGGCAATATTGTGTTTATTAAAGATGAGCCAGAGGATGGGAGAGAGAAACTGATTGGCCCACGGTCCTGGAGGGGGACATCTCGGTGACTAGAGCCAAGTGTCTGAGGACCCACCCTGCCGGAGTCTGTCCCCTGCTGGGGGTCCTTAAATCAGCTGCCCACACAAGTTCAGCCCTTAAAGTGTTCTTTTCAAGATGGAATTTGTTGCCAACTTTGAAAACTGGAAGATTTTACTTAAAAACTCATATTTTCATCAAGCCTTGAAAACTTGGAAGATCTGTCCGTGCTGAGACCATGCAGCCAGTGTGGGGCCAGCTGGGGTGTTCCTGTCTGCAGACCCCAGCCCCGTCCAGCCCTCTTCCCTCACTAATGGTTCCTTGCTTGGCCCCTGGAGGTGACTAGAGTTTGCAACTCGAGCCTTAGACTGACCATTTGGCTTGAATTTTCTCTTACGGCCCTGCCCAGGATTTCACAGCTGACATCCAGACTACGGCCGTTGAGAGAGGGGGAGGCTTGCTGGAGAAGACAGGAGAGGAGGGCAGAAGGTTTCCAGCGGCTCGGGCCCTGGAGAGATGCTGATGGAAAGGGGGGCTTGGCCCCTGCGGGGTGGGGGTGGTGGGGTCAGCCAGGGTGTTGGACGGAGGCCCCCGGGGTTTCCTCATTCCTCCCTCGGGGAGGAGGAATTGTGGAGGAGGAGGATTGTGGGCCTGGCCCTGCTGGCTTGCAGAGGTCTTGCCCCTGAACTGCCCTGCTCTGTGTGTGGATGCGTGGCTGGACAGGGGAGTGGCGAGGAACCGCAGCCTGGGCTCAGCGCAGCCGTGTTTATGTGGGGGAATGTCTGGTATGTTTGGTATTTGGGTGTTTACTTCCCAGGGTGCTCGTGGGTCCCTGGTGTTGAAATGTGGCTCCTCCGTGCCGTGTGGCTCCTGTGGGGGGGTGGGACCCTAGTGTGCCCGGCTGGGGCTTAACATGGAGGCTGTAGGGCTGCTACGGACAGCTTGTGTGCCTTAAAGCACCCTCAAGCCTGCCTCCCTCCACGTCCCCCCCCTTGGGTCTCCTGTGCCACATTCCACCACATGGGGGGTGGGTGTGCCCCAGGCTGTGCCAGCACTGCCTCCCTACCTCACCTGGGAAGGCAGGCCGGAGATCTGGCACGTGGCGGACACGCCCTGTGTCCCAGGCCCTGGGCTAGACTAGTTCTGGACTAGAACTCAGTCCTTGTTACAAGCTTGGGCTGTAGTGCTCAGTGCTTTCCTTGCACGGGGAGACTCAGAGGCCCAGAGAGGCCATGTCTGGGCTCAAGTCTGGGCTCCAGACTTGCCCAGGAGCACACAGGCCTCGGAGGCCCTGAAGGCTGGGCTGACTGCCCTGATGCCCTGAGTCTCCACTCGGCCTGCTTCTTTCTGTCCGTGCTATGGTTCCTAGCGCATGACATGGCCTCTCAGACCTCCGGCCCTCTGGCGAGTGTTGGGGGCTTGTCGCCTGCCTGACTGCGCTCGCCTTCATTGCTCCGTCCGTGGGAGAGCGGCCCTGTGTCCGGCGCCCCGGGTTACACAGCGTCATCGCTTGCTCTTGTCCTATCTCTTTGTCGGCCCTGCCAGATATATTTTTGGAAATGCTTATGAAATATCAGAATTCAAAGTCAAGTCTGGGCGAAGGTTGCCACCACGTGAAAGCCACATGGCCTGCGAGAGGGGAGTGGCGGGGGGCCCCTCCTCAACGCCGGTCAGCTTGGACGGGACCCATCCAGCGTTCCTTGTGCAATGAATTGTATTTATTTTAAAAGACCCAAATCGGAAAGAGAACAACATAGTCATGGCCCTCAGAGCCAGGGGATGAGGGCCGTGACAGAGACCACCAGCCCTTCAAAGAGCAGGAGGCACTTGGGCCCTGAGGCCAAAAGGCCTGGATCGAATTGGTCCCTGCCTCCCAGGCAGCCTTGATATCTTTGCTTTCTCATCTGTAAAAATGGGGGAGGGTAACAGGACTGTCCTAGATGGTCTCCTGAGACCGATTAGCCTCCTGGGACTTCTAGGCCCAAGGATTTGATGATGCCTGCTGAGGTGACCCACCTCTGTTTGCTCAAGTCCTTCTGCAGCCCAGCTCTGCCATATTCTCAGTGTTCTAGAAGCATGGCTCCTGGGTAGCAGTGATTCCCCCCCCCACCCACCCACCCACCGAATCCCTGGGGGACACCTTCTGCTCCTCCATTATTATCTGGCATCACCTGATTTCCTAAGGAAGAGACCCTGGTGTCCCAGAGGCGGAAACCTTCTCAAACTCCCTTCAGGCCACAAGAGGAATTTTTCAGGGTAGTTTCAGGGGTATGCATCAGGGATCCAAGGGGCAGGACCCAAGGGCCCCTCCAGGGGTGGAATCCAGAGGATTCTCCGCATGTGCTTTCTGTCTGTCCTCTCGGCCTGAATGAACCGCCGACCTCTGTTCATGCGTCTGTGTTCCTCTTTCTAAAGGCTCTGCCTGTCTCTGTATTTCTCTCTTTCCTCTCCATCTCTGTCATCACCTTCTCTGTCAGGAGCCCCCCCCCCCCCTCTCTGGACGGGGTGAGGCAAACAGGATACCCTGCAAGAGGCCGTTGAAGGAGGCAGTCAGTCTCGGGTGGCGGCGCTGGGCCTGCGTGAGCTCGAGAATGAGCGCCTCCTTCCCTGTGTGTCCTGGGCGCCTCCCTGGCCGCACCCCGGGGCCTGGCCCTGCTTTCCTCTCTGTCACCCACTCCCTCTTTTTGTCTCCCCGATGCCCCTCTCTGGTTGAGTGTTTGTTTCTGTCCCGACACAGGGTGTTCGGTTTCTGCTCGTCTCCGAACATCAGATCCGTATCCTGGTCTTTCTGCTTCTCAGGGCCCAGGGTTGAAGGTGGCTGCCCCCCGGCCCAGCAGCCCGATTTCAGATTTCCAGGAGCGAACACAGCCCAGCTTGGTCAGCCGTTCACACCTCGTCCAGTCAGCCGTGGTCAGGGGCTCACGTCCCCCAGCCCCACAGCAGAGCTCTGAGAACAGCCTCTCTGAGGAGGGACTGCCTGGCAGGAGGACCCTCTCGGCTATGGGTCCCCAAGCCTGTCCCTCCAATGGAAGTGTGGCACAGGGGCCAACGAGAAGTGTGGCACAGGGGTACCCCTCTCTTCTCACCCCAAAACACCGACAGCTTTGCCCTGGGCCTTCCTGGGAACTGGGGAGAGCTAGAGCTCACTTTGAGAACAGGCACCCATCTCCTGGGTCTTTAAATGTGTCCAGCTGCCTCCCTCTTAAATATTCTCATAAATTCCAGCTGTATCTGCAGAAAACAAATCGTCATGCCCCATTTTGGGGTTCCAGTTTTAGAGGGCTGAACTGTGTGTGGTGAGAACACTGCCTGCTGCCTCACCTCCTCCCGGCCAAGTGCTTGAGGGACCCTAGGGCACATCGGAGCTGTGGAAAGTAGCCTTGACCTGTGGGGAGAGAAGCCTGGGAGGAGGGTAGAGGCCGTGGCAGCGGTGCAGGGTGGTCTCCCTTCTGGCCCAGGCAGGGGACACAGAGTGCCCGTGGGGGAAGAGAAGGCTGAGGGCACTGCCCAGCTCCCTGCTTATTTTTGGCAGGACTTCAGCTGCCGTTTTCTAAATGTTCCCGGAGGGCTCTTGTGTAGCGGCAGGAGGATTTGGAGAAGACGCGGTGTCCGTGGGGGAGGTGTGGTCGTGGGGCTTCGGGCCATTTCTGGCTTTATTGGGAGATGTCAGCTGAGAGGGAGCAGGGGTGCAGGAGAGGCCTGGGGGGTGGGCTTGAAGGCTACTGGGGGGCCGTGGGACTTTAGCAGGGGTTAATCTTCACTGCCCAGCCCAGACTGTGTCCGGGCCTATTCAGGATTTGTGCAGACCCGCTGTACGCATCAGGGGCCTGCCCCGGATCGAGGCTCTGTGGTCCATGTGCTTCTGGGGAAGACAGGACTGAACCCCCAACCTTTGCTGGCCTCCTGTAGGCAGACCAAAGAGGCCAACCCTGGTGGAAAAGGCTTCTTACTAGCACCAAGGAAAGGCTTATGCAGAGACAAACACAGGCAATAAATCGCTTTTATAATTCTAGAATCCAAACCCGTGCCATCTTTTCCTGGCATCTTTTATTTCATTCATTCAACTAACATTTGCGGAGCCCGTATGAAGCGCCGTGTTCTGGCCAGGTGTTGGGGCTGCTCAGGTCCCCCATCCTTCAGCCTAGCGGGGAGGACAAATATGACGGGACATGAGAGAGACTCTTACAGTGGGGTACTCAGTGCTGCGGCAGCACAAAGCAGTTAATTCTGTCTGGGGAGTCAGAAGAGCCTTCCTGGGAGAGGTGACATTTGCTCTTGAAGGTGGAGTAAGAGTTCAAGGAGGAAAGGAAGGTCATCTCAGGAGGGTCCAGCTGGCGTGGAGAAGGGGGAGACATTTGGAGAGAGGGTGATGGCTGGAGGGGGTGGATGAGGCGGGACAGGGAGGCTGGAGCAGTCCCCCATGTGGGCATCAGCCTGGCCCAGCTGAGCTCTTAAATGCCCAGCACTGAGCCCCTTCAAATCTGTGGCAGGAGCAGCTTCCGTTTGTGTCTGGCTCTGTGCAGGTCTGGTGGTGGGGTCTTGGAGGACAGAGCTTGTATCTCCTGGGAAGTGGCTTCCCTGCCAGGACCCCGGCTTGCCCCGGCCCTGTGAGCCCTGCACTCTGCCCGGGTTGCACACATCACCTCGGCAGTTTGTGGGCAAACCCTCCTGGCCGAGGGGAGATTGCACTGCCAGCCACTTCCTCCAGTTCCTTCCCTCTGCCTGTCGTCACGGTTACCTCGGCGGTGCTGGGGGTGAGGTTGAGGTTGGGTGGAATCAATTTTGTCCGGGTTTCTATTTTCCCAGATGCAGGTCAGCCAAAGGGGCTGTCACTTCTGGTTCTGTTTCAAGGGAGGCCAAGGGGCTGGGAGGTGCTTGGGTGTGGCGGTGTTGACAAGGAGCCTCTCCCGCCAGCCTCCCAGGAGGGGTGGGCGTGGGTCAGGGAAAAGCTCAGAGGTGGTGGAGAAGGAGAAAGGGCTGCCTCACCAAGGCCTGTGCCGATGGCCGTGGGTGCTGGTCTCCAGCCAGGCTCTGGGTCCTCAGCTCCTAGAGCATGCCGGGAGTGCACGGAGAGAGGCTGTTTACTTTCCTGGCCTGGAGCCCTGTGGGCTGAGACCTTGTTCCAGGCCTCGGGCTGCCAGATTCACCCCCACTGGCTGGAGAAGTGAGAGAGTTGGCAAGCCCAGAGCAATCCGACGACTTTTCTAGTGGCCTCTGACTCTAGGCTGTCCCCTGCCCAGCTGGTCCCGTGTGTCCTCCAGATCCTCCTGGTAGCTAACCGGCAGCGAGAGGCACCGCATCATACTGATCCTGATGGGGCTGTGTGGGGCCTGTGGTCAGTCAAGAGCAGAAGGTTGAAGTCAGAGAAATCCGAGTTGAAATCCCAACCCTGCCATTTCTTAGTTGGATGGCCTTGGTCTTCAGTCCCTCCAACTGTGAAATGGGTCAGCAACAGGACCTTCCTCACTGATTGTGAGGATAGCATGACCTGTGTGGGAAGCATTTAAGAAAAAGGCATGGGAGAGCAACTCTTGTTGTTATTACTAAGGAAACAACAGAACCTGCAACTTCCATTGAAAGTCAGGGTTGGTGGGCTGTGAATTGCTACCTTGCCATTTATGGGCCCTGTCTTATGTGTGGGGAACTTTCTAATGTGTCCCGGGGGAGAAGCAAGCCAAGCTGGAGACTTAGGTAGCCCCTCTGCTTGTGTCCAGCTCAGGGCGCTCTGGGGAGCCCTGGGATCCTGGGGTGCGGGTAGGTGTCAGAGCAGGAGTGTGCAGAAGACAGGAAAAGAATCAGAGCTGGGTGAGGAGACTGGGGAGTCTGTGTGAGAGCACCAGGAGGTAGATGGGAGCCTCTGGAAGGACCAGGAGGGAGGGTAGCCCGGGGAGGTGGAAGTGCGTGGGAGTAGAATGTGAAATCTGCGTTCATGCCCAAGGCATTTTTAAAGGAAGTGCCTGGGAACCACTGGCCTGGAAAATAGTGCCCAGAAGGCTCGGGCTGGGCAAGGGACCTCTGTGTGAGTAGACTTGCCAGGCTCGGAGCCTCCTGAACTCTGGCAGAACCCGACCGCCCTGCTCTCCCAGGCCACTGACCCCTCCCGGGTTTGCCCACCTGCTCCAGAAGGATCCGTGGGCCGGCTGGGAGACGTTTCCACCCCATCAGCCGGGAAGCCGTGGGCTGGCAGGCAGGGGCGGCTCACTTTCTGCCGAGACGTGAGTTAGAAGGGGGACGGTCCGTCCGTCTGTGTGTGTCAGGAGGGACGCTGTCCTCCAGGCCTGCCTCCACGTCTGACCGGCGGCTCTGTGCCCTCACAGCTAGATGAAGAAGAGGAGCGGAGGAAAAGACGCCGGGAGAAGAACAAAGTGGCAGCAGCCCGATGCCGGAACAAGAAGAAGGAGCGGACGGAGTTTCTGCAGCGGGTGAGCGGGGTGGTGGGGGTTGGGGGGGTGGGCCGGGGCACCATGTCGTTCTTCAGAGTGAGCTTGTTACCAAAGCCTGTGGGATCGAGGTGGACCTGCTGGCATCGGTCCCCCCGGCCGCTACCCCTCGGTCCTTCCCTGCCTCCCAGCCAGTGCCCCTTCCCCAACCCAAGACAACCCAGGGCCACTGGCCTCAGATCCCGCCCAGCCAGATCCCCGGAAGACCAGAGAAGCTGGGAGGAGCCAAGTCCCCTCTATGAGATCAGACCTGGTGCTGAGGGACCCACATGGCCTAGGACGGTGCCGACTCATTTCGAAACCCTGGTGGCTGCCAAAGTTGTCTAGGGCGTATGCTAAAGATGTAGGCGACAGCCGCTGAGCTGGGAGCGGTGTTCCTGGCACCTGGAGAGTCTCCTAGCACCAGAGAGGCAGCTGGTGGCACCCTGAGCTTCAGGGGGCTCTTCCAGTCCCGCATCTCATCTGGCTGGCCTCAGCCTCCTCCCGTCCCCCCAGGGGGGACCCCCAAGCCTCTGCCCTCAGGGACCTTGGGGTCTGACCCAGCTCTGCATGCATGAAGACCACCAGAGGGGGTCACCTTCCCCCACCCCCCGCCCAGGCCCTCAGAGCGGGTCCTGACCCTTTCACATGGACCGTGCCAAGCAGGGTGTTTGTTCTCCATACCACCCCCCCAGCCCCCAACCAGAGTCCCAGCTCTTAAGCCTTTGCTATGTCTCAAAAATGATAGATGTCGGTGAAGGAACATGACCAGGAATGCTCATCAGTCCAGGCTGGTGGTCTCCAGCGTCCCACTCTGGATCGTTTGTTCATTACCAGGTAGTGATAGTAACACCAGTATCCGTGGCTCCGGCTCTGTTCTGTGGGATGCAGCAGGTAGCCGCCATTGCTAACGTTTGTAAAGTCGGGCAGTGTGCGGAGTCCTGTGAGTGTATTATCTCTTCGTTGGCTTGATAACTGTGTGAGGTTGGTGCCTTCATTATCATCTCTCTACAGATGGGGAAGCTAGGGCACGGTGAGGTTAAGTTACTTGCCCAGGACCCTCAGCAGCTGAGTGGTAGAACTGAGATTCAAGCCTGAGGCTACTTCAAAGCATTTGTTCTTAACACTCTGCTAGTTTTAATTCATTCATTCATTCATCTGTGTGTTCATTCTTTTTTTTTTTTTTTTAAGATTTTTATTTATTTATTTGACAGACAGAGATCACAAGTAGGCAGAGAAGCAGGCAGAGAGTGAGGAGGAAGCAGGCTCCCCTGCCGAGCAGAAAGCCTAATGCGGGGCTCAATCCCAGGACCCCAGGATCATGACCTGAGCCAAAGGCAGAGGCTTTCAACCCCTGAGCCACCCAGGCGCCCCGTCCGTGTGTTCATTCTTTCACTCAGTCATTGATTCATTGACAGACATTTTTAGACATGTACTAAGTTCCTAGCACTGTGCCAGCTGCCATGGGGGACACATAGGAAGGAGCAGACATAGTCTCTCCTGTGGGAGCTGGAGACAGAAGGCTCATGTGGCCTCGGTTTTCTCCGATGCTGAGGAATATATGGGTTTCTTCTCATGCTTGCAACAAGCAGAGAGAAAATCCAAGGTCACAGATGCAGACAGCATGGGGCCATGTCTACACCAGTGGGCTGTGAGTATCTGGGGTAGGCAAATGGCTGTTACAGGTCGGAGTTAGACTCCAAGAGCTGGGAGCCTTCTTGGAAGAGATGGTGGACCAACACTGGGCTGGAAGTTTTCAAGAAGGTTCCAAGGCACAGGTCTCCCACAGGCCCCAAGACGGATGGAGGGTCCCGCACCTCCTTTCCAGCCCTGAGTGCCTGAAGAGCTGGGCGGGGCATAGCAGGGAGTGGAGAAGTCTCACACCAGATGCCCGCCTTCCAGGGCTTGTCAGCCCGTTATCAGGCAAGATATGCCAAGTGAACACACACTGGTGCAGTGAAGGGCGCCCGATGAATGCTGCTAGCTGTCCTTCATGTTCCGGGAACATTTGCTGAGCACCTACTGTATGCAGACATCTCACAGGCCTCGTTTAATCTTATAACATTCCAGTAAGATAAACATTGGTTATCCCCATTGTAGAGACTGACCTAAAGCTCAGAAGAGGTCACATTACTTTCCCAAAGTCACACTGCTAGCAAGTGCTGGAGCTGGAATTCATTTATCCCTTGTTTATCCATCCATCCCTCCCTCCTCCCATGCAGTGTGTAGCAAGTACCCGCGGCAGAGCAGACAAGCAGGTGACGTCTGCATGGGACAGCAGACGGAAGCGGGGACTGGTCATGCGCGCTGCGTCAGGCACTGGGCAAGCCGGGCGGGCTGATAGAACACGCCGCGAGGTCCTAGCCTAGCCCCCGCTGAGGAAAGACTGCTTATCGAGACATAAAAGAGGCACAGGAGCTAAGGAGATGAAGGACAGCATGGAGGGGCTTAGCAGGAACCGTGCAAGCAAAGGTTAGAGGCAGGAGGTGTTTAAGGATGTGGTTACAGAATTGAAAAACATGTCAGTGTAGCTGTAGCTACACTATCGCTACAATGTAGCTACAAGGTAGAGTACAAGGGAGAGAACGGAGGGACAGGCAGCCCCCGGTCCGGTCCTCGCTATGTAGGATCATCCTCTGTGCTGCACAGTCTAGGGCAGTCCCCCTTTATGCCTCTGGTCCTGGCCTATTTATCAATAGCTCCCGCTTTCACTCTCACAAGTGTCCCCATTATGATGATGGATTATGCAGTCATGGAGAGCAATGGAAGGTTTCCGTTGGAGAGAGACAGACCTTGGAAAGATCCCTCCGGCTGCAGTGTGGAACAGGGATTGGGGCAGTGGGAAGGCCAGTTACTTGGCTATGGAGGTGTCCCTGGTGGCCTCAGGGTCTGGGAGGGAGGTTTGGGCAGGCCTGTCTGGACCCAGCCCAGTCCCCATCCCCTCTTCCCCTCTGGCCTTGGAAACAGAGTTGGGTGTGAGGTTTAAGACACAGACACAGATGGCTGTGTTGATGGCTACAGACCTGAGGAATTCTCTTGCCATTTATTCATTTATTATTTTTAAAAAGATTTATTTGTTATTTGAGAGAGAGAGAGAAGGGGCAGAGGGAGAGAATCCCAAGCAGACTCCCCACGGAGCACAGAGCCCAACATGGGGCTCCATCTCACCACCCTGAAGGTGGTGAGGTCGTCCCCACTCTCCGGCGAGGATTTGGAGCCTCAGAGGGCTGGAAGTTTGCTCAAGACCCCACAGCAGCTGAGGCAGGACTTAGAGCCTGGGGCTTCCTCTCCTGCCAGCATGCTATTTGGGTTGCCGGGCTCAGGGAAATTGGGGTCTGGTTCACAGGGACATAGCTCAAGTGGCAGAGTTGGGATTTTAATTCAGACAGGTCTTTTGGGCTCAGGAGGGGCTATACCAGCCTTCTTCCCTATACTTACCAAAAATGTTGGGAAGCAGAACTCTACTTTAAGTGCATTAGGTAAATTTTTTTTTAAAGATAAAATCAGAGGGGGCGCCTGGGTGGCTCAGTGGGTTAAGCCTCTGCCTTCGACGCAGGTCATGATCTCAGGGTCCTGGGATCGAGCCCCACATCAGGCTCTCTGCACAGCAGGAAGCCTGCTTCCTCCCGCCTCTCTCTCTGCCTGCCTCTCTGCTTACTTGTGATCTCTGTCTGTCAAATAAGTAAATAAAATCTTTGGGGGGAAAAAAAAAAGATAAAATCAGAGAATCTTAATGCTGAAAGTCCCCTGGGCCAATCATTTTATTTTCTGGGAGGAGACAGAAGCCCCAAGAAAGGAATTGACTTGGCCAAGGCCCCACTGCCAGGATGAAAAGCCAGAACACCCAGCCCCTCACCTGTATCTTTTCTCCGGCCTTTGCTGAGCACAGTGGAAGAGACAATGTTCATTCGCTTGCACTGATTCTATTCTAAAACAACAAATGGTTTCATTTTCTGTAGGGCAATAAATATCTACCAGAAGGCAAAACAACAAACAAAAACACAAGCAGAGTTATTTGCTTTGTAATTAACGTGTGACGATCCTAGCCCATAATTAAGAAACCCCTAGTTTCTTAATTAATTAGGAAAACAGACCAGGTAGTTGCTGTTATAAAACCACAAACAAGTTCTACAATCGTGGTTAAAAAAAAAAAGGTTCTTCTGAACTCAGCTTCTACTTTCCCAATAAATAAAGACATAGCACCACCCCACAAAACAGAAGGAAATAAAACTACAAAGCACTTAGTTGTGTTCTGACAGTCGGCCGGTCAGAGTTTGGGATGGTCCACGATATATTCTGACATTTTAAAACCAACAGAACGCAGTGCCGTTCCAGTGATGAATGAATGTGGGAAGCCACTCGCCTGCTTGGGTTTCTGTGTGGCACGGATGTTTGTCCATGACGTTGGTCCGACGCGCGGCCAAGGAGGTGGGGAGGCGTGGTGCCGATTGCGGCGTGTCTGACACCGGACCGCACACGTCCGCTTTTAATGTCCACTTGCGTGCAACCCAGCAGCTTCCTTGCCACCCCCAAACAGCAGCCCTGTCCCCCACCGCAGTCCTTGGACCCCTCCCCCAGGCGGCCTCTCTCATTCTCCAGATCCAGTCACCTGGGCCTGCCAGGCTTCTCTGAACCATCCTCCTCCTCTTCTCCTTCTGTCTCTTCAGAGGCCCTTGCTCAACGCTTAAAGTTGAGCCTCTTCCTTAAGCCTCCCTAACCTTTCAGTTGACGAGTGTTTTCTCTGAGTTCCTTTAATCCCCCACGAGCATCATCTTTTATATTTAAGATAACAAAGACTCAGGGTAGTGAGGAAACTTGCTCTAGACTCTGATTCCAAACCCTGAAGCTTTGTCTTATGTGACTCTAAATCCACCTTCCAGAAGGCTCTCTGCCCTTCTGTCCTAAAGTGACCTATGGTCACAGTGGAAGATCTCATCTCCTAAACACATCTTCAGCTTATTTCCCGTGTCTGGGTCCGTGTTCACTCAGGGCTCCCTTCCTGAGGTCCCTCTCCTCCACACCAACCGACCCTCTCAACTCAACCGTGTTTTAAACCTGGGGCCAGACCTAGCCATTAGGCCTCTTGGAAGGTGTTCTAAGCCCTGCACCCCTGATGGGCCCATAGTAAGCTCTTCCCCGCTGTGTGGGTCCTGGTCCCCAAGACATCCGTTGTAAGTCCTCACAAATGCTGGTGGGTGTTGGAGCAGAGACTCCCGAGACAGAGCCTCTGAGGACTCAAACTTGGAGCTAAAACCTTGGCTCAGGGGAACCAGACGGTCAGAGGGTTTGCGAGAAGTCCCCAAGGTCACAAGCTCATGAGACCCAGTGAGCAGGCACCCAAGATTAACACCTACGTGACCCCAACTGATGGGTCATGGACTCGTGGTTTCCACATGGGCTCTCTCCTGGCTCCCGGAGATGACGTCTCTTGGAATTCTGAGAACAGGGGACAGGGCCAGCCTCCCCATCATGCTTCATCCTGTTGAACCAAAAACCACCATAGCTGGTTTTTAATATTTTCCCCCTGAGCATTTTTTTCCTTTTTCGAGGTTGTTCTCCCCCAGTGTCTGGTCACGAGGCCTGTGCATCTTGGCCGTCTGAGCTGCCCGGGCTCCCATGCTGTGACCCGAGAGACCAGTGCAAAGACAGTTCAGGCAGGCCAGTGGGTGGGAGACAGGCAGCGGCCCTGGGATGTGTGTGGGCACCCCCCCCGAGGGCCCCCTGAAGGAGGCTGCTCAGCCTGGCCCCGCCGGCCCCTGGGCCCAAGCTGGCGTCATCCAGCTCAGCTGTTGCACACGCAACCGCAACCACAGCTTATCCTTTGCTGCTACAGGTTGTTCAGCCTTAGCTGTGGACATTCTGTCTAGATGGTTCTTCTTGTGGGGCCGTCCTGTGCAGGATGCTTAGTTAGGGGTTCCCCCCCCAGCCTCTACCCACTCGATGCCAGCAGCAACCCCCTCCCCAGTTGTGACAACCAAAAACATCCCCAGTCATCGTCCAGATGTCTCCCGGTAGGCAGAACCACTCCTAGTTGAGAACCAGTGGGCGAAAACGTCGCCGGCCCTTGAGTAAATTGTAGCTCTCGAACTGGTTGCCGGTTTTCAGACACAGTCCCATAAACATTATTCAGGAGCTTTTCAGCCTTCACCGTTTTGACCCCCAGACCTTGAATTGGTATATATGCTCATCCCCTATCCTCACTCCGAACAGGTGAACGCCCCCAAAATCAAATGGCCAGCATGGCTTCTTTTCCTTGGAAAAAGGGACTCCAGCTAAGCTGGAAGTTCACTGGGAATCTCACTTGGGATGTGAAATTTTATTTTGGATCCAGAAGGATGGCAGCTGAGTGCCTCCCAATGGGCACAGCTTCTAGATAACAGAGGATAAAGAAGAGGCTGTTTAAATGATTTGGGGCTAATAATCAGGAAACCCATGTTTTAGGAGGAATGACATGACCCCACTGGGCTTGGGGATCCCACAGGCCAAAATATCCCCAATGTACAGTTACACATCACACATCTAAGCACCTCGCCACCACACTGCCAACTGTGGGCCCCGTCTCACCCCCTCTGGACCCTTCTTGCCCCTGCTGTAGTGCCCCTGGACCCATATTCTTCTCCTACCCTTTGTTTCTGGGGCAAGGGCCGGGAGGCGGGAGCGTGTTGGCATATTTGAGTGATAACAAGGAAGTTGCTGTGGCTGGAGTGCGCTGAGTGAGGGGAGGGAGGTGGGACCAGAGACGGGCTGGTCCCCGGAATGTAACCCGGGTTCATCCCACATTGACCCTGTCCCGTGTCACCACTGTGACGGGCACTGCTGCAGAAAATCACTTACCCCAGGGGCCCAACGCTTCCTCCAGTGGGAACGTGACAGGCAGAAGACAGGCAGAGGCCAGCCGGGGATGCCTTGTACCTCCCCAGGTAGAGTTGGTCCCCAGCGAGAGCTTACAGCCCCATCTCTGTTCCAGGAATCTGAGCGGCTGGAACTCATGAACGCGGAGCTGAAGACCCAGATTGAGGAGCTGAAGCAGGAGCGACAGCAGCTCATTCTGATGCTGAACCGGCACCGCCCCACCTGCATTGTCCGGACGGACAGCGTCAAGACCCCCGAGTCCGAAGGCAACCCGCTGCTCGAGCAGCTAGAGAAGAAGTGACCATGGGTTGGGAGCAGGAGGACGAGGACGAGGAGGACGAGGAGGAGGATTTGGGAAGAGGGGAGAGAACCAGGGCTCCCAGAGGGCCCTTCCTTGCTGCATGACAAACTTGACAACGAGGCTCAGCCCAGCCAGTGCCGGCCGGGCTTTCTTTTTTTTTTTTTTTTTTTTGTGAAACTCTGATCAGCCACACAAGGGGAAGAACGGGCTGACGAAACCAGAAGGACCAAGCGCTGAGACCAAAGTAGACCCTCGGACGGAGCTGCCGTGCCTGGGGCCCAGCTCGAAGAAGGCACGACAGAGACCCCTGGCCAGAGAGACACCCCAGCGAATGGCCTGGGGCGCCGCTCTGGCCTCTCCACTGGGTGCCTGTGGAGGGACCTCGGAGCAGCCAGGAAAAGCCATGACTTGCAAACGAAATGTGGCTGGGCATGGAACTCAGAGACCACCTGCAGCCTGCCTGCCCCCGGCCGTGCCTCCCAACCCTGCTGCGAGGCCACCAGGGTCCAGCGTGGGTCCCGCTGGGAGCAGCAGCCGGGACGCACCCTCGGCGGCCCTGCCGGAGTTTGCTGCGGGCACGAGGCGCGGGCGCCCTTCCAAAGCACATACTCACCGAATGTTTACAGACTGGCTGTCCTGGCAGGGCTTTCAACTGCACATGTTTTTTTATACTTTCTTTTTTTTTTTTTTTAATATTTTTTACAAAAAAAAAAGATTTTATACAAGCAATATATATATGGATTTCTATAATCACTCGATGTGATATAGTATAAATATGCTACGGTTTGTTTGTTACGAGCAGATATCCAGCAGTTATGGCCATTGTGTGTAACCCTAAGTACTGTAGTCGTCTCTGGGTGTTGGGGGTGGCCGGGGCGGGCGTGGGGTGCATTTCCATCCTGGTAAACCCTTCATAGTACTCAGTCCTGTATTGCTCAGTAAACGTTACTCTTACCTACTCAGCTGCCTCTTGTGGTGTCTACCTAGGGAGTGGGGTGCAAGCCACGCTCGGGGGGGCCTCCCAGTGTGTGGCATCAGGGGATGTTTGGAGCATCTGCTGTAGGCCCTTGGTTTTCACCATGGCCCTCCCGGGTAAGTGTTTATATGCCCATTTTACAGATGCGGAAGTCGAGACTCGGAAAAGTTCAAGAACTCTGCAGTACTTCCTTAGTTTCTTTCCTCTGTGAGTGTCCCAAGTGTGTGCCCTGTGTGTGCCAGCCAATCTCCACGGAGCTGAGCAGTCACCATAAAATGACAATTATCTTGTTCTCTGCCAGTGTGGATAGTTGTTATTTATGACCTAGTGCCAATGATTTCCTCTCTTCTATTCTCTAAAGGTAGCTGCAGAGTTTGTGTTCTGTATTCAGCTCTTCTAGCGACAAATGCTGGGATTCACGATTTCTAGGTTCATTCGGCTCCTGCATGGCCACAGTCATCGGTGTTGAGCTCCTCATCCCCTCCCTGGGCCTCCCCGTGCCTTCCTGCCAGGTGGTCATAAATGAGGCCTCCGCCCAGAGTTGCTGTGAGAATCAACCGTGCAACCCCAAAGAAGGACAAGACCCATTAGCAATCAGATGGGCAGAAACCAGTATGTGTTGGTCAGGATACAAATTAAAGGGAACTTACAGAGGCCACTAGTGGGAAATCGGTGTGACTCCTGTGCAAAGCAGTTTGGCAATTACCGGTGATGCTAACGCGAAACGCATCCTTTGACCCAGCAATTTCCCTCCTAAGTCTGTGCCCTGGAGGAACTCGAGCACAGGGGCCCGAGGAAACGGCCAAGGTGTCACTGAAGCTCTGTTTGTAATAGAGAAACTGGAAACAGCCTAAATACACATGAAGAGAAGACCAGATAAACAAATTGTATTTTTATAGAATCAAATATTATTCAGCAGCTAAAAAGAATGAACCAGAGCTACAGGTGTCAGTGCGGATAAATCTCAGGAACACAGTGTTGAGCTGGAGAGGATGGCAATTTGCAAGAGATTATATGCAGTCTACCATGTATGCAATCTTCCTGAACATGTAAACTGATGCTTTACTTTTTACGGGTACACACAGAACTGGATAGTGGAGTTATAAAGGCATGCACAGAACTGCTCTAAAAATCAAATATCAAAATCAGTAATGGGGAATGCTCCTGGGGGGAGGGGAAAGAGGGGGTCGAAGGCAGCATCTTCAAGGCTAAGAAGGACACTGGGTTTCAACTGTATGAGTAAGATTTCATTTATTTTAAAAAACTGGAATCAAATATGGAATAATGTTAGAATTTGTCAGAGGGGAGTGATATCGTCACATTCTTCTGTATGCTTGGTATATTTCATAATAAAAGAAAACTTGCCACAGCGCAAATAGGTTTTGTTTTTCCATTCCTTCCACAGCAAACTCAGGAAATAAAATACAAAATCTGAAATTACAGTGGAGTTCCAGCAAGTGCTCTTTGAATTGATGCAAATTTAATGGAATGCCTAGAGGGAGAGAGAGATAATTCAAAGGGTGTGATTTGTTGAGCTGGCCCTTGTATTCAGTAAGGCCAAGCCCAGGAGTGAAGGGACCTTGGGGAGTGTTGATCTGCTGCTTTCAGTGGGTTCTGGTCCCTGCTCTCTGCAAACTGCGCAATTAAAGACATACGTGTTTTTCCTTAAATGCTGACTTTTTATCCCAACCCGAGGTAAAATGTAATCCACCGCACCTTTAAGTTAAGGCTCAAAGCAGAGTAAGGGGGAGGCATTTTAAAGAGCTGAATGCCGTTTCCACAGGCATGTTCATTTCTTGCTGTTGCCCTAAGGAATCACCACAGATTTAGTAGCTTAAGGCAATACAAATTTTAATGTCTTAAAGTTCTGGAGATTGGAAGTCCAAAATGGATCGCACTGGGTTAAAATTCAGGTGTCAGCTGGCCTGCATTCCATTTGAAGGCTCTGGTTGGGGGGGGGGTCTGTTTTCTTGCCCTTCCAGTTTATGGAGGCTGCCCACATTCCTTGGCTTGTGGCCCTCTCCCTCTCTAAAGCCAGCAGTGGCTAGGTAAGTCTCTCTCACGTCTCATCCCTCTGACACCTCTGACACCGACTCCTCTGCCTTCCCTCTTCCATCTTTTAAGGACCGGTGTTGATTATATTGGGCCCACCTGGATAATAAGGACAATCTTATTTTAAGGTCAAGTGATTAGCAGCTTTAATTCTATATGCAACCTTAACTCCCCCTTGCCGCGTAACACAACATATTATAACATAATATATTATAACATAACATAATATATTCGTGGGTTCTGTCCCCGAGAGGCCATAACTTCGCCTCCTGCAACAATAATTTAAGAGTTGGAGGTTCTTACAGCTCTCCTCCCTCCCTGGCAAGTTAGGTTGTTTTGCATCTAAGTGTTATGAGAATAGAGTCTCTATGCGGGGCGTCCCCCGTGCCTGGCACTGTGCTTGGCACAGAGCTGATGGTCAACACACAAGCACCATACACACAGACACACAAGCTCACAAATACACTCACAGATGTATGTGATACAGTATAGACATAGGCAGATACAGCTGTGCACAACACACAGACACACAGGCAGATACACACAGTTATTCACGTCAGGTGTGACTGAGCATAAAGTAATGAGATTGACACGTCTTACTCCTGTATATGACATTTCTATAATTTTGGAATGAACTTCTTCTCCATACTGACAAATCATCTTTCTTTGGGAAGAGCTTGTTATGGTTAATGACAATGTTAATCAAGTTGGGCATACTGTTTTGGCTTAAAAAACCTAAATATGTCACTGAGTTTCTTGTTTGGTTTTTAATACTGCTCTGGGGGCAAATCCTGAAGAAACAAGTGGAGTCCTAATGCTTGGACCACCTGCAGTGAAATTAACATTGAAGCATCAGCCTCCGCAGTTCTGCGGGTTGGTCCTCGTCTGGGTGGACGGTCCTGGGCACCTATTGTGCCCCATTTAAAATCCTCAAACTCTAATTCTAGTGCATGACTGGGTCTGAGCAGGTGTGGACAACCTCACACAGGTGCAAGCTGATCGTGCCCTCCCCACCCTCGCCACAGGCATGCCCTGCATTCCCACTTCCTGTCCTGGGAGACGTCCCGTGATCCCCTCCACACCTACATATATGCAGCCTGGAAATTCGGGGGAGTTGGCACCTGTAGGTCCTCCATTGACTAGCTGGGGGGAGGGAACAATAGATGAATTCTTTTCCCTTTCATCCTCCAGGTGGAGAGTGTCCAGGTGGAGATTTCTGGAATGTGTTTCCTAAGCTTCCTCAAAAGGTCTTGCAAGATTAAGCAGGTCCTGTAGAAGTGACCCGCAGAGTTGGCCCAACTCAGTAGCGCATCTTGTATTGGTTTTCTCTCCTGCCCTGTTTCACTCCTTTGTTCCCTGGGATCACTTCCCAAATAAAGAACCTGAGCCCAAGCTTTGGTCTCAGGGGGAACCCAGGTGAAAAGAGTTGGTGTCAGAAGTAGCCCTAGAAATCAGACCCTCGGGTTGGGATAGATGGAGGGATTCACTTGCCAGCCAGATGGCAGGGACAGGAAGTGGGATGGAGAGAATCCCTGACCTACAGAAGCATCACAGTTACTCGGTTGTCTCCTGTGTGGATTGCGATGTGATACAGGCGGGAAGGGAAGTGGTTATCTGCGGCACCTGTATGGTATGAGGCTAAGGTATGGAGTTTGAGCGGGTTCCCTTTTGTTAACTGTGTTGGAAGTCTTGGGGGGGGAAAAGATGCACAACTTAGTTTGGCCAACCGTCAAGTCAAGACATGCACAAAACCAGAAGACATCCTCGGCAGTATTTAAGGAGATGTTTGGTTCTTCTAGTCCCAGGACACAGTGCTGAGAATCAGGCCCAGAATCTAACTCCAAAGGTGGCAGACTCATTAAAGAGAATGAGTGTCTACCCTTGAAAATGTTTCCATATCGAAGTCAGTATGCTAAAGGGAAAAAGGGAGGACCTTGAGAGCTGAAATGGGGCCGTTTGGGTAAATGTGACTCTTGAAATCCTAGAATCCCTTGAACCCTCTGGACAGGCAGAAGCAGCCCCCTGCCCCTTACCTGAGGCAGAGTGCTCTTGAAGCAGGTGCCCAGCAGCACGATGGTCATCCTCAGGACCCACCTCTGCCACACTCATGACCACCAGAGAGAGAGGATCATGTGTCAGGACAGTCCGAGTAGGAGAAATACAGTCGCTGCCCCATAAGGAAATCGCCTATTTGTCGAAGGACCTGCAAGACCTGGGTGATATGGATTCACAGGCACAAGGGAGGCCTATGGGGATGATGGTGCCTCGAGGCTGTTGGACCAGCAGGGCCTGGACATCAGTCTGGGAAGGGGAGCACCGGGCACGGGAGCACTCAGCTGTGACTTTGGGCTCAAAGCCAAGGCACTGGCACTGGGAACGTGCCCTAGTGCATTGCAAGTATCGCTCCTCGAAGCTTCCTCATGCCATGAACCCACAGTATGGGAAGTGGAGATCCTGAAACAGCCCTGGCAGAGACTCAACGAAGGGGTCAGAAGGTTCAGGGAGGAGGCTGTGTTCGCATGGGTTTGTTATACGAGACTGGAGTCCCCATGACCTGGACCACGGTCCTCAGGAGGGCCAGAGGAATGCTCACTAGTGCAATGCTGAGCTACTGGAGAGGGGCCACTAGCATCCTAGAGAAGCTCTGAACATGTCAGGGTGGACCGAAGATGCTGCCATAAAACTGGGGCTCCCTAATATCAGCAGGGGTTACCGAGTTCCAGAACGGTAAAAGCCAGGAGAAGGCAATTAACTGGCATCATGGACAGCAAGGCCCTCATCCCTTTCTAGGTCTAAGTCATTTCACAGAGCCAGAACCCACGAACTGCAGGGTAGGCTGGGTCCCCTTGAGGAAGACCCTGAATTACTTAATAAAACATTCAGGAACCTTCCCAAAGGGTATCTAGACAGCGAGGAAGGTGGAATTCTCACATCTTTTGGGCACCACTGTATCCCACATCCCGGTTAAAACTCTGGGTATGAGATGACCGTGATGTTGGAATATCTGAAGGGCGAGATGCTCTCCTGGCTAGAGACTGGTTCAGTGAAGCTAGGAGGTCAAGGGTATTCGGGCCAGAGTCCGCCTGTCAGGGGGTTCAGTGCACCCGCAGACCCTCCCCGTAGCTCTCTACCCAGAGCCTGACCGATAGGAGGGTTTTGATAGGAGAACCTGAGCCAAAATGCTTCAAACTGCCCCCTCCATTCACCGGCGTGAATCCGAAGTGATGGGTATGGGCCAAGAGCAGCTGCGGAGAACAGCGCCCCCCATCGATCACTCCCGGGATGAAAGGAAATGGGGGCGGGCCCTATCCTATTCCCGCGGGACTCATTCGCTGCGGGGACGGGGCGGGGGAGACCCGGTGGATTGTGCCGGGCAGCGGTGGGCTCCTGGTACTCCGAGTCACTGCTGCGTGTGGACGGGTTATCGCTGTTCCAACACACGGTCCAGCCCCTGGCGTCCGGTAAGCAGCTAATAATTGGTAGATGCTTTCTTCTTAATTCCCATCACGAAGGAGAGTCAAAAACAGCTCACTTTTACTGCAAGGAAGGCAGAAATAGCATTCGTTGTCTGGCGGGTGGGGGGGGGGGTGCTGTACTAACTCTCCAGCTCCCCATCGGAATATGATTTTCCAGAGTTTTGATCTTTCTGTCCTTCCACAGAATTCAACTGCTGGCCTTATACTCAGGGCCTGATGCTAATAGGACCCGCAGAGCGGGACGTGGCCCGCGCTCTGGATGCCCCAGTGAGGCGCGCGAGCACCAGCCCTTGGGAAAGAAGCCCTGTGAGTGATCCGGCGCCTGCAGCGTGGGTGGAGTTTTTATTGGTCCTGTGTCCAGGCGTTCCAAAGCACCCCCTTCAAGATGAATGACAGGTAATCGCACCTTGCACCCCACCGCTGAGAAAGGGGCTCAGGGCCTAAGGAACATCTTTGGGTTTTGGAGGCAGCATATCCACCTCACTTAGGAATACTGCTCGTGGGATAGCTGGGCGGCTCAGTGGGTCAAGTGTCTGCCTTCGGCTGGGGTCACGATCCGGGGGTCCTGGGATTGCAATGCATGCATTGGGTTCCCTGCTCAGTGGGGAGCCTGCTTCTCTCTCTGCCTGCCGCTCCCCCTGCTTGTACTCTCTCTCACTCTCTGACGTCTAAGTAAATAAAATCTTAAAAAAAAAAAAAAAAGGCAATACTGCTATGACCCCTTCTGCAGTGACTTGGAAAGCTGCCCGTCTGGAGTGGGGTTCTTTAGCAGCTCAGGCTGTGGTGCAAAGGGCTCTGTCACCATGGGACGTGTCCCTGTAGGCTCTGCCCTCATATCACCTGGCACACCCAGGGGTCTGGAGGTTTCCACGGTGCAAAAGATGCTGCTGTTGTGAATGTGCAACCCATGAAAAATTAAAATAAAACCTTATGTACTGTCTCCCATGGTCCCTGTGAAATCTATCCACGAGGATCAGCTTTCCTTGCCTTCCTGCAGGCCTGGAACTTTCGTGCTCCCTGTCAGGTAAGAAATGGCCCTGTGTCCTTGTAAATCTCCATTCTCCATCTGTTCATTAGAAGGTCCAGTCTAAGAGGAAAGCAAAACCTCTAAGATTTTGTGTTCAAATCTTCTCCCCTTGCCAGCGCAGGCCAGCTTCAGTCTGATAGTCTATAGCCCAAGGGCAAACTGGGCAGATGTATCCGTAGGAAGCACTCTCCTCTGGCCCAAGAGACCGTCTACCTCCAGTTTCTTTCTGGTACAATCCAGCATGTTCTAGATGGCCTTATTGGACAGACCAACGCCAGCTACACCAGCCCACACTGGCCTTGGGATCCTCTTGGTCGTGCCCTGTCCAGAGACATTCAGGACATATGGACCTGGCCCAGAACAACCTCTTCTTCAAGAGGTTCCAGGGCAGCTCCTTCTCTCTTGGCTCTAGGGAAAGGAGGCACCAGCCCCTTCCTCCTGCCTGGCAGAGAAAAGGAACAATGCACCACCATACTTCTCTCAAAAGAATGGTTCTACAAATTTTTTTTTTCATCTCTTTACATCTGGAGCCCCCTTTTTCCTTTCTTTAAAGATTCTTATTTATTTATTTGAGAGAGAGAGAGAGCATAAGTGAGGCGGGGAGCGGAGGGTGCCAGAAGGAGAAAGAAGCAGGCTCCCCCCTGCTGAGCCACGGGTGGGGCGGGGGATGGGTGGCGGGACTGGATCCCAGGACTCACCGGTGATGAAGTGATGAGGAAGCAGAAGGCAAAGCTGAGGACAGGCTGACAACCTGCAACCCCCCCACCCTGCCCCCACCCTGTCCCCGTGGGATATTTGTGACATTCCTCCTGAAAGCTCCCAACTGTCTTCACGCTCCTGTTCTGCCTTGCCGGAGGGAAAAACAACCTTAACTTGACAATGGCAAGGCCTCCCTGTATCCTGGGAGTCTTCTTTAATACATGAAAATTCTTCTGAAACCTCCCTTTCCCTTACCTCCCCAACCCCAAGTATATAATCAGGCACCCCGTCAAATCCCGGGGTAGCCGTTCTTTCTGCCCATGGGTCCTCTCCCCAAGCTTTAACAAAATCACATTTTTTTGCACCAAAGACTCTTGGCCATCAGCTCCAGACCCCACCCTACTGAACCTCACCTATATTCCAAAACCGCATCCCTGGGATCTTGACCTGAGCATAAGGCCTAACCTACGGAGCCACCCAGGTGTCCCTGGACCCCTTTTCATGCCCTTTTCATTCCAATCATCCTGGAACCCATTCCTTAAAATTCATAAAGACTGCACTTGCTAATGGGGCTTCCCATCTATTGTGCCTTGGTGTTTCAGTCAAATCTTTAATTTTAACATCCTGGGCACATTGTTTCTGGAGTTAAATCGCAGTGAGGATTTCAAAGGGTCACTGACTCACATGACTCCGCTTCTTAAAGACAGGCTGCCCCCTTGTGCAGACGCTATGGTTCACCAATGAACTGAAGGACAGATCCTAATTTTTATTGAGTATCTACCATATACTCTCGTGAGGTGGGTGTTACAGCTTCAAGTCCCACGTTATTGATGAGGAAACTGTGACAGCACTCCGGGATTCAGTCCAAGAACCATTTCCTGAGCCAGGCTGGAAGGCAAACGGACCTGGTCCAGAATCCCTGCCTTTGAGGAGAGCAGTCCCTCAGGAGACAGAGCAACAGGTAGGGACCTCCTGTCAGGCGACCCTCAAGCTGTGCCCTTTCCTCCTGGGGGAAAAGAAAACCCCAATTTGGGTGGGCATCCACCACGGTTTGGTGACCATCTTGTCATTTTACTCCTCTAGAGTAGCTTTCCTGTCAGTGTTTTAATCTTTGACAGCTGCCCTGGCCCTCTTTGGTGGCCAAGGGGCTGCCCTGTGGTGGTGGCTATGTCCTCAGGCTTTTCCACGTGGTGCCCCTTCTAGTCACTCAATCCCAGCTTCTACTGCCCTCCTGTGAGAAAAACCCTGACAAACCAGCCACAGGCCTCGCAGCCCATTCAAGCTCCCTGAAGGCCCCAGATCCTTCCCTCCCAGCCCTATTACGGTGGTATTTATAGCCCAAATCTGAAGGGTATTATTATTCTCCTTCCTCTGCCTTTCTTTGCCTAAAATAAAGACTCAGTCCACTCTTCTTTTAAGCCAGATTTGCATAACACCATCTGGGAAGAAACCTCCTCAGGGCCCAGGGCCTCTGAACTCTGTCTTTTTACAGGGGTTCTGAAAAAGCTCTATTTCTCTTTGAAGGTTCTGAGGAAACCAGGAGAGACTTCCCTCAAGTGCATTCCCTTCAAGTCGCTGAACCTTTGCATTTCTAAAGCAGCTTGTAGCCCGGGCTCTGGAGACTTCCTTTCCCTCATTAGAAAGGGAAGGGGGGGGTGGTGAGTCCAAGGTCACTGCTTTGGAACTCCTGAAGTATGCTCCAGTAAAATAGTCACTTTCTGGGGCACAGATTTGTGGGGTCCCACTCTGCGTCAGGTAGGTGGAGGTACGGGTAGCCCCCTGCGGTTGGCCTCCATCCCTGCCTGGGCTCCCCACCAAGGAGCAGATGACCCAATGGGTCCCCTGAAATCCACAATTTCTACTCCTCCTCCACTGGACTGCCATTCTCTCACTAAGCCTTTGCAAAAGAAAAGGAGGGTGTCTTTCATCATAAACTATAGTTAAACGATTAATAGGATTTGCTAAATTCGTTACATAAATACAAAAACTGTTTACAAGCATAATACATTTTGCTGTCAATTCCTCCTCACTAGGAATTAGTACTAGTAGTCCAGTCAGGCAAGGAGGCTACAGTAAGTCATTCCTGGTCACCTTCATCTTCTTTACTTGAACGTTAACTTGAAAAACACACAAAAAGTGTTTAAATGACTTAGAATTGAGAGAATGAAAAGACAAGCCAAAAGCAGGGAGAAAATATTTGCAAAACATGTATCTGAAAAATATCTGGCATCCAAATTATACAAAGAACTCCCAAAACTCAACTGTAAGAAAAAAAAAAAGAAAAACTATCCCTGACACCTCATCGAAGAAGATATACAGAGAGCCAACAAACATGGGAAAAGATGCCCGCATTGTATGTCACCAGGGAATCACAAATTAAAACAACAAGGAGATCCTACTACACATCTATTTGAATGGCCAAGATCCAAAACACTGGTCATACCAAATCCTGGTGGGGGTACAGAACTTCGAGGACATAGGAGGCATTCATTGCTGGTGACAAAGCCAGCTGGTAAGTTTCTCTGGAAGATAGTTTGTCGGTTTCTTACAAAGCTAGATGTATTATACAACCCAGCAATCGTGCTCCTTAACATTAACCCAAATGAGCTGAAAACTTAAGGTCCGCCCAAATGTTTAGAGCAGCTTTATTCACCATTGCCCAAAATTGAGAGGAGCCGACATGTCCTTCAATGGGTGAGTGGAGCGTCCAGAAGATGGGATATTACTTAGCAACAAATAGAGATGAGCTGCCAATCCATGAAAAGAGGTGGAGGAAATTTAAATGCATGTTACTAAGTGAAAGAAGCTGGCAGGAAAAAGCTACATAGTATATTGTTTGTTATATGTTGTTTTGGAAAAGGCAAAAGTATGGGAAGAGTAAAAAGTTAGTGGTTGCCAGGGTCTGGGGGAAGGGAGGGAGGAACAGGTGGAGAAGAGGGGGTTGTTAGGGTGGGGAACTATTCTGCCCCATATTGAAATGCGGGATAACGGTGCATCTGTGACATTATACCTTTGTCAAAACCCATAGTTCTGTACAACACAGAGTGAACTCACATATAAACTATAGACTTTAATTAATAACAGTATGTTAATATTGGTTTGTCAATAAATGCACCAAACTAATACAAGATATTAATAGTGTATAAACTGTTGCGGGGAGCTATGGTATGGAAGGATAAGGGAGTTTATGGGAACTCTCTGTGCTTTCTGCTCAACTTTTCTGTTAACATGAAAGTGCTTAAAAAAAAGAAAAAATCTGTTGGGGCATCTGGGTGACTCAGTGGGTTAAGCCTCTGCCTTCAGCTCGGGTCATGATCTCAGGGTCCTGGGATTGAGGCCTGCTTCTCTCCTCTCCCTCTGCCTGCCTCTCTGCCTACTTGTGATCTCTCTCTCTCTCTCTGTGTCAAATAAATAAATAAAACCTTTAAAAAAATCTACTAATTAAAAAAAAAACTATAATTCTGTCTTAAAAAAAAAATCATGTAAAGTAAGAAGTAGCCGTTCCAGCCCATTTCATCACCCCACTCTACATATCCCCAATAAAGTAACCGTTGTTTATAATCTGGTGTGCACGCTTCCTGACTTTTCCCCTAAGGTTCCACAAATATAGCTATATTTGTATCTAGCTATCCGCAGCACCACACATAAAAAAATTAAAATGAAATCAGGCTTTACATACCATATTAGCCTGCAACGTGTTTATTTCACTCATGTTATGGACCTCTTTCCAGGCTGTACATGTAGATCTAACTTTTTTGAAAACTGTCCAGTGCCATGGGCACTAACGGTTTGATTGCTAAATAGGAGTCACAAGAACAAATGGACAATGCTTGCAGATCTGCAGTTTACTTCAGGTAAAGCACTACAAGCATTGAAGCAAGAGAGCGAGGGCTCCAGACAGGCCAAGTGTAAGCTTCAGTCGTTCTCGCCTGCAAGACCCATACAGATGCACTTTCTCTCTTGGGTCGCAGATGTGTCCCAGAACACCTCAGACCTAGAAAGTCCCAGATGGAATTTCTTTTCTTTTTTTTTTTTTAAGGATTTTATTTATTTGGCAGACAGAGATCAATCACAAGTAGGCAGAGAGTCAGGCAGAGAGAGAGAGGGAAGCAGGCTCGCTGCTGAGCAGAGAGCCTGATGCGGGACTCCATCCTAGGACCCCTAGATCATGAACTGAGCCCAAGGCAGTGGCTTTAACCCACTGAACCACTCAGGTGCCCCCAGATGGAGTTTCCACATGGGCTTCTTCTTTCCTGCTAGCCGTACAAACATATTGCTTTCTGTATAACCTGCACGAGCAGCAGAGAGCTCCAGGAGTCTCTCCAAAACCAGGTACGAATCATTAATTTCACCGTGATCAACAAATAATGCCCCCAAAAGTAAAAATAAAAACAAACACTGCTGACAAGCTGGTAAAAGCCCCGATGAAACTCCTCAGATCCATGGTTACAAAACAGCACACTTCATCAGCACCGATCATGCCCAGGGCAGCGGTCTGCACCATCATGAATGCCTTGTATTTCTGTAAATCAGCTCATGCCAATTTCAGGTATGCTAGAATGAACCCGCACAGCGCGCCATGGTACGTACGAAACATACGCTAGTCAACCCTTCCCATACTGATGAGTGTTTGAGTTCTCTCCCCGCCTTTCCTCACTGCTGTTATAAACCTGGTCACAGCGGACATCTTCATACATGCATGCTTTTATGTATTTGTATGTTAATTTCTGTAGCATCCGTCCCTCAAGTGATATGGACAAATCACTTTCCTTTGCTTTTCTTGATCTGTCTTTTGTGTCTTCTTTTCTCTGTATTTTAGGAGGATAGGGCCTCACTGTGTGTGATTGCTGTGCTCAGATGCTCACGTTCCTGCTGAGGTTTTGCTGAAGTGTCTTTCTCTTCATCTCTGCACCTGCTCCACTACCCTCCTGTCCCCTGGCTTTCTGTGTCTTGATTCTCTTACCCTCTGCTTTTAAGCCCCAAGGAATGTGATTACTTCTCTCTGGGATCAGGGCCCTGCACAGTGAAAGGGATCATTTCTCTAGGGGGGATTCTATTTTTTTGAAAGAAGACTGTTACCTAATAGAACATAACACCCACAGGCAAAGTCTAAGGAAACAAAACAAGTTTACGTTAAGTGCTAATTAGGTGCTGAAACAGATGGTCTCTGTATCTCAATGGCTTAATTTAAGAAGAGTTCAGTTCACGATGGGGGGGGGTCCTTGAGATCGAGCCCCCTGTCGGGCTCCCTGCTCGGCAGGGAGCCTGCTTCTTCCTCTCCCACTCCCCCTGTTTGTGTTCCCTCTCTCACTGTGTCTCTCTCTGTCCAATAAATACAATCCTTAAAAAAAAAAAAAAAAAGGTTCAATTCTCTTCTAAAGCCCCAGTCCTGATGTGGTTAGATCATTCTCTCTACCTGAACTCGTCCCTCTTCAGGAATCGAAAACATTTGTCTGCTAGGAAGACTTCTCTTTAATGACCTCTGCCTCCCCCATTTCACAGCCTCCTGCTCAGAAACAAATCTTCATTTCAGATTATCAGAGTCACATAGAGGATGGCTTCCCCTGGCCTGGGGCTAAAACCCTAACGCCTACCCACTCGCCCACACCCACCTACTCTCACACACAGACATACATCCTACCCTGTGATTTGGGGCAAGCCAGTTAACTGATTAGCCTTAGTTTCTTCATCTGTGAAATGGGGCTAAAACCCTTCAGAAATGATGTCCCACATGGAAAGCATTTAGGACAATGCAGGGCACATAGTAAGAGTATCTTAAATGTTCCGTATGGGAACTGTGAACTTAGACACAATTCCTGCCCTTGTGGAACGTACAGCTTAGTGGGAAAAGACAGACATCGAATGCATAATTAGAGATATAGTGAGTGATTAAAAAATGTGGGGGCGGAATTCAATGACGTAAGGGGTAGGCGTTATCAGAGGGCCCTTTTATCAGATGGAAAAGCTTCAGCTCGGGGAAATTCACTATGTTTCTCTGGCTCGTGCTCTTAGCCAAGTGGTGCAGCTGGGACTCAGGCCCGATCTGCCTCATCTCCAGCCCCTGTGCTTAGGGCTCCACGGTAACTCTCCAGAGCCCTACGTACTTTGTGGGTCCTTTCCTCCATTAAAAAATATACTAAAAATTATATTTTTACAACTGTACTGATATAAAGACAACTAAAACCCCAGCTGGGTTATGTTCCTTTTTCTCCCTTCTGATCTTAAAAGAAATTATAGCATTTTCATGGCCTCCTAAAAGTATCATGGCCCTAGGCACTGTCCATGTGCTTATCATAGGAAGTTGAATGGGATATAATCTGGTCCCCTGCCAGGGGAAGAGCTAGAAAAAGAAAACAATTAATATTAGTAACAGCGATTTTAGTTTAGATGTATTAAGTGCTTTTAAATCTGTCAATAAACTAAGAACTCGTAACTAATATTAGTTTCACTTGGCAGACAAGGACACTGAGACCCAGAATGTTGCCATCGCTTGCCGACTGTGATGCACCGGTTGCGATGCGCTGGTTGGGGACGGGGGTAGGATTCAGTCTGCAACCCACAGGTCTGGATTCTTCCGTTTCACGCTGCCTCCCGACCGTAGTGGGGAAGGTGGTCGGAGAGCTCCCTACACAGGGGCGTGAGGAAGGCGCTCAAAGTCAGGGTCACTGCTGACAGAGCAGGGGGAGGGTCTGGGTGCACTGAGGTCAGGGGAGACTTGGCCTCTGACCATTGTCTCTCTCCTCAGCACCCAGATGTCCCCAAGCACCGGGAGGGAGGCCTCTTTCCTTTCCTCCCACTGGTTTACCCTCCACACCTCACCCCAACATGGCTAGCCCGAAGCATGCCGGGAAGAGGTTAAGAGGCACCCGTTGAGCTGTGAGCGTCAGCATGGTGGGTGTGAGAGGCGTGAACCACACGCACTGGGAGTGTTTCATGGGCGCGGCCAGGATGAAGAGGCATGTGGGAAACACTCCTACCTGCACCACGGAGCTGACCTCGTCACCCAAGTACAAGAGGAGGGTGCCAGGGATGTATGTTTCTGTCAACAAAGACTCCTCCGACACGTTTTGTTGCTTTTTACCATAACCCTTGTGAGATTGGTACAAACAGACTATATTGTATGTTATCACGTTTTTTAACCTTCCTTCAAATCTTGCCATAGCTCCTGCCGATCTTCCCCGGTGTGACATACAAGGCCACCCCCCTGGCTGCCTCCTGCTCTGGCTCCTCATGCTACCCTCCCACCTGGCAGAACAAGCAATGCTGCCTCCAAAACTGTTCCAACCTGGTCACCTTGACCCCTCCCCTAGGACAACCCGGGTTACGTGACTTGCCTGAGGACACACAATTAGGAAGTGAATGAAGCTGACTTAAAACTAGATTTGTCTCACTCCGAAGCACGTGGCCAAGAGAATTCCCTTAGGGGATCAGTGGTGTTCCATCTAGTCGTGTGAACTAGGCAAGTACGGTGCAGCACCCCTCCCCCTTCCCTTCACCTGGGGAGCACCTGTGTCGAACTTAAGACTCAGTTCAAGCACTGCTACACTTTCAGTGGGTTTTTCAGGTTTGAATCTCATTTAACAGTGATCGAGGGGGTTGCAGAGTCAGGATGTGGTGATTTTCTTTGGGGAAAAGATGTCACACCTGAAGACGAAGAAACGGCATGGAGGCTTTGCATCTGGAGAGAACAGTCATGCCCGTGGCTGCTGCCTGGACTCCCAGGGCCGCCCGGCTTCTGTCTGGGGTAAAGGTCGCGGGGCTGGTGTGGAAGCAGGAAGTGGTAACTCCTTAAAACTCTCAGTCCTTCACACCTTCAGTGTGACTCATTTTGATGAAATTTAACGAACTCTGAGCACCTGCTCACTAAGTAAAGCCTTTTTTAGCTAGAAAACTCCACAACTACCCCCCCCCCCCAAACTGCAGGAGCTTAGACCCAGCAGAGTGGCTAGTGACCTCCGAGGACACTGCTCCTGCCCAGCCAGCCCTCACCTGCCTGTGCCCCATCCCCTGTCTGGATTATAGGGGGCTGGATTTCCAGGGGCTCACAGGTGAGCAAGTGAGAGACATTTGGACAAGAGAATGCCGTATCATCCATCCATCTATCTATCTATCTATCTATCTCTATATATCTGTATCTATGTATATATATATATATATATATATGTATATATATATCTCTATATATCTGTATCTATGTATATATATATATACGCACATTTTGTTGCTGCTGTTGAATTTCTAGAAAAGGACAACCAATGTGTATATACTGATATCAATTTCATGAAGCCAAAAAAATATGTAAATCTCTATGTGTTTCTGCATCTAAATCTACATTGATTTCTACATCTATCCAGAAGGATATTGATTAAAGCAACACCGTGAATGGAACTAAAGTGTATTATGCTAAGTGAAATAAGTCAGTCAGAGAAAGACAATTATCATATGATCTCACTCATATGGGGAATTTAAGAAACTAAACAGAGGATCATAGGGGAAGGGAGGGAGAAATAAAACAAGACGAAATCAGAGAGGGAGACAAACCATGACAGACTCATAATCATAGGAAACAAACTGAAGGTTGCTGGAGGGGAGGGAGTTGGGAGGGATGGGGTAATTGTGTGATGGACCCTGGGGAGGGTGTGTGTTATGATGGGCACTGGGTATTACAGAAGACTGAAGAATCACAGACCTATACCTCTGAAACCAATAATATGTTACATATTAACTAATTGAATTTAAATTTAAAATTTTTTTAAAATGTTAAAATAACTGTAGTTTTCTCTGGGTGTTGGCATTTACAGGGGTTTGCTTGACATATTTCTGTATTTTCCAATTTTTCTACGGTTACCATGCGTTAGTTAGAAGATCTGAACAGCAAGTTCAAAGCCAATTTTCTTTTAGATGGCTAGGATCCCGAATCTAGGAAATGCTCCTTGAGTGATCGAGGAGGCCCTTTCTCATTTTTCCTGTTCACCTTCCGTCCTTCCGTGGTTGGAAGAACCTCAAAGGAGCCTCTGTCTTCTCTGACCAATGCCTTTGCTGCCCTCTGGTGGTTATTTGGGACCTCAGCAAGTTTGACAACCCCCCAACTCGCCCCCCATCCTTTGGTGGTTTTTTTTTTTTTTTTTTTTTTTAAGATTTTATTTATTTATTTGACAGAGAGATCACAAGTAGGCAGAGAGGCAGGCAGAGAGAGAGGAGGAAGCAGGTTCCCCGCGGAGCAGAGAGCCCGATGTGGGGCTCAATCCCAAGACCTTGGGATCATGACCTGAGCCAAAGACAGAGGCTTTAGCCCACTGAGCCACCCAGGCGCCTCTGGGCTGTTACTTCTACTTCAGATTTGCCCTCTCAAGTTCCATTTCTTAGAACTGTCCCCTCCCCCCCATCCCCAAGGTTGAACATCCTTTTAAAGTCAGTGAAGTTTGTCCCAGCTAAGTTTTAAAACTCTTCTAGAATTTTTTTTGGAATACAAAACTGAATTTAATAGTAGAAAGGTATTATAAAGAGAAAATGATCACTCCCAATGTGAAGAATTGACAGAAAATAAGAGGAAAATTATAAAATGTCACTTTTGTAAAAAACCAAAGTCCTTCGGTCTTTATTTCATGGCCGGAGGGCTTGAGTTTCTCCACGGGCCAGAACCCTGAGCATGCTCACCTGCTACTTTCTTACAGTTGACAAAAGCCATCTTTGGTTTTGGTCAGCATCATTACTACCAAAGCCACCCGCATGCCTGCAAAAGGACGGCGCTTCTCACGGTCTGAGATGGCTGCTCTGTTCTCCACCAGAATCACAAGCAGTTAGGCCCCCAGCATGGGACGCTTTGAGACCATGTGGCTTTAAGCAAATTGTGTCACTGTGCTGTTCAGCTGTAACAAGGGAATTGTAACCATGCCTGCCTGGATTTACCAGGCTCTACCACTTACCATCTGTTAACCTTGGACACGTTACTTAACATCTCTGTGCCTCAGTTTCCTCATCTGTAAAATTGGGGGAAAGTAGTGACTAATTCAGAGGGTTGTGATTAGATCAGTTCCTGGAACATAATTAGTTCTCAATAAATGTTTTATTATTATTGTTACCATTACCAGTTACCAAAGCATATTATTAGTTCAACGTCATTCTAAGAATGCATGTAGTTAGGAGAAAAGGATTATTTGGAAAGCCTTTCCTGTATTAGGAACCATTCTAGGTACTATTTAATAATCATTGCAATCCTTCAAGGAAGGTGTTATCTTCATTTTACAACCATGGAAGTTGATATTCAGGAAGGTTAAGTAATTCACCCAAGATCACACAGCTAGGAAATATAGAACATGAGTTCGATTCCATTGGTTTGGCTCTGGAGCCTGTGTTCCTTCCTTCTGTTTGGTTGACTGCTACTTCCTAAGGGTAGGCTGTTTTTACTAAGTTTTTTTCCTAGAACACTTTATCCCCCAATCCTACTTGATTATGAGTTAGGGTGATACCAGTTGCTATAACACACACCCCAGAGCCCATGGCTTTACACAAAAAAACTTTATTTATCATGTGTATGGTAAGTCATGAGGGCATTCCCATTTGGTGGAAAGGCCTTCCCCATGGTGAGTCTGAGACCCAGGCTCCTCCTGTATAGTGGTCCTGTTCTTCCAGGGGGTCCTTTGGAATCCTCTGCATTCAGATGATGAGTGAGCAAAGAACATGGAACCTGCCAGATGGTGGTGCTTACTGACCCCGGCTGTAGTCCCTTAACACACAGCTCTGCCACAGGGGAGGCTGGGAAATGTAGCCTGACTCCACATCTGAAGGCAACGGAACTTGGACCTGCCTGCCAGTCTCTGCCATGCATATGTCGAACAGCCGTGAGACCTGGGTTTAAATTATAATTCCCCTCTTAAGAAATCTTGACCCCTCAGGTCTGGCCTGGGTGCCCCTCTTCTAGACTTCCTTTCCTGTGGCATTCATTGCATGGAATGATTATTCACTCATCTATCCTTCCGTTCTTCTGGGGGCTTCATTCGAGCAGGGGTTAAGCCGGTCTCCACCACAGCTGAATTGCCAGCATTTGTGCGGAGTCTGGCACACAGCCGGCGCTCAATAGTTGTTGAATGGATGACGTCTGGGGCCAGTGGCCGGGGAGGCAGAGGATGTGGGTGGGAGTGGTCACCAGTAAGTTTCAGAACCATGGATGGGAACAGGGCTGGAAAGCCCTCTGAGGTTGAGGTCAGGGCGTCTGTACTTTAAGAGTGGAACCGAGACACCGCATGTGGTCACAGGTTGTCTGTGTCTCTGCACCTGCCCCCGAGGATGGCCCCACACCGACGTCTCTTCCCTCAATCAGTTCCAGTACATGTACTCTATGGGGCCTGGTTTTGAACTTAGGAAACAAACCACCACCCTCACGATAAAATGGTGCATCACATTTATTTATTTACGATTTATATCCTATCCACTTGCCCCCAGAAACTTTGCAGTAACTTACACAATGAATGCAATAAGAGAAAGAAACCTGAATCATAGTGAAAAACCAGTCCAGGTGATCATAGATCACTGAAAATCAGGTGACTCTGGAAATAACAAGATAAGGGTTTTTTCCTTATAAGCCAAGTCTTTATTTTGGGACAAAACTTAGTGTTTTTAACATTGGTCTTTTTTTTTTTTTTTCCTTTTCCCCTCACTGTCCCTGGGCATCTGGCCTATAGCTGAGATTGGGATTGAGAAGGGACTATGATTAACTCACGGCCCCTCTTTCCGGGGTTCCAAGACCCTTTTCGGCTCCAAGCCCTCAGGCTCATCCCTGCTCCTCTTCCTGTGCTACAAATCCCTTCCCGCAACCCGATGTTAAGAAGAAAGGGCACCTGGCTGGCTCAGTGGGTTAGGCGTCCGGGGTCTTGGGATGGAGCCTCCGTCGGGCTCCCTACTCTGGTCCTTCTCTCTCTCTCTCTCTGGTCCTCCCTCCACACCCCCCTGCTCGTGCTTCTTCTCGCTCTCAAATAGATAAATAAAATCTTTTTTTAAAAAAAGTTATATCCATGAACAAAAGCCACAAATCCAGTAGAACTGCCCTTATATGAAAAAACTCAAGTTAACAAGACAGAGGGGATAGCCCAGCACGGTGACAGGGCAGGAATCCCGGCCTGGTGCCTCCAGCTGGTGACCTTGACAAGTTACTTTATGGTTCTGAGCCTCCGTCAGCTCATCTATGAAATGGGCTCATTGAAAGCAGAGACCCCTGGTGGGTATGAGTGGTCGATGACACCAAATGCCCCCCAGGGGACAACGTATTATATCAGACACCTGAACAAGGGCAAGTGTATGGGGCTACTGCTCTCGGTACCAACTAGGGGTGGGGGACCTGGAGCCTGGGGGAGGGTGGGGGAAGGGAATGGACTTTGGGGCCACTAGGCTTAGGGCTCTTCTTGGAGGTAAGGACGGGGTATCTCTCATGACACTCCCAGGGAAAGCTGAGCTTTTGGGAGAGGCGGACCACAGTTTCCCTGCTGCCTTCTCCCTTCAGAAGGCACGTGTATTACAGTGTCACTGCAGGTTGCTTCTGGGATTAGGGGTGTAGGAGCTTGTCTCTGGGCCTGGGATTCTGGGGACAGGAGGCAGCTGGGAGCCTGGGCTGAAACCCAGCCAGTGAATCCAAGGCAGGAGGGAGAATCTGTAGGCCGAGGAGCAGTGGGACCTCAGCAATGTTTATATTCCAGAAGCTTCTCTGGCCCACATAGGCCAGTTCTGTGCTGATTCATAAAAGGGAAGGGAAAAACCCCCCTAGGTTCCAGGTTCCAAGGAAACAAATTTGCAGTAAGTTTAAAAAAAAGAACCAAAGCCAATCTGAGCTGGAGAAGGGGTTTCCCCTAAACTGTCCCTCCATACACTCAGCAATCGACAAAGATGCTGAGAAAGTGCAGGGAGGTGGCCTTGGGGGAACGGGCAGCTGGGGCCTTTGTCACCAGATGAACAGCCCACGACCCCTTCCCACAGGCTTCCCAGCCATCACTCCCGAGACGGCTACACTGATTTCTCTCTCCTCAGTATGGCACACCACAGCACAGATGTTGGCCAAGGAGGAAAAAAAAAAATCCCCATGAACTTATCATCCCATCAAATCAACGGTTTTCATTTTTCTGGGCTTCTTCCATCCTAGTCTTTGTGTTCGACCACGGCCCGACCGCACTTACAATCTTAACTTTCTTTTTCTTCCTTCAACATTGGGTGATGTCAGGCAACTCCAGTTTCCTCATCTGTGGCATAGGATTCTCAGAGCCCCCACCACGCGGACGGGTGAGAGCCTGAAAGGAGATCACGACTATAAAGTGCATGGCACATAGTAGGTGTTCAGCAAACGGTAGCCGCCATTATTATTTCCGGAAGCATCTGTTTCGTTTTCATTCTACTAATACCAATACTGGTATTTCTGTACTATTAGAATTTTTCAGCTTTTTTATATATATATGCGATAAAGAAAATTGGAACAACTTTTTTTTTTTTTTTAAAGATTATTTATTTATTTATTTGACAGAGAGAGATGACAAGCAGGCAGAGAGGCAGGCAGAGAGAGAGGAGGAAGCAGGCTCCCTGCTGAGCAGAGAGCCCGATGTGGGGCTTGATCCCAGGACCCTGGGATCATGACCTGAGCAAAAGACAGCGGCTTAACCCACTGAGCCACCCAGGCGCCCCTGGAACAACTTATTTTATAAGAACTCTGGTCACAGGGAAATATCTGTTATGATTAGCCTTTAAAGACTGGCATGGATCTAAGTCTTTGGTACCTGGGAGACCCAGTGCATGCTCACACTCATTTTGACCTGGGGAGATTGTATTGGGGGTGGCGGGGGGGACCCTCATTATAGGCGAGGCCTTTTCGGCCTGCGTGGATGAGTGGACGATAGTAGGACATGCTCGTTTCTTCAAAGGTGGCTTCTACCACCCAGTCTCCCTGCTCCTGTGATAATCTGGGAAGGAAATTAAAGCCTGCTGGCAATCTCAGGGCAGCCACCCACTCACTGTGTGCTCCTGGAGACGTGACCTTTAGTCGTTGGTGCAGGGAAATCCAAGTGTTGCGCTTTGTCTATGACACTGCAGAGAAGGGATGGTGTTGGGAAAGTGCTAGTGGGTGCCCCTCTGTGTAGGTGAGAGGCTGCCTTGGAACACGGGCTGGTGGAGGCTCTTTCTGATTTCATTTGTGGCTTTGGTGAGCCAGAACCTCATCAGGTGCTGCATTTCCCTACTACCCAGGTGAATGCATATATCCAGGAGACTATTGGAAAAAAGGAAACCACATATAGATATAGAATTTAAGGCTCAAAATGGTCAACCCAGACAAAACCAGTCTCCTCTCTCGGACTCAGTTCTCTCATCCCAGCCATGCGGCCTGCAAAACTGAACAATCATGGAATTAAATTATCCTTGGCTTTGGGGAGGGAACTGGGAGGTCACTGGACATGGGCTCTCGGACCTGGTCCCATGTCAGAACAACTCTTCATCCCCTTGGATTCTACATCAGAGGCTCCAAGGGGCGGGCAGTTTGGTCCAGCACCTCATCAGTTCAGTTCACAGGATGGACACCCTATGGCTGGCTGCGCCCGGCAGTGTCGTGAATGCCGCCATGACCGTGATGGGGCCCTGCCCTTGGGGCCACACAGTCAACTCCAGAGGAGAGACAGGATGCTGCCTGTGGTCATGTTCACGATGGCAGTGGCTGTCGTCCCCTGAGTGCACTGAATGCAAAATCTCACGGAACCCTCCAAGTGGCTGCATGACATCTACACTGGAAATATCCTTGGGTTTCAGGTGAGGAAGACAAAGGTGCTGAAGCATGAACTAATTTACCCCAAGTCACAGAGCCGGCAGGTGTTGCAGCTGTGATTCCATTCAGTCGTCTGACTCTTGATCCTCCCCCACAACCCCCCCTTTTTTGGAGGGGGGTGGTTATAGTAAACCTTTCTTGATTTCATTTAACACAATTTCAAATGAAGTCTGTGCATAGATGGACATAAGAGATAGCTGAAATCTCAAGGTAGCAGGGTTTCCTTTCTTGATACCCCTCCGAGTAGACTTTCAAGGCTCCAATTTGCAGACATGTGACATTTGACACCTTGAGATTTTATCTAGGGGCACATAAAGCAGCGGCATCATCAGTATTCACAGACCCAGGTGTGGGAGGCTTGGTGCTGGATTAGAGTCATGGCCCTGGCCCCGGGCTCTTAGTGATTGCTTTCTTTCTTCGTCTCTAATTTCAGTGTCATTTTCTTTCTTCTTCTTCTTCTTCTTTTTTTTTTTTTAAGATTTTTATTTATTTGACAGACAGAGATCACAAGTAGGCAGAGAAGCAGGCACAGAGGAGGAAGCAGGCTTCCTGCTGAGCAGAGAGCCTGAAGCAGGGCTCGATCCCAGGACCCTGGGATCATGACCTGAGCCGAAGGCAGAGGCTTTAACCCACTGAGCCACCCAGGCGCCCCATCAGCGTCATTTTCTTCTTCCTCACCTGTCCCCATCTCCCTGTTTGCCTGTTTTTTCTCCTCCTGCCGTTTCCCCTTCACCAACCTCCTTCCCTTCTCCTCTTTCTCTTCTTGTATGAACGATCAAGACGTTGGAAAATACTTAGGGCTTCTGTTCTCATCTTTCTTCATACACTAAATAATGGAAACGGGCAGATTTCCGGTCCCACAATGGTCCAAACAGACATGCGATATACTTGATGGGATTTCTTCCACATTATAATTCCAAGTTTGGCAATTGGGACCATCCTGGGACCAGCAACAGAGGCTGCAGGCTTGCGTCTTTCAGAGCTGTAGGTAATGCCTTGTCCGTAATGCCAGCTGAAGTCCTGGCATAGCCAGAGGTCACGTGCGTCATCTAGAGCTGATACGCTCCCAGGTGTGGGAAAGCCCTGGAGGTGGGAGGCCTTCTCCTTTTGCAAAGCCCGGGATGCCACAGGAGACAGCAGGTCAGTCCATTCTAGACCATTCTGCAATGAGAAGAGACCTCAGAATCCTTAGAGCCCATGCTCTTAACCAGTGTACGTATTACATTTTTTCAGCTTGAAATAATTCACAAGTCAATGGGAGAAACAACCGTGTCACACAGGCTTTATATTTTACTCAAGCTTCCTCAGCCCATTAGAGGAGGCAACTGAGGCTGGACGAATGGCGCCCTCAAGGTCACACAGCTAGTTGGTGGCAGGCAGAGGCAGAGCCAGGTCCCTGGTGGTGACTGATTCTAGTCCTTGGTTCTCTCTGTCATGCCACACTACCCCAGCAGGTGCGGTGAGGGAAGGCCTCCCTGAGGAGGAGGAATGACCGGGGCCTGAAGGAATGGAAGGGAATGTCATGGGTGGTCTTAGAAGGGGGGCCGGTCTTCCTGATGCCAGTTTAGGCTCCTTTGTGACTTTTCCTACCTGAACCATTAACTCCTCAATGGTAGGCATTTGTCTTCTCCACTTTCTGCCCCGTTTCAAGGTTCTTGGTATGGGGCTTGCACAAAGGGACAGTTGGGGGAACTGGATGAGACTCGATTCTTCACATTCTCTCAGATCTGATTCCTCGTTTTAAGATATTTGCTGACACGCTTGGCACCAAACAGAGACTCAGCCTATTTCCTTTCTGCTTCCTTCTTTACTTCCCATGGTTGGTACTTTTGAGAGGGTGTGCCTCGCCACAATCTCTGAGAATGATCCAGCCGCTGGCAGCCATGTTTGTAAGACCAATCCCAGACCCACTGTGAGCGGCTGAGTGGCCCAGGAGTGGGCTCCGGACTCAGAATGGACCCGAGAGAGCCTCTCTTTCTTGGTTTGGAACTGTGACTTGAGGGGCTCCTCAGCCTCCTCTGATGACTTGAGGTGGGGCTCTTTTGGGTACAGGGAACCATCCACCTTCAGGCATATGGAGGAGGCCAGGGCAGAGGGGGGAGGTAAAGCAGATGTGGAGGGCACAGTAACAAGGAGAAATCCTAAGACCCCAGAGAGAACCCTGAGAAGCCAGCTACTCTGTGCCTGGGGAGACCCCTGCCCAGAGGAGGCCTTCACCTCCTTTGGAGGCACATCCTCCAGTCAAACGAGAAGGGCAGTCTGTTGCCTGGAACCCTTACCATAGGCTGATGTTATCGAGTTTCTGCAGAAGGAGCTCACTCAGCCAGGTCTCTCACAGAGCCACTAGGGGAAGTCCTTGGTTATGCTCTGTGCTGGAGGAACCACAGTCCGGAAACAGGGCATGTAGTTGAAGGGGAACTTTCTGCTTTTTCTTAAAGGGAGACCCTAGGCCTGGTGATGGGCAATTTGACCCAGTCTCCAAAAGGAATGGGACTTCAGCGATGTTAATTCATATTTTTTTTTGGTGGGGGGGTGGTAAAGATTTTTAGTCAATGGTCTTCACAGTGGCATGAATGGGAGAGAAGAGACCCCAGTGGTCACTTCAGCCGTTGCACTAGGTCCTGGAGAACAGAGATGAAGTAAGACCTTCCTGGCTCCCAGTTAGTGAGCGAGACGGACATGGGGATACAACTTCATAACCAGGAGATGTAAAGGTACAAGCAAGGATGGTCCCTGAAGAATGTCCGACCCGGTGGGTCAGAGACTGTTTCCTAGCGAGGATGACCACTGAGCGGAGGCCTAAGGAGCAGACAGGAGTTGGCCAGGCCAGAGAGCATAACAGACAACCCAGAGGAAACAGCAGGTATAGAAGCGCAGTGTTGAGAAACCCAATGGTGGCTTCTGAGAAGGACAAGTGTCCAAAGCCGCCGGTGCGTGACGTCTCCAGGCTTCGGCCAGAAAGCTTGCCAGACAAGAGAGTAATAGGCAGAGTGAGGTCTCCAAACCGCTTTGTGTACCCAATCTGTTCGATATTTTTGAGCATCTGAAAGATGTCTACGCATATTTATAACATCGACATACAACATATGTGTTTCTGAAGCAGTACATGTACATTTATTGACGAGATAGATATTAGTTCTTATACTAATATGTTAAGTACTCATAGGTTAAATATGATCATAGCTTCTTCATTTCCTTCTTACCTTTTTTTTTTTTTTTTAATACACACAGAAATTCTAACATAATCTCCCCACCCCACAGGGCCTGTGGAGAACTGCTCTGCAGATGTGATCGGAAGCCCTGAAGAGTCTGGGCCACCATCTCCTCCTCAGAATCAGCCAGATGTGTAGCGGTGGCCTGAGTCACAGCCACAGCTGATAGTCCCTGTGCTGGGTGATTCAGATCAGGAAACCTCAGGAGCAACAGCCTAGACTTCTAGAAAACCCTGTGCCTGGTGATTCCCAGTTTGAATTCCTGGATGAGCGTACCCCTGAGACAGGGCTTTTTTTCTTTTTCTGAGAAGGTAACTGAAATTTGGACCTTATGGCCTGAGCGCGGTCAACAGAAAAGTGCAGAACTCACCAAGGCTGATCTCTTCCTGTGGACCTCCCCTTTTCTTTGCCTCTGGCCCAAGAGTGAGGGCTTTCTGAGGCACTGGAACCTTCTCTTGTCCTTGGGGCTGAGCTCCTTCCAGATGAAATGCCTTACGAGGGCTCGCAGAGGACAACCCCCAAGCTTTAAACAAGGCCACAATGACACCAGCATAACCAACGTGGGAGGAATAGCACACTGTGCTAAATTCTTTATAGTCCTTTTCTCCTCTAACTCCCCCTGCAAACCCACGGGAGTAGGGGTGCTGCTCTTAGGATCCCTACTCCCCAGACTGGAAATGAGCCCAGGAGAACCTTCCTCCATTAGCAGTTATGTCAATGCAGACCCCAGGTAGTGAGGATTCCCAACCCCAGCGGCTCTCCCAACAGTAGAAAGCTCCAAACACTGGATGTTAGATCCCCGACTTCTGTTGCCATGTCTTCACAAGCTGCTGTCCTCTTAGGTTCTGCTCACCAAGCCAAGACTAAAACAAGTCAGGGGAAAAAGGGAGGCGTGATGGTATTTACTCAGAACTGTAGGACATAAAATAGTTTTATAAATAAATACTTTAAATGGTAAAAAATTTAAAAAATTATTGCTTTGTTGAGGTTTAATTGATACACAAAAATGCACATAATTAATGTATACATTTGGATGAGTTAGCACATATGTATACACTGCGTGAGATCAGTATTGCAATCAAGGTAATAAACCTATTTGTCCTCCAAAGAATTCCTCGTGTCCTTTTGCTCTGTGTGTGTGTGTGTGTGTGTGTGTGTGTTAAGAACAGTTAACAGGAGTTATAGCCTCTCAACAAATTTTCTTTTTTTAAGGTTTTATTTTTAAGTAATCTCTGCACCCAGTGTGGGGCTCGAACCCACAACCCCGAGATCAAGAGTCGCACGCTCCACTGACTGAGCCAGCCAGGCGCCCCTCAACAGGTTGTTAAGTGCCCAACACTATCTCGTTAATTATAGGCACTACGTGGTACAGCCTGTCTCTAGAACTTATTCATCTTGTACAACCGTGAACTTGATACCCACTGAACAACGTGCTCCTTTCCCCTCCTCCCACTCCCTGTCAGCCACCGTTCTCTTTTCTGCTTAAATAAGTAAAAAGTTAAATCTAAGATTTTTTTTTTTAGATTTTTTATTTTATTTATTTGACAGAGAGAGATCACAGGTAGGTAGAGAGACTGGCAGAGAGAGAGAGAGAGAGAGAGTGAAGCAGGCTGAGCAGAGAGCCCGACGCGGGACTCGATCCCAGGACCCTGAGATCATGACCTGAGCCGAAGGCAGCGGCTTAACCCACTGAGCCACCCAGGCGCCCCTCTAAGATTTTTTTTTTAAAAGATTTTATTTATTTATTTGACAGACAGAGATCACAAGTAGGCAGAGCAGCAGGCAGAGAGAGAGGAGGAAGCAGACTCCCCACTGAGCAGAGAGCCTGATGTGGGACTCGATCCCAGAACCCTGGGATCATGACCTGAGCTGAAGGCAGAGGCTTAACCCACTGAGCCACTCAGGTGCCCCTAAATCTAAGATTTTTAACAAATGAAACTGCAGGGCACCTTGTAAGCCCAGTCGCTGTCTGCCTCCCTGGTGGGCCTTCTATCCGGGAACGCGGCGGGAGAGGCCACAGGATTCGTGGGTCTGTTGGATGGAGGTAAAAGGAGAAACTTTGTCCCCAAGATTACCAGAGTGGACTTTTGTTGCTGTTGCTGTTGGTTTTAACTACTGTAAACGTGACTTACGGATGTGGTAATAACATTTCAAACAATTATGAAAAAGATAAAGAAAATGTGCAAGTTTACTGAATCTCCAGGCCTACACTCCTAGACCTACTCTCTAGAAGCCAATGTTTAAAATTGTGTTTGGGCTTTGTGCTTCTGGTGGTTATATCCAGAATTCTAAAATATGTTTGTAGTTCTCTTTCTCAACTTATCCCTTTTAGACGTTATTTTAAGACACCCTCCCCCCACCTCACTCTGAATATTGAGGAATTTAATTTGGTTATGTTTTACCTCATTTTCCCCACCTCCCGATTTTTTTAAAAAAGATTTTATTCATTCATTGGACAGAGAGAGCAAGCACAAGCAGGGGGAGTGGCAGACAGAGGGAGAGGGAGAAGCAGTCTCCACTGAGCAGGGAGCCCGACTCCGGACTCGATCCCAGGACCCTGGGATCATGACCGGAGCCGAAGGCATTCACCCAACCAACTGAGCCCCCCCACCTCCTCTGCCCCCACCTCCCAGTTTTTACTTGTATTTTTATTTTGGACCTTCATCATTTTAGACATTTTACTGAAATCTGTATTTCTTGGTCTATCACCTTCTACAGAGTCCTTTTTACTATATCTCTTGCTCACACTAGTAAGTCATTTGCAAGTCGTTTCAGTGGGATTTTCCTGTCAGGCATGTGGGCTAATCCATCCTGAACCAGAGATCTGATGCAGTTTTTTTTTTTTTAAAGATTTTATTTATTTATTTGACAGACAGAGATCACAAGTAGGTAGAGAGGCAGACAGAGAGAGAGGAGGAAGCAGGCTTTCTGCGGAGCAGAGAGCCCGATGTGGGGCTCGATCCCAGGACACTGGGATTCTGACCTGAGCCGAAGGCAGAGGCTTTAACCCACTGAGCCACACAGGCGCCCTGATCTGATGCAGTTTTAAAAGTAAACTTGGGGGGCACTTGGGGGGTTCAGTTGGTTAAGCTCAGTGGGGAGCCTGCTTTTTCCTCTCCTTCTATCCCTCCCTCTCTTCGTGCTGTGTGTGTCTCTCTCTCAACTAAATAAATAAAATATTAAATAAAATAGAAGTAATCTTGGGGCATCTGGGTGGCCTAGTGGGATAGTGTCCAACTCTTGATTCAGCCTCAGGTCATGATCTCAGAGCTGTGTTGTGCTCTGCACTCGGTATGGAGTCTGCTTAAATGTTTTGTTTTTTTTTTTAATTTATTTATTTGACAGAGATCACAAGTAGGCAGAGAAGCAGGCAGAGAGAGGAGGAAGCAGGCTCCCTCCTGAGCAGAGAGCCTGATGCTGGGCTCGATCCTGAGTCGAAAGCAGAGTCTTTGACCCACTGAGCCACCCAGGTGCCCCTGGAGTCTGCTTAAGAGTCTCTCCCTCTGCTCCTCTCACTCCTGCTCACGCTCTTTCTCTCTCTCTCTCCAGAAAAAAAAAAAAAAAAAATTCATAGTAATCTTTAGACAATAACAAAATTGGAAAACCCACAAGTCCATCTGTTTTCTCAGCCCCTAACCCTAATCCTACCATATGTCTTCACGGATCCAAGAAAGCTACCTTGACCAGTAGAAAGAAAGAGGAATAAGAATTTTGTATCTTCTTAGACATATGTTGGGGGCGATAATGGGCGCACAGGGGCTGTTAGTTACTCTATCCCACCTACTTCCAGAGAAGAAATATAAATCAAAACTAGGTTAGTTCCACAGTCAATTCAGATTCTCTTTACAATATACTCATGATAGATTTCCCATGGGAATTTCTCTCTATTTAAAAGAGTGGCCTAGGGGCGCCTGGGTGGCTCAATGGGTTGGGCCACCGCCTTCGGCTCAGGTCATGGTCTCAGGGTCCTGGGATGGAGCCCCACATCGGGCTCTCTGCTCAGCAGGGAGCCTGCTCCCCCCCGCCCCCGCCGCCTGTCTGTCTGCCTACTTGTGATCTCTCTCTCTGTCAAATAAATAAATAAAATCTTTACAAATAAAAAATAAAAGAATGGCCTACAGGGAAAACGAGTCCTTGCCAAAAGGTAAACGAGTCCTTACTTCCTTATGCGGCACTTAGTACGAGATTACATGGGCCTGGCCATGAGCCTTGTTACGTAGGTTTCTGAGGATGATTACCTCTGCTGTGAGAGAGACTAGATGAAGGGAAAGCTGGAAGATCACAGGGAACACGGGCGATATGGGAACGTGCATGTCCAAACATGGAGACTCTAGAAGTCCAGACAAATCACACTCTGGTTGCTGAGGAGCCAGAGTGACGACTGAGTTTTGTGTGACGTGAATTGGGACACTTGACACGTTCATACCTGAGGCCCACAAAGGGGGGGGGTGTGACCGATCTTGTATGAGTTCCTCTATTTTACTGAGCTATACGATTGCTCTGTGTGTATTTTGCCCTTTTTCCCACAACAGCCACAGTCTTAGAAATCTATGGCAATGTTCTAAAATTTCAGTCTCTTGTAGGTACGTACTAGTTGAAAGTCACTTTTACTATCTTCATGGGATACATGTTTAGTAGAGAAAATAGTGAGATAGTCATTGTTATCAGATAGTGTCTAGTCTCCTGATTAAACACATTGATGTCTTTTCTTAAGAAAAATAGGAATATGTTAAGATAATGTTTTTCAACCCACTTTTTATTTTAATATGTTGAACATCTTTGTATGTCATTAATTTTTTTAAATTAAATATTCTTTCGTAACATCCTTGGTCACGGCAGCCCAGTGTTCTCTTGCACCGTTGTCTCTGGTCAGTCTCCTTTCGCGCGCTAAGTTGGATTTCTGCTTATCTGCTAAAGAATGCACATTTCCCACCTTTTTTTCAGTCTTCTGGAAATCCATCAAGCCTCTGGTCTCCCCTGTCCTCTCCTTCTACCATCAGTTTTGTTCTGAGTCAACTCCTTATTGCCCTTCTTTTCAGTCATTTCAATAGGATTAGGAAAAGGTTGCCTGGGTGGGTCAGTGGGTTAAAGCCTCTGCCTTCGGCTCAGGTCATGATCCCAGGGTCCTGGGATTGAGTCCCGCCTGGCATCGAGCCCTGCATCAGGTCCTCTGCTCAGCAGGGAGCCTGCCTCCCCCTCTCTTTCTGCATCCCCTCCCCCCACCGCCTGCCTCTCTGCCTCCTTGTGATCTCTGTCTGTCAAATTAAAAAAAAAAAAAAAAAAACTTAAAAAAAAATAGGGACTAGGGAAGAAGGGACTACTCAGTGGTTCTCCCAGCCAGGCAGCCGTTCAATCTCAGTGGGCTGGCCTCTTTGTATAGTCTTTTCATTCAGTTATTTACTTTTCTATTGCATGTTGCTCTGATGGTCAATTTTGTGTATCGACTTGATTACGGGTCATGAGGGGCCCAGATATCTGGTTAAACACTATTCTGAGTGTTTTTGTGAGAGTGTTTCTGGATGAGTTTAACATTTACATTACATTTACATTTACAGTTGATAAACTTACTAAAACAGGTTGACCTCCTGTCGAGAGTTTAGTTAAATTACTTTGTGGTGTTGCTGCTTTGGCGTTCGCTTGGTTTGGCCAAGTGGCCTGGAGGGGCGTAAAGCCAACACTAACCCCTCATGCAAGCACATGCCCTAGATGACAGCCCACAGGGTCACAAGCAAATGCAAGATCCTGATGTGACTCCCCCAACAGTGCTGTGATCAACAGTCCCCTTTACCTTCCAGGGTCCTCCCCTTCTGCACCTCTTAGCTAAGACCCCCAAGGATCTTACCAAAACCCTCCCCTTCTTGGTTTAAATTAACCAATAGGGGCTCCTCCTGGGAACTCCAAAGCACTTTACCCACAGACTCTAACAAAGGCCTGTGTGCCAGACCCTATCTCTCTCTCTGCTTATGCCCTGCCTTGAACTCCCAGTGTGACTCCTTGAAGTATACTGCGTATTTCTTCCAGGACCTGTGAATAATAAACTTTTCCATCTCAATTTCTCTTGTGGCCTTTGTTGAGCCTGGGATCACCATTCCATACCCTGAGTTTCAGTTAACAAATGTTAATTTTTAAAAGTCCTAACACCTCCTTAATGTGGTGGGCTTCATCTAATCAGTTGGAGGCCTGAATAAAACAAAAAGGCCAACACTCTCCCAGATATGAGGGAATTCCTCCTGCCTGCAAGCTAGGACTTTGCTTTTTCCTGCCTTCAGACTCAAATTGAAATATCAGTTCCTCCTGGGTGTCAAGCCTACTGGCCTTTGGGCTGGAACAACACTATTGGCTCTCCTGTTTCTCAAACCTTCCAACTTGGATTGGATCTACACATCAGCTCTCCTGGGTCTCCAGCTTGCTGACTGCAGATCTTGGAACTTGTTTAGCCAGTTCCTTAAATTTCCCCCTCTTTCTCCCTCTCCCACCACACACACACACACACACACACACACACTCACACATCAAGTGTTTCCATTTCTCTGGAGAACCCCAACTATTACATACTACATCCCTACAAGTGACATTTGCCTTTTTTTCTTAAAAAGCTGTTTAAAAATAAAGAAGAATGTTATACGTACCCAGATAAAGAAAAACAGAAAATTTATGACTAGCAGACCTGCCCCACAAGAAATACTAAAGGTAGTTCTTCCAGTTGAAATGAAAGAATGCTAGACAGCAACTTGAATCTGTATGAAGAAATAAAGAGCACTAGCAATGATAACTATAGCAATTAAAATGCAAAATAAATGTGTATTTTGTTTATAACACTTTTGCTTCCAATCTTATTTAAAGGATAGCTGCATAAAGCCATAATTATAAACCTGTGTTGATGGGCATAGAATGTATAAAGTAGTAATTTGTATGACAATATTAGCACAAAGTAAGGAGGAATGGAGTTTATAGGAGAAATTTTGCTTGTATATTATGGCAATTAAGCTAGTATTAACCTCAACTAGATTGCTATAAGACATTAATTGTAATCCCCAGGGCAGCCACTAAAAAAATAGCTCAAAAGGTATTGTAAAAAGAAAATAAATAAATAAAAATTATATACTAGGAAAAAATCTACTTAACACAAAAGCAGGAAGTAATGAAGATAGAGGCACACACACACACACACACAAAAGACATAAGACACTTAGAAAACATGTAGCAAAATGGCAGACATAAATCCTACCTTATTGGCAATTCCATGAAATTTGAATGCATTAAACACTCCAATCAAAAGGCAGTGATTGACAAAATGGATTTGAAACATATATAATCAACCACATGCTATCTATAAGAAACACACTAGATTCAGAGACAAAAATAAGGTGAATATAATAGAATCAGAAAACATTACCCTAAAGTTACAAATGTACTGATCCAAAGGGGCACATGTACCCAAATCTTTTAGCAGCAATGTCCACAATAGCCAAACTATGGATAGAACCTAGGTGTCCATCAACAGATGAATGGATAAAGAAGATGTGGGATATATAATACAATGGAATACTATGCAGCCATCAAAAGAAATGAAATCTTGCCATTTCCAACGACTTGGATGGAACTAGAAGAGTGAAATAAGTCAATCAGAGAAAGACAATGATCACATGATCTCCCTGATATGTTGAATTGGAGAAGCAAGGTGGGGGGCTTGGAGGGTAGGGAAGGAAAAATGAAACAAGATGGGATCGGGAGGGAGACAAACCATAAGAGACTCTGAATCTTACAAAACAAACTGAGGGTTGCCTGGGGGAGGGGGGAGGGAGAGGGTGGTGGGGTTATGGACACTGGGGAGGGTATATGCTATGGTGAGTGTTGTGAAGTGGGTAAGGCTGACGATTCACAGGCCTGTACCCCTGGGGCTAATAATACATTATATGTTAATAAAAATAAGCAAATAAATAAAATTCCACCTGGGGGGGAAAAAAGGAATCAGAAAACATATACTATAGGAACAATTGCCAAAAGAAAGATGGAGGGCTACACTAATATCGCACAAAATAGACTTGAAAATAACTATCATTACTGTGGTAAAGGACATTTAATGATAATAAATGAGTCACACCATCAAGAAGACATAATTATAAACATATATGCATCTAAAAATAAAGTCCTTAAAATACAGGAAGCAGGGGTGTCTGGGTGGCTTAGTCAGTGCGTTGAGTGTCTAACTCTTTTTTTTTTTTTTACTTTTTTTTTTTTAAAGATTTTATTTATTTATCAGAGAGAGAGAGGGGGAGAGAGCGAGCACAGGCAGACAGAATGGTAGGCAGAGGCAGAGGGAGAAGCAGGCTCCCTGCTGAGCAAGGAGCCCGATGTAGGACTCGATCCCAGGACACTGGGATCATGACCTGAGCTGAAGGCAGCTGCTTAACCAACTGAGCCACCCAGGCGTCCCGAGTGTCTAACTCTTGATCTCAACTTGGGTCTTGGTCTCAGGGCCATGAGCTCAAGCCCCGTATTGGGCTCCATGGTGGGTGTGCAACCTACTTTAAAAAAATAAATACATAAAATATAATACAGGAAGCAAAAACTGACAAAATTAAAGGGAGAAATAGGCAATTCAAAAATAATAATTGAAGACTCTAGTAATCTACTTTCATTAATAGACAGAACAACTTGACATAATATTAAGAAAAAAAAAATAGAAAACTCAAACAATACTTTAGGCTAATTAAACCAGATATCAATAAAACATTCCAACCAACAAAATTTAGCAGAACACACATTCTTCTCTAGTGTACCATAGGATATTTCCAGAATAGACCATTTGGGTTGTTTTGGCTTTTTTTTTTTTTTTTAAGATTTATTTATTTATTTTTGAGAGAGAGAATGGGGAGGGACAAAGAGAGATGGAGAGAGAGAATCTGAAGATGGGAGAGAGAACTCCCCACTGAGCAGGGCTTGATCTCATGACTCTGAGATCATGATCTGAGCTGAAATCAAGAGATGGATGCTTAACCAACTGAGCTGCCAAGGTGGCCCAAAACAGACTATTTGTTGAGCTATAAAACAAGACTCAGTAAAGTTATAAAGATAGAAATTACACAAAGTATGTTTTCCAACCACAATGGAATGAAACTAGAAATCAGTAACAAGGAAAAAAATAGGGAAATTCACAAACATGTTGATACTAAATACCATACTCCTGAATTACCAATGTATCAAAGAAGAGATCACAAGGGAAATTAGAAAATACTTCCAGATGAATGAAAACAAAACATAAAAACCCAAAACTTACAAGATGAAGCTAAAGCCATAGGAAATTTATAGGGAAATTTATAGCTATACATGCCTGTATTAGAAAAGAAGATAGAGGGGTACCTGGGTGGCTCAGGGGGTTAAGCCTCTGCTTTCGGCTCAGGTCATGATCCCAGGATCCTGGGATCGAGCCCCACATCGGGCTCTCTGCTCAGCAGGGAGCTTGCTTCCTCCTCTCTCTCTGCCTGCCTCTCTGCCTACTTGTGATCTCTGTCAAATAAATAAATAAAATCTTAAAAAAAAAAAAAAGAAAAGAAGAAAGATTTCAAATCAGCAACCCAAATCTCTACCTTAAAATCTAGAAAAAGAAGGGCAAACTTACCTGAAGGAAGCAGAAGGAAGGGAATAGAAATAATTAAAGCCGATGTAAATGAAGTAGAGAATAGAAAAAAAAAAAGAAATAGAAACACTTAATGAAACTGAAAAAGGTCCTTTGAAAAGATCAACATAGTTAAAAAGAAAAATCTTTAGCTTGACTGAGGGGGAAAAAAAAGAGAAATAGAAGGCTCAAATTACTAAAATCAGGAATGAAAAAGGGATATACTTTTGCTCTTACAAAAATAAAAAGGATTAAGATTATAAGAAAATACTATGCACAACTGTATGCAAACAAATTGGATAAACTAGATAAAATGGAAAAATTCCTAGAAAGATACAAACCACCAAAACTTAGTCAAGAAGAAATTACAAAATCTAAACAGACTGAAAATAAATAAAGGAACTGAACTGGTAGTCAAGCACTTGCCACAAAGAAAAGCCTAGGACCAAATGGCTTCACTGGTGAATTCTACCAAATGTTTAAAGAATAATTAACCAAAATTGGAAAAAGGAGAAAATTATAAGAGGAGATAATACTCCTCAACTCATTCTGTGAGGCTAATATTATCCTGATACCTAAGATAGAGAAATAAATCCTAAGAAAAGAATATTAGAGACAACTATCCCATTGGAATACAGATGCAAAAATCCTCAACAAAATACTAGCAAATTTGAATGTGACAACATATAAACAGGACTTTACAGTATGACCAGGTGGAATTTATCTCAGAAATGCAAAATTGGTTCAACATATAACAAGTAGGGGCACCTGGGTGGCTCAGTCGTTAAGTGTCTGCCTTTGGCTCAGGTCATTATCCCAGTGTCCTGGGATCAAGACCTGCATCCGGCTCCCTGTTTAGCAGGAAACCTGCTTCTCTCTCTCTCCCTCTGCCTACCTCTCCCCCTGCTTGTGCTTTCTCTCTCTGTGTCAAATAAATAAATAAAATCACTTTTAAAAAACATGTAAAAAGTAATCAACAAAATACACCATATTCATAAAATAAAGGACAAAGCCCACATAATCATCTCAGTAGATGGAGAAAAAAAGTCTTTGACAAATCTTTATTATAACTTCAACAAATCTGAGGTAAAAGAGAACTTCCCCGACATAATAAAAAATGTCCATGAAAAACCCATAGCCAGCACTTTGCTTAATAGTGAAAGTCTCACTGAAAGTTTTCCCACTAAGATCAGGAACAAAAAAAGGATATACTCTCTCAGTGCTTCTATTCAACATTGTGCTGGAATTTTTCAGCAGGGAAATTAAGCAAGAAAAAGAAATAATTTTCTTCCCAGATTGGAAAGAAAAAAGTAAAAGTATCTCTATCTACAGATGACATGCCCTTTTATAGAAAAAATCCTAAGGAATAAGGAATACACACATACACACACAATTGTTAGAGCGAATAAAGAAGTTCAACAAAGTTGCAGAATATAAGATCAATACACAAAAATCAATTATATTGCTAAACGCTAGCAATGAGTGTTCCAAAAATGAAATGGAGAAAACAATTCTATTTATAACAACATCAAAAAGAATAAAATACTTACTTAGTACTAAAGTTCACCAAAAAAGTATAAACCTTATGTACATTAAAAACTATAAAACATCACAGAAAGAATCACAAGAAAGAAGATTTTCTTGTTCTCTATGTGGCATAGTATATGGATTGGAAGACTTAATGTTTTTTTAAAGATTTATTTATTCATTTGAGAAAGAAAACATGAGCAGGGGAAGAGACAGAGGCAGAGAGAGAAGCAGACTCCCACTGAGCTAGGATCCTGACGTGGGGCTTGATCCCAAGACCTGGAGATCATGACCTGAGCTGAAGGCAGCCACCTAATTGACTGAGCCACCCAGGCACCCCAAGACTTAGTATTGTTAAGAGGACAATATTTTCCAAACTGATCTGCAGATCAGATGCAACCCATAACATATTCCAGCTGCGCTTTTTGCAGAAATTGACAAGCTAGTCCTAAAATTTATATGGTATTACATGGATTCTATAATAGCCTTAAAAATCTTGAAAAAAAAAAAAAGAATAAAATTGGAGACTCACATTTCTCAGTTTCAAAACTTAATACAAGGCTGGTTGGTACTGGGATAAAGACAGACATATAAATCAATGGAAGAGGTTTTAGAGTCCAACAACAAGCCCATATAATTAGTTAATTGATTTTTGACAAAGGTGCCAAAACCACTCAATGAAGAAAGAATAGTCTTTCCAAAAATGGTGCTAGAACAATATTCACATGCAAAAGAATGCTTGGATCCCTAGCTCATATCATACCAAAATTAACTCAAAATGGATAAAAAACAGGGCGTCTGAGTGACTCAATCAGTTAAGCATCTGCCTTCAGCCCAGGTCATGATCCCAGGATTTTGGGATCAAGTCCCACATTGGGCTCCCTGCTCAGCTGGGAGCCTGTTTCTCCCTCTGCCTCTGCCTCTCTCTCTCTCTCTGTCTCTCATGAATAAATAAATAAAATCTTTAAAAAATGGATCAAAAACCTAAATATAAGATTTAAGACTAGAAAAGTCTGAGAAGAAAATGTAGATGTAAATCTTTGTGACTTTGGGTTTAGCCATAGTTTCTTAGATATGATACCAAAAGCACAAAGAACCAAAGGAAAAAACATACATAACATGGACTTCATTATAATTTCAAATGTTTGTGTTTAAAAGAATACTATCAAGAAAGTGAAAGACATTATTTCAACAAAAAATGTAAGCCATCAAACTCAGGTTTAAATAATTTCACCAAGAGCATAACAGTATTATAATTAAACCTGGAAGAAGAGTTCAATTCATCTCCCTACAGATTTGTGATTAAAATCTCATCCCAAATTATTCCAAAATCTTGTCCCAACTACCATAAAATGATTATACCATGTTCAATAATCCCTAGAACCTCACTAAAAAACCAGTGTAGAAAATAGTATATCAATCGGGTAAAATCCTCTATGCCCCAAATTTGTAACATAATATAGCATATATATATATATATATATTTTTTTTTTTTTTTTTTCTTTCTTTCTTTTTTTCTTTTAGAGGAAAGTAGGTCAGGGCACCTGTGTGGCTCAGTTGGTTAAGCATCTGACTTCAGCTCAGGACTTGATCTTGGGGTCCTGGGACCAAGCCCCGTGTGGGGCAACCTGCTCAGGGGGGAGTCTGCTTTTCCTTCTCTCCTTCCTCCCTACTTGTGCTTTCTCACTCTCTCTCTTAAATAAAAAAAAAAAAAAAAAAGTAGGGATGCCTGGGTGGTGCAGTCAGTTACACGTTCAGCTCTTGATTTCAGCTCAGGTCATGATCTCAGGGTCTTAAGGTGGAGCCCCAGCTTGGGGCTCAGAGCTCAGTGGGGAGTCTGCTTGAAGATCTCTGTCCCTCTCCCTCTGCCCCTCCCGTCACTCACTCACATACACACACCATCTCTCTCACATAAATAAATAAAAGCAAAATAAGAGAGAGAGAGAGAATTAATCAATGTAATTCATACCACTAATGGAATAAAGCAGGGAAACCATGAAACTGTATCAATAGATTCAGAAAAGGCATTCGATAAAATTGAACACACGTTCAAGATGAAGGCTATCAGCAATTTAGAAATAGAAGGGAATTTCCTCAACCTGATGAATCAGAACCTGTAAAAATAAACCTGTATCTCACAGTAGACTTACTGATAGAAGACTGAGTGCTTACCTCTTTTTTTTTTTTTGCTTTTTATTATTATTTTTCTAAGATTTTATTTATTTATTTGACAGACAGAGATCACAAGTAGGCAGAGAGCCAGGCAGAGAGAGAGAGGGAAAGCAGGCTCCCTGCCGAGCAGAGAGCCCGATGCGGGACTCGATCCCAGGACCCTGGGATCATGACCTGAGCTGAAGGCAGAGTCTTTAACCCACTGAGCCACCCAGGTGACCCAGTGCTTATCTCTTAAGATCAGAAGGCGAAGATGTGGAGCACCTGGGTGGCTCAGTTGTTGGGCATCTGCCTTTGGCTCCGTTCATGGTCCCAGGGTCCTGGGATCGAGCCCTGCATCGGTCTCCTTGCCCCACAGGAAGCCTGTTCTCCCTCTCCCACTCCCTCTGCCTGTGTTCCCTGTCTCACTGTGTCTCTCTCTGTCAAATAAATAATAAATAAATAAAATCTTAAAAAAAAAAGGTGAGGATGTTTACTCTCAATCCTTTTTTTTCCACATTGCACTACACAAAAGAGAAATGCAAAAACTCAAGGAGAAAAGTCAGGGGTGTTGGAAGGAAAGAGTAAAGCCATCTGCCCTCCTAGACAGTGTCACACTCATGAATGACTTTAGCAAGCTTGCAGAGATTTCCCTCTGGGAACTCCCCCAAGAGAAATGAAAGCGAATGACCCCAAAAGGACTTACACATGAGTATGCATAGCCACTTAATTGATAATCTTCAAAACCTGAAGACGACAACTCAAATGTCCGCCAGCAGGTGAATAGCTAACATGTTGCCCTCCCAGGAGGCCTATTAGTTCCGGCCCCGTGGCCACTGAGGGGGAGAGGGTAGAGAGGCAGCCCACGGAAGCGAAAGGCAAGCAGTTCTAACCTGGCCCGGAGATGTCTAGCTGAGGAGCAGGGAACACCTGGTCGGGACGTCGAGACGAGGGTTGTCCAGCAGGAGAGGAGTGAAGGCTACAGACAGGGCTGTGAGGCCCGGGAAGCAGCAACAGAGAAAGGCTAGGCTGGCACAGTAACCATGAGGAGGGGGACTTCGGGAAAAAGGCTGTAAAGAGGATTTTTAGAACGTTTGTATGGAATACCATTCCCTCTTCTCGGTGTTTCTTTTGGTTGAGACACAGGACTGGCTTCAGCTCTGATATGAATATGACCGCAGCAATGGCTCCTTGTGCTGGGAGTTCACGAGGCCCAAGTACCAAGCACTTTAAGAAGGTCCCACGCCCTGAGGTAGGCACTGTTATCCCCATTGCATAAGCCGAGGCACAGAGTTTTCAGTGCTCTGCCCAAGATCATGTCACTAAGTGGCAGAGCCAGAACATTCAATTTCATATTCAAACCTAAAGCTGATAAGCCATTTCCCTTTTTCTGACCTGCCTTGGCCACAGCTCCCTCCATCCGTACCCTCTCAGGGTTGGGTGGGTGAGGGGCTAAGGGAGGGGGGCCCCAAAGTGATTTGATTCAGGCCTCACATTCCCCATGCACCTTATCTCCGAATGAGGCCATATATCCTGTCAGAGACTCTCAGTCAGGCCTGAGGGAAGGGGGGGTTCCTTCTCCCCACCTGACAGGACCACCTCCAGTGAGTCATGAATTAATAACTGTATTATTATATTAATAATTGTATTATTATTGTATTATTGTAGATAATATATTGTATGCAATATTACCTATATTTATTATTGTGTATTATTGTATTATTATTGTTACCTCATTTTCATAGATCTTGGTTTTTAATCCAGTGGAAAACTAAAAAATGGAGTGGCTTTTTTTGATCTCTGAGAGGCCTTGCTCGGAAGGAAGGAAGGAAGAGGGGAACGTGCCAGAGGCAGCCATGCTGATGCCCACTCTGGGAGCTGTCAGCACGGCCACACACAGCGGCTCTAAGGAGATCTGTGAGGAAACGATGAGGTCCAGATGGGCTGTGAAAATGTTTCTGTTGGGTGCTTTTCTTGAACTCCATGTTCTCACCTGGGCCTTGTTGGCGCCCTCCCCAGAGGGCATCTGGCTAGGTCTGGAAATATTTTTGAGTTTCACTACATGGGGAGGGGGTGACTGGCATCTAGTGGGTACAGACCAGAGATGTTCCTCAACATCCTACAATACACAGGACAGCCCCCACAACAAGGAGTTGTCTACCTACAATGCCAAAGTGCCACCAGTTGAGAAACCCTGCTTTCACCCTTCGGGACCCGCTGGGAGCAGGGCTGCCATGCCCTTCTAAGAAGCTTCTACAAGCTCTCATCTGGGTTTGAAGCCCCAGAGGTTTGGACTACAGGCCATGCCCTCAGGGAATTTCCCTGCCTTCACCTGGCCACGCCCTCTGGGCCCTTTGCTGGAGAGCTCTGCTCTCAGGTAAATGTTTTCCCTACATGTTTGGGAAACTTCAAGAAAAATCCCCTTTAGCCCTCTTGTAAGCAGTGAAGAGGTACCGTACAGTGAAAAAAAAAAATTAAGACAGCTAGGGGATTTTTATTATTTAAGTTAAATAAATAAAAGCAGCGGTTGACCCTTCAGATTTCAAAGGTGGCCCATCCACCGGCTGGCCCTCGAAATGGCAGTCAGATGGAACTGGGGGCAGGCCGAGTGGGTTTACTATTCATGAACTCATGTTCTCGCCTGGGAGCTGGGAATTGGGACCTGAGGGGACACAGCCTGAGGGGTGTGAGCTACAGCTGACGGGAAAGGCCGCCCACCCCTCCCCCAGCCACCAACCACTTCAGTGTGGGGCCCTTGGGGAAAGTCTGATCTTTCCTAACTAGAGTGTGGGCTCTTAGGGAATGAATGCCTTGGGTTGAAGTTGAGTTCCCAAGCGAATTGTTTCTCAGTGGGATTGAAATGCCCCTGGCGGCCAAGGGCTGACGACACCAAGCACCTGGCAGGGCAGGGAAGGGCCGCCAACACTTCCTGGCCCTCAGTCCCCCTCAGGGGCAGTCTTGCGTGGCATGCCATAGAGGCCTAGACTCTGCGGGAACTTAAACGGGTCAAGTACCAGCTCAAAGCAGAGGATGAGAACAGATTTGGAGCCAGCTAACTTCAGGGTGCTGGAATCTTCTTGTCTGTGTGGGCGGCTGAGGGAGTGAACTGAGAGGCGAGAGAGCCGGGTCGGTGGGTGGGGTCTCTCCCTCCTGGGCCAGGAAGCCTACCTGGACCGGGAGGCCACAAAGTGTGCCCTCCCGGAGAAATGGCCTTTTTGAGATTTCCCCTACTCAAAAGACTGCCTGTTAGAACCACCTTGGGGAGCTTCTTAAAAATACCCTTGCCCAGACCAGTTAGATCGGATTAGCTAAGGGTAGGTCCCAAGCGAGTATTTCCTTCCTTCTTTATGGCCTTGGGAGATTTTGCACCTCCTTCCAGGGAGGCAAGCCTGATTTCTGAAATGATTCTCCTGAAGGAAAAGTACCGACCTCTATAGGCAGCCCCCACCAGGGCTGGAAGCACACCATGGACACTCGGGAGGTTTTTGCTCTCAAAAGTGTTTTAACTTAAACCAAAATGTTTCCAGACCTAGTCAGATGCCCTCTGGGGAAGGTGTCAACATGGCCCAGGTGAGAACACTGAGGTAAAGAATAAGCACCCGACAGCAACATTTTCTCGGTCCATCTGGATCTCAAGGCTTCCTCACAGATCTCCTCAGAGCCTCTGGGTGCTGACAGCTCCCAGAAACCTCCTTGGTTCTGCTGTTGGTTCAGCCCGTTTCCTTCATGACTTGGTCACAGCATCCTTGCTCTTGTAAGACACAGGTCAGTTAGATCCCAAAGTCTTGGAAATGAGCTGAGTTTCAGCAAGCGTTGGACTGAATAGAGTTGAGTTGACCCTTGAATAACTTTGGGGTTAGGGGTGTGACCCCTGCCCAGTTGAAAATCCACATATGACTTCTGAATCCCTCAAAACTTAACTACTAATAGCCTGTGGTTGACCAGTCGCCTTACAGATGAACAGTCTCTTAATACCCATTTTGTACGTGGCGTATATTATACCCTGTATTCTTTTTTTTTTTTTAAGATTTTATTTATTTATCAGAGGGGGTGGGGAGAGAGCGAGCACAGGCAGACAGAATGGCAGGCAGAGGCAGAGGGAGAAGCAGGCTCCCTGCCGACCAAGGAGCCCGATGTGGGACTCGATCCCAGGATGCTGGGATCATGACCTGAGCCGAAGGCAGCTGCTTAACCAACTGAGCCACCCAGGCGTCCCTATACCCTGTATTCTTAAAAAAAAAGTAAGCTAAAGAAAAGAAAATGTTGTTAAAAAGACTGTAAGGAAGAGAAAATACATTTACGGTGCTATACCATATCCCTCCCAAATCTGCGTATAAGGGACCTATGTAGTTCAAATCCTTTTTCAAGGGTTAACCATATACATCTGTCCTGGCCTTGGAAGCTATAAGGAATAGGAGAGATGAACTGATGGGAAGAAGACAAGTTTGTGGCAATCAACACCATCTGTTTTCAGTTACCTTAAGGAGCCTGTTTCCCTGCAACACATCCTTCCCCTCTGAAACAAGGCTGATCTAATAGGCACCAGTATTATGACATCAGTTATTAAAACCCTGAAATACAGATTGGCAAACAGAGGCTGCCCTGAATTCTTAGAGTTCCCCCTCCCCCCTCTCCTTTCCCCTCCTTCAGGACCACCCCCTCTCCTACCTACGATGATTCAGCCCCTCAAAGGGTATTTGCTCAATAGAGAGGTGGCCTGGGTCTATTCTGATGGGGGGGGGGGGTTTCCCTCGTTATACAAGTGTGTCAGCCTTGATTATAAATCATCTCGATCTACTCACGAAAGCAGCTTGCTCCAAGGCTCTCTGCTTGCTGTATCTCCTTAGAGCAATACAAGTTTGTTTGTTTGTTTAATTTAACAAAAATGCCTCTTGTGATGCTCTCTTAAGAACTTTACAAATGTGAATTTATTCCATCCTTGTGACAACCCTATGAGATTGGTAATGGTACATTCTCCTATTTTATAGATGTGGAAATCAAGGCACAGACAGATTAAGTAACTTGGCCTCAAGGTCACCAGCTAATAAGTGGAGAGTTGGGCTTGTAGGTCAATCTGGCCACAGGTCTGCCGCTCTCAACCCAAGAAAAGATAGTCGTGAGCTAATGTGTTGGGGCTTATCCCTTTGCCAGACTTAGATTCACGAAGTAGACTCCGGCATGTCTTCCTCTCTTGCATTCCCTTCCATCAAGTTGATACCTGGGGAGAGGGAAAGGGATCTTCCTGAGGTCCCAGAGTGATTGGACGCAGAGCTAGGAGCAAAACGTTGTCCCTTGACTCCCTCCTGGTCTCACAGCAGATTGCTTGAGTCCAGCTGCATGTCCCCGCAGAAATCTGTTTGGAAAGTGTGGTGGTTATAAGAAACGTCCACAAGTTTTTGGATAGTCCTCCCTTCGAAAGATGGAAACTTCTTTGCCTCCCCTCATGTGTGGGCTGGACTTAGAGTCTTGCTTCTACCAAATATAATAAAGGAGAAGCATTGGGAGATTAGGTCATAAAAGGCACTGCCTCACCCTCCTCTCTCTCTCCCTCTCTCTTTCTCTCTCTCGGTTGTTCTGGGGAAGTCAGCTTGGTTGTTCTGGGGAAGTCAGCTGCCACGTGCGACCTTGAAAAAGTTCCTTAACTTCTCCACGCCTCAGGATTTCACATCCGTAAAATGGGGGGAAATACTACCTCCTAGGGCTATTGTGAGAATTGAATGAATCAATGTATGTGTCTGGCACATAGTAAGTGATCTATAGCAAGGATGCTGGGCACAGTTGTACTGTTCACTGTTCAAGAGCCCCAATCTTAGAAGTCAAATAACTGCTCACTAGTCTGAGCCCTTTGGCCTGGGATTACCTACCAAGAGGGGGCACTGTTTTCTCAATTGTACCAGGGCCAAGTAGGAGCTAACAACTGTCCTGACAGGTGTTCCTTGTCAGCATAAGGGATCTGAGTGTCTTGTAAATGCTACCTTAGCATTATCCTGAGGCTTCAGGCTGATGTCTACCAAGCGGATACTGGTTATCACACAACTATTCTTTGGTGGCTTTGTGGACATCTCCCAAATAACCTCAGAACGATGCCAGTATCCCAAGCCTTGCTACGATCTTTCAGATACAGAGAAAAAATAAAAATTAAATGTAAAAATACTGACAATGTAAAAAGCCTAAAATCATGCATGGCAACACCATGTATCGGTTCAAGCGTATGTATAGATATGGTCCCACCATAGAGAGATGTGCAGGACTATTAAGACCATAATCTGAAAAATGGCTATCCTTGGGGTGGGGAGGGAACAAGGTTAGGAAGGGATGTATGGTACAGGGGTCTTCAGCTCTGTTCATAATTTATTTCTTAAGCTTAATGGTGGATACACAAGTGTCTATTCTTTAATCTTAAATATGTAAAAATAATTCACAATCAATGATTCAGTACTATTGAAAGAGACCATCTTTCTCTGTGAGAGATAGTTTTTCATTTTTATCTTCTTTAATCTCTGTTAACTATTAAATCCAAATATTGATTTGGAAACAAGAATGAAGCAGTCATTCATTCAACAAGTATTTGCTTGTATTTACTACATGCTCAAAGAACAGAGAACATCTGAATGTAGTAACACTGGTAAGAACCTTAGTTATTTAACTACTTCCCCTTCTTTCTATGAAGGCACGGGCTCTGTCTTAGTCCTATGTATGATTTCTGCTCTATAATAGGTATTAATAAATGTTAAATTAAATTAATTAAATTAAATTAAAACATAAATATGACCATTTTTATCCTTATAGAGTTTCCATACACTAAGGGTGAGGAAGGATCTAGGATAATGCAGGTCATGACAAGGGCCCCAAGTCTGAGCAGAGTTCTGTAAGAATTCATTCATACATTTATTCCCTTGACAACTTTTCACCAGGCACCTACCAGGCGTTGGGCATGCGATCGTCCACAAGAGAGGCACGGTCATCGGTTTTCACATCACTCGCTTCTTACCACCTTCATCACTACCTCGCCGGTCTACATTACCAACATCTTTTACTTGGTTTATTACAACAATAATAATAACCCAATGCCATAATCCTGACTAGTCTCCCGATTCCACTGTGTTCCTCTACAGTAAAATCTCAATGGCTTCCAGAAAGATCTCATTAAAACCCAAGTTAGAGCTCGTCACTCCTCTGCTCTAAAACCTTCCAGGGCTCACCTGTGGGGGGTTTGCAGAAATGGCCAGGAGTCCTTAAATCTTTTATCAAGAGGTGAAGTCTATTTCTCAGTCCTCTGAGTCTGGGCTGGCCTTGGGATTCTCTTTGTCTAGAAGAATGTGCCAGTTCTGAGCCCAGGCCTCAGGAGGTTTTGAACACCTCTGTGCTGACTCTTGGAATCCAGCAACTGCTAGGCAGACAAGCCTGTTGGGGGCAGTGAGAGGCCACGTGGAGCAGAGCTGACCCAGGCAAGGCCATCAAATTGTCAGCCAACCTCCTGGCTGTCTAAGGACACAGACAGAGCCCGGCTTGGCCAGGCTTTCCTGGAAGAACCTTCCAGATGACCCACAGACTCATGAGCGAAATAAATGGTTGTTTCAAGCCTGTGAATTTTTTGGTGTGTGGTTTGCTGGGCAGCAGAAGCAAACTGATTCACCATCAGATTCAGGGAAAAAGTCAAAGCATAATGGTGTCTCCTGCATGAGGACACTGCATGTAGGTGCTCAATAAACATTTGTCGAATTAAATTCATAAATGACCTAACAGTCAAATGAGGGAAACAGGGACAACAAACTAAGTAATTAAATTAGTAAAATAATGACAAAGTTTGATAAGGGCTATGAAGGACATGAGTAGTGGCTAGGGTAGAGAGAACCACAGATCAAAAGTGGGAAGGTGTATTTCTGAGGCTCCAAGTCTTTCAGGATAAAAGTCCAAGTTTTCATCATGGCCTCCAGGGCCCTACACCACCTGGGCCTGATACCTGCCACCTTCATCTCCTGCTGTTCCTCTAATACACCAAACACTTACACCTCAGGTCTTTGCCAGAATGTTCCCTCCCTTCCTTCAAGTCACTGCTCAGATGCCCTCCTTTCAGTAAGGTCTTCCTGACCACTGTGTAGAAATAACAACCCACTGACCCTCAGAATCCCCTAACCTCCCCTCGACTTTTTTCTTCTTCTCCACAGCACTTGTCACCAGCTGATGTCACCGGCACTTGTCTGTATTAACTTCCGTTTACTGTCTGTCTCCTGCACTCGAGTATAACTTCCAGGAGGGAAGGAATTTTGTTTTGCTCAACATACCCTTAGAACAACATTGCCTTAGGACAGAAATCCAGCCAGTGGATACAAAATCCCATAAGGGCCATGCTTCCTATCAATCCTAAGACTAGCAAGGCAAGCATTTGGCTTTCAGCCATACTGGGAATAAAGCAGGGGTTTTTTCAAAAGCCAGAATGCCCAGGTGAGTGTTGCATTGCTTACTGAGAATGCTACAAGTGTGCTCACAGTAAGACCAAACCCTACAAGAAACACCTGTCTTCAAGAACGCATTGTACTGTCTGCTGGGAGCATTCTAATCCATGCCATCATTTGCTTCTGGAAACAGGCCAGAGAGGTGGGCAGGGCCGGTTTTTATCACTCTTCTGTTTACAGAGCTAGAGGGGCATCGAGCTCAGGTGAGCTAGCCAAGGCCACAGGCATTCTGATAAAGTCAGGAAGCAAATCCCAGTTGGTTTGACTCCGAGTACAGTGCTCATTTCACTGTTTCTCACTGTTCTGGCATTCTGGGCTTTGACCCGGTGACTTTCTTGAATCATTAAGATTCAAAGCCAGCCTTGAGGTCCTGAAGACCCTCCATGTGAAAGGCTTTTCTTCCCTCCAGACAGCGTGCTGCCGAGAGGCGTAGTGATGAACAGACATTTGAAACATCCACCCCAGAGCTTGCTGGTGGCTTTCAGATCCCCGGGGCCTCTTCTGGGCCGGTAGTCAGGCGAAGACCAGGCTGCACAGGGCGGGCGAGGAAGGCCTACCCCAGGCCAGATGGGCAGCTGCTTTCAGGTAAAAACCAGAAAGAAATCCCAGTCTCACTGCTTTATTTTGGTTTTAAGAATCAAGTCGGCTGACAGTGGAAACTCTTTCCCTGCTGCCCTGTCCTCTCTGCCCGTGTTGACAGGAGCCAGGCTTGCTAATTCGGGCTGGGGATTTTCCCTGCCTGGGCTGTTTTTCTCTTTTATCTTCATCAATTGAAGAGAGCTGTTCTTCCTTTCAAACAGACGGAAGGTATCTGGGGTTTTGTGTATTTTTTTTTTCTTCCTTTCATATAATTCTGCGGGTCTTTTCCAGATATGTATTTTCTCTCAAATTAACTTCGAACTTGTTTAAGTTTCCGCCCATGTGACTTCCAGTGTGAGTTACCAGAAACCACAAGAGAGAGAGAGCGCGCGCGCACGAGCCCCAAAGCGAGCGACATGTCCCTGTGGGGAGCAGTGCCTCGGCACCCCAGAGTGAGGAGGACGCAGGGGGCAGAGGCGGCTGCAGGGCGGGCAGAGGAGGGAGCTGCGCAGGGGGGTGAGCTGGTGGCCCGGGAGCCCTCAGGAAGGGAGGCCGGCTGGTGACCCGAGAGCCCCGGTGGCCCCCGGGGTGTGTGCAGAGCCCGGAAGACTGCAGCCATGCCTCACAGCTCCGACAGCAGCGACTCCAGCTTCAGCCGCTCCCCTCCCCCTGGCAAACAGGTAGAGTCCCCCCTTTCCCTGCAGCCCACCTTCTCATTCTCGGGAGGGGGGTCCTCGGAGCTCGGGCTACAGGTCCCCGTCCAGGGAGCCCCAGGAGGAGCGAGGAAGTGGCTGGGGGCAGGAGCGCCCTGTCACAGGACATGGTGTTTGCAGCTAAGCCACATCGGTTGGCCAAGACCCTTCTCCTGCACCCATCCCACCCAAGCCCCTTCCCCTCTCCATTCCTAGCGGGGCCTGCCCCCCTTCCTTTCCCCTGTGCCCCCACCCCGTGGAGCTTTCTAGGAAGCCAGAAGGAGAATGTGCATCAAGGAACCCTAGTCTCTCAAAGGAAAGGGTGCCCCTTTCCCCAAGGCGAGAGGCACCGCGTTAAGGAGGCGGCTGGCATGCCCAGCCCAGGCATGTGGTTTCGTGGGAGGCAGCCATCAGGGTAAGAGAAGGAAGGGGCAGGGAAAAGCAAAGAAGAGGAAAAGGGCAAGCTGGAGGAGGAAGCCAGGCAAGCCCAGAAGAATCCATGTTATCTACTGGGGCATGGTCCCGGCTGCTAGAAAGGCCAGCAGGGAGGGATGGAGCTGCCACCTAAGCCTCTCCCCTCTGTGGCTTCTGGACGGGGAAAGGAATCAGGAGAGGGCGTTGGAGCTGGCTGTAGGAGCTCAGCTCCACTCGGGGAAGCCAGAGCCATTGAGGTAGAGAGTCTGGGAGCGTTTGGAATCGAGATTGTGACTTCCAAGTCCAAAGTTTTCAGCTTGAGGCTTGCCCAAAAAGGGGGGGGGGCACTCTGCCTGCCCCCAAAGCTTCTGGAGCTTTCTCTTCACCACTTTCCTTGACATCCCTCTCCAGACAAGGGCTGCTTCATTCTCACCTGATACATCAAGGGATTAACATTTCTGCTCCAAGTTTGTGGTTTAAAAACCACATTCTTTCCTTAGCACAGATACCCAAGAGGGCTTGGAAGGTGCTGCATCTGAAGTAAAAGTGTAAAAACGGATAATCCAGCATCTGTCATCAATGTCTCGCAGAAGAGCAGCAGGCTGGGGGGAGTCCTGGTGGAGACCTCTAGAGGGAAAGAGTCGAGTCCTCTGCTCCAGATGGTATCACGGCAGCTCAGGCTGCCTGGAAGTCTGTACTCTTCTTAGGAAGGAAATTACTCATGGCTTCCATGGTAACCTAGTTCCCCCTGCCCCTTCTAGAGAAGCACTTCCTTCCCATCTAACCTGATGCCCTCCTACCGCAATGGCCTGGAAGTGTTGGGCACGCTGGTGAGACATCTGCTTGGTGAGCACTGGCTTGCCCTGGGAACAGTGTCTCTGGCTCCTGTGTGGGCATGAGAGGGAACAGGGCAGGCGCTGTGGACGATTTTACTCCTATACTCATCCTGCAATACCTGGAGGGGGGCGAGGAACTGGAGCAAACCTCTTTGTCCAAGTAGAGGACATGTCCATCTGTGGGATAAACTTAGAGGATACCCAGAGGTCCTCTTGTCCTAAGCAGCCATCCACTACCTGCCACAGCCAGGTAACCACCACCTTTAAAGCTATTCTTGGCTTCTAGTTTGTATTAGGCCTTGTGCTCAGGGCCACGGGAAATGTCAAGGTCACTGAGCATAATGAAGGGAATGCTCGAGAAAAAGAGGCAGATCTGGGATGGGGACCTCAGCCTAGGGATGTGGCAGAAGACACATGAATACAAACCAGTGAGGGGTGGGAAGTCCTTGGAAAGGTGTCAGCCTTAGCATCAGAAGATGGAAGGGCCTGGATTACGGTAGCCCCCTGGGCAAGCCCTTTGAGCCTCAGCTTCCTTGCATATAAGATCGAAACAATAATATTAACTGCACAGTTAATTAAACAAGGAGCTAATTAATTAAAGACAAGGAGTTAATTAAACAGGAATTAAACAAGAGCACCTCTGAAAAAGCACTTGCGCAGAAGTTGGCATATAGTAGGTGCTCAGCAAAGTTTTGGGGGCAAAAATAGCAAGAAAATTCTAGGCCCAGAAGTGGGAGAGTAAGGGTGAAGCAGCCCCAGAGAGAGGAGAGGTGATAAAACACACTTCATCGCCTTCGCCATTTTTTTTTTTCAAATACAGCGCTATCGAGGCCCCAGGGTCTTTTTCCTCTTCCTGTAGCTTTTGGCCAAAATAGCTATAGGGACCTAAGGGAGCGTAACAGTGTGAGGAAGAGTTCTCTTTTGGGCTCAGCCTTTTGAGTGGGCAAATGAAAAGATGAAGAAAGGGGAGGATGGATGGACAGATACCAAGCAGCCCGGGAACCTGCTTTGACTCTGGAGAGAGGAGCACGTCCCTCTAATTCCCGTCATCTGTGCTTCCCAGGACTCATCCGATGATGTCAGGAAAGTTCAGAGAAGGGAGAAAAATCGCATCGCTGCCCAGAAGAGCCGGCAGAGGCAGACACAGAAAGCCGACACCCTGCACTTGGTGAGTGCTCAGAACCTTCTTCAGCCTCTGGAGCCTATAGGCTTTGCTTCCCACCACCCATGGATGCTTGGACCACAGTTTTGAGGCTTCCTGTGGTGGGGGGGGGGGCATGTGGGTAAGCAGAGGGGTAGGGCTGCAGGGTGAGGTGCACAGGAGAGGCTCTCCTCTGGGTGTTTTCAGATTTAGTAGCATGGAATGAGCTGGGGTGCTGAAAAAGAAATGAGCCCTTCTTCCTGACCCCCAAGAGGGCATGAGGTGTCAATGAGTTGATCGTATGAAGGAGGCAGGCTGGGTGGAAGCAGACCACCGGCTCAGAGATGGGGTAGCCAGAGAGAGCTCTATCCCTCTCGAGCCTAGAGAGCAGAAGGCAGGACTGTCTTTGGGAAGAATTTAGAAGGTGTCAAACACTTTGGGGAAGCCCTGATCCCAGTGTTGGGATCGCCTATGGTCCCATCCCCTAGGAGGCCAGTGGCAGCCACCCTGGTCCCTGCCTTTGGGACAAAGAGGTCCGTAGGGTGCTATACCCTACTCCTCTTTCCAGAACATCATTATGATTTTATTTTGAAGTATCTTTTATGCTGTCCCAAGGGGTCTGTGAAAGATGTGGTTTCAAGTGCACTTATCTGAGATGGTCCCCATACTGGTTGAGTTTCCTCCGGTCTCAAACTTTCTAGAGAAGGCTTTGAGCCCTAGCTTGAGCAAGAGCCTTGGGTAATGGTGAACTGCAAGTCCACCAGAGGACCAAGGCTCTGGTCATGTTGCTGAATTCTGGCTGCGTGCTTCCCAGAGTGGTGCTTTCTCCTTACCTCCCATACCTTAGCTCTCTTCATTCTGCCCCTTCATTTGGTCCTCAGTCAACCAGCTCTTACTTCACTGGCTCCATCCCCGTCCATCCTCCCGCCCCACCTCTAGCAACCCCATCATCCTGTCCTTCCTCCTGAACCATTCCTGAAGCTCTCGCTTCCTAGACCTTCACTTCAATGGTCAAGGGCAATTGGTACCCAATATACCAATTTGGTACCAAGTGCGTTTGTGTTTATTTGAAAGATTACCGTGGCAATCAGTCAGTTAGAATAGTTGTTTTAATTGTATCAAAAAAGAGTAAGACACAGTTTTGGAGGAGGAAAGAGATGCTTCTTTTAGCGTTGTAAGGAAGCAGAGAAAAGTCAGTACCAACATCTCTGACGGGATGCTTGTGTTTTATGAGAAACGTATTCAGCATATCTTCCATTGCGTTCCAACGTAGTTTTAAGTTCATAATATTTGTGGAATGGAAAAAAAAAAGAACGAATGGACACCAAATTCTCCCTTCTTTGTGATAATTATGATCAGCTGCCTAAATGGGAATTTGTCAGTAATGCTGCTACTTATGGGTTCTCTGTGATTTCATCATAGCTGAGGGTCCTAACACACTCCCGTTTACTATTTGAAGCTTGAAAATCTATGATCACTCACTTGTCTCTATCAGAGTCTGATTTTTTTTTAAAGATTTTATTTATTTATTTGACGGACAGAGATCACAAGTAGGCAGAGAGGCAGGCAGAGAGAGAAAGAGAGGAGGAAGCAGGCTCCCTGTGAGCAGAGAGCCCGATGTGGGGCTCGATCCCAGGACCTTGGGATCATGACCTGAGCTGAAGGCAAAGGCTTAACCCACTGAGCCACCCAGGCGCCCCTCAGAGTCTGATTTTAATTCAATATTCTTTACAGCCAAAAAAACAAGCAAATATATAAAAATTGGGAAGGATAAAACCTGCCTTTTTGTATAAGCAGGCAATATCCTGAGACTGTAAAAATACTGTGAGCTTTATAAGTTTGGAGTATTAAAAAAAAAACAACAACTAAAAATTAAGGGTAGCTCAGCGGCTCTGCACTCAGAAGTACAGGGTTTGGGGGGAAAAAAAAAAAAGAAGTACAGGGTTTGAATCCTAACTCCCCCACTTGATATCTGTGTGACAGATCTTAGAGACCTTCAACTTCCCCTAGACTCAGTTTCCCTATTTCTACATTGGGAAATGACAGTGACTACCTCATAGAGACAACACATATAAAAAGTTCAATGGAGTGCCTGCTGTACAATACTCAAAAAATTTAAGTATAATAAGAGTAGTTTTAATAATAGTTATTATTATAGAAGCAAGATAAATAATCATAACTGGGGCACCTCAGGCGCTCAGTCCGTTAAGCCCGGAAGTGGTGGACTCTTGATTTTAGGTCAAGTCATGATCTCAGGGTTGTAAGATGGAGCCCCTCGCTGGGCTCTATACTCTGTGGGGATTCTGCTTCTCTCCTTCTCCTCTCCCTCTACCCCTTCCTCTGCCTGTGTGTGTACTCTCTCTCTCACACACAATAAATAAATAAATAAATAAATCTTTAAAAAAAACCCACAATTAAAATTAGATATCTATCTATATCTATCTATCTACCTATCTCAAAATCTCAGGGTTGAGAGATTTCTTAAAGGCTGGAAAGTTCAGACACATTTTTGATGCTTGAGAGTCCTCTACACACTCTCCCCCAGCCCCTATGACCAAAATGGTCCCCAGTGTATGCCTGCTCACTTCTGATGACAGAGAGCTCCTTTCCTCCTGATATGAGCCAAGGAGTCCTCCCTATCATGCGCTGCGTCACCCCCAGTCTTTGTCCAAGCCTGGGGGACGTATCAATGAGGGGGACATGTATAGTTCTTTGCTGTGGCAAGGTTTTCAACGGACTCATCTCTCTCTCTCTCTCTCTCTCTGTAAGACAAGAGTTAGAACCAGAAGACTTGGCCCATCTTGGTTATACTAGCCATGACGAGATTGAGAAGATCTCTGGGGCCAGGGGGCATTAGAGCCCCCAGTCATGCCGTCACCACAGTCATATCCACACCTCCAGCCTCAGCCTCTAGAATGTTCCCATCGTCCCCACACCTGGACACCAGCTCTTCCCCAGCCTTTTCTTTGGAGCACCCTAGCATTCATCTTCACTTTTTGGGAAGCTAGCCTGGGGGCTGCAGCCAATGCAGCTTGTTTCTTGACTTCAGGTAAAAGCTTTTGGCAGCAACATTCAAGTCTGTCACCATCAGAGGGGTTGGCTGTGGTGTGAAATGTTAATTTCCTCTCAGACGCAATCACCCATCTTCCCCGTCCATTATCCTCTTAATTATGTTTGTGATTCAGGTAGAAAATCTTCTGGTTTACCACTAGCATTCTTAGGGTTGAGAGCTGGGTTTACCCTTGACTCCATGCTTGGCTCCACATGTTGAGGTTCTGGAACAGTTTTCTGGCTCTTTCCGGCTCTATGACATAGCCAGAGGACCCATCTGCCAATATTTTAAAGACTAGCTACTGAGAGCACTGTAACAAATAAAGACCATGTCTGTATTGCTGTGCTAGCTTCATAGGCTGGGGTAATGTTGTTTTCTCAGTTTCAGCTTTGTCACTATTATCTCTCTTAAAATACCAAAAGCATTACTTCATTTCTCCAGTGAGAGTGTGGGATACTTACTATTTAACATTTTCAGTATCTATCCTATAAATGGTTTACAACAAAACACCGAAAACTGATTGCTTTTAAAAAGCAGAGTAAGGGGGTGCCTGGGTGGCTCAGTGGGTTAAAGCCTCTGTTTTCAGCTCAGCATGATCCCAGGGTGCTGGGATTGAGCCCCGCATTGAGCTCCGCCCCGCATCGCATCGGGCTATCTGCTCAGCAGGGAGCCTGCTTCCCCTTCTCTCTGCCTGTCTCTCTGCCCACTTGTGATCTGTCTGTCAAATAAGTAAAAAAATCTTAAAAAAAAAAAAAAGCAGAGTAGGGAGGAGCCTCTTTCTACAATTGTTTAATCTTATGCCAACTTTAGAACATCCTTGGCATTCACTACCCTTCACATAAACTGGCTCAGGTGCTTCTTTTCATAACTGTGATTTCAACAGAGTCCACATTCTGTTTTAATTCTCTCTCGTTGGGTGTTTCACACAAGCCCCTGCTACACTTATTTCCTTTCCTCCCACAGACAACTATGCAATCTGTTAGGTGCAGTAAATGCATTGATTAAAAAGGAGAAAGGTATATAATTTTTTATGAAAATTTTATTTTTTTAAGTTTTCACTTAAATTCCAGTTTGCAAACATACTAGACCTGTTCATCTCCAAAAGACATCAGTAGCTAGTAAGTGGATCCAAGATGATCAGCTGAAAGATTATTAAAATTAATGAGGGGCCTGTCAGCTTTCAAAGTTAACACAAACTGTAATGACTTTCCTATATGTAAACCATAACCAACTAGAAAATTTCATGGGAGAAAAGATTCCATTTATAATACCAACACTGGCAAGTGGAAGGAAGGAATATGTTTTACAAAAAAAAAAAAAAAAAAAAAAAAAAAAAAAAAAAAAAAGCAGGGCTTAATTTTTAAAAACTTTAAAATTATTCTAAGTGATTTTAAAAACACTCAAATAAATGGAAAGATCTGCCTTATGTAAAAATAGCAATTTTCCATAATCTAGAAATTTAACTTAATGTAATCCCAATAAAAACCCAATGTAACTTTCTGGAAGTAAGGAGGAGACTTAGATTAGCTATTCTAAGTTCTTAGTGAGAAAAAACATGTGACAATTTCCAGGAAAATTTTAGAGGGGGTTAATTAAAGAAGATTAGCTGACCAAGACAATTAAAGTGAATTTAAGTACAGAAATCAAAACAATGCGGAAAAGACAGAGCACTGGGCAGAAGAGAATACAGAAAGAGATCCCAAAGCAAACTGAAATTTAAGACCCAAGTACCTATATCAATTCCTAAGAACAAGGCACAAGACACAAGAACAAATGTAAAATGATGAAGATGGCATTTTAAACCAGTGAAGGCAGCCAAATCATTCAATAAATACAACTGGGACAACTGGCTAGCTGTTTGGGAAGAAGAAACTAGAGTCTTCATTTCTCATACAACATGCACACAGATTAAATATTAAAAAAAAGAAAAATAAAGAAATTTGGGGGGAAAGAGCACTGAAAAATTATTTTGGAATGGACTTTCCCAGATAAAGTCCAAAACCCTGAAACCGTAAAGGAAAAAACTGATATATATTACCTTTATACATAAAAAATGAAAATTTCTATATAGTTCAAAATACAATGTGCAAAGTCAAAGGCAAATGATGGATTGGGTAAATATCTGTAACACATATGACCAAAAAAGGGCATATTTACTTCATATATGAAAGCTCTTATGAATAAGAAAATGATGATTAACAATCCAAAAGAAAAACGAGCAATGATTATAAATGGGCAATTTACAGGGAGCCTGAGTAGCTCAGTGGGTTAAGCCTCTGCTTTCAGCTCAGGTCATGATCCCACGGTCCTGGGATCGAGCCCTGCATTGGGCTCCCTGCTTGGTGGGAAGCCTGCTTCCTCCCTCTCTCACTCTCCCTGCTTGTGTTCCCTCTCTCACTTTGCCTTTCTCTGTCAAATAAATAAATAAAATCTTTAAAGAAATGGGCAATTTACAGAAGGAAATAAATAGCAAATAAATATGGAAGATTCTAGACCTCATTTAGGGAAATGACAATTAAAGCAACAGTGAGATACCCTGCCGGACTGGCAAAGACAAAAAATGTTGCTAATATGGGATGTTGTCCAAACAATGGAGAAGCAGGCACCACAACATACTTCTAGTAGGAGCTGGTACAACTCCATTAGAAGGCAATTTAACCATGCCCATCAAAAACACTGTAACCTGGCCGTTTTACATCTAGAAGTCCATTTACAAATGTACCTACAGATTACACAGTTATGTACATGTGAAGATAATCATTGCTGCATTGTTTCTTATAGTAAAGACTGGAAACAAGATAAATATCCATGGATAAGGAACTAATTAAATGAACTACAGCAGTCCATTCGGAGGACTACAATGGAGTTGTTAAAATAAATTACATCTGAATGTGTTAATCTGAGAAGATTATCCAGCTTCTATACTCTTTTTTTCTTTTAAGACTTTATTTATTTGTTTGACAGACAGAGATCACACTTAGGCAGAGAGGCAGGCAGAGAGAGAGAGGAAGGGAAGCAGGCTCCCCACTGAGCAGAGAGCCTGACATGGGGTTTGATCCCAGGACCCTGAGATCATGACCGGAGCCGAAGGCAGAGGCTTAAGCCATTGAGCCACCCAGGCACCCCTAGCTTCTATACTCTTAAGTGAAAAAGATGTGAATATGGTACATAGTTTGCTCCCGTGTACGTTTTTAATAGAAAGAAAAACATATATGTGCATGTGTATATGAACTTAAGATTTTTCAAAAAGGTTTTCCCTCAAGGTTAACCCTTATTTCTAAAAAGTACGATGGCAGGTCTAAAGCAGGGGAGAGATACTGTGCATTTTTCCCCTTTTTTATAGAGTTCGGATGTTTTTATCATGTGCTTTTATTTTTATAATGCAGATATTTACATTCTCAACATCAGTCATTACTACATATGCATTAGGATGATTTCTAATTTGACTTCAAACATTGAATCGTCTTCTTCTGTGACATTTTATCCCTTGAACATCCTACATAAATATCTCAGTCCTTTGGGAGAACCAACTGTCCATTGGGGCTTGTCAGGAGTGACCCTAAAGTCTACAGTACTGAAAAGCCTCTATAAGGGATGGCAAATCAGTGTCACTTGTGTGACGGTCCTGGTTGAGTGCAGTGGCTTGAAGGATTTTGAGTCCGTGTCCTAGGTCAGTGGGAAAGAGAGTTGAGATCAACTGAGCTGCTTTGTTCATGAAAAGGCTAAAGGTAGAAGAGATGGTAGGCAGAGAGTAATATTAGCCCAGAGCTATGCCTTTGACAAGTCAGATCTGGCCTCAAGAGTAGAACTGGAAGCAACGTGGAGTAACAGGGCCAAATCTGAAAACTGGAACTTGGGTACTCCCTTAGCCGGGGGTGGGAAAGTTGCTTTCCTGGGGCTGGCTCCTGAAGGAGTCTTGGACTAGTCTAAAAAAGAAACATTTATAGGTTTCAGGACATATTTTAATGCCATATATAACAAATGTTATGAGCATAAATTATGCATGAAATGAAGTTTAAAGCTATTGCTGTGAGGAAAAAAGGTATTTACAATCAGAGGAAAATTGAGTAATGGAAGAAAAGCAGCTCAATGAAGATGTCAACCCCCAGGCCGCCTTAGAATGGCACTATTGTTCTTGGTCTTCTGGGGAATACTGGAAGAGAAAACTGTTTGTGGTCCTTTTTCACTCCTGGAGTTCTTTGCTTTCTCTCTGGGAGACCCTGACATAAGATTTATTGGCATTGAGAAAGCATAGGTCAGAAACAAAAAAGCACAGAAGGAATATTCTGGCTGTTCCACCCTTAAAAAAATTCAGTGAAAACCAGCCAACCACCTATAGAAAAGAGGCATTTGTCTTGGGCCTCTGTTACTATGAATTTCTTTTTATTAAAAACATATTAATTAAATACATGACTATGTACCGGGCACTGTGTGTTAAGTGCTCTATCTATAGTATCTCATTTAATCTGCACAAAAACCTGTTTTTTTGTATTATTATTGTAATATCATTTTTGTATTAGGTTAAGTAACTTGTCCAAGGTCACACAGATTGTAGCTAGGTCTGACTGACTTAGGGAGAGTCCATATCCCTAACTATTACACTATATTGCCTCTGCCTTCAGACTCTCATGAAGATGTATTCATCTTCTCTGATATCCTCCTTGAGTCTCTTCCTGACTTTACTTTTTTTTCTTTGAGGAACATCTTCCAAAATTCACACTCGTTCCTTCTCCACATTAGGCCTAGTCAAGAAATTAAAGTCTCTATGAAATATATCAATATATCCATTGAAACCCCCCCTTTTTTAAAGATTTAATTTATTTATTTGACAGACAGAGATCACAAGTAGGCAAAGAGGTAGGCAGAGCGGGGGAGAAGCAGGCTTCCTGCCGAGCAGAGAGCCTGATGTGCGGCTTGATCCCAGGACCCTGAGACCATGACCCGAGCCGAAGGCAGAGGCTTTATCCACTGAGCCACCCAGGCACCCCTGAAACCCTTTTTAAAGAAAGCTGTGTGGCAGTAAATATTGACATCTCATAAGAGAACACTCCTTGGCACAGCAATTCTACTTATAAGAGTTTGAAAGAAAAATGATACACAAAGATACCTAATTCATCATAAACACCATGAACTGATAAATATTTTATCAATACTATAAAATTGGACAGATGCCCAACAAGAAGTGATTAAGCTATATTATGATACATTCAGACACTAGAATTTTATACTGCCACTGAAAATGACTATGTAGATCTGTAGCCCCGAAAGATATCAATGACATAGCACTGAGGGAAGAAACAGGAACTTATGAAGAGTATGCAGTCTAATGCTGTTCATGTAAAATTTGTGGGTTTGGGGTACGTTTGCATGCATAAAGAAATATCTGGAAAGATATTCTCCAAAATGCGAATAGTGGTTTTTTCTGAGTGGTGAGTTTTGAGTAGTTTACCTTACTCTGGTATTTTTCTATATATTTTTTATTGTGATGAATGTGTACCATTTTAAAAGTAAGAACAACAAACTAGTAGACTATTTTCATTTGGGGGAAAAAAAAAAAATGTCAAGGCAATCCACCACTGTTAAAAGCTTGTACCACTGATGATGAGTCAGTATGGCTACGTTAGGGAGGCATATTTGAGAGGAGGCCAAGTCCATGCCAGTCCTGACATTTATAAAGAATTTCTGTTCAAATGAGATTACAGGTCCCAGGTCATAAATTGATGGTGCCCATTCAAGCAGGAGTCTTCACAAAGCTGCCGTTAGCAGCACCCAAAGGTCTCTCTCCTGAAAAGAATGGGAGTCTCATCAAAAAGTTATCTTCTAAGCTGCTCAGGGATTTTCTTAGTTCCCTCTGCGGGACTCAGTCTGACACCTTGCTTCCTAGGGGGCATAGATTGGTTCCAGAGGACAAAGTCCCCTTCAGATGGTGGGATATCTGTAGAGTCTCATTTTGGGTCCACATGGTAGCTTGGGGGAGGGCGACTAACAATAATTATGGTTATATTCCCTTGTTTATAAGATCACAGAATTAAAAGATAACTCAGAGATGCTGTAGACTAACCTGCCACGTAACCAATGGGGACACCGAGGTCTTTCGCAGGACACCCAAGAGCCCAAACCTCTTGCCTGCCCACCATTTGCTTTTGTTTTGTACCGCTTTGTTGAACAGGACTTTGCTATGCAGATGGTGTTGCTCTTACATGTCCTTTTGCAAAGGGTAAGCCAAGAAGTGAGCCATTAACCCGAAGGTCTGAATGACCTAGACAATCCTAGTAATAGAAGACAAGTATATATAGCATGAGATGAGAAAGAGAGTACAAGGTTGAGAGGGACTGAAGTTTAAGTATTCCTTTATGTTAAAAAGATCTTAAAGTTGCAATCCAAAATTAAAAGCATAATACTACATTGGGGAAAATATTTGCATCAAATTAAATAAATGCAGATTTCATATTTATACCATAGAAAGAACATCCTTTTTAAGAAAAACTTCAAGACTCCAATAGGTAAGTGGGCAGAAGCTATGAACAGAAAGCTTGTGTAATGTTTTTCCTACCAAAATGAAAATAACCCAATTTGCTATTCTGATTGTGAAAATGATATACACTAAGAGTTTCTCAACCTCGGCACTATTGACATTTTGAGTTGTATCATACTTTATTGGGGGAGAGGGTTATCCTGTACATGTAAAATAGAAAATCTACCTTCTAGATGCCAGTAGCAGCAGCTCACCCCAGAGTGGTGATGATGAAAAGTATTTCCAGACCTTGTCAAACATCCCCTTGGGGGGGGCAAAATTGCCCCCAGTTGAGAATGCTGTACTAGAGAACAGACACATAGAAAATCCTTCCTCCTTGGTAATCAGTAATTTATAAAATTACAATGAAATTAAGAAGCCTGGGGCGCCTGGGTGGCTCAGTCGGTTAAGCATCTGCCTGCGGCTCAGGTTATGATCCCAGGAGCCTGGGATGGAGCCCCACATTGGGCTCCCTCCTTGGCGGAGAGTCTGCTTCTCCTCATCCCTCTGCCCACCCGCTCTTGTGCATTCTCTCTCTCGAGTAAATTTTAAAACTCTTTAAAAAAAAAAAAGAAATTAAGAAAACTTCAGAAGCCTAATTGGCAAAATACATTATTTAAAATTATAGTGCTTAAATGCAAAAGGGGTTGTAGTAACATTGACTTGTATGTTCACTGCTGATGACACTGTATATCTTATGTAACCTTTTACAGCATTACAACCATGAACTGGAAGACTGGCCATGCCCTTTGTCCCCCTAATCTCACTCCTACAAATTTATCCTAGGACATGATTGAACAAAACCCATTATGGGTCAAGATGTTCATTGCAGCATTATTTATAATAGCAGCATTTTGATAGCAACCAAAATGTCCAACATTAAAAAAAACCATTTTAGGTAAATTGTGGCTCTTCCATGTGATGACATAGCCATTAAAAATGATAATTATGGTGATGATGTAGATGTGACAAAGTCGTGACAAAGCAAAATATAAATCATCTTTACAATGATTGACATTTCATAAAAATAAGTGTGTGTATCTTAAAAAGATGGCAATATGTGCAAATGAAAACAGTTGTGTTGAAAGTACTAGGATCGTGGGTGGGGGGGCGCCTGGGTGGCTCAGTGGGTTAAGCCTCTGCCTTCGGCTCAGGTCGTGATCTCAGGGTCCTGGGATCCAGCCCTGCATGGGGCTCTCTGCTCAGCGGGGAGCCTGCTTCCCCTTCTCTCTCTGCCTGCTGCTCTGCCTACCTGTGATCTCTCTCTCTCCGTTAAATAAATAAATAAAATCTTAAAAAAAATAAAAAAGGATCGTGGGTGGTTATGAGTTTTAAAAAATATCTTACATGTAGTTATACTGTATATTTTTTATTTAAAAACAAGAAAATGGTTAGAGATCTGTGTGAACTCAGGAGGACACTGAGGACAAGGGCAGCAATGATATCATTGAGCTAGAATTTGACGGTCAAGTTTTAGTAAATCCTACCATTTAGCCTCCAAACGGGAACACTTTTGGAAGTGAAAAGAGCTCACATAAGAATGACCCCAGAACAGCGGGTATGGACTGGGACTGTACCAGTGCATATCTCATCCCTCTCAGTTTAGGGAAACTAAGGAGGGTGACCTGGAGCTCTTCTAAAGCAAGATATTTATTCAAAAGCAGGATAAAGTTCAGAACCAAGCAGAGAAGACTAGATTCCTAGGGCCAAAGTACACTTTCTTACAACTGAGGATCCTCTAACCAAAACGTTTTCTGGGTGCTCAACTGGTACAGGTACCCAGAAAACATTTTGGTTAGAGGTGGGACAGTCCAGAAAATTCTATAAACAAAGGCCAATTTCCCAGTACTGGATCCAGTGCTAGAAGAGATGATTGATCCACTCAACAAGTATATATTAGTGTCCTACGTGCCAGGTATGGTTTTTTTTCCAGGCACTGAGAATACAACAGGGACAAGACAGAGACCCTGAATTCATGGACCTTACATTCAACTGGAAGTCACACTGGAAAACAAGCAAATAAATGAACAGGCCAATCAAACCAAGTGAAGAGAACTTCAAATAAAATCAAATAGTGCAGTGTTGAATGTGGTTAAGGGGTGGGTGGGGACAGTGATCAAGGAAGGTCTGAGACCCTGATATTTGAGATCAAATGTGGTAAGAGAAAGAGACTGGGAAGATCTGGGGGAAGGGTGTGCTCGGCAGAGCCTTGAGGCCAAACTTTGTGTGGCCAGTCAAGGGTCAGAAAGATGCTTTGTCGGACCAGGCCTTTGAGAACGTGAGATGCTCAGGAACAGGGGTGATGGAGCCGCAGGTAGCAGGAACCCGATGGGAGGCGGGTGGGTCAACAAAACTAATTCAGATCTGCCTGGGGCTTATATCTGAACCTAAACTCTGATCTACAGACTGGAAAGCAGTAACACCTCACTGGGCTGTTCAGGAGTTCAAAGACAGGGCAAAGACAAAAACAAAGCAATAGTGTATTTGTTTTGTTTTGCATTGAGGTGAAGGTTATATTTATTCATTCATTTGAATGCAAAGCACTTGGCTTTTTTTTTTTTTTTTTTAAGATTTTATTTACGTATTTGACAGAAAGAGACATAGAGAAAGAGGAAACACAAGCAGGGGGACTGGGAGAGGGAGAAGCAGATTTCCTGCAGAGTAGGAAGCCTGATGTGGGCCTTGATCCCAGGACCCTGGGATCATGACCTCAGCCGAAGGCAGCAGCTTAAATACTGAGCCACCCAGCACCCAGCACTTGGCATTTTCCTATAAATCAGTCAGATGAAGATATCAGATATATTATTATAGATGAAAACATGTGCCCTTCCTTCCAGTTGTTTATAAAAGCTTTAAGAGCACTAACTGGCCTGGTATTTTGCCGCCACCGCTGGGCAAGTCCCCTTCATTTGGTATGGATGGGGAAAGTCAAGTTCCAGTTAAGGAAACTATACGCAGAGTTCTTAAAATGCTGTTAATTCTGCTACTCCCACCCATGGCTTTATTTTGGGGAACAAGAGTGTTGTTAAGTAGGGATCTGACCTGGGCCTTTTTTAAACAGGGAATCTCTTAAACTCATTTGTAACCATATAAAGTAGAAGCTATAAAAGATATTAAAGTCTTGGTTAAACACTCCATTGGAAGTTTCATGGATATCATTAAAAGACTGTCCATATGCAGGGTTTGGGAAATTATTAGAGGCTAATTTGGTAGTCAAGCAACATGATTTTATCAAACACTTACTATGTGCCAAGCGCTGTCCTAGTCAATGATGACGAAATAGTGAAGATAGCAATAGACCCTCACAGAGCTCAACAATTTAAAGGGAAACTAGTTAGATACTTATCATTAATGAAATTCCAATAGATACCCTACCTCCTGCTTTCCATTATCACAATGATCTGTTCTGGGTTACTTGGAATTGTTTTCACCAAATATAACAGCAGTGTGATAGAGAGGCACTTTCCCTTAAACAAACATTTACTTTCAAAAGATTTTTTTGACTTACAAACATTCTCCCACTTTTCTAAAGTTATTTATATTATACTTACATTATTTATCCTATATATTAAAATAAAAATATTTAATAAAATAAAAATATAAATATATAAATTTAATAAAAGTAAACATTGCCCAATATTTATATCCTTACATATATATTAATTTTTTAAAAAAATTCAATTAAGTTAACATATTCTGTATTATTAGTTTTGGGGTAGAATTTAGTGATTCATCAGTTGCATATAATACTCAGTGCTCACTATGTCAAATGCCCTCCTTAATGCCCATCACCCAGTTACCCCAACTCCCCACCCATCTCCCCTCTAGCAACCCTCAGTTTGTTACCTATAGTTAAGAGTCTCTTATGGTTTGTCTCCTTCTCTGTTTTCGTCTTATTTTATTTTTCCTTCCTTTCCCCTATGGTCATCTGTTTTGTTTCTTAAATTCCACATATGAGTGAAATCATATGGTTTTATCTTTCTCTGACTGACTTATTTCACTTGGCCTAATACCCTCTAGCTTCATTCACGCCATTGCAAATGGCAAGATTTCATTCTTTTTGATCGCTGAGTAATATTCCATGGTATATATAAACACTACATCTCCTTTACCCATTCCTCTGCCAATGGACATATATATTTTTAAGAGGAACCAGCTATGCACATGATTCATTAAGCTCACCTGCAAAGTGTTTTCAAGTCTTGATGCCGGAGACCTGTCGTCAAATTGGAACCTCTCACAGGGGTGAAGTTCAGGAGTTAAAATCTTTTTGAAGCTCTTCAGGTGACCTCAGTGTGCAGCCAGGTGCATGTGGTAGAATGTGCAGAGTGAGTCTGGGACAACTGGGGGCATAGAAGTGCCCAGACACTGTCCCCAGAGGACCGGTAGGATTGAAGAAAAAAATAACTTAATTTAAACCTTTGTGTTCATGGCAATTACTAGTTGTTTGTTTTTTGGAATTGGGCTTGCTAGTGATAACCTTCCTAGGTTGAGGTATCAGTCAGGATTCCATTCAGCTACAAGTAATAGTGAGACTATCAAACGGGCATCACTAAGTCTCGGATAACAAGGAATTCAGAATGGACAGGCCAGGGCCGAGTGCAAGAACATCATCAAAGAACCGGGCTACTTCTGTCTGTGTGCAGGTATCCTCGCTATGCGACTTTCATCCTCCAGGCTGCAGTATAGCTTCTGGACCTCCAGGCACCAATCTGGGTTGAGGGAGGGTGGCTTTTGTCCTGGTGAGGCTTTACCTTTTCAATTGGAAAGGGTAGCTCCACCCCCAGGTACTTCGACTTAGATCTTATTGGTCAGAATCTGTCACATGGTCTTGCCCAGCTACAGGAGAAGCTGAGCATTTGATAAATTCTCTTTCTAGCTCTCTGGAGGAAAGCAAGGAGGAGGAGGCTAGGACAGTAGAGATTTCTTCAGAATCGGACTTGTTTGTTATTCAGTGCGAAGACCCGTGGCTTGATGATTCTTCTTTTCTCCTCATTGGGTGAGGAAGTGGAGTTGGGGCCATTTTCCCCGGGACTGGTGGGAGGGGTAGGCATAGATCCTCCCAGGGCTTGGGAGATGTCCTACGCCGGTTCGCAGACTTCTCCAGAAACGGTGGGCTCCACGCTGTATCTGTGTCTGGTGGATTGGTGACTGCTGGAGACGGAACATATTTAGGTGTGAGAGATAAGCTTCACTTACCATTCTCATGTTTAAGTGTAGGTGAGAGCTAAAAGGTCACCCAATCGATAAATGACTACGTGTTCTGCTGAAGAGGAACACGCAGGGACTATTTTCACTCTTCTGGAAATCATGATTAGAGCCTTCAAGGAGAAGGTCAAGGCACTAAACCAAGCCGGCAGGGAGGAGGACCACAGACCTGCTCACAATGCCCGGAGAGTCCCTACCAGAGCCTGGGGCCAGAGCCTGTCCTTGGCCTTGCTCCTAACTGGCTTCCTTGTGGGTAAGGGAACTGTCTGGGGATTCCCCATCATTCGTGAGCTCTTTGAGTGACCCCCTTTCAGCCCCTCCAGTAGGGAATTTCCCAGAATGTTCCCACACCCCCATGAAGCCTCTTCCTTAACCACCCCCAAGCTGCCTGTAGTTCAGGGTTGGCATCAACCTTCAAGCTGCAGAGCTGGGGGTGAATTATTGTCTGGATTTGTAAGAGGTAGGAGAGAGGGAAGATGAAATTGGAAAGCCAACAGGGCTGAAGCCTCCCAGGAGATAATTACCAAACATCGTAAGATTTAAACAAACGTCAAAGACAAGGAGAAGAGGGTGGGCACAGACTCCGAAGCCAGGCTGCCTCGTGGTGCTGCCTCTTCACAAGCTGTGTGACCTTGAACAGGTTACTTAACTTCCCTGTACTTTTAGGTTGTCCTCTTCTGCAAAATGTAGATAATCATGTTATCTACCACAAAGATTAAAGATAATAATACCTGTCAAATACTTAAAAGAGTGATTGGTACATGGTAGCATTCAATAAATGTGAGTTATGAAGTCAAGCTAGACTATTCTTTTAAAAATTTGGTTCCCACTAATTTTTCTTGTATAAATTGAGTCTACGTCTCTCTGCCCCCAGCGACCTTCTCCTTGGCCTTCACACACACTCCTTCCTAACAAGTGGACAGCGTTAAAGGCTCATACACTCAGGTATTTAGTTTGGAATCTGAAATATTCGAGAGTCAAAGAGGGCTTGGAGAATTTCGAAGCTAATGGTTCCTTCTAATGTTTTTCAATATTCACTGCACTGGGAGCCTCTAGCAACCCAATGCCAGACTGCACCCCAGACTGCTTAAATCAGAAACGGCCACCGGGACTGGTAAATCTCCCCAGGGGGTCCCATGGATCCCAGAGTGTGGCCGCGGTTGAGAACCATTGTTGTGGTCTAGTCTTCCTGTTCTAACCGGAACAGGGGCTCAGAGAGGGAAAGCGAGTCACAGAGGCTCACCTAACCAGGACCCCAGTTTCCAGTTATTGCTGATGGAAACTGCTGTCGCCGTGTGCTCTGGACCTCACTCTGCATGAGTGAGTTCTCTAAAAGAAGAGCTGGACAGAGGATTCCCTCCCATCTCTGGGCAGGAATGCCGACGATCAGCTCCTCGACCGGAAGAGTGTGACCAACTCGGGGTTCCAGTGTGGTATTTAAAGATCACCAAAATCGAGACCCAGTGCTCCTTCGGGATACTGTAGGGCAGCCGAGGACTTCTTAGTGATTTCTGAAGACCTTCGGTCACTTAAGTCACCAGTTTCTCAGGGGAAGCATTGGGTATGCCAGAGTAAGAATGGGGGCTAAAGATGGGAAAGCCTCGGGCGCCTGGGTGGCTCAGTGGTTAAGCCACTGCCTTCGGCTCAGGTCATGATCTCAGGGTCCTGGGATCGAGTCCCGCATCGGGTTCTCTGCTCAGCAGGGAGCCTGCTGCCTCCTCTCTCTCTCTCTCTCTGCCTGCCTCTCTGCCTACTTGTGATTTCTCTCTGTCAAATAAATAAATAAATAAATCTTTAAAAAAAAAAAAAAAAAGATGGGAAAGCCTCAAGCCAAACCCTCTCTTGCCCCTATGTGGTTATGGGGCTTTGGGTCAGTCGCTGAAGTGTCTGGACCTCGCATAAAATCAGTGTCTTGAGGCAAATTCCAAAGCCCTCTCTCCCAGCAGCTGCCTCCACCAGCCTGTGATCATTCCGAGGGGGTATTTTGGGTAGCTTTGTCCCAGGGTCTCAGTTGGCCTCATCTGAGAAGTGGGGATCATGGCAAGGGCTGGCCTCCCGTGTCCATCTCAGGGGGTTCCTGTGAGGAGCCTGAAGGACAGAAAGGAATTCTGAAAAGCGGAAAGCAGGTCACGCAGAAGCCCAGATGCCGGCATACCGCTCCCTGACTGACAGAGGACATGCGTGTGAGAGGCCAAAATTTCCTTCCCAAACATTCCTCTCCCCTCCCCGCTGAGTCCTAGGTTTCCAGCTGCCACTGGGAAGGGAAGGGAAATTGAGGGATGTTGTCATTGTACCTGTGAGTAAACACCTGCTCCCATTGGCTGCCTTGGCTAGTTTGTCCCCGTGTGAGTGCTTTCCAGGGCATGACTGCCCCAGGAAGGGTCAGAGTGGACTGAGCCGGGGACAAGTTGGGAAGAGGCCCCCCCCACGCCCCCCCCCACGCCCCCCAGCCACTTCCTCCTGCAAGGGAAGTCGAACTCTTGGTCTTGCCAGTGCTGGCTGGCGGCATGGCCCCTGGGCTGCCTGGTCTGGTTTCTCTGGGGCCCTAGCAGGAAACCATCTTGCTTCCCAAGGTAAAGACAAGCTTCTTGTCACAGGTGGTTGTTTTCTGGTCAGAGGCAGCGGTGGTTGTGAACCCTCTCGCAGAGCTCTGGAATCTGCAAGCCAGGAGGGGGTGGTGGCGGTGGGGAGCGAAAGCTAGAGAGAGCTCAACAGAGCTCGCTTGGGGAGGAGGAAGAACCTGCTGTCACTTCCCGAAAGCGGGGCCTGCCTCTAGGCGGGGAGAAGGTCAGAGCGGTTGGTCCCTGTGGCCCGCCTACCCCACCCCTCCCTTCTGCCTCGGGGTTTGCCCAGGCTCTTCAGAGCACAGAATTTACAGTAAACGTTGTCACCAGTGGAAACTCTCAGAGGGGGCGAAGAAAAGGGCTAGAGGAAGGGGCGAGGACTCCCGGCCCCCAGTTCCCGTCTTAAAACCACCCCCCCAACCCAGTCTCATGGGTTGCTTTCTTCTACCTTTCGGTAAAGAGGGGATGCCCTGAGTCTGGGATGTGCCTGGAAACAAGGAAATGGTAAGATAAGGGAGCTGCCATACCTCGCAGAAGAAGCCGGTGCCTCTGACTCCACCACCGTGGGTCTGAGTGTCCTGCCCAACCCCATCCCATTTCAGAGATGGGGGTTTCCTTTGTACTGACCTCGGCACCATTTTCTAGCTCAAAGCCACATACAGGAAATGCCAGGCTAGGGCTGAGCCTGCTTGTATCCGTCCTTCACAAGTGGATGGAAGCCGGCCTGATGGGTAAGGCCACAGGCATAAGCTCCTCTACCACTTAAAAAGGGACTCTGGGGTTCACGGATTAGGGCAGTTGCCAGCCTACCTAGCTCTCTCATTGGACCACAGCTCCTGCTCCTGGTGGGTTATGTAAGGCACCTCTTAATCGGCAAGTTATCTTACACCTGCTCACTGCCCATCACGGTTTCAAGTCAACTGTTCCTCCAGCCATGGGTATCATTAGCCAGTCAATCAACAGACATTTGAGTTCATACTGTGTGCCAGGCACCTAACAAATAGGCACTTGGTAAGTGTTTGACTGATTAAAACCAATGTAATAGTGTGTTTAACTTGTTTTTATTTTTTTATTTTATTTTATTTTTTTAAGATTTTATTTATTTATTTGAGAGGGAGACAGTGAGAGAGAGCATGAGCGAGGAGAAGGTCAGAGAGAGAAGCAGACTCCCCGTGGAGCTGGGAGCCCGATGTGGGACTAGATCCCGGGACTCCACGATCATGACCTGAGCCGAAGGCAGTCGTCCAACCAACTGAGCCACCCAGGCGTCCCGTTTAACTTGTTTTTAAACTTGCCTGATCCTGAGTTAGGATGACCTGGGGCACTTGTTAAAAACTCAGGGAATTCCCAGATTTCACCCCAAATCCCAAACCCACTGAGTTCAAATCTCTAGATTTCAAGAACAGCCTGAAACTCTAATAAGGCCTTCAAATAATTCTAATACTACAGCCAGGCTGACCTAAGTCAAACAAAACTAGAAATATTAAGGCCTGGTTGCCAGCTCAGGTTGATTTTTGAACTGAAGTGTAACTTACTTACCTCTCCAATGCCCTTTTCTCTTCCTCTGTGGCACCAGGGATTAGATGAGTCAATCTGTTTGATTGACTCAAGGAATGTGAACTTTCAAATCACATTGGAAATGCAATTCCCTTAGGTAGCTTTGTTTTCCAGTACACACTAATTACGAGAGTGGAATTGTTGATTAATTAATGATGTGATCAGGAATCAGCACTCTTGGACCCAGAGTTTGCCTGATTAGCGTTTATCTGATGGTGTTCTTAGCAACAGGGGAAAGGTGTTTCTGGAAAAAAAAAGCACATATGCATGAGCAGAACACACACAGGGGGCTTTAAACCAGACTCTCGAATGGACTGGCCAGCAGAATGAAACCAGCCAGCAGAATGGACTGGAACTGAACCTTGTGGTGTGTTTTGACCACTCGATGTTTATAAAGACCCTGGTGTTCTAGAATCTGGTTAAGTAGACAGTTAACCATGGACTTCCTTAGGCTAAAAGCCCACCCTGGAAACATTCGGAGAGCTTGCAGTATAACATTGGGTAGAAAAGCATGAAATTAGTATAAGCTATTCTCTCAAACTCTTTTCCATTTTTTCAGGCTCTCACCTGTCAGCCTGTTTCTCATAATATACACTTGCCGCTCTCAACCCACATACACACTTGCAGAGACCCACATACACACACACACGAAGGCGCACACTCCCACCCATTCCCACGTGCTCCTCTATCAGGTGAGATCCTACGAAGCTGCCACCCTTATAGGGCAAACGGACAAAACCCAGCAATTTTATGGGTTCAAGCTTGTATCTGGGCACACATATGCATTTATAAATGCACCCATGCTTCTCATATGACACACGCAAATACATGCACACACACGTGCAGAAAAAAATCACTGATAGCCCTCCCCGCGGCTGTGCTGGTGAGAAGTGAACCTGTTTCCTCGCGCTCCCCCTTCCTCCCATCCTGTGCCTTCCTAGAGACTGATCTCTGATGCTGACTTTTCTCCACACAGGAGAGCGAAGACCTAGAGAAACAGAACGCGGCTCTGCGGAAGGAGATCAAGCAGCTCACAGAGGAGATGAAGTATTTCACGTCGGTGCTGAGCAGCCATGAGCCCCTGTGTTCGGTGCTGGCCGCCAGCACGCCCTCGCCCCCCGACGTGGTGTACAGCGCCCACGCCTTCCACCAGCCTCACGTCGGCTCGCCTCGCTTCCAGCCCTGACTTTCCAGACATGGGGTGGTGGGGGACGGAGCCCCCCAGCCCCCAGCTGCCTTGGCAGGCCTCAGGAGGGGCACACGGACTGTGGCCAGGCTGCCCTCACCCCCAGGGCCCTCTCTCCATCCGGAGACCCAGAGGCAGAGGCCCGGACAAGGGTTGAGCACAAGACTGGAGCATCTGGGAGTGTGGTAGGCCACCCAGTGGTGTCGCCGCCTGTCCGCGTGTGCTGAGTCCCCATGCAGATGGGAGGCCCAATCGAGAGTTCGATCAGACATGATACCTGAGACCCATGGCATTGAGGGAGGAGGGTAGGAGAGGGCGGGGGTTATTTTTCTAATAAATTTCTTAAAAGAAACCAGCTTGGCAAACAATTGTCTTCTTTTACACACTTCCTTGAAACCCTAAGTTCTGTGGGGTTGGCACCTTCTTTTGTCCTTAGTCCGAGACTCATTAAACCTCCGTAGACGGCTAATGTCTCTTCTCTCCCATGGTTTGTGAGCCTACTTGGGAAGCTGGGGCTTTTCAAAGCATCTCCAGTCCCCCCTGGAGGCATCTTCTTGATTTCCTCCCCCAGTCACCTCACGACGGCCTCCACCTTCCATTCCTTCCCAGACTGCCGGCGGGCCATGCTCCGGACGTGGGGAAGGACCAGTGTGAGATGCTCTTCGGAGGAGGGGTCAGCTACGCTCCCTCAGCTCGGCCCAGACAGCCAGCCCTGGAAACTGCTGCTTGCTGGGCCCCGGGCAAGGTGTTCCAGTAACACAATGGCAACCCCAGGAACACACAGCCTCATGCTCTCACGAGGCAGTGTGTGGCTTGGGTCCATGGGGACGTTCCTGCTAATGAGCCTACATTGGGCTCCACGGGCTGCCATTTTGAGCACAGTTTGAGGGCAGCAGGGCCTCGTCAACAGGCTTGTCTTCCAGTCTTCAGATTGACTAGTTTTGGCAGAGCCTGAACCCAGTATGTTCTGGTTCCCCTGCTCCAAAGTCCACCTGTTCCTCACAGATGCCTGGGCCGAGTGCCCACTGGCCTGCACAGCACACACAGCCTCACCCAATGGTGGGCTCTGCCCACACCCACAGCCTCCACTGAGTCATCCAGGGACAAACGTGACAGGGAGGTGTCTGGTTCAGCCCCTTCAGCGGCCACCTCATACTCATCCCTTGGTCCTTCAGAGGGAGAGCCCCTGTCCACGGTCTCCCCATGGGCACCTGTCTTTGGGTGGTTGGGATGGTGACCACAGGGAAGGAGTGGAGCAGCTCTGTTTCCCTGGGCCAGCTCCTCCTCAACCAGTCGATAGCTGGGGTTGGTTTGATCCAAGATCTCAACCCCGGGGCTCCCCTACCCGAGTCTCTCCTACCCCGCTGGGATCTCACCCGTGTTGGGCTAGTGTGACTATGGACCTCTGCAGAGCTCTGTAAGAGCCGTGTCCCAGCGTGTGGGACCACCGGACCTCCTTGTAGCCTGTCTATGGGAGGAGTCCACCCCAAGGGCCTCTGAGGACACACTGGCACCCACGGTCTGCTCAACCCTGAAGCCAATGCCTGTGGATGCCCAGAGTGCGGGCACTGCACGCAGAACCTGCTGGAGACAGCTCGGAAGACCTTCCCCAGATTTCAGCATTGCTTCAGAGGTAGAATCAGACATTTTAATCTCCGGTCTCCTACAATACTTGGTAAATGGGGCTTCCTCTCCCTGCATGGGCTCAGTGTGGATTGGGGTGGGTGATGAGGGGCTGCGGCAAGGAGGACCCCCTCTCACCAGTTTCCTCAGGGTCTGGGCAGAGCAAAGAAGCCTGGGGTTACTCCAGACGTTACGGGCATCGTATAGAATTCACTTGTCTTTCACATTCTCAGGAAGCAGAACTTCAGGCTTTGCTATCTTTGCAGTCAGCTCCATGAAGGCCCGGCCTCTCATGGGAGGTTGGGGCAAGCTTCCTCCCCACCCCTCTCCAGCACTGTGATTTTCCCCCAGAAACCCCCGCAGAAGGCACATGACCTGTGCTGGGCATCTACTGAATGACCCTCGGGGCCGAACTAGAAAAGCAGGGCTCACGTGCGCGGTTCCCATCTCTTGACAAGAACTGCTCTTCCTCTTTCATTCTCTACTTTCTAATGACCCTGGGCAGTTCTACTTCTCCTTTCTGGTTAATCTGGTAGAGAAAGCATCAAGCTGAGCCTAGGGTGAGTGCTAGTGCTGACTTCATCTCCACATAGGAACATTGGAGGGGCAGCTCGGAATCCATTCGAACTTCCAAAGCTCTGACCGCGGATGTCCCCACCACCAGCTCCATCCCAGCCTCCTGCCCCTGACAGGGATCACTCCCGCAGGTCAGTGGGCCATGGACCCATACTCAAATGCCTCCATGGCTCAGGCAGCCTCTGTAAATACATGAAGCTCACCAGAGGTAGGGCAGTTGGGAGTGGTGGGGAGTGTGGTAAACTGAGGAGTGAATGCTTATCTGCCTAAAGCAGGCAGCTGCCCCTCAGTTCTCTCCTGTGCTGCCATGTGGGAGTGTGGCCCCAGGGTTGCCATATCTGCCAATGTGTCAAGAAAAGTCTGGGTGGCTCAGTGGGTTGGGCCTCTGCCTTTGGCTCAGGTAGTGATCCCAGGGTCCTGGGATCGAGCCCCATTTGGGGCTCTCTGCTCGGTAGGGAACCTGCTTCCCTTCCTCTCTCTCTCTCTGCCTGCCTCTCTGCCTACTTGTGATCTCTGTCTGTCAAACAAATAAATAAAATCTTAAAAGAAAAAAAAAAGAAAAGTCTGAATCAGAATTTATGCATGAAATCTTCCAATTTTCAAAACACTCTGCAGACCAAACAAAATAGGTGTGTGGAGGAGGTTGGCCCCTAACATTTGCAGGGGCTGGGGCAAAAGTACAGAAGCCACATACCATGTGTCTAAATACTTACACATTAAAAATCAAGCTTATAAAACAGACTAAATACATTAAACAAAACATGCTTTCTCCAGCAAATATATCTGCACAACAACCTGGAAGGTGGGGTTTGAATGTATTTTTTTTTTAAGATTTTACTTATTTATTTATTTGACACAGAGAGAGAGAGAGCACAAACAGGGGGAGCGGCAGGCAGAGGGAAAGGGAGAAACATGTTCCCCGTGGAGCAAGGAGCCCGAGGTTGGGCTCCATCCCAAGACCCTGAGATCATGACCTGAGCCAAAGGCAGAAGTTTAATTGACTGAGCCACCCAGGCGCCCCTGAATTTAGACTTCTTCGACGCTTCAGAATGTTGTGTTAGCACGAGGAAGCACAGGGACAAACGGCTCCAAGACCGCAGGCTGTCCTCTTCCGATCCCTCCCCTGGTTCTTCCTCAGCAGCCTCAAGTCCCTGCTGGTGCGCATCCCGGCCCGCCAGACTTGGTTCCATCTACACACCTCCCCCCACAGACAGCCTTTCCTTGGCCACCCCTGGGGTCCAGGGGTACATATACCAGTGGTCTGGTCTACCTTGAAGAAGAAATATCCAGGGAAGAGGGCTACAACTTCTGGAAGCCAGCTTCAGGTCACCCAGGCAGGGGACTCTGGAACCTCCTGGGTATACGGAGCATGCTTTAAAAGGGGACAGAGGAGGGCACTTGGGTGGCTCAGTCAGTTGAGCGTCTGACTCTTGATTTCAGCTTAGGTCACGATCTCAGGGTCATGGGATTGAGCCCCATGTCTGGCTCCATGCTCAGTGCAGATTCTGCTTGAGATGCTCTCTCTCCCTCTGCCCCTCCCCCTTCCCTCCCTCTCTCCCTCTCTCTCTAAAATAAATAAATAAAAAAATCCTTTCCCCCCAGATTATTTATTTATTTGTCAGAGAGCAGGGAGAGGGGCAGACAGGAGGGGAAGGCAGAAGGAGAAGCAGGCTTCCCACTAAGCAAGGAGGCAGATGTGGGACTCGATCCTAGGACCCTGGGATCATGACCTGAGCTGAAGGCAGATGCTTAACAAACTGAGCCACCCAGACGTCCCAACAAATAAAAGTCTTAAAAGAATAAAGATAAAAAATAAAAGGGGACAGAGAGCCCTGGATAGGCGTGACCCCTTGGGTCCAAGGACTCCTTGCCCCATGGGAAAGGGACTAACAGAAGGGTCAGTGCCTGTTCCCGTCACGTGGTGAGAAGAGCATAAGGACCTCTCCCGCCCAGGGCTGAGGTGGCCCTGCAGAGGTCTTCGAGTTGTAACTCCGATCTCGGGCAATGAGGTTGCCCCAGAAAGCCCAGGCTCAGGCAAAGCTCCGTGCAACAAGACGCGGGCATATGACAGCGTCGTCACTATCTGTGACTTCTATGTGAGGGTTCCTGGGGAATGTTTATTTCCCCACCTGCCACCCTCTGTGTCTGTCTCTTACCAGCAGTGTTATTCCCTGAGTTAGTGTCAAAGCAAATTACAGGAAAGCCAGATTTTTACTCTTCAGATTGAGAAGTGTGGGTGGGGAGAGAAAGGGAGGCAAAGTCAACTGAAAGTTCATGGGGTTGCCATCTGCTGGACCCAAACTTACCAGCAGTGTTTATTAATACCTCCAACCAAAGTCCCAAAGTGGCTGTAGCTTTACAGTAAAGGAGATGAGCCGGATGGGGAGTGGGGGGCACTTCTTATCAGGACAGACATGCTGTCTCTCTCTCTGGTCCCCTAGCCTCCTTCCTCTCTCGGGTTTCAGTGTCCCAAATCCCCACTGCTCAGGATTCCAAGGGAGAAAAAGGGCTCATGGACTTAAGACCAATGCTAAGGGTGTGGATTAAATCAGCTTTTATGTCTGCCTGAGAGGACGGGCATTTCTAAGAAACACCCAGAAAGAGTGATGCCTGACCCAAAATGGCGGCATTTGGAGCAAGTGTGTAGAGCAGATATTTAATGGAATTGTTGCCACGTGAATGACCAGTTACAACACCGGCCTCACGTGGGTCTCGGGGAGACAGGAAATGAGGGTACAAAGAGAACATCCCTCCTAAAAATCTTGTTTTTCAACTGCTCCAAAGATCATTGAATTCATCTCCTTCCAGAAAAATAGAATAAAAACTTGATCTTTGTTTAAAGACTCTACCAGCAGTCAGAGACAAGAAGGAATTTACTAGGGACATTTTCACAGACAAACTCCATTGCTGCCTGGGAGTGAGTCTGGCTCCTTCTGGAAGAGTACTGGTAAGAGAGCTTGCCCCTATACCTAGAAACAAAGGCTAGGAGCAGTGGCAGGAACTGAAAATTGATCTCTCAAAGGCATTCTCCCCCTTTTTTTAAATTACAGAATTCTCAATTTTATCTAGGATAGCAATGTACCCAGCTGAAAAGATTACATTTCCCAGACTCCCTTGCAGCTAAGGATGACCATGTGACACAGACCATTGAGATACAAGGAGAAATTGCTGTTTGGGCCTATGGGAAAGCTCTTTAAAATAAAGGTGGGGCCATCTTAAGGGTCCCTTGGGTGGCTCAATATGTTAAGCATCCAACTCTTGATTTTGGCTCAGGTCATGATCTCAGAGTGGTGCGATCGAGTCTCTCATCGCGCTGTGTGCTCAACAGGGAGTCTGCTTGAGGGTTCTGTCTCCCTCTCTCCACTTAGCCCTCTCTCCCCACTCCCCCCCACAAATAAAAATAAATAAATCTTAAAAAAAAAAAAGGTGGGGCCGTTTCAGTTGGCACATGCCTCTCTCCTTTCTGTCTGGAAGACAGATGCAATATACAAAGTAAGGCAACCATTTCAGGACTATGAGGCAGTTGTGTGCAAAGGAAGAAGAGAGTCTGGGGGTCCCTGGTCATAGTGCAGAAATGTGATGATACAAGCTCTAGAAGGCCTGCGTCTGGGTTTTTTGTTTTGTTTTGTTTCTAAGTGAAACCAGAAACGAACTTATTTGGTGAAGGCATGATAAGCAGAGCTACTAAGGGCCACTAACCTAATTCAGCCTGATGCGGGAGCCAAGAAAACAAAGAGCCAAACAGGGAATTTAAGCCATTCCCCCAACTCAGCGGTTCTCAAATGGGGGTGATTTGGTCTCTCAGGGGAACATTTGGCCATGTCTGGAGACATGTGTGGTTGTTATGGTTTGGGAAACAGGTGACGACCAGAGGCCAGGGAGGCAACTAACCACACAGCATGTGAGAATTCTCCAGTCCCACGTGTTAGCAGGGCTGAGGAACCCTGAGGAACCCAGCAGTTAGTCCTCGTTGCTTCCAGGCCCCTGGACCTTAGCCTGCTAACCTGTCCCGGTATCCATCCTTCCTCTCTTGGAAACAAATCCAGTGAACAGGCCACACCAAAAAGTTCATGTTTGAGGCCATATTTTGCACTTGAAATAAGCCTTTGCTCTTCCTCTGTGCTGTTCCCACTGTCTAGAATCGCTCTGTCATCTTTTCAGTGGTTCTCTAGGTGGGGCCCAGGAATTTTCATTTTTAATAAGATTCCTTGCTGATTCTCATCTAAGTGGCATGAGATTGATGACTTTATGAAGCCACATTTGTTTTTCAAAATTCTACCCCTTTTTTAGAATCCACCTCCATTGCCACAGTGCCTTCTTGGTGATTTTAGGTGACACTTGGTCAAAACACATTTTAAAAATCAATATATATTCATCCTAATAAATTTAGTGGTTTTCTATTTATTATAATGAGACATATGTTCCTCTACAGATAAATTTACTCTTATGAAAAACCGAACTTATTTAAAGAAAAATATGTTTGGGGCGCCTGGGTGGCTAGGTCAGTTCAGCCCCCGACTTGATTTCAGCTCATGATCTCAGGATCATGAGGTCAAGTCCCGTGCCGGGCTCTGCGCTGGGCACAGAACCTTGCTCCCTCTCTCTCTTCCTCTCCCCCTGACTCACACACCAGCTCTCTCTCCCAAAAATAAATAAATAATAAACATGCTAAAAACTGCTTCATGTAAGAAATATCACTTTTGTAATGGACACAGTGTGTAAATAAGTGCTTTGTTTTCTACCTTGTTGCTGGTGCCTAGAAGACAAGGAAGAAGGGGTTTACTCCTTTTAAGCAATATGAATAAAACCTCCATGTTGTCCAAAATCGAGATCAGTTACAGTCTTCTTCTGTCTAAAAATACGTATATTGAGATTTTTAACGTCTAGCTAACATAGGGTATAAACACTACAGTTTGGAAGCCCAGAAGCTTCCCTGAAATTTCCCCCTCTTGTTTTCTCTAGAGAACATCCAGTTCTGAAAAGTGAAAAGCATCATATCTCATTTCCCTATCTTGCGGCATTTGAAGAAACTGACACTGAACTTTCCAAAGCATCTCTGAGCGTGCAGAGACAAAGGTCCCCATTCCTGGAGATCGGTTCTTCATAGCTGTGTCACAGGAACAGTGAAGTCAGGCTGAAAGTCACCTCCGTACTGGGCCTCACACCTTCCCCCTTAGCACATCTTCTGTAAGTGAAGACAGCCATTATTCACCCAAATGCTTACCGGTGGCCTGCTGGCACATGGCATGACGGGGGTTTAGGAGTTACTTAAGGTGACTCCTAAGGAGAAGACATAAATCCTGGCTGGGACCCCGGAGACCTTACACCCTCTGCCCCTCAGCTCACCTCAAACCACTCTCATTTCCTCCGTGCTGGCCTCTGGCCCTTTCCCTGGTTCTCTGCACTCCCTCAGAGGGCAGAATCCTGCCCTTTGATCTGCTCTTTATCCCGTATTTCCCCCGCCCCCATCTAGTCAACTCCTACCTCTTCTTCCAATATCAGTGACAGGCAGTTTTGTCAGATCCCCAGACCACCTCAGATTGCTGCTATCACATGGTTTCAGAGTTCCACGTCCCCTTCTTTCATAGACATTAACAGACTGAAATTCCAGATTTATTTGGTTTATTTATTTATTCTAGTTTTATTTATTTGGAATAAACATGGGACACTAAACTCTGAGGGAGCCAAAGGTAACTTTAATTTGAAGTAGATAAGCCTTGACAATATCAGAGATACTTCATTCATGCCTTCTTTCCTTCGTTTATCAAACCAAGAAATATTAAGAGTCTCTTGTGCTGGGCACTAAGGATATAATCAAAACAGAGATGATCTTTACCTTTGCTCATGGGTTAGTGAATGACTTATGCAGATGGACATTTGACTGGCTACCCTTGGTCACCACGGGTAGCTTTGTCCCTGATATGGGTGGATGTCCTCTCTTTATCACTGTCTCTCAGTGGTCTCAGGAGAAACCAACATGGCTGTCATATGTGAGGCTCTAATTGAAGAGTCTGCATGGGAATGTGTCCTTTTCTTCTCTGAGTCAGAGGACTGGTTCATGGAGTGTGTGTGTGTGTGTGTGTGTGTGTGTAGGTGGGGAGGGAATAGAGAGCCAGCTGGCAGGCCAACTTCTATTGTACATTATCAAGTGAACAGACTTGGAGGAATAGGACAGAGGCTGAGAGGAGAGAGGCAAGTCTCCTCTTCCAGAGTCTTGCTCAGGACTCCATCTTGCTTTTACATTGATGCTGGTCCTGGCCTCTGAAGGGTGACATCTGGACACCAGGCTAGACAGTGCGACTCAAGAAACACAGCTCACTACCCTAGCCTCCTCTGGTCCCACCCAGTCCTACCCCAAGCTCTATCATCTCTGCAAGAATGAGTCCTTTCACTGGATTCGTGCTATTATGAGATCTGATTGATACTTACTGTTTATACGTGGAGCAAATGTTTATTTTGTTACTCATATTCCATTGTCAGAATAAGAATTGTCTTGGGCTCTACATTTCTAGAAGGTAGGCTTTGTCCTTCATTCATCTCATCACCCATCCATCCAGTCTTTCATTCAGTCAACAAATATTTACTGAGTTCCCACAGTGTGGCAGGGTCTATGCTGAGGGGCTGAGAATTGCATGGGGCTGAGAATTGTGCATGGGGCTGAGAATTGAAACACGAGTCAAACGTCGCTGATCCTTGCCCTCATAGAACCTGGTGGCCTCCAGGAAGGTTAGGGTACTAGGGTGGGGGTCTAGTTCTGTCTGGTCTAACCCACGGAGGCTGGGGACAGGTTACCACTCAACTGTGACCTGAAACTAGGATACAGGTGATGAGAGGGCTCATTTCTCCTTCTCCTTTGGTAAAGTACCCTAATTTCTGTTTCAATGTGTAGAGTCAGGTGCCTTGCTTTATCTGACCCAGGTGGAATCATGTGACCCAGGCTAGGACAAACAACCTCTTTCCTGGGAATCTGACTCTTGAACAGAGCAAAGGAAAGACCCAAAAGATGGGGGGCGGGGGGGGGGGGGTTGCTCCACTCCAACTGGGAAGCTCTGGCCAGAGAATTCCTATGCTGGAAAATGTCCTAGTTCTTGCCTTCTTCTGAGCCTTGTTCTCCAGCCTTTCTTTGGCTTCTGTGAGCCACACAACATCCTTCCAGCAAATTCACTTCCTGCTGAAGCCAGCCCAGACAGAATCAGCTTCTGCTAAGAAACCCAAAACACAAAAATGAAGAATCATACCGAGGCCTCCCAGGATGCAGGGGGACTGGTTCCTAATGTCGGGCCCAGCAGGGGTACACTGCTTTCCCAGGGCTCTCTGGGATGCCCTGTTCTCTGTCAGAAGCTGGGCATGCAGCCAGAACTGCACCAGCCTCTGGCAAGCCTGACTTGGATATGACCCATTCCTGCTTCTGGCAAGCATCCCGAGCTGTAATTTGAAAACCATCCCTGGGAGTTTTAACTGAACCTCCAGACTGCACTCCCCATCCCCATTGGTGCACGGTGTATGGAGCCCAGCCAACCTGCTCTGGGCGGTATTCAAAGTCAGGCCAGGCGCCAGCCAATCAGCGTGGACGCTGGAGCTGGCGGGGAGGTGGAGCAGGGGCAAGGCAGGCCCGCCGGCAGCACCCAGGGACACTAGGGCAGGGGCTGGAATGTAAATATTTAATATTTTACTGCTCATTTTAGTTGCATCTGGGTGCATGCCCCCTGGGTATCAGTTCAGCGCCTATACGTGTAAATACTGAGAGTAGACCTCTCCTCTGTGTCTAATTCTGCTGTCCTCAACCTTTGCCCCCAACTTGTCCCTGCCTCGCCCAGGGCTTTGCGCAGAGCAGCTAGTTACTTTTTACTTTAAAGAGTAAAAAATCCCAAGGTAGGAGAAAGAAAATGAAGAGAAGAGAAGAGCTAGAGGAGGAAAGGCAGGGGAAACGTCGAGTCTGTTCTAGAAAAACCACGCTGTGGGCCTTCCTCCTGCCTCCCCACTCCCCCACCCCATAATGTTTATCGGCATGCTTATTTTAAATAAGCACCGGGGTACTCTTCAAAGAGGAAAAAAGGTACAAAGTAAGGGTGATGCATGAAAGAGTAAGAGGACCGTGCAACTTATCTTCCTTTCCGGGCGGAGGTGATACCAGCTGCCACTTACCCAACGTTTACCTCATTTTCTATTCACTCTGTCCTGTGCGTAACTTTTACTATCCCCACTTAACAGATAAAGAAACAGACTCAGAAGAGGTTAAATGGGGGAGGGGAACGCCGCTGGCTCAGCATATGGTACCCATGACTCTTGGTCTCCGCGTTGTGAGTTTGAGCCCCGCGTGGGGTACAGAGTATCTTAGGGGCGCCTGGGTGGCTCAGTGGGTTAAAGCCTCTGCCTTCGCCTCAGGTCATGATCCCAGGGTCCTGGGATCAAGCTCTCTGCTCAGCAGGGAGCCTGCTCTCCCCTCCCCAACCCCCCGGCTGTTGCTCTTTCTACTTGTGATCTCTGTCTGTCAAATAAATAAATAAAATCTTAAAAAAAAAATCAAATATTAAAGAAAAAGAAAGAAGCTAAACGATTTTCCCAAGGTCACACAGCCAAGTGTGGAAATGGGACTCAGACTCGCCCTTGATACCAGGAACCTGGAGCTGTTAAACCAAGCTTGGGTGCACTTTAGGGGATCTATAGTCCCAGGTTACTGCCGGGGGCTGTGGGGCAGCAGCCCTATGTTGGTGCTGCCACCTAGTGACAAGACAGTGGAGACAAACCCCCTCTTTCCTTCCCCAGTCCTGGCTCCGTCCCAAATTGCCAGTTAAGAGAGACCCAGGGAGTTTGAGTTCTACTTTGGTCAACCTTTATGTGCTTGCTCAGTATCCCAGAGCACAGCTCTGAAGGTGCATTGGTCGGAAGACTGATCTGGCGATCAACCTCGTCCCCATGCATAGCCTCAGAGGACACTACTGTGGAGATCACTGTTGACCATATCCTGGGGTAGGGCCAGGTCTTCTGTCTCAGGATGGGTCCTGCCCTGTCCCCTTCACGGAGCACCCGTTAGGTCCCTCGTATCATGTTAAGCAGTTTGATTTACATTATCTAATTTTATCTGATACCCAAAGGGATCGAAGCAACATCCTCAAGTTTATAGGACTGGAACCCAGACCCTCAGACTCCAAGGGCCAGGTTCTTCCTGCTCCTCCCCCTCCCCCACTCTCAATTCGACTCACCCCAAGAAAACTTGTTTTTGTGAGCCTAGTCATCCAGATGTGATGACTCAAGGGTCAATGTGGGGCAGACCGTCAGAGGAGAAGGCCCTGTGTCAGCACAGCGGCTTTCCTGACCTTTAAGGCAGCGAGGAGTTACCTCAATCTGAAACGTGTGGCTGGGGAGTGATTCTAGTCTCAGCCATATGCAGGGGCCCAGGTCAGGCCGTCCCACTGTGCACAGTGGCACAGTGATGACTTTGAGTCGAAGCTACCTAGGAAACAGCCCAGTGCAAGGACACTCAGACCTTCCTCTCTCCCCCTGAAAGCAGGAAAAAAATCTCCCATATGAAAACTACCCTCCCTATACTAAGAAGTACAAAGACATCCTTATCACCTGAGATAGGGACTTTCAAGTCCAGAAAGCTGCAGAAATAAACCTTGTTACATTTTTTTTTTTTTTACTAATCTACTCCCTCAGCCCAAATTCCACTTAGAATTCCTACCTAACCAAAGTTTCCAAACACCCGTTTTCCATATTCTGTAAACTCTTCACAAATGTATCATTTCTTTGTCTAAAATATATAAAGGCCAGCTGCCTCAGTCATTTCTTGGGGTCTCAAATTCATTCTTCAAAGTCATCATCTCTGGGTGCACATCATAAAGCTTTGTTTTCTCGTCCTGTTAATCTCTCTCATGTCAATTGAATTCTTAGTCCAGCTGGAAAACCTTGAAAGGTAGAGGAAGAATTCATAACAGAACAGGACACACTAGCAAGACAGATAAGCAGAAGCAGTTCCCACTCCCTGTGTTTGCAGCTCCTGCTGGGTCTCGTTCCCAACCTAAGGTCACCTACACTGCAGAAACCAGGAGAGACATTTTTCTTTTAGATCCAGCTTTTGGAATCTTGTTGCAAATGGAGAGAGAATAAAAGGTCACCTTCTAGAAGGCAGGCCGGTCTCACAAAACACGTCTTTCACTCTGCTCAAAGTTAACCCAGAAACTTCTCTGTTTAGTCTTCAAAGGTTGTCTCCAAGGTGCATCATTTATGTCAAGAAACCCACTTGAGATTCTGTGCTACATAAACCAGTCACCCAGTGATAAAATAAACAGAACAGAACAGTCAGCTCTGCCCCTAACACCATGGATCAAATGAGGGCAGATACTAAGTAAGTGACATACACCAAAGTAGATGTTTTTACCTGAAATATCTAGATTACCCATCTAAGCCCATGATTTCTTACATTTGGTGGTCATTGCACTGCTTCGAAGATCTGATGAAAACCATTTCCTTTGTGAAATATATACATACTCATCAAATTTGGGTGATATGATTTCAGAGATTCATAGGCTCCTAAAATCCCCTTGATAGACCCTGAGGTAAAAACCTTTCATCGGCCAACACACCATGCACCCAAAACTCAAGAATCACGGCACCAGGAGAGAGTGTGATGAACTTCCTGAACTGGAAGTCAGGAGTTCTCATCAGTCACCACAATTTAGTGAGCCAGGAGGTTTTCATATTTGCAAGAAGTAAACCTACTTGACATGAAGCAGAATGTTTGACCCAAAGACCATTCTGATGGGGCAGCTCCGATGCAAAGTGTCATCAGTGGGGAGAAAGAAGGACGGGGATGAGGATGGAATGAGGAAGTATGTTAGGTACGTTACTTGGTGATTTTTCTACAGTTGGAACCTTCTTGATATAAAAAATGTCCCTTTGACAAAATGCTCTTGTGCTAAAACCACCACGTACAGTGCCTTCCAAGGGCAGTGAACGAAAGATTAGAACATATGTGAGACAGCTGGCTGTCCATCGGGTAAAATCACAAGGGCACTAGGACCTCAAACTTTTTCTTATAACCAAAGTGCAAATGCTCTTTGTAAGAGGAATACTTGGTCAAATCAGCCATTTACCCAGTAGACATAATTTTTGCCCATTCTTTCTCCGAAGGTCTTCTTTGGCTCATAGAAGGGTGGAGGGGGCATAAGAATGCTCGAGATTGGGAGAAGGGGTAAGGAAGGAGGCTTGGAGCTAGAAGCATTGAAACCAAAGTGATCATGTCATGAGTTCTATCAGTATTGATCTGGTTTCAACTGAAACTCAGTCGATAGTGTTGGTTATGTCATTTGCCTCAAAAGCAAATCTGGCCCTCAGAGTATTAGTCCTGGTTTGGGCTCCAGCTTCACTAAGTGTCCTGAGTAGAGATTTTATGCTATTGACCTATCTTCTCTCTCTTAACAGGAGCTACTGTTGTTACTGCTGGTGTGTGTGTGTGTGTGTGTGTGTGTGTGTGTCCACATAGGCAGGTCTATAAGCGTGGGTCCGTCTGCAAGTCTGGGAGAGAGTCCTAATTCTTTCCATACTAAGTGCTTGTGGGTCTTTGATTGCTAAGTTGACACAAGCCCTGTTCCTATTTGCATCTCTCCTTTGAGAACCAGCTCTCCTCCCTGTGTATTTCTGGTTCTTGCTCTACTCTCCATTCACTTCTTGATCCATTCATTCAACAAAAATATATCGAGCACCCCTGTCAGGCAGACAGCGAGGGACTAAGGATGGAGAGGTGAAGAAAGCAGACCCGTCCCTGCCTGCACAGAGCCTACCGTCTGCTGGGGGATGTAGAGACCAAAGAACTAGCTCTACTAATGAATGAATGACAACGGTGAGAAGTACCACGGAAATGAGGCACTGAGAACTAGGAGAGTGTACACCAAGGACTTGACCTCTTTCTTGGAGGAGAGGAGACCTGGGAAGTCTGCCTAAGGAAGTGAGATTTCACCTGAATGCTGAGCAGTGAATAATGTCGAGAAGATGAAGAGGGTAAAGAAGTGTGTTCTAGGGAGCAGGAAGATTGCTGCTCAGTGTGACACTGGGCGGCCATCTCTTGGCTTGAGGTGTCCAAATACTGGAGAGATGACTTAACCTCCTCTTAACTCCACTGCCTCCAGAAGTACTGGTGCTGGGTGACACTTCCACAGAGGGACCCCCCCCATTTTTCACAGGAAAGAAGTTGGCCTGTCCAGTCCCCCTGTTAATACATCTATGCTTCTTGGGGCGCCTGGGTAGCTCAGTGGGTTAAAGCCTCTGCCTTCGCCTCAGGTCATGATCCCAGAGTCCTGGGATGGAGCCCCGAATAGGGCTCTCTGCTTGGCAGGGAGCCTGCTTCCCTCTCTCTCTCTGTCTGCCTCTCTGCCTACTTGTGATCTCTGCCTGTCAAATAAGTAAAATCTTAAAAAAAAAATTATATATATATATATATATATATATATATCTCCGTGCTTCTCACCCCGGGCAGACACTTCAATTTCTCTCCATCATCCACTGATGTCTCCTAACTGTTCCCCTGATTCTAGCCTCACTCCCCTGTCCACTCCCCACTTTGCAGTCAGAGTGAGCCCATTACAGCTCAAGCCAACCGCATCACCCCCTGCTTAAAACCTTCTTGGAGCTTCTTACCTCAATTAGAGCTCAAGCCCTTGCCAGAGCCCGCCAGAGCCCACCAGAGCCCGCTGAACCCGGCCCCATCTCCCCATCTGACCTCTTCTTCTCATACTCCCTACTGCGGCTGTTCTGCCTTGAGCATAGCAGAGGTGTTCCTTGATACTTCTGTGCCTGGAGCCCCCTTTGGGTCTAGACATCCACATGACTTGTTTCCTCACTGATGCTCAAATGTCGCCTTAGAGAGGCCCTCCCTAATCCCCACCTACCTCACTCTCCATTTTGCTATCTTTCATGATACTGTCACTTGCTCATTCATTGCTATCTTCTCCTTGGGATTAAAACTTTCAAGGAAATTTGTAATGTGTTCACCACTGTATCTCTTGTGCTTAAGGCAGTGCCGGACTTGTGGTCAGGGCCCCACCACGTTTGTTGAATGAATAAATGAACAAATGGCTATCCCCACCCCTCGAGCCACCTTTCATCCCTGCTTCCTCCCAACCTCTTACTAGCTTTAGCAAGAGAAAACAGGGAATTCTCGAAGTCAAGACCCCACAGATTCCTTCTGACGTCCCAAACTCTCAACACGCTGGCTGGAATCCTTCTTTTGATAGCCATGGACGGGGGAAGGATAGGTTAGCTTCCAAAATGAGTGAGTGCCCGGGATATAGGGGGTAACAAGCTCCTTGAAGGTACCTGGTCCAGGCACAGAGGGGAGACTGAGTCCTGGCCCGTGTGCCACAGAGGCTGTGGGGAATGGAAACAGGTTGTGTCAGTAGTTTTGTGTTGTGGTTACCTGATCTGCAGATAGAGCGAGGCCATGCCAACAGATAAAATGAGGTGACACATGGCTGTTGTCATTGCGTGAGTCTGGTAGCTGTTTTCCATCTGAGTTTATACCCGTTCCTCTAACTCAGTATTTCCCAGACTGGAGTTACTCAGGTACCACCACCATTTCTGCTGCCCCCAGGAACCATCCGCACTGCTCGTGACCTCATTTTCGACGTCAACCCACTCTTGTTACTTGAATCCATAGCTTTTTAAAAGGAAGCGAGCCAATCAGGGAGACCAAAAGGAAAGGTGTGAGCAGCTCGGCAGCTCCAGCCCTGGAGGGAGAGCCGGGCCCAGACGGGGGCGACAGAAGCAATGGCTCTTGCCCCAAAGGTGGGAGGCGGCTGGGTGTGGGAGTCAGTCAGGTCTTGAGGGGTAGGCAGAGGAGAGAAGAAGGGAGGAGGAGAGGCTGCCAGGCCCTGGGAGTCTCATGGACAAGAGAGAGAAAGGACGCAGTGGCCTGGGACCGAGAGTCTGGGGTGGCTGTGAGGGACGGATTCTGAGGTGCTGTCGGTGGGGGTTTGGTGAGGGCCATGGGAACAGAGCAGAGCACTGAGGGTCAGGGCAGGGCTGGGGAAAGCTTGGAGGGCAGGACACATGGGAAGGGGACTGCAGAGAGCATAGGTTGAGACAAAAGCAGGGTGTGGTTTGGAGAAGCGGGGGCAGCAGCATGGAGCACACGGAGAGTAGACCAGAAAGAGTGAAGGGGAGGGGGGCTGGGGGTGCGGAGGGGAAGCTGAGATGGAGACGGTGTGAGGAGGGAGGAGAGGGACTGAGCAAAAATGGGTTTGAAGGGAAGGGCAGAGCCGGTTGCCTTTCCCAGTAGGTGGGGCTGTCCTCCTGGGACGCCACAAACAAACCAGTGTTGGCTCTACTGGGTGGTGGCCCCTGTGTTGCTCACCTGCCGTCTGGAATCCTCTCACGTCCACGGGGACACGGAGCCCTACTGTAAAGAAGCGGTACCCGGGACTCTGTGGACGAGAAAGCCAGAAACGTGCTTTCCTGCTGGACAGACAAAAGAGTTCTTGGAAGCACGGGGGACTAAGCAGAATGTCGGAGAATGAGAAAGAAGATGGGGAAGACCAAAAAGGAAACTTGTCGCACAGAGATCGGTAACAGCAGGAACTACCAGCTTCAAAGATACAAAGCTGTTGGGGCGCCTGGGTGGCTCGGTGGGTTAAGCCTCTGCCTTCGGCTCGGGTCATGATCTCAGGGTGTTGGGATGGAGCCCCGCATCGGGCTCTCTGCTCAGCGGGGAGTCTGCTTCCCTCTCTGTCTCTCTGCCTGCTGTGCTCTCTCTCTCTCTGTCAAATAAATAAAATTAAAAAAAAAAAAGATACAAAGCTGCGTTTGGATTCTAGACTCCTCTACGGAATCACACAGGCTACTGTGCGTGAGAAATTAAGTGGGCCCAGCCCGTCCTTGAATAGGATCATGTCCCCGGGTCATTGATCTGGCAAACACGATGGGGTCCTTATTAAAAAAATGGGGATCCTTCCAAGCACCAAGGGTGTAGAGAATAGGTACCTCCCCTCTAAAGGTATGTGATTCTCAGTACATTTTTTGTGTCAATGGTCATGGAAGGCACCGACTTCTTCTTTTTTTTTTTCCAGCATAACTTACTGTCATATTAGTTTCAGGTGTACAATATAGTGATTCAACAATTCTCTGCATTACTCAGTGCTCACCCCTTCACCTATTTCACCCATCCTCCCACCCACCTGCCCTCTCGTGACTATCAGTTTGTTCTTTATAGCTAAGTCAGGTTTTCTCGTAGTCTGTTTTCCCCTTCGCTTGTTTTGTTTCTTCAATTCCACCTGTGAGTGAAATCGTATGGCATTTGCCTTTCTTTGACTGACTTATTTCACTTTGCTTAATAGGTCCATCCATGTTGCTGCAAATGGCAAGGCTTCATTCTTGTTCATGGCTGAGTAATATTCCATCACATACATATCCATCATCTCTTTATGCGTTCATCTACTGACGGACGCTTGGGCTGCTCCCGTAATGTGGCTATTGTAAATAATGCTGCAGTAAACACGGGCATGCATGTATCTTTTCCAAATAGTGTTTTCATAGTCTTTGAGTAAATATGCAGTAGTGGAATTTGTGGATCATATAAATTTATTTTTAATTTTTTGAGGAGCCTCCCTACTGTTTCCCAGACTGGTTGCACCAGTTTGCATTCTCATCAACAGTGCATGAGGGTTCCCTTATCTCCACATCCTTGCCAACACCTGTTGTTTCTTGTGTTTTTGACGTTAGCCATTCTGACAGGTGTGAAGTGATACTTCATTGTGGTTTTGATTTGCATTTCCCTGATGGTGAGTGATGGTGAGCATCTTTTCATGCGTCTGTTGGCCATCTAGATATCTTCTTTGGGAAAAGTGTCTGTTCATGTCTTCTGCCCATTTTTAAATTGGATCATTTGTGGGTTTTGTGTTGAGTTATTTAAGCTCTTTGTCTATTTTGGATACTACCCTTTTATAGGCTATGTCTTTTGTATATATCTTCTCCCATTCAGTAGGCTGTGTGGCACTGATCATTTGGTCTGTTTGGTTAATTGCTGCTCTCTTTCTGGAAACGGTCCCTCCTCCATTCCAATACAGCCCCCTTGGGAGCTGCCTCTATGGGCATCGTTGGTGGGTCTAGGAATGGGCATCTGGGGGTTTGTATTTAGGACAAAAAATCAGGGCAGCCTCTCTCAGGCAGCTGAGGCTATTAAGAGGCGAAACTCGTCTTTAGGAAGAGGAAAAAAGAAAGCTGACATTCAGGATGCTACAGACTGTTTGTGCCTCCCAACAGTGTGTCTCGTATTTGAAACATAATTGAAACATATTTGAAACATAACCCCCAGTGTGAAGGCATTAGGAGGTGGGGCCTTTATGAGGTGGTTGGTTCAGAAGGGTGGAGTCCTCGTGAATGGGTTCCGTGCCCTTCCAAAAGAGACCCCAGAGAGCTTCTCACCCCTTCTCCCATATGAGGTCAGCAAGATGTCATCTGTGAGCCAGAAAGGGGACCCCACCAGACACCACATCTGTTGGCACCTGGACTCTGGGATCTGTCAGCCTCTCAAACTGTGAGAAATAAATTTCTGTCATTTACAAGGTGCTTTTTGTGACAGCCGCCCAAATGCACTGAGACGCAGGCAGAGATCAGGAAGGAAGGAGCCCTGAGCAGCACATTGGCTCTGGCAGTTCCCCAGGCTTTGGCCACACTCTGCCCTTTCTACCATTTGAGTGGTCAACTCTTTCTCAGGTAAAGGCTTTGAGCACCCCCAGTGTTCTCGAAACATGAGCTTTTTAAGCTTCAGCTAGTTCAAATTGGGCACCAATATAGCAATCAATGCAACAATAAAAAGAAAAGGTTATTGAAAAAATCGGGATCCAGTCGGCATGCTCGGTTGCCCCATTTGAGACACGAGAAAACACTTTCAAGACTACTTAGTGCTCAGGGCAGCTGACGGCACCACCGGCAGGGACTTCATGCGACTATTACTTCGGAAAACTTAAAGAGAATCCATAAAAATGTGGGTTTCGTTTTGGACTTGTTTCTTTCTAATTTTTCTATTTAGTCACAGAATCAAGGTGAACCTGAGCCAAGCGTCCTGCCCGGCAGTCCCGAGGGGGCGTGGTGCCAGAGTGAAAGTGAGAGGATGAATTCGGGACTCCCTACTTTCCATAAAATTTGATTGTTGGATTTTCATGGGAATTTATACTCAGCATTTAAAGCAGCTTCTCTGGCCTTTCGATCTTGCAGGGGCTGAGAGGAAGGGGTTGGGGGCGTGGGCAACAAAGGAAGAAGGACAGAGGAACCAGAGGCGGGGGGGTGATGATACAATTTTGCTTCTCTCTCCACAAGCTTTCCTGGGAAGTTGTTACCCTCCCTCCAGAGAGAATTATCCCGATTCCTCCCTCTCCCTCCACTCCCCCATCCAATCCTGCCACCTGCAGCTCCTCCCCCATCCCCTCACTGCCGCCACTCTCGGTTTCCAAACTCCCTTCTCACTTGGGTGAGAGCAAGGACCTCCCAAGAGGTCCCTCTGCCCCCATGCTCACACCCCCCCCCACCTCATTGGGTTCTCCCCAAAGCAGCCAGAGCAGTCAGGACTCTCCAAGAAACGATTCTGATAACGTCCCTTCATCTGATTGAAACCTCTCAATGGCTCCCCTTTGCTCTTAGGACAAAGTAAAAATCTCTTCATGATGCTTGCACCATCTAGCTGCTGCCTCTCTGGTCGCCCTCACCCTCACTCTGCCCTAGCCACACTGATGTTCAACTCCTTCCTGCCTCAGGGCCTTTGCACATACTGTTTGCTTGATTAGAATGCCCTTCCCCCCCTTCACCTAGTTAGTTTTCACTCTTAAGAGCTGTCTTCACTCTTAAGAGCTAACTTCTCTGCCCTAGATAAATTATTACCAATAACCCTCAGAGCACTTGTAACAATTTTACTTATGCATGTGTGAGAGTTTGCTTGGTGATTGTCCTCCAAACTAAACCATTAGCTCCATCAGGGCAGGAAAGGACTATGCCTGTTTTACTCACCAGAGGATCCCCAACACTGGCCATAGGTCTTACCTGTCCCTCAAGGTCCTGTTCAAACATCTCTCTGAGAAGCCCTCTCTAGCTTCCTGCTTTGTCAATCCATGAGCCAGCACTGACCCTCACCAAGAATTTACTGCCCCACCCTACAATGACTTCCTCACTAGTCTGTCTCACCATAAGTTTGTGGACACCTGGAGGGTAAGAATACTAAGACCACTGTCCTTGTTGTGTTTGGTTGCCCTGACGCCCAGCACAGTGCTTGGCCTGCAGGAGACAAGTGTGTGAATGAATGAATAAATGGCTCTGTTAAGAAAGCCTGGGTATTATCCGCAAACACGGAGGGATTTCACCAGATGATTCTGTCTATCCTTTCTCTCGCACTCTGGTTTCAACATCACCTAACCCTGTCTGCTCAGCACCCCTCTTGTCACCCCACGTACCTTTAATTGTTGCCTTGGTGATCAACAAATCTCACTGCTACCACACTTCCTTTGTTTCATTATGCAAAGAAAACCTCACACCTCTGGACTTTCTATAGATTATGCAAAAAAAAAATCTTAATATCTCCTTCCTCTTTGACTCTTGTTTAGCGAGACCTTTCTCATGTTTATGGAGGAACTTTGTTTTCTAATTATTAAGAAATATTTAAAATCTATAAAAAGCTATCAAGAACAACATAGTGAGCACCACGAACACATCAAAACGTGGACAGATGCGGAAGTACAATGTGATCTGGGTCCACAGGCCTTTTCTTTAGGATAATGACTGATACCATTTGAGGCCTCTCAAGATACAGCCCTGTATACCCAGGGAACTGAAACATTCATTTCAAACCATGCGTCCAGGACAGAGCCTGGCCCTGATGTGTCCAGCTAGGAAGCTTTCATTCTGTCCTGTCTTCTAAGGAGAACAGGTCTTCCCCGGCTCTTTAAGACATCAGCAGGCCCTGGTCCCACTCCCTTCAAGGACAGACTCGGAGACACTCTGAACTGAGAGGACCCTGGAAGGGAAGGAATCCAGAATTCCATACCACGGGACTGATCTGGGGCTTTCCCACTCTATGGGCTCTATGGTAGCCTTCGGGGGGGGGGGGGGAAAGACAAAATAAAGGAAGCCTGAGTATTCAGGACAAGCTGTACATGTTGCCATTCATTTTGAGGCCATCCGGAGATGGAACTTGCCTAGGAGTTGCATTTCAGAAGGCAGTTCAATCACACCTTCACTTCCCTCCTCTAGGCCAGACATCACACAAGAGAGATTGAGGTTGAATGTGAAAAGGGCAGGATAACTTGAGAAACTCAAGGCAGTGGATGACTTAAAGACCTAAATAAACATGTACGGTAGAGGGGTGCCTGGGTGGCTCAGTGGGTTACAGCCTCTGCCTTCACCTCAGGTCATGATGTCAGGGTCCTGGGATTGAGTCCCACATCAGGCTCTCTGTTCAGTGGGGAGCCTGCTTCCCCCACGCCTCCCTGCCTGCCTTTCTGCCTACTTGTGATCCCTCTCTGTCAAATAAATAAATAAGTAAATAAGATCTTTTAAAAAAGAACAACCCCCTCTCCAAACCCAAGAACATGTATGGTAGAGGGTGTACATGCAGGCTGTGGAAGAAGCCTCTAAAGCATACACTGGAAAAGGCTTCCTGGAGGCAGTGGCACTTGCCCCCGTGAAAGCTGGTGTGGGCAAGGCATGATGTCTGCACCATGCTTGCAGGGAGCGACAGGTGTTTCCACCTGCCTGGAGGGCCAAGTGGAGTGACTTGTGGTGGGTGTTGTGGCCAGAGCAGTATCACAAAGGCTTCGGTGCTCAGCTGGGGAGTGGGGACCATCTGCAGTTGAGGGGTGGCTGCTGGAAGAGTCGAGGCAGGAGAGAGGGCTAACGAGAACTGGAACTCTGAAGAGTGGCGCAGTGGTGAACCGGAAGGGTCAGACCAATGAGGAGGGGGTCGCAGCATCAAGGTGAGGAGCCACAAGAAGCCCAACGAAGGTGGTGCCAAGGGGAAAGGAGGAAAGGGAAGATGGTAAGGATGCCCCGTGGACACTGAGAGTAAGGGAAGAGAGGGTTCTGGGTGGTTCTCAAGATACTTCTCTGGCTGACCTGGGAGCTGGAGGAGCTATTCATTGAAAGACAGAAATCCAGAGGAGACGTGGACCTTGGCATGATCTTTGGATGATGGGACAGAAGTTTCATCACAAGAGGGAGTCATACGTGGTTAAGATCCCCCATGGAACCTACAAGTGTAAAAGTCATTGGAAGCAGAAGGAAGGTCAGGGAGAGTGTCAAGCAAGTCTAGGGGGTGGGTTATGGGGCCTCTGACCACACACCTAGTTTTCTGAGGTGACACACGGCCCAAGTTTGGAGGCCCCGGCTCAGCTGAAAAACCATCCCTGAGGTTCCAGAGTTGAGTCTCAAGTGTCCATTTTAGCACCAACATAAAATCCATGACAGAACAGACCACATCCGCAGATATCACAGTGGGCCTCGGTGAAGAAATTCAGTCTCCACTGAGTTTGATTCAATTTTTAAAGTGTAGAGTTTTAGGGGGTGACTGGGTGGCTCAGTGTGTTAAGCCTCTGCCTTTGGCTCAGATCATGATCTCAGGGTCCTGGGATTGAGTCCCACACTGGGCTCTGCTCACCAGGGAGCCTGCTTCCCTCTCTGTCTCTGCCTGTCTCTCTGCTTGTGATCTCTCTCTCTCTGTGTCAAATAAATAAAATCTTAAAAAAAAAATAAAGTGTAGAGTTTTGGGGGGTGGGGTGACTGGGTGGCTCAGTCGTTAAGCATCTGCCTTCAGCTCAGGGCATGATCCTGAGGTCCTGGATAGAGCCCCTCATTGGGCTCCCTGCTCAGTGGGAAGGCTGCTTCTCCCTCTCCCACTCCCCCTGCTTGTGTTCCCTCTCTCCTTTGTCTCTCTGTGTCAAATAAATAAATAAATAAAATCTTAAGAAAAATAAAGTGTAGAGTTTTTTAAAGCCAAATATATACAAAGTTTAATAAATCAAATAGTCATGTATCGAGGATATCAGTTGGTTAACTACCTTTCCTACTCCCCCAAGCCAAGGACTTCTAACTTTTATTTGATAAGTCTTTTGGTATTTATCTCCATAACTCTAAATCAGATAGTATATTGATACTTTCTGACTTTGTCCATGTTAGGCATTATGCATTGACCTTCCAATATGGCAGTCAAAGATTTAGCTCTGTTTACCCCACCCTCCCCTCTACCACACACATGTGCTCACTTCCCATTCCAATCTCCATCTCCCAATATAGTTACATCATACTTGGTTGTATCAGCTTCCAGTCTTCACATTGTGATGACCATGTGATTCACACCTGAGTCACTTAAGATAACCATGATTTTCCCTTCTTCCCTCCACAACTTTTTATATTCCACTGGAATTAACACTTGGTCCCTCCCATTTACTTAATTACATTTGTGATATGTTATCACAAGTCCAAGCTGTAATTCACCCCAATTGTGTAAACCCCTCTCAAGAGTTTCGCACACAATCCTATCAGTGTCATCTACTTGAGTAAAACTTTCCTGGAGTTTTTTGACTAGCTTCCCTCTGAACAAGGTGCTTTCTGTGCCTGGCCCGTAATGGTTCATCTGGGGTTTTCTTTTACTATGATCCTGGTGATTCCAGTTCCCTGCCTCTTGCATTGGAGTCCCCATTTTCTTGGATCTAACAACTTATTCTCTAGGCTTCCTTGTTTTGGTGGAGCGCGTCCTTTAGCAGCTTTCTGAGAGAGAGGATGAGGCACTACCTTTTTTGGGAAACTCTGCATTTCTGAAAATGTTTGATTCTCTTGTCATACTTGTTTTGTTTTGGTCGTTTGGGTATGGAATTCGAGGCAGGAAATGATTTTCTTCTGAAGGCATTATTTCCCTGACTTCCGGTTTCCAGGTTGGATAACTCTGATGACATTCCATGCCTGCTTTTTTGGAATGCATTTTATGAAACCTCTTTTTCAATCTCTGGAAACCTCTCGTAGCTCCTTTTTGTCCCAGTTTTCTGAAATTTCATGGTGAAGTGTAATTCAACTCTATACTACCAATAAGTACCGAGAACATGTGCTGCATGAATGATCCCACCAAAAGCTCCAAAGTATGCAAAGACATACACAAGTCTTTAAGGACCTGGAAATGTATGGGAGTGTGGGAGACAAGGGAAAGTAGGATTTGGTGAGGATGCACTATTACACACATAAGATTTGTAAGAGCTGCATTTCCACAAATTCTAAGTGTTGGTATTTTTTAAGAGGGACTGATCCAGAATCTCGATCTGATTCATTCATTAGCAATTTAGACTTCCTATGGACTCAACAAATTCCATGCCTCACCCATCCACAGTCTTGGCTTATCTGGTAGGACGTTGTGACTTCTAGTCCTACTTTTATTGCTGGGAGTTGTTGTTAGCCTCTAGAGGGCAGACTTTGCTGCTATTCTGCTGAAGGCCAGGAAAGCTTGTTTTCAAGGCCAGAGGGTCCCTCCAAGTCCCAGGGAACCAGTTGGGGTAAACAAGGGAACAGGGCCCCCTTTCAGGAAGCAATCTCTAAAGTGTATTTCTCCTTCCTCTTCAAGATTACCTATACTTAGGACATATCTATCAATAGGTAAACAGATGTAACACATAGTAAGCTACTCAGTAAATGTTTTCTCAATGGATGAACACAGAATATTTCTCTCTATGTAATATCATCCCAACATTTACATAGCTATCCATCCCTGGTGGGAATCAGCCAAGCACTACTGTGATGGCTGCCACATTATTATTACTGAAAACAATTTTGCCGATATTTTTAATTCTCATTTTATAGACCTGGAGGATAGAGAGATTAGTAAACTGAATCCAGCCCTCACGTTAGATCCTTAGATCTGGCTCACTCTACCACAAAAGGCCACCCCAAATATCACTGGAATGACCAGTGGTTAGACCAGTGGGATTTGTCACCAAACTCTAAACTCTAGCATTTGTTACCCCATAGCAGCACACAGTAGGGGAGAGGAGGTGTGCTGGGTGGAAGAGAACTCACAGAACCATATTGTTGCTTGTTTTTTTTTTTTTTAAAGATTTTATTTATTCATTTGACACAGAGAGATCACAAGTAGGCAGAGAGGCAGGCAGAGAGAGAGAGAGGAGGAAGCAGGCTCCCTGCGGAGCAGAGAACCCGATGCGGGACTCGATCCCAGGACCCTGAGATCATGACCTGAGCCGAAGGCAGCGGCTTAACCCACTGAGCCACCCAGGCGCCCTTGTTGCTTGTTTTGATGCTAAGTAGCTGTGGGGCTCTGAGCTACAGGCTCCAACTCTCTGGGTCTCAGTTTCCATATATGCAAGATACAGGTAAGAATACATTATAAAGGGGCACTTGCCTGGCTCAGTCAGTAGAGCATCTGATCTTGATCTTGTGTTCAAACCCACACTGGGTGTAGAGATCACTTTAAAAAATTTCTTTCTTGGGGCGCCTGGGTGACTCAGTGGGTTAAGCCGCTGCCTTCGGCTCAGGTCATGATCTCAGGGTCCTGGGATCGAGTCCCACATTGGGCTCTGTGCTCAGCAGGGAGCCTGCTTCCTCCTCTCTCTCTGCCTGCCTCTCTGCCTACTTGTGATCTCTCCTGTCAAATAAATAAATAAAATCTTTTTTAAAAAATTTTCTTTCTTTCTTTCTTTCTTTCTTTCTTTCTTTCTCCTTCTCTTCTTCTTCTGAATACATTGTTAAGAGTTGGAGAGATGTCTATGATGATCTAGGAATTAGACGCAGTAAGAGGTCTTAGAAGGTCTTTCAAGAGAATAGAGGTTCTGTGTTCCTTGAAGAATGATAGGAAACACTGCTGGAATTTTGAGAATGGGGACTGTTAAATTAGTGTAGAGATTCTTCCTGGGTATGAGTTTTCTCTCCAAACATTCCACGATAATCCAAGACCCCATAATTTCTGCAAAAAAGTTGGTGCCTCCAAACAGTGTTCCCCCTCCTAGGAACCAGGGGGGCGCTCAAATGTGGCTACCTGCTGAGACGACCTGGGGACCTTTAAATGTGCAGACGCCAGGGGTCCCGTCTTAATGAACCAGAATTGGGGTGTGGCTGAAGTACTGGGAATGGTGAGTTCCCCATGTGCTTCTAATGTTCAATCCAAGTTGAGAACCGCTGCCCCAGGCTTTAAATTCAACATTCACAACAAAGGAAAGCAGTAGCACCCAGTGGCTCTCAAACTTTGATGTGCAAACAAACAGATCACCTGGAGGTCTTCTAAAATGTAACCTCTAATTCGGGAGGTCCAGGGTGGACTGGGCTTCTGCCTTTGTAACAGGCTCCCAGGGGCATGTCCACACTGCTGTTCCCAGACCGCCTGTGAGCAGCTAGGCTATAGCTGGAGTGAATACAGACTTGACTGAGAACTATGGTTCTTCAAGCCAGCTGGGATCTTAAGTAAGAAGTCACTTCACTTTTTGAGCCTTAGTCTTCTGATCTTAAATGCAGGCTGGCCATGGTAACTACATCATAGAGTTCTTGTGATGCTTTAATGCCATAATGTAGCAAACATGTTTGGCACGATACAACAAATATTAGCTTTTGGATTCTTAGGATAGCTAACACTCATGGAACGATTGCAATCCGCCAGGAAATTTTTAAAGCACTTTCACGTCTTTTATCATTCAAGCCTCAAAACAACACTGTAAAGTGTGTACTTATGATTTCATCATCCCTATTTTATGGGTGAAGAAACGGAGGCAGGGAGGTAGAGTATCTTAATTTACATCACACACCTGGGAGTAGTTAAGCTGGTGTTTGAACCCAGAGAGAATCTGGGTCCCGCACCCCCCCCCCCACCCGCCCCGCGCTCCCGGGCTGAAATGGACACTGGAAACAGACATTTCTGCTCTGCAGTCCTCACATTCTGGAGGCGATGACTTGAAGGATCCCCTCTGTCACGGGCTGGGATCAACAGGTGGCAGCCCAGGGCTACTTAAAGAAATACCCAGCAACAAGGCATCCAGCTCTAAAAACTCTCCAAACTCCTGGCTACTCTCCACCCACCGGTGCTTGCCTAGGTGACCAGGGACCGACAGGAAAGAAGAGGCGTACCTCATGGGTTCAAATCTGAGTCCCCCAAGAAAAGACCACTTGGGCAGGCAAAGCAACGAGCGAGCCATACGAGTCTCCTGCAATTTGCGTTTACCCGAGGAGCGCAACCAGACCGAGAAATCTACAAATCTCTTTATACCCAAAGTTCGGTAAGGATCCGGGAGCTCGGCCAATTGGTAAAAAGTCGGGAAGCCCTCCTGGATTGCCCAGAGCACTCTGGAGGATCCGGGCATCGATGCCCACGCGCAGGGGATGGGGACCCGCGCCGAGGAGACTCCATCTGTGGGATTACCTCGGCAGAACTTCGGGGTTTTTTTTCCTGCGGGGGGTCCCCTGAGAGAGGCAATGAATCTGAGGGGCAGTGCAGGGGGTGGGGGGGGTTAACCCGGCGGTTTCCATGGCACCCGGGGCGTGGGGGAGGAATGCACCCCGCAAGCTGTGGCGAAACAACTGCGCAGCCGGACCAGCCCGGCTCGAGAAGGCGGGAGGGAAGGGGGGGGGCAGGAGGGTGGGGGAAGCCGGCTGGACAGGGGTGGGGCTGTCACGTGCGCCCGAGGGGGCGGGGCCCCAAAGCCACCCGGGAGCGGAACCGTGTCCCACCTAGAGGCTCCGTGCCAGGCGCGAACTTTTCTCCACGACCGAGGGACAGAATTGGCCTGAACCCCTGGGGTGGACTGCAGGCCCCCGGAGCCAGGACCGGGCTGAGGTGTCTGCGGCCGGCCTGGGGGGGGGGACAGCGGTCGGTGGCAAGAGACACCAAGGAAAAGTGGGAGCAGAAGCTTGGGGGTGAGTGAAGGGAGCCCGGCTCGCGGTTTTTACGCAGCCTCGGGTCTCCGTTTATTCTGGGGTTGGGCCGGGGGCAAGTGCCCTTCCAGCTCTAAGGGAGCAGCCGAGGCCACTGTCCCTTGAGACTGCCGGAGTCCTCAGCACCTGTCTCGGGCTCCAGGAGAGGCTGTGGTCATGGTGAATGAAGATCCCAACCAACACGAGCACGATGGCAGCTCTGCACAGGAGCCTGCCCTCTGGGCAGACCCCAGCGCCTCGGGCCAAGCCAGTGTGTCCGCAGAGCAGAGCGTGTCGGCGCCCCCCAGCGTCTCCATCCACCCCAGCGTCTCGACCCAGCCCAGCAGTTCGGCCCACCCCTGTGTCGCGGCGCACCCAAGCAGTTCGGCCCACCCCAGTACCTTGGCCCAAGCCGGTGGCTTGGCCCACCCCAGTAGCTCAGGCCCTGAGGACCTTAGCGTGATCAAGGTGAGCAAACGCCGCTGGGTGGTAGTCCTGCTGTTCAGCGGCTACTCCATGTGCAACGCCTTCCAGTGGATCCAGTACGGCTCCATCAATAACATCTTCATGAAGTTCTACGGGGTCAGCGCCTTTGCCATCGACTGGCTGTCCATGTGTTACATGCTCACCTACATCCCTCTGCTCCTGCCTGTGGCCTGGCTGCTGGAGAAATTCGGCCTGCGCACCATCGCCCTCACCGGCTCTGCTCTCAACTGCCTGGGGGCCTGGGTGAAGTTGGGGAGCCTGAAGCCACATCTCTTCCCGGTCACCGTCCTGGGCCAGGTTGTCTGCTCCGTGGCCCAGGTCTTCATCCTGGGCATGCCCTCCCGCATTGCTTCCGTCTGGTTCGGGGCTAACGAGGTGTCAACGGCCTGCTCCGTCGCTGTCTTTGGCAATCAGGTGGGTTGAGCTGTGGGTGGGCCGTTTGGAGGAATGGGCGTCATTGTCATAGTGAGGCCCTCTGTGTTAGGTTGCACCTGAGTGTGGGGGAGCCTGTAGTTTTCTGACTTCAGCAGTGTTTGTGACTCTGGGTGACTTTGTGGCTCAGTGGGAGGGAGGGATTGTGACTGGATGGCTGTGTAAGAGAAGGGCAGGGGAACAGAAGGAGGAGACCTAGTCTTTGACCGACAGTTCCTCCTCCCCCAGCAGGAAGCATGCTTCTGGACCGTCCTCGGGTTTATGATCTTCCTGACCCCCGCAGTCCACGGCTTAAACCTGGGATTTCAGGAAAGTTATTCTTTCTCAGGGAGCAGCCCGTGGGCATCAGGTTATTCTGGGATTGTCAGAATTTGATGGGTATTTTTAGCCGGACCCACCGGCTTTCCTAGAGCACAGAATCTCCTGTACAACATACAATCACAGAGCGCTGGCTTGGTGGTGCTTGGCCCTGTGCTGACCGTCTTTTATACACAGCTGAAGCCAGGACAGTGGAAACAGTGCTCTGGGACACACTGATTTCCTGGGGGTTGGAGCCAAGACTAGCAGGAGGGAATAGAAATCTCACCCTGAATTTCTAAGGCCTAGAAACCTTTTTGGAAAGGCGTGGAGAGCTCCTATCTCAATCCCTTTTCTTTTCTTCTTTTGAAGGAAGATCTCAAATTCTTTGCATCTCAGTGAGGTTATGATCCAAAATGCTAGGCATATTATGACTGCCTTCTCTAAATATTTGAAGCAAGTATTTATGGGGTTCTGCCTCTGGGTCCCACTTCTTCCCAAGCACCTGCCATTGTTTCCATTTTATTTTATTTAACAGAGGACCAGTAACCCTTAGTTCTTATCGGATTTTTTTCCCTTATAGGAGAGTAAAACTGGGAGGTGAAGGGCAGGACCTTTCCAGCCTCCCAAGGGTTAAATCTCTGTCTGAGCAGCAGAACAGGATTCATAGGAGGTCACTGCAGTCTCAAACCCCTTGTTTGGGGACAGCACGTTGGCTATGTGGGAGAAGCCCCTCCTCCGTGGCCAGGCGAGATCAGAGAATTCAAAAATTTTTTTTATAAATCATAAAGCATAAACTAATAGATTTTCAGACTCCTCCTCACACATCTGTGAGGGAACTTGACACCAGTTAAATCTTTAAAATTTAATAATACTGTTTACTCATTCCCCACCCCCCAATCCCCACCAAGGTCAGGAAATGCTAAGAATTTTGCATTTTAAAAACACTCTGACAGAATATATTTGTAGCACAGAGCCATCTACTCCATTTGATCTTTTCGGCTTAACCCTAAAAAAATGTATGAAAAACCCTGAAAAAATGTATTGAAAAATTGAATTGTTTGTGCTTCCTCCTGTAGGGATGAAGATCTATGTTTGTTTCTTGGCATGTGTTTTATTTAACCTTTCTTTCTGAGGAAAGTAGGGCTAAATGGAGGAGAGATAGTACTAGAGTGGTAGCAAGAGCTTTGCTGCTTAGAAAAAAAGGCTCCCCAGAGTTGTCTAAACAGACTTCGGATGGTATTCCGCACTCTGATTCTTCTGGGCCTGTGAACCTCACACTGATCTGCTAAACTCTGTACCCTGGTAATTCTGAGCCTCCCTCTTCTAGTGCCTCCAACCACTCTACATGTGCACCAGCCCTGCTGGCATCAAATTCGTCATTCATTCATTCATTCAACAAGGATTCACCTAGTGCCTCCCAGTTTGCCAGGCACTGGGCTAGGCCCACAAAGATAATCCCTGCCTTTGCAGAGTTCCCGTACAGGATTTTAAAATTGTTCCAGGCACTAGGATTCTGATAAACAAACGAGTAAACAAAACCAAGGACAGCATGTATAGGATTTATTTTCAGTTCTCCAGAAGAATTTTAATACCTTGTTCGCCTGACTGCTTAGAGGAAATTGAAATGGAAGCCAATGTCTATCAAACACCTATTATGTGCAAGGTATCTCTCATCTGTTATTTATTTTCTCAACTCTGTGAGGTAGGTGGAATTTGTCCCTGTTGTTACGGTTACGGGTGAGAAAATTGAGACCCAGATGATTAGAGGAAACTTATCTGGGGTCCTACAGCTACTAAGTGGTAGAAGGGAGATTTGATCGCAACTCCACCTCCAAAATCCAGTGTCGGTAGGCCAGTGCTGAGTTGTCATGTGGATAAAGCATATGTTTTTTAGTTTTTAAATTAGATTTTTAAATTAATTTTTTATTTTTTTCATTCATTAATTTTTTCTTAAAAAGTGGCGCCCAAGGCAGGACTTGAACTCATGACCCTGAGATCAAGACCTGAGCTGAGATCAAGAGTCGGACCCTTAACTGACTGAGCTACCCAGGTGCCCCTAAAGCCTATATTTTTACGAAGGGGGAGGTCAGGATTGTGAGGGTGGAATTTTGTCCCTTGTATCTGGTTGGTGAGGGTGATTAAGTTTCCAGCAGTTTTCTCCAGAATCAGAGAGCCTCTCCACCTGTCTTCTGTTTTGAAGGGCTGGGCGTTAGTATCACCTCTCCACCTACCCTGTTGTAAACTGCTGAAGGGCAGATTCTGCCTCTAGAAGCCTAGCAGGAGTCACAAGCAGGTGGGGCTCTCTTTGGCAAGAAGAAACCAATGAGTCCTCAGCGGGGCTGAGAGAGGGAAGGAATGCTAGAATTGCAACAGAGCCTCTTCACTTTGGCTCTGGCCATTTGCACAGGTGGTGACACCTGGCATCTGACAACACTTGTTCCATTGCTTTCAGGGAAATGACCCATGTGGGGTTTTCAGGGACGTGAATGATATTATAGCAGAAGGATTGGAAGAAAGCCCCTTCCTAGAGTCTGGTGGTAGCTTGGTGGCATTGGACGGGAGAGAGGTAGGATCTCGAAGGGGCCGAGTCAGTGCCAGCCCCGAGGAGGAATTTACAGCACCGAGATGGCAGAGGGACTTCCTCAAGGACCCTTGGGCAGCTGAGAGCCCAATGCCTACCAGAAAGAGAATAGGAGAGAATGTTTGCTTTTTGGGTTGCGAAAAATATCAGAGCCCCCCCCCTTTCCTGGTTTCACTTTCCATGGTTTTAGTCCCGTGCGGTCAACCTGGAAACAGATGGTCCTCCTCCTGACCTACAGGCGCATCATCCTACACGATGTCACAATGCCACATCATTCCCCTTGCTTCATCTCATCACACTGGCATGTTAGCCTGGCACTTCATTGTAAGAAGGGTGAGCAGAGTACAGTAAGACAGAGAGAGAGAGAGAAAGAGAGAAAGAGAGAGAGAGGCGACATTCATGTGCTTTCATTGCAATGTATTGTTACAGCAGTTCTAGTTTATTGCTAGTTAATTGCTAATCTCTTATGTTGCCTCACTGACAACTGAACTTTACCATGGTTAGAGGTAGGTATAGAGAAACACGTCATACAGACAGGGTTCAGTACTATCTGCAGTTTGAGGCACCTGTGGGGGATCTGGGAATACAGCCCCCATGGATAAGGATGGACTTAGCAGTCTGGTGCAGTCACCCTCCAGAATCGGGCGTGTAGCGGCCATGCCGTTTGGGCTTTTGGAAATAGTACCGCCCAATAGAAACATAAGGCAACCCACGTGCACAACTAAATTTTCCTACTAGCTACATTAAAAATAGGTGAAATGTTGATTTTTTTAAAAAGTAGAAAGAGCAGGTGAAACTGGTTTTATTAGGATATTTTATTTAATTCGGTATATCCAAAATAGTCTTTCAACATATAATCAATATAACAAAATCACTAATAAGCTATTTTCCATTCTTTTTTCATACTGAGTCTTCGAAAATCAGCATGTATTTGACACTTAGAGCCTCACCACATTTCCCAGGAATGGGCTCAATAGCCAGATCTAGCAGATCTAGAACAATGATGCTATTTACGGGGTGGGGGGGGGATATCCTTGACCCTCTTGGGGCCCTGGTTCGGTCTAAAAATTAAACTGATGGAGACAGGTTATAGGAGAAAATCATCCAAGTTTATTTAGTATAAGTATTACATGATTTCCTTCCTAAGGAAATGAAGAAACACTCAGACCTGTGTGGTTTCAGGCCAAGTTTGATGAAAAGTGCATCATCATAGAGGAATATGACAGGTTAGGAGTGTAAAGTTAGTGTAGTGAACGGGAGGAAGCTGGGCAAGGCCTACTTGTTATGCTTCTCCTTGGTATCCTTCTGTCTTCAGAGGTAGGGGTGCTCCTTTGCTCCAGCTGTGGGAGGGGTAGCTCTTATAGGAGAGTTTAAGACCTATTTCAGGGAAGAAGGGTGAGGAGGAGGAGGAAGTCAGAGTGGTTTTCCTACTCTGCTGTTTTCCGAAACTCCCTCTGGGTGTCGTACTTTGGAGGAGCATGTCCTGACCCACATCATATCTAAGTGTTTGGAAATAGGTTCTAGCAGATAAAGACAGACCCTAGGAATCAAAGTCCAGCCTTGAGGACGTGGTGTTTGCCCGCTGGCTGATCGAGTGGTAATACCAGAGAGGCTGGGTGTTTGAGACTGACTCAGGGGTCAGGGTCATGAGGTGGGTGGTCAGCCCACTCTTGTTCCCAGATCATGGTCATTTGCCATGGAGATGTGTTAAAGTCTAAGCTTACCGTTCTGGATTTTCTAATGTCAGAGGCCTTTCATGGTCTCATTGAAGTTGGGGGAGGTGAAGGCAAACTCATGTTCTCTTCTGGTCATTGTTCTTGTTCCTTAAAGCACACAGAGTGCCTGCCCACGTGGCTGACCACTGCTGGCCTCCCCTTATGCACTAGAAGACAGGAATAGTCCAGGGCTGGGAGGGCAGAAGGAGGCTAGAGGTGACTGACGTGCAGCGGGGGTGTGGGGGGGTGGGGCTGGGACCTCACCCTCCTGGGGGCCAGCCAGGTCTTATAAATGTGACAGTCAAAAGGACAGTGGGGTGTGATGGGGTCATGGCAACTCGAGAGTCCATTTCCCATCTAAAGACAGCAGCTGCATCAGCTCCCGCCAACTGTTGGTATACAAAGTATGGCCCAGTGCTGCCAGATCTTTTTTTTTTTTTTTAAGATTTTATTTATTTGACAGACAGAGATCACAAGTAGGCAGAGAGGGAGGAAGGGAAGCAGGCTCCTGCTGAGCAGAGAGCCTGATGTGGGGCTCGATCCCGGGACCCCAGGATCGTGACCTGAGCTGAAGGCAGAGGCATTAACCCACTGAGCCACCCAGGCACCACCATTTTTTTTTTCTTTAGGGAGAAACCAGAGATCCAGATTTTTAGATCAAGTCTGTTTTAATGATGATGATGATGATGATGATGATGATTATGGTAAAAGAGACATAATGTTTATCATTTTAACCATTCACAAGTATACAATTCAATGTCATTAACTACTTTTACAATGTTATGGAAGCACTACCACTATCTATACCCAAACATTTTCATAAACCCTCAACCACTGCATACCCATCAAATATTAACTCCTCCTGTCCCCCTCCCTCCAGCCCCTAGTGACCTCTGTTCTACTCTGTTTCTATGAATTTGCCTCGGCTAGGTACGTCACATAAGTGGAATCATACAACGTTTGTCTTTCTGGGTCTGGCTTATGAAATCTATTAAGTGCTGATAACTAATTCATAGGTGTGTGCGTTTAGTTATATTCCATCTTTTGAAACTGTGGGTCAGATAAAACTTGAGTTTGAGGCTTCTGGGGAAGATATAGTGGAAGGGAATGCCCGGTCTCCTTTGTTTATCGGGACACCCTTGCCAAAGACGCAGGCCAGCAGAATGAGCTCGGAGGCGAGCAGCTCTGGGGAGGAATCCAGACCCGTGTTCCCAGCGAAAAATGGCGATCATCTGCCTCACCCTAGGGGCTGGGTAAAAATACAGATGCCTGGGCCCCGAGGTGGACTTCCTTACCTGGACTCTCTAGGGCTGGGGCCCGGGCTCCTATCTCTTCACCTGGCTTCCCAGGTGAGACCAGTGATCAGTTTTTTGAAATCACTAGGAGGAGAGAGCAACAGGCTATGGGAAGGCAGCCTCTCGCTTGCAGCCACGTTGTTGTCATGAGAGATTTATTGCATGTTTGCTGAATGTGTCATGAGAGATTTATTGCATGTTTGCTGAATGCTGGTCTGGTGGGCAATGGAGGAAGCAATGGGGAGCTCAGGCATTCAGCCTCCAGACTGAGGGAAGAGGCTGGGCTGGGGTAGGGCTCATCATTTGTATTCATTTAAGATTTTAAAAATATACTCCCACTCTGGGTGTGGGGGGCACACCCTGGTGGAATGTGAGGTGGAACCAACCTCATGCGCCCTCCTCTTCATTTTGTTCCTTTAACCTTCAGCTCAGGGCACTGGAGGAGGCTCGGGTTGGCCTGGCATGACTTCTGTCTTGTCTTTGTTCCTTTGGTGGCATTGTTGCAAGTGCCTGGCAATTCTCATGGAATCATGTCTAAGTCTTCGAGTTAGCATGCTCAGACCCCGACTCCTCACCGTTTCTTTCTATCCAGTCTGTCTCTTGTTCTCTCCCAGCCTTGTCGCTCTACTCTCACCAGTCTGGCTCCTTAATTCTCTCCTTGAAGATAGACTCACTGTTTGGGGAATAAGCCTCAGGCTGTGAAGAGTGATGTCAGCAACATGGTGGGTCAGGAAGCTTCAGACCCTCACCCCTCACAGAAATGTTAAGTAAACTAAAACCCAGCTAAAATCACTTCTTCATAGGAGTTCTGGAGATTAGTCAAAGATAAACAGCAACTAGGCAAACACCCAACCAAGAAAAACCCCCATTCAAAATGGTGGGAGATTTCATGGCATTTTTACTTAACTTTTCCTCCCCCCCTTCCTCCCACATGCTGTACTCCCAATAACCAGGTCCTTTCTGTAAACTGAATTTGCAACACTCTAACCTAATTGTATTTTTGTACACTAACAATGAACAATCCAAAAAAGGAAATTAAGAAAACAAAACAAACCCAGGAATAAATTTAATGAAAAAGGTGAAAGACTTATACAATGAAAACTGTGAAACATCGCTGAAAGTAATTAAAGAAGTCATAAATACATAAATACATGAAAAAGACATCCTGTGTTTGTGGAAGACTAAATGTTATTAAGATGGAAATATTACCAAAACCAGATTCACAGATTCAGTGTCATCCCCATCAAAATGCCAATGATGTTATTTGCAGAAATAGAAAAATGGAAAAAAGAAAATATCATGTGGAAATTTAAGGGATGCTGAATAGCCAAAATAATTTTGGAGGAAAACAACAAAGTTGGAGGTCTCACACTTCTTGACCCTAAAACTAATAACAAAGTGGTAGCAATCATGGCAGTATGATACTGGCAAAAAGATATAACATAGAGACCGATGGAATAGAGAGCCCAGAAGTAAACCCTCACATATGTGATCCAATGATTTTAACAAGGGTGCCAAGGCCAATGGGAACATTTTCCTTAATATTTTTTAGAGCAGTTTTAGGTTTGCAGCAAAATTAAGTAGAAGGCACAGAGATTTCTCCCTACCCTTCTTACTGCCACTCCTCAGCTCTAGTAGCCTCCCCAGTTGTCAACATCCCCCACCAGAATGTTACAGTTGTTGAACCTACATTGATACATCATGACAACCAATCTCCTCAACAAATGGTGTGGAGAAAACTATAACCCACAGTGCTACATTTGTTACAGTTGATGAACCTACATTGACACATGATTATCACTATTTCAACAAATGGTGTTGGTAAAACTCTGTAAGAAGAAAACACAGGGAAAACGCTTCGTGATCTTGGATCTGGTAACGATGGCAATCATTTCTTGGTTGTGATACTAGAAGCATGGTCAAAAAAAAAAGAGAGATTCATTGGACAATATCAAAATAAAACACTTCTGTGCAACACAGGACACTGATCATTAGAGTGAGAAGGCAACTTGTGGAATGGGAGAAAACATTTTCAAATCATATATCTGATAAGGGTTGATATCCAGAATATATAAAGAATCCCTATCGCTGAACAAAACAAAACAAAACTTATTTAAAAATGAGCAAAGGACTTGAACAGGTATTCCTCCAAAAAAGATATACAAATGGTCACTACGCATATGAAAAGATGCTCATCATCAGGGAAATACAAGGCAAAAACACAATGAGATTCCACCTCACACTTAATAGAATGCTATGAAAGAATAAAGAAGTGTAGACAAGCTTGTGGAGAAATTGGAACCCTTGTGCATTGCTGATGGGAATGTAAAATGGTGCAGTCTGGAAAACAGTATGGCAGTTCCTCAGAAACTTAAAACTAGAATTACCATATGATCCAGCAGTTCTGCTCCTAGCTATTTATCCAAAAGAACTGAAAGCAGGAAGCTAAACCTGATATTTGTATGCTTGTTTTTACAGCAACATTATTCACAATAGCCATAAAGGTGAAAGTAACCTAAGTGTCCCTCTACAGATAAACGGGTAAACAAAATGTGATATACACATAAAATGAAATATTATTCATCCGTGAAAGGAAATTCTGACCCTGCTCCACATGGATCAGCCTTGGAGACATTACGGTAGGCGGAATAGGGTAGTCCGCCAAAGGAGAGATACCACGGGATCCCACTTATATGAGGTATTGATGTGTATTTTTTCCTGACACCAACCAATTCTCCAATTCTGTGCCACCAACTGAGTGTCCTACAATCCGATTTAATTCTGACACTGATTACTTGGAGTTAATGCCGGCCAGCCAACCCCACAAGTTCAGGGCTCAGTTCCACAAGACTGCCCCCACTTAAGATGCCATCTCCAAGTCTTGGGGGCCAGCCAAACTTCTCACCCACTGGTTATACATTGAAGGTTCGCATGACCCCTACTCAGGTTCTATGATTGGCTAGGATGGCTCACAGAATGCAGGTAAACATTTTGTTTACTAGCAAGGTAACTTTACTTGTTATTATAAAGAATGCAACTCAGGAACGGCCAAGTGGAAGAGATGCGGGGTTCTCTCTGGGCCTGCCACCCTGCCTCTCCACCCTGATGTCATGTGTTTTGACCAGAAAGCTCACCGAATTTCCTTGCTCGTGTGTTTTTATAGAGCTCAATCTCTAGCTCCCCTTCCCTCTTTAGACGTCAGGGGAGGATGAGGCTGAAAGTTCCCAAACTCGAATCGTGTAATTTTCTGGAGATTAGCCCATCCTAAGGCCATTGACAGGCCATGCTCTGAGTCACTTCAGCATCATAAATTCAGATGTGATGGAAAAGGGTTTCTTAGAAGTAACAAAAGACACTCCTACACTCACGAGATGCCAACAGCTTTCAGAACTCTGTACCAGGAACCGGGGACAAAGAGCAAATATGTTTTGATGATACCACAGGTACAAAGAGTACTCAGATTCATAGAGACAGAAAGTAGGATGGCAGTTGCCAGGGACTAGGGGAGGAAAGAACGGGGAGTTACTGTTTGATGAGTATAGCGTTTCAGTTTGGGAAGATGAAGAATGTTCTGGAGACGGGTAGAAGTGATGGTTTGCATAGCAATATACTTCATGCCACTAAACCATACAGTTAAAAATGGTTAAAATGCTAAGTTTCATGCTATGTGTATTTTACAAAAAAAAAAAAATCCATTGCTTGTGAGGTGTTTCCTTCTGGCTGGGTACCTGCTCACCTGTCTTCAACTCATTAGTGTCTGTGCTTGGAGGAGAGCATTCTGGGCCCTCTGTGTGCTTGCTGAGTTCACTGGGACACTGGGATACTTTGTTTCCTGGTGGTTTGTGTTTCCCCCTCTTCCTTATCTTTTCTCCTGTTGTTCCCTCCCTCTCTCCGCGCCCCCCCCCCTTTTTAGCTACACGGGAAACTTATCAGAGGGCTGGAAATTTGACTAATAAACCTCCCCCATATCTCAGAGCAGGGCTCTGGGTGTAACAGGTGCTGACAGATGGACACACAGATTAATACACAGGCATTAAGGTGACTACTTAGTTGAGAGCTCCCGTCATTGGAGGAAGGAACTGTCATACCTGGATTTGTCTTTCTGATGTGATTCAGTCTTGTTCCTTCAATGGAAAGAGCTATGCAGTCCTTACTGTGTGCCTTGAACCATGCCAGACCCAGGGTGGTTGAGAACACCATCGTTAGCTCTGCTGTGTTCCTTCAGACAAGTCCATTAGGTTTTCTACGTTTTGATTTCTTCTTTTGTAAGCGGGAGACAATAGTGGCTATTGCAGAAGGTAAAGGAGAGGGTTAAGTGAGACATAATGGAGGGCTCTCAGCTGGCAGAATTTGTTCGATAAAAAGGTGCTCAATGAAGAACAGATGTTATCAGTACTACCGTCAATAAACACAATTGCTCCTTTGCACAGGGCGCTCCTGATCTAGAAGGAGAGGCCAACAATGAAAGACTCATAATACCACCATGTATGTTCATGGGACCTTACAGGTCACACAGCACATGGGAGGACATTATCCCAGTATGAGCATAATGGGGAGCAACCAGGACAGCTTCCCTGAGGAGGTGATTTTTATGAGCTGATTTTGCATGAGTGGAGTGACGAGGGGTTGGGTGATTAGGGAGGGCGGGCCATTCTGCCAAGTGTCCAGGCAGTATCACAATGGGGACTCGTCCCACTTGAAAGCCACTCAAACGGACAGCTGTATGTAGGGCTCAGAGGTGGTGTTTCTTTCGCAGCATGTGGCGATGACACCCGTTGTCTGTGATGAAGACTTTCGAGTCTCTGGGATAACACAGATGCTGTGTTATCATCAGTCCTTCGTCTCACAAACCTAAGTTTAGGTGGACACAGCTGGTTTCTACTGCCTGGTTCTTGATCTTTTTCCAGCAATGCTGTTAACAGGATATCCCTTTCTTGACTTAGACTATGCCCCCCCATCCCCAACATCAAACAACCCTGAGTGGATCGCAGGATAAGGGCTGGAACCCCATCAAGCATGATAAAAAATTGTGTGGTTCACGTGACAGCCGGTGTCTCCTCTTCTTTCTTTGTTCTGTCTCCTGACTTCTACCCACTACCATTCCTGAAGTGAACCCAATGGAGCATCTTTCTTCTCTTGGTTCTGAAGGACTTTTTTCTTTACTGAGTTGTTCCGAGGGGGGAAGCCTTCTTGCAGGCTCCAGCTGTCCACCTTGATTCTTCTGCTTTCTGACCTCGTTGCGGGCATCTTTCCTTTTTTATGCTGTGCAAAAACATGAGCTCAGCTTCTCAGCACCAGGCGGTTCAAGAGGACGCCTTGCTCGGGCATGCGGGCAGATGATAGACATGCCATCGGGGTGCTGCAGGGGAGATGGGAGGTGCACTGGGCTCTCCTTGCCTGCCGTCTTCTTGCAATCTGTGTGTCTCAGAACCTCATAATGGAGCAGTGTTTGCTTTGGAGCCTGATTCCTTCTCTAGAGCGGAGGTGAACACAAGTCCCGTGCGTTTCCAGGAGACCGCTTTTGATTGGACAGCTCTGCTGGCTCCTGAGGGGGTTGTGTGGGGAGTGAGAGGACACAATGATGGAGCCAATTTAGGAGTTGGGTTTTTTTTTTTTCCCCTCCTTTTCCCCCTTCTTCTCTCCCCTGGAAATGCATGCTTTCTGCCCCAAATTACTGTGTTGGCATGGCTGGGTCTCCTCTGATGGCTCTGGAGACCGCTCTCTGTACACGAGGCCAACTGTGGTGTCCGTCTATTCCGAGAAGTGGGCGGGGCCCATTCCAATGGGCTGTTTGTTCGGGGTGGTGGCTGCCCTGTGAAGCAATCTGTGCCTCCTCAGACCTTTGCCCTGGGCTTCTAGTTCAGTGCTGGGCATGTCTGTGGAACCACTCAGTGAGCTCACTCGGAGGACTGTTTCCTCTTTCCCCAGGAACTCGGCGGGCATACAGATTCCTCTCTCTCCCCCCACCCCTGTCTAGGACGCACAGGGAAGTTAGCTCTGAAGAACAGAGCTTGACTTCTTGACTTCTTGCACTGAGGGCAGCCGAGAGTCACTGCGAAGGGAGGGCTCTGCACCTCCAGCACCAGAAGCACCTGCGAGGGTGGAGGTGTGTGTGTGTGTGTGTGTGTGTGTGTGTGTGTTGTTAAAATGCAGATTCCTAGGCACCAAGCAGACCCAGGGAATCAGTGTCTCGGGTGGGGCTCCGGAATCTGTGTTTTTGATCCTCTGTTAGGGATTCTGACACTCTCTGAAGTTCGAGAACTCCTGGGATGAAAGAGTCGTGGAGCCCGGACCCGGTGCTGCTCGCCACTGTGTTTGTGGTGTCCGGCAGGACACTTGCCCTCCTCGGGCATCAGCCTTGTGATCTGTAGCAGGGAAGTCTGCCTCCCAGGGTTGTTACCAGAATTAGGTAAGGGAGTGTGTGAAGGCTCTCGGAATCAAAAAAGCCCTCCGGAGACGGTTCCTGAGCCCACACCCACCTGCTCCCTCCGCACCACACTCTCTGCAGGGTCTTTCGATTTCAGTCACTTTCCTTCATCTCTGCTGCCATCCCTGAAGTTTAGGCTGGCAGATGCCCCTCCCCAGGTCCATACGTGGGGCAAGTGAAGCAGTCCACACCCCATGTCCACTCTCTCAGCCTCTCAGCGGTGAGCTGGTTGGGGCCAGCAGTCACCACCCTCCTGCAGAGAGGTCACCCCCCGTCCCCGCCCCACCGCTTGCTTGTAACATACCGACCAGAAGAGGCCACGCCTGGCACACAGCAGTGACTAAGGCTCTCTGGATGGGAAGGGGGATGTCTGGTGCTCTGGCTTTTTTACACTTTAGCCGTGGGACCTTATCTTCTCATCGCTGAGAGAAGATTCCAGAGCCTTTTCTGTGATTATCGTCTCGTACCCCGTCACCTACAGCCTCAGGAGGAGAGGAGTTGGGGTGAGGGAAGAATGTGGCTTGATTCAACTCTCTGACTAATCTTTTCCACCTTTTCTCTGTAACTAGGCCCCAGGAGAAAATCCCCTCCACCTAGAGCCTCAGTTCCCGAAGCCTTGGAAGCAGGTGGTCAGGAAAGGCAGCAGGTGGTGATAAAGCCTCCCTTCCGGGCTGCCTGAGCGGGGCAGGGCCGGGAAAGATCAAGGCTCTCCGGTTTCTGGAGCAGCTTCCTGGAAACCCTCCCCACGCCCTATGTCCTGAGTATCACTGGAGTGTCACTGTCCCTGTCCCAAGGGACAGGCTCAGGCCCCGGCCTGCCGTGTGGCCTTGAGAAAGGCATCTCAACAGCCCTCCCTGTTGGTGGAGCAAGACCGTCCTTGCCAGTGTTTGCTTCTCAGGCTGTTGTTGGCGGGGAGATGAAGTCGGGTTCCCAGAGCCCAGATCACTGGCCAGAGGTTTGTTTCAGGGACCGAAGGAAACACGGACGTTCTCTCCTCCCATCGGACTGCTTTCTGCTTCCCTGTCCAGAAAGAACTTTGATAAGAGGTGCTGGGTAAATGTGTTTGCCACTTTCTGATGACCCAAACACGTTCCTCAGCTCTACCACAGACGCCCTGCAAAGGAGTCCATCAGGCCCTGGGTCATCTGGAGTCTCCGACCACGTCTTCCAGGCACATGTGGCTGGTTGGTGCCTTGTTGCGGCTCAGCGAGGTTCTGTGGGAAGACAGCGGGGCTGGGAACGGGACCATCATAAGTCCCAATATTTACTTCACTGCTCTGAACGCAGCAAGTTGCTTGACTTTGGGCATCCTGCTGTTGACCTTGACCTCACCGGGTTGCCTTGCTGCTCAGGTTGTATTTTGTGCAAACCTAGGCTCTTAAGTGCCTTTAAGGAAAAAACGACTCTGGACTTGCTCAGTGACACTTAAGGAATAAAACGTTGGACATGCGTACAGCGCATGTCCCGTTGCCTTTGTGAAGTGCGGTGGTTGGAATGCACTTGGCTTGAGGACGGCAGCCTCTGTCTGCAGAGCTTGGCATTCTTGCCCTTTAGAATCTGCTTTTCGTTTCCAAAAGCTCTCTGGTCATTCTGGCTGTAGGAGCCCGTCCTAGAGCTTCTGGGTTCTGGAGTCTTCCTGCTAATTTGAGCCTCTTGGCCTGACCCATTCTGCAGCTTCAGGAATCCTGCAGAACGTTCTGATTCTTTTTGATTGCCAGAAGGGGCTTTTGCCAAGGGTTAGCACAAAGCAGCTTTTCAATCTATACGTGCCCAGGATGGCTCCTTTCTTCAATGAAGGTGGGTATCCGTGGTGGCACAGCACAGAGCCGATATGGTCTTCACGGAGGACACGTGGCCCAGAGTGAGGAGCCTTCTTTTGAGGACGTGGTGGTGTTGGCCTTCCACTATTTCCACCCAGGGCCTTTACAGTTAGTGGCAGTGATCAGTGGTAACACACAGGGACTGGGGGGGCTTAGGCTGTCCTTGTGAAGACATTGTCTTTTTTCTTTCCAGAGTTCCTCCTCAGAGAAAAGGCTACTCCATTATCTGCCCCAGAAATGGCTAGTCCTGCATTCTCATGCTGCCCCCCAAAACCCATGGCCTTTCGAAGGGTTCTCCTGCCCTGGGCCACATCTCTGTCCCTTGCAAATAACCCACACAGTCCCCTGGCCATCCCCTCTGTCTTCTTGAATCCTGCTTGTTCTGGATTTCATTCCCTCCAGCCAGCCTCCCCACATGCCCCCGGTTGATAGCAGGTAATGTGACTAATGGGAGCCAGGGAATGAAGGCTCTCATCCTCTTGGCCGGACCGTCTCAGGAAGGACAGCTTGGGGTTAAAGGTCACACACTGCGCTTCTAGAACTCAGTGCTCTCAGGAGCTATGGTTTTTTTGGTTGTTTTGTTTTGTTTTGTTTGAGACAGTGCAGCGCAACTGTCATTTTTGTATTGCACAAATGTTTGGTGAGCATCTGCTTTGTTCTGAGCAGCAGTCTGAGTGCTAAGCATGAAGCAATGAATGGGAAAGAAAAGGTCCCTTAGTTTACATTTAAGAGAGGAGAGATGAAACTGTAAGGCAGCGAGTAATGGAGTGACTAATGGTGGAAATATCAGGTCAAGCAGGAGAGGAGGCATCTTCAGAGCAGGATTTTGGGAGATGTTCTTGTGTAAGTAGGTCCCTGAGTAACTCCCTAGATCACAGAGCCAGATCTGATGGTGCTGCTTCCTTGGGGGCGGGGTTAGCTATGGGTGGCAGAGATTTCTTTCTCTTTCTAGATTTCTCTTCAGGATCACGAGGCAGGGTTAGTTAACTTGTGTAGTCGACTTCACAAGCTAGGAAAAAGCGGCTTTGGAACCACCCTGTCTGTTTCTGGTGGCACACCCTGCAGGAAGAGGAACTGGGTCTTTCCATGGTAACCCACAAAACAATAACTCTTCCAGGGCCTGCCCCCTGAGTAATCACCTGGGTCTGAACTTCACCCTCGAAAATCAGAAGGGGAGGACTGTCACTCAGAAAGTCCAATCAGACTTTGAAGAAATGTGGGAGGGATAGAAACATTTATTGTCACACGAACTCCTTTTAGGGATGACAGCATGGGACACTGCATGTGTCTGGGCTGTTACCACCATCTGTACCCAGGACAGCGGGACTGATCCATTGGCTACTATGTGCGGGCTTCTGGGGCAGAGTTGGTGCGAAGTCCCAAAGCCTTTGAATAGAGCTAAGCACGTTGCCCACTTCCAGGGCGGAAAACTGGGAGATAGTGAGGTCTGTGCTCCGCTGCTTTGGCTGGCCTGGCGGTTCAAAAGATGCCCCCTCGTTTTTCCTCTTTTGCAATAGAGTCATGGGGAAGTTCTTTGAGCCTGTGGTCATCGGCCCTCAGCAGTGTCAGCAGAGGGACCTTTGAGTAGTGAAGCCAGCAGTGCCACGGGCTCTTAGTGAAAAGGGAGGTAGAGGAGGCTTCACATCTGTGTTCATATAGACCTAGAATGACCCCTTTGCAGACGTCACCAGGAGGACAATTTCAAGAGGAACTCTAACCCTGAAAAGAAGGAGTGTGAGTACTGAGAGCCTCCTGAGTGGATGGCTGCAAGCAGGAACAGATAGGAAGCTCAGCTTAAAAAAAAAAAAAAAAAAAAAAAATTCCCTGTAGAACTCAGACCCCTCCCCTAAACCTAGCATCTTCTCTGTTTATAGCCTAGTGCACCTCTGCTCTTCAGCTACCTTGCACCCCCCCCCCCCCCGCCAAAGATGAGGAGTGAAACCCAGCACCAAGGCTGTAGGTCAAGATCAAGGTATATTCGATAGCTTATAAGCTTGGTGATACAAGCGCTTTGTCTCCTCCCTTTCTTTTTAGTACGACCATTTGGTGCTCAATCACTACTGAATGTAGGTTTGATGATGGGAAGTCCCATATCCCAATGGCTTCCATCTCTGATCTTCAGAGCCCAAATCTGAGGTCTTCTCTAGGTCATTCCTCCTCATTTTCTGCTTTCTTGTGGTGGTAAGCTCTTGGAATGGACCTAATTGCTGTTATGCCCAACCTGTCAGCTGTAGATACTTGAGTTAGGTCTGAGCTGCACAATCCTGAGTTATCTCTTTACTTAGAAGCTGTTTCCCAAGCACCTTCTCTCCCCTTGGCATTGTGCCTTGTGCCATGTGGGGAAGAGTCACAGAAGGCAATGTAAATCAGTGACCCTGTCCTCAAGGTGCTAATCATCTATCTGGGGAGACAACACCACCCTATGTGAAGAAAAATCCAAAAAGCATCCCATAAGAATAAGAAATCGTGTAAAGTCTAACCAAGTAGTAAACAAAACAGACTATGGCTGGAAGTACCTCTCATCTCCAACAGCTAGACCTAGAGGGATGGGCTTGATTTACGGAATGGAGCATACAAGACTGGGGGACTTGTCAGGTGTCTGAAGGTACTCACTTCTGTGACTATCACCCTGCCTACTGGATTTGGAGTCAGTCTTGCTGTTAGAAGCTGAGTGGCCTTGGGCAATTCAGAGTTGTTTTCTCATCTATAAAAACCAAGTTCGACACAACGATGCCAACTTTAGGTGGTTGCCATGGGGATTAAATGAAATAACGTGAAAAAATCACTTAGCGCGCTGCCTAGCACATAGTAGGTGCTCGTTATGCATCAGAGCTCTTCCTTTTAGTTTTGCTAACAGCGAAGACCTGCTCATTTAACCCAAGGCTTAGGGTACAGACTCTAGTCCAGATGGCCTGAGCTTGAAGTCTGGCCTTATCACTTATTATTATATGACCTTGGCTAAACTACACAAATGTCATTTCCTCAAATTTTTTCCTCCTGAATGATCAATTTTTAAATTATTTTTTTAAAAGATTTTATTTCTATTATTTGACAGAAAGAAAATAGAGAGCGCGCACAAGTAGGCAGAGGGGCAGGCGGAGGAGGAGGGAGAAGTAGGCTCCCTGCTGAGCAGGGAGCCCAACACGGGGCTTGATCCCAGCACCCTCGGATTGTGACCTGAGCCAAAGACAGGTGCTTAACTGACTGAGCCACCCAGGCGCCCCTGAATGCTCAATTTTAAAATAAGGATTAAAAGATTGCGCTTGTATGTGTGTATGTGGCTTGGTAGTGCCGTGGTGACTCGGGCATGTGAGCTCCACGTATCAGCGGCTATTAGTTCTTTCCCTGAGAAGCAGGCCGTCCTAATATCTCTAACTGCTGCTTCCTGCATTTCCCTAACCTCTTTTCCCCTAAAGGACTGAAGAAACCCAACAGTGTCCAGGTGGTAGAAGCCCTCAGCACAGTTGTAGATTTGAGGACAGACCCTGTGAATGGGGCGGGAGCCCTAAGGACGTCTTGGGTTGACTAGCTGTGACCACCGTGACCTTGCTTCCTCAGTTCTTAGAGACCTCCGCTTAGCCTTCTAAATGCATAAACCCCCCTTGGTGAGTGATTTCCTCCTAAATCAATGGGATTGTTTTTGTTCCTGAAGGTCTGCTCTCTCCTTAATCCTGAGTTGGTCTTTTCAAAAGAAGCCAAAGGCTTGGATTTGGGAATTTCAAAAATACAGTCATATGAGCGGGCTTTGCAGGCACATTATTGCTTACCATGGCATTTCCTAGGAGCTGCCCAGCATTCCTAGGTGGCCAGAGGCTCATTTCTATAATTCAGCTGGTGTTCAGCTTTCATGTTTCAATGTCCCGGCACCCACCCCATTCTTTTTGGTTTTTTTTTTTTTTTCCCTCGGGCATCCGCAGACTCAGTGCCCGGATGCCCCTTCTGCACCTCCCCCATTGGTCCAAAGATGGCTTTCCTGCCCAGTGCCTTTCCTCTGGCCTAGTACCTTACATTTGGGACCCTGGAGCCCCTGTTTGTATCATTTTACCCAGACGTAGGTGTAAAAACAGATGTTTAAGCGACATACTGGAATGTGCTAATGTGTGTTTCCATAGAAGCATTTTTGCCATGTTTAAATGCCCACACCAGCACATACCGGGGATGGCCAATGAGTGTTGAAGTCACTCCTGAGTTGCACCTAATTCCCCACATGTATGTGGTCCCAGGAGACAAAGCGTCAGTGGCGCCGTGCTGTTCATGCCGAAGATGCCCGTGTCGAGCCACGCAGCCCCAGAAGTGTGTGGGCATAATTAGGTATGGGATGGAAATCAGGCTTACCGCATTTTTAGCACATTTTGGTGTCCATAAATTCTTCATGGACTCAAATGACCTTTTGTGTAGTAACATTTCCTGACATTGGTCTGTGTAGTTGAATTTTTTTTTTTTTGAAGATTTTATTATTTACTTGACAGAGAGAGAGACAGAGACAGAGAACAAGCAGGGGGAGCAGCAGAGGGAGAGGGAGAAGTGGGCTGTCTGCTGAGCAGGGAACCCAACACAGGGCTCGATCCAGGATGCCGGGAGCATGTCCTGAGCCGAAGGCAGGTGCTTAACCGACTAAACCACTCAGGCGCCCCTGTGTAGTTTAACTTTTCCTCAACTGTGGTACTCTGTGAACCTTAGCTTCGGGTTAATTTTTAGAGTGTAAGACCATTGCCCGTGAACATAGAGATGTGTAGGTTCGCACGTGTATCTCGTCACTCATGATATAAAAATACCCTCCTGGGGGCGGCGTTGGGCCGTGTGCTTTAAGATTGTTCACGTGGGTTGATGGGCTTTAAGAGTGTGAAAATCTAGATTGAACCCCAATGTATCTTTCACGTGGCTCTGATTTTAAAAGGGCCTTCAATCATGTTTTTGTTTTGTTTGGCTTGGCTTGGCTTGGTTTGGTTTTAAATAGCAAACTTTCTCTGAGAATTTGGTCTGCATTTCAATTTCCGGCAACGTCTTTCCCCAGGTCCAGGCTCGTGGCTAATCTGGAAGGGGAGTGAGGTGTTCCTGACATGCCAGTGAGCTGAAGCCTCTTCATTCAACACCCGTTTATTGAGCGAGCCCCTGCTCTGTTTACCAGGCACCAGACTAGAGTCAGAAAAATGGCAGAAGACCAAGGGATTAGAGGAGTTCAGGGCAAGGAGATCTCTCCTCGCTAGGATAATCAAAGAAAACCCAGTAAAGGAGCTGATGTTGAGATGGGCTCTGAAACATTAAAAGAGGGAGCCCTTTCCAAGCGGGGAAGCTGCTTGCATAAAGGTAGAAACTAGACCACGAAGAGACTGGAATCGTGACTCGTCCAAGTCCAATCTGGCTGGAGTACCAGGGACACAGCAGGAAGTGGGCGGAGAAGGGCCTGGAAAGACAGTTGAAAGTAGGTGAAGAAAGCCAAGAACAGCAGTCTGAGGGGTTTGGACTTCCTTCCTCCCTCTGAAAGGCCTGATTCCTTGGAGGGAAACCCCCCCCCCCCCCCCCACCGCTGACAGGGGCTTGGTGGCCAGCCCTGCGCTGAGGAACGTGTGCCTGAGTGTGTGGCACAGGGCGGTAGAGGAGAGCCCATGGTTACCCACTCAGAGAGGGCTCCAGGGAGGGCTTGGGAGGCTCGGGGACAGAGTGTGTGTCAGAGCACAGGGTCAGGGGTGACTGAGAGAATGGAGAAAGAGCCACAAGAGGGAAGGAGTTGGAGAGGGAAGACAAGGAGAACCAGGGAGGGCAGTTTGAAGGCCCTAAACAGACCATGACTTCAAGGCCTGGTAGCTTCTCACGGCCGCCATTACTGTGAGAGGGCGTGAGGGGAGAGCCGTGGCTGTAGCCACCCCTTGGTGTGAAGCTTCCTGCTGCGCAGTCCACTCAAAGGAGCTCATGTAGACCCCAGAATAACCGCGAGAGCTAGACAGTGTAACTAGATAATGGTATCTTCCTTTTGTGCATTACAAAGCAGGCACAAGGAGGTAAATCCACTTCCCACAGTCAGACATGTAATAACAGGTAGAGCTGGGATTTGAACTCTGATCTCTCTGATCCCAGAGCCTGAGTCCCTAACCACTATATTAGAGTGATGATGTCTTCCAGGACTGTTGAGATTGAAAGGAGGAAAGGTGAGGGTTTCTTTGTTTGTTTGTTTGTTTTTTAAAGATCTTATTTATTTGAGAGAGAGAGAAAGAGCATGAGAGGGGGAAGGTCAGAGGGAGAGGCACACCCCGCGTGGAGCAGGAATCCCAATGTGGGACTCGACCCCGGGACTCCGGGATCATGACCTGAGCTGAAGGCAGTTGCTCAACCAATAAGCCACCCAGGCAACCCGAGGGGTTTTTTTTTAAATATATGCAACATAGGTGTGAATTCTTTGAGGATTAAGTGAACCCATGAGGTCAAAAGCAGACCATGTTTGAAGTAAGACAAAGACTTGTCTTTGTTTTAAAGGGCTCTGTGGCAGGGAAAGCTGCCCACCAAGTTAGGGGACATTTTTTATCCATGACACCAGGATGTCAGCTCCTGGGAGCCCTGAAATCCCAGAGACATGCCTGGCCCTGACCTGGTGACTGTGCCCAGGGGAAAAGAATGAAGCAATGTCCCAGAAATGGCCCAACCCTGGTACAGAGTGGGGTCATCTCTGTCTGGATGGCAGGTATGCCCTGGGGGAGGAGTGAGCAGAAGAGGGGGTTGGGTGAGTGAGAACTTGTTTGCTGAGGTGGTTGCCTTCTATCAAGAAGAGCAGTGTCCACCTTACCAATGGCCCAGGGACAGGAGGATGAGGTGCATAGCAGCCTAGCAAAGGATTCAGATGGGGACCAGTGGTCTGTCCCTGGAATATTAGGACCAAAGACCTCACCATGGTGTTGGCACAGAGCTCCCTGCCTTTCGTGGAAGGCCCAGGGTCCTCGTTTGATGGCTTGGGTATCTTCATGGCCACACGACATGTAGGAGGACAGCTGTGTGCCACGATTCTGACTCAATGGTGACTCCAGGCTTTGCTGAATGTCCCATTATGGTCAGCAATGGGGATAGTGGTCCTGTGGATCTTAGAGCCAACATAGCACATGCTTTGTCCCATGCAAAGAGATTAAATTTGGAAATCTTAGCCTCTTAAAGGCAGCCTCTAATCTTAGCCTCTTAGAGGCAGCCTGGTTTTCCGGGTTTCTGTTTGCTCTGCCAAATGCAGAGTAAGCAAGAATGACAAGGAGTGCTTTACACAAAGTATGGCTTTTTCCTGTTCCCCAGTCCTCTCAGGCGGCGCTGGTACAGTTTTGACTGTGACCTTTGCTTTGGAAGTACTCCTGACCACTGATGCTGCAACAGCATTTAGACATCACCCTTGGGTTTGCAGAGAGGGCAAATAGAAAACAGGGTGTGAGCACTGAGTACCCCAGCCTGCCTTTTCATGCCTGTGTTCATCACGCTTTTGTTAAATGCCCTCTTTGGGGTGAAGTTAACCACAGGGATGAGTCTCGCGGGCTCCAGATTCAGAACGGCTGCGTGTTCAAACTTAAGCTCTCCCGCTTCCCGCTGTGTGACCTGGGGCAAGTCACTTTTCTGTACCTCCCTTTCATCGACTATAAAACTGGGACAGCGGGACACCCACATCTCTCTTTCTGGGGTGGTTTCAAGGATTGAGATCCTCCACTCTGTGCATTTTATGATCAGTATCACATGCTGGGCTCTAGAGATCAGTGGAAGCCCTGCCCTCCTGGTACTTACAGTCTGGTTGGGGAGATGGATGGCAATTGAATAATCACACAAGTATAAAACTACCTGGGTGGGGCCTGACCTCAAATGAGACACTAGAGAAAGCTTTCCTGACCAAGTGCGGCTTGAGCTCAGGCCTGAAGGATGTCTGCATTGACTCGGTGAACCGGAGGAGGGAGGGCATTCTAGTCTGGTCAGAGGAAGCTGGTGCAAAATCCCTGTGGGTCCTTGGACATGAAGGTGCTTTGGACATTTTTTTTAAAGAAGATTTTGTGTATTTGTTAGAGAGAGCATGCATATGAGCAGGAGCAGACTTCCTCTTGAGCAGGACACGGCACCCAGACACCCTACTTTGGATGTTTGAAAGATGGAAAGGAGGCCAGCGTGGCAGATGACCCCCAGTGCAGAACTTCGTGGGTGTGCTTAGGTTTTTACTTAATTTAAAAGCAAGGGGAAGTCACTGCAAGGTTTTAGGCAGAGGAAGGACATAATCCAATCATATTTTGCCAGTATCACTGGCTGCAGAGTGGAAAATGTCTGCGAGCAGAGCCACGTGGAAGCTGTTAGGACACCCATGACCAAACTGTCACCCAAGCTCCCTTGATGGGTGACAAGGATTGCCTACATATGAACCTACAGGTACTCAGGATGAATCCCAGACCTGCAGGATCACAGTGGGGTCAAGGCTGGTGGCCTTTTCAGGCAATGTGGGCAATCTTGCTATTGGTGCTGTAGAAATGACGAGAACCTAATTCCACTTGAAAAGCAATTTTTTTTAATGATTTTATTTATTTATTTGACAGAGATCACAAGGAGAGAGGCAGGCAGGGAGAGAGGGAAGCAGGCTCCCCACAGAGCAGAGAGTCCGACACGGGGCTGGATCCCAGGACCCTGAGATCACGACCTGAGCGGAAGGCAGAGGCTTAACCCACTGAGCCACCCAGGCGCACCTGAAAAGCAATTTTTAAAGCATAAGTTCCTGTAGAGACAAGACTGGATGGTTTGACTGTGTATTGTGTTTTTTGCCCACAACTAATAATTTGTTGAGGATGGTAAAACTAGGACAAACGCTAGGACATAAACCAATCAAACCAGTTAGCAATTATTTTTAATCATTTTCATTCATGGCCCGGGTCTTGTTTTTGTAAATGCTGGAAAGGTGCCGGCACACCCTCTTGGGGCATCATTCTCCCATCTCTTTGAGTTAATCTTGTACTGAATTGGGCTGCAGGTCTCTGATTTTTACCCTTGAGGTGTCCTAGAAAATTCATGACAGAACTCGAATGGGTGAGAACCTAGGCTTCCATGTTGACTAGTGTCCTACCAACTTTTCACAGGAGATGGTAGGTGAGCTCAGGTTCTGGAGTCAGAACTGGTATAGGAGGGCTAGCTCTTCTGCTAGCTGTCCATGTGACCTTAGGCAGGGTGTGGACCATCAGTGTTTCTCATTTTTGTCTTTATTGTAAAATTTCTTGGGTTAAATGAAAAAGATTAATGCTGTTAGATACAGAGTACATAGTAGATGCTCAAGAAATAGCCAGCCATCCTCATGTATAGACAGAATGGAGTGTGGTCTCTGAGGAATCAGAGTCTGCTCTGGTGTAGAACAAGCTAGGAGGGCTTCCCTACCTCCTCCCCTGTAAACCTTTTTATATTCCCCTTACCCCTCTGAATCCAATGTGGTTTGTAGAAAGAACAGGGACCCTCATGGGCAGACCTGTGCGATACTGCCAGCTTTGCGTAGAGAAGATTTTTCCACCAGTGTTCATCCATCCATCTGTCTAGCTAGCCAACATGATTGAGCACCTGCCAGGGGACAGAGTGAGGAATTGGGAGCTGAGCATAGCCTGTAAACTCTCACTGAACACAGATCTCAAGAAGAAGGAACAAATACAATTTGAAAAAAACAGAAGAGGCAGCAGTCCAATTCGGATGTTTTTGTTTTCCACACTGACCATGAAAGTACCTCCAAAGTCAATTTCCTTCTGAAGAAAGTGTACCTTGTGGCAGTGTTGCTCTCTGGCTGGGTCACCACGGGTCCCTACAGCTGACTGCCTCAGCCTGCTGTCTGGAGAAGCCTTCCATGTGGAATAGCACTCATTCAGGCCTCATGTATAGACAGAATGGAGTGTGGTCTCTGAGGAATCAGAGTCTGCTCTGGTGTAGAACAAGCTAGGAGGGCTTCTTTCTCAAGGCAGAAGATTACTGAGTATTAGGTTTTCCTGTATCAAGGTCCTTTGGGGAATGAAAGAATCATAGAGACTTGGATGATATCCCATATCTGTCCTCATTCTTTTTTTTAAATTTAATTTAATTTTTTCAGTGTTCCAAGATTCATTGTTTATGCACCACACCCAGTGCTCCATGCAATACGTGACCTCCTTAATACCTAGGGACATTTTGGGGTTCGGTTGAACGCCTAGATCTCCAACACCGAAGTAGTGGGAGACCAGATAGAACCTGAAGGGGGCCCTGTTTTCCAACTGTGCCCGTTGTATTTGTCCCTTTGTCTTTGGCTGGTTTACACCCCTTAAATTATTGGAGATCAACCCTTAAGCTAGACTTAACTCTGGCAAATCGTTGTGACCAAGGATCAGAGAAGACTCCAAGGACATGAAATATCTTCTCTTCTGGAGAAGTCTGCTCACTTGACCCTTTCTCAGGACTCTTAGCGCTGTCAGAGACCTGTCAGGCCCAGTGGGGGAGGCCCTGGGGGGAGAAGCTAAAAGATCTGTTTTCTTATCTCAAATCTGCTAGAACTCCTATGACCCTGTGTGACTCACCTCCTAGAGCTTACCTTCAATTAACTTCCACTTGACCCTGTATTAATCAGGCTGTACTAGACAATGACAAAGGAACTTTCAAAACAATAGCATCCTATGATTTCAACCCACAATAACCCCATTTGTGTTATTCTTTTATATCTTTGTTTTAAAGTCCCTGCCCCCACTAGATTATAATGTTACTTGAAAGCGAGAATTGTGCCATAACCATCGTGGTACCTTGGTAAAATATCTAGCAGAGTACTTTTCACACAGTAGATGGTTTAAAGATCTGTTTGATTTATTGATTATATATTGGCAAATTTGGAAGAACCCTATACCGAGCCTATCGATGATGACTTTTGCCACTGTTCCAGAGCTGAGAACCACCATCCTGAGTGGTTGTAACTGACAGGCTGGAAAAGCAATCAAGGTGGTCAACAGACAGGTGTAACAGACGTTGTTATAGGGTGGCATGAAACTAACTCGCCTTCTACCCGCAGTTCCTTTCAAGTGCAGTAAAGAAAAGTGGGACCTTAAAAGATTAACTCGTCTTCCTTCACTTTGGGAATTTGAGGCTTGCCTGAGTTCTCAGGCTGTTTTCTGATTTCTGCCTTGGTATGTATGTGTGGCAGAAGGACTTTCGGGAGTTACGTCACAGTAAGCCATCACTGAATCTAGGCATTTGGGAACTTGGTAATGCCCGAGTCATGTTATCTATCAGATCCTGGGAATTTGAACTGTGAGGCAGGAATGAGATGTTTTAATTCGTGGGTGTGTGCGCATGCTTGTTTATAGGCAGTTTTCATGTCCCCATGTCCTGTGTGTGTACCTTTATGTGGTGACATGTGACTTCACACTGTAGATGCTTTGTAAATTATGAGTTATTTACACAATGAACTTATTTTTTCACATGTGTGAGTGGGGTAGCAATTTTAGGCTTTCATCTCCTACTGAATGCAAGTTCTTGGGGTTATAGGGTATAGAATTGAATTTTTCTGTCAGCTAGTCTCAAAGCTCCAGGTTAATGGATTCAGTGAGATGAAAAATTCAGTGGGAAAAAAAAATCAATGTTGTTTTACTCTACTATAGAGTACATTGTTCATTAGTCTGCAGATAGAGAAGAGCCAGCCTGCCTTGAGAACCCCAACTCTAATGTTTTCCAATAGGTATCGATAGGGTGATCAGGGGTAAGTTTCAATCAATAAAAAGAGTTGAGTTGTCAATGAAATGAAAGATCTCTCTGGTGTTTTGAGAGGGGGGACCAATCCCTGTTGGGGTTTTAAGGAGGCCTGGAAGTTAGGGTTTGTGCTTCTTATCAGGAGTCTCTTTAAGTTTATGCTGTCATCTCTTGGCTGTTGGAAACTGTGATTGATTGTCTCTGTCTTCTATAGCTTGGAATTGCAATTGGGTTCTTGGTCCCTCCTGTTTTGGTACCCAACATCGAAGACCGGGACAAGCTTGCCTACCACATCAGCATCATGTTTTACATAATAGCAGGCGTGGCTACTCTGCTTTTCATCCTTGTCATCATCGGTAAGGTCATTAGTAGACTGATGGGGGGCCATGAAGCAGGGAGGTTCTGCTGACTTGGGTGGGGACCTTGTGAACATGACCTTAGAATACCATGGACATTTACAGAAAGTAGATGCCAGGCTGCTAGTTGAGGTCTTCAAATGTCTTAGCCAATAGAATGCTAGCTGTTCTTGTGTACTTTGTTAGCTGCTCAGTAAGGATTTAATTGTAATCAACCGGTTCCCCAATAAAACCTCACCAGAGTTAACGGGCAGGCTATTGATCCCTGTGATGAAACCCCCTGAGTGTTTATGATATATATCACAGGCACTGTGCTAAACATGCCTGATCTCTTTGAATCTTGAGGGAAATTCCCATCACCAATCCCATCAATCCCCTCTTTCCCACAAAGAGGAAAATGAGACTTAAGGGGAGTTAAGTAAATTATTCAACATTAGATGGGTAGTAAGTGGCAGAGATCGCCTAACCCTGTGTAACTCCATACTCTAAATTTCTGGAACGAAACTAAAACAGAATTGACCCACAAACACTAATATTCTTGTAGATTCATCTGAGAATACGTGGGGACCACATTTTTTGAGGCTTTTTTGTTTTTTAAACTATAAGAGGAATACATGTTGGTTATGGAACAATCTGAACAATATGAAAAAGCATAAAGAAAAGAATAGCCAAGGTGCCTGGCTGGCTCAATTGGTAGAGCATGTGACTCTTGATTGAGCTCAGGGGCGTGAGTTCAAGCCCCATGTTGTGGGTAGAGGTTACTTCAATAAATAAATAAAATAAATAATTAAAATAAAAAGAAATAACCATTAACTTAGACGGTACCAGTTAATCCCTACCACCAACCTCAGACAACCACTATTAATTTTATGTGCATGTACATTTGATCGTTGAGATATTGATTACTATATTTATATATCCTCTTTTATCATCTGAATGGTATTACATGTGTTGTGATAAATTCAGAAACAGCATAGTAGAGGCTTTTTAATTTTCAGTTAGTCATTCGCCTTTAAAGGTTAACCAACCAGCTTTCTTCCTAACATTCCATCTTACGTGGTAAATAAAGGTCTCATTCTTCCCTGCCATCCCCACCTCCTGTTTTATGATTGTGCACCCTGTTCCACTGTTCTCACTGAGTCACTCTCTCCCCTTGGGTTCCAAGATGAGAAAGTCTGATGGCTTTTCAAAGCTGGCAGGATATGTTGGGTGGAGGACTTGCTGTTTCTGGGAAGGGGAGAAGCTACGGGAGTGTGGATGGCCTCAGGAAAGAACAGTTCTTCCAGGGTCCCTCTTACTCAACCAGACCTTAAGTTTCAACTTGTAACGTGCCCAGCTTCAAATGCCTGCGCTCGTAGCAGATGAGCATGTGGTTCTTTGCATTTGAAATCCAAAGGTAAGACATTTGTATGTTTTGACATTGTATTATCAAGCCAGAGAGTGGCTAATTGAGTAAAGAACTGAAAAATCTGATCTGAATTCTGGTTTGTAGTTTCTCCAGGACCTTGGAGAAATGGAAGAGAGATAGCCTCTTGCCTTGGTTTCTTTCCCCTCATGCAAAGGGAGGTGAATGGACAAGACAGTGGATGAATGGTTTCCAACACCAGGAAGTAATCCAGGAGTATTTCTGGAGAAGGAAGAAGCAGGGCTCTGAAGTTAGGGCTGGAAGGTTTTCTGCGGTGGGAGGGAGGGGGGGCTTTGATCTTCAAGAGAGTAAACCTCACGTGCAGAGCTTCCTCTAACTAGAGACAGTTTATTGACCTTTCAGGAGCATTCTCATGGCGTGTGGAGAAGCTACATGGAGCTTGCCTGGACCCAACTTGGGGGGGAAGCAATTTAACCAAACAAATGGTTACACTTGTCTGCCCCCAGAACCTGAACAGCGATCAGTGCCATCAAATTTTTGTACCAGCTGTGCTGGAAATCAAATACAAAATGAATGGTTTTCGTGCTCTCTCTCCCCAGTCCTTCCTACCCCTTCTGCAGGGGTGTGTGTTAATTCTCTTGTCTCTTCACGAGGCAGACATTAGAGTCAGAATGTGACAAACTAGGAACTGACTTGAGGTTTTTTCCAACAGAAGAAGATCTTTTCACTTATTCAGGGAATATTCCTTGGCTGCCATGTGCCACGCTTTCTGCTAAGCAGGGGTGACACGGTCCCTTCCCCTTTGGGAGGAGCTCTGGTGCTAAGCCATTCACTGGGCTCACTAACCCCAAACTTTCTCACTTTCTCTCTCTCCATGTATTACTACTATGTTATTTTCAGTGTGCTGTGATATGTTATTTGCTGATTGATTATGGGACTCCTTGACCCTCGAATGCTGTGTGGGAGGCCCAGGGAGTGCAGCCATCCAGAGGCCATGAAGAAAAAGCCACAGGTGGTGAGAAACCACTTCAAGAAAGAGGGACTGATGGATTTAATTGAAGAATTCATATTTCCTTTTTGAGTCTTTTTAAAAAAAAGATTTTATTTATTTATTTGACAGAGAGACAGTGAGAGAGAGCATGAGAGAGGAGAAGGTCAGAGGGAGAAGCAGACTCCCCATGGAGCAGGGAGCACGATGCAGGACTCGATCCCGGGACTCTGGGATCATGACCCGAGCCGAAGGCAGTCACCCAACCAGCTGAGCCACCCAGGCGCCCTCCTTTTTGACTCTTAACCTTTTCTCTTGTCCACGTGTTAGCTCTGCAGGGGTGGGGCCATGGAGATTTGCAGTGATATCTCTGTTTCTTTCCTTTCAGTATTCAAGGAGAAGCCTAAACACCCCCCCAGCAGGGCACAATCTCTGAGCTATGCCTTGGCGTCCCCTGATGCATCGTACTTAAGTTCCATTGTCCGGGTCTTCAAAAACCTCAACTTTGTGCTGCTTATCATCACCTATGGTAATGTGCACGTGTGTCCAAGAGTGTGTTTAAATTGGTAAAGTAAGACCTGATGTGTCTGTGTGTCTTTCTCTTTCCAAATCCCTAGTGTGTATATAAAGCTATTGCTCAGGGCCAACCCAGAAGAGTCAGTTGTGCCTCAGGGCCTTTGCATGTTCTGTGAAGTTCACTTAGAAAAGCATTCCCTCCCAAATCAAGTTGTCTTGACAAATGCCTGCTGATCCTTCAGGTCTTACCTAAGTATCACTGCTATAAAGGTGACCTTTACCTGTTTTATTACGCTGTTCCTAGTGCATCTTAACACTTACATTTAAAAAGAAAATTCCAGGTCTCTTTTCCCCCTAGACTATGAATGTTCCAAGGGTAGGGATTTATGGCTTTTCATCTTTATAGTTCCTTAGCAGTGGCCAGCCTGGATTGGACACTCTAACAGTTATTTAGTGAATGAATGAATGAATGAATGAATGAATGAATGCATATATGAGTCTTGCCACATAAACCGGTCCCAACCAATCCTCTGTCATTTTGTAACACTAACTCCTTTTTTTACCTGAATACAAGACAGTATCCCTCTTTTAGTTCCCTTTTTTGCTTTTGGTAAGATACAGTTGAATATGCATTAAAATTCTTTAAAAGATTTTATTTTATTTATTTTAGAGAGGGGGAGAGAGAGAGAGAGAGAGAGAGAGAGAAAGTACATGAGTAGGGAGAAGAGCAGAGGGAGAGGGAGAGGGGAGCAAAACTCCCAGCTGAACGGCGAGCCCAACATGGAGCTTGATCCCATGACCCCCAGGTCATGACCTAAGCTGAAACTAAGAGTCAGACACTCAACCAGCTGAGACACCCAGTTACCCTTACTAGTTAGTTTCTTAAAAATCAAGAGTCAACAGTTGTGTAACATGCTTAGTAACCATTAGAAGGAAAGAAACAAGGTTGGTTTGACATAATTTATGTTTAGTGAAACTCCAGTGGGCTTTAACCTTGTTTTTTTTTTTTTTTTTTTAATAACAATAACATTTGCTATGTGCCAAGACTTCCCATGTATGATTTTATTTATTTAACTCTCATCATGCCCATGTGAGGTCGGTACCATAGTTTTCCCTATTTAACAGAGGAGAAAACTTAAACTCAAGACAGGCTAAGTAACTAGCTCGAGAAGACACAGCTTTGCATTGGCAGAGGCAGAATTCAAATACAGGTTTATCTAACTCCAGAGCCTACACAATTAATGCCTATACCCCTTTTTGAATTATGCCAGAGTTTCATGTTAGGCTTATTATCATGCTCTTTATCTAAATTAGAGTGTTTATCTGCGGAGGCACAAAAAAGTAGTATCACACACAGGAGAGTGGCATGCCTATTTTTCAGGCACTCACAAAAATAAGTGATCTCTCACCTGGAAAAGTGTTGGATGAACAGATTAGTCTTCAAGGTCTCAGGTCTCCATTTCTCATTCTTTCCAGCTTTTCCGTTCTGAGAATGTCTCTGCCTTCACCCATAATATACAGACAGACTTTCCAATACTTTAGATGTCCAATTAAAGAAGTTATGTGAGTTGTCCATAAGTAGGAGGCACTCATGTGTAGATGGGACCAGTCACTTAGTGGGGATATTTGGAGTATATCAGGCCATATAGATGGATAGTAAAGCCACATGACCTTTGGGATCCCTTTCAGATTCAGGATTGCATGGCTCCAAGAACTTTTACTTTTCCTTGAGTTAAATATCTCAAGTGCATTGACTTTTGAACACCATAAATCTTTTTTTTTTTAATTTTTTATTTTTTATAAACATATATTTTTATCTCCAGGGGTACAGGTCTGTGAATCACCAGGTTTACACACTTCACAGCACTCACCAAAGCACATACCCTCCCCAATGTCCATAACCCCACCCCCCTTCTCCCAACCCCCCTCCCCCCAGCAACCCTCAGTTTGTTTTGTGAGATTAAGAGTCACTTATGTTTTTGTCTCCCTCCCAATCCCATCTTGTTTCATTGATTCTTCTCCTACCCACTTAAGCCGCCATGTTGCATCACCACTTCCTCATATCAGGGGAACACCATAAATCTTACTGCATCTGACATCAGGGTATTTTAGCCTACCTTGGCATTCTAGAGCAGATGAGTGCTTAATAAATTTTTTTAATGGGTGAGAATAATGATAGTGGTGATAAGTGGGCAATGATCCCAGTGTATAGGCAGGGAAGCAAAGCAACTCTTCCTCTTATTGCATGGCTGGTTGCTTATATGGTCTTTAATTTGGCAGCATTGTTTTAATACTGCACTTCTGCACATTCATCTATTTGGTTAAATGATAACACAGGAAATAGGGAAGCACTTCTGGAATGGTGGAGTGAGGACCTTGGATAATCTGTTCTTCCATAAAGCAACAAGTGCACTGGATTAAAAACATTGTCAAAATCAAATTTCCAGAACTCTTAAACAAAGGTTTGCAACAATCCAAGGGACATTTATTCAAGGGAAAAAAAAATGACTGAATAACAACAGAAACAGTGAGCTTTGTGTTTTAACTTGCCCTATTCCAATCCGCCTCTCCCAGTCTATGTGGTAGCCTTGACAACCAGCAGCCTAGCAGCCATGGTATTTGGGAGAACCAGCAGCCTCACAGCCACTTGGTGGGGCAAAAACAATTCTGGAGCTCCCCCCAAAAACCCCATTCCTAGGTCATTATATGATATCTGACAGTTCCCTAGAAGAGCCCCATGCAGAGGACTTGCTTTTATTTAACCTGACTCAGAGCTTGCTCTGTGGGAAAAGCACTATTTCCAGGGCATTTGTTGAAAATCATCACTGTTTAGTATCATAGCTGCCTAAGGTAGTAATAACCAGTTTAGGAAACAGGAAGCTGGCCAAAAATCTTGAAACAAAAATCTAGAGAATGAGATGGTCATAGGAGCTTTGAAAAGCTCTCACATATTCTTAGGAATTTAAATAGAAGTCCACATGCATATGAGCCCTAAACTCTCACCTCTGCTGACCTTGAGGCTCTGGGCAAGGAGGAAGTGAAGGCTAAGGCAGGGTTGACACCTGCCTGCTGGAGCATTGAAGGAGAGCCTCAGACCTCATACAGAGGAGGTCCTTGGCAAAGGTGGAGACTTACTGGTTTAAGGTATTTAAGGAAATTTCTGTCTAATCATTACCTCACCACTAAACTGATGTAGCAGAAACTTCAGCAGCTGCACATGACAAAGAATACAAACTTTAAAAAATTAGTCCAGGAAAGTCATCAAGCAAACAGCAGCAACAGCAACAAATCCCAGGGAGGGATGAGAATCTCATTTCCAGAGCTGACATGGTATTTAAAGTGTCCAGCTTTATCAAAAGATTATGAGACATGCAAAGAAATAAGAAAGAATGACTCATACACAAGGGGAAAAAAGCACTTAATAGAAACTGTTCCTAAGGAAGCCCAGATGTTGGACATAATAAAGATTATAAATCAACAATATAAATAGTGTTCAAAGAACTAAAGAAACCATGCCTAAAGAATGAAAAAAAAAAGGTGGAGAATAAAGTTTTACCAAATAGAGGATATCGATAAAGACAGGAATGAAAAAGAACCAAATAGAAATCCTGGAATTGAAAGTACACTAACTAAAATGAAAAACTCACTGGAGGGCTCAAAATCAGATATGAGCTGGCAGCAGAAAGAATCACTGAACTTGAAGATAGGTCACATGAAATTATCCTGTCTGAGGAACAGAAAAAATAAAGAAGAAAAATGAGCAGAACCTCGAGACCTGTGGGAAACCATCATGCAAACCAACATACACATAATGGGAGTCCTAGAAGGTGAGGAGAGAAAAGGTGAAAGTTAATTGTCATTTAAATTGGGATAGTGCTACCCAGAAAAACAATTTGCTTCTGAGTCTCTAGGAGCATTTGACTCCATTGCAGAGATAGAATTTATTAACTTTTTTTTTTTTTTCCCATCAAAGGTCTGGGGTTATTCCAGTGAGAGAGAGTTAAACTAATCTGGATGTTTGCATATATTTAATTATAGTTAGAAAACTGCAAGCCTTTTTCCATGATAGATAATTGGACTTGGTGACTAAACTTTGGACCAACAAGGAAACGATTTTTAGGCTTAATAACAGATTCGGAAAGAATTTTATTGAGCTATTACTGTGTGTCAGACCCTCTGTTAAGTGCTTTACATAGATCATCACATTTAATCTTCAAAACAATCCCATGACATCGGTTCTCAACTCCATTCCATTTTATATTGAGGATGCTGAGGCTCCATTTAGTTCCTTGCCCACAACTGGACAGCTAGCAAGCAACAGATCTTGGATTTAAACTTCTGTCTGACTGATGCCAAAGCCTATCTTCCTCACCACCGTGCCATTTTTGTGTCCTTATGGAGAAAGGAACATCTAGAGACAAAGCCAAGCTCTTTTAGCCTCACTTGTCTCAGTGGTCCTTGGGTTTACCTCGGGGAGGTATTTTCTTCTTCAGGTTCAATCCTCTAAGCCAGCTGCCTAGGAGTTGCCTTCTCCTAAGATGCAGATCTAGAGTTCTGGGGTTTTCGAAGCAGGATCAACTTATATTGACCAGCCATCTTTGGGATTTGGAAATGATGGGGTCTTGACTTTAGCATCTTTCTAAGGCTTAGAGGTCATGTAAAGGCAGTGTTTGGGACTCAGTCCACCTAAGAATCACTGCTCTCCTCCAAATTAAATCTTTGCTGCAAATTACAAACAAAACAAAACCCTCTATAAATTCACCTAGATGTTTTGAAGCTCTCCCGAGTGTCCCACTACCCTCCTGTAGTTTCAGATTGGGCTTTGAAAAGGGAAGTGGTTCATAATTTTTATATTGTACGTATGATATTCATATTTTCCTCTGAATTACATGCACTTAAGAGCATGTGGCTTGAATCAAGCCGATGACAGCATTTCATGGGCATGTTTGCTGGACGTGGGTGAACATGTCTTGGGATAAGAGCCTTGAATGCTGGAATGGTGAATTCAGAGTTGGCACATAAGGAATTGGTTTTAATGTCTGCTCTGCCAAATTACTCAATGTACCTCCTTCACCCATCCTGTGCCCATGAAATAAAAATCTCTGAAAATAAGAATCAATTTTGGTTCCCACTGGAGTGCTCTGAAGGGAAATGAAAGCTTCTAAAGCAGTTGCATGAATCCACATTGCTGTTGTGTTGGTGAACTTGATTTCCTACATTCTTTCATTGGTCTGAACTGCATTTCACCAGGTAAGGAATAGCTCCCACATAGCTGGTGGGATCTCCAGTACTGTCTTTCTAGTGGCTTTCCAAGTCTTCCCCAAGCTGCTGAGTCTGTTGCCCAGAGTAGAGCCTGGTGAGGGCTTTGGAGGAATTTCAGGGGGCTTTTTCTTGTAGGCCTCTGGTCATACCCTTAGAGATACATTTGAGAGATATAATAAAGGCTATCCAACTAAATTGAATGTCAGGTAAACAGCACATTTTTTCAGCATAAACATGTCCCATGGAGTATTGGGGGCATATTTATGCTGAAAAAGTATTACCTGAATTTCAAATTATAACTGGATGTGTTGTTTTTGTTTTTTTTTTTCCTAAATCTGGCAGCCCAGCTTAGAGAGGAGGGGGCAGAGATGGGTTTTGTGTTTGATATTGCTGAAATCACAGGAATAAAAAAAATGCCTTTTCCTCTAGTAAAATACCACCCCCCATCCCCTTCTCCAGGTTTGGCAATGCAGGAAGATCCAGGGCTGGAACCATATTCTCTACAGGTCTGCCAGAGTCTAGGGGCCCAGTGGATCTTAGGATTTGTATCAGCAGAGTCGGGCAGTGGTGTGGCATAAGAGAATAACCTTTCCTTGGCTACCTTCTCCTTGAGTCCCTAGGCCTTGCTTTCACATGGTCCCCTCTTCTGCCCTATCATCAATGGCACAACAATTGCCACATTGGAAAAAAAATCATTGAAAAGGCTTCTCTTCTAAAGAATGTCCTCAAAGGGAACACTATTCCATGTTGTACCCCAGCCTTGCCTTCTGAATAATCTTCCAGTGCTGGACACCCAAACTCACAGCCCAGCACAGGAAGATTATCACCTTCCCCTGAGGCTTTCAAGGGCTTTACTACTGCCCACTCCCCTATGGGTTTAGGGAGGCTGATTGTGCTTCCTCTCAGATACTACTTGAGAGTAGGCATAGTATCCTTCTTGTGATTCCCTGGAGCTTTGATGAGGTGAGGCTGGCCCTTTAAAACGAGGGTTTACTACAAGTCCAGGAAGGGCCCAAGGGAAATGAGCACAGGGTATCCAGAGCCCAGAGATAGAATCTGGGATCAGTGTTTCACAAGCTTGCCTGATGACAGAATCGCCTCAGGTGCTTGGTTGAGTGTGTGCCTGAATTTCCCTGCCTTTCTTCTAGAAACCCAGTTTCAGAAAGTCTGGGTGAGGGCCTGGGAATCTGCTCTTAAAAGGCATTCCAGGTGATTCTGGTTTGCAGCAGCATTGAGTATCTCTAACGTAGGGTCATTCTCATGGTCTTGAAGCCCCTTCTCATACCATTTGCCGCCATGTTAAACTGGGAGCCTGGGCCTAGTCTTGGACCTTCCGGATTCCCAAGGTCATTTACTTATGAACTCTGCTGAGTCTAAGAAATGGCTAGGGGGGTTGTTGTTGTTGTTAAGTGGGCTCTACACCCAGTGCATGGCTTGAATTCAGGACCCTCAGATCAAGACCTGAGCTGAGATCAAGTCAGATACTTCACCGACTTAGCTACCCGGGCACCCCTGTTGTTGTTATTATTGTTGTTATTTTAGATTTTACTTATTTATTTAATTTTAAAAAAGATTTTATTTATTTATTTGATAGACAGATCACAAGCAGGCAGAGAGAGCCGGGGGAAGCAGGCTCCCTGCTGAGCAGAGAGCCCAATGCAGGACTCCATCCCAGGACCCTGGGATCAGGACTTGAGCTGAAGGCAGAGGCCTAGTCCACTGAGCCACCCAGGTGCCCCTTACTTATTTATTTAAGATAGAGACAGAGAGAGAATATGTGAGTGAGCAATGGGGGAGGGGCGAGAAGGAGAGGGACAGGGGCAAGGGGACTTCCCACTGAGCATGGAGCCCAAACACAGGACTTGATCTCATGACCCAGAGATAGTAACCTGAGCCAGATTCATGATTCTGATGCTTAACTGACTGAGCCACCCAGGTGCCTGTTGTTATTTTTAAATTACAGATTCTTAGCTCTATTTTAGGAAAATCAGATTTAGTAGACCCAGGGTGAGGCCCAGGAATCTGCATTTTTAAACTCTTATGCACTTAACTTGGTGTCTCATTCCTCTGGGAACCTGATAAAGGGAGTCAGTGAACTGCATTGAGGCAACATCACATATGATAAAAATGACCTCAGTGTTAAAAATGACTGTCTGGATTGGGGGACCTTTTCATATCTGCTAGGAGGCCATTCTTGGTGCTTCTCTGAATATGCTGACTCTTTTAGCTGGGCTGTCCTCTCTGGGGCCCTAAAGCTATGCCTCTGGAGATGCCACCAGCAATAGTGGCTCCTGCGAGGTGTTAAACCAGGACGGCTGCCATGCCCACATTTCCCTGCGCCTGTGCCATCACTGTGAGGATGGGTTCTGGGTGGCTCCATGATCTGGGCTTCGTGGAAGAGGAATCCCTGAGGCTGCCCTGCTCGTGAGCTGTGTCCTGTTACTTAGAGTCTTCTAGGGCATCTAATGTCAAGTGTACCAGTGATGGTCTTGTGAGCCTCAAAATGCTCACCCTGGTGAGCATTATAAAGTGACTTTCTGTATTTGTTTTAAAACTGGGTGCATTTTCCTCATCTATAAAATGGGGATGATAATATTAACTATCTTGCTATAAGGATTGTAAGATACCTAAGCGGTATCTAGTACATAAAAATGTGCTACTGCCACCTTCCTCCCCACCCGCCTCCCCACTCTCCTCCTCACTTTCCTCCCCACCCTCTTCCTCACCGTCCTCCTCGCCATCCTCCTCACCACCATCATCATCATTATCATCATCGCCGTTGGGTTAGTTTCAGTCTCATTAAAGCTACTACAGCTTTGCACAAATGGCCTCGTGGATTCTTACCATGTATTCTGGTGTTCCTTTTATCCGTTGGATGAATTGATGAGTTAGGAGAGTCAGCTCAATGCTCTTTAGGGTGCTTTCTGGTTTCAGATATGAGATTTTGTGTGACATTGGGCCAAAAAGAAAGCTGAATGGGGACAGAAAAGAGAAACCACCCACAGAAGGAGTGATGTCACGGGTCAGAGGCCTGGAGCAGTCTGGAGTGGGGACGGGTCATCAGGAGGAGATGGAAGGTGTCCAGTGGTTCTGCTGACCCTGTAGGTCAATAGGTCAATGCTTGAGAGGAACGTAGACGGTTTTGACCTGGGAGTAATGTTTCTAGCACCTGTGTTTCCAGGGCAGAGTTAAAGGGATCTGCGGGCAGTGGTGTGGGCTGAGAAATGGTTAAAATAGTTACTTTGGGTTGTTTTGGAGTCTTGAGTAGCCTCCTACTTTCTGGGGACACCACTCATAATGGCAGTGAAGCTGAGGACTTCTGACCTCCCTACCTGCCAGGGGGAGACGTTAGCAATGGTCCAGCATAAGGCTGCCCCTAATGCAGTGTGTCTCCCTCCTTCTTTCAGGTCTCAATGCTGGTGCTTTTTATGCCTTGTCCACGCTGCTGAATCGCATGGTGATCTTGCACTACCCGGTAAGGTAGTCCCTTGAGCACGCTGAAGAGAGTGAGAGCTCTGTCCATCCCGGCAGGAGCTGGGGCAGTGGTTAACTCTAGTGCCCCTTGGACCCTGCCCTCGCCATTCCAGACAGTGTCGTATGGTGCTGTGCTTATGGGATTTGGAGGGAGACGGCCCTGGTTCTCAGCCCTAGCTCTAAATTGTATGACAGGCTGGTTAGCCTCTCATTCTCCTTTCTGCAAAAGAAACAATTCCTTATTGAAAGATTATTTTTTAGCGTTAGAAACTAATACTATGTATGTGTGCCCATATGTATATATTCATATGTTCTATGTATGTAAAGCACATAGCATGGCGCCTAGCTGTACAGTAGGTAAACCTACAGACATACAGATCATGTATGAAAGATTTAATTTGTAAAATAGGGGTTTAATAGAGTTTAATTTTGAACTCTTGATTGCTCAACTGGAAGCATTTCTTCTTCTTTTTTTTTCTTTTAAAAGATTTTATCTATTTGTCGAAGAGGAAGAGTACACATAAGCAGGGAGAGGGGCAGAGGCAGAGGGAGAAGCAGGCTCCCCACTGAGCAAGGGGCCATACTATGGGACTCCATCCCAGGACCCTGGAATCACGCTCTGAGCCAAAGGCAAAAACTTAACTGACTGAGCCACCCAGGCATCCCTGAAAGCATTTCTTAAATGTTTTTGGAACCAGCAAGGGCTGGATCCTAGGAGTGGGATACTGTGTGTCCTGGAGTCAGGAATCCCAGGTCCAACCCCCTTTTGAAAGGAGAGGGGTCTTGGGGTACCTGGGTGGCTCAGTGGGTTAAACTTCTGCCTTCAGCTCAGGTCATGATCTCAGAGTCCTGGGATCGAGCCCCGCATCGGGCTCTCTGCTCAGTGGGGAGCCTGCTTCCCCCTCTCTCTCTTCTTGCCTCTCTGCTTACTTGTGATCTCTCTCTGTCAAATAAATAAATAAAATCTTTAAAAAAAAAGGACAGGGGTTTCACACTTGCAGAGGTGGTAGGCCACTGTGGCTAACGTGTTCCCATTTTGGAGTTTGACAGGTCTGAGTTCAGATCCTAGCTCTATTCTTAATAAATGCCTCACGACCTCCCGCTAGCAGGTTCATCTCACTGTGCCTTGTTTTTTTTTTTTTTTTTTTCTTTTTTTTTTCCATCTATAAAGCGCAGACTATTGATTTCTAACCTCACAGTGGGGGATTTTGAGAAGTAAACGAGATTATATAACTGTCATCTTCCTATTCTTTTTGGCACTAATAGCTCAAAAATAAATACATTAAAAAAAAACAACTAAGCACAGAATATTTGGATATATGTATTTCGGTCTCCCTGTTTGTGAAATGGGGATAATGACAGATAAGATAAAAGGGCTGCCGTAAAGATTAAATTTAAAAAGATCTACTTCAGAGTGGCTCCGGGACAGTTCGGTCACCTTGCCCTGGTATGTTCAGAGAATCAGCTCAAATGGAGCCTGAGTTACTTGCCTTTCTTTCCCCTGTCACCTCCTGCTGACTGTGCTCTATCTGGTGTCTTGTCCCATTCCTGGGTGATCATGGGGCTGTGGTTTTCCCAGGGGGAAGAAGTGAATGCTGGAAGAATCGGCCTGACCATCGTCATTGCAGGAATGCTTGGGGCCGTGATCTCAGGCATCTGGCTGGATAGGTCCAAAACCTACAAGTAAGTGTCCTCCTCTTGGACTGACAGTTGAGGACCCTTATTTTGAAATGACACATTCCTCAGCAGTTTGGCTCCAGAGGGTTGGGTGTGAGAGTTGGGGGTCTCAGGGGTCGAGCGGTTCACATTTATCTTCTCTAAGCCTCAGTTTCTCTATTTATTAAATGAGGGAAATAGTACCCATTCCATGGGGGATCTGATAAGATCAGAGACAGAGAATGTGAGGCCTAGCCCAGTATTCTTTCCCCATCCCCCCATGTAGTTTGAGAAAGGGGCAGATAAGGGAGAAATGAAAACAAAGGTAGAAAAATGCCAGCGGTTGCAAAGTTAATGGAAACCCCAAAGAGTGGCGATGAGGAAGTGATGCCCTACCCCGTTCGCCTGGCTGCCAGGGGTTAAGCAAGGTGGATGGGCTTCCTCTGGATTACACCGTATCATCTTGCTACTGCTTATACATCCTTCGTAAATACCGTGATGGTCTTGGGGCCTGAATGCCCAGTGTGTTTCCAGGAGCCCTGAGCAGCCTTTCTAAGATTTTAGTGTATGCCAGGCTCACCCAGGATGCTTATTAAAAATAGATTCCTGGGCCCCATCCTCATGGCTGCCAGGTCAGTGGGGGAAACTGCCTTTGTAAAAAGCAGCCCACCCAGTGCCTCAAGCCAAATAGCCAGGCTTAGAGGAAAGGCTCTGGAGAATGGAGACCCGGCACCCTTCCCTTTTTGTTGCTCCTTTCCAGTGCTGTGTATACACTAGGTGCTCAATTAATGCAGGTCAGCTGGGGAGCTGCCGGGGTTGTCCTACCCTGGGGCAGGGTGGCTGCTTTGTCGAGGCCCCCAAAGCGCCCAGTGTCTGGAGGCGACAGACAGTGGCAGACCTGTTCTCTGTCACACAAACCCACTTCTGTGAGGCTCTGGTCAGACCAGGTCTGACTCTAGCTGCCCCAGACAAAGGGCAGTTGAGGTCATCCCTGGGGATGTGGCCGCCTGGCTGAATGCGACGTGGAGCCTGGCTTGGCTTAATGACTGCTGGGGAGGTTGGCTGCCGTCTCGTCTCTGCCATCTGTCAGTGGCTTGCTTCAGCCCGGCCCGAGGGCAGTGAGGACTGGCCACGCCCCAAAACCAGTGAACAGCAGTGTCCCTCTTCCTGGGGCTCGATCTGTGGCAGGAGAAGGAAGGGATTGGAATGGTGGTGGGGCTGGGATGTGCAGCCAGATGACTGAGAAGAACTAGAAAATACAGGGAAAGGGCTGAGGGCACACTTGAGGATGTAGACACCACTGTTTGGTAGTGTCCCTGATGTCCAGCTTCTGCCATCAGTGTGAGATCCTCTTCACCCTGTGCTATGACCCAGGCAGAGAAAGATGCTCTGTGATTGGGGCATTTCAGTGCCCCATTCTCTTCTCCCTGAGGTTCCCAGATTTGACCTGTTTGACATGGTGCCTCCGAAATTGGGGGTGTCACATCCTGTTATTTGAGGCTGGGACTACTTACAGTTTTTCTAAATGGGTCAGTGGTTTAAAACGAAGCTGTAGTTAAGCAAACTTGGTAAGAGGGGAGCTTGTATGGCCTGCAGAAGAAATGGGTGTCCATGAAGTTGTCTGCTGTGGGGTGGGTGGGACCAGACGCAGGTGCAGGGTGGAGAAATGTGGATGCCCGTCTGTCCTCCACAGCTGCTTTGAAGCCCTGAGTGGGAGGGGCATCCTTTGCAGCCTCTGGCCTTGAGCTTTTCCAAAGAGGCAACCATGTAGTGTGAATAAGTGTGTTAATGTATCAGGTCCTGTGTCCAGCAGTAGAAAGAGCAGCATACGTTTCAGATCCCAGGGCTGGGTCCAAATCCCAGCTCTGCATTTACTCAGTGGGTGACTCTGAATTAACCTAAGGGGTCTGTGCCTCAGTTTCCTCATTTGCAAAATGAGGGGTAGTCGTACGTTTCTTGTGGGGCTTTTGTCAGGCTCGAGTGAGACAATAAATGCACGTGAAGCACTTAACAGAATTTCTGGCATCCAATAAATGCGGGATTAGTTTGATATAACCAAAGTATACATCTACGGACACCCCCACTGTGTTTCTGGTTTCAGGGGGGATGAGTGAGGGTTTTTGGCTTTCAGTGTCTGAGTGCTCCTTTCGGGGGAAGGTGGGCAGGGGGATGGCGGAGCCCGCAGCCTGCCATCAGCAGGGCAGGGGGAGGAGCATAGGTCCGGTGGCAGGGGTGGGGCTGCGGCAGAGTCACGAGTGGGCAACGTGGGAGGAGAAATGTAGGGAGGGGTGCACGCAGGGCGAACCCCCGACAGGAAGCAGCAGACGGCTGATGGTCCTTCTGAGAGGACTGGCAAAGGGGCATGTCATGGGGAGTGGGCAGAGCTTTCCCACTTGGGAAAGCTTAGTTCAGGGCTGGAGAATGTTCTTGCTTAGCTTCTGCTGTCTGGAGCGGAGCAGTTCGGGTTTGGTGAAAAATCTGCACTGCCCCGCGCCATTGGCAGGAGGAAGTTCCAGATGACAGAGAATCTAAAAACTCATCTCACTGCCCGCCACGGCCATGGGGTCTTGGGGCAAAGCAGACCAGCAGGAGGAGGTGGCTTCTGAGCTAGTCCCGCACGCCACTGCTGCCTGACTGGAGCTGATGTTTGTTCTGTGGTTTGGTTTTATTTTTTTATTTTTGTTTGTTTGTTTTTTGGTGGAGGACAAGGAAAGGAGAGGGTTGTGTCCTTCTTGCTTGGGGTGTAGCATGATATTGTTGAGAGGGTTCTGTGGGAGTTAAACACACACATGTAACAAGAGGGCCTCATCCTCTCCTGGGCTTCCCCTTTATAGCACTGGCCACAGTGTATTTAAATAACTACTTGTGTGATCATTGGTTCAGTGTCCATCAACTTTATGGACAGAAAGTTCTGTGAGAACTGATGTCCCAGTACACAGCAGAGGGCTTAACACACAGCAGGTGCCCAAATGATACTTGTATAATGAATGAATGAATGAATGGTCCTGTTATAGTCAGAAGCCAGTGACTCAACTTCTTTGTCTCTGCTTTTAGAGAGACAACCCTGGTGGTCTACATCATGACGGTAGTGGGCATGGTGGTGTACACACTGACGTTGAACCTGGGATACCTGTGGGTAGTGTTCATCACCGCTGGCACAATGGGGTAAGTGTGACCTCTGACCTGTCTAGCAGGAAAGCGGCATCCTATGGCTCATAGTGCTGCCGCCATCCTTGGAAGCAACACTCGTCCCTTTGTTGCCTTCTCATTGATCTCTGGAGATGTGGAAATCATGGCCAGAGGTCTTGTTTACTTGCAACACTTCAAAAGCCTGCCCGGAGCTTCCACGCCATTGAGATGGAGTCTGTCCTTCACAGAACTCAGGGAGGCTAGGAAATGTTTAGAGTCTCTTGTAGCTCTGCCTGGGACAGTGGGGTGGGCAGAAAAAGTGCACAGGGCTAGGAATCAGGAAGTCTGGGTCCTGGTCCCAGTTCCGCTGCTGACCTTTAGATGACAGGTGCATCACCTAACTGCCCTGAGCCTCAGTTTCCACATCTGTAAATGAAGATAAGAGTGGCCTGTCTTGTAGGGTTGTTGCAAGGAGTGAGAGAGAAATAAGTGTGAAAGTAGCCCAAAGTGTGGTACAGATGTAAGAAATTAGAGTTGGAACTTTCTGGACCTGTTGTATGAGAAAGCGCAGGAAATAGCACGTCTTCCTTGGGGGTCTCTGCTTAGCTGCATATCCCCCTTATTTTCCTGTGGGCACTACATGAGTGTGTGTGTGAGAAAGAGGAAGACAGAGACAGAGATACACAGACACTCGGTCCTTCTCAGCTGGTGAAACTCCAGAGGGAAAAAGGAGGACACTGAGATCCTCCTTCCAGATCCCAGAGAGCAGGGAGATGCTGTTCAGTGTCCAGGGAGTTCCCACTACCAGCACGGGGCCTGCAGACCGATGATGCAGAATTTCTCAGCTGAGGGCTGAACACCGCAGGCATCCCCATTCCTTCTGCCAATGCTGACAGTAATTGATGGTTGGGCATAGAAGAAGCTGGGGACACCCAGGGGGCTCCTGAACATGAAGCCTCCATAGGAACTTCTTCCTGACCTGCAGGGGTATCTCTTTCCTTGGTCACCAGAGGGATGGCCTGGAATATCTGGGTGACCAGAAACAAAGCAGGAAAAGGAGTTCTAAGGAGGGCGAGGTGGGCTCCCTATCCTTCTTGTTCTTGAATTCTCCACTACCTTGTTTCTGTGATCTGGCCTTCAGCTTCTTCATGACGGGCTACCTCCCGCTGGGATTTGAGTTTGCTGTGGAGTTGACATACCCAGAATCGGAAGGCATATCGTCTGGCCTCCTGAATGTATCTGCCCAGGTAGGACTCTTATTTGGTGGTAGCCCCAAAACAGTGGCTCTTTTTTCCCTACTTGACTGGGCTGCCGCTGGCATTGTATCATGACGGCTCAGTGCTCCCATGGACTAGTTGGCCAGGCCCTTGTTTCCAGTCTCCTTTGTGTCTTTACAGGTGTTTGGGATCATCTTCACCATCTCCCAGGGCCAAATTATTGACAACTACGGAACCATGCCTGGGAATATCTTTCTCTGTGTGTTCCTCACCCTTGGAGCAGCCCTCACTGGTGAGTTGGGGCCTTAAGACAAGATGGTGCTTAGGCCGCTTGTGAGCTTAGGCTGTTGGCGATTTGAGACCTCAGTGTTTTGATTGATCATACAGATCCGGGGTACACTTGCAGAGGGGCCGAGGGGAAGGCTTATTAAGAAATATGTTTGATGGGGCGCCTGGGTGGCTCAGGGGGCGCCTGGGTGGCTCAGTGGGTTAGGCCGCTGCCTTCGGCTCAGGTCATGATCCCAGGGTCCTGGGATCGAGGCCCGCATCGGGCTCTCTGCTCAGCCGCGAGCCTGCTTCCTCCTCTCTCTCTGCCTGCCTCTCTGCCTGCTTGTGATCTCTCTCTGTCAAATAAATAAAAAAAGAAATATGTTTGAGGGGCAGTAGCATATTTTGGTGGAATGAGCCTAGAATTTGGTGCCAAAAGACCCTTGTTTGTATCCAAGACTGTGACACTGACCTCCATAGCTGTTTGACCTTGGGCAAGTGGACCAACTTCTGGAAGGCTCACTTTCTTAAACTATAAAATGGGGGTTGTTGTAAGGACTAGCACAACATGTGAAAACTCCCTGGCAAATATAACGGGTATATAAATGAAGGCCTATGTCATCATTGGCTTCTGCCTGTCAGGCACATCAGTGATCCCCAGGCTCTGTCAAGTTGGTGGTGGGAACCTCCATCTCCCTGGGATATCTATAGGTCTGAGATACCTGTGACCCTTCGGAAAGTGAGGACTCCCTCTCTTGGGTGAACTTCATCATTGTTCTCTTGTTAATTCTGTGTTTTGGTGTTCTTTCTCAATCTCTTGACCTCAGCATTCATTAAGGCAGATCTCCGGAGGCAGAAAGCAAACAAAGAAACTCCCGAGAATGTGAGTATGTGGAAGCTTGCTGGGCTGAAAGCGGGGTCCCAGGCTTTGTTTGAGGCTGTGGCAGCATGGGGGGCCCGGGGGGCTCCCACTCTGGGGGCCTCCTACTCTGGAGGCCATGAGATCAGCTCAACTCACATAAACATGGCGCCCAAGAGTTTCCTGGGTGAGTGTTCAGCATGGCTGTTGTGCTGCTCTTTCCTGGCCTCTTCTGCTTCCTTCCCTTCTCCTGGCCTCCCTGCTGTGGTCCCCAGGATATGTCACTGTTGTCACAGTCTGCTGAGCAGCAACCCCTCCTTGGATCCTGAGACAAGTCCCGAGACCCTGGCTCCACTGCTTTCGCCCAGGGTTCAGTGGCTGGAGAGGAAAGGTGGGAGCCTACCTCGAATGTGGTGGTGGTGGACCCAAGGCAGTGGTTCTCCTTGCATGTTCCAGCCCCTTCGTGCAGTGGAGCTAGAGGGGCTGGCACCAGTGCATTTCCAACAGGGCTCACAAAGGGCGAGTCAGGGAGTAGGCATTGATGGTGGTAGACGGGGGAGGACTAGGGGTATGATTTAAAACACAAGAGGGTATCCCGTCTGCTTTAATCAGTTAGGGACTATTTCAGTCAAAATGTTAGGTATCAAATCAGCCAGGATGAAAGCAATTTCTAATGTGAGGAGGAAAAGTGGGATATTACTTAAAAAACAAACAAACCACCCTAAAACCCATTACAGAGATAATACATGTTCTTTGTAGGAAAACTAAAAAAATACAGAAAAGTATACAAAATTTAAAAATCATCTGTAATATTATCACCTAGAGATGAAATGCTGGTTTTTTTTTGCAATACTTACATGTCTGTATCTACATATAATATATATGTATATCTATATTTGTTATATATATGGATATGTAAATTTTTTTATATTTTACTGCTATTTTATTTTTTTATTATTTATTTTTTTTAAATTTTTTTTATTTTTTATAAACATATATTTTTATCCCCAGGGGTAACAGGTCTGTGAATCTCCAGGTTTACACACTTCACAGCACTCACCAAAGCACATACCCTCCCCAATGTCCATAACCCCACCCCCCTTCTCCCAATCCCCCTCCCCCCAGCAGCCCTCAGTTTGTTTTGTGAGATTAAGAGTCACTTATGGTTTGTTTTCCTCCCAATCCCATCTTGTTTCATTGATTCTTCTCCTACCCACTTAAGCCCCCATGTTGCATCACCACTTCCTCATATCAGGGAGATCATATGATAGTTGTCTTTCTCCGCTTGACTTATTTCGCTAAGCATGATACGCTCTAGTTCCATCCACGTTGTCACAAATGGCAAGATTTCATTTCTTTTGATGGCTGCATAGTATTCCATTGTGTATATATACCACATCTTCTTGATCCATTCATCTGTTGATGGACATCTAGGTTCTTTCCATAGTTTGGTTATTGTGGACATTGCTGCTATAAACATTCGGGTGCACGTGCCCCTTTGGATCACTACGTTTGTATCTTTAGGGTAAATACCCAGTAGTGCAATTGCTGGGTCATAGGGCAGTTCTATTTTCAACATTTTGAGGAACCTCCATGCTGTTTTCCAGAGTGGTTGCACCGGCTTGCATTCCCGTTTTTGTTTTTTTAAACAAAGATGGAATCTTCTGCTTTTTTACTTGTGAACACCTTATCATGTCATTATAACATGCTTCTCATTTCTACACAGTGTTTCAGTGAGTGCACATGGATAAACCATGATTTTTTTTAAAAGATTTTATTTATTTATTTGACAGACAGAGATCACAAGTTGGCAGAGAGACAGGCAGAGAGAGAGGGGGAAGCAGGCTCCCTGCTGAGCAGAAAGCCCGATGCGGGGCTCGATCCCAGGACCCTGGGATCATGACCTCAGCCGAAAGCAGAGGCTTTAACCCACTGAGCCACCCAGGTGCCCCCAGGATAAACTATGACTTAACAGTCTTGCTGTCTGTGGACATTAAGGTTGTTCTCAATCATTGTTATAAACAATATCATGACTAAAGTCCTGGAAGCTGAACCTTTGTGCATGTTCCCAAGCACACTATTTCCTTGAGAAATGGATCCGTGCTCATGCACATTTTTAAGATCCTGGTACATATTGCTGAACTGTTGTCGAGTAAGGTCCTATCAACACTATCAGAGTATATTGCTCTAGAAGTGTAGGAGTGCCAACACGGAGGCCTTATCATTTTGGAAAAGCTTGCCAGTTGGTGAGGCAAAAATGGTATCCGAAAGAGTATATTTAGTATTGTAAGGACATATGTGGGCAGATGGATAACAAGCTTTCATTGATTATTTGTCTTCTGATATCACACTCTGGAGTTGGCGAGCCAGCGGGTAGCATGTGGAGGGCAGAGCCTAGCGCAGGAAACTCACTGGGGAGACAGGGAAGGCCTTGGGGCTGAAATGCTGCTCTCTAGACTGGCGCGAGGACCCTGCCATGACCTCCATGAGGATGGGCTTTCACCTGGCCCCACTACAAGGAGGCATCAGGGTTTGAAATATAGAGTGAGCCTGGGAACAAGATGCCTATCATAAAACAGGAGAGATTTCTTGTGAGAAGGTTTCAATTTGGAATGTGACATCTTGTGTCAAGGGATAGGAGATTTTGCTGTTTACTTTGTAATCTGTGTTTGCGTTGGCAGATGTAGGCAAACAGGAAGAAAGAAAAGGTCACCTATAACCCTAATACCTGGAGATTACCTGGAGATTAACATTGCGGTCTGTCATTCAGGGTTGTTTTGTGGGAGTCTTCGGGAGCAGGTTGGGGTCCTAGCCTGCTTGTTTGCTTAACAATAGTTTGACAAACTGTCCACAGTTACATTCTACCACCTCGTATCTATGTAGATATATTTCCATTTCCTCTTGTTTAATATTTAGATTATTGTGATTTTTCACTATTCTCATGGGCGTATCTTGGTGCACAGGGATCAGGTTTGTTAGTCAAGGTTGGAGCTGTTGGCTTGGTCATCTTCTGTATGGAGTATAGGAAATAGCACTGAGTAGAAGTAAGGAGACAAATCCGGGGACGGTACTCCAAAGTCTGTGTCCCTGGATAACTCACCATGTGCCTTTGAACCTCCCTTGCACCTGGGGAAGCCTATTGTTACGGGAAGGTCAGAATCATGGTGCACTGACACCCTGGGAAGGCAGGGCTGTCACAGAGCCTCCCTCCTCTGGAACCCACCATTATGTACCCCATGGCAGTCCGTGTAAGGGAGACCCGGCCATCGGCACACAAATTCATGATCAGTGCCAGCTGAAGACAGGGCACCCAACAGATGTGGCCAGAGCTGCTCTTTCTAATCAGTGAGATACACAGTTTTGGTTAAAAAAAAAAAAAAAAAGAAAAGAAAAAGAAAGAAAGAACATCTAGCTTGGGGCTAATGGCTAATTGAGATGATGAGAATCTTGGTTTGGGTTTCCGTTTTTCTTCCAGTTGGTGGTTCTCCGCTAGAGACAGCGGCTGTACTTCTGCCCCCACTAATCTCTGTTTCTGGTTGTGATTTCAAAGTGCTGGCTTTGGCGGGGGCAGGCGTGCGTGGGCGTGCACGTGTGCGTGAGCGAGAGGCAAGAGGCTGCTTGATTGACGTAAGCAGGCGGCTGGTGGCCTGAATGGAAGCTACTCATGGCTGAGGCTGAGCTGCTGGCAAGGAACTGGCAAGAGAATGGGCAGGATGGGTTTCTACAAATGTTGCCCCAGCTGCGAACTAAGCCTGGGACAGTCCCTAGGGGAGAAGCACCATGTGTCCAGCTGGCACTGGGCCTGTAGATGTCCCTTGAGCTCTTGAGTGGTGATGGTGCAGTGCTGTGTGCCCGTGCCAGGGCTTTCCCACCGACAGAAGAGTGCTTGAGGTAAGAAGCAGGGCACAGCACATACCTAGGGACCGCAGAAGATCATTTCCAGGTCATACTTAATTCCAGACCCACCTGAACAAGTGTGAGCCACAGGACTATGCTTATCCTGGGCCATCTTGCCCCAACAAAGTCAAAGCCAGACTGATCCAAAGTCTTCTTCCCTAGGTATAAGATATATATACATAATTTTAGCCACTGAGTTTATATCCTGCCTTTACAAAAATTCTCTCTTGCCTCCATTCCCTGCATACTATAATAATATTCCTCATGCTGGGGGCCGCCTCCAAAGGAAGGTAGTCAGAATTTCTGCAGGGGTTGTAGAGCTGACACTTTGGAGAACTACTCAGTGGTCAGTCCAAGTGAGTTTTAGGCAGTCAGAATGGGGAGGGAGGGTGGGCTCTGCTTCTCTCGCAGGCCCCAGAGGGAGCCTGAACCCTCCCTCGGAGGCACTCGGAGCAGGACCGTTTGTGGTGGCCATGGTGTCACAGAGAGCTGGCCTTTCTGGCTTTTCTTTGATGACACAGTGAGGGTGTGTGTGTGTTTAGAGAGCACACTGGCAGAGGCTGGGTGCTGCTTTTCTACTTCCCTTTGTTTGCTCCTGGGGCTGCTGAGGGGCCTCTGGCTCTTGGTTTTCCCACTGATGACATCCGTGACGGGCCGCTGTTTTAGCCAAGGGTGCAGTCCTTTTCCTCTTCACCCAAAGGGCTGCCTCCTTGTTGTGCCTTGCAGAAGCTCCCGGAGGAGGACGAGGAGGAGGAGAGCAACACTAGCAAAGCACCCACCACTGTGTCTGAGGAGCAGCTCTGAGAGGAAAAGGTGGTGGCCACTCAGGGAACCAGACAGCACTCCCCACCTCTTCCATCAGCGCCTACCGCCGGCACGTAGGCCTTCGTCGCAGCAGCTTTTGGAGGGAACCGGCTGGCATACTGGGGGCTTGGACGGCAGGGCCTCTGCCATCTGGAACCCACTCAAGAGCTTGCATGGTCTAGCTGGGGAAGATGGCACCTTCCACTGGGTGCCCGCTCCATCCCCGCCCCCCTCGCAGGCTGTGGGAGCCGGTGCTGGAGAGACTGCTGGAGAGCCGTGGCGCCTCGTCTTCCCCCTTCCCCTCCAGCCCGCCGGGAGAGGGCCTGCAAAATTATCACGGAAAGAAAGCTTATTCAGGATATTAACTTTTTTTTTAAGAATCATAAGACCCTTAGAAGCCCAGTTCTAAGGAGAGGCGGCTGCTCCAGAGAGGGGGTAATTTTGGGGTCATCACATTGTGGCTAATGTTCTGTGGGAGAGAAAGCACCAGCAGAAAAACATCAGAACGAACCCATCAGGACTCGGCCTAGCTTCTCCTGCCTTAGGGAGGGTCTGTTTCCAGACCCTCTCCTAAGAGCTGATCAAACCCAACATCAATAAACTTGACAGAAACTTTGCTGCGACTGTGACCGTGCTGTGACCGTGAAGGAGAAGCCTGTCTGGGAGGGTGACCTGCCTCGCAGCCTGAGGCCGCTTGTGAAGGTCCAGCCTTTGGGAACTGTGGTAGCTAGATTTGGGGACAGGATGGTTCTTTTCTACCAGATCTCTGCCCAGGGACTTCTTTGTGTGTGTGTGTTGTCGTCACCGCCGATGCCTTGAGAAACTGTCGTCGGCCTTAGTGCTTCCTTTCTCTGAAGGGAGGGGAAATCCCAGCCACCTTCCTGTAATCTTTCCTGAAAACTTTGTTTCATGTCCACCCTGAGAAATCCACAGCTTCGGAGAGAGGAGAGGAAAGGGGCAGAAGGAAAAGGAATTGAGTTGGCTTGAGTTAAGTGCCTTCTGCCTCCGAAGGGGATCGTATTCGCACACCCAAACCCTCTCACTGTCCCCTTCCGGCAATCACCTTTTAACAGATGTTGTGAATGTGTGAAACCCCTTTTTTTTCTTTCTCAAGGGATTCCCTTTAAACCAACTCAGGGTGACCTCCTCGCCTGCCTAGCCTGCTGTCCGGCTCTCCTCATGGGCTGGGGTAGTGTCCCCCGAAAGTAAGACATTTGAATCATTTCTCCTGTGCTGAGCAGCTGTGATCATGTCCATGGTGCTGCTGGGCTGTGGCCACTGCCCAGTCTGGGCATCTGGGGGCAGCCTGGCTTGGCAGGGGGGCTGCTGTCTGAGGGGAGCCGTATGTGTGTGTGTGTGTGTGTGTGTGTGTGTGTGTGTGTGTTTGTGTATACAGGCATTCCAGATGTGCTGTATGTAAAAGAAGTTCACACTTCTGCTGGGGGAGGGTTGGGGGGTAGAAGACAGGTGGAGAGGAAGCACGTCTTGCTTTTTGATAAAGAGAAATGTGTTTACTCTCCAGCTCCTTAAAACTTTTTAACAAAACGTTTACCAGATTGGTCATTCCTTTATTTTAAAAGAGTGATTTGTATTTTCTACTTGTAATGCCAGATGTTTTAAGACAATAAAAGATTCTCCAAGTGGCCTGCCATGTCATTAGACGGGGCAGAGGTGTCTTTGGGTAGCCAAGAGTCCAGCTCATTTGTGGGGCCCGGGCCCATGGGACGGAATTGGAGGGGCCTGGGGCTAGAGAAGCAGTTCCCAGAATCCACTGCAGAGGTGGATCCTCTGTTCACATAGATGTGACCCTCCCCAAGGCCTACTGTTTCAAGACAAGGCTGGAAGACTGAATGTGTGCCTATGTGGTGCCTTGTATCTCACTGGCCTACACATGACCCTGCCTGCCTTCTGGGCTGTGTACACATGTGGATGGTCCACACACGGGGGGGCCGCTCAGAGCCCACTGTTGTTTCTGGCTCTGCCTCAAAGTGTGGCCGAAGTGTTTGCCGTTGTGACTGCACCATCCGGCCCTGGCCAAAGTCCATGCTTTTGGCCTCTGCTGTTGTGTCACCATTTTTCCTTCTGAACTGTCTGACCTACTGCCACTTCTCCCTTCCCAGGTGTGTGTGCCTTACACTGTGGCTTGGACATGCTGCTCTCAGTTTTCTGTACGTTTCTTTCTTAGTGAATGCACAGCGCCTGTGGCATTCTGGCACCATTATCTGTTAGCAGTTCTCAGCTGGAGAGAGACTCGACGAATTCTACTTTAAATCATCTTGAAAGGGAGCCAAGGCTGGCTGTTAAAGAATGATAATATTCATGATGCATTCTATTCTAAATCATCTCTTCAGATCCTTCAGGTCTTGTCTTGGCTTATCTGGAATTATGTTTCTATGACGTATGCTTAGAGCATCCAAATCCAAACCATGCATGCTTTCATTCACTTTCTAAGGTGAGCTCCACGTGCATCTACACTCACATGCTAACTCCGTAAGATCACTGCTTTTCTTACTACCTCTTGACAATAGTTGGTGGGTCCCTGGGTCCTTGAGCTGTCCTACCAATTAGGGTGTATTTGATCAGCAAAAAGCTGTGATTCTCCTATACTACGGCTCAGAGAGGGGCAGGAGTGCTCCTGGCTTAGGGGAGGTCAAAGTACAAGGACTGATCCAAGCAGAGAATTTTTCTATTTATTACAAAATTTGTTACACAAATAGAGCTGACCAGAAGGTCTAAAAACAGCCCAGACTCTTCCAACCCTGATCCACTTGTAGACACAAGTATACGAGCCATGCTTACTCACAGGCGAGCCCTTCTTAGAAGAACTGCCTGTTCCTCGGATGGTTCAGAGTCTTGGGGCCAGCAGCAGAGAGGAGCCCAACCTCGGGGGGCGACCTCCTGAAGCAGCCCTTGGTGGCAGCTGCTCTGGGTGACGCAGCAGCTGTAAGTTTCATAGTTCACGTGTTCCCACCACACAAGTCAGAGGAAGGGATGAAAATAAAGGGAAAAAGCGGAGGCTGGAAAAGGGATCCTGGAAGACTGTGGGTAGGGGAAGGGCACACAGTGGGTTTCTGAGGTGCTGGACATCTCTTGAGCTGGGTGAAGGGACAGAGTATTCAATCATTTAAAAGGATTCTTTCAATTGTATGTACACATTATATTTTCTGTATGAAGGTTGTAGCTTAAAAATTTTTAAGTGTAAGAAAAACCCCAAACCTAAAAGGCTAGGAGTGGTAAGAGGGCTCAGGATGGAGCAGAAAGAAGAGGACGGAGGATGAAGGAAGGGGCCGCAAGGTGGAAGACGAAGTCTCAGAGGTGGTTAACGCCGGCCTCAGTTTCTCTTCTTCTGTCTGGATACTGGTTCGACTTCTAGGTACCGGAGGCCAACTAGCATACCCAGGATCGAGAAACCTTAAGTAAGAGAAAAGAAAGGTGGCGGACATCAGCACAGCACTTTCTTATCCTCTTGTATGTCTGCTCTCCCACCCCCGACCCTAGGGTACAGTTCCCATAGGAGGTCTGGGGGGCAGGTGCTTACTTGCCACCATGAGGGGGGCCAAGACGCCAATCGTGGGAGCTGCGGTCCCAAAGACAAACAACTCGGACAGGAAGTGTCCCAGGGCGAGGAGGAAGGTCCAGAGTGTGATGTGGTACAGCCTACAAGGGAGCAGACAGAAATGGGAACTGGAGGCCTGCTTGTTCAGTGCAGGGGACAAGCAACGGTCCGATTCCCACCTACCTCCCCCCCCCCCCAAGTCAATCCAGACTTGGGCCCAAGAAAGACCCATCTGCTCCATTACATCAATTTACCCACTATGAGAGCAAAACTGAAGGTTTCAAGGGCTAGACTGAGAGGAGAATGGTCCTGGCATCCAGAGTGGGTCTCCAAGTCGTAGCAAGGTGGTGAAGCCAGCCAGAGCAAAGCAGAGTCTGGGTTATGGCACTCCTAGCAGTATAGACAGCTGGGGAGCAATCACGCTTACACATTCTACTTACTCAGACTGGCTCTGTCTGTAGTCCAAGCCCACCTGGTAGGTGTTGGGCCAGGAGCTAGTCAGTGCTCAGAGGATGGATGTCATAGAATGAAGGGCCTGAGTGCGGCAGGAGCAGTGAGGACCTCTCTGGGGCTTTTAGATGCTCTTGCTATGCGGGCTGTTGTTATTTTGGGTCTTAGCCTGGGAACATGATCAGGTGGAGGACACAGTGATAACCTCATGGGAAGAGAATGTGTTCCTCAGTTTTGACGAAGCGGTGGAGGGGAGATAGGCTATAGAATGACTGACCACTTAGATTGGGGATATCTTTTTTTTTGACAATGATTTTTAAGATTATGAAGTATTTCAAAGGTACAAAAAAGCACTGATGATAGAATACTGTAATTATCCCATTTGCAACCAAAACCCTGCTCCATCCAATCGGGATGTTTTGGCATTTTTGCTCCAGATACTTTTTTCTAAGAAATGAAACATCACAGATATCAGTTAAAGCATTCTATGTATCCTTATCCCACCCAGATCCAATTCTCTTGCCTCCCCCTCCCCAGAAGGAATGGGTATGTTAAATTTGAATTTTATCATTCCTGTGCATGTTTTTATACATTTAGTAAATATGTATATATGGGTGTTGATTTTGAATTTCTGTTTAGGGAGGAAATAGAATCAGAATGTATTATCAGAAGAGCATGGACTAAAGTCCCAGGTTACAAAAGGCTAGAAACAGAAGTCTGCACTTATGGCTATCCTGTGTCAGGACGAGGGAAATGAATGGGATTATTTAATTCTTTCGCCCTCCTAGTCACCCTGCCCTCAGATCCACTAGTCTCATTTTATACATAAAGAGACTAAGAGGCAGAGGTCAACAGCTGATCCCCTGAACAACATGGGTCCACTTATATGTGGATTTAAAAAAAAAACACATTGTAGTACAGTACAGTAAATGCATTTTCTGTTCCTTATGATTTTCTGAGTAACATTTCCTTTGCTCTAGCTTACTTGATTTTAAGGATACAGTACCTAACACATAAAACACACAAAATATGTCTTAATCAACTTTCTTATCAGTAAAGCTTCTGGTGGGTAGTAGGCCGTTAGTAGCTAAGCTTGGGGGGAGTCAACTCTATACAGCGGATTTTCGCTATAATGAACTTTTACAGCTCCAAAAGGAGTTATTAACAGAATGGAGATAAGAGCCCATTTTCTTGTTTTCATGCCTGGGCCCCAGGCTGTTTCCACTGCTACTTTCACTGGGAACCATACTGCTTCCCAAAATACACGTCAGTGTAGAATGAGTCAAACCATAGTTTCAAGTTTAAAAAAAAAATTTTAAAAAACTTGGAGAGATCACAGGGTTAACAGCCCTGCTTCAAATCCCACTTGAGTCAGTCTTCCTTAGTTCAAATTAATTGGGTCTCTAACATGTAGATCTGCAGACTTGGGAATGAAAATCATTACCTCCCAGGGCTGCTGGGAGACTTAATCAAGGTCACGTAGGTGAAAGCTCCAGGCATCATCAGGGGTGCTCAGTAAATATCATTACCTCCTCTTTCCCCAAATGCTGAGAGCTTAGATATGGCAGAAAAATATTTTGGTGTGAAGTTGACATTTTGGTGGCCTCAGCCAGTGATCTGAGCAAACTTCCCCCTTTTGACTATGGTGAGGATGGTTGGCAAGGAAGTTCAAGCCCCCTCCAGTGGTCAGCACTGGTTATAGCGTGATTCAGACGAGAGGCTATGGTTGTCTGCAAAATGTTTCAGCCTGGCCTGAGTACCCTAGAGTGGCAGAATATAGGAATCCTGGGTTCGCTTTCATCCTCACCTATGGAAGGGATACAAGCATGCAGCAGTTTCCTCGTAGGTTCCTTTTTTTGGGGACTGGGGTTTCTGTTCATTTCTATTTCTTAAGGAGGAATGTGAGAATAAGGTAATATGTGGGTGGCTGTTCTAAAAAGAGTGCACTACTCTCCTTCTTTAGTAGAAGAAAGGCTGATTCTTTAGTGAAGAAGTAGAGGGGTGTGATGCAGGCCACTGGATCATGACATGGCTTGTTGCTATCCACTTCTAAAGAATTTTCAAACTGTAAAGACCTGTGAGGCCTATTATGGTTTCTTTTTTTTTAAGGCCTGGAAAGAATAGAACCATTAACTTTTCATTATCCACTTTCTAGGCTAATGTATGAAAATTAACAGGTCTCCAAGGGGAGGCCCACACTGGGTATGCCTAGCACCTGATTTCCAACCACCGGATGCTAAAACTCTTCCTTCCCTTACATACGTCTTGTTGTGGATGTCGATGGCACAGAGGCAGCGAATCACTGACGACAGCAGTGTCCAGATCCCAAAAGTCCGAGCCTGGAGGCCATTCACTGTAGAGCAGAAAAAACCAAGAGTGTCGAGAGGGGACAGTCAGGGTTCCCTCCAAACTCCTCTTACTTCACTGGTGGCTCATGGGAGGCAGGCTGCTGAGCCTGAACTCCCTTCAGCTGGGCAGAGGGGAGGCTCTGGGGCTGCACATGGTAACGAGAAGGAATGGAAGGAATCCCACACTGAGAACTGTGCAGCTCCTCTTTGGATGTCTACAGTTGAGCGGGGGCATTCCAAGAGTAAGAACCCAACAAAGAGCCCACTTAGGCCGTATCTCCTGACTGTAGCAGTTTCCACCTCTGTCCTGAACACCACTCTGGTGCAGGTGATGTCCAGCCCGACTGGATCAGGACAGGTCTGGGGGAATGTTGCACACAGTGGGGCATCAGGACAAGATGCCTAGGAGGTCAGTAAACCTTCAAGGCTGATGCAGTAGAGAGCTCAGAAATCCTGCAACATATCTAGATGCTCAATCTGGCCTTGAAGAGACCAAAGTCTTCTCCTGAAGCCAGATCTATATTATTTGAACAAAGCCCACACTGGGCAGGTTTCCTGTGCACTTGGTACTGGAACAAAGTGCTGCTTCCTTTGTGTTTGCTGAGGCCACCCTACTCTGGGTGGCTTTGTTATGGTATTGCTGTAGGAAATATCTTGTCCTGAAAGTAGGGATCACAGTCTACCACAGCAGTGGTTCTTAACTCTGGGCATTTATGAGAGTCAACTAAAGAAGTTTTATGAAATTACCAAGACCTGGGTAGCAGAACAATTAAATCATACTCTTTGGAGGTAGGCCCTGGGAGTAAGTATTTTCTAAAAAGACTTTCTTCCTGGGTGACTGTAGAGTTCTTTATCTAATATATTCTGTGGCAGGGGATGCCGTGAAAGCAAAGATACTTCCTTTGCTGGTCTATTGAGCAAGAGAAATTTCAAGGGACAAGACTGATAACCGAAGGTCTATTTCTTTTTCTTTTTTTTTTTTTTTAAACAGATTTTATTTATTTATTTTTGAGAGAGCGAGTGCATGTACAAGTGGGGGGAGGGGCAGAGGGAGAAGCAGGCTCTGAGCCTGATGTGGCACTCCATCTCAGGTCCCTGGGATCGTGAACTGGGCTGAAGGCAGATGCTTAACTGGCTGAGCCACTCAGGCGCCCTGAAAGGTTTATTAATGTTTACTTGGGCTTTCAGGATTTTCCATCCTTTGGAAAACCACACAGTGATACCAATTCCTACAACACTGAAGACCTTCAGACGGTATAGTAAGGTGAGAAAAAAAATTCCACATGCCAACCAAATATCTAGTGGTTGGCCCTGGAAGGCTACATTCTTGATAAACCAATTTGATAGCTCTACTGATGAAAACGCTGAGGAAAGAGTTCTAACTAGACCCAGAGCCCGAATCTGGGTCTAGTTAGTGAGATACAAAAATGGAGTATTTCACCAACCCTAGGCAGGTAAGGCATCAGGCAAAATTCTGTGGGATGCTCCAGAACACTGTTCCCATCAGCAGAGTACCATGAGAGCCTCCTGATTATGGGGGGAGGGGGGGGCGCAGTCTCTACTTCTGGGATGGAGACAGACAATTCCTCCCAGCCCTCCATGCTCCCCACCTCCCAACAGTTCTTCAACTTGACTATACACCCTTGAGTGAATCGCATAACCCCTGGGTTTTTCTGTCAACTTTAAACTTAAAGGACTAGACCGGATAATCCCTAAAATCCTGTGGATCTACAAAGGGTTCCTGGACATCAGAAGGCAGCATTTGAGGGGGACACGGTGGAAATGTCCTACCTACTTTCCCAGGTACTTTACTCCGATTGAGCTTTGTTCAAAGGGAGCCTTAGCCTACTTTGATCTATTCTGTATGGAGATGTTGCAGAAACATGAGCTAGGTCACAGCCCGAATCTGGGTTAGCTATAAATGCGACACAGAGTTGTCAGCTGTGTGAAATGGTGCTGCAGCTCAAACACCATTATCCCACACATCAGTGCAAGGAAGCACAAGCTGAAATGTGAAAATACGCTCAGCAGGGAGGCTCAAGGAACTGGGAAAGGCCACCAGAGGCCTTCTGAATTCCACTCTGGGAGACCAGCTCAGTGGAATTTCGGATAGCTTCTTGGGGGCTCTTCACAGTTTAAGAAGTCCTTAGGTCAGTAACTCCCCATCTGGAACACAGAATAAACTATATGTGGCACAACCTAGCTTCTGAAGAGGAATGAAATAATATGAACAGGTTTTTTATAGCTTTCTAGTGGGGCACCCCAGTGTCACCAAATAACTCTCTTCTCACTGCCCTTGTAATACTTTGTATTGCCTGTAATATGCAAAGGACAGTATAAAATGGATGAAAAGATACTCAGACAAGCTTGGGAGGAAAAAGGGCCAAGTGCTATCCACAAAGGCCATTATTCTAATGGCCACCAAAGGTTAGATTAGCCAGCATCAGAATCACCTGGGAAGTTATGAAAAATTAGGGCCCCACTCGGGGTGGAAGTTTCAGGAGCTAAGTCTAGAGAAGAAAACGGACACCTGTGCTGTGTGTGTGTTTGTTTTTGAACGTCCTATAGCTTGCTCTTAGCACAGCCCAGTCTGGGAACCACAGTTTGGGACCACTCCCATGAAGGATACAGTTCTCCGATTTCTTACCGAGATCCGGCTTGCCTGTGTAGAGCTTTTCATAGAGAAAGGTGTGGTCTCGGAAACTCTGCAGGGTGTTCCCTATGGCTATGATGGACACCATAACCAGCCAGCTTCGTAACACGTTCAAGAAACGGCTCATGACTTCCCTCCAACCCAAGAGGGCTTTTTGCCTTGGGAACAAAGGCAAAAAAACAGGAGACAGCAGTTAGCTTACTCAACCATAAGCTCTCTGGCTTGAGTAGTTAACTTGTGCCCCACTCCCGGAGGCTACACGAAGCTTATCTTGGGAATCACTTCATTAGTTCCTTTCCCAGTCCCTGAACTTACCTACACTCTGTTATTTTAACGTACCATTCTTATTTCACAGGGTTTGCAAGCTGCCTGGACATTTACCCTAAACCCAAGGATGCTAACCTTTACCTAGAGCGACAGAGGCTAAATGCAGGGCTTAGAAATGGTAAGCCAACCAAAAATAATAGAGAAAAAAGGGAACAGACAAAGAGGAGGTGTACAGATAAGACTATCAGATAATAAAATGGCCTTCTGTTTAAGAGTTATAGAAACCGGTCTTATTTATTTACTCTCACTGCTAGTGGTGAATCAACAGGATACTTTGCAGTAAGTGGCACAGTACTTACTTTTGTCTAAACAACTTCTCCACAGTGTTAGCCTAAATCAGAACCCTTTTCTCTTGGCTGGAATCAATCTTTTAATATCTTTCCTTCTAGCCCAGTTTTTTGTTCTGTTTTGTTTTATGACATTCCCTTGTAATCCAAGTGGCTCACTTAGATCTACCAACAGATACATGCCTGCCTATTGATGACAGACCCTTTGAAGCTTACAAAAGCCATACACATTTGAGTGGTATCTATGGAGTGAGGGCAATATGTACACTCTTGGGTTTCCTCTACTCTGGTTCTCAGGTAATTTGTGCTCTATAAACTAGAACAATATAAAAGCTAAAAGTAAATGAATTGCTGTGACTTGAGAACTATCATGAAAATTATGTGGAGGAGAACCAACAATGTTGGTGTTGCGCTGCAGGAGAAATTAGGATAGCTAACAGGTAGTGGGCGCTTGTATGTGTCACGCACTGTGCAAGCACCTAACATAAAGTATCTCATTTAATCCCTAAACAAGGTGGATAGGCACTATCACTATTTCCATTTGACAGATGAGGGCTGGCACAGAGAAATCAAGTGATTTGCTTGAGGTTACACAGCTAACAACATGGCAGAGCTAAGCTAAGAACCCTGCTCTGCAATACTGCCTCACTGAGAATATTTTGATGAAGTTTCTATTTTTAAGGAAGGCAAGCACATTATACCCACTTCTGTCTTGAAGTTGTATACAAAATACATTTACATTATGTACTTTTTGTTTAATAAAAAAAAAGCTTAGATGAACCCTTGAAGAGCAATGATTTCAATCAACTTGATTTATTTTTCTAAAGATCTTACTTATTCATTTGAGAGGGAGAGGGAGGGGGAGAAACAGGTTCCCCACCGAGCAGAAAGCCCGATGTGGGGCTCAATCCCAGGACTCTGAGATAATGACCTGAGCCAAAGGCAGGCACTTAACCAACTGAGCCATCCAGGGGCCCCTCAATCAACTTGATTTAAATAAAACTCATGTAGATAAAGAACCCAATAATACAACAACTTCTTCTCATCTTCATTGTAGTGTTGTAGTCTGTGTTTTTTGGGTTTTGTGTTTTTTTTTTTCTTTTTTGGCTGTCTTTTGTTTTTCCCAAAGTTTATCTGTTGTCAGGTTGACTTCTTGGGCCTGAAGTGGTGATAAACCATCAGGCTTCCTTTGACACTCTGACAGAAGTTTCAGTATGGTCTTAGGCTACCCAGCTGAAGTATATGTGAAAGTCAGCCATGACCTAAGACAAGGTGAAACACTAAAAAGAAAGAACAACCAAAAAAGGGCTCTAGAGGAGGAAGCGAAATCCCTCAGGGAATGGTAGATTGCAACAATGGATGTTATTGAAGTCCAGAGAGAATAGAGTTTTACTGGCGATCAGAAGCGGTCAGGGCATGGGCCAAGACCCCCTGATCCTCCTTATTTTTCCCCATTTCTCAACAGGTGACTCAGGCTTTCTCCTCCCAGGGGCAGAAAAGCCATGTGGATGGCTCCCCTCTTTGAGAGAACTTACGCCCATTTCACCGAAGCTCTTAGAAATCCCAACAGATAGCTGATGAGGGCAAAGCCTGAGCACTCTACTGAACTGCTCTACCAAATCCCTCAACCCCATTTCCCTAAAGCTTCAGGGCCTCCTAAAGTATCTAACATCTGTTCTCAAATTTTGTCCTGGCCTGGCCCTGCAAAGGTGTGGTGTTAAAACTAGTCAGGGGGAGGTTCCCACCGTTCCACAATCATTGTGTAGCTGTACGACTCTGGGTGAGAAATCTGCAAAAAGGAGCTTTAAAAATACCTATCTCAAGGGTTACTGTGGGAATTACATGAGAAAGTGAAAAGGTGCCTTGCTTGTCCTGTGCTAGGCTCCGAGTGGCTGGTCATTCGTTCATTCATTCTTTGGTTCCCCGAACCTACCAAGCCTTCTTCATCTTCATAGTCCCAGCTGCCCCTTGTCAAGGTCTCTCGAAACCCCTTGTTCCCCCCCAAAAAGGTTGCTATCAGCGATCTTCCATCCTTCTCACCTCCATTTTTCCAGACTCTCCCTATGCTCTCAATCAGATGCCGCCAAAACGCCTCCCTCCCTCTTCTCCCCAACACTCTCGGTACCTGGTGACCGGACCCCCAGCACAGCAGCAGCAGCACCAGCTGGAGCAGCGGCAGCAGCAGCAATAAGAGCAGCAGCAGCAAAGCCTCGAAGCACATCTAGCGAGGAGTCCACCTGAGCCATTTGTCCTCGCCCCCGCCCACAGGCCGGCTCCAGGATTGGGTTGTTTCCGTCAGCCCTCGCTCTGATTGGCTGCTCCGGTTTTGCTCGAGCAGGAGATGGGGCGTGCACCCCTTTACTGCCAATCAGTGGTTGCCGCTGCCCAAGCTTCACCCCGGTACGGCCGCTCACGCAGCGAACCCTCCTGTTGAGCGTGGCGGAAGGACTCCGGGGCTGGAGTCTACCCTTTAGGAGTGGAGAGAAAGAGAGCGGAAAAAAGAACTCTATAGACTTCTCCTGAGAGCAAAGCTCTGCGCCCGCATAGCGCGGCGGTGACGACATTCCTTCGCGCCCGAAGCCGAGCGTTGTCAGCGCGGGGAGGCGGGCGCCTGCGCAGTGGCTCCGAGCGGGCGGTTGCTTGTTGGTTGTTGTAGTAACGGGGGAAGCAGCCGTCGGCGGCTGCCGTGAGCCCGGCTGGGGAAGGAGGAGGGTGGTAGGCGCAGAGCGCGGTCCCCGCCGGCCCTCCCGGAGCCATGGGAAGATGAGACAGGTAAACGCCTGCGCCGGCGCGCTCCCCTACGGGAGGGAGGTGAGCTCCCGAGCCTGGGCGGGCGCCGGCGGCTACACTTCCCTCTCGGAGTCCGGGGCTAGCTGTTGGCTTCCGGGCGCGCTGGGCTGAATCGCAGCGGCACAGTCATGCCTGTCCTTCCCTTGGGGAGCATCTGAGGATCTACCCGGGATTGGGGTGAGCCGGGGGTGGGGCCGAGGGGCTGATCCCTTTAGGGCGAAGACGATTCTTGGGCGAGTGTCCTTAATCTTCTTCCCTCCGTTGTCTCTGCTCTGCTGGCGGCCTGGGACAGGTTTGTCATCTCTTCCTCGCTTGGAGGTTTTGCTTGTTTTGTTTTAATTTAAAGGACTTTCCAACATTTGGGGAAAGATCTAGAAATCCCGTCGGGAGTCCTCGGAAGAACGCATTTGAAGTTACTAGATACTGCCCATTCCGCTGAAGATCTGTAGGGATCGTCATCGGGATCGGCGGTTTTTTGGTCCCGATTACGATCTTACCGTATTTTGAGTGTATAGCAAAATAAGATTTGCAGAGATGGACATCACATCGTTATCTCTGAGTAACAGGATTATGGTCATTTAAACTTGTTCATTTTCTTTATCTGTAAATTCGATTTCATTCTTAAACACACAACACACTTGTACTTTTTACATATGCAAAAATATTTTAAGTTAGAAATATCCTATTCTAATGTCTATTTGAGATTCAAATCATAGTTTGTGATTTTTAGTAAGGAGAATAATTTTTGAGAGTGGAAGGACAGTGTTTTTGTTTTTTTGTTTTTTGTTTTTTTTTCCCAGCTACTTATCACCTTGATTGAGGAGAATATATTAATCTTTTAGTTTAGTGGTTGAATTTGTTTTAGTGAAATATGAAGGCATTTCAGCTGTGTGCTTGTTCTAGTGTCTAAAGAAATATTTTCAAGGGTAGTAAATCTTGAGTTTTTATTTTTAACCCAAGTCGAGCTTTTCTAGCGAGGAGTCTATGTTTTAGTCAGTCAGCCACCTATCTCAGACTTTCCTAGAAGCTAATTCTTGTTAGGTTTAGTATATAAAAGAAAAATGAGAAGCTCAAACTTAATAACAGCTCTTTAAATACATAGAGGACAGACAGTATGTTTGAAACAATCTTGAGTTTTGTGGCATAAGTGAGGCACTGTGATAGAAGGTAAGCTTCTTACCTAAATGGGCACCATTTAGGTAAACATTCATATTTATTACTTGGAAGATCAATAGCAATAATCAATAAATAGAAAATGCCATTGTGTTTCAAATCATTTGGCTTTCTTGCAGGAATCAGTGCCACCTAAATTGTTTGATCCGGTGAAACTGCAAGAAAAGGTCTCTGAGGCCCCCATCTGCTGACTGCATGACAAACCCTAAAGGAAATGCCAGTCGTGATGGCCCGGGACCTGGAGGAAACAGCATCATCCTCAGAGGATGAGGAGGTGGTAAGCCAAGAGTAAGTAAGAGCGAGCCTGCGTCTAAAGCCTTTGCCTTTGGGTAGAAAATAATTCTCTTTTAGTTTTACCTTCGTTTATGCAGTCTCCTTCCTTTGGTGTAGTTAGACTCTGGTTTTAGTTTCTATCCTCAGTCTAATCCAGGATTTTATGAGTTGGTCACGCTTAGCTATCTGAAATGAGAGAAGGCTCTATTTCTGGGCTCATGAATGAACATTGGCCCCAGGTACTACTCTTTGTGAACTCTCGATTGGAGCTCCTAACGTGAGAGATTTTAAATTTGTAGATATGGAAGCAAAGGAGGTCTCCAGACCCTGTGAGGTATGTTACGTTATTTTCTCAAAAACCTTTACAATGATAGAATGATAGTCTATAGAGAGGTCAAGTAACTTACCAGAGTAACTGTGGGACAGTACATTAGAATTCTGTAACCTCTGCTGTGCCATTGAACCACATTGCTTTCCCGAGTTATTAGGAAAGAGTCAGGTTTCTTGATTGCCGGATTCTTGTAACAATAAAAATGAATGATGGGAGTAAGTGTAGCTTATCATTTAGCATAGATGATGGTGAGGGCCTTAACTGATGTGTCTCATTTAATCTGAAGATGCTATTATTGCCACTTCAGTAAGCTCAGCCTTAAAGATCAAAGAACTTTTTCAAGGATGCAGAATGTGTGATGAATTGAGAATCAGACCCAGTTTTCGTGGATTTTGAGGCACTTTACTCTTTTGCCTCCATTAGCATTATTCCTTGACACAGAGGAAAAAGAGAGTCTGACTTAAATTTAAGATTAGTTTTTCAGTTTCTCTGTGAGTCCTCTTGGATATGTGTGTGCTATGTAACTTGAAAAGTCAGAGTACTATCTCTCAGGCTGTTTTATAGGGGTATGGTTAGGATCAAATAGAATGATATGTATGAAATGACTTTTTAAATGAAGATGTGCCATACAGTTGTTAAGGGATTATTCCTACTGGCTTTAATTTTGAATTTAAAGTGCATTTCTTTCTATAAAGTAGAAGATAACATTTAATGTAACTAGAAGAATTGGGGAGGGTATATGCTATGGTGAGTGCTGTGAAGTGTGTAAACCTGGCGATTCACAGACCTGTACCCCTGGGGATAAAAATATATGTTTATAAAAAATAAAAAATTAAATAAAAAAAATAATGTAACTAGCAGAAATTATTGAAGCATTCATAAAGCTTTAGGAAAGGTTTCTTATCACTGTAAGGTCATAGAAAATAAAAGAGATTTAGCATTATATTTGGGTCATTCTTATTCAGGATAATTAAATAGATAATTCCCTCTGGTCGCTTTATCTTGTGACTTTTTGCTTTCTGTGTGCTGCGTCTTACCTATTTCACAAAATTTTTAACTTCTACAAGCATCAGTCTAATTTCAAGATCGTTCTTTTACTTCATGGTGTTTTGGTAAGTTAAAAATAGTCAAATATTGACAATTCCGGACGACAGTTTCAGATTTTCAACCTAATATTGCAGTGGGTACTCGGTAAATAGTTGCCAACTGAGTGACCTACCGACCCAATGAATAAATGGAGACTTTCTGCTTTAGATCATCCTAGAGCAGGGGTTCTTAAGGTTTTTGGTGTCATGTATTCCTTATCAGAATAATATTTTTAGATGCTTAAAGTAAAATACACATCATTGCGAGTAGTACCAATTACCTTGAAATACAGTTATTAAAATTAAAAAAAACTTCAAACTTGTGATATTGTAATATGTGCTCTTTGCTTTAAACAAGATTACCCATTTAAAACCTGGGAAAGTTAGATTTTATTTTGTAAAGACAGCAGCCTGAAGATTGTTTTGCTCAGTTTGCATAAGCTCATCATCCTGTGGGTAGTTGGAGTAGTCTTTTTTTTTTCCCCCCGATTTATCTATCCATTTTAGAATTGGGGGGAGAGAGTCTCATGCAGTTTCTGTGTTGAGTGCAGAGTCTGACTCAGGGCTTGAGCTCACCATCCTGAGACTGTGACTTAAACTGAAACCAGGAGTGGGATGCTCAACCAACTGTGCCACCCAGGTGCCCCGACCCTGTGGGGGTAGTCTTTGATTAGCAGTTGTAAGTGGGGAATATTGGGAAGCATCAAAGGTGTCTGGACCACCACTGTGATGTGTCACCATTTAGCAGCTGAATGATTGCTTGGGAGGAGAGCTGCCCAATTGTTGCCCAGCTTCATCATGCTAGGTGAAGAAGATCGTGACCACAGGTGATCCGGTGGCAAGTGTAGTAACTACCGTAACTTAGAGGTAGTGGTAAATGTAAATGATATTTTGAGATATCTGCAACAGCTGTAATATGGTATAAAAAATGTATAATTTCAGACAGACTCAAAGACACAAATAATGCTTTGTTGCCTATATTCATAATTGAGAAATGGCTGAATTTCTAGTACAAGTAAGTGAACCTACAGGTGTAATTCCCTACCCCAATCCAAATTCATGGATTTTTTTTTTGCTCTTCCTTTCAGACTCCTGGTGACTTTTGACAGTTAACATTCCATTGGCTCATGTCTTGTCTATCAGACACTTATTATATACATTAGGAATCTTAAGTTAATCTGATTTACACTTGGGGTAATATGCTTACATTTTTAAAGTTTCAGAACTTTAAAGTCCTTAAATCATCCAAGGGTGCTGATCTGATCCAAAGATATCTATCCGTGGGCATCTGCTAGATCTCCTCAGATCCCAAGGCTGTGTTAAAGTGTTAATGGACTTTAGGGCTAGGATCTGTCCAGGAAATCCTTGTTTTGTACAACATTATTTCAAATACTAAATTTAAAGGGGCCCTTTTTCTATATTTAGCTAGTGGATCCCAAATACAAATTTATATATAGATGTGGAAGGATGTAATATAAGGTTTCTTCAGGTACTAAAAAAATAATTGCACTTTCTATTATAAAAGCCAGCTTTAATAGCAGTTCATAAACATATACATGGGGAATAAAAATATCTTCAACAAATATACAAAGTATGTTTGTATACAAAGTATACAGTGAGCACTACAGGAGTTCAGAGACAGAAGGCATCATCACTGTGGGCTGGAGGAGCTGGGGGAAGGCCCCACATGGGTAGTGAGATGTCTTGGGCGTAAATGTGGGATCAAATGGATGGAAGCAGGGAAGGCATTTCCAGTGAGGGCATTGGTATGAATTAGGCCTCGAAGCTTCAAGTAATGTAGGCTAGGTCCCAGGAGTGAATAATATATATGCCTCATGAAATTCCTTCTTAAGAACCAAAATGTTGAGCATTCAATAAAGTGAACCTTACAACTGTTCTACTTTGGTAATTAAGCATCCAAGTTTTGTGTTCATTCATGCGTATACGAGCATATTTTCTTAATATATACCAGTTTCTGGTGTGAATGAAAATTGGAAGTCCCAATTTTCAGTTTCCTCACCATTTTGAATCTTTTGCCTTTAGCACCACCTGGTGGGAGCGTGCTTTTAAGGATAACAGCATCTGCCCAGAGTGTTTTGGTTGACTGTACTGAATTCATAATGTGTCTACCACATCTTTTATCTTTTCATAGGTTGCAAGAGGAAGGATTTCTCTGACAGGGATTTGGCTTTCCGCAAATAGCATAGCTGGGGCCTTGGCTCATCTCAGCCGTATATCTGTTTATTGTGTTCCTGACCCTTGTCAGGCGTCTTAACTTGAAGCAGTAATCCATTATTTGTAAATGGGAGGGCACAGTGGTGCCAGTTTGTAGCTAATGCTAGAGTGACAGGAACTTTGGATGATTTCCAGAGTTTCTGTCCAAGACTTTGCAGTTTAGGCTGCCTATTTTTTCTCTATCCTCTGACTTAGAAATAGAGCGGAAAAATTATAGTTGGAAGAGATCCTAGGAATCATCTGGCCCCCTGCCCACATTTTACAGGTGTTTAAGATTAAAAAGCAAGCAAACCATGAAAAAAAAAATCCTTCTTGCTAAAAAAGTGCCCGTGATAAATACCGTTTCTCACAAATGGGTGCTATTACCCAAGTCAAGAAGCAGGAACAGAGAAAACAGGAAGTGAACTAGGTATGGTGTTCTTTGCTTTTCCTCACTGAAACACTTTGGCAGCTCATTCTAAGTCTCAAGGCTGCCTCACTTCTCAGACTGGTAGCCTGGCAGCCTGTGCATTCAAAACGGGGATTTTTTTTTTTTTTTTTTTTTTTTTTTTTTTTTGTCAGAGAGAGAGCGAGCGAGAGCGAGCACAGGCAGACAGAGTGGAAGGCAGAGTCAGAGGGAGAAGCAGGCTCCCCACGGAGCAAGGAGCCCGATGCGGGACTTGATCCCAGGACGCTGGGATCATGACCCGAGCCGAAGGCAGCTGCTTTACCAACTGAGCCACCCAGGCGTCCCAAAACGGGGATCTTTTTAAACTTGGGTTGGGAAGGTCTGACTTGACCCTGAGATTTGTAGTATGACCTTTTTTAAAGGATGTGGTCATATGAGTGTTTGAGAGCAGCCCAAATTTTGGCTAAATGGATCTTATTCTGCTTAAGGAACTGATTAGTGTAGGTTCCCCAAAGGGTGGGTTTTGAGGTGTTGTGTATATAAAACATCACTGAAATGTGATCAGGGAGATGGGAGGGTGTTAGAGCGCAGTCAGGCACTTGGGTTCAGATATCTGTTCCCTTATCCAGCTCTCTGATCTTGAGCAAATCACTTATCCTCCCCGAGACACCTTTTTTTTCAGTTCATAGTGCGGACAAGTGGATTAAGTGAGACAACATGTGAAAGCTCTTACTTTAATTCCTGGCACACAGTAGGGGCTCAGGTCATTTCTTTCCCTTCTGGCTCCCTAGCAATAAGGAGGTTGAAGATTTTCCCAGTCTGTGAGTAAATACCTATCTGTCTAAGATTGATTAAACAGATTTCCTGAGGCTACGGTAAGAGCATAAAGTCGGAGGTCCTTTTCTGGAGAGTATTTTCTGGAAAAATATTGTTCCATTTAGTATAGGCTTGCTTTAAAATAATGTGGTTTTAATTGGAGCGCTTGTATTAATTTTGGGTTTCTAGCTCAGAATCATAGGATGGTTATCAAATTGTCTTAAAAAAAAGGGACTATAGGGCATAAAAAGTTATATAAATTATTTGTGGATGCTATATATGCTAGGGATTAAAATAAAAATTGTCCTAAATAATAAAATGAATTTTAAAATTTCATTTTAAAGATTTTTTCCCATGGTCCCCCATAAAGGGAATTTATTAACTTATATTTAGGAAAGACTTGATTCTGTAATGCCACATTTGCCTCTCAGGATCTCATTTTTCTCATTCTTCCAGTGGGATTCCCACTGACTTCCTCCTTTACCTGTAACTCCAGGCTTTCCTCTCGGGGTCATAAAATGACAATTGCACTTACGTACCTCCTTCTCTTATACCATCCAGGGGAAGAGGCCATCTCTTCTGTAGCTGCTACAGAAGAGAAAGAAAAGATCTCTTTCTCAGAGGGTCTCACTGTGTACCTTCTGGCACTCACTGGCTGCATTTGGTTTATGTGCTCATTCCGGATCCACTAACTAGAACTGAGGGGTAGAAGGCCCTGATCGGCTGAGGCCAATCGAAGGCCATCCCCGGAGCAAGGATGGAGTTAATCATAACTAGACCCCATGGCTAAGAATGGGAGCTAAATGGTTTCCCATCGGACATTTGGGATTATTGTTCCAAGAAGAGGGAAAGTTGTTAAGCAGCAAACCACGGTGATCTGCTTCAGTCATTAATTCAGATTTTGAGCTGTCACTTAATAAATAAAAGCCTTTCGTTATGGCTGTAGGGATCATCCGTGTATCATGTGGACCGGAGGCTGCAGGAGAATTCCAGTTTTGGTGTTCCACGCTGAGGCTATTCTGACAAAGGACAACAATATTCGAGTAATTGGAGGTAGGTATGGCCTCCCCAACGGCAGGCAGGGCTGGGTATGGCCCTGGTAACCTCGTCTTACAGAAGTTGGTATCATAGGTAAATAGGAAAAGGGCCTAGGTCATGAGAAAAAAACCAAATCTCATGATTTTTTTAAATATACTTCGGGGTTATTTGGAATTTCTTAAATTTTCTGCATCTGAAATTGCTTTCCTTTGAACTTTTTCTTCAGAATTATGTGCATGTGTTACTGTTATTTTTTGTCGTAACAGACACAAAACAAAATGTGCCCTTTTAAACATTTTAGAATGTACACTTCACTGGCATTTAGTACAGTCTCCATGTTGTACAACCCACACCACTGTCTAGTCCAGAACATTTTCATCATCCTAAGTCAACCCCATTTCCATTAAGCAGTCACTCCCTATGGTTCCTTACCCCAGCTCGTGGTATACTGCTCATCTCCTTTCTGTCTCTTTTGATTTGCCTATTCTGAATATTTCTTACAAATGTACTCCTACAATATGTAGTCTTTTGTGTCTGGCTTTTTTAACTTAACAGAATGTTTGCAAGGTTCATCCGTGTTGTAGCATATATTAGTACCTCGTTACTCTCATGGAGGGCCATGTTTTGTTCATCCATTCTTCAGTTGATCGATCGGTTGGTGGTTGTTTCCACCTTTTGGCTATTGTGAATAGTGCTGCTCTGAAGATGCACGTATGTGTTTTTGTTTGAGCACCTGTTTTCAATTCTTTTGGGTCTATGCCTAGGAATGGAATTGCTAGGTCTTATGGTAATTCATGTTTAACTTATTAAAGGGCTGCCAAAGGATATTCTGTAGTGATTACACAATCCTACATTCCCACCAGTGTTGTAGGAGAGTTGCATTTTCTCCACATCCTCACTGACATTTCTTATTTTTTGTTTTTTAGATTATAGCTTGACTAGTGGGTGTGAAATGGTATCTTACTGTGGTTTTGATGTTCATTTCCCTGATGACTAATGACACTGAGCATCTTTTCATGTACTTCTTGGTCATTTGCATATCTTATTTAGAGAAATATCTGTTCAAAGCCTTTGCCTTTTTTTTTTTTTTTTTTTTTAAATTGGCGCCATACCCAGCGTGGATCCCAATGTGGGTTTGAACTCATGATCCTGAGATCAAAACCTGAGTGAACAGAGATCAAGAGTCGGATGCTAACCAGCTGAGCCACCCAGGCGCCCCCCGCCTTTGCCTCTTTTTGAATTGGGTTACTTCACTTCTGTTGTTGAGTTAGAAGAGTTCTTTATATATTCTAGATACTAGACCCTTATCAGATATTCGATTTCCAAATTCTTGTTCCTATTCTCTGGTTTGCCTTTTTATCTCTCTCTCTCTTTTTTTTTCCCCCCCAGTTTGGTGGGGATGCACCATTCCTGAAGTACTGCAATACCATGTTGTTGCGTGGAGTGGACAGAGCAAGCTCCTATTCCATCTTTCTGCTCCAAAAATCCATTTAATATATTGTCCTTGGATAGAGGATGTATCAGATATTAAACTGATAAGAACAGATACTACATATGATCTTAGCCAAAAGGCCAAGAAGCGATATGTCTTTTTATATCTTGATAGTGTTCTCACATGAGCAAAAATTTTTCATTTTGATGACGTGCAGTTTATCTGTTTTTTCTTTTGTTGCTTATGCTTTTGGTGTCACATCTAAGGGAACCATCGCCTAATCCAAGCTCATAATCCCTATGCTTTCTGCTAAGAGTTTTATAGTTTAAGTGCTTACGTTTAGAGCTAAATGGTCTTTGATCCATTTTGAGTTAATTTTCCTATATAGTATGAAACAAGGGTCCACCTTCATCTTTTGCATGTGACTATCCAGTTGTCCCACTGTGATTAGTTGCAGAGACTGTTCTTTCCCTATTGAATAGTCTCGGCACTGTCATTGGAAATCAGCTGACTATGGATGTATGGGTTTATTTCTAGACTCTTAATATTCCACTTAAATCTTAACTTTATACTGGTGCCATGTTGTTTTGATTACTCTGTCTTTGTACTAAATTTTTAAAAATTGGGCTGTGTGAGTGCTTTAACTTTATTCTCCTTTTTCAAGATTTTTTAGGCTATTCAGGATCCCTTGCAATTCCGTATTAATTTTAAGATCAGCTTTTCCATTTGTGCAAAAAGGCTGTTGGGATTGTGATGGGGAGCATATTGCCATTTCGTATGAAGTCTTCTAGTCTGTAAACATGGGATGTCTTGTCATTTATTTAGGTCATCTTTAATTTCTTTAGCAATGTTTTGTAGTTTTCATTGTACAAGTTTTAGAGTTCCTTGGCTAACTTGATTCCTAAATATTTTATTCTCTTTGATGCTATCATAAATGGAATTATTTTTTCGGTTCCATTTTTGGATTATTCATTGCCAGTGTGCATAAGTACAACCAATTTTTATAAGTTGATCTTGGATTCTGAAACCTTGCTGAACTCATTTATTAGCTCTAATTGTGTGTGTGTGTGTGTATTCTAGCATTGTCTGTATGTAAGATCATGTCATCTGCACATAGAGATTTTACTTCTTCCTTTCCAACCTGGATGCCTTTTGTTTCTTTTTCTTGCCTAATGGCTGTTCCTAGAATTTCAAGTACAATGTCAAATAGTTGTTGTAAAAGTGGGTATCTTTCTCTTTCTTGTTTCTGATCTAAGGGGGAAAGCTTTCAGTCTTTCACCGTTCAATATATTAGCTGTGGATTTTCATGAATGCCCTTTATCATGTTCAAGAATTTTCCTTCTATTCCTTTATTTGGTGGTTTTTTTTTTTTTTAATCATGCAGGGGTATTGGATTTTGTTAAATGCTTTCTCTGCATTAATTGAGATTTTTTTCCTTCATTCTCTTAATGTGGCGTATTACATTGATTGACTTTTGTATGTTGAACCATATGTACATTCCTGAGATAAATCCCACTTGGTCATGGTATAATCCTTTAAATATGCTGCTTGGTTTGGTTTGCTGTTATTTTGTTGAGGATATTTGCATCTGTACTCATAAGGGATTTTGATTTGTAGTTTTCTTGTGATAGCTATCTGGATTTGGTATCAGAGTAATGCTGGCCATTTAATGTGTTCCCTCCTCTTCTTTGGAAGAACTTGAGAAGGATTGGTGTTGATTCTTTAACTGTTTGATAGAATTCACCAGTGATTCCATATAGTCTGGGCTTTTCTTTATTGGGAGGTTTTTGATTACTGATTCAAGCTCTACTTGCTACATGTCTACTCATATTTTATATTTTGTATTGATGCAGTTTTGGTAGTTTGTGTGTTTATCTAATTTGTTGGCGTACAATTATTCTTAGTATCTTATTATTTTTTATAGTATTCTTTTTTTTTAAAGATTTTATTTATTTATTTGACAGAAATCACAAGTAGGCAGAGAGGCAGGCAGAGAGAGAGGAGGAAGCAGGCTCCCTGCTGAGCAGAGAGCCCGATGCGGGGCTTGATCCTAGGACCCTGAGATCATGAAGGCAGAGGCTTTAACCCACTGAGCCACCCAGGCACCCCTTCATAGTATACTTTTTATTTCTGTATTTCTTTTTATTTATAGTATTCTTTTTATTTCTGTAAGATCAGTTGTAATGTCCCCATTCACTTCTGATTTTAGTAATTTGAATCTTTCCCCTTTTTTTCTTAGTCTAAAGGTTTGTCAGTTTTGATCTATTTAAAGAGACAATGTTTACTTTTGCTTATTTTCTCTATTGTTCTTCTATTCTCAATTTCATTTATCTCTACTCTTCTTTGATATTAGGCAGTGCTCTGAATTCTGGGGTTAGCCTGTAGCTGTCTTCAGAGGTTACAGAACTCTGAACTCTGTCAGGACTGGATCAGAACTGTTGTGTGATACAGTGGAAAGAGTCTTACATGGGTTCTCAGTCACTGGTTCAGATCCCGCTTTGGCATTTACTAGCTGTGAGTCTGGGGCAAATCACTTAAACTCTCTCATTCTGTTTTAGTATTAGTTAGGTGGAGATAATAGCTACCTTGTAGGCATTGTTTATGAAGAATTAATGAGATTATTCAATATTTGGCACATAGTAGGCACTCACAGTTTGTGCTATTTACTTATTGAATAGGATCTATTCTACTTTGATATGACTTTAAGGTCTGTTCTTGCCCCACAATAAGCCAGGAGTTCAGAGGACAGTGAACACCTGCTTCTGGGATTTGAGTCCTCCCTCCCCAAAGGGTCCTGTTCTAATCCCTTTAGCAAGTTGCTAGGTTACCACTTAAAGGGATATGGTTCACTTATATTTTCTGAATTTGGAGGAACTGAAGATTTTGCTAATAACATTTGCAAAGAAACTCCCTCTCAATATGATTGGAGTCAAACATCAAAGGTAGGTAAAACAACAGAAGTAAATAATCTCCCCCAAACATACATGTTTTAGTCTGCTTGTCACATAAATGAATCTCTGTATTCCGTGACAATAAGCAGACCCTTCTTTTTTAGAATAGGTAGCATTTATTGGAAATCAGTATTCATCAGTGTTGTCATCTCGTTTTTCAAGCAATTCCTTTGTTTTTAGAACTTAAATGTCTTTTTCTTTCCCTTGACACAATCTTGTGATTAAAGAAAAAGCCACTGTACTTTTTTTTCAAACTTTGTTTTCAAATTTTCTGTATCTTTCCCATTCTTTGCGGTTTCGTGGTTTTCTAAACCTCCTTTATGAAAAGAACAATTTTTAAAAAAGATTTATTTACTTTAGAGAGAGAAGAAGAGAGAGTGAAAACAAGAGGGAGGGGCAGAGGGAAAGAGAGAGAGAGAATCTCCAGCAGACTCCCCACTGAGCACAGAGCCTGACGTGGGGCTGTGTCCTAGGACCCAGAGATCATGACCTGAGCTGGATTCAGACATTCACCAACTGAGCCACTCAAGCACCCCTGAAAAGAACGACTTAGAATGAGTATTTCTAGTTACTGCCTCAGATTTCTGAATTGTTAAATACTCTGGGTCTTTTTTTTTTTTTTCCCCCTCCTCTCTTAAATAGCTGACATAGATCTGCTCAGATCATAATCCTGTGTTTAAATCCCCTTGAGAAGTGTTTCTGGGGCATTAGGTACCTTCTGCTGATCTTAGAGTGTTAGATGCCAGCCTTGTTTTTTCTGTTATCTGTTAAATGTTCCATTGAATTTACTTTTAATATTTTTGGTACAGTATGATTTTGTATACTTTATTTGGGAAATATTCCAGAAATAGATTTTTTTCCTTACTTATCTCCATGTTTTTTTCAAAATTGCGTATACTTTGAACATGTAAATGGGATTGCATTTTAGAGGCAAGAGAGAGATTTTCAGTTTAAGGTAATCTGTTCCTAGAAAGAAACATCTTTTTATAATTATTTGCCTCTGCATGTGTCAGTTTCATAAGTTTGCATTTGTGTAGGCCAGCACTGTCCAATAGAAATATGATATAAGCTAGGTATATACAAGTTTTCCAGTGGCCTTATTAAAAAATGTAAAGAGAAATAGGGGCGCCTAGGTGGCTCAGTTGGATAAGCGTCTGCCTTCAGCTCAGGTCATGATCCTGGGATCAAGTTCTGCCTTGGGCTCCTTGCTCAGCAGGAAGCCTGCTTCTCCCTCTGCCTGCCGCTCCCCTTGCTTGTGCTCTGACAAATATATAAAATCTTTAAAAAGAAAAAAAGAGCAATAAGTGAAATTAGTATTAATAATATATTTTATTTAATCCAAAGTGTCACTTCCACATTTACTCAGTATAGAAAAATTTATTAAGATGTTTGACATTTAGGGGCTCCTGGTTGGTTCAGTCAGTTAAGTATGTGCCTTTGGCTCAGGTCATGATTCCGGAATCCTGAATTGAGCCCCACATGGAGCTCCCTGCTCAGTGGGGAGCCTGCTTCTCTTCTCCCTCTGCCCTTCCCCCTTCACGCTCTCATTCTTGCTGTCTGCCTCTCTCACATAAATAAATAAAATCTTTAAAAAAAAAGATACTTGACTTCTAGTGTATATTTTACACTGTAAGTATACAGTCTCAGTGTGGTACAAAATTTTCATCAGAAGTTTTTATCAGTATTTAGACTTTATAAACATTATAGATGAAAAAGTAAATTCTTATGTTCAGGTTATTTCCAAACAAGTTTTCCAATAACTGAATTAAGTGTCAGTTTTCACATTTAAATTTAAATTAATAAAGTTAAATAAAATTTGAAATTCAGTTCCTTGTAACACTAGTTACATTTCTTCTTCTACTTTTTTTTTTTTTTTTGAAGAGAAGGAGAGGCAGCGAGGGAGGGACCGAGGGAAAATCTCAGGGAGGCTCCGCACCCAGCACTGAGCCTCATGTGAGGCTGATCTGACAACCTTGAGATTGTGATATGAGCGAAAGTCAAGAGTCAGACTCTGAACTGACCGAGCCACCCAGGTGCCCCACACTACTTACCTTCCAGGTGCTTAGTAATTATATGTGGCCCTCGACTACCATCTTCAACGGTGCAGGTCTAGACCTCATTTTCTGACACAGGCAAAGCTACACTGTGTTGCCATTGGAAGGGTTATTCTTTTATTCTAAAAGTTAAAAAAAAGAAAAGAAAAATCTGTTTTATCTTCATTCTAGTTTCCCAGGCTATTTTTGTCCAGACCTCTTAGGGCATTCATCACTCTCTAGGTGCTTCTGTGCTGACAGATTATTGGTTCCTTGTTTTAGTTCACGCTGCTGCTGCTGGTCCTGGAATTTGCCAGGAGTCCTGATGCTTTAGGTCGCATTCTGATGCACACGGGAGTGGTTGGAGAGTAGGAAATTCTGTAATCTCCTGGAATCGATGCAGTGTGTGTCCGGAGGCTCAGATAGCAGATGTTTGGCAGTTCGCAAGCAAGAACAGTTCTGTGCCCTGCTTCTTGTTTTTATATGGAAGGAAATACGGATAAGGTGGTTATTTCTTGGGCAGTGGGACTGCTCAGTTTATAGTCGCAAAGCCTCCATTTAACTCTTGCTGTGGGAGCAGAGCCCAGGACTGCCAGGTCTTTCAAGTGAAGCCCAGAAATCGAGATTTTTATATGAATTCTTTCAATTTTAAAAAGATTAGCGACTAATTCGGCTTTAAGTTTAAAACACCACAAAGAATAAAAAACCATGTCTGCAGGCTAGATTTGGCCCTTGGGTCACTAGTTTATAACTGGTTATCAGCATTGTTGGACACAGAACATGAACATGCATTAAAATCCCCAGCAATCACACATGCCTTATGTCATTCCACCCTGGTTTTCTTGCACTCCCCTTTTAAACATGCACAGGGTATCAGAGTTGGGTTATAGCTAGTTGGTATGGATTAGAAGTAGTTGATCACTGCTTGCTTGGGTCATTGGGTGCGGTGATAATTGCATTTTTCTTCTGTGTTAGGAAAAGCAGGAGAAAAAGTATTAATAGCTTTTTTATTTTTAAAATTGCTATGTAAAATGCATAATTTATGCATGACACTATATATTATGGCTATTTTACCACATATTTACTTTTTTTTAAAATGATTTTTACTGTTAAGAAAATTTTTTATTATGAGTGCTGGGTGTTACATGCAACTAACTGATGAATCATTGAACACTATACCTAATGATGTACGATATGTTGGCTAATTTAAATTAAAAAAAAGAAAAAAGTTTTTACTACGTAGCAACAAATGTCCTAAAAGTTTTACACTTGGTCATTGATGCAGTGCTTACTCCTACCCCATGAGGTAAGTACCTTTATTATCAACCCCATTTGAGAAGGGGGGAAATTGACCGTAGAGAAATAACTTATTCACGATTACAGGCAGGAAGTAGTAGAGCCAGGATTTGAGCCCTTGGCAGTTCCACTCCAGAAACATATTATTTCTCTTATCAAATCTCCCTTTCCTCCCCAGTCCCCGGATAATCATTGTCTGATTTTCTGCTTGCCTTAGTGACTCCCTTCCCCATGGCCTGGCACTGTGAGGTGAGCATTGCTGAGCAGGCGTGGAATCAGGTACACTTCTGGTCTCCAGCACGGATGATGCTTTTGGCTTTTGCATGTGCAGAAATGGAGATGTCAGTGGTCGTGGTTATCATAACGAAGAGTCCTGATTTCCTTTCAGTTTCTAAACACTCACTCTAAAAAGATTAAAAACCCTTAGACAAGCTGTAAGGATAGCACATTCATTGAATGTGTTCATCTTGCCATTACCTGGTAATGTTCTGTTATATTTCTTATCTCTCTCTGAACCATTTGAGAATTAGTTCAGATACTTCATACCTTAACGCCTTATTCAGCAGTTGTGTCCCTAAGCTCAGGCGCACCCTCCGCATAACAACAGTACCACGGGGACACTCAGGAAATCCGCCATTGGTAAAATACTCTGGCATACAGTGCTTATGTGCATTACCCCTTTTGTTCCCCTTTTGATCTTTATAGCTGTTATTATTTTTCCAGAATCCGGGAATAAATCAAAGATTATATTTAGTTTTCATATTTCTCTTCTAATCTCCCAGACTTGGGGTGGGTAGGGTTATGTGTGTGTGTGTGTGTGTGTGTGTGTGTGTGTGTGTCTTTCAAGGCATTGACATGTTTAGAGATTTCCCAACTAGCTGCTTTGCAGATGTCCTTAAGTTTGAGCTTGTCTGATTGTTTCTGTGTGTTTAGACTCAGGTTTAAAAATTTTGTAAGACTATCACTTAGTGCAGTTGTGTCCTCCTCAGTGTATCACATTAGGAAGGATGTGATGTCATTGTACTGCATTACTGGTGATGGCAGATTTCATCATTTGGTTGAGATATTGTTCACCAGGTTGGCTTATTGGAAGGGTGCCTTTCTTCTTTGTTACAAGCATTCTCTGGAGTGATGTTTTGAGATGCATGGATATCCTCTTTCCCAATAGTCTCTCACCCATGGGTATCCATTGCTTTTAGTCTGAACTACTTCCTCTTACGGTTTTTATAAAATGCTGATTTTCTATTTCTTTCCTTCTGTATTTATTAGCTGGATTTTCTGTAAAGAAGAGCTTTCCCTTCCATGGGAGGCAGAATAATGGTCCTTCCAAAGATCTCTACCTTCTAGTCCCCAGAACCTGACATGGCAATGGAAAATTGAGGTTGTAGGTGGAATTAAGGTTGCTAATCAGCTGACTTTAATTACAAGGGCCCTTTAAGTAAGAGGAGGCAGGGCACCTCGGTGGGTGGCTCATCATTTAAGCGTCTGCCTTCGGCTCAGGTCATGATCTCAGGATTCTGGGATCAAGTCCCGCTTCGGGCTCCCTGCTCAGTGGGGAGTCTGCTTCTCCCTCTGCTTGCTGCTAGTGTGCAAGTGCTCTCTCTCTCTCTGTCAAATAAATAAAATCTTAAAAAAAAAAAAAAGTAGGAGGAGGCTAGATGCTATATGAGAAGGACTAGACCTACCATTGCTGGCTTTGAAAATAGAGGAGGGAAACTATAAGCCGTGGATCGGGGGCAGCCTCTAAAAGCTGAAAAAGGAGTAGAAATGGACCCATCCAGAGCCTATAGAAAAGAATGTAGTCCCAGTCTTGCCTTGTTGACAGCTGTATCAGACTCCTGATCTACAGAAATATCAGAAATATTGGTTAAGCTGCCAAGTGTGTGGTAGTTTATTTTAGCAGTGATAGAAAACCAGGATACCTTCTTACCTTCTTATCAGTGTGGACGCATTGGGAAGGGAATTGTAGTTTATCTCTGACATATTCATATCTGTGTTGAAATGGTCTTAAATTTGGCCACTGGGATCCTTGTGACATAGCCATTTTTGAGCACTTTCTTCTTTCTTGGCAGAACAAGATATCCCAGGCCTGTCTTGTGCTTTCCCTCCCCACCTTGGAGTCACAAGACAAACTCTTAAGCAGGGCACCGTTTCTTACCTTCTACTCTGCGCCGAAACCAACACCTAGGACTCTAAACTTTCTTATGACAGTATTGCAAAGGCAGCGTAATAGTGATTAATCACTGGGGAAACCCTGTAACTGGGCTTTAAAGTTTGCCACAAGAATGAGAAGTATGGAGTGTCTGGCCTTTTCATTCTGTTTTCTTCCTGTGTCTGCTTTGCATGGTGTTCCTGCCAGGGCTGGGCAAGTAGCAGCAGGGATTTATGGAGATTTTCACATAAATTCATGAAAAGATGTGTGTCTCTTTCTGGAGGCTGAATTTTGTTCTAAGGCCTGTTCATAAGTTTCTGTATTATTCTCATTCGGAAAGTGTTCAGTATGCAGTCCTTTAAAAAAGTTGTTCTGCACATGGGGTACCTGGCCAGTGGAGCCTGTGACTCTCAGGGTCATGAGTTTGAGCCCCACACTGGGCATAGAGATTACCTCATTAAAAGATGATAATAATAATAATTGTTCTGTAGAATTCTTGGCTAATTTTCTCAATTTGTAGGGATGCATAGAAAGATTGCCTTTAAGGGGCCAGAATAAATGTTAGTCTTTGGGGATATGTAGAAATCTCACGTGATTACAGACTTTTGTCTTAGGGAGCAATGACTATGCTTGTAGAGCCTGGCAGGAAACTGTGGTGGGGACTGTGCTGAACTAGAGTGCCAGAGCCTGTGCTGAAGAGAGCACTGGTGTTTCCCTGTTGACTCTTGCCCTGGCAAAGAGAGCTAGCCCAGGGATGCCGGGGTTTTCAAGAGGGGTCCAGAAATCTAGATTTTTACACAAATCCCAGTACTTTCAAAAGGTTGGTAATTCAGTTTTATTGAGAAATAACACACAGGGAGAAATTAACAAACTATCTGTAGATTGGATCCCCAGTTTACAATCTCTGGCCTAAGATACACTGGTAAGCAGCATCACTACACAGAGGGCTGTCCAGAGCAGGGGTTCTTAGCCTTTTTCTGCAGTGGACCAAATGTGTAAGGGGTGGGGAAGCCGGTGGGTCTGTTGTCAGAATAACGTGTTTTAAGTGTATAAAGAAATCTACAGGATTATAAACAGAATCAATTGTATTGACATGGAGTTACCAAGATATTTCTGAGAAGCTAAATTTGTGACATATATGCATTTTTATTTGTGCATTAAATAACATGATCTCGCGGAAGGTCTGTTCATTAACTGTAACTTCTAAATACTGTGAGAAGTGATATTGTGAGATCACCGCAACAACTGTAAAATAATATTAAAACACCTAGTATATGTAGGAGGCAGGGTCACAGGAGTTTGCTACCACTGCTCTGTCTTGTGCCTACATTCATAACTGCAGATCATGTTAAATGTAAACTAGCAGTGGAAACGAAGATGTTACAACCCCCAGTGAACCTCACGTTAAGAACCCTTAGTCCAAAATGATCTGCAGCCCGCTCATAGTAGCGTGAGGGGAGCAGTATATATTCTTGAGTATAATTAAGAATTAAGTCACACAGTTCAGTTTTGTCTCTACAATTAACTTTCTGGTTACTGAATTTGACTCTGTTTTTTTTTTAGAACGTTATCATTTGTCTTACAAAATTGTGCGAACAGATAGTCGCCTGGTACGCAGCATTCTGACAGCCCATGGATTTCATGAAGTAAGTTCATTTTTACTATCTCACCTGATCTGCTGCAAAGCTAAAAATCCTAACACCCTGACTACCGGTTAAGAGGACAGCTCTAGAAGGTTCATGGGACCTATGCTTAGTGATAATGCAGAGCTTGCACTGGATTTCCAAGTGGCTCTGTCAGTTTCTCTTGAAATACATGGAAAACATTTTCACAAGATTTCTCTCTCTCTCTCTCTTTCCCTCTCTCCCTTCTCTTTCTCTCTTTTAACAAGCAAACAAAAGCCCAAACATTTTTCTTGCTATGATTTTTTGGGTTGGGGTGGAGACAGACTTGCCCCTAAGGAATCATCTGATACCTAATTAAGGTGCTTTGATTGCAAGCAATAGAAACAGAGGCTGCCTAACTTAAACCAAAAAGGATTTGTGGTAAGGTATATACAGCATAGGGAGCAGAATCAGAGGAAGGGTTGAGAAGGCAGGCCTTTGGAAGGAGAGAGCCTAGGACAAATCCTGGGGATCTGGAAATAGGAATCAGGACTGTCTCCTCAAGGCACTGCTACAGATGTAACTCAGCTCCTTTCATTGTCCTTGTGCCCTTCGTCTCTGAAGAATCACATTCTGGAGATAATATAGCTGGTCTAGCTTGGGTCATGGATCTACACCTTGTAAGTGGGGAGGGTAGTGTGACTGGCAGTCTTTTGAAACTAAGTAGTATGTTATTCCCCCCCAAAATTGGGAAAATTGGGATATTGATATCAAAGGGACAGACAAAAATGTTTGGATGGTCTTACCTGTAGATATTTCGATAAATTGATAAAAGTCTAGTTGTTAGCCCCTTACCTCGGGTTGAGGTTTGAAATAGAGTAATTGAGGAAGTTCTGTTACTAGTTCATATCCTGTCCTGTTGTTTTATCTCCAGGGCCTAACATGGTACATATCCCATCATAGGCATCAAGTACATAATTAACAAATGAATTCTTAGGAATTAATGAATGGATGTATAGTCTAAGTTGGTTTGCCACCAGAGGGTTTTAGTTCTGATCAGTACTTTATATCCATCATCTGCAGGGATATAAGGACACCCTGAGAAAGGAGTTGTGGGGTTGAGCCCTTTCTCATACTTTGATATGCAAGAATGTTAAGAGACATAACAGACTGCTTTAGAAGGATTCATTTTTTCTACTTTCTGCATTTGAGATTTGCCCAACTATCCCATTCTTTAAACTTGATCGTCCCCATGTTCTTTATACTCAGATTTTATTTTATTTTATTAGGCTCACATATTAAGTGGGCGCCCACTGTGCTCTGCACGTGAGAAATTTCTATGGCCTTTCTTGCTGTCTCTCTCTCTGGAGAGAGGCTATCTCTGATATTTTCTTTGTCTTTTTATCTGCCCTCAGGTTCACCCAAGCAGCACTGACTATAACCTAATGTGGACGGGATCTCACCTGAAGCCCTTCTTACTTCGCACACTCTCTGAAGCACAAAAGGTTAATCACTTTCCCAGGTAATGCTCTTGTAGCCACTTTGCTCCATTTAAAGGTGCCTGACATTGGGCATGTAGCCAGTAGAGATAATTAATGTCCTTAAAAAAAGAAGTCTGTGATACAGGGCAGCAGTCTGCTGATCAAACTGAGGTGTTCACATCCATAAGCGTGTATTGGACTATGTAGACATGGATGGTTCTGAAGGAAGCTGTTTCTGGATTGTAAATTCCATAGGTTCTCTTTCCTAAAATTGCACAGCTTGAGAGCCCTTCATATGGATGGTTTCTCCCTTCTCACCTCCTTTTTCCAGTGTTACTGTTTTCCCCTTTATTAACAGTGGCCCCCTTAGAATCTTCATATGGTGCAAACATTGTCCTTGGGTGCAGACAGTTTTCAGGATTCTAAACAAAAGTACAAAAAAACCATGATGTCAAATTCAGTTCTGACAAGGACAAATGACCAAGCAACAGAAACCATCACGATGGTGATTTCCATTTCCTTACTTTTAATGGAACTAAAGGAGGACATAGGTTGTTAGCTGGTAGACCATTAATTTGAATTTTTAGTGATAGATCATCTTGTGACTTTCTGACACAGAACTAGGGAGGAGTTCAGAGAATTGAATGTCATTGCTGTAGAAAACTCCTTCTAATCACATTGTTAATGGCAGCCTAGGGAGGCAATGCTGCCTAGTGGCTAGAAGCATGAGCTCTGTAATCAGTTACCTGGGCCTAGATCCCAGCTCTGCTGAGTGACCACCAAACATGACCTCTCTGAACATCAGTTTCCTCATTGGTGAAAAGATGTTGCTAAAGACAGACTTTGTATAACTGATATTAGGATTTAACCTATTAGGATCTAAGATGTTTAAAACAGTGCATGCCTGTCACATCGTAAACGTTGGAGAAGTCTTAGCTACTGTTTTTGTGACCAGAGTTTCTTAGTGTTTTCATCCACGAAAAAGAAAATAGGAATAAAACGGATGCTAAAGGGGCACCTGGGTGGCTCAGAGGGTGAAAGCCTCTGCCTTCAGCTCAGGTCATGATTCCAGGGTCCTGGAATTGAGCCCCGCTCTCTGCTCAGCAGGGAGCCTGCTTCCCTTCCTTTCTCTCTGCCTGCCTCTCTGCCTACTTGTGATCTCTGTCCTTCAAATAAATAAATAAAATCTTAAAACAAAACAACACAAAAACGGATGCTGAAACCCTGCCTTATTCTGGCAGTCATACTCAACCATGGAGAGATAGATAGATGACTTTATAGAGAAGAAAGAAACAAATCTCATTTAATGAAGAGAAGGAAATCCAGTACAAATTTTTTAATTTGGTCAGTAGTTATGTTTTGTATTATTTCCAGGGCTTATGTCCTACAAAATATCCTTATGTACTTATGTTAACAGGCTTCATTTTCAGTTACTTTCAGAGGCTTTTCTCATTTTTATCTCATGAAATTTCTTTCTTGATTTTTCAATTCTGTTGTCTTATATCTCATCACCGTGTCTAAGTACCTGGCCAGTGTCAAATAGTTTCTTCATCATCTGGGATAAATGTGTGTTTTGAGTCTTCATAACAAGTTCCAGTTTTATTTGATGTCTCAGCTTCATTCACAGAGAGTAATTTAAACTTTATTTTCTTCCTCACTGTTTGAAAGATGTGGATTTGTCTGAAAGATATTCTAAATGTGTGACTGGATGATTGAAGTCAATCAGATGCATCTGTTTTAAATAGGCATTGAAAGAGTCCTTGAAATAGCCCACATTAGAGTCTGCATTCCAAATTCATGTGAGCAGTGTATTATTTATTTTAATAGTTTCTGAAATACTCCCGTTGGTATATAAGAATTCTGTCTTAGTTTAGGCTCAGTCAGTATTCATAAATTCAATCCTATCTTCTCTTGAATACTTCTGGAATGTATTATTCTTGCATCTTCGAGCACATTAATAATCCATCATCTAGGGGTGCCTGGGTAGCTCAGTGGATTAAAGCCTCTGCCTTCAGCTTGGGTCATGATCACGGGGTCCTGCAATCAAGCCCCGCATCGGGCTCTCTGCTCAGCGGGGAGCCTGCATCCCTTCCTCTCTCTCTGCCTACTGGTGATCTCTCTCTCTCTCTCTCTGTCAAATAAATAAACAAAATCTTTAATAATAAAAAAATATAATCCATTATCTAAATGCAATGTCCCTTGTGGCTTCTGCTGCTCTGTTTCTCATGTTTTCAATCCAAAGGCTTGAACTCACATGCAAGAGGAATTCGAGCACTAAAATGTTTCTTATTGTCAACTCTTTCTTAATACAGTTTTTTTTTTTTAAAGATTTTATTTATTTATTTGACAGAGAGAGATCACAAGTAGGCAGAGGCAGGCAGAGAGAGAGAGAGGAGGAAGCAGGCTCCCTGCTGAGCAGAGAGCCCGATGCGGGACTCGATCCCAGGACCCTGAGATCATGACCCGAGCCGAAGGCAGCGGCTCAACCCACTGAGCCACCCAGGCGCCCCCTTAATACAGTTTTTTAACTTTTTATTTTAAGTAATTTTAGACTTCTAGAGAAGTTGCAAAAATACAGTTACTCAGTATGCTTTACCTTGTTCTTCTAACATTAACATCAGTTACAACTGGTATAATTATCAAAATGGAGACTTGAACATTGGTATAATATGCATTTTAATCAAAATTTATAATATTTATGGTGTTTTGATGAATCGTGTACTACAGTAGTTGCAGTGAGAGTCAATTTAGTGTAAGTGGTTTTTAGCCGAATGATTACAGGGGATTTGAAAATAATGCATATTAATTCACATGCATATTTTATTGTAGAGAAGGTGTGCTATGATATAAAAGATCTGCAAGCATTAAATATGTTCTGTGAGGCTAAGCCATTCTCTGGGGGAAATGGCATAGAAGAATTAAAAGCAGGGGTGATTGGGGGATGATTCCTGGGTGGGAGGATGAAGGAAGCTTCTGGGGGTGCTCACACAGGTGACCAGAATTCATCATGCTTTGCGTATGTGATTTGTAGACTTTTCTGCATATATATTACTTCCAGTAAGAAGTGTATTTTAAAAAGTGAAAAATGTACTGACAGAAAAGAGCCTTCTCTTTGATAATATTTTTAAACTGTATGGTGGCTGTTGAATCCTGATGTTATTTGGGTTCCCTTGAATATACTGAAAAGGGTAGTGTTATGATTTTATTTTAAAATAATACTTACCATTCATTGGCTCATTTGGGACAATTTAAGTTTTGTTTTTTTTTTTTTAAGATTTTATTTATGTGAAAGAGAGAGTGAGCAAGAGAGTGCACAAGCTGGGGAAGGGGCAGAGGGAGAGGGAGGAGCAGACCCCACTGAGTAGGGAGCTCAGTGTGGGACTCGGTCCCAGGGCCCTGGAGTCATGACCTGAGCTGAAGGCAGATGCTTAACTGACTGAGCTTCCCAGATGCCCCTATTTAAGTTTTTGATGAAGAATCTTAGATGTCAACTAAAGGATACATAGTTCCCCAAAATTTGTATAGGGGGCATTAAGTAGAAGGATTTGGAGACCACTAGGATTGGGCATCTATAGGAGAATGTATTCCTTTTCCTTGTCCTTTCCTCATTATTTCTTAACTGATGATAAACATCACTGAGGATCCTTTCTAAAAATAGACAATCACACACACACAAAAATATACAATCATGGATCCCATTGCAGATTCAGGGACTCACCATATCCTGGGAAAGAGTATATTTAAAAAGTACCTTCTACTGGGTGATGAATATCAAGGAGGGCACGTGTTGTGATGACCACTGGGTGTTGTTATACACAGTGAATGAATCATTGAACTCTATCTCAGAAACTAATGATGTACTACTATATGTTGGCTAACTGAACAGAATAAAAATAAATAAATAAATAAATCAGTGCCTTCTAGGTGCTTAATCTTCCCAGGTAAATATATACCTAGAAAGCTATATATTTAAAAAGCACTAGGGTAATTTATATCTGGGAAGATTTAGGAATTACATTCTAGACTAAATCAGCATTATAGTGTGGACCATCTGTACCAAAGTCACCTGGGACACTTGTATAAAATGCAGAATCCTTAGCTTTATCCCAGAATTGTGAGAGCTGGGGCCCAGGAATGGTAATTTTAGTAATTCACTTTCTAGGTGATTCTTATCTGAAATTTAAGTCCTCTCTGTATTTATGAAGAGGACAGTGGGTTTGTGATACCTAGACTTATCAAAGCTACCTTTGAATTGAAGAAATCATAGTGAAAAATTAGAACGGAGGAAGAGACACAGTAAGTTTTTAGTGGTTACAGCAAAGATTCTTAGATGGTTTTAATTAGTGGAAGAAACTATGACTGGAAGCCAGTAGTGGAGCTCATGAGTCCAGCTGAGGCCAACTGAAGTAGCTGCTGTAGAACTCCAGAATGTACTCGCTGATAGGTGGCATTTGCTGCCTGAAGCTTATGGGTCATTTCCTTGCTTTTCTTTAACATTTTATCTTTTACATACCCATCTTCTAGGGATGTAAATTTAGTTATCAGTGGGATTCTTTTTTTCTTTTTTTTTAAGATTTTATTTATGTGAGAGAGAGACAGTGAGAAAGTACATGAGAAAGGAGAAGGAAGGTCAGAGGGAGGAGCAGACTTCCCGAGGAGCTGGGAGCCCGACACGGGACCCGATCCCAGGACTCCAGGATCATGACCTGAGCTGAAGGCAGCCGCCCAGCCAGCTGAGTCACCCAGGCACCCGTCATTGGGATTCTTAAAGTAGTGATCTGAGACTTTACTCCAGTAGGCCCACTGTAGTTTAAAATTAAGGTCTATCTTGGACGCTATCTAGGAGAAACATTTCAGACCCTTGATTCTTGTTTTACTAATGATGATGCAAGTTCCGTGTAGTTATAGCAAAGGTTGGACAATTACTGCTGTTCAATATGGGTAAGGTAGCCATATCTTTTATTTTCCTGAATGGTACTATTTTCAAGTATGCCAACCTTTGCCCAGGCCATGTTTCTCAGAAGGTCACATCCTCTAGATATCTTTGTAAAAAAATTCCCAGAATGCTTTGGGTTTAGAACTTGTTAGTTGGGGTACTAGTATTTTTTCATTATTTGGGTAATCTAGATTTTTTTTTTCTACTACTAAAGAATTGTGATTCAGTGAACATATAACATGTAGTGTTCCAAAATGTTTCATTTATTTTTAGTAGTGAATAGTCACAGGCTGCTAATGAAGCTAGAATTTATTTGATGTATTTGGTTTGTGGATCTTGAAAATTTGAATATATTTATCAAAGTCAAACTTAGAAACAGTCTTTTTTGCTTCTTTATATTTGAATTCTGTTTTAGAACAGATTTTATACTCATAAGACCCATTTGACAAAAAGAATCAGATTTCAATCTGATTCTAAAACTGTAAAAAATTCTAGGAGAAAATCTTCATGTGCTTGGATTTAAATCATAAAGATTTCTTAGACATAACAGTAAATGCACAGTCCGTAGGAGAAAGATATGGATAAATTGGATTTCCTCCAGATTTAAAATGTCTGCTCTTTGAAAGACATTGTTAAGAAAATGAAAAGATAAGCCACAGACTAGGAGAAGATATTTGCAGAACACATATCTGATAAGGAATTTGTATCCATAGTGTATAGTGAACTCTCAAAACTCAATAATAAACAGCCCTTCTTTTTGCAAAATGGGCTAAAGATATTTGAACAGATGCTTCACTGAAGAAGATAGATGTGAAAGGATGTTACACATCAGTAGTCACTAGTGGAATTAAAACCAATTGAGGTACTACTGACTACCTGTTGGAATGGCTGAAAACAAAACAGAAAAAACAGACAACACCAAGTGCCGGTCAGGACTCAGTGCAATGGAAGGCGGAAACTTTGCCAGTGGGAAATGCAAAACGGTACAGCCACTTTGGATCATAGTTGCTTAGAAAGTTAAATATATACTCACACATGTGTTAGTTCTAAAACGTGTCCACAAATTCCTTGACATGGCCTTCAAAAAGCTGAGCTTCATTTCTCTGTTCTTGGGTGTAAGCCAGCCTTTGTGCCTTCTAATGGATAGAATATGGCAGAAGTGACAGCCTGTTGCTTCTGGGGCTGTCATTAAAGACATTGCAGCTTCTTCGTTGTTCCCTTTCCCTCTTGAATCACCTGATCTGGGAGAAACCAGCTGTCATGTCACAAAGACACTCGGTCAGCCTTACAGAAGAATTCACATGGGAAGGAACTGAGGCTTCTTGTCAACGACCAGCTCCAGTAGAGAGAGCTATTTGGCAAGTGGGTCCTTCAGTCGTAGTTGAGCCTCATGACCGCAGCTCTGGTCAGTGTCTTGACTGTAGCCTCATGAGAGGCCCTTGGATAGAACTACCCAGGCCTGCTACCCCAACACTCCTAACCCACAGAAACCCACAGAAAATGTTTATCATTGTTTTGAGCTATAATGTTGTGGCAATAATTTATAATGCAAAAATAGATAACTAATAGAATTTACTAAACAATTTTACTGAACTTGGCAGTCTCATTCCTGGAGAGATTGGAACTTATGTCCATACAAAAACTTACATTCTTACAAAAGTCTGTGCGTAATGCTTTTAGTGATTTTATTCATAATCTTCAAAAACTGAAAAGAGCTTACATGTCCATCTACTGGCAAATGAATAAGGAAACTGCAGTCTTTCTGAGCAATGGATTACTCCTGAGCCCTAAAAAGGAGTGAGATCCTTATGCAGGCAACAGCAGGGATGAATCTCAGTTGTTGCCAGTCTCGGGGAAAGGAACCAGTCTCAAAAAGACACATATATATGATTCCATGAACTTGACCTTCTGGAAGAGGCAAAACTAAGGGACAGGAAACAGGTGAATACTTACCAATGGCAGAAGGGGACTGGAAGGATTGGCTCCAAAGGGACCGGAAGTAACTTCTTGGGATGCTAGAACCATTCATGGTAGCAATTAAATAATTGTATATGTTTGTTAAAACTCATAGAATTATATACTAAAAAGGGCAAATCTTACTGTAGGTCAGTTATACCTCAGTGAATAAATCTGAACAAAGAAATCCAGTTCATTAAAATGATTATTAAACTTTGGGGTTGACAGAGTGGTCGATCTCATGTAATACTCTCCTCGGTACCTATTCCAGCTCTGAACTACGAACTCTGTAGTATGTGGTAACACAGGAAGGCCTCGGAGTCAGACTTTACTGAAATGGAAAACTTTTATGATTTTTAGGTCCTATGAACTAACCCGGAAAGACCGACTCTACAAAAACATCATCCGAATGCAGCACACACACGGATTCAAGGCTTTTCACATCCTCCCTCAGACCTTCCTTCTGCCAGCCGAGTATGCGGAATTCTGTAGTAAGTGCTTGGCTGCGAATGGCCCCTTCCTCCCCCGCCACCTCACCCCCGCAACTGAGCTCAGGGCAGACTTACCCCAAGGGCCACCTTGAGTTAGTAACTACTTAGGGCTTTTCAAATCTTTAAAACAGTGTGTTTCTTTAGTGAAACAGCTGGAGGGATGACTTTAAAACCGTGTTCATTGTGATTGTGTCCCTGTATGTTTATTTTTAGTAAGCCTGTTGCTCTCATTTCTAGAAGGATACATGGGTGTCACACCTGTGCCCGTCTGGTACGGAACATTTCTTTACTAGCAAGAGTCAGTGCCTATGGAAGGGTGTATATACTTCTGCCTTTGAACTATATATGCTTCCTTTTTGTTGTCTGCTTTTTCTTGCCATTTAAGGAGTATTCCTATCACCTTGATTTCTCGACTTGTATGGCTTATGAGGTACAAGTATCACACATTGTTTAGTGTGAGGGTTTAGAGGTACCCGTTAGTCACACTCTGGTTGGAGTATCCTGACAGGGGTTAGCCCAGTAGGGATCTAAATGTCCACTCTCTTGCCTGTAAAGCTCACTAGGAGCATGTGGCTTGCTTTCCAGTCTCAATGGGGCCTTCTAATTCCTTTTGCCTTGAAGTCAGCTATCTTCCCCAGGTGCAAGTAGACGAAATGGGCTATTTCAGACTTTTCTCCTGGGGGCAGAGCCTGATCAGGAGGCCTGGTGCATGGAAGAGGTGTGAGTACAGAGAAGGTGGGAGGCAGGTCTTTTGTGAGAGTCTGAAAAGTAACAATAATAAAAGCTAAAATGGAACGAACATCTCGTTTCTATTAGGCCCTCTTCTGAGTGGCAGTTCTACTCTGAGGTAAGTACCGTTGTTATTCCCAGTTTTACAGATGAAGAGACGAATGTACCGAGAGGTCAGGAGCTTTCCGTAAGTTGTGTAGTTTGCCAACGGTGGTTCAGACTCTGTGGTTTGGCATCAGAGACTGTGTTCTTACCACCAGGCCTTACTGCTTGAAGACCTGGGGCTGTGTGTGCACAGTGTCCATTTCCCAGTACCACCAGTGATAGAGGCCTCTTCTGTGAGAAGGGTCTAAGGACAGACACATAGATCCCTTTCTTCTCAGTACATCCAGGAGAGAGACTACGCCTGCCTTAGGAAGCACAGAGAGAGGAAGAGGAAGTTCTCTCTAGACTTCCTGACTTGTGATTTTCTTAACCTGTCGGACATAACAGTCTGGTCTGGTTGCCCAGTGCGGGGTGTTCATCCTCTGGGATTTCCTGCTTCACGTTTGTGAGGCCATTTCTCTGATGGCACTCCCTGTTCAAGCGAGGACCATTAAGATTAGATATGTTCAGTGTTTGCCCACAGAAGGCTCTGAAATGGCTCAGAAGAGACTAGTAATTAAATGAATTAAGTTCAAAATGACAGTGGATGCAAAGCTGAAAACTTACAGTTAAGAATTTTTGTTATGTGACTTTAGCCATGTTACTTAAAGCACTCTGTGTCTTAGCTGCCTCCTCTGCAAAATGGGGATATTACTAGTACTGACCTCATAGTATTGTTGTGATGTTTAAGTAGGTTAATACATGGAGGGCACTTGGAATGGTACACGATAGGTGCTTAATAAATGTTCAGTGTTACTCCTTATTTCAAGTTATGTTGAGATGTATTGTTATGTAGTAAAGGTAAAAAATTATGCAATAAGCCAACATGATAGCATAAAAATACTTCAGTTAATGTGTTAGCACATGTCCCAGATGTGAATTCCTCCTGTTAACTTCTACAGTAATTCCCTGTTGACGTCTACAGGAATCTGAGATGAAAATTCCCTTTGTCCTCTCTCTGCTATTTCTTATTTTTCTGTTCACCCTTTGGAGGCAGGTTGCGGGGGATGGGGTGTTCCTTCAGATGACTGGATAGACTTAGGGTTCCTCCATCAGTTCAAGCATGACCTGTCTTTTAGAAGGATTGCTTCTTTAGTGTATTAGTTTAGTGTATTTTTGAAACTTGTGTGTGTGCTACTTTTTAACAAAAATGAATTTGAAAGGTTAGCAGAACACATGGAATTAATATAGCCATAACTCAAAGCCACCATGCTTAGCCCCAGGGCAGTTACTATAGGCAAATGGTGTTCCTCAGTCCCCCAAACAAATCACTTACTAACGTCATCACCAAACACCACAGCAGGACTCACTGTGTTTGTGGAAAAGGGGGAACAGGGACAACGTGATAGTAGAAGGGTCTTCTCGGTTTCAGGCTTGCCAGGATGCCAGTGATTCTTTACCAGTTGTCTAGAATCTATGACCTCTGCACTAAAATTCATTTGGCGGTGGGGAAAGGAGCCAACACTGTTAGGTTAGTTGTGTTGCTAAGGTTACGTCTTAGGGGAGAAACCCACCTACTGGTACCACTTCCTCTTTCAAAGAGGCTTTCCTCTTCTTCTCGATGTCTGTCTTAAGTTCTTCTCTTCCTTCAGTGTCATGTCCCCTTAGCATATTGTAACCCAGAAATTTCCATTTTCTCCATGACTCGCGTTCCTGTCCCTCTGCAGCTCACTTGCGTGTGTGCGCTAGGAGAGTTTCGAGAAGGAGAGTGGCACAAACAGGTTAGCTTTTAGAAAAATAACTGTGAAATGAATCGGAGGGCACGGGGGAAGAATACGGTGATGACTTGGAGGTTATGACAAGACGTGTAGTTGGATTGAGCTAGGTAGCTGGAGTAGAAGAGAGGGAGCAGAAAGAATGGTAGAATAAAGTGAACCAACTGGCTGTGAGTAGTGAGGCAAGGGCCAAAGATGGCTGCAGCCAGGAGCCTCGGCACGTCTTTCACCAGGGATCATAACCAGGACTGTAAAGGAAGCGCTATTAAAAGGGATGAAGAGTGTGAAATTTGGGGCCGGGTACGGATTGGAGAGGCCTACAGGTTTCCACGGGGTGATTTGCAGGCAGCTGTAAAGCCAGGGTTGAGTTCTGGCCAAAGGTAATAGATCCTGGAAGTTGCAGGGATGGAGGAAGAGGTGATTATTAGAGAAAAAGAGAAGAAGCACCCCAGAGAGGAGAGTGAGCTTGAAGACATGAACAAGGGAATGGGGTCCCGGAGGAGATGGGAGAGGGTTAAATCAAGAACAGACATGTGGAAAGAGGCTCCGCATCACTCATCAGGGAAACGCAAATCCGAACTTCAACGAGATGTCACCTCACACCTGGCAGAATGTCTAGTATCAAAAAGACAGGAAATGACAAGTATTGGTGAGGTTGTAGAGAAAAGGGAGCCCCTTGTGTACTGTTGGTGGGAAAGTAAATTGGTGCAGCCACTATGAAAAACAGTGTGGAGGTTCCTGAAAAAATAAAAATAGGAATAGCATATGACCCAGCGATTCCAGCTCTCGGTATTGACAGGAAGAAGATGAAAACACTAATTCAAAAAGTTATGTGCTTATTGCTGCATTATTTACAACAGCCAAATTCTGGAAGCAACCTCACTGTCCATTGATAGACGATGGATAAATGTGTGGTATATATACACGATGGAATATGACTCAGCCATAAAAAGAATGAAATCTTGCCATTCGTGACAACATGGGTGGACCTAGACGGTATTACACTGAGTGAAATATGTCAGAGAAAGACAAACACTGTATGATTTCACTTATGTGTGGAATATTAAAAAACAAGACAAATAGATAAACAAAAATGAGAAGACTCCTCAATACAGAGAACACGCTGGTGGTTGTCAGAGGGGAGGCAGTGGGCGGGGGGGGGGCGGTGAAACAGGTGAAGGGGATTAAAGAGGTACAAGCTTCCGGTTATGAAATAAACGAGTCATGGACATGAAAGGTACAGTGTAGGGAAGGCAGTCAGTATTGTAGTAACCGTCTGTGGGGACAGATGGTAACTATGCTCATTGTGCTGTTTCATTGTGTATATAGATGTTGAATCACTGTATTGTGCAAAAAAAAGTAAAGGGCACCTTTTCGATCACTTGTAAATTAATGTCCTCTTGCGCCACTTGCACACAGTTTGACTGACAGCGATTTTTTTCATCCAAGCTAAGAGAAATCACTTAAGGAATGCTGTCATTTCAGGTGATCTAGTGTTTGACCCCCAGTGGCACTGTCTGCAGTGGGAGCTTCCGGAGGTCCTTGGGTTGACTGAGGCAAGAATCTCAGATTCCCATAGGCTGTTCGTGATAGTCATAGACCAGTATGAGAGAGTTGCCTTATTTATTTATTTATTTATTTATTTTTAAAGATTCCATTTATTTATTTGACAGAGAGAGACCACAAGTAGGCAGAGAGGCAGGCAGAGAGAGAGGAGGAAGCAGGCTCCCTGCTGAGCAGAGAGCCCAATGCGGGACTCGATCCCAGGACCCGGAGATCATGACTCGAGCCGAAGGCAGCGGCTCAACCCACTGAGCCACCCAGGCGCCCCCTTATTTTGTTTTTATCCTCTCATTCAAGAAAGAGCGGAAATGGTGGAAGTAATGTGTAGTTTTGCTGCCTCCTCCTTCCTCCTTTCCTTCCCCTCTCTGCTTTTGTGTTGATGTTTGAAGCCAGTTCAAAAATATAGGTATTTTAGCCTGGTCGCCCTCCACTTAGAAATATGGAAACTTCTTTGGGTGTCTGAGTGGATAAACCATTGTTGAAATTTAAAATAATAAACTCTTGTCCTTTCTTTCTCTCTGTTTCCTCTCTGTCCCTCTTTTAATCTCCCAATATTTTGAGCAGATTCATATTCAAAGGACCGGGGACCTTGGATAGTAAAACCAGTGGCCTCTTCTAGGGGGCGGGGCGTCTACCTGATCAACAATGTAAGTATGCAGCAGGTGGCACCCTCTCTTCTTCCTCTTCTATTTCTTTCTTTCTTTCTTCTTCTTCTTTTTTTTAAGTAAGTTTTAAACACTCCATGTGGGGCTTGAACTCATGATCCCAAGATCAGGAGTCACATGCTTCACCAGCTGAGCCAGCCAGGCGCCCCCTTACCCTGCCTTCTTACTAGTTTTTTCTTGTTTCACCCCTTGTCTTAGCTACTAATATGATTTTTTTTTCAATTAAGAGTAGGTGTTCCCTTCTGAAATCTGCATTCAGACATGTGAGTCGATGGTGGGTAGGAGTTGGCTACTAGTCGCCTTACCAGCAGTAACCTCTTCCTGTTCCAGCAGTTACTCCGTGGCTAAAAAGTCAGTTGATCAAATGTTAGGGAAGAGAAGCCTTTGGTGTCAGCAGAAAAGAGGTTCCTTTTCCACTTGAAGCATATTGTCATATTAATTCCTCAGTACCAATCATTAATTGGTAGCATATACATTTAGTTTCTAGTGTGAGAATTGTGGGTTCCTGCCCTCGAGATCATCGAGGAAATTAACCTCAGTTTGGTATGGCATCCTTGATGCTGTTTCTGCATCTCCCTCCCCCTCATCCTCTTCTTTTTTTTTCAAAACTTGTCAGTATCTTGATTCTTTGCAAAATCCTTATTAAAAGTGGTTTGTAAGTTGAACAAATACAGAATAAATAAAGTAAAATCTCAACCCCAGGCTCACTTCCTAGAAGACTTTTAACAGTAGTTTATAACCTAATGGAGTTGATTTTATGTTTCTTTTCTTGGCTTTCCGTTGTGTTTGTTAAGCCCCAGTTTGATGCGTATTGTATTCACATAACCTCCTGCCTTCCCTTCCACATTCCTGTTCTTTATTGTTTTTATATTTTGAAAGTTTATACAATTATACTATCTTCAGTAACTGTGATTCCATTTCTCTGCTTTATCTATAAGTTGAGTAAAAAGAATTAAACTCAATAGTAACCTCACAGCATTGGAATTCTGAAAAAAATTTTCTAAGTTTTATTTGTTTAAGTAATCTCTACACCCAACGTGGGGCTTGAACTCACGACCCCAAGACCGGGAGTCACATGCTTCTCCCACTGAGCCAGCCTGACACCCCTGGAATCCTGAAATTGAACCAGTATTTCACTCTGGGTCTTTCCTCATTTTTACTCCTGGACATTTGGTCAGCCCTTTTAGTCTGGAAACTAGTGTTTTTCTTTGTTTTAGGGAAAATTATCCTTTTTTTTTTTTGCTTTTGTTTCTGCTTCTAGACCTCATTCTTGAGGCATCCTGGGTCTTTCCTTTATGTCAACTTTCCTCTGGTTTTAAATTCTGTTTCTTGATCTTTCTGGATCACCAGTTTGGACTTTATCCATTTTAGTATTCATTTTATCTACTATATTTCTCTGTTGGCTATCATATTTTATATAAATCCTTACTTTCTGTTTGCCTTTTTTTTTTTTTCAATTAAAAAAAGCCTGTTGTTGCTTAATGGATTAATGGGTGCGGTATTGGCCTTAGTGAGGATATCAGTTGAAAGTTTTTTTGAAAGTTTTCTTTTGTTTCATGAGTTTTCTTGGGATTGTCTTTTTTTACCCCCTGCTGTTAGGTTTTCTCAGTGTCAGTGACCTTGGGTGTATTTATGAACTAAAGACTAGACTGAAACTGACAGCTGGCTCAGGTTTTGGGTACTCTTGTTTAGGACTGATTCCCTGCAAAGTTTCTCCCTGGACAGAAGGCGAACTCAGGTTGGTGCGAGGATAAATGGTGTTGACTGACAGGCCGAGCCTCAGGTGGGTGTGAGTGAGGAGCATGTGTCTTCCTGCCGCCCTGCCAAAACAGAACAGGCCTAACTGTGAATTACAGAGGAAGATTCTGGTGATTTCCCTTCTGGGCAGCACTATCTTTCCTGTCTTTTCCTCTCTGTGTCTGTTGTAGGGATAGAGCCGCCTCAAATTCCACTCTTCTGTCAAATCCCTCTGCCCACACAAGATGTCCTCCTCAGAGTATTATCATTAGGTTTTATCCTGAGGGCAAAGCTCTGGGTGTTGGAGGAAGCCCCCTGAATTAATTAAGAATTAATTATCTGATTTTCGTTCCTTGGCCCACTCCTGCTCCTCATTTTTGTTTCCTGCCAGCTTGGAGCTTCTCGGAGGCTCCTTGAGAAGATCATTCTCACCTCTGGTAATTTGCTTCCTTTGCTCTGTTTTCTCAGCCTGATCCCATCTGCTTTCTGTCTTTGAGGGTTTCCTTCAACTTTTGGTCTCTTACTGGCTCCTTTAAATGTTTTCTAACTTTGTTATCATTTCGTTCTTTTAAAAATATCTTCTCTGTCCTTCCAGTGGGACTCTGGAAGGGAAGAAGGGGAGGTAGATATGTGTGTGTGTGTGTGTGGTCAAGTACTCTGTTTTCAAATTCCCCAATTTTCTTTTTATGTGGTCCGAGCTATTTCCTACATGTGCACAAACTAACTTTCTGAGAGGTCTTTCACATCGAAAAATCCTTAAATTCAGTCTGGACTGAAAACTGTTCGGTGACTACTGATGACTGGACCTTACTGAGCCTCGTTCTAGTATAGGAGCTACTCCAGCCTGAGGCCTAGGCTACAAGTCCCTTTACCTGGCCCTGGATCAGTCCCTCTGGAGGCCTTTTGCCCCTGAGTCTCTTGGGACAGAAGGCCCTGGTCATATGGCTTGGAGGTCTCTTTTCTTGTTTCTGTTCTGACCTTGGCGTGAAGGCTCCTGTCTGACAGCTTTTCCTTCGGCTCCGTGCCAGGAGCTCCAGTGTTGTTTGAATCTCATAGACGGCACTCGTTTGGGTTTGGGTTTAGCTGCCAAATGGAATTGCTATTGAAAGTCAACTGTGGTACAAGTTTGCTTTTTATTTTCTTAGACATGAGTCAAAAGGAATAGGATCTATTTCCAGCTCATCTGGGACGTTTTTCTTTTGGAATGCACTTTTGCTCTAGTGATTTGTTATTTTGAAACCAACATCATAAAGAATAGAAAAGTTAAACTTTCCTTGGTGGGGCTGAGAACCCGGTGCCCTAACTCTTCCCTGGATGGAGTTTCATAGAGGGTGACAAGTCTTTAGAGAATGCGTTTGGCAGGCTTTCCTTCTGCCTCCCACTTCTCCCTGGGCTGAATCCCTAGAGACCCCCTGCATAGATCAAAGTACTTGGCAGGACCCTTTGCCTCCCTCCTCCCCCTCAGTGCAGCTTTGGAATGAGTCTGATTCTTTGAGGTATTTGGTGAAGGTGCCAGACAGAAGCCTGGGAAGATGCCAGTAGGCACCAGGGGAGCTGGCAGCATGTGGACATAATGGGAAAATATTCCCATTTCACTCCAAAAACTGGAATTTTATCACCTTTTACTCAGACCTACAAACCATGTAGTTAATACTCCTCTCTCTCTCCTTACACACAAGGCCTCACCATCCTGTCTTTTCCATACCTGGATCCTTTCCCATGGAATATGTGACCCATTAGCCAACTGGATGAAGTAACTCTTTCCAAGGCTGCTGCCTGCTTTCCTTTTAGATTTGTTGGGGTGGAGGGAGTGCTCAGGCGGAGGGTCTGTGAACAGAACTAACGGGAGTGGGTGAGGGACTGGGGGGGTGGGTGGAGTTAGGTGTGAAGGCCAAATGAAAACATCTTTCCTTGTCTTCCCCACTGGAGAGGGCCTCTTATTAAAAATTCCCAATTATAGTCATAACCTTCTGGAAAATGTCTACAAATACAACTTTTACCATTACAAGAACAGGATAAAGGATAGAAAAGGCGTTACTTTTATGAAATACCAAAGGGAGAAGCGTGAGCTCTTACAGACGGAAGTACCTTGGCCTCTCAGCTGACATGCATGGCTTCTTAAGATGTGCTCTTTACCTCTAGAAATACAGCACAGAGGAGCACAGTTGCGTTTGCCCCAGCTCCCTCAGTAACCATGACTAAATGCTGTATTTTCCCAATTTGGTGTATTCAAGTTGAGGAGGGAAAGATCTGGCATTTTCTGATTAAGGTACAAATTTGATTATGGAGGTCAAATTTCGTCATCCTCTTCTAACACATTAGCCATAGTAAATACAACATTAATGTTTTCTTTGAGATTTTGAAGTAGCAGGAGAATAGGTCACTCTATTTACTTCCTATATTTGTGAATATAATTCTTTATAGTGCTCTTTCTGTTTGTTTCTGTTTGTTTATATGTTGTTATCTTAAGTGCTCTCTGTTTTTTTATCATGGTTCAAGAACTATTTAGGGAGTCCTTGCTGTGTGCCAGGTGCTGCCACTCCTTAAAACCTTTTGAGGAATAGGGATTATCTCTTAATACTAACACTGATAGCTAATGTGTCTTAATTATGACTTAGTGCGCAGCTCTGAGTGGAATGGCACGTTGTGCGCCGTGATGAAGGCTTAGTAAGAACTTAGTAGAACCATAGAGTTACTCTTGACTTTATACTGGTAGGTCTTGAGCATTTAATGTGTGCCTGTCATGGTACCTTCCAAATATAAACTCAGTTAGTCTTTAGAAGAACCCTACGTGGTTACTGTAAGTGTTTCCTTAGTAAGTGGTAGAGTCAAGATTATAACTCAGGTCTAGTTGATTCCAGAGCATAACACTCTTAACCACTGTACCATTCTGCCTTACAATAACTTAACAGATACCATGAGCTTTAATCTCAAAGTCCAATTAGAAACATGGATATGTGTCCAGCTTTCCCAACAATTTAGACCTTGCTTTAGCATGCTTTGGAGGGCAATTTGAGCTTGGAATTGAAATCATTTGAAATGAGTTAGTTGGGAAATGATGAAACAGGCTTGAAAATACCAAAAAGCTTTCATTAGTTGCTTCTTAGTATAACATTATACAAAGAAACTATACCCAAACTATTTTTTTCTTTGATGAACTACAATTTAACTCTTGATGTAGGTAGAAATGAGAGGCTCAGGCCACTGGACAAATATTAAATAATGTACGAGATAATGCATAACTCAAGGGATACATGTGTATGATGAGGGAGGGGAGGGAGGAAGTGGGCAAGGACATTAGATGTGTCATGGAGTGATGGCCATCGCCAGTGTAGTCTCTGGTTCCGAGGACAGTTGGATGGTCACGTATCTGCCGCAGCCTATAGGTGTTACTCAGTGGGAAGAGGTCTGCATTTGTTTAATTTTAGGTTTGGAACGCAGCCCGAGGCTTGCTCCTTTGTACTATGATTCATCACTTCTTACATACTAAGCTGACTCAAAATGGAGATAGTGCTTGTGAGAAAGTGATCAAGAAATGTAAGGGAGTCCGGAAATGGTGTGGGCAATCAGGTCCATGAGTATGAATCAGCACTGACCGTCGCTGGGTCCGTGTGATGCAGCAGTGGGAGAAGAGCGGGGAATCTCTTTATCTTAACTCTGGGGTTGCTCATCGTGGTTGTGATGATGTTACAGGCCACAAAATTATCCTTATTTCATGGTAACTGTAGTATTTGGGGGTAGCAAATGCATTATTATAAAGACCGTCTTGTGAATTTGGGGGCTAGTATGTCAGGTCAGAACTTTGGGGAAAGATGTGAATCGTACTCTAAGAGTTAAGTCTCTGAGGCAGACTGGCTGGGTTCCAGTGCTCCTCTGTCACCATGTGACTTTGTCACCCTCTCTGACTCTTTCCTCATCTGTAATATTCGAATGGTGATATACCTACCTCAGAGGGTTGGGTGAGGACTGTAGGAAATATTACTCGTGAAGAATTAGAACAGAGCTGGACGTGTAGCAAATGTTCCATGCATTTATTACATTTCTTTTCATGCAAATATTAATAGTTACTTCTGTTGCTTCTACTGTAGCCATTATCATTACAATTATGAATATAGCCACTTCCCTTTTCCAGTCCTTTTGTCCTGTATAGATTGTGGTGGCTTCCAACTGACTTTTCTGTCTTCATCTAATCTCAATTAGAGTTGTGCTATTCCATATATTTTAATCTTACTATTAAGAATCCACAAACATTTCCTCCTTCCCACCATGTTCAGGCTAAACTTCCTTTGTTGGGGGTTCAAATCCCTTTGCCGGTGGTGTCCCCTCCCTCCTGAGATTCTAACCAGACCTTTCATTATTCCTCAGGTCGGTCTTTTAGCCCCAGGTCATTGGTCTGCGTCCTCTCCTTTAACTAAAGTTTGTGCCTGCCACCTTTCCGTGGCAGCTTCCTTTCCTTTCCACCATGTGCTAGTAGCTTTCAACACTCGCTTCTGCGCCTACTCTTCCAGAATAGATGTTTCCTCACTGATTCACAAAACTGGGCAGCGCTTGTACTGAGCAGTCCCACGTCTTGCACTTGTAACTATGCTGCTTTGTGTTCTTTTAACTTGTACATTTTGCTGTCCCCTTACCTAAATATTAAAGCCTTTGGAAGGACGGGTTAGGGTCTATGAGGGCAGGGATTCTCTCTGTCTTCACTGGATCCTCAGTGCCTTATGAGTATCAAACAGTCCTCATGATTCTTTATTGTATAACAACTCTTTTTTCATTGAAAAACCCTTTAAGATCTAGTTCAGTCTTTTTAAAGTAGCATAGGAAATACAACTGAATGAATCAATGAAACATCTGTCCTGTTTCTCAAGGAAAATGCCAGGATCCATTGGGAAAAGATCTGTAAGTTCTCTAAGCAGCTTGATGAAAGCCTTTGCTTAAGAATAATGGTAGTATTTTAAAATTTCCATCACACCTTACATTTTGGAGAAAGCACGTTTTTATTTATTTTTTAAGTAGCTTTTATTTTCTTGGCATGTAACTTTTTAATATCATGTATGTAAATCTTTAAAGCTGTTATTGCTCTCTTTATTACGTGAGAAGTGGTATGTAAATTTATTTTTCCCTCATTGTAATTGGATACCCATAGTGTTTATAAGTGTTGTGTTACCTGACCAGTTGAATGTAGGGGTAGGTTGGAATAAAACCTTCCTTAAGAGATGTAGTTTTCCGCTTTCTTGTTACTGAAAGGGCAAGAACTCTGCTCCCTCATTGTGAGTTAGGATTTCTGTCCTTTTATTCTTTCTCTTTATTCAATAGCCGAACCAGATTTCCCTGGAGGAGAACATCCTGGTCTCCCGTTACATTAACAACCCCCTGCTCATAGACGGTGAGTTGAGATTGGGCCCTTGACGGGCTCAATCTTGCTAATTTTAAAGAATATTTTCACAGTCTTCTCTAGTAAGTCTTTATGAAGCTGGCATAATTCTTGGCAGCTGTGGCTCCAGATGAGGCTGGTGCCTTACCTACCTCATAGGATTATTTTGAAGATGAAATGAGAGAATAGAAAAGAAAAGTGCTTTGTAGTACATCTACGTGAGAGCTGCACAGTCTGTATATGTAAGCTCTCTTTCTCAATGGATGTGTATGATTGATATATATATATATATATATATGTATACATATATATATATGTTTATTTATTTGTAGGAAATGAGTAATGACTTATTCTTAAAGGGCAAGGTATGCAGGCAGTATGTGTTTTGTGGGGAGAGGAAGACTATTCTTTCTTTCATATTTCTTTATGAACCCCAATTTTTTTTCTAGATTTCAAGTTTGACGTGCGCCTCTACGTGCTTGTGACTTCCTATGATCCTCTTGTCATCTATCTCTATGAAGAGGGATTGGCTAGGTAAGAGACTTTGGGGGGAAGGGGTGTTTATCAAAATGGCTCCATTTAACGAGTGTGTTAAGATCAGGCTGTTTCTCTTACATTCAACTCAGAAGATGAACCCAGATGGGCTTCAGTTGGCTGAACATCAGTCATGTTACTTTGCAGTCTCCCTTGCATCTCTGTACATAGGAATGTGCCTCTCTATATAAACCCACACCTTTCCCAGCAGGGATCCAGGATCACGTTGTGTTTTCAGGCCACGGTGGTAGTTATGATGACCCTAGGGTCATACCTGAGATACCCTGAGATAATTTGTCACTTTTCTTCACAACTGATCTAGGAAGGAAGAAATCCAGTATCGATATACCTGTTCTATAACAGACATTTATTTCAGTCCTCCCAATGACCTTGTAGTTAATGCAGTTTTGCAGTTGGGGAAATGGGCTTCCGGGGGTGAGGAGAGAACTTGGTCGCTTTTCAGAGCTCTCTCACCTGGATGGTAGTGGAGTGGGGCTTTGAACTGGTGGATATCACTCCAGAGCTCATAGCTTGAGCTGTTTCATGGCCTCTTGTTGCCCTTTTGTATTTTGGAGACATTAGCTGCTTTTTTTTTTCCCTACCTGTAAATAATAAACCCTACAGTGGTTGTATATACATTCTGTTTCTCTTGATGTACTTTTTAGGTTTTAAGATAATGAAAGTGACTTACTTACAAAATTAAACTCAAGTTTTAATAATTTGAAGGTTTTTTTCCACAGCCAGAAAATTTTACCGGTGATATAGGCCTTTTAATTTGTTTAGAATAAGTATGTAATTTTGCTGTGCTTGTATTCTTTTCCCCTACAAAACTAATATGTAAATCTCTTTACTAACTAGCTTGCTCTGAAGTTCCTTTTCTGCTTGGTGGCCTTATTGGACCCAGCAGTTGAGGACTTACTTTGCATCTGCAGTCAGCCACAGCAGGCTAAAAAGTATGGTCTGTATTTGTGAATTTTAGAAAATGCACTTGGAAGATGGGAAATATCACGGTTAAGAGAAGGCTACCTATCTAAGTTTAGGTGCTTTGACAAGAATTATTGTCCTCTGAAAGCTGTTATTTTCTTTTTTTTAAGAATTTATTTATTTATTTGACAGAGAGAGATCACAAGTAGGCAGAGAGGCAGGCAAAGAGAGAGAGAGAGAAGGAAGCAGGCTCGCTGCTGAGCAGAGAGCCCGCCGACATGGGACTCGATCCCAGGACCCTGAGATCATGACCTGAGCTGAAGGCAGAGGCTTAACCCACTGAGCCACCCAGGTGCCCTGGAAGCTGTTATTTTAGAATGTTATTTTAATTCTGTCATGGACTCACATTTTTTGATGCATCCTGTGACTGGAATCAGGGTGAGCGCCTTTAACTGGCTTGTAGCGGGTTGAGGTGAGCCTCCCCTTCCCCTCTAGGTGGCAGCGACAGCATTCAGAAACACGGTCATGGAAGATTCCTGAGTCTGAGTGTGAGGAACACTGAAGGCTACTGAAGCTCTGTGGTTCTAGACTCTTGTTCCTTGGAAGGGAGGGGGAAGCTAAAATCTTTCTCAGTTCTTAGGGAAAGGGCTGACCCGGGCATCTGAGCACACCAGGCCTCCTAGCTCACATCAGCTTTTCATAGGCAGACAGTTTTTTGTCGTGTTTGTAGACACACGTGCTCTCAGACTTTGAAGTAAAGGTTTAAAAGCTGAATCCCCATACTATGTAGATCAAAAAGAAGGGAAAAGAAACCCTTTCCTCCTGCTCAGGAGTATAAGATGCTTGAGGTGTTTCCGTTTTCTAAGTCGAGGTACATGAGCTGATCCTCTTGTCCAACGTGAGCTTCTCCACCTCCTTCCCTCCCTGCCTCCTCACCCCATCTTGCCTCCTGTGCCTTTTGCAGGGACTGATGATGTCCTGCCACAAAGTGAACTTCTTGAATCGGGAAAAGACCTCAGGGTTACACCCACTGTTTCTCAAGGATGCCATACCAGCATCTTCTGCATATTATTCTGAAGACCTTGCACTCATGCTATCAGTAGCCCTCTCTGTTGGTAAAATTTAGTGTAGCTTTCAGGCCTCAGTGGTTCAGATATGATATGAGAGCACTACAATGTTCATTATAGAACTTCCTCCAGATATGCGAGTGCTGTGTCTAGCGGGTGTGTGTGGGAAATCAGATCCACTAAATTGAGTAACTGTCTTCCCTCACCCCCAGCAGGGACTGAGTGTGTGTATGTGTGGGTGTGTGTGTGTACTTTTTTTTTCCCCACCAGAATTATTTGGAAGACAGTTTAAAAAAACAAAAAAAACTCAGACCAAATTGAACCAAGTAATAATAGGACTATTCAGGGCTTGGGCTCAGTTAATGTAAAAGTATAGGTACATCTCCAGGCTTCACACAAGTATGGTGCAATATGGCCTGTGCCTGGCTATTAGTGAGGCCTGCGAGGCTCCACTGCCGTTCACAGCCACTTCCACGTACCCGAGCTCCTGTGTCTTAACTCACTGTGTATCTTGGCATTCATCTGCTTCTTTTTAATCCTCAGAATCTGCTCAACTGTGTCATTACATTCAACAATAGTCCATAGCGTCTCCAGATCTGCAGCCTCTGGTAATTTGGGGTCACGTGTGTTTTCTGTAGACATTGCTGAAGATAATCAGTTCGGGATGAGATTACTAGGCTGTTTTACTTTGAGGCTCAACAAGGAAAACCGTAATTTTTCCTAAAGAGAAAGCATTGGCAGCAAATTTAATTGGCTTCCTCTTTAGAAAAGAAGGGCTTTCTCCTGTGTCACTTCTGTTTCGGGCCCCAAATTAATGCTTAGGAGACATAAAGATTAAGTGCATTTCCCAAGACTGTTTTGTAAACTAGATATTTTGTGTCAATTCTTGACCTTTTTAAACTTACTAAGAAAAAGACCAGAAATAGTTTCTTTTTAGATTAATAATTTCCAGTTGTCTTTGTTGTTTTATTAGCACAGAAAAACTGTCATTGTTTTCCTATACATTGGCAAACTATGGAGATGTTTAGAAAAAGAATTGGGTTCCTCATATTTGGGCCCAGCATTTTTGCCCCAGAGGTTCACCCTGTTTTTGAGTTTGACAAGTGTGTTCCTGCTTTGCACCAGCAGGGGACACTCAGTTTCCAGAGAGGGATACCATTCTCTACCAAAATGGTGTAGATTCTTTTTCTTGTCAGAGGTGGGATCCAAAAAGACTTTGTCCTGGATTTTACAGTTTCAAGTGGATCCAGTATGTGGTCTAAACGATTTGATGAGGCCTTTTTTGAGACAGAGCTAATAGGCACATTTTCACTACAACGGGAAAAATAAAAAGTCAAAATTGACTTGAAAACCAAGTGTGTTGTCAGACACCCAAAGATAGGTCGCACTGGCAACTCGAGGGCAGCAAAGGTGCCCATCCACAGAACTGGAAGCTCCCATCCACACTGGAAGGTGGGAGGCGAGGGCGGTGAGAAGGTCCGTCAGGCGCTGCCTCTCTTCTGCCTTAGCCGAGTGATTCAACAGGAATTCAGAAAAGACCCCAAAGCATTTGTAATGCCTTTCCCTTCTTCCCCACCCCCCAGTTCCTTCTTCAGTAGCCTTCCTTGCTAATTAACACTGGCTCCGCAGGGATATTTACCTTTTCTCTGCTGGATTCCTGTGGTTTTGAAAGAATTCAGGTACTCGTTGGTTGCCAAGGAATTCACATTACCTCACAGGCTGCACACTGTCCAGAGTCTGCCACAGCAGTGAGGGGGGGTGGGGGGCTGTGGAGACAGCAGCGAGGGCAAGAAAACCCTCTCCGGTGCTCATTGTCACCCTCGCTGGCAGGCCCCTGCTGTTTGTGAAGTTTGAGTCATTTCTGGCTCCGAAGACCAGGGATCAGGCTGGTAATCTCCTCCCAGACGGCTCCGTGGGGCGCTGCCTCGTCACTGCAGCGCGCTGGCAGTCTCCCGCCTGCAGCTGGTTGACAGCAGATCAGAGAGCCCTTGGGCCTCTCGTTCTTGTCCGTAAGATTTGTCTGGGTCAGGCCAGGATGAAACCCAGTGGCTCCTGGCAAGGCCGCCGGAGGTGCTGTCTCTTCATTCTCTGGACCTTTCTGGCTCAGCATGGCTACACCTGCTGCAAGATAACTCAGGTGCCCCAGCCAGGGGCTCCACGGGGCTGGCTTCCTTTTTCTTTTGTACTTTTGGACTGAAGGTTTGTTAGATGATGTGGACTCTCAAAGGGGAGGGGCTCACTGCCCTACTTCCAGATTATCTCTGACTCCGGCTATTCTGCTGTGTCCGTGAAAAACAACATAGGTTTTGAATGGAGGAAGAGGGTTAAAAGGATTCCACTAAGTCTGTGCTTTCCTTCCTGTTTTGGTTCCACACTGGTGATGTTCCTGGGACAAGCAACTCATGTGCAGTTTCAATTCATACTTGCCCAGTACCTTCTATGTGCCTAACACAGGATCCCTACCCATGGACACTCAAGAGTTTTAGACAGATCGTTATTGTTGTCCCCATTCTCATGGAGAAACTTTAAGAAGCAAAAAGGAAATGTAGCTTTTGACTTCAGAATTCATTATTAGGGGGCACCTGGGTGGCTCAGTGGGTTAAGCCTCTGCCTTCCACTCAGGTCATGATCCCAGGGTTCTGAGATCGAGCCCCATGTCAGGCTCTCTGTTCAGCCAGGAGCATGCTTCCTCCCTTCTCTCTCTGCCTGCTTGTGATCTCTCTCTCTGTCAAATAAATAAATAAAATAGTTAAAAAAAAAAAAGAATTCATTATCAGAACAAAGATTATGTATTTCAGTGTGGTTTATAAAAAGGCATATACTTCTCCATCGGTGGGCTATGAAATAGTAAACAGAGTTTCAGATTTGGCAAAGAAGTCCAGGCTACCTCCTCCCCCTTATTTTTTATTTTTTTGGTTTAAAGGTCAAGGCTGTGAAATGCTGTTGTCAGAGCTTTTTCTAAATTTTGATTTCATTAAGAGGGAGATTCAGGACTCAATTCATCACTTTGATTTCAGTATGTGCCAGCATAAGTATTTGCAAATGTGGTCCTGGGGTGGCTGGTGAATTACGTCTTTTAGGTTGCGGCCAATGAAGAGCTCGCGTTGAAGCTTGCAGACCTAGATGGGTTGAAATTTGATATGTGAAGTTCTAAATCAGGGGTCACAAACCTACAGACTCCCAAGGACATTCACTGAGAGGGAGCATGAGTGTGAGTAGGGGGAAGGGCAGAGGGAGAGAGAATCCCAAACAGACTCTGCCTTGAGCAAAACTTGAGGCTCCATCTCACATACCTGAGATCACAACCTGAGCCAGAATCAAGAGTTGGACACTTAACCGATCAAGCCACCCAGGCACCCCGAGAATATCTAGATTTTTATTGAGAAACTTACTTCTGTTTTTAGACTTTGAATTTTGAAACCATTTCAGACTTCTAGAAAAGCTGTAAAAGTAGCGCAAAGTTACATTTTACCCTGCATCTAGAGATCCCATTCGGATTTTGCCATTTGTCCTAATAATGTTCTCTGTAACAAAAGCCTCTGAGCCCGGATCACGTGGTTTATTTAGTTGTCATGTCTCTTGGTCCCCTTTGGTCTGGAACGGTTCCCTCAGTCTTCCCATGACTTTTATGACCTTAGCATTTGTAAAGATGACAGGCCAGTCATTTTTTAGGATGTATTTCCATTGGAATTATCTGATATTTTTTCATGAGTAGACCCAGCTTATGTATTTTTGGCCATAATACCACAGAAGCGATGCCATGTTGTTATTGCATTAAAACTGATGGCACGCGATAATGATTTATTGGTATTTGACCACTTGGTGAAGGTTATGTCTACTAGATCTGTCTGCTGTAAGATTACTTTGTTTTCCGCTCTCTCATTAATAAGTGTCTTCTGAGGAGATTTTGAGACCACATAAAATCTCATCCCTCCTCTCGCTTTAACTCAGTGATTTTACTCTCCATTGATGTTTCTTGCCCGAGTTATTACTATGACAGTTGCCGAATGATGACTTTCTGATTCCATTAATCCTTTTCCTTTTATTTTTTGGCATTTTATTCCAAGGAAGAGCTGTCTCTTCTAACCGTTTATTTATTCATTTATTTATTTATACCAGTGGGGACTCAAGGACTCCTCTGTTTTATTTGATGGGTTATAATCCTTTATTATCAGGATTTATTTTGACATCATATTGTCTCAGATTTGGCCAGTGGGAGCCCCTGTAAACTGGCTTTTGTGTCCTCTCATTTCTTTGAGCACAAGATGTTTCAGGCTTCTCTCATTCTTTCTGCGCCCCAGCTCTAGAATCAACCATTTTCTCAAAGGGGCACTAGTTGCTTTTAATGGAGAACAGTATTTAGAAATCAAGACCCAAGAGCTAGATAATCTCATTGCTCTGGGATATCTCTGCTTTCAGGTCCTTGAAATGGGTAGACCAAGGAAATCTATGTTTGTGTGTGTGTGTATATATATATATATGTATATAGACAGAGACACACATTGCCTTTCATATTTATTTTTGTATCTGTTTCCATACGTTGAAAAGCAGGAATTTATACGAATACCTCCAGTTCTCCTTCAAAACTACAGAGTTCATTTGAGACTTTCTCTGTCCTTGTTTTCTATCTCTCTTCTCCAACAGTGAGAAATCTGACTCTCTTTATCTTCCAACATATTTATTTACCCAATTCCCTTGTGTGTAGCCAATCTCTGGACCTCCTTGGCCACTGTCTCTCTCAGATGCCCTCCTTGTGTGGACTCTGACCCTGTGGGACCGCCATCCTGCATGGATAACCTCTGTGTCCTGCCTGTGGGCCACCTTCCTGTGCTTTCCTCCATCGTCCTCCATACCAGTCATGGCTGTAGGAAGGAAGGTCTAGTTTTTAAACACTGGCCAAATCATCCAGGTGTTTTGTTTTGTTTTGTTTTGTTTTAAAACAATTTGTGGGCTAATCAGAACTTGATTGGTAGGCTGGTAGAACCTCTAGTCTAGATAATACGAAGGAGATGTTGGGAACTGGTGACCAGAGATGAACATGGTCTTTTAATAGGGGCTTTAGTGAGAACCCTATCATTTTAGGAGGGAAGAGATGAGTGTTCATACACCTATGTGGCCTTCTACATTCCCCATCGGGCTAAGCAAAATAGAGGATGGCTTTTGGCTCTTTTGGTAACTTTCCACCGAGCCTAAGTTTGTTTTTGTTTTTGTTTTCTCTAATTCTCACTTCTGACTGCTTTTTACGCTCTTTAGAAGCCCCCTGTGTGACACCAATAATCTCGTCCTTGCTGGAGTTCAGAATATAAATTCCTCAGGGAGAAGGAAGATTAGGACGAAGAAACATTGTTAGAGATGCAATCCGATTGAAAAAAGAAGTGTAGCAATGACAGATGAGTGGAGTACCAGGTTACTCAACTGGCAGGCTTTTGCCAATCTTTTCATGTTGTCGATCAAGTTAGATCAGATCATCATGTCAAGGAGAGATGAAAAGCCTCTTTCTCTGAAGCAGAACCTTTTCCCTCCCTCTCCATCATTATCCTTTTGAGGGGGAGAGGATGGCAGGAGGTATGTCACTGTGAGGTAATGTCTGGGTGAGGCAGGCAGGCCCCGTGTGGGTCCTCTTTGCATTTCTTAAGAACTTCAGAGAATGACTGTCTCCCACTTGATCGGGGAATGGCTATAGAAGGAAGATTGGGATGCATAGGTAGGGTTTACTTACCGTGCAGTGACATGGTTAGAAGTTAGGTGATAACTACTACTATTTTTCAGAAGTTTCTGAAAAATCAGAGGTCCTTCTCACGCACAGACATAATGGACATCAGACCCTTGTCCCTTAGCCATACATGCCTGGTCAGCATTGTCTCTTCGTCCACATCCTTCTTCCTGTCCTCATGTTTGTTTATTTTAATTTCAGGGTTTTTTGGGGGTTGTTTTTCACTTTTCTTTCTTTGGCTTTCATACATTTCTAGTGCAGGGAATTAGGAAGTGGAGATAGTGGGTGGGTGAGAAGAAATAGAGAGGAGGAACATTTTTAAATGCTGCCCTTTAATGTGGTAGAAATTCATGTTGACTTCATAGTCTGAGTAAGCATATGTAAATAATTTGTAAATCATATGAAAATAAACTTGTGGCCTTCCAGGACTTTTTTTCACACACTTGGATGTGCCTCTTGGGAAAACCACTTTAGCGAAGGGTGATATGGTTATGGCGGTATGTAAACAGGGGTTGATATTTACCATAACCATTCGACTCAAGTGTCCTTTTGTTGATGTTGAGCATCACTGGAAAGTTTTCTCTTTCCCTGGTTACTTCCTTCAGAGGCACGTATATTTTATACTTTGGTCTTCTTTTGGCAGTAGTCCAGGGTATCAAATTGCTGCTCTGTTTTCAGTGGGCTCCATGTTTAATCCCTCCGTCTTTTGCCTTCATTCCAAATTCAGGAATTAGTCTCCTACACGATGCTCATATTTAAGCTGTTCTTGCAGACCTAGGCTTTGTGTGCTGTTAACGCTGCCATGGTTATTTCTTAACATGAACTTTAAAGATCAGCTCTGGTATTTCTGCTGATGAGTTTTAAATCTATATAACGTTATGCCGACAGTTTTTTCTTTTTGCTTCATGTTGTCCATAGAATTCTATGGTGCCACGCACTGTATCCACACCCACGGGGTGTTTCTTGACCAGCTCACGCCCTGTCATCCACAGCATCCCACACACAATTTCCCAGGCATGGGTAACTCTGTTTTTATTTTTCACTCTTCCTATTGGTCTAAGGTTCTGTAAAAGTAGCAGCTACATGTGTTGCAGAGTCAGTGTAGGGGGTGGGGAATATTGATGAATTTATTCAAGTTTCGTTTTTGAACTTAATGTTACTTATGGAAATTAAGTGTGTTATTACAACAGCCAGATCTGCAGACAGCATTATGGAGGGTGAGAAAATAATTCAGTTTAGGGAGAAATGATTATTTCAACATTGAACCAGTTATTTATGGGACAACAACATTGTGACTAAGAACATGAGTTTTGGAGTTGGGACAGCCTTGGTTTCGATTCTGGGTGTGCTATTTTTTTTTTTTTTAAGTTTTCATTTAAATTCCAGTTAGTTAGCATACAGTGTAATATGTGTTTCAGGTGTTACAGTATACTAATTCAACACTTCCAAGCAATACCTGTGCTCATCATAACTAGTACCCTCCTTGATCTCTCCCCACCCTTCACTGTGTAGAAGTTTTTTATTTTGATGTAATCCCAATAATTCATTTTTGCTTTTGTTTCCCTTGCCTCAGGAGACATACCTAGAAAGAAGTTGCTATGGCCGATGTCAAAGAAGTTACTGCTTGTGTTCTCTTCCAGGATGAACTTTATGGTTTCAGGTCTCATGTTTAGGTCTTTAATCCATTTTGAATTTATTTTCATGTCTGATGGAAGAAAGTCTAGTTTCATTCTTTCACAAGTGGCTGTCCAGTTTTCCCAGTACCATTTGTTGAAGAGACTGTCTTTTTCCATTGGATATCCTTTCCTGCTCTGTCCAAGATAAGTTGGCCATAGAATTGTGGGTGCATTTCTCGGTTTTCTGTTCTGTCCTACTCATCTGTGTTTCTGTTTTTTGTGCCAGTACCAGTACCACCCTGTTTTGATGACTATAGCTTTGTAATATAACTTTGAAGCTGGGAATTGTGGTGCTTCCAGCTTTGCTGTGCTTTTTCAAGGTTGCTTTGGCTATTCTGGGTCTTTTGTGGTTCAGTACAAATTTTAGAATTATTTATTCTAGCTCTGCAAAAATGCTGTTGGGATTTTGATAGGGATTGTATTAAATGTGTAGATGGCTTTGGGTAATATAGACATTTTAACAATATTTGTTCTTCCAGTCCATGAGCATGGAATGTCTTTCCATTTCTTTGTGTCCTCTTCAATTTCTTACATAAGTTTTCAGAGTATGGATCTTTTAGCTCTTTGATTAGGCTTATTCCTGGATATCTTACTCTTCTTGTTGTAATTGTAAATGGGGTTGGTTCCTTAGTTTCTCTTTATGCTGTTTCATTTTTGGTGTATAAAAATGCAATGCATTTCTGTATGTTGATTTTATGTCCTGAGACTTTACTGAATTTATCAATTCTAGCAGGTTTTTGGTGGAGTCTTTTGTGTTTTTTATGTATAGTATCATGTCATTTGCAAATAGGAAAGTTTTACTTCTTCCTTGCTGATTTGGATGCATTTTATTTCTTTCTGTTGTGTGACTGCTGTGGCTAGGACTTCCATTACTGTGTTGAATAAAAGTGGTGAGAGTGGACATCCTTGTCTTGTTCCTGATCTTAGGAGAAAAGCTCTCAGTATTTTTTCCCATTGATAATGTTAGTTGTGGGTTTTTTCATATATGACCTTTATTATGTTGAGGTGTATTCCCCCACTAAGCCTACTTTTTGAGGGTTTTTATCAAGAGTGGATGTTGTAGGGGCGCCTGGGTGGCTCAGTTGTTAAGTGTTTGCCTTCGGCTCAGGTCATGATCCCAGGGTCCTAGGATTGGGCTCCCCATCCAGCTCCCTGCTCAGCGGGATGCCTGCTTCTTTTCCATCTCCTACTCCCCCTGCTTGTGTTCCTTCTCTCACTGTGTCTCTCTGTCAAATAAATAAAATCTTAAAAAAAAAGAAAGTGGATGTTGTTAGTGTAATTTTGGACAAGTTACTTAATTTTTCTAGGTTACCCTTTAGTTTTTATATCTACTCTAAAAATGAGATATAATATTATCTACTTCAGGACTTGCTTTAAGGAATGAATTAAATACTATATATGAAACACTTACTATGGGAGTGGGCACTTACCAAGCACTCATTATTTGTTAATGATGTTAGCCTCCTTTTATGAATACCACATTGATCCTGAGTTCTAGCCTGCATTTCCTTGAAACCCTGTTCCTGACATTTAACTTACGTCCTTTCTGTCAGGTTTGCAACTGTGAGATATGATCAAGGAGCCAAGAACATTCGGAACCAGTTCATGCACCTGACAAACTACAGTGTGAATAAGAAGAGTGGAGACTATGTCAGGTACCAGCTCCGTCTGAGCCAATATCCACGTGCGGGTGTGGTGCTCGTGGAACGTCAGCTCGCTGTCCTACATTTATCTTCATGGAACCTACGGGAAGCCATCGTCATCTAACATATTTAGCTCCCGCTTTTCCGTTGCTTGCCCTCCCTTTTAGAGTGTCGCCTTTCTGTACCAAAATATGCCTTCCCACATTTCGTCTTCACCGTCTTTCCTCACTTCACTTAACGGGTGGGAATTTAATAGGCATATGGAACTTTTTAGAAGTCAAGAAATGAGGTTATTTCAGCACTTGGCAAAATGTATCAAAAGCTTTAAAAATATTGGTACCCTTTGACCCAGCATTTCCATTTCTAGGAACTTAAGCTTAAGAAATAACAAGAGATGTGCATACAGTTTCAGAGACAAGAACGTTCACGACTGTACGTTGTCAGGTGGAAAAAAACAGATCGCCCGACACTACTTGCAGTTTAATTTCTTTTTTGAATATATAAGATAACTAAAGCTGTCTATGTTTGCTGAGGGAGAGAAGATAGAAACTAGAAGGATATATACTAAAATGTTAGCAGTGCTTAACTGTGGTGGACAGGATCATGGGCGGGTGACTTCCGTTTTCTTCACTGTGCTTTTATGTATTTGCTAAATTTTTCTGAAGTAAATACTTGTATGATTGGGGGAAAAAAAGTTAGGAATAAATTAAATGAAGAAAGAAATGAGGCCATCTCAGAAAAAGATTCGGTGGAAGGGAGTGCCAGCCCAGCTGTGTGGAAATATTCCTTCTGCTCTGTTTTCTTTCATCCTGATAATTTTGCCAGAAAGTGGAAAAATAAAAAAGAAACCCAAACAGTTACTTTCTCCTCAGACTAAAAATAGGTGTCTAGAAGGTCCAAGGAAAGAAAGAAAAGAATCTGGAAGTGATGGCATAGTTGCCAGAGCTCTATAGATTTCATGGAGTGTCCTGTGACCAGTGTTGGGAATGGCTGAAGATACTGTATCCTTCACTCTGGAAGATGAGCGCAGCTGATGGGTGGTGGGGTGGTGGTAGGGAATAAGGGGGCAGCTGCGAGACATGGTTGCATGTTGCAAGACCCTTCTGGTGGTCATGGCATTGTACTCCGTTTGCTAGTCTGCTGCTCTGGCCGTGGGGTACTTACCGCTTTCTTGTTGCCTCAGTGCATTCTCCCTTCAGTGTTACCTCAGAAAGTACCAAAAAAAAAGACCTGTGTCTACCACTAAAGAGGAGGGAGCTTGCTTCAGATGCTAATGCGGTTCTGTGCTGGGTTAGCTCATTAAAATGCTACATGCTACATTACCGTAAGCTCACTAGCCCACAGACTCAGTTCTGGTCTGAAAATGGCATTAGAAGTTGTTCTGTGGACTCATGGGACATTTACCTCAAAGACTAGGTTAGTATCCCTGAGCGTTTCACTTTATTAATGTATCCACTCTTCCGTTAACATTCTTCCATACATTTCTTCCACCTTTTCCTGATACATTACTGTTTGCTTAAAGAGGAATTTGCTGCCTTCTCCCCTACCACCCCAATCAGGGAAGACATAGGCATTTTCATTTCAATGGTAGATACGGCATATATATGACAAAAAGGACCGAGAAAACTTGCTGAGTGGAGGGCAGCAAAGGGAATGTTTTCCTAATGATCAAAAGGACAAGTATTTGTAAAAAATCTGATTTCTACTTATAGGCCTATTTGCGTGTGTGATCTTGATCCATTCCTTTGTTTCAGCTGTGATGATCCAGAGGTGGAGGATTATGGGAACAAATGGAGCATGAGTGCCATGCTTAGGTATCTGAAACAGGAAGGCAGAGATACAACTGGTGAGTACTAGGCCTTTTTCCTTGTTGACCTCTCTCCTCTATCTAGCCTGCCCTGGCCTCTCAGCATGAATCACGCTCTTTTAGTTCTGACCGTGTTGCTGAGACATCTGATGGGGTCATTGGTGGTGGTGTCAAGTTTTCCTGTCCTGTTCAAGATGGAGAACAGGCTTTCCATGAGCCCTGAAATTCCTTTCCTTATTTCTAGTTTGGAAGGCACCCTAAAACCTTAGCCTTTAGTGAATTAATCCTTCTTGAGTGTTGAAGTGCAAACTGAAATACTCCATATTGGCCCGGGGTGCAAATTCATCCATGTTGATCTCTCTCATTCATGTTGCTGAGTTGGAGAATGAGCAGCGTCAAATATGAGTTCAGGGCTTGGCGTCAAAATGGACACTATTGCTGAGCCTTGAGCAGGGTGGGAAGTGCGCAAAAGACTAACGCTTAGTCCCCGAAGGAAAGAGTGATAGGAGAAGGCTGAGAAGGGGGGAGTAAGGCTTCTTTTCCATTCCTTGTCTGTCTTTTGTTGTAGCAGGCCACTCGAGCACAGTCCCCAGCACCTATTTTCTGGCCTGCGTCAACTTATTCATAGATATTTGTAGATAAGATAACTCGCCTTCTCTGAGAGAAGCACAGCCACCACCTAGAGACTTTCTGGAATGAGCACACATGCTTTTATAAATCACATGGTGTTCTGGAATCCAGTCTTTCTACTCCATGCATTATAGTGTTTCTTCCTACTTCTTCTACTGCTACTGCTGCTGCTTTTTCTTTTTCTTTTTCTTTTTCTTCTTCTTCTTCTTCTTTTTTTTTTTTTTTGTAGCGTTGATGGCCCATGTGGAAGACCTGATTATTAAGACTATCATCTCTGCTGAACTAGCTATTGCTACAGCCTGTAAAACCTTTGTTCCTCACCGCAGCAGTTGTTTTGGTAAGGAGAATCAAGAAGCTTAATATGTTTTATGAAAAGGGGCTTGGGAAGTTGGGATCCTGGGGTAGACAGGCTTAGTGATTCTGCAGGAGTAAGAGGTGTGTGGTGGACTTTTCTTTCTAGGCTCACATAGCACATGAAGGTCCCACTGAGAGGCCAGTGGTGGAGGTCCCCTGAGGACTCACTAGCTTTCTGTATGGGAAGCAGGGGTTGGAACCAAAGTATGGGTCTCTTTGTCAGAGAGCAATCAGAAAAAGCCTGCAATGGGCTGTACAGGAATCCAGCTCTAACAAATATATTCCAGAGCTCTTTGGCAGCCAGACTGGGAACCGTTCCAAGAAGCTCTGGCTGGTACCAGTATGTGCTTTCTCCCAGTTTCCAATGACTCCTCCTTTTTGTTTTAGTCTTCTTTCTAGAGGATTTCTCCCCCTGCCTCCCTTTCTTCTCCTCCTCTTCCTCCTTCCGTCTCCTTTTGTCCCATCCGTGACTCCCCAGTTGCACAGAGAAGGAGTAAGACATAGTTCACAGCTCCTAGATCAGGAAGCCTGTTGCCTACTGACCCACCGGCTGTGACCGGCTCCAAGGGTGCCTGCGCATGTTTGCTTTCTGTGTGGATATGAGCTTTTCAGTGATGGCCAGCAGAAGCGTCTATAAAGTCCCACGGGGCTTTTAGCAGGTGGTAGGCTTTGTTAGTAAAACACACCAGGATCATTGCTGGGGGGATATTTAAAGTAGTGCAGTAATGAGGATATACAGCATGGTTTGCTCGGGAGGCAGGGTAACAGGAAAGTAAAGAACATGGGTGTTAGAGCCTGAGGGAGTTAATTTAAAAGCCGCTTGTTTAAAAGCCATTCCCTTAGTAGTTTTCTCATTTTCAGCATGTTACTCCAGTCCTGTTTCCTCAGCTTTAAAATGGCGGTAATGATGGTACCTACCTCCCAAGGGTACTGTGCAGATGAGATGAGATGAGATATACAAAGCAACTGGCCCAATGTCTGCTTCTCAATTTGTACTCAATAGAAATTATTTCTTTGTTATTTTTATAACTAGAATTAATAATTCTTGACCTCTTTCATGGATTATCATAATAATCTGTACTTGAGGGACACTAAACAAAGGGAGGTATTGAGACTCTGAATAGAAGAACATAGATTAACCAGGACCTGAAATTATATAGGAAAAGAAGAGGTTGTGACTTCTTTTCTAGATGTAATTATGTTCATATCTTGTAAAACCCTCACATGGCTCCTTAGGCTTAACTAGTAAATAGAAACTTGACATGACTTCAAGGCTTCTAAGGACTGACCCCAGCTGCATATTCTAGAAATTCTAGAATTTTCTAGAATCTCCTCTTATATTTCATAATCCAACTACACCGCTGAGCACTCCATGCCACTGTGCCTTGGTGTAAATTCTGCTATCCTGTCTGCCTGGCACACTTCTGTTCATATTCTAAGACTCATGTTCACTATTGCCTTTTCTAGGAACCCTTGCTTAACAAAGTGCCCTGTTGTGTCTCCTTTCTCATGCTGTTTGATCCTTTGTTCTGTTATATTCTTTTCCTATCATATTGTGATGGTTTGTTTACACATGCACTTACTTGGTAGTCTCTGAGCTTATACTCTCAATTCTCAGTAGCCACTGTGTGTCTCCTTCCCCTCTTACCGTCTTTTTGTCAAACAGACCTTTCACTGTCTGCCTAGGCCTGCCAGCTCCTTCCCTTCCCCTGTGTCTTTGCACCTGCTTTATCCTGTGTCTGATAAATATTTCTCATGTTAACTTTACTTATTGATTACCGACATCTTTTCAAGATGAAGTCAAGTGTCAATTCTTTGGTGAATTTTTCCCTAAATATTCCAGTCACAGTTAGCCCTCCCAGCCCCCAGCTTTCCTTTCATAATCTGCGGTGGTACCTGATTGTCATCTGGTACCCATTTATGTGTCTCACTTCCCTCCTGGACTAGAGGCTCCTTGCAGACAGGAGTGGTATCTCCCTAGTTTCTGTTCCCGTTGTGCACAATAGCATTGTTTTTGCTTTTAGAGGATGTTCAAGAAGTGTTTGTTGAGAGAATCATTGGTACTTGCTTTTTTGCCCTTTGGTGGCCTGATAGTGGGCTTCTCAGTAGATCTGATTTGGTAAGGGCCTAGAGCTCTTAGTGTTATTCTAAACTGTCTGAGCAAGGGGTGATTGAACATATTTTCAACTTCAGAAACCTCACTAGGTTAAAAAACTTCCTTTCCACATCTATTTGACTCTTATATGAGGGTAAATTTCCTGCTGTAAAAATCTTTGTTGTAGAAATGATCATAAGCTGTTCTGAAGGTTTCTTCTTCTGTTTGTTTTATTACCTGATTGCCTTTTGGGAGCTTGAGAATTTCTGGAACTTAGTGGCAGTAGAGATTCCGATGTGAGTAAGTAGTGACTTTCTCTGACTCAGTGAAATACCCCTAAGTCCATTTCATCATCCCTGGGTCCCCTTTCCCCCTCCCTCCTCTTCTTCAGCTTTAATAAAGTGAGTGCATCTGGAGTTTTTTAAGTTGTTGACTGTCTTGGCTTTTGTGGTTCTAATTCCACTTCCTGTCAGCCCTGGGATTTTGTGTGCTTCGTTAACCTCCCCCATCAGATATGATTCTGCATACGTGTGTATATTTGTGTGAGTCTCTCTGGCTCCCACTGACTCCTGTGAACTTCCCCTGGGGTTTAAGTTACAAGGAATAAACTGGGTTTGTTTTTTTTTCCTTCTTTCTTTCTTACTTGTTTTAGAGTAAGCAGGAATCGAGAGCTTCCCGGAATAATTTGGCTTACATAGAGCATTGGTGCTTTTAGTGGAAGCCAGTAGTCCAGTGATGGGGTCCACTATATTCTTTCAAGTTGTGGTTTCACACGTACACGTTAAGGATCTGGGCCAGGAGCAGTCCATTTCTATCTAAGCATTTCTGTCCTTATGATTTCTTTCCCACTCTACCACCTGTAATGCCTGACGATTGCTTTTTGGTACTGCCAGTATTCTATTCATCTGTTTATCTATGCATTTAACTTATTTTCAGTCCCTGCTGAAAGGCATAGATTGTAAGTGTTGTTCTTCTCAAGCTGGATTTTACATGGATGATATCTACATACACCTGCATTGTATTATTGGTATTTAAATGTAGACCTAGGAGCCTTCGCAAACAATCTTAAGACTTAGCCGTGTAATGCCTTCTCATAGATTATACATCTGGAAAGGACCCCAGAGAATAATTAGTCCATAAAAAGAAGTTGAGACCTGACAAACTGGAGCCCTTCCTGAGGTCCCAGAGCTCATGAGTGGAAGAGCCCACATGAAGGAGACCCAGCCTGGAGGGCAGGGGCCCACGGGATGGTTGGCTGTCAGGTCACCTTAATCACTGGACTCTTGTCTTACAGACTTTTTGATGCCTCTCCCAATAAAATAGATTTCTGGCACTCTAATTTGTATTGCCTTCAAGGTTGTAAAAATATGGTACCATGTGAAATGTATGTGTAAACAGCAACCCTTTAAGTATGCTTAGGAAATTGGCACTGTGACATAACTGGCAACGAGAAGGGCTTTTTTGACCAGTTGGAGAAAACCAGCCAAGAGCAACAGGATGTTAGCTGTCCTTTACAGATGTTGCTGCTGACAGCAGTTTTATCTCTGTGTGTGAGGACGGCTAAAGTAACAGGCCAGGAGCCTGGTCCTCTCTGGCTTGGGACTCCTCTGAGCCAGCTGCCATGCCACTTGTAGAGGCGATGTGGCTGGCCTTGTTTAGGTCAGAGACCAATGACCTCTTTGCTTGGGACGATCCACGCTCAGTACAGCTCTGTCTGTTGAATGAATGCTACTTTGGCCTTCCATTGCTCTTATTCTAGACCATTTCATAGGGTAAGCTGACATTCTCAGAGGGTGGGTGTCCATAAATATTTGTGGAAGACACAAAAGTGGGCAGCATACATTCCCCAATTATGTAAACTGCTTGACCATCACCAATAGAAGTCAGCAAACAGTTCATTTTTCTTTCTTTCTTCTTTTCTGACAGTTCACTTTTCGACAGAGTCTCCTTTCTGCTTTATTCCATGCTCCTCTTCAGGTGGGAAGGGAAGGGAAGTTCACTGTGGAAGGTTCGGGGGAGGAAGTACCTACTGTTGTCAAACACTTTTCATTGGTTATTCCCTTTAGCCCTCTTTTGAGAGTTTTATTGGTATTTGTTACCCATGGTTTTATAACAAAGACAAGGGATTTGGAAAGGTTAAATAATCTGTTCCTAGGTCATGCAGTTAACAAATGGCCAAGCCAAGTTTGGGAGCCAGGTCTCTCTGGCTCTTTCTCCACTCACATAAAGACAAGTTCTGATGAGTCTGACCACTTTTGGCACATCCCATATCCTGGATTCTTCTCCTGCCCTCCTGTAACTAGATCTCAGGAAAAAGGATATCACTCTCTCTAGCTGATCAGGCCTGAAAAAGACACTCTTTCGGCTCTCATCAACAGTACTGAGTCCTAGAAACTGCTTTCAAATCTACCTTTACATATGGTAGCCAGATACCATGTTGATGTATTGGACTAGTTAACGAATTGGCTCTGGGCTTTCTCTTTTATTTAGCTCATTTTCCTGTGGGATCTTGATTTGCTTTTTTCCAACTTCTCCTTCTGGACCCCAGATAAAGACTTCCTCCTTAGGTTTTCAACTCAAATCCAAAGCCAAGGTAAAAAGAATTTCTTTATACAATAGCATTTGACTGACAGTGCGGACTGGCTAATGTCAGCACTTTCCACTGACTTAGGATCACAGCTGCAGCCGGGGCTTTGTTTCTGGAGAGGGTGAGTGGATTGATTCCACAATTAGTGGTGTGACATGTTTAGTAATCTTTTAGGCGTTGGACGTGTTATTATTTGCCCTATCAAATCTTTTTTCCCTCCCTTCCTAGACCACCCTTTATCAGGTTTTTAAAAATATGTCAGTATGTAAAAATCTTAATAAAAATGCCTCTTATTGTCTTTATGGTTACTAGCTGTATTATGAATATTTCGAGTCTTGTCCTAGGGTTACTTTGGGGGAGTAGCTACATATTACTTGGTCTTTTTAAAAAATCATACAGTATTTTTCACTTAATTGGTTTTCTTTTAGCCTTTTCTTTTCTTTTTCTTTCTTTTAGCATTTCTTGATTGCTTTCTCTGTGCTTTTTATGGTGTAGGCTGCTTGTAGTATACAATGAATGAGGCATGGCCCTATCCTCCAGTGGTGTGGAGGAGCAGACATGAAATGATAAATGACAGTACAGGGAGCAGAGGGACTCAGGCACTCTTGGAATACACCAGAGCTACTGGCTATGGCCTAAGGGAAGCCGGGGAAAGCCATTTGTAATGGAGGGAATAGGATGTGCCCAGCACAGTGTCCAGACACAATGTGACATTTTTTGAAGTGGGAAGCTCACTGTGACTAGATAGAGAGGAGATATGGAAGTAGAAGCGGTGGGAAGCGGTGACAGGAGAGGAGATATGGAAGTAGATTGGAGCCTGATTGTAGAGGACTGACATGTTTAAATTTATCCTATAGATGATAGACAGCCACTGGAGTTTTTTGAGCCAGGAGAGCAGTAAGTTTATTATTATTTGCTTTCATTTTTATCATGATATGACCCAAACTGGTAAGACAGAATTACAATAAAGGGAATACTGTACAACGTGACCAGAAGTAACTAAAATCCTGCAGGAGCCAACCTGACATCAAGTGTCTGTTGTTGGGGCAGTTCACAGTTTGTCTCTATCTGACAGACTGATGTCTTAGAAATTCTGATAGCCATATGGAGCACAGACTGCAGCGGGGAGAGACTAGTCCTAGGGAAATGGATGGGGAGGTAAGAAGTATGTAGTGATAATATAGACTGAGCAATCCCACTTGTAGCTTGTTTACCCAAGAAAAGTAATACATGTTCACACAAATACCTGTATGTGAAGGTTTAGAGCAGCTTTACTCATAATCATCAAAAATCAGAAACAACCCAGCTGTCCATGAACTGTTGAATGGACGAATAGGTTGTGGTATATCCATAACAGAGAATAAAAGGAATGGACTACACTGTTGAAACACAGTAACGTCAATAAATCTCAGAAGCACAATGCTGAGTGAAAGGAGCCACTCTCAAAGTCTAATACCATATGATTTCATTTATTTGACTTTCTGGAAAGGCAGAGATCAGATCAATGATTGCTGGTGGGATGGGGAGTGAGAATTGAGTCTAAGGGGGCATGAGGAGTGTCTGATAGAATTGTCCTTTATCTTAATTGTGGTGATGGTTAAGTGACCATATACCTTAGTGTAAACTCATCAGACTCCAATTGAAAAGGGTTTTGTTGTATGTAAATTATACAATAATTTTATTGTCTCGCTTTAAAACAAGAAACAATAACAGGTGGATGAATCTCAGAAAGGCTAAATGAAAGAGCCAGACTCAAGAGAGTACATACAGGATGCTTCCGTTTATAGGGCTTTTTGGAATGGACAAAATGAATCTATGGTGAAAGAAAGAAGAATAGTGATTATCTGGGGGTATGATGAGGGGAAGCAAGGTATTTACCAGAAGGGGCATGAGGGATCTTTCTGGAATGATGGAAATGTTCTCTATGGGTTGAGATGAGTGTGGATTACATGGATGTATCCAATTACCATGCATGATCAAATTGTACACTTAAGATCTGTCCCTTTCATTTAATATGAATTCTGTGTCAAAAAGGAATTTATATGATTGGATTAAAGAGAAATAGAGAAGAGATCTGGTAATGTGTAGGATTTCCGACGTGGTGAAGAGAGTGTTTCTAGCTTTGGCAACTGGCCGATGGGGTTACCATTTTCGAAGGTGAAGAATAATGGGAATCCAAACAGGTTTGGGGGAAAGATAACAAGTTATGTTCTGTTGAGGTTGAGTACTCATGGGATATCCTAGTGAAGTTATCCAGAAGGCGATTGGAGTTAGGGATTTGGTGTCCAGGAGACACTTGACTAAAGATAGAGATTTGAATGTCATCATCATGATATTAATTGCAGCCATGAGAATACATGAGATCACCCAAGAAGAGAAGTAGAATTGAGAAGGAAAGAGCCCTGAGGATGCCACCCTGAGCAAACCTACCAGTGAATAGCTGGGCAGAAGAGAAGGTGTGAAAGGAGGAGGAGAAGCAGAAGAGAGCAGTGGCCTGGAACCAAGGGAGAAGAAAGTTCCAATAAGTAAGGGGTGGTCAACAGTTTCAGATGTTTGGGCTTCGCAGTAAGGTGGTCTTTGGTGATCACAGTGAGAACAGTCACTGACTTAGAGCATGGGAGCAAATCCCTATGGGCTGGGGAATGGAATAGGCTGTAAGAAGGTTAAGGCAGTTAAGGGTAGATCGCTTTTACAGGAAGCTGCATTCAAGAAATAGGGAGAAAAGGGCACCAGTGAGAAGTAGAGGTGGTGCCAGGCTTCCCCTCACTTACTCACGAGAATATTTTCAAGTTTGTTTTGATTTGGCTGGAGACTGAAGGAAATACATCATGAAAGAAAATTTTCCTAAGGAAACATTGTTGAACAAGGTGGGAGCAACAGTTCTTTGAAAATACTTGCTCTTCTGTTGTGAGAGGACAAGAGAGAGGAACAAAGAAAGTAGCTCTCAGAGCGGGAAAACCTAGTTTGCCTGCACCCTTTAATGACAAGAACACTGCTATATCTCATCCCGGATTACCAAGTTTTTGAAATTCTAGACACTGGCAAAACACACAATATTGAAGGTGAAGTTTAATATTCTCAGTGCAACCTCCTTTTTAGCTTTTAAAATCTTAAATGTCCATGAAAAAGACCAGTCATAAGTTAAAAGGTTCATTATAAGGACTTTGTAGCCTGTCAAGGGCCCAAATTATTTTTCTTAAGCTGAGTTGATTATTTTAAGAGATAAACCTGATACAGATGCTACTTTTTCATACCATTTACCATTTCCCACCTCCCAAGCCCCGTTCCAGTCCCAGCCTCTAAGGGGAGCTGGGCTTGGCTCTGGGTTATAATGCTGTCCCAAACTTAGCCCACTTTTAGATGGTAGTAGATCTAAGCCTTGTGCGCATACAGGTACAGTCAGAGCCAAAACTGATTTTGAGATTGTTAAGCACTGACGGGTTTCATTCACCTGAGTAAAAATGCACTTGGTACTATAAAGGGCATTTTCTCTCTTTGGGTTATTTTATTTTATTTTTTTCTTCCTAGAATGTTAGTTCTCAGACTTTCAGCTGAGATACTTGGAATTTGCCTCTTAATTTGGGAAATAGTCCATGTGTTGGCTGTTGAATGCAGGGTGTTTAAATAATGGGGCTCATGGGTTGTCATTCTGATTTCAGCTTGTCTCCGTTTGTGGTTGGTTCTGCAAGTCTGGTCACTCTGTGCATCAGGCAGTATTCTTACCCTGTTCCTCATACTGTTATTATTAATAATATTACCACTTTATGAAACAGTTGAATCCTGTGTAATCCCGCTTGTGTAATGTTAACATGAGCTTATAGATTTAGCAATTAAGTTTTTCTTTTTAAATGCCTTATTGAGCGCCATATCACAAAAGATTTTTCTTTCAGATTAAAAGGGGAATATTCTAGGATATATTTATAATTAAATATATTTATAATATAATTTATATTTATAATATTTAGGATGACTGAAGATTAGGTAAAATATTTAAGAAGAATGTACTGGCCATTAAAATTATGAATTTGTTACCTACAAGAGATAGGAGCTTTCTATTCTTTACATTTTGAAGTACCAATAATTGGCTCTTGTGTAGTTACATGAAGGAAAATCCTACCTCAGACTCTCTTTTGGTTTGAGATTCGTTTTGCAAATTAAATTGAATCCTGAATAAGTACCATGGAAGCAAATTCATTCATGACATCTTTTCCTGTGAGAAAAACTTGAATATGATTGTCTAATCAGTGTTGCATAAATAGGAATTTTGGGTTTAGCGGTACTGAGCATACAGGTTCTGAAAGGTGGTGGTTAATAGAGAAAAGTGAAAGGAGAAGAGAAATGATGTCCTCACATGCCACAGTGAATAAATGGTAGAGTCATGAGAAGGAACCAGGTCTCTAGATTTCCCTTCTAGGATTCTTGGTCCCATATCAGACTTCCTGTTCAAAAGACAGTCTTGGGCACCATCTTTCTAGAAACTTACACTTACTTTTCTGTGTTCTTGAGAGGATTAAGAAATGGGAGAATCCTTCTTGAAGTAAAGACATTTGTTTCAAAATGAGTTTCCGGAAGATCCATGGTTGTGTTCTATAGGTGTGAGCTGTGGCCTGTGACCTCTGGCTGAACTGTAAGGAAGCTCATCTTTTCTCTTGAAAAGAAGATGTAGACAGTTTATTTGAGGGACACGGAGTGGGAAGTTTGAGAATGCGTGGGACTTCTGAAAGTCAGATGGATTTGATGTGTGTATCCCAAAGAGGACTGTGGAGAGGGTCTCGTTAATGATAAGAGTAAAGGTTGCCAGCTGAGGTTCCAAAATTAGCGTCATATTATCCCTGCATCCTGGGAGAAAAGCCCGCTTATGTTCTTGCTTTACTCTTTACAACAGTTGAGGAATTAGGGAAGAGAATCTGTAAAGAAACCATGAAAAGGAAACCAGAAACCATGGAAATTGGGTCTCTGGCTCCTTCCCTTTTTCAGTGATATTAGTGGTGCAGGATGGCTTATCACAGTCCTGCTCTGTCTGCCACGGGTTCCCTCCTTTCTCTTCTTTCTTTCTATATTGAGCCATTGTACTTTATTTTCTGTCTCCAAAGGGAAATTGAAACCATAGGAGAGGGGAAGAATAAATATATTTTACAGTGAACTATCTTCTTGACCTAGGCTGCAAAAACAAGATACTAGTTTAGGAAAATGTAGTGGAAGGGCCCAGGGAGATTCCTTCAGGAGATTTTTTTGTTTCGGAATATGGTGGGGGGACAATCCAGAACAAATCCAAAACAGCTTTGAAGCTTTGATGTTGGATGCCTTTGTGGCATTCCCATTCCCAACTTTTTTTTTTTTTTTTTTTTTTTTTTTTTTTTTTAACCCATATGCACAGCAGAATCTTGCCAACTTTTAGAGGTCAGGTCACTTGCTGTGTAGAACTCAGGAATGTCAATAGAGTGGATGATAAAAGCAGTGGAATTTTATAACATTATCTCATGATCTCTAGAACTTGATTAATTTATTTTGATCTGGAAAGATTCTCTGCTTCTACTTCCACTCATTACTTATACTCCCCAAATTTCTAGTCCTCTGGTGGGAGTTGATTGGCTTCAGTCTTTCAGATCTTTGTTCAGTTTTAACATAGAAAATGTTCTTGTATGCTATGTTTTGTTTCTAGAACTCTATGGCTTTGATGTGCTCATTGATTCTACTCTGAAGCCATGGTTGTTGGAAGTAAATCTCTCCCCTTCTTTGGCCTGGTAAGTAGTCTGTTCCTTCAACTGGAAAAGGACAAACCTTCAATGAATAGCACTAAAAAAACTTTTTAAAAAAAGTGGTTTCTCTTGGCGCTAGATTTTTTTACCCTAGTTATTAGATAGAAATGACTAGAGTTTCTAAATTTGAGGGATTTGTGACATGTGATTAACCTCCAGAGGGTAACCGTGTATCCCTACCTTACTAGTCAATTTGTGTTTTGATAACTGTCTTCTTGAGCATCTAAGGGATGCTTCTTGTGTTCATTTTTATTTCCAGTTCTCTCTCTTTCTGTCTTTTAACTTTGTAGGTGTTCTGCCAAGACTAAAGAAATACATGAGATATTATATTTCCTTTATTGCTAAAGGTTTGTACAGGTTCAAATCCACATATACTGTAAGGTACAGAGCTGGGCCTAGGGTAGTATATATAATGTTTGGTCCTTTTACCCTTTCTATATTCTGGTATGCATCTAAGATTAGAGTCTAAAAACTTCAAAACAATCTTAAAACTTTTTAAACCATCGTTTAGAAGAAGGAAAGAAACATATTTTTTCAATACCAGAGAAGATTGTGCTTATATCTGCAGCTGTAGCCAGAGTTTCTATTAGCCATACACTTCTCTAAACAGCTAGAGAACCCTAGAGATTTATGCTACAGACCACCCAGCAGCTGCACGTTTAAGGATGAAAAATGTTGGCAAAATGCCAAGTCATCAAATAAAGACAGATTAACTACTTCGTGGGGTGGGAGTTCAGCTTCAACCCAGCAGTAAGGTATAGAACTAGATATCACAGAGATGCTTCCGATGTTGGGCTGTTCTTTTGTTAAGTCAGCTCTTAGCATATTGCCCAGCCAGGTGCATCCTCTGATGTTAGAGATCCCCGGAACGATGCACTGGTCCAGCAGCCAAAGTAATCTGGTTCATGGAAGAACACCTCAACACCAAAGCCAACATGGCAGTCACTGGCACAGGGAGCGTCCAGCTTTCAGCTCATGTTTGTGTTTCCATGTGGGTTCCTGCTGCATCATCTGGTGATATTTTGGTATAACTTGTATTTTTTTGCCTTCATTCGCAAGCCTAAAAGCTTAAGGGATTGATTTAGAACAGAAAATGAAGCCTTAAAAAATGTACAAAGATGACCAGAGTTTCTTCTCTTGCATGTGAATGTGATTTGACTCTTGTAGCAGTAAAAAATAATTTGAAGGATGGACACATTTATGGAAGAGCATATTAAAGGCCTAAACACTGCTAATGATGCAGTGTTCTTGTACATGGTTTGAATTGCACAAGACCTTCTGGAATAAAAAGATTGCATGTCAGGGAATCAACTTTGGTGCTGGACCTGCCCTACAGAGGATGAGTTTAGCAGTGGGCTTTTATTTCAAGTATTTTTGCCCAGATTTCTTTTTCTTTTTCCATGGGTTTGGTATGCTTGATGTGTTGCTTCTCATCGACATTTGGAAGCTCTGCTATATTGAGGCCCATTAGGGGTAGCTCTTCTGTTAATTTCTAACATTATCGATTGGCCTTTCTTTCTCTCTTCTATTAGCGATGCACCTCTGGACCTAAAGATTAAAGCCAGTATGATTTCAGATATGTTCACTGTTGTAGGTGAGTAGTAGTGTTTTCTGAAGACTCATATAAAAGCTAACCAGAGCATCCATTTTGTTGGGCTTTCTAGGTGTTGCCAGTTGGCAGTTCCTAAGCCATGCTGAGTGTTTTGTACTGAGAAATTATATTTTCAGGCAAGTGTTTATATGTTTTTACTCCCCCTGGCTCCATCCTGTCCTGAGGCTGAACCACAACTAGGGCTGAGAATTAATTCCTGGGGCACAGGAATTACGAGCCGAGGAAGAGCCTTAACCAAAGGTCTGGAGACCGTCTATTTTTTTCCGAGCTGGGAGAGTGTGACTGACTGAAGAAGCTTTGTTACAAAGGAGAGTGGCTCTGTTTCTGCTAGGCGGTCTCCGCTGGTGTCAACATGGTCCACCCCCCACCAATAGTTATAACTGAAGGAAGTCCAAGAAAGAAATTCCTTTTTTGGCAGATAAGCCAAAAACTTTGAAATGGAGATGGGCAATCGGATGGGTTTATTGTGGGTTTGTTGTCGTTTCCTAAGTACTCTACTAAGGCATGACAAAACACATTTGAAATGAACTAGTACTTGGTGGACCAGCAAATGCTGTAAAACTTAGCCACACTGGTCTCCCTGGATGGGAGTCTGCTTCTTTTTAGGAAGCAGGTGAAGTGAACGCACACCTAACTGATTAAGCCGTAGATAATCTAAGAAGCCCAGTTTGCCAGGAGACCACCTTCAGCTGTTCTAGGAGTAGATTTTTTTTTTTTTTTAAAGATTTTATTTATTTATTTGACAGAGATCACAAGTAGGCAGAGAGGCAGGCCCGGGTTGGGGGGGTTGGGGGGATGGCGGGAAGTAAGATCCCTGCTGAGCAGAGAGCCTGATGCAGGCTGGATCCCAGGACCTTGGGATCATGACCTGAGCCGATGGCAGAGGCTTTAACCCACTGAGCCACCCAGGCACCCCAGGAGTAGATCTTGTAACAGGACAGGACCCCTCACCTGCTCTTGGGTTCTCCCAGTAAAAACAACATTATTTTCCAGTCACCCTCTAGGAGGCCACTTTAAAATAATTTGTTTTTATAAACAACTGTGTATTTTTAAATGGTGATTTACACTTTTTACTCTGAAGTTCATCAAAAATCCACATCTCTTTTTCAATCAGAATCAGCTCCCAGCAAGGAAGGTTGATTTATCTGCATATTTTCCATTCTCGTGCTGTCCAGTTTTGAACTTGAAGTTCAAGTGAAGTGTGTGTCTGAGAGAGCCATGCCTCATTCTTCTGAGGATAGATCTCTAATATTTATGACTATGAAACTGATTTTGTATCTCTAAAGAAAAGGTACAGCTAAACCTGCTAATTTCTTAGAAAATGGTAGGTTTTAATGTTTGCCATTCACCATTCAGGATTTGTGTGCCAGGATCCTGCCCAGAGGGCATCAACCCGGCCAATTTATCCCACCTTTGAGTCTTCCAGGCGAAACCCTTTCCAGAAACCTCAGGTAAGCAAATTCAGCAGCAGGGAGCCCGAAGAGGCTTATTGGAAAGTGGTAGCTGATGTAAATGAGTGAGCTGAAGCGCTACAGATATGACGTCACTGAGAGCAGGAGAATATGGGGATCATTCCAGACAGGAGGCAGTGACATTACGCTGTGGCTGGTAGCATATGCTTTCAAACCAACTTACTGTCTGCTTTTTGTTTTTCTTTTCTTTTGCCTTTTTTCATTATCTGTCCTTTTTTCTTTTTCTCTTTAAGAATCACCTGCTTTTTTCCCCAAATTGATATGCTCATAAACAAGGCACAGAGAGGGAGCCGACAAATTCCTAGTCGTTACTCTGCTACATTCTTTCTGATCTTCAGACAGCTTTGTGAAGAAGATGCTCGTTGAAAGAACATCTTCTCTACAGGTGCTCAGTGATCATGAGGTGTTAACTGAGGTTCAGTGAGATCAAGGCCTACAGAATCCTGTGCATGTCTGAAATGTCACTTGATCAAGCATCGCTCCCGTCTTTGTGTCCTCTGCATCTGTGTTTCAGTTAAACCAATCAGCTCATTGTTCTGCCTGCTCGGTCCATCATCTAATCCATCCCTGCCTGTCTAGACCGGGCTAGTTTTACTGTGTTCTTTGCCTTTAACATTTCTTCTTAGCTGGAAGGTCCACCTTCCTCCTCTCTTCCCATCTGGATTGATGACCTTGCCTGCTCAGAAGTCTCAAGATAATTTTCTGTTAAATCCATCCCATTCCGTCATGACTCCAGTGCGTGGTTCTGGCATTCATTGATTTGTTGCTTTGACATTGTCCAGTGTTCCTCTGCTAGACTGTAAGCTCTTTGAAGGCAGAAATAGCTGCTTCTTCCCCCTGCCTCCCCTTTCCCTTTCTTCTCCCATCCAATGATTCCTTCTCCACTTCTCCCTTCTCCTGTCACCACTCGTTCTGCATTTTTTCCTTTAGCTTGCTGGTCTCATTTTGAGTATTGCTATTTCTGTTTGCCACGCTCGTCACTCTTACTTACACAGCTGTATTTCTAAGTTTTCATTAGAACAGCGTCTGCAAGCTCTACTGCCTAAGAGGGGTTGCGGGCAGACAATGGGAATGGGTAAGAGGGCCGGGGACAGTACAGCTGGGAGGAAGGGATGCAGCTGTGCTGAACTAGAGCCTCTGCCCCATATTAAAAAGGGGCAGCTGTTTTGCTGATGTGCTCTAACTGATCATTGCCATGCATGAGTGTGGGACACGTGTTGTCAGAACCTTCCTCCTGTCAAGAGAAAAGAGAAGTCTTATTTTAAAATATTGCCAACCGGTCCAGTTAAAGAAAAAATACTTTGCAGACCAAACGCAACATGTCTTTGAGCTAGATGCACTCTGTGACCACCTGCTCTAGGATCGTCCCCTCTTAGCAATAGAGTTGCGATGTGGGACGGGGTGTACTGGATTTTAAGGGGTATTATTATCTTGGATTAGAAAGAAAACCAGGCAGCAGCATTGTTCTTGATCAATACATTATCACAGATCAAAGGTTTTCTTTGATTTTTTAATAAGAAAAAGTAGAGGATTGCCCTAAGTGTACTAGCAAAACTGAATTTAGGCCATCACATTCCTCTGCAGGTAGTTTCCTGTGGCAGAGCCACAGGGTAGTGTGTAAAGGACTGCAAATGTTTCTGTGCAGATTTCACAAGAGTTCCTGTCAAATTTTACTCTAGGGGTTAGCTGTATGTCAATCTTGGATGAATTGACCCCTTTTCTTAGCCTGCCTCTCAGCGTTTATTAGCTGTTCTTTGCAAATCAGAGAATCCGTCCACCATTTGATTTGCTAACTGGTAGGTCATGGCATGACTTCATCCATAAGGAGCCTATAGGACACTTCTTTTTAAAGGGTTAAAAAACTGTAGATTAGTTCTATGTACTCTGGAACAAATTTATCAGGTGGAATAGTTGGCTTCAGGATGTGATAGCAGGATTTTGCTTTTCTGCTTAGAAGACGAAACTGGGATAAATACACTGTAGGAGAAAGTGGTGTGAAGCATAATGATGTTCTGGTCTTACAAGCACAAAGTGTAGGGCTCTTGCTTTTGCTTTTTGCTTGGAGATCATCTTCTCCTTTGTGAGATCATAGACATCATAGAGTTGGAAAACCTCACTATGGTAGGAGAAGATAAGGCTTTATTCCATTTTTCTATCTTTTGTAGCGTCCAGTGTCTGCACAGTGTCAGTCCTCAGATGCCAAACTGGTAAGTTCTGGATCACTTGGAGACTTCATTCAGATTCTTATTTCCAGTCCCCAAATGGAAAGTCTTTTAGCTTTGCTCTTTCACAGTCTGTGTTTGATGTACCTGCTTTTTGAACTTTAATAACATAGAGTTTAAGTGAAAATGAATGCACAGAGGTCTTTCCATATATAGAATACAAGAGTAGAGGCTGCAGGAATTTATGAATCCTCTTTTCCTGATAGTGATCGTGCTGTGAAGGAGGCAGTTGGATTTAAATGACGAACGGGATTTAGAGGCATATCTATCGCTTTGACCAGAATATTCCAGGAAGGAAATATAGTTCACAGACACCCTTTCTTTTCTTCAGATGTCTTATGAAAGGTACTATTGTCAGTAGCTTCATACTGAAAACATTTTCACATTGGGTATTGGGCTGTATTTGATTTTACATATTTCTTATACATCGTGATTTGCAGTTTTATGAATCGTGGAACCTTTGCCATAATAAGTGTCTGAAATGCTACCTTTAAAAATAAACTCAAGGGGTGTCTGGGTGGCTCAGTCGTTAAGCACCTGCCCTTGGCTCAGGTCATGATCCCAGGGTCCTGGGATCAAGCCCTGCATTGGGCTTGATCCTGCTCAGCAGGAGGCCTGCTTCTCCCTCTCCCACTCCCCCTACTTGTGTTTCCTCTCTCGATGTTTCTCTCTCTCTGTGTCAAATAAATAAAATCTTCAAAAACAATAAATAAAAATAAAAATAAACTAAAAATATATATTTTTTAAGATTTTATTTATTTGAGAGAGAATGAGTGAGAGAGAGCATGAGAGAGGAGATCAGAGGGAGAAGCAGACTCCCCAAGGAGCTGGGAGCCCTATGCGGGACTTGATTCCAGAAGTCCAGGATCATGACCTGAGCCAAAGGCAGTTGTTGAACCAACTGAGCCACCCAGGCGCCCCAGAAACGAAAAATATTTTATCTCCAACTCCTAATGAACAGTATTTGTCCTCCTTCTGTCCTTGTTAGCATATTTGAGATTAACTGTCATTTTCTTCTACGAAGATCTTTGTTTTCTTTTAAACATCTCGTCGAAGTGACGGGGTAGCAGTGACAGTGCTGCTCCTTCCTGCTAGCTGATACTCTGAAATGAGGGCTGTAGATGTGTCAGACATAAGTGTGCCCCTGCAACTAGCAGTTCTTCAGCAAGAAGCTCCAGGATATTTATTTTGGCCTTGTACTCTCAGTACTCTTTGATACAGTGACCGGACAGCTTGGGAGCTGGAGTCGTAATTCCTGCAACTACTGTTTTTGACAAAGTGCTTTATATGGTTTATATGAGTCCAAGAAGTGAAAAAAAGGCTTATTGGTTGTCTCGTCTAGCGTTTGGTCACTGGCTGATGTGGTTCCGTAGATGTTTTGTTGGTAGAATTCGAAACGCTGTAATGTTTAGTGTTTTATGTTTAGCGAGAACCTAGGTGTGCTAGCTACTTTCTGTGCCAAACAGAAAACCAAACAAAACAAAAACAACCACAAAAAAGCCCCAGAGCTGTTGACTTCTAAGAGCTTACATTCTGAATACCTTTTAGGGATATCGACTCTTCAGGAGAACTTGAAAAAATCCTTAATTCATAGCCTTCAGAATTTGATTCCAAAGAATTGTCTTTGCTGTGCAATTCTAATCTTAACTTCCCTTCACCGTTTTAATTTTCTCATGTCTGTCTAGCTCTGCTTGCCAGAATGGCCATAGACTGTGATAGCCTGTGGCCAAGCAAGGCCTCTCCCTTGTGGCTGTGTAATTGAACACTGCTCCAGTGACACAAAGTCTTTCTAGCTTTATTTGGCCAACTTGATACATGTGGAATTCTCTGACTCTTGTTCTTTGCAGTGTTCAAAGTCACCGACTTTGTGTGAATGAAGCGTTCTCAACCCCGTGGGGGTTTTGTCTGAGCTAAGTTAGAAATGAAAACAAGTTCTCTGCTCTGGCCATGGACACTTTGTCAAGCTTTCTTCTTCTGTTGCTGTCAGATTGCGCACTCACAGTTTTTTTCCCGTTGTCTATTCCTTTTTAGTACATCGTCTCTTTCTACATTTCTTCCTTCCCTTGAATGCTTTGAGTTCAGATTTCCCACTCATCAGAAGTCACTTTTCCGGGTCCCCAGGCAGATGACATAGTTTCATGGAAAACACACAGACAGTCAGATAGCTCCTGGTTCAAATTTGTTCTGCCACTAACTAACTAGTGTTAGACTTTGGGCAAGGTCCCTTGTGTCTCTGAGGCTCAGTATCCATGTCTATCCAATGAAGATAATACATACATGGAGATAGGGTGTGAAAGAAACGATAAAGCCTAGGTAAAAATTTGGGCTAGTTCTGAACACATAGTTTACCTTGGACACATAGCTCCCTTTACACTTTTGGGTCCTGTTAATTTTCCTTTTACGCATTTGTTAGCGGCATTGGGCGTTATTTCGATATTCATATCTGTAGCCATTCTTTTCACATTTGCTTTCATCTACAAATGCAGATTAATTATTATCTTTTTATTTATCCATCCTCCCAGACATCAGTGAAGGTTCTAAGTAGTGCTCAATCAGTACCCATTCTAAAAATCGCATCCTAACTTGATTCACTGCTGTTTATCCTACATAACATCTTTCAACTCTTTTCAGTCTTTGTTGGTGTGTTTTATTCATTATATTATGACACTAAGCCCCAATCAGAAATATAATTTAGAATGGAAATTTTATGAAATTTGTATAAATGCTTTTGTAAAACCCAAGGACATTAAATGTATTTGCTCTATTTCCCCTTTTTTGTAATTTTTGTCCTAAACATAAACATTTTAAGCATGTTTTAAAATAAATAAAGCAGTCTCCATACTTACTCTTTATGAGCTCATTAAACTCTAAATGTTTATGGATTTTTTTCTTTTATTATTTGTTCCATTATTTTACTAGGAATTCAAGTTAGACTTACCAGGCAGTAGTCACCAGAAGCACATTTCTTACATTTTTGAAGATTGGTACCTCATTTGTCTTTTTCTAATCCTCTGGTACCTCCTCAGTTCTTCATGATTTTTCAAACATAATTGTGAGTGGTTCTGTAAGTTTTTGTTTTGATTTTTAAAGCCAGTTCCCTTAATAACAAGATGCATGTCTTTTAGACCTGCTGACTTGTATTTACTCCACATTTCCAGATGTTGCCTGTCTCTTTATGACTGTAACACAAGTCTACTTACTTTCCTTTTTTTTTCCCCCTGATTTCAGAGTATATTTCTGGTTGTCAATTACATTTAGACCTTCTCTATTAGCCATTTTTTGTTTATTTCCCACTTAGATTTATTCATTTGTGGTCCTTTTTGTTGCTTTTTTTTGATAGCATTAGTTCATTTTGCTTTTTAAACTAGATTTTACCTTTTATTTTCTAGGTGGCAAGGTGTGCCATACACAAATTGAGCTATTTCTAGCTCATTTGTTTGTAACACAGAATTCCAAACTTTGTAAAACTGCATTAGGACATTTTTATTCCTCGTATATGTTCTCTGTCAAAGAGGTTTTATTCTTGCCCCTCAATTATGGTATCTTTTATGATGCCTCACCTTTTTCATATTCTGAGTTTTGTTCGATTCTTCTCATTGCTGGTACCTGCCAGCTTTCTCTAGGCAGAGAATCATTTTTCTGATTCAACATTTGTTTTTTTTTTCTTCTTTTAGTGGAGACAAGGGGTTCCTCATCTCAATGATTCTCAGTCAGTTCTTCCGTAGTGATAAAGGTTAGATGTGTAAAGGTCTCTTTTCTGCATATATTTCTAAATCATAAGTTGCACTAATGATAATTTTACATCTTTGGTGCATGCTGCATGGCAGAATTCTGGCTTAGGCAGTAAGTTGGCAGTTTAAAATCTATCTGAACACCCAGTAGTTAAAATCCTGTGTCACCTAGACAGAGGCAATGGTTCTAAGTTCAGAAGAACTTTATTTCCTCAGTGCATATTCAGTCAGTTCCTGTGCTGATAGGCACAAGATCAGTACCACAGAATGGCTTGCACTTGGAGAGTTTTGCTCTTGTTTTTGGCAGTCCTGATGGCCTTCCGAATCTGATCCCCCCCCCTTTTTTTTCTTTGCTTTTAATCTCCAGGTATGTCTTTCTTGGCACTCATAAGCATTTCTATATCCTTTCTTCTTTCTTTGCTATCCTTTTTCTCAGTGTTTTCTCTCACCTGTGTCTATAATTCAGGTCACATTTCTTTTTTTTTTTTCCCCTAAAATCTCTAATTTAGTTTATTAAGCCATTTGGTTTTAAAAACATAACACATGGGGCGCCTGGGTGGCTCAGTGGGTTGAGCTGCTGCCTTCGGCTCAGGTCATGATCTCAGGGTCCTGGGATCGAGTCCCGCATCGGGCTCTCTGCTCAGCAGGGAGCCTGCTTCCTCCTCTCTCTCTCTGCCTGCCTCTTTGCCTATTTGTGATCTCTCTCTGTCAAATAAATAAATAAAATCTTTAAAAAAAAAAAAAAATAAAAACATAACACATATAATTCAAAGTTGGCCCTTCTTGATTTGCATAAAGAATGCAGGCTGTCCATAAAATTCCACCGTGCTGGAAGTAGTAAACAGTAGGAGGACACATATTTAATCTCCAGTTCATTTCATTAACAGATGTTGGTAAGGATTTAACTAATGGTCTATGACAGTAGTGCTTTGTAGTACATATGTAGCCGCACATCTCTGTAGACCAGTACAGCCAATATTATGCTGATACAGAAAATTCTCTGTAATCTCAAATTTATTGAAAAGCTGAGATTGGCAAAATACTTCTGACTTTCTAGTCTGATATTTTTTAGCAGCCTCCCCGAAGACCCAGGAGACCTGGATGGATTTTAGAGAGGCATTTGAGATACATAGACATTGGTAGTTACAACTTTCCATGCCTCCCTCTCAGCCTTTTTAGTAGTTTAGTTTGAGGCAGATAGGTGAAGAGGTAAAAGACGTTTCTAGTCATCTTTTTTCCGCTAGGCATAGCATTGACCTTTTTCTTTGCAACCTCGTGATATTTGTGGCAATAAAAGAGTAAAGCCATCAGCCGATGGGAGTTCACAGCTAGAGCACTCACCTAACAAACACCATTACCCTTCAGCCACTTCCGTTTTCAAACCTCCTGAAGGCCCCAGCTGGTAGGACCTCCTGAATTCCCCCGTGCCTCACCCGCACAGCTCACGTGCATACACAAGTGGCCGGAGTTAGAACCGTGGGCCGTGCATAATGAAGGAGTGTTTGTGAACCTGTGTTGGAGACAGCTCTTTGAAAGTGACTTGGGAGAGAAGACTGAGAACTTTGGGGGGTGTCAGTTTAGTGTTTCTAGGAGCAGGTTTAGATGAGTAGAAGAAGGTGGCAACATCATTGTAATCTCAGTCACTGGAAGCCAGGAATATTGTTCCACCTCATAGCAATTCCACAAGATGAAAATTAGGTCCTAAAAAAGAGAGAAAGAAAAAAAAAGATAAAAAGTTCAACAAGTAAAGTACAATTACAAAACCAGTCATAAAAAAACAGACAAGAAAATGAACAACAAAAACAAAAGAAAGACAAAAAGCAAAAAAATGAAAAACAAATTGGAGGTGCCAGTTAGATGTTTTTCAATAGTGGTTTGATCCATGTTCTTATAAATATGATGATGCATTTCTTTTTTTTTTTTTTTACATTTTTTAGAGATTTATTTATTTTATTTTAGAGAAAGAGAGCATGAGCACCAGTGGAAGGGGGAAGAGAATCTCAAGAGGTTCCACGTTGAGTGTGGAGCCTAACAGGGGGCTTAATCTCAAAACCCTAAGATCATGACCTATGCCAAAACCAAAAGTCAGTCACTTCACTGACTGTGTCACCCAGGCTCCCCAACCATGTATTTCTTAAAATAGCTAATAACTACTTCCTAAAATATTTTTATTACTAACCTTTAATACAGATTTTAGCTTACCAACATTTTAAAATCAGTTTTTCTATTCTAAAATGCCTAATTTGTATTTTTATTATACATTTAAATGAGTGCTTACTTCATATTCTCTCTTACATAATTTCAGAGGACTTTAAGGTACTTGTAAATAGTATGAGTGATGAGGCAACTTGACCTTGGATAAGGCACTTGACTGCCAGTAGTTTTCTGATCAGAGCCGTGTCATCACATGTGAAATAAAGTATTTTTAACCAACGATAAGTAGTGTGTGAAATGAGAAAAGTCCTTAAAGCATCCGGTTAATATTTTGGCTTTACTGAATTGTCACTAAATAAGTGTTCACACTTTAAAATCTTTTCGAAAAGATGATATTACTTGCATGATTCCCTTCCTAAATCTTTGAAGTTGCCCTTTGATTCCCCTCTCATCCCAACATGTGCTGTTTAATGCATACCCAGAGACTGGAAAGGAGTTAAATTTTCCCCCCAAATCCTCTGCAAAGTGTAGTTCTAACCATGATTAATCTGCATTTCAGCACATTCATTCATTTATTTATTTCTTCATCAAATATTTATTGATCTCTTACCCCATGCCAAGTACTGTTCTGCGTGCTGAAGATATCATAGGAAAAGCTAAACAAGTGAAAGTCCCTGCCTTTACGTGTTGCTATATTCTGCTGATTTCATGGTTTTTCGCGCTAAAGGTATCTGTCTCATCATGGAGTCTCCTATCAGGAAATCTGTCTTTTATAACTCCCATGCTAGCTTTGGAGGTTGGTTTGTATTGGTCTCCTGTGTGTCAAAGGTAAAAGCATTCATGATGTGTATAGGTGTATCTTTTAGTTTTTCTTGGGCTACTGTAACCAAGTACCACAGAAACTTATTCCTCACAGTTCTGGAGGCTGGGAAGTGCCAAGATCAAGGTGCCAGCAAGGCAGGTTTCATTCTGAGGTCTCTGTTCGTGGTTTGTAGACAACTACCATCTTGCTCTGTGCTCACATGACCTCTTTGTACATAGGCAGAGAAAGAGAGTGTACAAACTCTCTGATACCTCTTCTTTTAAGGGCATTAATTGCATCAGGCAAGAGTCTCACCCTGATGACCTCCTTTAATCCTGATTACCTCCCCAAAGCCCCTCCAAATACCATCAAATTTGGAGGTTAGGGCTTCAACATACAAATTTGTGGAGGGACATAAACCTTCAGTCTGTAACAGTGAGCATTGCTGAGAAGGTTGAAAGCTTTTCCATAGAGAGTGTATGCAGAGAGAAAAATAAACGTAGTTCCTGACAGTAGGACTGCTTTTCTCTCATCATGTTCTAGGAATTTAGGAAGACAATTTGCATGCACATTTCCTGAGTTATTGCTTCTTCTTCTTATTGGCAGATGTATTTGTCTTATCACTTTATCTTTTTCAATAATAGTGTGTTCACAAGCTTCATACCATCTGACTTCCTCTGTTACCTTTATATTTCTTTGTTCACATAACATCAGAATTACTTGAAACTTTCATTCCAGATGACCTTTGTGATGGGCATTTGGAAGACTGAATGAACATGGCCCATTTGGCTGCCACCTTGGAGTGCCCAGGCAGTTGTCCTTGGTCATGTTTTTTGAAGTCCAGCGGCTACAGCGTTTCTTTTGGTCACATCTCTTTTCTGTGTCACTGATGACTCTTACCTCAGTTTCCACCCCCTTACCCCACGCCCGAGTTCTAAAACATCTCATGGCCCCATTTTCACCTGTGACATAATAGATTGTTCCTTGGCTTTCGACTTATGTCTCATTTCTCCTAACCCACACTTCTCCACTGCTGAAAAGAATATAGTTATTTACTGAAATAAATGCTCGTTTAATCTTATGTGACAGTTATTTTCAGATTTCTTCAATATGTTTGAAAATGTCAGATGTACTCTAAAACCAGGATTAGGATTAAGAACTGGATTAGAAAGTCACGTGGACATCTTTCTTGTTTTTCTCCTAGTTTTCCTCTCAACCCATAGTATTTTTCTTCTATTCTGTTTTCTCTTCTTGCCTTTGAGTCTACTAGCTTTCATTTATTTCCCAGGGTTTAAGGCTAAGAGAGTAATTACAGAAAATGGGCTTTGGATTTGAGTTTATCCATATTAGGGAAGATAATGATGTTGAGGGACTGAATAAAGAGAAATGAAGAAATGATGATGAAAACATTTTGTTTGTTTCTGTTTTTCCTTCTCCTTAGCGTTCCCGTCCACTGTCTGCCAGTGATGCGGAAATGAAAAACCTTGTGGGCTCAGCCCGAGAGAAGGTGCCGGGGAAGTTAGGTGGTTCTGTGCTTGGTCTGTCAATGGAGGAGGTAAAGATAACTCCATTCCAGGCCTTTGTGGGCTAATATATGGTTCAGTGAAATTTACTGAGTGATTTATAACATTGATGACCAACTCGTATCTTACATTGAACATTGAACAAAGATTCAAGATGGGAGAAACTTGTTCTTAGAAAACAGAATCTTAGATGGAATTAACTTCTCCCTTCATTCTTCTTTCATATTTGTGGGTCGTAACTCTCTTCCTCTGCCCTGTAAACACATGGATTGCAGTTTTCAAAATGAGTGCTTACCCAATTTTCTCTTTCTCTGTATAGATCAAAGTTTTACGGAGAGTGAAGGAAGAAAATGATCGGAGAGGTGGATTTATTCGCATATTCCCTACTTCGGAGACATGGGAAATATATGGGTGAGGTGACTACCTTTTTTTTTTTTTGATCTGTGCCTCAGGTCCACAGAATTGGGTTAATTATGACACAGGTGTTGGCATTGCTTTCCATGTGTGTCTTTCTCACTTTGTCTATTTACCCAACCCAATACCTAGAGCATTAACAGAAATTTAACCTACCTGTGCATTATTCCTTTAAAAAAAAAACCCTGCCTCCTTTCTAATAGCCCCTTAACCCCAGGTTAGACACTTTTAAAAATTTTAATGGTCATCACTACCTTTGAAGTAAAGTAAGTTACAGTAATATTTTACATTTTACCAAGAGTGTATGAGAGTTCTAGTTGCTCCTCCTCTTTGTCAGCGGTTGTCAGGCTTTTTAGTTTTGGGCATTCTGGTGGGCATTTATCTCTAAATAATGGTATTGAGACTTCATCTGTTATTGGCCATTTGTGTATCTTCTTTTTTTCCATTTTAAATTTAGGATTTTAAATTTTTTTTGTTTGTGTTATAAAGGACTCTTGATACAGATCCTTTCTCAGACAGTCACATTGAGAATATTAATATTTTCTCCAAGTCTGTGGCTAGCCTTTTCATTTTTTTTTAAGATTTTATTTATTTATTTGAGAGAGTGCACAAGTTGGAGGAAAGGCAGAAGGAAAAGAAGAGGGAGAAGCAGACTTCCTGCTGAGTGCAGAGCCCTATGTAGGGTAGGGCTCAGTCTTAGCACCCCAAGGTCATGACGTGAGCCAAAGTCAGATGCTTAACTGAGCCACCTAGATGCCCCAAGTTTTTTCATTTCTATAATGGTGATTTTCAAAGAACAGGAGTTTTTAAGTTTCAGTGAAGTCCAATTGACCAAAAAATTTTAAAAGATGCATTTTGTGTTTCCTGTCTAAGAAATTTTTGACAACCCCAACATCATAAAGCTTTTTCTCTTAATGTTTTCAACTTTGACTTCTTATATTTTGGTCTGGGACAGTATTCACTTAATTTTTGTGTATGGTGTGAGGTTAGGATTGAGGTTCATTTCTCTTCATATGATGTAATACGTTTATTTCAGCACCATTTGTTGAAATAATTCTATTTAATTACCTTGGCATCTTTGTTGAAAATTAGTTCAGATATATATGTGGGTCAATTTCTGGACTTTATTCAATTTCACTAATTAATCTGTCTCAATTACTATAACTTTATATTAAGTCTTAAAATCAGATAGTGTAAGTCTTCCAACTTCTTTTTAAGTATTTTGACTAAAAATAAATAAATAAATAAAGTATGTTGACTATTGTGTCCTTTATATTTCCCAGGGCATTTTAGAATTCCCTCATCAATTTCTACACAAAAGCCTGCTGGCTTTTGATTGGGATTGCATTGAGTGTATAGATTAATTTTGGGTCAGTGGGCATTTTAACAATATTGTATTTTCCAATCCATGAACATGATAAATTTCTCCATTTATTTTGGTCATCCTTTTTTTTTTTTTTTTTTTTTTTTTTTACTTTTTAAGTTTTTATTTCAATTCCAGTTAGTTAGCATACAGTGTGATATTGGTTTCAGGTTTACAGTGTAGTGATTCAACAGTTCCATATACCATCCAGTGTTCATCATGACAAGTGCACTTATTTATATCTTTTCTTTTTCTTAGCAATGTTTTATAGTTTTCAGTGTAAAGGTCTTGAATGTTTTTTTTTTAATTTGTCACTTAGTATTTCATGCTTTTGAACAGTATTAAAAACATTATTTTTTAAATAGTTTTATTGAGTTATAACCTTTATATATTTAAAGAGTATAATATGTTACGTTCGTTTTAACATAGGTATATATACCTGTGAAACTACCACTAAAATCAACATAATGAACTTATCCGTAACCTCCAAAAGTCTTCTTGTGCCTCTTTGTAATTCCTCTCACCTGCCCCTCCTGGCCCTTCCCTGCCTATCCTGGTCCCCAGGCAGCGATGATCTGCTTTCTGTCCAAGATTAATCTGCATTTCCTAGAATTTAATTTAATAGAATTCTACCGATTGTTCTCTTATTTGTTGGGTCTTTCTTTTTACTTTATTATTATTAAAATTATTTTTAGATTCATACATGTTGTATCATGTATCAGTGGTTTAATTCCTTTTTATTGTTGAGCAGTATTCTATTACACGTATATGCCAGAATTTGCTTATTGTTCATCTTTTGATGGGCAATTTGGTTGTTTCCATGTTTTTATTACAAATGAAGCTTCTTTGAATGTTTATATACAAATTTTTATATGACATGTACTTTCACTTCTCTCGGGTAAATACCTATTTGTGGAATGACTGGATTATATTATTGTATATGTTTAAATTTTTAAGAAATGGCCACATAGTTTTCAAGAGTGGTTGTACCATTTTATATTCCCATAATAAGTGTATGAGTGTTCTAGTTCCTCCACGTTCTTACCAACAGTTGGTATGGTTAATTTAATTTTAACTCCTTAGGAGGTGTGTAGGGATAGCACATAGGTTTAACAGCATTTCTGTAATGACTAATGTTGAGTGTCTTTTCATGTGCTTATTTGCTGTTTGTATGTCTCTGTCAATCAAATATTTTACCCATTTTTAAGTGAGGTTATTTGTTTTCTTATAACTAAGTTGTGAGAACTCTTTATATATTCTGGATATTCCTTTATTCCTAGCACTTGAAAAATGTTCCATTATCTTTTGGCTTGCATTTTTCTGGCAAGAAGCATGTGGTAATTCTTATTTTACTTTATTTTATTTTTTCTGTGCAGAATGTGTCTTTTTTTTCTCCTCAGCCTGCTATTAAGATTATTTCTTTATGACCCATTTTCAACTCATTTGATTATGATTTATATGCCTTGGTGTCATTTTCTTCATGTTTCTTCTACTTGGATTTGTTGAGCTTCTTGTTCCGTGGAGTTATCATTTTCATCAAATTTGGAAAATTTTTAGCCATTATATCTTCGAATATATATATATATATTTTCTGTTTTCTTGTGCTCTCCTTTTGGGACTCAGATTTCATGATTGGCTGATTCTGATTTCAGTTGGCTGATACTACACTACAAGTCTAGCCCTGCTCATTTTTTTAAGATTCTTTTTCTTTACTTTGGATGGTTTTCTGTTTCTCTGTTTCTAAATTCATTCATCTTTTTGTCTGCAACCTCAAATCTTCTATTAATTCCGTCCAATGAAATGTTCATTTCAGTTACTTTATTTTTCAACTTTAGAATCCAGTGTTTTCTCTTTATATCTTCTTTTTGTTTTTTCCCATTATTTTCATGATTTTTTAGATTTTGTGCATATATTATAATATTTATGGTAGCTGTTTTTAAATCTTTGTTACTCTCTGTCATTTCTGAGTCTGTTTCTATTGACTGATTTTCCTCATGTTCCCATTTTTTCTTTACATGTACAATGATTTTTAAAAATTGGATGTTGGACATTATAAATGTATTGTTGAATTGGTTTTATTGCCTTCTTTAAATACTTCTGAAGGTTTTTTGGCCTGATAGTTAAGTTACTTATAGATCAGTTGAATCTTTTCCAGGCTCATTTAAAAACATTTAAAAAAAATTTTTGGTATAATTAACATACAGTATAATATAGTTTCAGGTGTATAATGTAGTGATTCAGCAATTCTGTACATTACTCAGTTCATTTAAAACCATTTCTGTGGTTTGTTTAGGGTAGCTTTTTGTTTAGATCTAGGAAAGTTTTACTATTAAAGACTCTTTGGAGATGTCTGTTAAATGAGCCCATTTAACCCAATTCAATGAAATTTCTCCATTCTGGCTGATAGGAACCAATCAGTGTGTAGCTTTGGATGAATTCTGGAAAGTACTCAGCTTATACTTTCTCTTTAATATTCTTTACCTTGTCACTTGCTTGTTGCCCAGCCTGTGGACAAAATTACCCCATGACTAAGCAGATTTGTGTTCACCCAAAGACTCAGAGTCCCTTGTGATGCTTTTTCTTTTATAACTATAAGGTTAAGAATCGATTTATGGTTAACATATTTCTCATCCTCTGGTGATTGGCTTTTGATCTAATTGGGGTATTAGTGGTTCTAAGTATAGAGCTAGAACTTAGAAGAATAAAAGGTAGTACCCATTTTGTGTTTTTGTTTTGAAAACCCAGCTGTTCATAGAGAAATCTTCCTTTCATCTTACAAAATATTCTATCAATGTAATTTTACCTTAGAAAGACCTAGGAACACAACAGAAAGATACTGCTTGGGTTTTCTTTTGATATGTTTTTGAAGAATTTAAATATTTACAGTTCCTAGAAAGCATTTTTTAATTAATGAAAGTGGAAACCTCTACTCTTGAGTATTTCAAGAGGCAGGACCTTAACTTGCATACCTTTTGTAAGGAACCAATTACAGGTAGTGTTGTGGTCTCTTAACAGAGTCCAGTAATGATAAGTTTGATTATACTGGTTTGATTCTGAACCAGTGGACCAAGGACAAAGACTAAGAGAGATGGAGACCAAAATATCTCCTTCTTTACTTATAAAGTCTAGGCTGGGAGATTTGATTATTATCTGTCTACAAGCAATCACACTTTTTGTGTTCAGCAAAAAGTTGAACTTCTAATATGGGCAGATTTGCATGCCCATTTGTAGGCAAGGTTAGACTGAGCTGTGTGGGAGGAGCACCTGACCTTATTGGACCAGTAGAAGATACGTACCTCCTAAGGGGAAATTGTCTCCCAAGAGAAAAATGGGACTTGCTCATTGATGCATTTTTGTTTATTCTTCTTAAATTACCAGTCTGGTTAAGTCACTCCACCTCTCCTGGGTCTCTGAAGAAAGTGGCAGAGTTGGGCCAAGAATATTAAACTAATTGAACTGCTGTCATGTAGGGTGGGGACGATGTATTTATCTACTAACAAATATGCCTTTTTACTAATGTATATTCATTGAGTATCCACCAGGTATCTAGGACTGTGCTTGCTGCTTTGGAGTATAAAACCAATATTAGATGGCACCCCTGCCCTTTGAGAGTTAACAGTGGGATTAAGGAGAAGTTATTTATTCATATAATAAAAAGAGCTCATTTGTATGGATTTTCATCACTATAATGTATTTCATGCATATCGTTATTCCAATTTAATGATACAGAAAGTAAGGCTCCATAAGGTCACGTGACTTGTCCATGATCACACAGGGGACTTGATTCAGGTATTCTGACTCTGGATCTGACTTTTTTCCTGCTACATCATGCTGCTTTCTGAGAAGAAAACTTTTCCTCTATGAGACGGTGTATGACAGGTCCCTCCTTGGGCATATGGGAAAAGCTAAGGTAGTTCAGACAAGGTCACTTCTCTAGTCTCAGAGCAGTCCTGTCAGGGGAGGCTTTGTGCAGCAGACTGGACTTGAGGTGCTTTTTGAAGGATAGATTGTAGATTATTGGAGAGGGTGTGAGGAAGTGTCCAGACCAAGGCGAAAGGATCACTGGGAAGTGTGGTGAGAGAGGAGTTTAAGGGAGCTTGTCTGGCTGTACGGCAGGATCAATGTTGAGGAAATGTCTGGAGAAAGCATGAAGATACTGGTTGTGTAGCTTATCCAACTTTTGAAAGCTTGGAAGAGAAAGATTACGCCACCTACAGTAAGCGACAAGGAGCCACTGGAAAGTTCTTGAGAAATAATGATTGAAACCATGTTCTGTCACACTTTCACACCCTTTATGCATCTCCTTATTGCCAGCTTCATTTGCCCTCTCTCTTATATATGATTTTTGGCGGTGGCTTTGTTTTTGCCTTACAGTTTTATTTTCTGAATGTAGGATATCACTTTTTATTAATCCAAGAAATCCCATCATTTTTTCTTTTTACTTTCTAAATCAGCTCCTCCATTTATCCTTTTCATTTTATTGTATCTTCTGCTCCTCTGGTATTTTATAATTTTAATTTAAGCAACTTTCTCTTTGCCACTGTAGAGAACCGTACATTTATTTAGAAACCGTATATAAGTAACCTGTCCCTTCTGTGCTTGATTCATGGCTTTATTTCCATGTTTTTTTCCTTCAGTCAAACTTAAGAAATAGCCAGTTTCGTTCTTTGTCTTTCAGGTCCTACCTGGAACACAAGACCTCCATGAACTATATGCTGGCAACGCGTCTCTTCCAGGACAGGTAGGGATTTGCTGATCTTGTAAATTTGCTAATCTTTTAAAATCATTAGATCATGTGATAAGGAGAAGGCACATAGAAAAGAAGGAAAGAGGGTTTATTTAAAAAAAAGGCTTTTGTAAAATCTCTGCTACAAAGGGCCTTAGAGAAAACACAGTATCATACCTATTGTTCCAGAATTCATTAACTCTTATCACCATATACTGTTTTTAGAGGCCACAAATTAAACCATAACTATCTTTAAACAATCTTAACAAATGCCCTAAACTTTATTCTTTTTAAAGGAAGACCTGTACTTTGTGTCTTTTTACATTAGACACACGTCACGTTAGACACAATTTTTTTTTTGAGATTTTATTTATTTATTTGACACAGAGAGATCACAAGTAGGCAGAGAGAGAGGAGGAAGCAGGCTCCCTGCGGAGCATAGAGCCCGATGTGGGGCTTGATCCCAGGATCCCGGGATCATGACCTGAGCTGAAGGCAGAGGCTTTAACCCACTGAGCAACCCAGGCACTCCCTCTAGACACAATTTTAACAGACATGATCATGTGTTTTTCTAGACCAGAAGAGATTAGAATAATCAGATTAAGAAAGGTAGAGCAAGCAGTAATTCACAAAATAAATACACCAGGAGTTGTAAAAAATGACAACTTATAATTTCAATACAAGGGATATTAGGGAAGAATGATGAAAAATGGACATTGGAATTCAAATAGCACAACAATCAGGCACTCCTTAGTCCCACATACTTTTATTATCCCTAAGACATAATTGTCTTGCAGTACAGTTTAGTAATTGACTATCAAAATAAGAAACCTCAGTTATTTAGAGAAATTTACATTATATTCAGGGTGTATGTACTTTTTCGCAGGATGCTTAAAACAGATACCCAGATTTCAGTCATTTCTTCAAATTTCATGATGTATTATCAGAAAATATGTGCACTTTGCCATTTCTCCCCTTAAATTTGTGGTTATTACCATTGATGGAATAATTACATTGCTTAGCTTCTAATGAAAGAGACCTTCAGATTCACTTAGAAGACTAGAAACCCCTTTCTCTCTAACGTTTCTCTCTCCTTCCCCACTATCGTAGAAACTTTTATAAGGCTCCTTTATATTTAAGGGTTCAGGTGTTTTACCAAGGTATGTTTTGTCTAGTGTAGTACTTTTCATTAGTTTGGTTTTGCAGCGGGTGAGTCTCTTGAGTCTGAAGATTTAAGTCTTCCATCTGTGGAAATATTCCCCTTGACCTCTCTTTTTCCTCTACTTGAGAACTTCTGTTAGATGAATTTTGAATCTTTTGCTATATGTTCCATGTTTTGTTTTGTTTGTACTTTTTTCTCATTCTTTTGATCTCATTGTTTCTTAGCTTTAAGTTCTGGAAAGTTTCTTAAACATTTTCTTCTAAAATTTTAAATTGATCTGCAGCCCGATTTATTTTGTTATTCAGTACCAGACAGGCGAATGTTGCTCAGTTTACCTTATTAAGTTTGACAAGTGCCATTTTATTTTATTTATTTATTTTTTGGGAAGATTTTATTTATTTATTTATTTGACAGAGAGAGAGAGATATCATAAGTAGGCAGAGAGGCAGGCAGAGAGAGAAAGGGAAGCAGGCTCCCTGCCGAGCAGAGAGCCCAATGTGGGGCTTGATTCCAGGACCCTGAGATCATGACCTGAGCCAAAGGCAGAGGCTTAACCCACTAAGCCACCCAGGCGCCCCAGCAAGTGTCATTTTAATATCCAAGAACTACTTTTGATTTCTGGCTAGATTTTAGAGTTCATGTCTATAATATTAAAATGCTTCTGGTACCATTACATTGTGCGGGTTTCCCCACAGCACCAAGCACTTGCCCACCTGTTTGCATCTGAGAATTCAACTCAGTTCTGGCACTATCTGTCCAGAGATTAGCATCAGATTGTGCAGTTTAAGGGTTCAGGCCTACAAGACTGTGTTATTCCCCACTTCCTCCGCCTTTGCCCGACTTTGGACGCCTGTTAGCAAGGCCAGGTTGTCAGCTGTGCTGCCAACTAACTGGCCACAGATTGGGGTTTCGAACAACCTGGGCCTGGACCTTTAATTCAGGCACAAGTTGCAAGTCCAGATGGTTACCTGTACTTCTGACCGACCAGCTAAAAACTGGAGGTTCCTACAAGTCTCTCCTTCCTTCCATTTGATTAATTTGCTAGAATGGCTCACAAAACTCCGAGGAACATTTGCTTACTAGATCACTGGTTTGTTATAAAAGGATATAATTCAGGAATGGCCAGAGGGAAGAGACACTGAGGGCGAGATATGGGGAAAGGATACAGAACTTCCATGCCCTCTCCAGGTATGGTAGATTTCCCCAGATCTCCATGTGTGCCCCAGCCTGGATGCTGTCCTTTTGCATTTTTATGAAAGCATCATTACTAGGCACGACTGATTGAATCATTGTCCGTTGGTGATTGAGTGCCCCATTTCCAGGCCCTCTCCCCTTCCTAGAGGTCAGCTGGAAGTTCCAGCCCTTTGATCACATGGTTGGTTCCTCTGGTGACCAGCCCACATCCTGATGGTGATCCAAGGCATTCCCAAAGTCACCTCATTGGCATAACCAAAGGCACCTTTATGGTGCTTACTGCTTAGGAAGTTCCAGAGGTTTTAGGTATACTGTGCCAGAGATGGGAATGAAGACCAAATACATATTTCTTTAATTTCTTTATTTTTTAAAATGTACTCATTTATTTTAGAGAGAGTGTTGTATCAGTCTGGACTGACATGGACTCTGTGTTTGAGGCTCAGTCTTTCCAGCCTTGGGCTTCCCATTGAGGGAGAGGGAAGTAAACCTTTCCATTTGGGAACCATCACCAGAATGAGATAGCATTCTCCTAGGGGGAGCATAACAGTGAAGAGATTTCAGAGGTAGTAATATATGTTGTTTCTTTATTAGTGATTCAATAAACAAGATCACCAGTGGGTCTGATAATCACTGTAAATTCAAAAGTATGATACATGTTGCAATATTTTGAGATACCAACATCTCTAAAGTAATGTGAAAAAAGATGTGTTGGTTTTGTCGGGGGTGGTTTGGTAATAAAATCATATGAAAACTGCTGCAGATGGTTTCCCACATGTGTATGAAAGAAATGCTAAATTTCAGTTGGAGGATTGATTTTAGCCTAATGTCTACTTTTTCACGTCCACCGATGGCCAACCTCTCCGTGTCAGCTTACTCTTCATGCCTCCTCCTCACACCCCGCTGTCCCATGGAATGGCCTTCTGTCCATCCCTAAGTTCTCCTAGCTGCCTCTTTCATCCTCTCACCCAGGCTGGGAGGAAGTTATGCAGCCCTTCCAGTCCCTCAGTGTGATCAGATTGCCACCTGCCGTATCATTGCTTGTTTACTTACTAGCCTGTCTACTTTCTAAGTTGGCTTTGGAGAGTAGTACTTTGTTACCTTCATCTTTGTCCTTGTCAGTTTCTAGAGCGTACCACCTGGTAGGCACAGGCACACAAACATGCACTGGAGAAATGAAATCCTATTTGTTGCAAGCCCTAACATCTTCCAGTAAGTTTGTTTCTCTTCAGTCTGAACTGCTATTTTTCCTCTTGAAAATCCCCTTGTATCATTGTCAGAATTATTTTCAAACTAATTCCCTAATTATATCTTAGGGAAATAATCTTCCTAATTGTTCGTCTTTCTTACGTACCCCCTCCCTCTCATCCCGCACCAGCCACCCTGCCTGGCAAACAGTATCTTACCTGCTGTCTTACAGTGTGATGGCAGCTTTACCCTGGCTGCGTATTAGTAACACCTGCAGATTTTGTCAACCCTGTTGATGCTCTGGCCCCACCTCCAGGCTGAAGTATTGGTACTTCTAGAAGCCGAGGTGATTGTAAAGTGAAACCATGACTGCATATTATTGAAACAAACCATTATCTGATGAGAAAGTTAAAATCATCTTGAGCCTTTCTGATGATAAGGAGACATTGCCATGAAAAGAAGACACGGGAAGGGAAAGACTAAACATTTTGAAGACCAACTTTTCACTTGGTTTTCTGTAAATAGAAAATCTTGACATTGATTGCATTGCTCTCCTTCCATAACGTTTTTGAAATTTTTAAATGATAAATTTGAAATGATAAAGCTTTAAGATGAAGAACGGATTAAAAGAACCCAGGAGTTAGGTAAGAGGTGTGTGGTTTTAAAAGGATAACTGACACAAGGGATCCTATGGCCATGGGATTGTTCAGTGAATCTGGGGTGATATCTCCGTGAATCTACACAGTGATAAAATTGTACTGAGCTAAATATACACATTCACAAATGGATACAAGTAAAACTGAGGAACTTAAAAAAGAGAGAGTGTGTATGTTAAATGAAAGGAAATTAAATGAGGAGAGAATGTTTTAAAAATAAAAGCTAATTTCAACATAAATGGCATTCACATCCTATAGTGAGAGCCCAATCCTAGTTCAGACACTATGGAGAGCATCTCTTTTTAAAAGGGTTTTGTTTTTTTTAATTGTGAAAAATCGATTTCTCCTGAGCACCCTTTTTGAACCCTATGAGGATTGAGATTGTTTTCCTTTACTAATACATAAAACAATTCGGTGAAAGCCTAAAGAAGAGCACTGGAGTCTGAGACCTAACCTCTGGGTTCCCATTTGAACGCACTAAGCCTCCAGTCTTGGGCATGTCACAAAATAATCTTACCCTACCTCCCCCTTTTTTAATAAACAAAACTCATAGTAATCTTCTTTGCATGGTGGTTGTGAAGAATAAGTTTGATTTGTAACTAAAGGTACAAATGCAGGTAATTGTTATGCTACTTTGCTAGAATCCATTTATCCTTTCCCTTTTGTTTTTTATTGCTCTTCCCCCATGCTTATGGGACTCTCTTTTTCTCAATGCATCTCTCTGCTTCTCCCTGGCATAATTCCATGTTATCCAGGAGTATGAGTGTGTGTGCACGTGTGAAGTCAGGAGAGAATATCTGACCACTCCTCTAACCCAGTTGTCCTTTCTACTTCTGTAGGGGAAACCCAAGAAGAAGCTTATTGACAGGAAGAACACGGTAACTGATTTTTAAAAGTTGAGAGATTCTTTCCATGTGCACAACGTGTGACCACGCAGGGGCTAAGTGTGATATTTTATGTAACCGTTTTTGGTTTGGCTCAGCAAGAATAGTAACAAAAAAAGTTTCTGAAAACTTTTTTTCTTTAAAACACTATTCCAAGGCAACTTTTTACAAAAGAAGTTTGGGATTTATTTATTTATTTTTTTATAACTACGGGTGTATCATTTGGTGGTGTGAAAGACACCAAAGTATAACTGAGATTTCAGAACTGTGTTAGAGTCATGTTAGACTCAGATAAGTGGTTATGGTTGGCCTTGATATACTTGGGACAAGTAATTCAGTGCCCTGTGGAACTGAGCAGAACTGTTCCCAGTTTGCCACAGAACTGAAAGTATGCAGAACACCTGTGACTCTTCACTCTGGTGTGGGAGAGAAGGGTCTCAGAGAAGGGCTGGGGTGGCCTTGTCCAACCAAAGACCAGACCCCCAACAACTCTTAAACCTAAGCATACAACCCCCCTAGCTTGAGATCTTACATACGTCCCCTTTGTGCTGTGCCTCTTTAGAAATCAAAATGGCAACAAGGAGAAAGAGACATACTGTATCTAGCATTTAGTTTTACATTTAAGGATTAATGAAGATAAACCTGGTTTCTCATCGAAACCCCTTGAAGCATAAATCTAATTTTTGTTTAAAGAAGGATAACATGTTTTGTTTAAAGAAGGGAAAACTGGGGAAAGTCAAGTTTGTAACTTCCAAATGAAAGCCACAATAAATTTATAAGTTTCCTCCAGTTTTTAGTCAAAGAAAATGCTTCCTGGAGTATATTGCTATGAATTTGGCAATTAGATAAAAACGAAACAAAAGAAAAAGATCTTAATAAGACTACTTAAAAGTCAGTGGGTTCTGGCCTTTCTTTGTTTTTGACATTCATTTTATATTACCTTCAGGAGTTTTTTGGTGGCATAGAGATAGAAGCAGAGGAAAACTGGCATATGGCTGACGTATGGCAGACCATGTACATGAAATACATCTTAATACATTTAAAAAATAAAATCATAAACTGCATGGTCTTTGACCATACTGGAATTAGAAAGCAGTAACAACAGAAAAATCTCCAAATATTTGGAAATTCACACATTTCAAAATAATCCATGGATCAAGGAAGAAATGAGGGAAATTGGAAAGTATTTTAAATTGATTAATAATAAAAATATAACATTAAAATGTGTAGGATGCACTAAAGGAGTGTTTTGGGAGAACTTTATAGCTTTTTAAATGCTTATATTAGAAAACAGAGGCCTACATAACTGATCTAATGTTTCATTTTATGAAGCTAGATAAAGAAGGGTAACCCAGCGTAAGTAGAAAAAAGGAAATAATAAAGGGTAAGAATCAATTAAATAAAAGACAATAAATAATACCAGTAAAATCTAAAATTGTTCACTGATAAGATAGCAGAATTGATGAACTCTTACATAAATTGGTCCAGTGAAAAAAGAGAACACTAATTACCAGTATCAGATAGGAAAGAGGAAAATAATTTACAGACCCTACAGACATAAAAAGGATGTTAAGGGAATATTATTAACAACCTTATGCTACAACTTTGATGACCCAGATGAAATGGCTGAATTCCTTGGGAGGGAACACTTAGCAAAACTGACACAAGGTAAAATAGAAATTTTGAATAGCCCAATATCTATTCAGAATATTGAATTCATAATAAAAAAAAACCTTGCGACAAAGAAAATCCCAGGCCCAGTAGTTTCACTGGTAATTTCTTTCAAGCATTTGAGGAAGAACAGCACCAATCTTACATGAACTCTTTCAAAAATACAGAAAGGGACACTTCGCAATTCATTTATGATGTCTGCGTTAACTATGACATCAAAACCTTGTCTTTATCAAGACATTTTTAAAAAGAAGAAAATTACAGACATGACATAGATATGACATGACACAAAGTTTCTTCAAAGATTTTTAGCAAATTGAATCCACCAGTATAAAATAGGGTAATACACATGACCAAGTGAGGTTTTTCCTACTAGTACAAAGTTAGTTTAGCATTTGAAAATTAGTATTATTCACCATGTATGAAGGAAAAGAATTAGTTGATCATTTTATTAGATACAAAAAAAGCATCCAATGTAATTCACACTTATGAGAAAAACTCTTAGCAAGTCAGGAGTAGAAGGGAATTTCTTAAAGGCCTTGTGTGAAAAATCTATTGCTAATATCATACTTAATGGCAAAATATTGAAGGCGTCCTTCTATATTAGTAGTATCGCAAGATGTCCGCTTCTGGAATTTGTAAGCACTTTATCCTGGAAGTCGTGCCAAGCCTGTACAATAAAGCAGGGGGTGGAGAGTAGGGGAGAAAGGGCATAGAGATTGGAAAGGAAGAAATCAAATGTCTTTAGTCTTAGATGACATGATCTGGTTAATATGAAATCCTAAAGCCTCCACAGAATAACTACAAGAACAGCTAAGCACTTAGCGAAGATACATGGCCAATATACTAAAATCGATGGCATTTTAACATAATAGCAGTAAATAAAAATTTAAAATTTTGTTTATGATAGCATTTGAAAATGTGAAATTCTTAGGGATAAATTTTATAAACTCTGTTCAATACTTATACAGTAAAAGCTTATTAAATATTACTGAAAGAAGCCCTAAATAAGTGGGGAGATAAGTGATGTGCATGGATTAGAAGACTCAATATCACCAAAAAAAAGTTCATTCTCTCCAAATTGATCTAAAGATCTGGTGCAATCCTAGTCTATTCTATTTTATTCTAATCTATTCCAGTAGATTTTTTTTTTTTTGTAGAAATTGACTATATTTTTTTTCATCACCAGCAGAAAATGGCTTAAAGAATTTTTTTTAATGTGGAAATACAAGGATATCCAAAGGAATATCCAAAAGTAATCTTGAATGTCCAAAGTAATCTTGAAAAAGACTTAGGGTAACTGACTGAAAGAAATACTATAATGCTGTAGTATACAAAACTGTGGCAAGCCAATCAGTGGAACAGAATCAAGAGTCCAGAAATAGTCCTATATTTATATAGTCATTTGAGTTCATTAAAGGGCCCAAAGTTCAATGAGGAAAGGAAACTTTTTTTTTTATTAACATATAATGCATTGTTTCAGGGGTACAAGTCTGTGATTCATCAGTCTCACACAATTCACAGCACTCACCATTGGAAACTTTTTTTAAGAGATGATTTTATTCAGGCTATCATAATAGGAGAAATGTCATTGTTTTCTTTGTTTTGTTTTGTTTTGCTTTTGGGGTGTTTTTTGTTGTTGTTTATTTATTTATTTTTAGAGAGAGAGAGAGTGGGGCAGGGGAGGAGCAGAGGGAGAGAGAGAAAATCTTAACCAGGCTCGACCCCTCAGCATAGAGCCCAACACGGGGTTCAATCTCACGACCCTGAGATCGTGACCTGAGCCAGAATCAAGAGTTGGAGGATCAGCTGACTGAGCCACCAAGGCGCCCCGAAAGGAAACTCTTTTTAACAAATAGAGCTGGAACTGGATATCGTGCTCTTAAAAATGAACCTCAACCCCTATCTCCCAGAAAAATCAGAGATGATTCATAGTCATAAACATAAAAGCTATTACTATAAAACTTCTTGAGGAAAATATCTTTGTGATTTTGGGCTTGGCCAAAGTTTTTAGCATGACACAGAAAGCAATACCCAAAAAGGGAAAAAAATGATAAGCTAGATTTCCTCAAAATAAAAAACTTTTGCTTATCATCACATACTGTGAGGAAAGTGACTAGGCAAGCCCTAGACTGAGTGCAGATACTCATCAAACAAAGGACCGGAATCTAGGAAACATAATGAGCTCCTCCTGCTAAAGAATTAGACAATTAATCAACCCTTTTACAAATGGATGAAATATTTGAACAGACACTACCAAAAGAAGGTGTGTGAGTAGCCAATACGGTTGTGAACATGTGCTTAACATTAGATACCAGAGAGTTGCAAATTAAAATCGTGAAATACCACTAAACATCCAGCAGAGTGGCTAAAATTCTGTCATCATGTTGCACACTTTAAATGCCTTATGATTTTATTTGTCAGTTACAGCTCAGGAAAGCTGTGGGGGTGGTTGCGGAGCCCAAGTGAACGACAGCATCAGATGGTGAGGGCGGGGAGCTGATGGGAGTCTGATAAGTTGTCGTTGGCAGCATAACCTTGTACAAGCACTTGAGAAGGAGCCTGCCAGTTTGTTAGCCTAGAAAGCGCCATGCTGAGATCTTTACCCAGAAGGAATGAAAAAAATAACCACAGAACGACTTGGTACAGAATTCTTCCTAGCAGCTTTATTCATAATATTCCCAAACTGGAAACAACCTAGGGGCTCCAACAACCAGAAAGTGGGTAAACTGTGGATTATTCACAGAGTGGACTAATCCTGCACAATAAAAAGGCATAAATATGGATACACACAACACAGATGAACCTCAAAAACATGCAGAATGAAAGGAGACCTACACATAAGAGTTCTCACTGAATAATTCCATTTGTTTGAAGTTCTGGAACAGGCAAACCCAATGAAAATATGATGAAAAAATGTAAGACAATGGTCTCCTTTAAGAGTGTGAGGGGGAGGGATTGACTAGGAAGAGGCCTGAGAACTTTCTGAGGGGGTAGTATTATCAGAGTTCAGGTTATATAGTTCTAGGCATTTGTCAAAACTTATTAATGGGCATTTAATTGGGAATTTCACTGTATGTAGTGTTTAGCTCACCAAAAAACAAAACAAAAGCACCAAAACACCAAAAGCCCTGTAAAACAAATACTGAACTCTGGTGACTTAATGATGTGCGTGTTAAAACTTTAGGAGTAAATTGCACTGACTTCTGTGTATAACTTTGAAATGCTTTAAAAATTGGATGGATTGATGGTTGAATAGAAGAAAGGACGGTTGGATATATGTGCTGAAAGAAATATAGCAATATATTCAGGGCAGAAACTAGGCTGTTGGTACATGGATGTCTGCTGTCCTATTCTTAAAACTTTTGTTTGTGTAAATATTTTCATAATAAAAAGTTGGAAAAATAAAATGAGGTAGATGTAGCTAAAAGGTAGTGCAGCTTATTTATACAGAATTCAATTGTTTATTCAAAAATATTAAATATTAATGATATGTCATCTGTGGGCTGGGCAGTCTCATGGGCCTCTCTAACCCAGTGGTCAACAAGACAAGCATGGTCCTTACCCTCATAGAACCCTAATTGTGTTTATCAGAAGTGTTTATCACACTTTCTCCATCATTCCCTACCTCCAACCCTTGTACTATTTGAATTTATTGCTCTGCTCATGGTTTCTTAGAAGCTCACAATTGTTTCTTTAAAATATTAGATTTGTTTCATTTTCTTTATTATTTAATTGGCTAAATATCTATTTTCACAGCCGTGTGTGTGTGTGTGTGTGTGTGTGTGTGTGTGTGTGTGTGGTGGTGGGGAGTGCAGTGTTCATTTTTTGGGACGATGGTAAGCTAGGTTTGGAGTATTTTTATTAATTTGCTTCTGGTTTCTGCCCCAGTGTGTCAGGACCATCCCTATTCTTGGCCCAGTTACCTGCTCTAGAGAGAAAGTTTCTAGAAGACTCACTGTCCAGTTTATCCACTCAGAAATCCCCAAAACTCCTACATAGATCAAAAGACACAGCCTTTCCATCATTATCAGAGATTGAAAACTCCCAGAGAAAAGATGATGATTCCTTGACCTCAAAGGGAATACACTTTGAATTCTAGGGAGTTCAGTTCTCTGAGAGAATTCATAGCCAACCAGTTAGATCTTGAGTTCTGAGTATACACAGTCAGCTGCCTGCTTTCAGACACTGATATGGATACTTCTTTCCTGACCCAATGACCAAGATCCCTCTCTCTCTGCTGACCTGGTTACCTCTGCCTGCATGGTATTTTGCCCAGTCCTTATTTGAACTGGGCCTGATACCAGTTACTTCCCTAACTTACGGTTTATCTTACTTTAATGCCTAATGTAGCTGCTGCCTTCCCCTTCCCAGCCCACTTCCCATTCACAGCGTGACTGAACTTGGCTTTGTCCAACATCTGCTACCTTTCCTTGTTTGTGCCTCTGACTCTTAACTCCTGACCTGTACTCAATATCTGGAGATGCCCTATCACTTCCCCCACCCCATTCCTCTTAACTAAGTAGACCCTAAGAAAGGAGTTCCTCTTGTTGGAATGCTTGAGACTTGGTGTGTCTCTGGGCCTTGGTAACTTTCCTAGGACACTTCCCCCATAAGCCTTAGCTCTGTGCTACCATATTCACAGGTATCAGCTGTCCCTCCCCTTGTCTCAACCTCTGCTAAATCTGTATTTATTAAGTACTATATACATTAGAAGAATATTTGTATAAGTCTGAGTAAATTATAACGAATAACAATAAAACAAACACCTCTAGCCACCACCCAGCTTAAGAATTAAAGTGTTGCCAGTGTTGCCCAGTCCTCCGTGTAAGGTTTTGGGTAGCACTCTTATGGGCCCTGACATAAATAGTCAGCCAGTATGACCGAATACTTAAAAACACTTAAACACTGTCATCAGGTATATTTTTGTTTGACAAATTCAGATAGGCCATTAGTGAAGTTTTCCTGTAGATTCCAATTTTCCCATTTATCTGCCAAACCTTGTAGAATTCACTAGAGGTACCATATCCGTCCTGTCATCATTACAGAATTCTGTCAAGCTTAGCCTTGGAATAAAGGAGAGAACTCTCTGAAGACTGTAGCTACCATCTGGTTTTTTCCCATAGACTAGCTGCTGACGGAACCCCGGAACTGAAGGTAGAGAGTATGAATTCAAAGGCCAAACTGCACGCTGCCCTCTATGAGCGGAAGCTCCTGTCTTTGGAGGTGCGAAAACGTCGGCGACGCAGCGGCAGATTGAGGGCCGTGAGGCCAAGATACCCAGGTACCTGCTGGTGAGCTTACGCCAAACTCCACTGACCGGGTCTTGCCGTTCTGACTTAATCAGCTTCTTAAGTAAGACTCAATGAATAAGAACCTTCCTGATCACATCTGCTTAATTTTTTTGTATAGTCTTTTTCTCCGAAACTTAATTTCAGAAGGATTGTAAGTTTTTAAACCTTCCATTCTGTGATATTTGTACTGAAGAATAACTAAAGCATACATGTTTTTGGCTTTTGCTCTTATTTCAGCATCATATAACTAGCTGGTACTCTAGAAATACTTGAGGTATAAAAATATGAAGAAATGCTTTAGTTTAAGTTTAATGGAATCCTGAGCATCATTATCTGCTTTTTTATGATGAGGTATTAAATCTAGTTCACCCCTTGACATTGCTGAATGGTATAAATATTTTAACCATGAACAGACAAGGAGGATAATCCCAGATAATCTCATTTGTAGGTCTATTTGTCACTGACCCTTTCTCTCCTCTCCGCCCCCACCCCCTTTGTTGAGCACCTGTATCTAGCACGTTAGTCACTAGGGCTTCATCAATGAATAAAAAAGATAGGTCCCTTGTCCTCACAGACCTGCCAGGTCGGTGAAAGAGATAACGAGTAAATGTAGGATAGAAAGATATTCCCCAGCTCTGTGTACCTCCATAGAAGGTGCCCTTCTAGAAACCTCTAGCACACTGTTGAGATTACGTAGATATTTGCCTGAAGTTGTAAGAGAGCCATTGCTATTCTCCTGAGAAACCTGAGCTCTAATGCAGTTGGATTTCTAGAGTGCGAAAGGCTGGAGAGGGATGTGTATGCTGTTCGTTTTGTGCCTCTTTTGTGGTCTGACTTAGAGATGGGTTTTTACTAAAAAGATGGAAGGAAGGTATTGGGAGAGAGGAAAATTTAATCCTTTTTTCAGCAACATTAGTGATTCTCCGCATTTAGTGATCACTCAGCCGGCTGAAATGAATGTTAAAACTGAGACAGAGAGTGACGAGGAGGAAGAAGTCGCGTTAGACAATGAAGACGAAGAGCAGGAGGCTTCCCAGGAGGAATCCGCAGGGTCCCTTGGAGAAAATCAAGCCAAATACACCCCCTCATTGACTGTTATGGTAGAAAATCCGCCCAAAGAAAATGCCATGAAAGTTTCTGAATGGAATAATAAAGGTGAACAGTGCTGCAAAATGGAGACTCAGGAGCCAGAGCCTAAATTTAACCTGATGCAGGTTCTACAAGATAATGGCAATCTTAGGTATGTACCTTTGATAATTATAATAAAACCGATAACTTGCATTGTGTACTAGGTACCGTGTTGGTGGCTTTGCAGCCATTTTCCTTTTCTTACAACATCCCTGGGAGATAATGACTGTGATTTTATTATTATTGTTACTGTTAAGGAAACTGAGCCCTAGAGAAGTTGCTTGTCCAAGGTATAGAGCTATGATCCACAAGCCATGTCTCATGGGCCCAACAAATGTTTGTTGGTTTGAATGTCAGTCACTATAAGTGCAGAGTTCAAGTGGCTCATGGTTTAGGGGTACTCACTGGGCAGGGGCCCCAATATGGACAGAGTGCTCTTAGGACACAGAGAAAGGAGTGACTGGTCCTTTCTGGGAAGGCAAGAGGGACTTTAGGGAGGTGGCAATATTTGAACCAGGCTGTAGCTGCTGAGCAGGGATGCCAGGAGGGCTGGGAGGTGGCAGCTGTGTGTTGGAGTACCCGTAGGGGAAAGAAAGGCAGAGAGATGCGATGGTTTGGTCAAGTCATTCAGCCCCTCAACAGCGGTTTATTGAGCACCTGCTTTGTGCAGAAATTGTGCTAGGCTATATAGTTATGTGGAGAGAAGGGTGCAGTGAGAGATAAGACCGAAAAAATGGATGTCATTTAATTATAAAGTGCTCCAAGAGGAGCTGGGACTATATTTTCTAGATGGATAATTTTTAAGCCGACGAATGATATGGTCAGATCTTGATTTAGAAGGTAAATTCTGGGTGCACTGTGGGTCAGTGATTGATAAGAGGAGAATGAAAACCAGGAAGGTGAGTTAGCAGCTGTCACAGTAGTCCAGAGCCAGAAGATGAGGCCTTGACCAGAGCCATGGCTACTGGAATGGAGAGAATGGGATGGACCGAGTGAAATTTGCAGTCAGTCAGTATAAGGAGCATAGGAGTTGGTTTCAGGACAGAAGTGTGTTTCATTTGGGACACAGTGAGACGGAAGGGCTCTGGGATTAAGTGGTTCAGTGGATAGGTGAAGATACAGCTTTGAAGGTCAGAGTTGAACAGAACTGGGCAGTTGGGAACGTTAGAGTGGGTGAGCTTGTCCGATTCACTTTAGTCCAGAAGCATAGACAGGAGAAAAGGAGGAGCGTTGAGCCTTGGGGAAGACCAGTGTTTAATAGTAAGAAGATAGGAACCAGCAGCTAAGGGAGGTAGGCACCAGGCCTAGGAGGAGGGAGTGTGGTAGAAGCTCCAGAATGAGAGTTCTAAGCTGTAGTGTGCCTCAGACAGCCCGAGAGAGCACGCAGAGTGAGGAGAGACTCCTGCATTTCTGACCCAGGGCCAACTTGTGAGTTGTGAGAAATTGTGAGTTGTAGAAATAAGAAAGCAGGTGCAAGCCAACTTTTTCAGAGGATTTGGCAGTGAAAGGGAGTTGAGAACACATCAGCGAAAGCAAGCGTAGAGAAAAGGATTGTGGTGTTTTTTTTGTTTTTTTAAGATGGGGATTCTGGAGTGTATTTATAGACTAGGGGAAGAAGGGTTTGATGGAAGGAGCATTAGGGGCACCTGGGTGGCTCAGTCAGTTAAGCATCTGACTTTCGATTTTGGCTCAGGCCATGCTCTCAAGGTCGTGAGATCGAGCCCTCCATCGGGCTCCCCGCTCAGAGCACACTCTGCTTGAGGTTCTCTCTCCCCCTCCACCTTCCCCCGGGTCATGCTCTCTAAACAAACAAACAAACAAACAAATAATAAATAAAATTGTTAAAAAAAAAAAAAAAAACGAGGATTAGAGATGCAGAAGGGCCCTAAAGGAAGGTGGAAAGAGGCCACTGGAGGGGTATCTCTTACTGTAAGTCGGAAAGAAAGCACTGGGATGAATGCAATAGAAGTTAAGCAGGAAGGAAGGTTAAGTATTTATGCATTTTGGCCTTTATAAGTTAGAGGTCAGTTCTTATATTGCAAGGCTGGTGGGTAACTTTGGGTTTCAGGGAAGTGGGGAGATGAAGTTAAGGTTTGGAACAGTGTCCATAGAGAATAGCAGTAGTTTTGTTCAGTGGACACCACACCAAACTGTCCGAAGACCTGGATTCTCACTTTTTAGGGCTCACTGACGGACTGTGTGATCATGGGCTGCTTAGAGAGCTTCTCTACGCCTCAGTTTCCTTTTCCTTTAGACCAAGGTATGGGGTTAAACAAATGTTTTTCAAACTGTGCTTTCTGGAGGGGAAAAAAGATTCCACTGAATTGAAATAGAACATTTGAAAACCACTGGACTATATTCTAAGGCCCTTTCCAGCAATAACATTCTACTTAGCTGTTGTAGAAATAAATTATTTCTTCATAAATCTCAGGGATCTGACTTTCAGTGAGTAAACTGTTTCAGTTGCCTGGTGTGTGAATGCAGATCAGTGGTTTTCAGACTCTGCTGCCTTGAGCTACCCATCATTCCGTGGGGCATCTCTGTGGCTACTGAGGGGTCTCAGGGAGGTCATGGCAAGGATTCGAGACTCTTGGCCCTAGCCTTTAGTTGTGTAATTTTTATACTGAGGATCCATAGAAGCCTAATTAAAAAAAAAAAAAATAGGGGTTTCTTTGGTATAAATCATTCTAGTTTTCATTCTTTCATCTTTTGGGGTTTGTTGCGTATGACTAGCTGACCAATGTCTACAGTACCTTAGGGCCAGTCCCAGAATGAACAAACCCAGGTCGTTTCAAGAAGATTTATAGAAATGAAAAATACAGTACTTGTTCCTTTGATTTGTGGCAATGATTTGCAACAAAGTAATGGTTGAAATCTCAACCTCCAAGTGATAATTCCCTTATCCGAAAGACCTTTATGTTTTAGCGTTAGAGGAATAGTTAATAAAATCACTTTGGAGATGTCTGAAACATGCCATTTCTACCTCATTTGATAGCAAGTGAATTTGTGGACCAAAATTAAGAATCTTTTTCACTTGTTTTGTCATGAAAATAATCTTGTGGAGAGAAGTCTTATGGGAATGGTTGAAGGGAAAGTGGCATGTGGTCTCCAGGTGAACAAGAGTGTAAGTGTTGCCCTTGTTGAGAAACATTTGAAAATTTAAATTTGTTTCTTCAAAATCATATTGTACTCCCATAAACTCTCCCCATTAGTAAAAAAGATGTAGCCTGCCTTATATTTTATGCTCTGAAGATCTTCTGTATCAAACTCTCAAGAGCAAATCTACTTCTCAACCCGATTCCCCTCCCTTTCAGTCCCTCTGCCACGAACATAGCAGTTAGACCTAGATCTTCTTATGCTGTCCACTTCCCTCTGGATAAGTCCTTCATCCTAACTGTGGAGGAGCAGTGAGTAGAAAGCATTCAGTGATTGCATGTGTGAGGACTGTAAACAGAGTTTGTGTTGGGCCCTAATCTTCGCTGATGTAATTTTGGCTGTAGCGTCAGAAGGCCGATCAGCTGAAGTAACCAAAATCTGTCCTGAAGGAAAACAGATCTGCTACAATTAGCAGCTGAAGTGAAAATCATCAGTGCGTCTCTGGTATTTCTGCCTTCTAAGCCATAGCTTGAACAGATTTCCTTATTTCCAACCTAGACCAACAAGCAGAAATGTGCTGGGTTTTTCAGCGATGTCGCTGAGGTGCTCATTACCATATGTAAAGATTTCTTTTTCCCACTGAACATCTGGGCCTGTCCTAGCCTCTCAGTTCATCTCTGCCAAGCTCTGTTGGACCTCACTCATTTGTTCTGGGCTCCAGCCATTCCTGTCTTGTAGTTGAGAAAAGCGTGACCTTAAAAATTTGGTCTCAAAAGTTCCTTTGTAGGATTTATCTATTTCCTGCATTGGAGGCCTTTGCACACCAGAAATATTAGTTGCCATAGCAAAAGCATACTTTTGCCCCAACTGATGAGTATATAAGGGCCTCTATGTTCTTGTGAAGATTCAGTACTTTTCCTGTCCATTTCCCCCAAGGAAGTTGTTAAAAAGTTCAGAGATAAGGTAAAAGAGTAGGAAACCTGATTTCCTATTCTTGTTTGATTTTTTTCCCTCCCACATTAATAATAGAGAAACTAAATAGGATTCTTTAATAGAAAAAAAAATCTCATATACTCTAGAAGGAATCTTTATAGTCATATGATTGCATGATGGGCTTCATTTGTCTCAGCCATCCTAACAGGACGATTGTCACAGTCCACTTCGAGTGAAGCTAGTACATATTTGGTAGGCTTACCATTCTGTTTCATAACAAACACTATGTTGTTTTGGATTTCTATAGCAAAGTGCAGGCCCGGATAGCATTCTCTGCCTATCTCCAGCATGTTCAGATTCGCCTGATGAAAGACAGTGGAGGTCAAACGTTCAGTGCCAGTTGGGCCGCCAAAGAGGATGAACAGATGGTGAGCCTCTTCTTGCTGGAACCTTTTTTTTTTTTTTTTTTTTTTTTTGGTGTTCTTTGTTGGGTTCTTTCTTTTTATTTTTTATTTTTTTATTTTTTTTATAAACATATAATATATTTTTATCCCCAGGGGTACAGGTCTGTGCATCGCCAGGTTTACACACTTCACAGCACTCACCATAGCACATACCCTCCTCAATGTCCATAACCCCACCCCCCTTTCCCAAACCCCCTCCCCCCAGCAACCCTCAGTTTGTTTTGTGAGATTAAGAGTCACTTATGGTTTGTCTCCCTCCCAATCCCATCTTGTTTCATTTATTCTTCTCCTACCCCCTTAACCCCCCATGTTGCATCTCCACTTCCTCATATCAGGGAGATCATATGAGAGTTGTCTTTCTCTGATTGACTTATTTCGCTAGCATGATACCCTCTAGTTCCATCCACGTCATCACAAAGGGCAAGATTTCATTTCTTTTGATGGCTGCATAGTATTCCTATATATATGTATATATATACCACATCTTCTTTATACAGTCATCTGTGGATGGACATCTAGGTTCTTTCCATAGTTTGGCTATTGTGGACATTGCTGCTATAAACATTCAGGTGCACGTGCCCCTTCGGATCACTACGTTTGTATCTTAAGGGTAAATGCTCAGTAGTGCTATTGCTGGGTTATAAGGTAGTTCTATTTTCAGCATTTTGAGGAACCTCCAAGCTGTTTTCCAGAGTGGCTGCACCAGCTTACATTCCCACCAACAGTGTAGGAGGGTTTCCCTTTCTCCACATCCTCACCATTGCTGGAACCTTTTTACTTGCCCTCTTTCTTTTCTTCTTTTTCTTCTTCCTCTTCCTAACCCCCACCCCAATTAGGGTAAAAAGCAATATACTCTTCGGTGAAAGAGTTGTTCCACACTGTAGATTACAGACTTCCCTTACTTTAATGTGATGTAAATCTTTGATCTGGGGCCACATCCATCACACCATGTTGAGGGCATCAGTTTATTTTATCCTAAAAATGGAAATTGGTTGCTCATTAGATGTCAGGCCCTGTCCAAAGCCCTCAAAAAGAACAGCAGTTTAGAACCCTTTAACTCTGCGATTTTCCCATTGCATTAACTCTTTGACATAGGCACCGTCATCCCATTTTGTAGCTGAGGTAACAAAGACCGAGAGCAGGGATGTACTATGCCTCTTGTCCCATAGCTTGTGTGGGGTGAGACTGAAACTTGCACTCACAGGTTAAGATTGTACAGTGTTTTCTCTTCCCTTGTTTCCTTGCATCACAAGGCATTTGTTTTCTGTCCTGAGGGGGTCCGGTTAGCCCCGTGAAAGTCAACACTTTGTTGTAGGTTCTCTGAGAGTGTACCATCCTCCATTTTAACATTAATTCTCTAGTAGTTGAAGTTTTATAAAGTTGTGGAAACAAACCATGTAGTAATTTTTGCTATCAGTCACTTGAACATGCCTAGGATTTAGTATTCTAGGAAGGTGTTTCTTTTTGAATTGGAAGGACAGGGAACTTCATGCTCTTTGTAAGGTCAACACTTATAGAAGAATCCACAGCCCTTCCGTAGCCTTTGACCACAGGGATCTGTCACCCACAAGAGAGAGACCTTTAAAGTCTGAGAAAGCTGCATCCTTTGTCCCAACTCATTGGTGACCCTCCCATAATTTTCAGTTCTCCACAGACAAGAAGCATACTATGTGCCAGGCTTATTATAAAAACACAGTGGAAATCCCAGAAAACAACCTGTGAATTTAAAGTAGCCAGTACAACCCAGAGATAAAACCTTGTGTGTTGTGAATAATCCTTGAACCATCAGTGGAAAATGTTAGCTCTGCTCTTTCCAAGTGGAAAATTGAAACTGCCTTTTTGAGAGTCAGTTTGTCTGCTCCACGGTGAAAAAATAATGTTTTAGTGTAATAGCTTAAACCACCCGATAGTAAAGACAGCAGAGTAGAACCGTGAAATCCAACCTGTGGTTATGAGGCTGTTCCTTCATGCTGGAGTAAATTGGCACCAAAGAACAGTGAACCAAAATCACATTCAGGAATTTAAAAAAAAAAGCTCAGAATAGAGTAACTCCTGCAAGCGCTGGCTTGGAACCCCACACAGGATTTGGGGGCAGTGGGGGGTTACGAGAATACTTAGGATCATCACTGCAAAACTTAATACTAGTTCTGTGCATTCCTGTTTGAAAATCTAGCTGGAGAGCACACCTTTAGCCCTCCCTTCCTTGGTAACTGCAGCGGGGGCGGTCTTGACCAGGAAGGGAAGGCTTAGAATTGTCTTCTCTGCCCCAGGTTAGGGTTTGACATTCTTTATCACAGAACTCACAGGAGGCACGTCCATAGAAGGTCCTCAAACCTATCATCTTAAGGCAATTTTAACATGTTGTGGGGGTGTGAGGAGGGAAGAAACAGTTCTCTTTAAGGCCCTTGGTCTCACAAAATCTCTCTTGGAAGTATTTCTCGTGCTGTGAATGATCTAATTGGTATCTGTTGAGATTTCAAAATCCTTGGCCCATGTCAAGTGAGATGTACTCTTTGGACCCCTTAATGACTTTCCTCTGTGCCCCTCCTAACCCCCTTTCCCATGGGAAAGGGAAAAAGAAGCTACCACCTCTCACATATATACAGTATTGGTTCTTTCTTTTTCTTTATCACTAAACTTTCTAAATGAGCGGTTTCTTTTCTTTATTACCTGTGCTCTCCTTGGCCTCTTCTTCCTATTCCTTTTCCTCTACTGAAAGTGTTCTCTTGACGTTATCTCACAGTGGCCAGATCCACAGCCTTGTCTTGGTCCTGGGTCTTCCCAGCTCTGGTCTCTTGGGAGCTTTTGACATGGGGCCGTTAAGTCCCTTGGCTTCCATGACACTCTTTTCTCCTAAGGCTTTTTTGTTTTTGTTTGGTTTGGTTTGGTTTGGTTTGGTACATTTCTGGTGTTTCTGCCATGGGTTTTTTGTTCTTGTTTTTCTGATTCTTCCTCCTCTTTCCTATCTCTAAGTATGAATATTTCTGTTTCTTTCTCTTCCTTCTCACCTTTGATGATTTCATCTGCTCCTATGGTTTTAATTTCCACTGTCTATCCTTGAAAGCTACTTCCCCTAAGTAGCTCTCTCTGATCAACCTAGCAGTGGTATCTGCATATTGAATTATTATAGCACTATTGGCATTTGAGTTGTGGTACTTTTACAGTTACTTCTCTAATATATAATTATTTGTGTACATAATTCTTTTGATTTTCTGATTGTCAGCTTATTGAGGGAAGAGTAAGTTTCTTTTGTCTCTCTGTCTCCTTCTTATACCTAATGTTTTTCCTCTGGGTCTTATTTGTTGGAATGTTCAGTGTACCTGTTCTCTTCTCTATTGGATAAACCCTTCCTAGCTTGTCTTCTGGTGCTTAGTACAATCCCTGTTTTCTTTTCCCTGACAACTCTTAATAGGAGCTAGTGGTTCGCTTCCTTAAACGAGCATCCAGTAACCTCCAGCACTCACTGAGGATGGTACTACCCAGTCGACGATTGGCACTTCTGGAACGCAGAAGAATCTTGGCACACCAACTGGGTGATTTTATTATTGTGTACAACAAGGTAGGTGGTTTTTCTTTTACTTGTATGTTTTAGATTGCTATAGCCTGTTAGTGGGCTAGAAGCCCATGTCCTGCGGGGTGGAGAGGTCCTTCTTTCTTCTAGTGTTGTCAGCCCTTGTGTGTAACTGTTACAGGCAACTGGACCTCACCTCTTAACCTAGCTGGTCTGTATAGCTACTTACTACTTCTAAAAGCCCAGTGGCCATAGTTAATGCTTATCAAAAAGCATATTCCCTTTGAATGCTGTTGAGGCTGAGATGCACTATGGACTATGTGAATTTGCATTATCATTATTATGCCTGTAGACAGTGGTGAATTGACTATTTGAGAGCAAATTAACTGTGGATTTAATAGAATGACATAATCTTCTTTCCTGAGAGAGTTACACTTTGTATCAGAGAACATCTTAGACGGTGACATCATTTTACAACCAAGACTAGGAAATATACTACTTGGTTAGAATATTTTGCAAAGTATCTGATGTCCAGAGGGTCTTAGAATGCTTTGGAAGTATCAGTATTTGGGAGAAAAAAGTATGTCATTTAGCAGTCATTTAGCAGAAGGGAGAACTGACTGAGGCCTGGAAATTTAAATGGCGTTTGTAAGAATGTGTAGAATGATTAGTAGAATATCAGTATACCAAACCGATAGCTGCTATTTACTCCAGATCTGTTGAGAATTTTGAGATGTCTTCTATAAGTGAAGAATTTACTCAGTTTGGATGCTGGTATAGGAGTAACTTCCAAAACCTCTCTTTCCTCTCCCTAATTGTAACAAAATCCAGTATATTTGTTGTTATATTGGTAAAGCTGCAAGTGTGAGCACAGATGTTACTAAGCTACTATAAAGTTCTTTTTGAATGGGTTATGTGGGCAGAAGGCAAAAACACGATACAAATTTATATTTATTCTGCAAATTTTATTTGGAAATTCCAAAATGTTTTATGAAATAATGGCAGAGAATAATGTATCAAATTTATAGGTGGCAAAAGTACATGGGGAAGTAAGTGTCTTTACTCTAGAGACAGATGAACCCAATGGTCATGAAACCAGCTGATGAAGTATGCATTTATCAGGAGTCAGTTTTATCTTAATTGTTTTCTTGTGCGGGTTGGGGACTGGGTAGGAAACAGAACAGATGGCTGAAAAGAAATCGAAGAAGAAACTTGAAGAAGAAGAGGAAGATGGGGTGAATACAGAAAACTTTCAGGAGTTCATCAGACAAGCAAGGTAGAAGATATTCTTGATTAATAAAAACGATCCTCCTTTATCTGCCATACTGCCTCGTTCAATTCTTAATACTTCCTTGTTTCTAACATACGGATGTGAGTAAAATCGCTCTCAGAATGAGAAAAAGAGTTCCATAGGCTTGGCCTCTCTGTATCTCAGTCAATTATGTTGTTGTTGTCATGGTTTCAGTTATCAAAACACTGCTGCTGGGTATTTGGGCTGTATTTCTAGACAGCCTTCAAAGTACACACCACTTTGGAGTACTGAGAAAGCCCTTTGGAAAGTTGAAGTTAGAGGCTCCCAGTGTTTACTGGATCTGAATTTATCCCTGACCTACTGATGCAGTGGCGATGACCAAATTTTGCCTACATTGAGTGGGTTGAGGAATTGGCAGTTTCTCAGCACTGTGAGGGTTACGCCTAATTTATATAAAATAGAACAAGTCCTTCATGAGTAGAGTTAGCCTTTAAGGATTGAAAATCTCAGCAGTCAGCTCTATCTTGATGTAAATCAGTCAGGCCATTTTGTCCTTTTACAATATGTTTCCAAAGGAAGAGGTAACAAAGGCATTTCATTTAAAACTTTGTAAGACTCATACTGGAGGGCCTTTTTCTAAAACAGAAAGTCATACAAAACTACTCAAATAAAGGGTAAAACATCTATACAGTCCCATTAATTAGTCTTCAGCCATCGAAGTCACTGTGGCAAGAAAAGCAGAAAAAAATTGATTCTCTGTTGGTTTATGACGTTAAATCAGGTGGTGGGTTATCAGTGACCAAGATAGCATGATCTGTGTTTAAGACCTTGTGTAGACTTAAGTCTACACTTACAGCCTCACTATCGTGTGCTTAAAAACACACAGCAAACAAGTACATCATTTTGTAGGAGTTTATAATAGTGTATTGTTATTTTGATGACATTCTCGGGTCTTGAATTGTATGATTGATTATTCAGGTATAGGAACAAAGCAAGAAATGGTTTCTCATATCAACATTATACAAATAAGAAATACAGAGTATCTTCAGAAAATGACTTTATTTTAAAAGATTAATATTCAGTTCCTCCTAGGGATCTTCAAGATCCTTACAATATAAACAAATAAAAGGAAAGCGAACTTTTTTTGAAAAGTGGTGTATATTCCCTTACCAGGCCTAACTGGAGGCTGAAAGTGACTGATGTGTACTAAAACAAGTGATACAGAGTTAGTGATCGAATATGCTGGAACCTGTTTATTACTGTTGTACGTTAAGTGTTGATTGTCGGAAACTTCTTCTAGCATTGGCTTACTATGTTTGAGGGGGTATACGGAGACCTCCATCGAGGCTGGTAAATCCAGATACTTGCAGGAGTCAGACAAGGAAACACAGATTATGAAGTGAGCAAAGGTAAAAGAGAGGAGGCAGCAAGCAGTTTGTATTTTGACCAGCCTGAATCTTTTCTTTTCCTTTTCTGTGAATGACAGATCATTCACACATTTGTGACCTCAGCTGCATATGGGCCTTTAGTAGTTCCTTGAGGTTTTTACTATATGGCACTTCGCTACTCTAGAGACGGTGGGGTTTACTCTGAGATTCATAGAAGCAGTTTCCTAGGTTGTCATTACAACATATTCTCAGGATGGGATATAGGTCATTTGTGATAATGCGGGACTATTTTTACCTATTCAAAGGCCACGAATCTGGGATATAACTTGGCTCCAGGAAAAAGATGCAGAAGGCCATTGAGAACCTCCCACAGGTGTTTAAAAAAAAAAAAACCCATGCATATGGGAGCACCTGGGTGTCTCAGTGGGCTAAAGCCTCTGCCTTCAGCTCAGGTCATGATCCCAGGGTCGTGGGATCAAGCCCCACATCGGGTTCTCTGCTTATCAAGGGGCCTGCTTCCCCCTTTCTCTCTGCTTGCTGCTCTGCCTACTTGTGATCTCTCTCTCTCTCTCTCTGTGTGTGTCAAATAAATAAAAATCTTTAAAATTAAAAAATAAAAGAACAAAAACCCATGCATAATATGTTTACCAGAAGAGTCCTGTGGGCCCTCATCAAACTCCTTGTACTTTCCATTTTGTGAATGTTCATAAAGTGCGTACAATTTTAATATCTGAAATGACCTAGAACCATCTAGTTCCATCTCCTTCATTGTAGCAATGTTCAGGGAACTGTTCTGTGGCTTTCCTGGTAGGTCTCCTTATTTCGGACAGAGGGAATTAAAATGACGAGTGGCTCCTTTAGTGAATACACTTCAGTTATCTGGAAGTGGAGGGCAAACCGTGAAGGGCCAGATCATAAATATTTCACACTTTGTAGGATACCTATGATCTTCATAGCATGTTCTTCTCTAAAAAGATAAACACCGTTTGTAGCAGGAAGCCATACAAGAACATGTTGCTCATCAGCTCGCCAGTTTTGAGCCCGTAAAGTCTGTAGTTTATTGACCTCTAATACAGAACTTGGCTGCCCAATAGAACTTTCTGTGTGTTGTGGCTACTGAGTACATGAAATGTGGTTAACTAACTGAGAAGAATCTTTAAATGTGCTTAATTTTAATTCACTTAAACTGAAATCATCATATATGCCTCCTGGCTACCATATCAGACAGCGCATCTCGAAAATTCGCTTTGGGTTGAAGAAAGCCTTATCGTGTTGAAATTTTTCAGACTGCTTTGTTTGTATTCCTGTGTAACCATCTACTAGTAGGGAGTTTTCAGCTTGTACTCTTCATTTTCCCCTTCTCCAGCTGACTCCATTTCCAGAATAAAATCTAGTGGAAAGATTTTTCCAGAACAGCTTCCTGTTCTGACCATACTCTCTCTCCTTGTTTCAGTGAGGCTGAGCTGGAGGAGGTGTTGACTTTTTATACCCAAAAAAACAAGTCTGCAAGCGTCTTCCTGGGGACCCACTCAAAAAGTTCTAAAAACAGCAACAGTTATTCTGATAGCGGGGCAAAGGGTGGTAAGTATGACGGTTTATTAATGAAAAATAAGAACAAGTGAAAAAATGAGACGTGCCAAAGAGAGCCGAGAATCCTGTGCTGCATGAGCACTAACAGGCTCCAAGATGGTGAACTTCTGCAGCGCGGGGGTTGGGGCTGAGGGGGCATTCCATTTTTGTCCTCAAAACAAGAGGAACATGGTCCTTTTAAAAATTTTTTTCATGAAAGTAACAGCAGAGAACTTTTGAGACAAGGTAATAATAGCTAACATTTGAGCGCTCATATTACTATAACCTGCTGGATGTGATCTAATTTTTTTACTTTTAAAAACCATATGGAGTGGGTGGAATTACTCAGTTTCTTTTCAGATGAGAAAACAAAAGCTGAAAGTGACTGAGTAACTTGCCCAGGAGTTCCCTTCACGGTGCAGTGGGGTGGGAATTTGAACCTCCTTTGGCCCCACTCAAGGCTTATGCTCTTCATCTGTGCTCTTCTGCCTTTCCTAATGGTTATTTCCCATTCTTTTATTTAAGTTTTTTGCTTCCTCTGGCTTAGCTGCATTGGCATTTGGGGCAGAGGAATTATTTGTTGCATGGGACTATTCCATACCTGGTGGGATGTCTAATATCCTGAATTTCACATCCGAAATGCCTTTAGCTTTCTTCAGTCACTGTGAGAGCCCAGGATGTTCCCACGCATTAATTTCTTTTTCTTTTCTTTTTTTTTAAATATTAACGCACACTAAAAAAAAAAAAAAAATTTAACGCACACTTTTTAAAAAATTATATTAAAATCAGGCAATGGTCTGACAATAAAAAGGCTGCTTATGGAATACTGTTATGTTCAGCTTTACTTACAGGTTGTTAAATCCTTAGAACTAAGGTATCCCCCAGAAAAAGATTAATGGAAACATCGATTGCTTTTCAGACTTGATAGTTGCTACTTCAAAAGGTGGTTTTATATAAACGCTAAATTAAAAAAAAAAAAAAAAACCCTTTAGAACACAATGAATTGCTTTTATTTCGGTATGCATCCACATCTCAGCATTTAGTGGTCCTGAACAGAAAAGTGGGAAAATGCAGCAATTTGCCAGGAAGTCAAGCCCGCCAATTTCGGGGATCTGCTGTGCACACTTTCTTAATCCCTGCTGAGGACCGTGAGAAGAGTTCCCTTCGGGGGAACTCGGTGATTGGGGATTTGGGATTAATGTGGACCGAACTCTCTAGCTCATGTCATCTGATTAAAAAAAAATAGCAGTGATGTTCTGTTATAAACAAAGCTCTGTGCCTTAAAGTAAGATTCATTTAAAATCTAGATGGGAAGCATAAGACATAGAGGAAATCTACACCAATTCTGTCGGTATACTAAGCACTAAATTCAAAGACAGAGACTCGTTCCCTGCTGTTAAGACTACCATAGTCCCATGTGGGAATAGTGAGGATAATTGGTCATTATTATTTATTAATATTATTTATTATTATTAAAACATGGAGTGAGGGGTTCCTGGGTGGCTCAGTGGCTTAAAGCCTCTGCCTTCGGCTCGGGTCATGATCCCAGGGTCCTGGGATGGAGCCCCGCATCGGTCTCTCTGCTCAGCAGGGAGCCTGCTTCCTCCCTCTCTCTCTGCCTGCCTTTCTGCCTACTTGTGATATCTGTCTCTCTGTCAAATAAATCAATAAAATCTTAAAAAAAAAAAAAGTGGAATGAGTTTTCCCAAACAAATAGGGTAAAGGCCTATTTATATTGAGCTCACTGTATAATCGAATATTTCTAGAAGTCCCAGCCCAGCCCTCTTCTTTGAACTGTCCTAGCTTATCTAAATTCTGAAGTTAGTTGATTCATCTGTTTTTTTATTCCTTCTACGCATTTCTTCCGAGCACCTGTTGTGTGTCAGACATTGTTATGGATGCTGGGTATAAAGTGACCAGGGCTGTCGTGGTACCTTGACTCATAATGTTTATTGTCTAGAAGATAGAATTGGGTGCGTAAATGTAGGAAGAAGGTTGGTGGAAGCTCTGAAAAGCTCCTCTAACAGTGTTGAGGAAAAGAGGCTGAGGAGTTCTTACAGTGAGGTTGGGGTAGAGAAAAGCTCGTTAACCTAAGGAGGTGAGGGCCTACATACTACACTACAGATAGTGATTTTTTTCCCTGGGGAAGCCCTGTGGGGAAGCCCTGACAGCATCTGTTTGTACATATAGGTCCCTGGAAATTCTGGAGTTCATGTATTAAGGATGACCTCTACATAAGAAGATCTAGACCTATCTAGACCTATCAAGAATAACTAGAAAGGCAGTAGGAAGGCCTCAATCTAGGAAACCACACTGTGACATCTGGTAGCATCTGGACTGATTTCAAACAGGAGCAGACTCGTGTGACAGTATTACCACGGCTGGTGGTGACACAGAAAATAATCCCTATGTCCTTATTCTTTCATTCTGAAAGATGGTGTGTAAATTGGCGTTTCTTGAGTTTTTATATGAACTCGCCCTGACACAAGATTTTGGAAGATTTCTGCAAGGATGTGATTAGCCCTGGCTGTCATGTTTCACAATTCTGTGGTAGGGAAAACAAACAAACAAACAAAACCCACTAGTTTATTAGAGTGGAATTTATTTTATTAGAGCGATTTTGTCTTGAATATACTGATCACCCTATCTTAAGTAAACTCACTCAGCTTGCTCTGGTAAAACTTAGACGTTCACTTGAAGATCCAGAGCTATTGTGGGCGCCTGGGTCGCTCAATCGGGGAAGCATCCCACCCTTGATTTTGGCTCCGTCGTGATCTCTGGGTCGTGAGATGGGGCCCCGTGCCATGCTCTGTACTGGGTGTGCAGCCTGCTTCAGATTCTCTCTCCCTCTCCCCCGCCCTTTTCCCCCCACCACTCTCTCTCAAATAAGTAGGTAAATAAATAAGACACAAAGTTATAGTAGTATTCAGGTATCGTGCCAACAAATATTGGGGCTGTTCTAGCTTGGCTGTTGCACTACTCCATACGATTTCTTTGCTCCATATGATTTCTTTGTTCCAGTGGGTACCGCCGACAACCTTGGTTTCTTAGTTCCCCTAGTTTGAATTCCTGGTAAAAGCATCTGACTGCCCTTACTCTTACTATTTTTTTTTTCTTTTCCAGGCATGTCCTAGCTTGTTGCCGTCCATGGATGTCTGCCCTGGGTTTAAGAACTTTTCCCTGGTTCAGTTAGCTGGAATTGGGGTTGGGGATAGTTGGGAATCTTCTGACTGGTTGCCCACTCAGCAGGGCTGTGAATGTGGCCAGCCTTGGGAAAGTGTGGTGGGGTAGGCAGTGTTCCTGCGATCAATTAGGAGTTGTGTTAAATTTTGGGAATAAAATTATATGTGGAGCGTTTGATTAGTAGGAGAGCCTAAGCTCAGTATTTATCTTCTGTTTCAGATCACCCTGAGACCACGGAGGAAGTGAAAATAAAGCAGCCCAAACAGCAGCAGGCAACAGAAATTCACTCCGACAAATTATCTCGTGAGTGACTTCAAACCTTCCTAGATTTGCCGCTCTCTTATAAATCACTAAAAGGGAAGGAAAAAAGTCATCAGATAGTAAATGATTCTAAAGCTCAAGGCATTACCCCCAACGAAGCTCCTTTTCTTTGTTCTTTTCTCTTGACTTAGAATTTCCTTCTGTTTACTGATAACCTGTTTTCCTTCTGAGGAATTTTTCATTTTCTTAGTATTTAGAAATTCTGAGCTCTTTTTTTTTTTTTTTCCTAGAAGGGTGAAAAGCAGAGGGAGAGGAATTAGCTGTCACCACCAGAAACTTTTGTCTTAATGTGCTTACATTTGTAAAATGCCTGCTCTGGTTGATGGAGGTAGCCTCAACGCCAGCTCTTAGAAATTCTAGGACTAAAAGTAAACTGTTTCTGTTGCCAGGTTGTCTTGGTGGGCATAATTCATTAAGTTCATGATGCCCAGTCATTAAAGTCTCTATCTTTGATGATTTCTGTTTCATGCTATGATTATTTTGATGTTTAAGAATGTTTACTTCATGTTTTATAGAGTTATATGTCAGTTTTTCCTAAAATGATCTGTTTTATTTTGTTTTATTTGTTTGTTTTTGTTTTAATAGGATTTACTACTTCAGCAGAAAAAGAGGCTAAATTAGTCTATACAAATTCTTCCTCTGCTTCTTTCTCTGGTCCTGCTGCTACTCTTCTGCAGAAAATTCCCAATACCCACTTGTCATCTATTATTACAACCTCTGACCTGTCAGCAGGGCCTGGCCACCATTCTTCTTTATCTCAGATTCCTCCAGCTATCCCCACCATGTCTCACCAGCCAACAATTTTACTGAGCTCAGTCCCTGACAGTGCCTCTCCCTCCATACATCCTGGGACACAGAACGCACCAAGCCCTGCTGGCCTGCCACGCTGTCGATCAGGCAGTTACACCATTGGCCCCTTTTCCTCTTTCCAAAGTGCTGCACACATCTATAGCCAGAAACTGTCTCGTCCCTCTTCAGCAAAGGCAGGTGAGTGTGAGAAAATGAAAGGCAGCCTGTGATGTCAGCTCCTCCCCGGCCCCGATTAAAAAAAAAAGAAAAGAAAAGAAAAGAATGCCATCTCTTCCCTTTGCCTTTTCTTTTGAAAGATAAAGGGACACATGCATTGTTCTAAGGAAGAGTCTTGCATTTGGTCCAGTAGGATTCATCCATTAATATAAAATGAATCAGGATTTCTTTGAGATGCTGGATAAAGAGATGAATGACAAGGAGCTTACAGTCTAGTCAGGAGATGTTTCCATCACAGACCTGCAAGTGTCTATATACATTCTTTCTGAGTAAATTGTTATTTTTCAGTGTATTTAAAGTCAAGTATGACCTGAATAAATAACTAAGGAACTCTTAAGGTATCTAACTTTAATTGAAGTAGGTAGACCCATATTATCAGTGAAGTTTTTCCCTCCATTTTTGATAACAGTTTTTTTGAGATACAATCCATATACTGTGAAATTCACCACTTTAAAATGTGCAATTCAATGGCTTTTAGTATATTCACATAGTTGTGCAACCAACACCACTATCTCTTATTTTAGAACATTTTCTGTATCCCTGAAGAAACCCCATACCTTTTTGTAGTCAGTATCTGTTTTCTCCTTCCCCCGGCCCTGGCAACCACTAAACTACTTTCTATCTCTGTAGATTTGCCTACTCTGGACATTCTATGTAAGTGGAATTGTACAATTAGTGGTGTATTGTGAATGACTTATTTCACTTAGCACAACGTCTTCAAGGTTCATTCGTGTTGTAGCATGTATCAGTGCTTCATTCCTTTGTATGGCTGAATAGTTTTCCATTGGATGGGTATACCATACTTTTGTTTATCCGTTTATCACTTGAGGGATATATGGGTTGTTTTCACTTAAGTGCTGTTATGAATACTGCTGCTATTAATGTTTGTGTATGAGTTTTTGTGTGGACCTATGCTCTCATTTCTCTTGGGTATATACATAGGAGTGGAATCACTGGGTCATATGGTAGCTTCATGCTTTTTTTTTAGTAACTTCCAAACTGTTTTCTTTCAAAGTGACTACATCATTTTGGTTCCAGCAATGCATGAAGGTTCCAGTTCCTCCATATCCTTGCCAGCCAATCCTTACGATTGTTTTTCTGATTTTATCTATTCTAGTGGCTTGGAAGTAGTGTCTCATTTTTGTGGTTATCATTTCCTTTCCCTAATGACTAAGGATGTGGAACACTTTTCATGTGCTTTTTGGCCATCAGTATACCTTCTTTGGAAATATTTATTCAAATCCTTTGCCTGTTTTTAAATTGAGATACTTGGTGGGTTTTTTGTTTTTGTTTTTTTTTTTTTGTTGAGTTATGTTCTTTATGTAGTCTGGATACAAGTCCCTTGTCAGATACATGATTTTGAAGTATTTTCTCCCCTTCTGTTGCTTATCATTTCATGTTTTTGAAGCACAAAAGCTTTTAATTTTGATGACATCCAATTTATCTGTTTTTCTTTATGCTTATGTTTTTGGTATCATATTTGAAAAATTATTGTCTAACCCATGGTAACAAGGATTCATATGCATGTTTTTTTCTAAGAATTTTATAGTTTGGGTTCTTTCATTTAGGACTTTTATCCATTTTGAATTTAACTTCTGTGTAGATGTGGCATAAGGGTCTAACTTCGTTCTTTTTCACGTGTATATTCAGTTGTCCCAGTGTCCCATTGTCTCAGTTCAACCATTTGTTGAAACAGTATTATTTCCCTATTGAATTGTTTTGGCATTCTTATCAAAAATCATTTAATCATGAATGTAAGGGTTTATTGTGGAGTCTCATTTCTGTTCCACTGATCGATATGTCTAGCCTTATGCCAGTACCACATTATCTTAATTGTTGTAGAATTATAGTAAGTTTTGAAGTCACCAAGAGTGATTCTTCCAATTTCATTCCTTTTTTCCATAGTGTTTAGAATATTCTGGATCCCTTGCATTTTCATATGAAGTTTAGGATCAGCTTGTCAATTTCTGCAGAAATAGGTAGATGGGATTTCGATAGGATTGTGTTGAATCTGTAGATTAATTTGGCAAATACCTTACCATTGATCAAGTTTTTAAACAGCTTAGTAATATCCATGTTAAGATGAGTTACAGCTAAGCTGTTTTGTAAATAGTCAATTTATATTTCTTAGCATCTGATTTCAAATGAAATGAATATTATGCAGCTTGAATCAGATATTGAATGTCTAATAAGTCATAACTATGAATATGGGCATGTGTGTATGTACTAATTCTGAGTGGTTATTCTTGTGACTTAATCTAAGATCAAGAGTATTAATAATCAATAATGTTCTGGTTTGAACTGTTTTCTCCCATTTGAGAGAGATTAAGTAAGATCATTGTCTCCAATACCTTGTATTAATCAAAATTTTCTTTAAAAAACCTTCCTTTTTCACATTTTTCCCAGAGAGGGATAAGGAACAGCTAGTTAGTTCAAAAATATTTTTAAATTTCTGTTGTGATTTATCCTTTGACCCAAGGATTGTTTATAAGTGTACTGTTTAATTTTCAGATAATTGGCGTTCTCTGCTTCTTGTAATTGTCTATTTCGCTTATTCCCATGGCAGTCAGAGAACACATCCTGAATGGCTTAAACAGTAGTAGACAACAACATAATAAATGACAACAATAGCTTCCAAGTGATTTGGGTTAAATTTTTCTGTGGTTATTGAATAGTTTGAGAGTGAGAGTAGGATATGATTTAGCTTCACACATTTTAAAGATAAATACACAGTATAAAATTTCAAAGGTTCCCACCAGAAGAGTAAAAATATGGAAATTCTAAACCTTTTGGAAGAAGAAAAATGAATTGAGAAGGAAGCTTAGAAAAAACTTAGAAAAAAGGAGAAATGAAACTGAATAGCAAACCAAGTCCCAATGTCAAGAATCAAATAAATGTAAATGGGCTGAACTTGTTAGAAGAGTGTCAGGTTGAATTTTTTAAAAATCCAGATGTGTGCTGTTTACCAAAGAGAGATACACCTAAAGAGAAGAAGGAGTGGTTGAAAAATAAAAGGATAAAGAAAGAGGGGCACCTGGGTGGCTCACTGGATTAAGCCTTTGTCTTCAGCTCAGGTCAGGATCTAAGGGTCCTGGGATCAAGCCCTGAATGGGACTCTCTGCTCAGTGGGAAGCCTGCTTCCCTGTCTCTCTCTGCCTGCTGCCCTGCCTATTTGTGATCTTTCTCCCTCTGTCTGTCAAATAAATAGATAAAATCTTTAAAAAAAAAAAAAAAAAAAGAAAAGAAAAAAGGGGAAAAAAAAGAAAAAAATGGCTCGCTTATTAAAAAAAGGATAAAGAAAGAAATGCCATGTAAATACCAACCAGAAGAAACATGGTATAACTATATTAACATATGCTTAAATAGACTTTGAGATAGAAAATTTTCTTACAGGTACAGACAGTAATTACATAAGACAAAAGGTAAAGGTTTAGTTCAGCAGAAAGATGAAGCAGTTCTAAGGGCACCTAATAAAAATAACTTCCAAATATAATATTTGTTCCAAAACAAAGCTAGATACAAGTACATGAGTACATGTCTTTGTGGGAGATTTCTGCATACTCCTGTCAAGTACTGATAGACTAAACAGATTGTTTTAAATCAGCGAAGATAAAGAGGATTTAAAAAAGTTGATCAGCTTTATCAATTTATCATACATAGAACTGTGTATCCAATAATTAGAGAAAACACCTTTGTAAGCACTCATAATATATTCATAAAACCAGTCATCCTACATCATTTAAGACAAATATCACGGAATTGGTATCATACAGGCACATTCTCTTTGAATGTGCAATTCAAAATTGAATGGCAATAACAACAAGTTATAGTGTATAACAAATCCTCATGAATTTCTGGATTAAAAAGAGTCAAACACTGGGTGTTGTATGGAGGTTTGAATCACTATTTTTATACCTGAAACTATCATTAAAATATATATTAACTAACTGGAATTTAAATTAAAACCTGAAAAAAAAAACATAAAAAGCATCAAGGAAGAAATCATAATGGAAATAAATGTAAAAGTATTAGAACTGAATGATAATGAGAAAACTGTGCGTCTGAGTGTATGGAGCGCTATGAAAGGCAGTATGAGGAGGGATATTGACTGCCTTAAAAACTTTATTTGTAAGTAAAAGAGGCTGAAGATTAATTTCTAAGTATTTAATTTCAGACATTATAAAAACAAAACATCATAAATCTAAATAAAAGAAATAATAAAGATAGGGCAAAAATAAATCAGAGAATTCAGAAATAAAGTACACTAGAGAATATCGAAGCCGGGAGTTCTTTGAAAACCCTAATAAGATGGACAAACCTCTGGTGAGACTGATCAAGAAAAGAGCAGACCTGGAGAAATAGTACAAGGGTTGGAAAAGCTATAGAACATGCAAATATTGTGGAGGTGACAAAAGAATTCTTAACTGTTTTATTCCAATAAAACTGAAAACTTATAAAACGGACAAATAGAAAAGTATAACTTACATAAAATTGACTCAAGAAGATGAAAGCCTCAACAGTCCTGTAAATATTAAGATAAGTGAAACAGTAGTTAAAAATCTCACAGAGTTTGAGGCCCAGATAATTTTATAAGGAAGTTCTAACTGTCTTTCAAGGGGCAGATAATTCCAATCTTAAACTCTTCTTGAGAATGGGAAGAGAAACAGTATTTATCTCTTTTTGAATGCCTAGTTTTATCTTAATAACAAAACCAGTTGAGTATAGTATTGGGGAAATTACAGACCAGCTACGTTTATGCACACAAAAGCAAAAATTCTAATTAATATATATATCAATATTGGGCGCCTGGGTGGCTCAGTGGGTTAAGCTGCTGCCTTCGGCTCAGGTCATGATCTCAGGGTCCTGGGATCGAGTCCCACATCGGGCTCTCTGCTCGGCAGGGAGCCTGCTTCCTCCTCTCTCTCTCTGCCTGCCTCTCTGCCTACTTGTAATCTCTCTCTGTCAAATAAATAAATAAATCTTTTTAAAAAAAAAAAATATATATATATATATCAATATATAAGCCAGCCAAATCTAGCAACATATGAAAGAGATAGGACACTGTAAACAAGTTTATCCAAGGAACGCAGGAGGGGCTTAACATTAGAAAATGTATAACTGACATTTGTCACATCAGCAAACTAAAGGAGAAGAACCATATTCATCTTAGTAGATGCAGAAAAGAATTTGATAAAATTCCACACTCATTCATGATAAAGCTCTCAGCATACTAGGAAGAGAAGGGAGCCCTCTTAAGCTGAAAAAAGCTATCTGCCAAAATCCTACAAGAGGTATCAGTGTAAGTTGGTAAATGTTGAAAGAATTCTTTTAACATTAAGAGCCATAAAAAGATGCCCACTAATATTGCTTCTATTTAATGTTTTACCAGAACCAGCATAGTAAGACCAAAGAAATTAAAAGCACAAGGATCAAAAAAGAGGAAATAGGGCGCCTGGGTGGCTCAGTGGGTTAAGCCCCTGCCTTCGGCTCAGGTCATGATCTCAGGGTCCTGGGATCAAGGCCCGCATCGGGCTCTCTGCTCAGCAGGGAGCCTGCTTCCCTCTCTCTCTCTGCCTGCCTCTGCATCTACTTGTGATTTCTCTCTGTCAAATAAATAAACAAAATCTTTAAAAAAAAAAAAAAGAGGAAATAAAATTTGCTTATTTGCAGAAAATACATTGTCTGCATAGAAAACTGAAAGCAATCTACAGATACATTTTAGAAATAAAACTTCTGTAATAAAATAGGAGCACCTGGTTGGCTCAGTCGGTTAAGCATCTGACTCTTGATTTAGGCTCAGGTCGTGTTCTCAGGGTCATGAGATTGAGCCCTGTATCGGGCTACGAGTTCAGCAGGGAGTCTCTGGGAGATTCTCTCCCTCCCCAACTCCCCGCACTTGGGCGCGTGCGTACATGCATGCACTCACCTTTTCTCTAAAATAAATAAATCTTTAATAAAAACTTCTAGGATAAAGTAAGATTATCTTTAAGATTACAGGGTATGAAGCAAGTGAAAACATAAGCAGAACTTCCATAAATCAGTAAGAAAAAGATAACCCAATAGAAAAATGATCAGTGGTATCAGAAAAGAGATAACACACGCTTAGCATCATGATCAATCTGTGAATGTAAATGGAGACTACAAGGAGATTTTTACCCCCTTAGAAGTGGGAAGAATTAAGATACTTGACAACACTAAGTGTTGGAGGGGATGTGGATCATCAGGAACTCTCATATTTTGCTTATGGGAGTGTAAAAAAATGCCACTTTGGTATTATCACATAAATTTACAGATTTATGTACTCTGATTCAACAGTCCCATTCTTCGGCATCCATACAAGAGAGGTTCTTTCACACATTCACCGTGAGATGTATTTAAGAGTGTTCACCGCTACACTGTTTATAATACCAACACACCCACGGATGGGGGAAGAGAAGAATAAGTGGTAGTGTACTTGCAAAATGGAACACCAAACCCCAGGTTAATTAATGCATTTTAAGCTATGCTTCGCAAGGATGAATCTTGAAAGTATGGTATTGAATGACAAGAGCGTATCTCAGGAAACTGCTACAATAAGATACCGCTTTTGTAGAGCTTAACACCAAGCAAAATTATCTAGTATTTTGTTTATGCATACACACACATGCATACAAATACATTACTGAAGATATTTTTTAAAAGGAAGGGAATGAATGATAGGCGATAAGGGATGTCTCAAGAGAATCACACAGTTGATGTATATTCAATGGTAATATGGTTTTTGAGTTGGGTAGTAAGTTCGCAGGTTCACTATAGTATTCTCTATAACTTACACATCTGTTATGAAATTTTCTATGTATCACACAATAAAGTAAACATGAAACAGTTAACAGATTTCTATAAAGCAGTGTCACCAAATTGTATATACCAATGATCACAGTTATATAAGCATTAAGCCAGAAAGAAAACATGTTACAGTGTTTACTAGGTTAAATTTTTTTTTCCAGTGAGATGTGTGACTTTCATCATAGAAAAAATATGAACGTTGATTTTATATTAAATTTCTTTTTGCCAGAATTTCGGTGCTCAAAAATAATAGAACTCTGATACTGTAGTTAGAAGAAGAGCATTTAAGTCTGAAAGGAAAATGAGTCATTTCATCAATAACAGATTATTGGTGCTTTTCTAATTACACTGTTTTGCTTTCATCTGTTGTCCCTTTTGAGCTTGGTAAGAAGGTGGGTTATTTGACCGTGGATGACATAGACTACTGACTAGTATAGTCCCATTACAAGAAATATTAAGAATTATCCTGAGTTTTAAAACTACGCTTTTTTATTCATCAAAATTAGTGAATTCTAGGAGTGGTTGTTTCCCACTGCATATGATGAAATTTGGTGTGCATGAAGCTTTCCCGGTAAACAAAAACATGTTGATAAATGCTTGCGACAAGTTGTCAGAGATCCCTGGGCTTCCGTAAAGTATCTGTTGGCTGAGATTTCTCTGTCCTCACCCTAAGTTTTTCAGGGCTTATTTCCTAAGAGGATAAAAACTTCTCTCTCTCTCTCTCTCTTTTTTTTTTTTTTTTAGCAGGCTCATGCCATCCAAACAAGCCGCACTCGGGAATGGCTAAAACACAAAGAGAGGGAGAAGATGGGTCTCTGTACAGCAGACGGTATAACCCAAGCATGGTCACGGCCGAGCTGCAGCGGCTGGCTGAGAAGCAGGCAGCCCGCCAGTATTCCCCGTCCACCCACATCAGCCTCCTCACCCAGCAGGTACGGACGGTTGGGGAGCCAAAGAGTTCTTTGGTTCCAAGGATCGCATTAAGGACAGGGGACTCTGTCTTTCCCTGCCTTTGCTCACTTCCTGTATGCTGATGCTTGTTGAAGGAGTATTAGTTGGGGCGAGCTAAAGAAAGAGTGTTCCTCTTCATCTTTAAAGAAAATGAGCTTCTGTTACAGGTATTCCAAAGTTAAGTCTGCTCCTAACTCTGATGTACTCATTTCATGGATAAACTGACTTGAATGTTCAGCTGTCAAAGAGACTTTTAAAGGATCTTTAAAAATAACCTCTTTCTTTGGTAAAATTTTCCAGTGAATTCTCATCTTAGAAATCTTTTTACCAGAATGCCAGAGCATTACCTTTTCCTTTCCTTTTTTTTTTTTTTTTTTAAAAAAAACTATACCACCTTTCATCTCTTGCTCTCAGGATGTTTTATGGCTACTGACTGGTAAAATATTTCAGTCCACCTTTAGTCAACACATGGCATTCTCCCCATTTTATAGATGGGGGAAACTGAGGCTGAAAGAAGTGATACAGTCAGGGTCATTCGGGAAGCTGGATGGATGGAAATAGATACCACATTGTTGACCTTAAGTATAGATGCAATAACAAGCCTACAACACAATGAAGTTAGATGAAACTTCTACAAGAACTTTGGGATTGTTTTTGCCTTCCTTGCTGATCGTCCTCATGGTATTTAACCAGAAACCATATCTTCTCCCTTTCCTTAATGCAAAATGGCATCAAAGTCCTCCTAAGAAATTACTATAATTCAACTCCACAGTTACATTTTGCTCTATCTCTGCCACAGAGTCTTAATTAGTGGCAACTCTGTAATGGTAATCAAGTCTAGGAAAAAGTGAAGCTGAAAATGACTACGAGCATATGTTAAAAGTAGGCAACACACTGCTCCCTGGTGGTACCCTGCTTCTCCGTACGAAATGTAGAACCAAAATTAAAGGTAAGCTTAAGCTTTACTTCAGCCTCATCCCATGTGTGAGGCTATAATGAAAATTCTTTTTCAAATCCCTAATCATTTGAAGGGAGTAGATGAGGAGACCTGATTTGAAATAGGAAGCAAAGAATCTTATGAGAGCAGTTTTGAGACTTGAGAGGGTGGGTGAGGTAGATTTTACAGATAGAGTGATAGGAGGAAGGTACTAGAATGTTACGACGATGGTAGAAGAAGAAGGAATTTTGAAATGTGAAGTGGGTGTGTGGAAGGGAGAGAGCCAGTGGTCTGCTACTTGTTTTTCGCTGGGTCACTGACAAGAGTCTATGTTCCCAGTTTATAAATGAGCAGCTAGAAGCACCAAGACATTAGGAAATTTTCTTTGCAGTCATAGTAAAAAACATAGCCAATATTAGTGTTTACATATTTTCAGCTTCTGTCATTTGGTAAGCTGCAAAGCTTGCAAAATGACAAGATTCTGATCCTCTGGGACACCAGGGAGATAGTATTCTAATTCAAAGTCATTTCCTTCAGTCCATCTTTCTTGTCGAGGAAGAGCTTTAGAGCTAGAGAATTGAAAAGTCCATCAGACTCCTGTACGTAGGAATCTGAACTTACCATTAGATGTCAGTCTTAACTTTTAGAGTCTGGTAAGAGGGTGGTTGGTGCTCCAGACAGTACTGAGGGAGGGGCTGGAGTCTGGAATAAGCAGGGCTGGGTGGGGGAAAGCGAGCTAGACCAGCCATCTGTAGATCTGTCTTCCACCACCACGGACCAGCTGTGGGACCAGCTGTGATCTCGGACAGTTCACTCAACTTCCAACCTAAGGGTCTGCTCTTGTTGTTGGAGTAGGCTCCTGAGGATAGTATGCAAAAACTACTTTGTGAAGTCTAAATATCAGATATTTGGAAAATATTGGTATTTCCGCCATAAAAGGCTTTCAATAATAAGTTATTTCTAATTTGATTCAAAAAGTAGTTTTTAGATAAAATATAGTGTTACCCAAATGAACTTGGTTATTGAAAAGCTCAATTACATGTTATCTGGGTGCTACCCCACAGAGCAAGTAATTCCTTAATTTGGAATTTGGAAAATTTTTATCCTTCTTCTAGCAAATAATAACCTGTTACAATGGCTTCATAGGGGCTCTGGCCCATGTGTTTACTAGTGGGGGTGCAGAGCCAAAGTGGGGGCTGCTCTGCCTTCTCTCTCAGCTTGGGCCGTGAAACCTTCATGGCAGATTCATCAGAAGCAGCGTTGTGTTCAGTAATTACTTCGAATGCATTTTTACTCCCTCGTACCTGCGAGTATTTCCTTATTTCCAATTCCTATTTCATGTTTGTGTTTTCTTTCCTTCCTCCTTCCTCCTTTCCTATCCCTTTTTCCCTTCCTTCCTTTCAAATCCAATAGGGTTCATGTTTTCTTCCCCTGCTTCCTTTTTTTTTTGATAAGATCATTCTGGTTAAATTTATTCATTCTATTGTTTTAATGTTTTCTAATTGGTTGTTTTCTTTTGTCTTGACTAATTCCCTTCCTTCTGCTTTTGCTAGCTTTTGTTTTTTCCCAGTCTCTTAAGTGGGGATACTTACTTTCATTCACTCTTGTCAGTCACTGTATTTAAAGCTATGAATTTCCCTCCGAGTATCACTTTCATCATATCCCATGAACTCTGATGTATCTTTACATTGCTTTTCTGGGTAAGGTGTTATGAAACCTACCACTACATAAGAAACACGAATTTTTAATTACTTGTGTTTTGGAAGATAAGTATAAAAAATTGAAATCCTTGGGTCATTTTTGAAAAATCATTTTCTTTTGTCTGTAATTTCAGCTGCTTACCTCATTAAACCTTTTAGTGGCATTGTTCATAACACTTTTAATTCAAGTGTGGTTTTTTAATTTATTCATTCAAAAACATTTTATTAAGCTCTTAGGAATGTTCCAGGCTTTGGTACTAAGCCATGGGGATGATATAAGACATAGTCCTTGGCATGAAATAACTCACAATCTGGTAAGGGTGACAGCCACATAAACACATCAGAGTGCTAGCATGGAATATGCACGAAAGAGATATTTCTAGGGAATAGCAGAAGTATCAAAGGGCACGCTACCTATCCCAGCCTGTGTATGGGAGTGAGAAGGCCAGAGTAGCCTTCTTGGAAGAGATTATATCGAAACTGAATCTTGAAGGTAGGCAAGTGGGTGGCAGGAGAAGGGTGAGGGCAGGTTCCAGAATAAAAGCTAGCCTGTATGTGTCTAGAGAAACAGTAGGCTGATCAGTGGTATTGGAGGGGAGGGAGTCAGCAGAGAGCAGCTAGGATGGAAGCTGGAAGAGAACACAAAAGCTGATTTAGGGAAAGCTTTCTCTGTGAAGGAACTCAGCTTCATCTCATAGATGACGGGGATGGAGGAAGGGGGCCCAGAGACAAGGTTGGCTTTGCCTTTTAGCTTGGTCACTCAGGTAGCTGGAGAGGAGGGTGGGTTGGAGGGCGAGGCAGCGTCACCACGTTTCCTTCCTGCTCACTGGCGAAGATGCTGAGGAACAGTGAGCTAGCCAGAAGTAAAGAGGCAAAGTACCCTGACAGCCCCAAAATTTTATAATAAAACTTGGAGGTACCCAGAATTTACATGAGAGGCTACATTGTTATGGATTTGCGTGGCCAAGAACAGAGCCTTATTTAGCTTGTGATTACTTTCACTACTTCGGTTATGATGTAACTCTCTTTATAGCCTACAGCACAGGCGAACATCAAACGTTCCTTGCCCGACGAAGTAGCCACAACAGCCACTTCAGAAATGTTTGTGCCGGCATGCGTGCGCCTGAAATAGTGCTCAGAAGACATACGTGTTCAGCAAGTACCCTGCAGACCCGAGCAGAGAGCAGGCCAAATTTAGTTCTTCCCCTTGGCACATGAGAGACGGTCTGGGGCTGGGGTTCTTGGGAAGTGAGTGTGTCCATCTCTGAAAGCAGGGTGTTCTAGAAGCATCTTTCTCCTGTGGTAGGGAGCGCTGTGGTCGCTGACAGGAGTAGAGCTTCGGTCTCCCTATCTCTGCCTCACTCAGTGCTGGGAGAGGTGTGCGCTCCCACTGCCGCACTCTGCCCAGACGGCGCCCTCTGTGGTCACCGCCGTGAGTGAGCAGAAGAATGTGGCGAAGGAGCCCAGCTCTGTGGTGAGGAGTGGGAGGCAGCCACTCGGAGGGAGCACCGGCCCTCGCTGTGCGGGCGAGTGTGAGGTTTCAGGACCCGGCTATCATTAGGAGCAGCTCCAGCTCTTCCAGCCTGGGAGTTTAATCAAAGGAATAACAGCAGACCACCCAGGCGAGGGCTCCAAGGCGAACGAATGTGCTGCGTCAGTCTCTGTTCCTCAGCCAGCCAGTGCCCGGGATGTGGCCAGGCCTCCTGGAAATGTGCTGACAGATACATAAGAGGGAGGAGACACTTTCTGCTTCTCACATTTTTCATGTAGATGGAGAGTGGGAAAGAAAACCATTCAATTTCTCTCATTTTTTGCTCCTCACCGTGGTACTTTTCTAGAGTAGTTCTAGAGAAGGGTATATGCTGAGGTGGAGAATGTTTGGTTTCCGCCAGCTGCTCATTTCTCTCACACATTCATGTATGAAGGAATTTCTCAATCATTTTTTCTGCTTCAGAAGCTGCCAAGGTGGACCTTGAGTGAATCTTACTTTCAGAATTTCCAATTTGAAGGTGAAATTGGCAGAGAGGGAGCTGAATTTCCGAAATGATGATGAATGTTCTCCAGACCTGAGGCAGATGGCCCCCAGTTTATCACAGGCTTGGGTGTTTGGGAACGCTCCTCCTGCCTCTTCAGCATGCCCGGACGCATTTGAGCTGCTCTGTGTTTATGTTCTGATTTGGTGGTGGTTTTCCAAGTCTAGCTTCTTCGGTCCTATGTTCTTTCCGGGTAGAAATAGTGATACTTCTTTATATCATATATATTACTTTTTCCCATTTCTAGGAACAGAAAAGAATAAATGGAAAAAATAGGAGCTCTTGAGTCAATGAGACTTTGGAGAAGTTACTTAACCTCCTTGTGCCTTGATTTCCTTTTCTGTAAAATGGGGTAGTTTTAATATCGAAATTAATTCTCCTACTGGATCCCTGGATCAGCTGGAGTGATCCTGTCTAATTCGCTAGCTCTTCTCTCTCTCTCCAGGCTTTCAGCCCCCAGTGTTCCTTAGTTCCTTAGCTTACTCCATGGTCTCTTGTTCTAAAATAACCTTTCTTTCACCCTGACACCTCTTCAAGTTCTTGTCTTCCCTGTACTGCCAAATGTTAAAGTAGCATGCCCTTGCTGCCCCAGTGCCCCTGCCCCTGTCCCCTCCACAGTTACCCTTGCAGTCTGGCCTTATCTCTTACCATGTTGTCCAGCTCTCCCTCAGAGGTTGCCAGTGACCTTGGAATTGCCAACTTCGGTCACCTGTTTTTAATCCTCCTCCTGCCTCAGTATTCGGCCCTATTATTAACCACCTCCTACCTGAAAACTTTTCTTAGCTTCTCCAGCCCTTTAGCGATTCCCGTGGGAGCTCATCCTCCTCTTTCCCCTGAAGGCTAGATTCCATTTGCAACATTTTTTAAAAGCCACTGGCATAGAGACCTCGAATGTGTAAAACCGGCAATGGTAGGCTCCCCCAGTTAAAGACAGTGGGATGATGCCTGGGCATCTGCTTCTTCCCGTTCTTTGGAGCTCTCCCCCAGCGTACCTCTGAAGTCAGGGCACAACACAGCGGTTTTTTTCAACACACAGTTTCCCCTTGGGTACATGTTCTCCTCCCATAGCTCCATCTGGCACTGTTCTGTGGATTTCTTCCATGCAGGCATCTTTAGTGTGAACCTCTTTGCTGAGTGCCAAGCCCAGACTTCCAGCTGTCAGACATCACCCCCTAACTATATTATCAGCATCCAAAATACGCAGTGCATTTTTAAATTTTTTTATATAAACCAAATTTTATTTACTTATTTATTTTATTATATTAAATTAGCCACTGTATAGTACACAATTAGTTTTTGATGTAGTACTCAGTGATTCATTAGTTAAGTATAACACCCAGTGTTCATCACAACACGTGCAATGTATTTTTTAAATTTTTTTATTAACATATAATGTGTTATTTGCCCCAGGGGTACAGGTCTGTGAATCATCAGGCTTACTTACTTCACAGCACTCACCATTGCACATACCCTCCCCAATGTCCATAACCCAACCACCCTCTCCCTACCCCCGCACCCCCCAGCAACCCTCAGTTTGTTTCGTGAGATTGAGAGTCTCTTATGGTTTGTCTCCCTCCCGATCCCATCTTGTTTCATTTTTTCCCTCCCTACCCCCCGCAGCCCCCCACCCAGCCTCTCAAATTCCTCATATCAGGGAGATCAAATGATAATTGTCTTTCTCTGATTGACTTACTTCGCTCAGCATAATACCCTCTAGTTCCATCCATGTCGTTGCAAATGGCAAGATTTTATTTGTTTTGATAGCTGCATGGTATTCCTTTGTATATGTATACCGTATCTTCTTTATCCATTCATCTGTCGGTGGACATCTGGGCTCTTTCCATAGTTCGGCTCTTATGGACATTGCTGCTATAAACATTGGAGTGCACGTGCCCCTTTGGATCACTATATTTGTATCTTTAGGGTAAATACCCAGTGGTGCTATTGCTGGGTCATAGGGTAGCTCTGTTTTCAACTTTTTGAGGAACCTCCATGCTGTTTTCCAGAGTGGCTGCACCAGCTTGCATTCCCACCAGCAGTGTAGAAGGGTTCCCCTTTCTCCTCATCCTCGCCAACATCTGTCATTTCCTGACTTGTTAATTTTACCTATTCTGACTGGTGTGAGGTGGTATCTCACTGTGGTTTTGGTTTGTATTTCCCTGATCATGCACCGCATTTTAAATATATTTTGAAAATATTCTCAAAAAAACATTCCAGACAGGGTGCCTGGGTGGTTCAGTTGTTAGGCATCTGCCTTCAGCTTGGATCGTGATTCCAGGGTCCTAGGATCGAGTCCCGCTTTGGGCTCCCTGCTCAGCGGGAAGCCTGCTTCTCCCTTTCCCACTCCCCCTGCTTGTGTCCCCTCTCTCACTGTCTCTCTGTCAAATAAATAAATAAAATCTTTTTTAAAAAAAAATGTTGAAGACATCTAAAACCTATTTGTTCATCTCCCTTTTCTCTCTCAGTATTGGTGACACGGCAGTCCTCCTCGGGACTTAGGTATGGTGCATTTGACTTATCACTGTCTCTGTTTGCTTCTTCATTCTCTCTGCATCCAGGCATTTGCCAAGTCTGGTTGATGCTGACTCCATAATGTCTCAAATCTATCTTCCCTGTTTCATTTTCACATCGACTATCCTGCTTAAGGCCTTCATGATCTCACCTGGACAGCTGCAGTTACCTCCGAAACGGTCTCCTGTCCACCTTAGTCTTTGCTGTAAAGGAATCTTTTTGAATCACAAGTCTGGTGATAAGAACTCCTTTGCTCAATAATCCCGAGGGGGCTTTCTGTTACACACAATGTGAAGCCTGAGCTATTAAATGTTATTCAAAGCCTTTATTTAGAATCTGGCTCCTGGCTACTTCTCCAGTCTGTCCTCTCCCATCACGTGTGTTTTTGTGCAACTCACTCAGAATTTGTTCGTTTCCACGCCTTAGTTTTTGCTACCTTCTTGTGGGAAATGTTCCCCTGTCACCATGTCTGACTTTATGCGTCCATCCAGGCTCAACATAGATGCTGTTTGGTTCACAACCGTCTCGGGAGCTTTCCTGGTATAATCTGAAATCTGGCCTCTGTACTCAGAAAGTAGGCAGACACCAGGGAAAGAGGCAGGCCACTCAGTGTTGGTAGGTGGCAGTTCCGGTGCCAGCAAAGGGAACTTACATACGAGGCTTGTCTTGGGCAGCAGCAAGATGAATGGATCCCCACGCCTGCTGCCAAATCTTAGAAGTTTGTAAAGAGGCCCTAACTGGGGCGCCTGGGTGGCTCAGTGGGTTAAAGCCTCTGCCTTCTGCTCAGGTCATGATCCCAGGGTCCGGGGATCGAGCTCCGCATTGGACTCTCTGCTCAGCAGGGAGCCTGCTTCCCCCCGCCCCCTCTGCCTGCCTCTCTGCCTACTTGTGATCTCTGTCTGTCAAATAAATAAAATCTTTAAAAAAATAAAAAATAAATTAAAAAAAGAGGCCCTAACTGGGCTCAGTCATGTGTACTGTGCACATGTTTTCAACACATCACCATCTCAAAGCCATGTCCTTAGAGAGGCATCTGGGAGCAGGAAAGGCAAGTGGCACCCACATTCCAAGGATGGAAGGAGGGGCTGAGGAGCTTCTCCGTGCCCTGGGCCAGCTCGTGGGTCCGTCGGCAGCCGTGTCTTTCTCATGGCACTCCTCAGCAGGTGCTCCTTCGCTTGGATGCATGTCACTTCATGCCTCACTCTGTGTCTGGAGAGCTGTCTCCTGCCTCGGGAAGCTTTGGGGGCAGTGTCCTACACCGCCTCAGAACCTGACTCGTGGGTAATACTCAGTAAATGTGCTCATTCTACCAGACTGTAAGTTACTTGGTTGAGGATGGGGACCCATTTTTTACCATTTTTTTTCAGCGTTGGTATAGGGCATGCCCTGAATACGTTTTTGAGTAAAAAAATGAATGAAGAACCCGCTGCTGCCCCAGCCAGAAGTCATCTTTCCATGCTCCCTGCTCCTATAGCCCCTCATTAGTTTCTCTGTGTAGTAAACCTGTCATAGTGATTTTGCATCTCTTTCCCTTTGAGTTAGATCTGTGTGATGACACTTCGTTCTAATCTGTCACCTAGCACAGCACCCTTGCACTAGGCAGAAACTTGTCACAGCCTTGCTAAGTTGGAAAGAACTTCTCTTCTTCATTTTGTTGGTTTTTATATCCTTTTTTAAAACTCTTCTTCGGGGGCTCCTGGGTGGCTCAGTGGGTTAAGCCTCTGCCTTCAGCTCAGGTCATGATCTCAGGGTCCTGAGATCAAGCCCCGCATCAGGCTCTCTGCTCAGCGGAGAACGGGCTTCCTCCTCTGTCTCTGCCTGGCACTCTGCTTACTTGTGATCTCTCTCTCTGTGTGTCAAATAAATAAATAAAAGCTAAAAAAAAAAAAAAGTAAAACTCTTCTTCATCCTTGTTTTCTCATTGATAGTTCCACACCTGCCCTTCATCATAAAACAGCCAACGTTAACCGAATGTCTGCTTTGCACCGGGCACTATGCTGGGCTCTTTATGGCCATGATTTCTTTAGTCCTGGGATGTAAATACTTATTTATAACAGGTAAAGCTGGAAGGATAAGTGACAATTCTAAGGTCGCACAAATGGCAAGTGACTGAATTCATGATTCAAACCCAAGTCTGCCTGGCGCCATGCTCTTCCCCTCAGAGTTTTCCCGCCGCCTCCTGTGGGAATCAGGGCTCTAACCTCTCATTAGCTGCACATGGCAGCAGAGTGCCAGCTGAGACGGCGCTTGAGCCTGCAAGAGAGAGCCGAGGACTTGAACTTGCTGTTTTCATGATTAGAAGTGCTTCTCACTCCAAACAGGTTGAGAGGTGTGTGGCTTTGTCTAGATTATCAGTTATTTGTTGAGAGAACAAGTATTTGTTGAGTGAACTCTGCATCAGATTATTTTATGGTGAAAGCCATTGATCCTTTGAGCAGGCAAAACTCAGCCTTCTTAATCTGCAGAGATGTAGAACGAGTGGATCGATTTACTGTGGTGGTGGCAGTTCTCATTGACTCCTAAAAGCCAAATGTATACATTAGAAACACTCTCAAGCAATTTGGCTGTTTTGTGAGGTTTCCCAAGAATGTCTCAAATCCTAATCTGGAACTCTTTTCTGGATTTTGGAGCGCTGAATGTTGATATGCATATCTGTGTCATGTAAATGACAATGTTCAACAGAAAGGGGATACATGACAAGAGAACTTGGTGTTGATGTACTAGAACTACAGAGATTCCCAGCTTTTCCTAATCCCTTTCAAAATTTAGTTAACATTATAACTCACATCTCTTGGTGATCAGAGTGTAAATTTCTTGAGGTTCATTTTATTGGCATCCAGGAACTCATACAGGAGTTGAAACTGTCTTAAAACATGTTGGTTGGTATGGCTGATGATTTATACATTCTCAGGAGGTGCCCTTGAAACAATGGTTAAAAAGGTAGCTGTTTAAGGATTTTTTTTTCATGTTCTTGATTGAATATATATACTATTTCTCTAGTGATGAAAATGATGTAGTAAGTGCAGATCAGGCACTTTTGGTTTTCCTTTTCTTTTATCTTGAGGAAAGTGGATCTTGGTCCACTGGTGTTTCCTCTTCAAAGATGGCCTTCGGTTCTTGCTCATACACTAAAACCAGTCAGAAGGACTTGCCGCTGCATTTCCCTATTCCAGATCACTCAAAGCCCCAAGGCCAGGGGGAATAAAAGTTTCCAGGGCAGGTTCTATTGATCTAGCCATATTCTGATCAGTCTTTGCATATGAATGGCACGAAGACATTTATTCTCAAGGTGATATTGTTGTAGTTCTGAGGACATTATGAATGCAGATTTAGACAAATTGATCTTCATATCATCCCGAGTGATTCTTAACCTTTTCGGAGTCAGCGATCCCTTTGAGTGTTGCATGAAGGCTCTCTTCTTCTGGGGAAAAAAAAAAGTGCTTAGACTTAGAAATTTGCTTCAGACTTAGAAATTTACAAAATTTCAAAAGGTCCATAGACACCCCCCAACCTAGGCTTCCTCTCGATGCCCTTTGGACCCTTTGTCTCCAAGTTAAGAACCTCTGAAAATTTTAAGATAGCATATGGCCAATAATACCAGTAATTTGGCTAAAAGTGATCACCTTTATTCACACATTCTGTATATATTTCAGTGATATCCTCCGAGTAGGGTGTCATGTCAATGAAAGCAAGGATTTTTGTTTTGTGCGTTTTTTTCATGGTTCTGTGCTTGGTGCTGAAAAGAATGCCACAGAGTAGTTGATAAATATTCATTGGATTAATGAAATAATCTTTTGATGCTGCATCTCTTGGCCTCCCTTGAGCTGAGACGAGATCCCGAAAGCTGCACTGGGAGCGCTGTGTCACCAGTTGACTCACGTGTTAAGCTGTTATTTGGTCTTTCATGTTGAATTCCCAATCTCCATTTTGATAAATAAGATACATGACATTTACAAAGAGCCTGGTGAAACTGATGTTCAAGATCTGTTTCACTCAAGATAAAAGGAAAACCCGAAATGCCAGATCCATCCTTCGTAGACGATTTTCATCACTGGAGAAGTACTAGAGAATGTATGCAACCCAATTTCAGATGGAGTCTTCAGTGCCAAGGAGAACATTGTGCAGTCAAGGAACGAAAAATGTATGCAAAGCTCTTATTTCCCGCATTTGAGAACCTTGCCCAAGGCTTCAAGACCAGGTAAAACTCGTCTCTAAAATTATACAGGGCACTAGCAAGAGCAACACTTACCTCCCTCTAATCACTGATTATTTTATTTCCCATTATTGCAACGCAGTCCCTCCCTTGTGGTATTTGCAGAAAGAGGTCATTTGGAACCTTTAATTTCCTCTCTGGCCTTCCAGTGACATTAATCACTTTTCCACTCACTAGTGAAACTAGCTGCTAGCTAGAGGCTGTGGGGGTTGTGTGTGTGTGTGTGTGTGTGTGTGTGTGTAGGTATGTATTTAGGACTAGATGAGAACCACTTCATTTAGTATATAAATACTTTTGTGCCTGCTGAGCTAAATTCCGAGGATACAACAATGAATGAGATATAGTAATTTGTGGGTCAAGATAGGCAAATAAACCTGCAGTTATAATATAGTACAAATCATGGCATGCAGCTCTTTCAGCTCTACCATTATGCTCTTTTTTTTTTTTTTTTTTAAAGATTTTATTGTATGAGAGAGGAAGAGAGAAGGCGGTGGTGGGGGGTAAGGAGAGACAGACTCAGTGCTGAGCAGGGAGCTCAATCCCAGGACTCTGAGATCATGACCTGAGCCGAAGGCAGACTCTTAGCCGACCGTGCCACCCAGTCGCCCCACAACCACTATGCCTTTGAAACAGTTTAATGACAAGGCTTCTTTACTAGCTAAGGGAGATTGTTTATAAAAAATAAATTTGACATTGGGAAGTAAAGTGCAAGGTAGTAGCAGCAGGATTTCAGGATCTTACTGTGCTGAAGGGGTTGAAGGACTTTCTTAGAGCAAATGATAAAATACCAAATTAAGCTTCTGATCTTTCCACTTCCACGTTGGGGATAATCCCTGCCTCCTGGCATAGTTAGTTGCTGGTTGGATTTCCCCCAGCAGCAATGATAATCCTTGGTACTATGTTAAGAAAGGTAAAGGTCACGTGATAACCCACAAGCCCCAGTCAGCGGAGGGCTGCATTTGTAGACATGGAGAATTCGTGCTCTGCTATACCTGGAGAGTGTCTTGTCCTTAACGGGCTGATCACAGGCATACACGGAGGCAGCTGCTTTCTGATCAATCTGGTAGCGGCTTGAGGGCTCACACCGGCTGCCAGCATCTTATTTTTCAGTAAGCTGTGTTATCTTGTCAACATCTACTAAAACTTCACCATCCTTAAGTATCTGTTTGATTTTGTGGTTCCATGGTAGCACTGGAAGTGACCGCACATGAGGTCATTAAACACTGATTTAGGGAGAACGGTGCCTGGAATCCAGGATTCCATAGTCACTGCCTTAAGGTTCAGGAGCAGATGCCCCCGGAGAGGCTCCTTCAGGCCATCGCCTCCTCTTATTACTGTTTTTGGTTCCAAACTCCTGAATGGAGTTTCTAGTTGGTGACTTGGGCTAGAGAGTGTATGATCCATTGTCTTCTTTTGCCCACCAGGCCTCAGATCTCAGGCCTAGACCAAAGCCATCTAGTCAGACCTCTCCCCACCCAAGCCCACCCCCTAATCTTGATCCTCAGGCCGTTCTGTTGAAGAGAGGCATGGAAAGATAAATCTAAGAAAAGGTATATTTGCCCTAAGGCCCACTCTCTGACCCTCCCTTCTTAAAATGCCGGGCAGCACCATCTTGGCTTACCAGCTGCATGGGAACATAAATCCCAAAGAGGGCTGATGGAAGAAGAGACCATGAACAATGAACACATAAACTCAGGAACTTTTATCCTCTGCTTCCAAAGCAGGTCTCCAGCTACAAGGCCCAGCATTCTTCCTGAGCTTTAGGCGGAAAGTGAGAGGAGCCCAGCAGTGGTACATCCTGCATCCCAGACTTGGTACCTTTTGCCTGACTGCCGTGGCTTTCTACACATCTTGGTTTTCTTTAATAGCCCCTTTCACCCCAGCCCATGAAAATAGCACTAGATTTCTCTACCTACACCACAATTCTGACATAGTACTACTCTTACCGGAACCCTTGAGCAAACTTCCTGTTATGTCTTAGGTCAAGAGCAGAATCTTTTAGTCTGGCATTCAAGGATCTCCCCAGCCATTTTTCTTTCTTTTCCTATCTTATTGTTCTGAGCTTTAGCCAAATTAGACTGCTTCCTGTTTTTCAGACATTCTTCCTGCTTATCTGTCTCTGCATTTTTACTTAGGCTTTTTTGCTTTAGGAAACCATGACCACCCTGCCCTCCCCCCCAGTAATCCTCTTACCTGTCCTTTTAGGCACAGCTCAGAGGTGGTCCTGGAATTTCCTTTGCCTTTTTATTGGGCCAGTTACCACTTTCTAACGGCCTTAAATATTATCTGTCTAGGTGTCTTGTCTCACTTACTATATTATCAGTTCCTTCATGGCTTAAGGGCAGGGGCCACATTTTAATCTGTGTATCCCCTTAGGATTTTGAAAATTTATTTTAATTCAGTTAATAACATTATAGTGTATTACTAGTTTCAGAGGTAGAGGTCAGTGATTCATCAGTCTTTTTTTTTTTTTAAAGATTTTATTTATTTATTTGACAGAGATCACAAGTAGGCAGAGAGGCAGGCAGAGAGAGAGAGAGAGAGAGGGAAGCAGGCTCCCTGCTGAGCAGAGAGCCTGATGCGGGGCTCAATCCCAGGACCCTGAGATCATGACCCGAGCCGAAGGCAGTGGCTTAACCCACTGAGCCACCCAGGCGCCCCTTCATCAGTCTTATATAATAGCCAGTGCTCATGACATCCCATGCCCTCCTTAAGGCCCATTTCCCAGTTACCTGATTCCCCCCTCCCTCCTTCCTGTTCCCTTAGGATTTTACCCGAGGCCTTGCTTATGCTAGGCCATGCAGTGGATCTTTGTTGGATTCTCTCTGAGGTTTGAACTTCTTTTGCACATTCAGGTGTGCAGCATTTCTAGAGCATTCCAACTATAGCTACAGTGATCTAGTTAGGCCTGGCCCTGGATCTTCTTTGGATGCCAAAAGGTTATGTATCTGGGTGGGTGGTGGGTATATTCTGGGAAGCCATCAGGGCAATGCCATCATATTTTAATTATAGCACTGGCAGCAGCCCTCCTTTTAGCAACAGCAGTAACAAGCAGTAACACTTGGGCGGGCCAGCCTCCGGAAATTGGCCTCCCTCTCTGTGTTTCTCCTACCCCCTTTTCAATCCATCACCTGTATTTATTCCTGCTGTAATTTAAACACCTGTCTAGATGGAATGCGGGCAATGTGTCCTTACCCCACACATTCAGATATTTGCTCACCTGCCTTATTCGGAAGGCTGGCTCTAAGATAAACAGAGTTGGTATTAAAAGAAAAAATGCACCGAGGTCACCGTGGCAATGGACATGAAGAAGGGAACAGGAGTGGAACCTCTGGATAAGCTGCTCCAGGAGAGTGGTAGCAGAGGAGGAGGAGGAGGACAGCAAGGGGTGAAGCATCTGCCTACGGTTTAGGCAGCGGTGGGATCCTGTGACTCGATTTTCCCACAGGCAGTCATTCACTTAGCTGACTAGCCTGAGAAAGGCCGGGGTGGAAGAATATTCAACAAGCTGATTTTTTTGTTTTTAAGATTTTTTATTTTATTTATTTGACAGACAGAGATGACAAATAGGCAGAGAGGCAGGCAGAGAGAGAGAGCGGGGGAAGCAGGCTCCCCGGCGAGCAGAGAGCCCGATGCAGGGCTCGATCCCAGGACCCTGGGATCACAACCCTAGCCTAAGACCGAGGCCTTAACCCACCGAGGCACCCCGGCGCCCAAGCTGATTGTTTTTATGTGTCAATGTCTTGGTTGTTTTTTAATGACCACTGTTTCTCAAGGCAGCATCACAAGTAGACTCGGGATTTTCTGAACCTTGTTCTAAACTGTTTTATCCACGTTTGCATCCTTGGCAAACTGAATAATTATTCATGTCATCATTTGAACATCCAGACAACGTTGAGAAATAGTAAAATTTTAAATTTCCTGATGGAATTATCTTCTCTACTCCTTTCCCTTGCTTACTCTTCACCCCATCAAGGTATTTCTTCCCTTTTTTGAAGATCCCCTGACCTTTGTGCAGGGGAACCCTTGAATTCTCTTTCCTTTGTCACCATCTCCTTTGACAAGTCCTTCCTTGACATTAACTTGCATGTGAATTACCTGTGGATCTTGTCAAATGCAGATTTCCTTCCCTGGGGCTGAGACTGGCTAAGAGCTTGCTTGTCCATCAAGCTCCCAGGGATTGCAGTTGCTGCTGGTCCATGGATGGAATTGTAAGCACCAGGCTCAGTGGGGCAAGGCAGTGGGAGTACCAGAATGCCTAGAAACTACAAGGTTGGGAGATTTTCAATCAAGGTGACCAGGAATTGAAACTAGGGGCTGACATGGAACAATTATTTGTGCTTGGGCAAGTTATTTTGCCTCTCAACCCCAATTTCCCCATCTGTAAATGAGGACAATAATTCTACCCACAGAGTTATCTTGAATATCAAATGAGTTTATACACACACATACGTGCGTGCGCACGTGCCCACACATGCACAGAAAACAATGCCTGGCAAAAATTAAGTGCTCATTGAATTAAGCTATCATTATTGCTAATAATACAACATTGTTGTTACAATTGCTGTTACTGTAGTGAATCTAAGAGGTTTTGTATTTTCTCAAAAATTTTAAATGTTTTAGAGGTCCAAACAGACTTAAACAGTACTTATAGATGTGTACTCTTTCTCACACATAAAGATGTTGATATCCATTATCAGCAAGACATGTTATTTGTGTCATAGTTTCAGTAATTAAAAGGGTTTTAAACTATCCGACCCATCTCCCGGACTATTGTGACCAGTGGCCTGAATTCCCGAGTTGGCTAGCCCAGCCTTAGTAGCATAGAATCTGGTTATTGACCCAGAGAAGCCACCTGGCCCAATGGCTACACCCTCTGCCTTAATAGCCTAAAGTTCCTAACAAAAAATGATGAGCTATCTCTTTCATTACTGATGGTATGTCTTTATGTGCTGTAGTTCTGTCCTTTAAAATTCTTTAGCATGAAATGTTCATCGTTAATGAAAATCAGATACATATATGCCATTTTCCACTTTCTCTTCATCTAATGAAACTTTGTTTACCTGGAGGAATATAGGTGGACAGAGAAGCAGATGCAACCTGATGACAACCATATTCGTCATCGTCCTGTCCTGTTAAGGAGGACCTTCAGATGTGAAGCCTAACTGGCTTGTAGAGTTTAAGGCCTGGCCCAATGCTGGGAGATCGGCCCTGCTCTTAGATCTTCCCTAGTCAATGCCAGGTGTTTCTAGGGCCCCAGTTGATGCTTAGGTCCATTTTTGTTCAGTGACTCCTTCTGCCCATCCTAGGAAAAAACTGGGAAACTGAAAGGAAGAACCAGATGCTTTCTTAAGTCATTTAATCTAGATTCACTTGGACCAAACTCTTAACAAGGCATCAGTCTGTACAAATAAAATTCAGCCAGATCTGGTGGAGGCTTCAAAGCCTTCATACCATGTGGCTATCACTACTGTATTAGGTGATACAGACTGTAGAACATTTTCATCTTCACAATATATTCCACTGGATTGTCCTGTTCTAGAAACAGGGGTTGAAAAATAGGTTCATCTCCTTTGTCACTTCTGATTGATCAGCATTGGCTGTCTGGAGGACTGTGTAAAGAAGGTTCTGAGGCCATATCTAAGTGAGCCCCAAATTGTTTGGTTATTTACT